>NW_028301608.1:64087500-65337500 GCF_987345545.1 Pholcus phalangioides | reverse complement strand
TATCATTATTCTTAGAAAATTATTATTACTTATAATTATAAGATATCACTGTATAATTATTATTTATATTACTTCTGATTATGATTAGAAAATCTTGAAATCCTGAATGATGGAACGAGGGTCGTCACTGAGTATAGGCTCAGCTGATAGCATCTTTATCATATCTATGCCGATTCGAAAACATTGAGAGTAATAGTAAATACTTAAAATATTTTCTGGTGCCACATTTTTGGGCTAAAAAATACAATGGATCAGTAAAATCAAGTTACTGGCGAATAAATCTGGTGCTCGCTGCCCAAGTGACGCAGTGATAAGATGCTCGTCTTCCACTACGAAAGTTACTGTCAAGGTTCACGGGTTCGAATCCGGGCAAAGACATCAGAAACAAGTTCTTCACCTACCGAGCATGGGGTGACCACCGATCGATAGTACCTTCGTTCCCCACCCAACTCTATTGGTTGGGAATTTCCGTATGGCGATATATGACCGGAGTTGGTGTGCTGTAAAATCAAGTTTGGGGGAAGGGGTATGAAATTCAAGTGAGTCAGCGAACCCCTCTACTTCACCTGAATCTGTGTAAATAATTCCTTAGGACTTGGAAATATATTCGTCATCCGTATTTTTCATGGGCATCTTTTTAATGTTGCATTTTGTCCGTTGTGGTCTTTATGTTTGTATTTTGTATTCAACTTTGTATGGTTTGATTGAGGGCATTGGTTCGCCTTTATGTTAGCGCATTTTATAAGGGGGCGGTAGCCCAGGTCGATAAGATACTCGCCTAAAGTACTAAAATATGTTTAGAGGAGTCGCGAGTTAGATACCCGGTTCGTCCTTGTCAGAAAAACTTTCCTGACAAAGGGTTGCAACAGAAACGGTGACATGACCACAGAGAAAGATTGCTACCCAGTCCCACATCGAGGGCTTAGCGCACCAACCTCCCGGTCAATGTACAAAAGAGGACTGCCGTTCGGAATCGGCAATTAATTGTAAGTCCCGGTCTAACTAGCCCTCGTGTGCAGGAAATGACAGTGGTGCGACAAAAATAATCAAAAAATAATTAAACGTTATAGAAAGAGCCATCTGTACAGTTTGCATCAGAAAATTGATGGATCTTTAAATTATTTCAAATTATTTTCTTATTCTTTTCTAATCAAAAAAAGGAAAAAAAAGAACCAAGCTAGAAATGAAAGAACGATCTCTTATATGAACTCTATTTCTGATGCAAACTGTTCAGATGGCACTTTTTGTAAAGTTTATAAAATGTGCAAACCAACGCCCTCAATACACAGTCCTAATGAAAATAAGAAAATAATTTGAATAATACTAATAATTTGAAGAGTAATTTAAAATCGTTTTGCGAGAGTATTTCAAAGAATGTATGGAGAAACTTGTTTTCAATATTTTATTATACCTGAGCAGAGCCATGTATACGCGACGGGTGAGGCGACAAAGCCCCCTTCCCAGTTTTACAGGTCTCTACACTAAAAAATTGGAAAAAAAATTACTGCAATATAAAACAATGTTACTCCGATTCACCTATGAAAACGTGTATCAATATTTTAAATTATGTAAAGAATTATATAGCGAAAATTATTGAAATCATTTGAAGTGGCCATGTGGCGTCAACAAGCATTGGGGACCACTGAAGAACTAAAGAAGCTCATACTTTCAGTTTGCGGAGGTCGGAAATTTCATGTCCTAGCAAATTTTCTACATCTGACTAATCCAAGTAATTAAAACCAATCTATGAAGCTCCTTCTATTCTTGTACAGTTTTCCAAACATAGATGGCGCTCCCCCCATACCACGATATCTAATTTTGTTGTAATTTTTCTCCACGTAATCGGTAATGAATAAAAACTACCGTAATATTTCTGACGAATAATCCGCGCATGCGATTTTTGTTACCTTGCGGGAAAAAATATTCACCCTAAAATCCAACGGTGGCGTAATCGGGTTGTCAAATTTATTTATTTCCATACCTACAGAAAGATTTAAAATTAATTCATGTAAATCACGAATATTTACCATCCAGAGGCTATGGTATCTATAACAGATGATTGAAAACTTACATGATACTTAAAGAATAAAATAAAATAAAAAATATTACATGAACTGAAACATTAAAAAAGACGTTTTCACAACATAAACAAGACAAAAATATGTTTTTTATTAAATGACGCGTGTGTGGGCATATTCTGTACTTCTAGTAGTAAAGAATTATATAATTTCTAATTAATAATTTCTAGAGCTAAATAATAAAAACGTTTACGAAAAATTTCTAAAATTAGGAAGACTACGGTAAATCATCTGAGGTCTTCTCTGTGATACATTATAATTTTTAAATTGCGTGAGCCTTTATTACGGTTTAGGAAAGAATAATATGCAAAAGACCATTATATATGACGCAAAGGAAGTAGATTGAGATTTCTAAAAATTAAAGATGAATAAAACTTAAACTCGAAATACCAGACAGAGATACCCACGTTAATATTCCTTACGGAACCTCTAACGCATAGGGTATTTGTTGCAAAAGTAGCAACACCCTCCTATAGCCTACCAAGCTATCCATCCCACTTAACCAAATATGAGAACACTTCTTTTTTAAAGTATATGGAAGAATAAAACTGACGCCGACTAAAAATTTTGAAAACACTTTTTTGGATCAAAAATAAAGGCAATGAATTACAATCACTGCCTCATATAATTGTACCGTAATTTATAAATGAATATAACCATGCATATAGTACGGGTCTTTTAAAAAATTAGCGGAAACTGTCTTAATTATATAATAAAAATCATAGAGAACAAGATGAAGTTTGTCTACGTTTAACCTTTGGTATCCTAATGGTACTTTAATGTACCAGGTTAGATAATTTGTTTTGAAGTAACCAATTGTTTCAAAAACATTGTTTTTTTTGTCTTTAATTAGAATTAAAATGACCTACCAAATAATTTACACGATAACTATTTATTATTATCATTACACTTACACTTTTATTTTAATTTATTATAATTTTCTTCTTATTCCCCTTTTTACGATGTTGTATATAAAGGGTGAAGCCCAAGTATTTAATATTATTTACTTCTTGAACTAAATCACAATTACAATGAGATTGCAAATCACAAGAAAAGACGTGAAATTTAAGATTTAGATGTAAATCAGTTTGCATAAGATAACAAATTAACGTACTTTGTTTTTAGTAAGTTTAATATTAAATCGTTAGCACATAGAATCATTTTGGAATTGATATCAAATCGTGGTGATTCGTAAGACTGTCAAGAGCATCACATGAATACATTAATATAAAATCATCATATATATATATCAATATATATACTCATAAAAGGGGGCTTCAAAGTTAATGAAAGACTAAACATTGCATTAATATACCCGTTTTATTTTCGTAATCTTATAATATAAAAAAAATAGTTCACGAATTATGTGCGCTATTTCTTCAGTCCTTGACTTCGCGTATCTTTGAGTACAGCCCGTGTGAAGTATCATTTTGATTGTTCCGGATATTGGACGCTCCATTAAGGGAGTTTTACTGCCTTGAAGTTCGAATCATAGATAGCAGGTGATCAAGAAAATTAAGTACAATGATAATTCAGAGGTAGTGATAGTCATTATGATAACGGTAGTTATGATTGCAAAAATAATTATATCATTTTATTAATCATTAATAAAGGAGGCTGGAACGTCGCCCTTGATGGATTTTAATCGACGACGTGTAGCAGCATCATTTATTAGTTCAATCGATTTCAATTCGAATCTGTATAGTTAGCACATCACTTAGCACTTGTGCAAGCCAGGGTTAGAATCCAAGCTGAGAAAATTCTCGTAAGGTTTTTATTCACCGCCGAAAATTAGTTTCCGTTCATAGGCTCTATGCCAAGCATCTTTAACCCGTTGCTCGCGAGCACCACGGCGCACACTGAAGCACCCAAGACTACTTTATACTAGTCTATGATTTTGCACTGGCGACCTTTTGATTTACACTTCGATGAAATCTTCCATTCAATTGAAGAATTTCCATTAATCGCTGGCCTTGTGTTTGAGCATTAGTCAGAATTGCCAAATATATGTGCTCCATAGGTTTGATGCTGAATATAATAGGTGCTTCAACTCGAATCAAGTTGATCCTCCAATGCTAGTCGGGCGAGGAAAAAGCATTCAATTTTGCAGGTTGGAATTCCCAAAATCAACAAGTAAAAATCGCGTTATAGTGAAACTGCTCAGAGCGAGGGATACCTCTATATATAATATCGCATACAAAAAAAAAAAAAAAAAAAAGGACTGGGACTTTCACGCATTTCACGTATGATATTCTCCAGTCGATTTTCCTTTTCTATAATTATAATCACCTATTGTGGAATATTTCCGTGCAAAATACATCCTCTTCTCGCGTATAGTAAAATATCAATCTTTGGTGCAACAGTTAGCATTGAATGTGTAGGAGAGAGACAAACGCACAAATATACGATATCTCCATATGTAATCACCCCTTTCAAAATATATTACTTAAGCGGCACGTTGATGACAGGAGCTCGGACATGTACACGAATATATGTGTATATATACATAATTCTCGTTTCGCTCGACATGTTAAAGTAATGCGTGAAACTCGTTTTGGCGCGCGATTCTAAGTGTATGTAGCGGGAAGGGAGCTGTTCGGGGGTTTAATTCTATTCTCTCTCGCGTTTATTGGGTGTACAACGCCCCTTTAGCCATTTCATAATGCATTAGTTGCTTTGCAGATGAGGCATCTAGCAATCGTCTAATGGATGTCTCCAAGTGGCCGAGAGGAAGAGGTCCAGGATGGTCTAAATTATCCTAATGCTAATAGCGAAGCTCTGGTGGGATCGGCCGCGCTATCCTTACCCGTTAAATATACCACGAAGCTTCTCTCGTCTCTTCCCTCTCTCTCTTGTTAGCTCCGGGTTCGAGCAGGATTTTCAGGGCCGCCACCCACCTAAGGATAAATAAACAGGAGTTATTGATGCGTTGCGGATTCTGACTTTGGCTGCAATCTCTCTCTCTTCCTGGTACGTACATTCATTGGCTACCACACATACTGCACACACGCGCGCGTGCATACAATTGCGGCATCCAGAAGTATTATAAATGTGATCTGTTGAATCTGCCACCGTGCTCATCTCGGAGTAGAAGCCAAGTAGAGTCGAATATTGTGACTGCTACCCATGCCACAACGATTGAATCATTTCGAGAAATTCTACGCTGATTCTTGAGAAACCGCCACCGGAGAGTCATCGTATGTCAAACGTTCAACCTACGGTATTACAATTGTTTGCACTCACCAGCACAGTGTTCCTCTCATCCGAACTAGATAGTTCGAACCCCTCGTAACTATCTAGAACAATCTATATCTAAAGACTGGATAGAAACCTTGTAAAAGTACAAGCAGCTGTGCATCGAAGGATATATTCTTGACTATTAATTGATGCTGCAGTCACCATTGTCAATGCTGGGTGATCGTGTGGGCATCGTACTGGATTATCACCGTGATAATCCACATGCAAACCCCGTCGGTGGCACATTGGTTGTAGGTTGGAGTTGGTTTTCTGCGGTTTTTTAGCTTCAAAGCAAAGGTCCCTCTTTTGAAAAAGTCTCTTCGTAGAGAGCAAGCAGACCTTCAAAATGGTACTTACATAACAGGAAAAAATTCAGACATTCGCCATTTTCATTTCGGAATCTGGAAACAGATGAGATGATCATTGCAATACGACACAAGCGTACGTGGTTTGTTCAAAATGAATCCGACCAACATTTTTCGTGCGTGAAGCAATGAAGAAAGAGAATCATCGTTTTTTTGGTGCAAGTACGGTATGTAGGCAATCTTAGTGTGCATGTTTGAATTTTTTTCCTGTGTAAGTGAGTGTCGTCACATTTTTGTTTTTGACAAACTAGCAGGGAAAACTTGCACAACACTACTACATTAACCATGATGGAGCTGCCAATTGCGATGCAGAACCACTTGGTAGTGCACATTGGGGGAATGTGATTGTGCAGTGACTACGTTCCCGTGATGAACCTCGCCAGTGGAGTCATAGAAGCCAGTCTGCATGACCTTGCATCTTCTGAAGATCAAATCGTCAGTCAAAATAGAATGATCGGATCCAATGCTAATGCTCGTCCCATCTGCAAGTTTTCTTATCGTGGTTCGAGGATCTTGCATCACCAGATTCCTGACCAGGTCAATAAAAATAGGATTTTTGGATGTTGATGGCCTACCAGAACGTGTTTCACTCTTCATTTTGATCTTCGAAGTGGTTGTACCGCTCCTTTATTGGTGCGGTGCCCATTTCTTCATCTCTGAAGGTCTGTTGAATCTTGCGGATTGTTTCCACTCGGGTATCACTAAACTTCACACAAAGTTTAATTCAATATCGTTTTTCCTGCCATTTTGTGGCAGGAAAAAAAAAACGGCAGGTTTCCAAAAAAATGCAACGGCACTCACTTACACTTTTGCATTCATCGGTGGTCTACCTGCGACTGGCAGCTACGACAGGAAGGAGAAAATTCAAGCACGCCCACTATAATTGCTTACATATGTGTATCAAACCACGCCTTCCTAACTTCATAGATTTACGCGCGAAAAGTTATGAGCAGGTACTTTTTTGAACAAGCACCGTAACTCTGTAAACATAAATACTTTAGGGTCACCCATACGCACACATACACAACACGTTCCGGCATGTACCAACTGGGCAGAAAATCCATAAAGAAATCCCCTTCGACTTGCATGCACGGTTTAGTAGTAAAATAAATGACACCTTAAAATTAGCTCGTTATCTGAGTACCTCTTTCTGATTGAAAGTACATTTCTGTAATCACCACTTCACGAGTGATTTGAACAGAAGAACTACTTTAGTTTCTACGACACTGATTATACCTACATAGCTCCATTCCCTGAATCTGCATTCATTCAGGAAATTGAAAATTCGATATACTTATCCATCATTTTCGAAGTGAAATCATCAAGAATTGTTCAAATTGAATTTACCATTCCACGGAAACTATATGCCAGAGCCGATTCCATTTTTTACGACACGTAATCACGAACACAGCTTTCCCTTCATTTTTTTTTATTTTCCTGGCCATGAATAGCTCTCTCTCTCTCTCGCTCTCTCTCTCTCTCCGATATACAATACATCTATGCGTGAGATCTCTTCTACACGCATGTCACTATTCTCTCTGTGTGTAAATGTACCGAACTAGATGAAAAATCTTCTCCAACTGAGAGGTACAGTCACATGCACACCACACACACACACACACACACACACACACACACATAGTGCATTAGCGACCTGCCAGCACGTACCCATAATGGCGATTGACACGCAAGAACGGTACAGCAAACTGTGACCGATGGAAGAGAAAAACGGAAATATAAAAAAAAATAATACTAAAAAATAAAGAAGTATCCCGTTGATTTTCAGGTCACGTAACCCGACTAATTCAATCCATTCTCAAACATGAGACGGTATACAGCGTGCACAATGAACCAACGCCTTAACGCCTTTGTAGGTACGTACATACTTTGAGCTATGTCTAACATATAATTCCTCATTTCAATTTTTTTCTTTCTATAACAAGGAGCATTAATCTTAATCATGAAATTAACTTCGCCCATGGGGCTACGAGATATAAAGATCCTGCGAAATTCCACTGAGAAAAAAAAAAAGTCCACTGCAAATCTAGGAGAAAATCCCAAATTCCCAGGAGAGATAACAACGCTTCAGAATCGGTTCCTTTTTTTCCGACCTTAAATCTTCTTCAACACTTTATTTCATGTTGCACAGACGCATTGCAAGGATTTTACTTCCCCTCCTAACTGAGCATGCGAAGGTGGAAAAAATAAGGATCATTCCATATAAACAACCGAATCACTCAGAGCATCTTCTTGAGGATCCTTTTTTTTTCTCCTCTTTCTTTTTCCACCTGATTTACTGCAAGGAACTATTTGGGAAGAAAGATATTAACCGATCCTTGCAAACAGATCCCGCATCTAGAGATTCTTGTACTATCCTAGTGGTAAGATTTTGCTTTCCTTATTCTTTATTCTTACGCTTCATCTAGTAAAAAGGGATAAGAGGTCAGGCTTTTTTTTTTATTCCCCTCCGCATATCTATCAATCTAAATTGCTGGCGTCCATCACGGAAAGAACAGCAAATCCCTCTCTTCTTTCTTCCTGTTGAATTCGCAGTTAGCTATCGACGTGACTGTTTAATCGAGGAGTACTATATGTGGAGTATGCGTAACTACTACTTCCACTACAGCTTGACCTTACATGTACCTCGTAAACATTCTTCTCGGGAATTTTTAATGAACTTTTCCACGCCGAAACGTGCCGTGTGTACATATGTACGAGCCCCTAACGTATTTATGATGTCAAAGTTATGAATTTTTTGGTGTTCCAGTGGTGCTGTCATCTGTCTTCCACGTTATAAGTGACACTATTACTACTGAACCATACATGCATTTCATAATCATTGAAACCATGAAATTTCAAGAATACCTGCTATGTATTGGAATGCTGCCACCCGTCTTCCGAATTTGGAACAACTGGACAGTGAATTTTAAAAAGCATAGGCCAAACTGCTCTTTGAAGTTTTTTGTTTTTTTTTGAATGAGAGATCAGCTCGCAGTTCGTGCCTTGGAATTGGAGAAAACCACGGAAGAACTACTTCAACCGACCATCACTATGACGTCAGCGGGCTTTCAATTTTTTAAGAAGCATTTCAGTTTTTGTGACGTTGATTTCCCTGATTCACTCCATCGTAGCTAAAGAAGTTCCACCTCAAAAATTGCATTTCAGTATCAACACTTCCTTGTTGATAAATAACATATTTACAGGATGTCTTCCACAAAGAACTCCTTAAAATGAAACAACTCTGAAACGGTGATCGATAGAAGAATAAAACAAGTGGTATGTTTATTTTGAAAGCCGTAAAAATATGGTATAGAAATATCAAAATTAGTTGCAAATGTTGCCAGTAGTTGGAGCTGCACACAAATGTCGCAGTATGGTGTACGAAAAATAGGATATTAACTGTTCTTTGCAAGGGATCGTTGCAATCATATCACAATAGATTCAAAAATGTGCACCTTTCGCAGCACAGAGAGAGCGCAAACGAAGAGAATGGAATTTTCAGTCACCCTCTGTAGTGTCTCGACAGAAATGGATACACATGCCTCACAGATCTGAAGCTCGTCCAGTGTTGGAGGATTGGTCCAAAAAGAAGTGTTCTTCAATTTGTCCCACACAAAGAAGTCGCAGTGGGTAAGAGCGAGTGAGTATGAAGGTCAATCCATGCCCGTTACAATAAATGTGGAATACTTCAATGCACACAGTGGCTCTATTCCCGATATAACAAAGTGTTCCTAAAAACCGTTGAGCGGTACAGTGTGGTTGGGCCCCCATCTTGCATGAATCACGAAGTTCCTCGTCGACCCTCCAACCCAGGTGATAAATTGTTGCAAAACTGCAACGTATCGTTCAGTTGTGATCGTTTGCACCATCTCTGTGCTGCGAAAGGTGCACGTTTTGAATCGATTGTGATGTGCTTGCAGCGACTTCTTCCAAAGGACACCTCTTTCTCTGGCTCCGCACTGCGACTTTGGTGTGAAGTGTCCCCCCCCCCCCCACGTGGGCACCACTTGTAACTAATTTTGAAACTTCTGTATCATATTTTTATGGCTTTAAAAATAAACATACCGTTTGTCTTATTGTTGTATGTATCACCGTTTCAGAGTTATTTCATTTTAAAATCAAGTTCTTTTTGAGGCACACGTATATTATTTGAATACATTCTTGAATCATGTTTCTATGATGACCGGGCTCATAAGGACTTCGTGTATATAACAAATGATTTGCCTATAATATATATTTTTTAAACCACTTCAATTATTTGTAGACACCCTTTACGTATTTTCTTCAAAAGGTTACAGTTGCTGCGTTACGTCTTGCACCGAGATGCAAGTCGTATCGAGCTATTTGTAGCTACCAATTATATTGGATAATTATTTGTTTTATAAATGTTTTCGACTGATCAAAAGGGAAACAAATGTAATGAGGTTATTATGAAGAGTTGAGGAGCCTGAATATTATGCTCAATAACTGGATATCTAACAAGATTGTATCCACCAATTTTGTTATTTTGTTTCCTTTCAGTATCAAGAGGGCAAATATCAAATGCAGGAACAGAATATATTTTCGAAAAACGGAGAAAAACAAATCGGGAAAGAGAGAAGGAGATATCGGGAGAGATAGGAGAAATCCCTGGCACTATTTGTCATGCCCGTCGGTCATTTTGCATTCGTTTGAGCGGAAGGTGGGTCGAGATAACGTGCACCATTTCAGTCTAGATTTTTACGCCGAATACACCGAGGGAGTTCATTCTTTTGTAAATGTTACGGTCGGCAATGATTTACATTACGGAATGGAAATGTTGCAGAAGGAACTGTTTTTCGTGTGGGGGAAAGAAGGATTTGATAATGATCAACGTGAAACATATTCAAAAGCGATGAAATGAATTCAAAGACAATCGAGATCTACTACTACTTAACCGTACATGCCGCTCGTAAACCTAGGGAATTTCTATCAAATCGGTATGAGCCAGAATGTGTGTATTCCGAGTAATCGTATTTATGTTGTCAGAGTTAAGTGTGTTTAGCGTTCTCCTGCTGCTACAATCTGCCTTCCATATTTAGAAGTTTAAGTAGCAAATACCTGATCAGATTAGGATCTTTATCTTGTCAGGTGTTGCAAGTTCTTGGCCTCTGTAATAGATGAACAGACTTTCTAAGTGGTCATGCACCACAACTGAGTCACTGCATTTTATTAGATAGACCGACGATTTTCATGTCGTTACAGAATCTAACTATAAATTTTCTGAGGTAATAATTGGCAAATATGTGTGGAACATTCCACCTAATGGTTACAACAGAGAGTATATATATATATATATATATATACATATTCATACATTCCAATAAATTGCGTGATTAAATAAAATACATTCGATTACATGTGGATACAAGATTAAATGCAATAAATACTGGTAGTAGCTTTCACACTATATATGTAACGCTATGCCTTCAATCAATGAAGAGAGAATTAGAACTCCATATTTACACTTTTTACAAAACGAAACCTAATCACTGACACATATTAGGCAAGTATGTTGCTAGATCGAAGAAACCTCAACATCTCTCCCGCAGGATAAAACGCGAGATGTCTCTTATGCGTTGATTCAGCCCTGCCAAAAAATAGCCTCGACAAAGTTTAACTAAATATTCATGCATGATTTCAATTTTCAAGTCCTTCATTATGTCAAGATTTCTGATATTCCATTGTGCCCCGGAATATCGCCGAATGATTTTATTTTGTTGCACTTGTAAATGTTTGATGACAGAGGATTTCGCTGTGGCTGTGAAAAAAACAAGGTGTTGCATAGCACATAATTGGTCTAATGACTGACATGTACATAATGGTTTTGTTTTTGAGGCTGAGTGCAGAGCGTGTGTAACAGACTCTGTTTAGAAGGCCTGCAGGCTGCAGCTTTAGCTGCTCGTACTTTCACCGCATGAATGTGAGCTTTGAAATTGAGCTTTTTATCCAATATATATAAATATAACACCAAGATATTTTGTCTGAGACTTGGGTTGTAGTATGGTGTGCCCCACTATGATAGCGGTGTTCGGCGGGAGTTGCTTTCTTGCAAACCATATAAAATTACATTTTGACCGTGACCGTTGAACGTTATACAGAGCACCGATCTCAAAAGAGCCCTATTCTCCTTCATATTAGAGTAACACAATATTATTACATTCATATATAAACTATGGCATAAAATGATAATATTTGAAGGGGGGGGGGCAACGAAAATAAAATGGCATTTTGTTGTGGACAACTATCAAGAATTAAAAAACATGCAATAATGTCAATGATTTTTCTTAAAGCATTTTCTGACGTTTTAAATGTCTTGAGTGGCAACGCGATTATCTGTCTTCTTTTATGGGTTTCAAATTTCACCCGCGTTTTTCGGCTTGCTAGTTGACGACATTGTGGCTCACGATTTGTGACATTACGATTAAAGAGTTAAATTTCAGGTAGAATTTCACATTTTTAATTTTCTATTCTTATCAACTTTTTGATCACACTTTTGAGGAGGCGTCCATTTAATATTGTGCTACTGTGATGTATTTTTCGTGTCTTTCTAGATTTTTTTCAATTTTTGTATTTTCTCATATTTGCTTTTATTTTTACTCCCACAGCTTGTATTCGCAAATGTCGGGGGAACTGATGGTAATTCTATGCCTTTCTTTGGCTTACCATCATCAGAAACATTTTTGCTTCTTGGGACAATGTGGATGGGGTTCCCCTTTGAGAACGACCACCTCATTGTTCTATTTATTTTATTGTATTTTTTCATTTTCTTCTAATTTTACAATTTCTAGTTATGTGTATACAGCTGCTTTGGGTGCTATACTCTGGCGTTTGGAATGTTTAATTTTGAGTTTTCTAACATATTTGGTTTTTAATTCAGTATTTCTTTTAGAATGTATGTTATTCTAATAATATTTATTCGGACACATATTTTGTATGAAGTACGTATCTAGGCCTTAGATGTTTCTCTCAGATACTCGCGAGCATCATAATTGGAGATCTCTCTCTCTCTCTCAAATGTTGTTCAAAACGATCTTTCTTGTTTTTCGAAGTAGTTCCGAGCTAGTTTCTTGATGTGGGAATACATTTACGACACCTTCAAATCTTTTTGAAGATCGTTGAGGCGGAAAAATTTTGGTGCTCCTGAGTGAAGCGCCTGGAATCTGGATGATTCTGGAATCGTTGCAATTTGTACATGTTGCTCTTAGATGCGAAAGCCCAAGCTGGAGCATCATGTGTTAACACTGGGCGAATGATTTGTTCGCACATCGAAATTTTGTTCCTAAAACTAAGTTTGGACTTCGGATAGCAGAATCTCAATAGATTCTCCAAGAGGATCTGATCCTTTTTGATTTTGTTCTTCGTATGGCTCCTGAAGTTGAGTCTTTCTTCCAGGGTGCTTAGTTTGAGTCGATGGCACGATATCTTGCAGCTCTAAGACGATCTTCGTGTTTGATGGGATATCTCGGTTTGTCATCCATATCATCACACATTTGTTTACATTCAACTTGGCATTGTTTTATGCATTCCATATTTCGACATTGTGATCAGCTCCTGAAGGTCACTTACTCCTTCAACATCTTCAGCGTATAAACCCAAGATGACTCTTATATAGTGGGTCATTGAGCGTCAATTAAAGCATAGCTGCCAACTTTTGAGAATGAAAATTCGGGAGATTTTCGCGCAAACCCGTATTTTATGCTGAAACCACTCCTTAATAAATATAATAGGGATTTTTCCAAATAAAATAGGGATTTTCCAAACATAAAAGTTAACGCGTAGGGAATAAAATCCCTACTCAAAAACTGAAGTCAAATTAAAACAGGGATTTTACACACATGGAAGTTAAACCCTTGGGAATAAAATTCCTACGCAAAAAACAAGTGAAATTGGAGGCCAAAACTTCAATGATGTAAAAATAAATATTGTGTTCAATCAGAAACGCTGTGAACAAACATTCTGCGCGAATGACCCCAAAATTATCGGAAGATGAAGGAAAACACCGTCAATTTTTGAAGAACACTGACTTTTTGTGACACTTGCTTGATGTTTTTTTTTCACTTCACGACTGATGATGGCAGTCTTTCCATGACCGATGTTTATGTCCGTAACACAACTTGTACAAAAATGAAAAGTCGGCCCTCTTCTGGAACGTTTGATGAAAGGAAATTCATCGGAATAGGTATCTTTAAAATTGATTAAATATGCTTTTGCTTATCAGTATTCATGCTTTGTTATATCGCACGTACGTAACTTCAACAAAAGAAATTTTGATCACATGCGCGTCACTGTAATCTTCAATTATTATCCAGGACTATTGGCTGCTAAGCAATTTCCCTGCACAATAAGACAAACAACTTTCTTGTTACCATTAGAGGGTTTGTAAAACTTCCTTAAAAAGGGAATTTCCCCATTTACGACGTGTGACGTCATTTCGAAAGGGGAAAAAAAGAGGCTTCATGTCCCACAAGAAATTCCTTAGGGATTGTTTTCATAAGCGGGGATTTTTTTTAATGAAGTAGGGAATTTTTAGGGACAATTAGGGATTTTTGTGATTTTCGTAAAAATTCGGGAGATTTAAGAACTTTTCCGGAGGTCGAGCGATGAAGCTAAAATTCGGGAGACTTGGCAGCTATGATTAAAGAGTAATACTTGTTTAATACATATATTAAATGTTAAAGATTTTAACATATTTTTTACATTATGCATAATACAACGTATTTTATAAATTCGTAAATAGTTTTAAAACTTATAAAAATTGAAAAAATTGGTATATATGAATGTAATCTGGAAAAACATTATTCTCACAAAGGATCAATTTTTTTAGTACAAAAAATGTGAGTTCAAATGTTTGTCAATAGAGAGCGCTACACGAAAACAAATAACTGGAAATATGCACAAATCAGTGTCCTATAAAATGCAGGGTATACGATTAACAGCTCAATTTCGAATTTTTAATTGATCGGCGCTTACATAGCATTTCCATTGTGATGTTGATATTGGTGGGTAAATAAAGCAACGTTAACGAAGTTGTTTTATCTCATCCACAAATCGCCGACTGAAGTTTTGCAGACGTTTCGTACACAGAAAAGATTGAGGAAAGCCTAAGGTCCAACCATTTCTGCCGAAAGTATTATTAACGATTTAAAAAAATTATATAATGAATTAAAAATGTAAACTAAATTCTTTTCTGTACCAAAAAAAATCACCTTTCGTGAGAACAACTTTTCGCAAACCGCATTCGAAAATATACCTAGTTCTTACAATTTTTATGAATGCTTTTAAATATTTAAGAATTTATGGAGACGCCCTATATATCTCGCGGTATGGTTTAGCGATCCTACGGCAATGCATCTATAGCCCCGTTTACATGGGAAATAGAAAAAGCTGGTTTAAAACCGCTTCAAGAAATTTCACCAATGACTGCTCCCCATGTCTTTCCTTACGGAGAAAAAAAGTCGTCAACAAGCGGGTGTTACGACTCCCAATGATACGGCAATATTGCACATGTAAACGGGGCTTATGATCACGATGAACCAAAAGTACTTCAGCAAAATGGCCCATGTGCTTTTGTCTGTCAGGTCACACCAATCCACACTTTGAAGCACGTCAATTTTTGTGACTGATACTGTATGATGGTGTTTATACCTATCAGAGAGAGCTAATAGATTATGATCAGTTTCAGTGTCCAACCTATTGGTTTCTGGGCCACGCATAGTTAGAAAAATTAATGGCAGATGGCAGCATTACACAGAAACGAACTTCACGGAATTTACTACACTACACTCACATTCCAACATACCAATTCGTTAGAAGTTCCGCAGAGGAATCAGCACGAGGTGCATGTGTGATTTAGTAGTAGTAGTACAATGCATGCAACATTTTTGTTTTCTTTTCAGGCCACCCAGTGAATACGTCTCCCTTTCATTAGGGGAAAACCAGCCGAGAGAGAGAGAGATGGCGAGGGGGAAGAGAGAAATCGGGACCATGCCAAATTCAAAGGTATGACAGACTTTAATTTGGTTACCGTCGGGAAATTCCGATTATTGGATCGTCGTGCTCCTTATCTCATCATCAATGAAGTTAAAGGGAAAGGAACTTCACATCCCCCCCCCCTTCTGTAATAAATCTCTTTTTGAGAACTTGATGGTAAGATCATCTCGACCCTTGAGAGCTTTTCCTCGGCACATCGATTCCTCTGTCTCCCTATGCCTTCCAAAATACCCCTCCCCCCCCCATCCTGTTCTCTAAAAGTAATCGATTCTAGCAGCTGTCATTTCCAGGAACCTGAGCTTGTCAGAATTAGGACGTTGATTTGGAACCGCCCTATAATTTCCACGCCGAAGGAGGGAAGTGGAAATGAAATTATATTGGATTTGATTTAAAACTGAGAGAGCTCAGAATCATCCCCAACCCCCGGTCTCGTTTCTTCGACAACACTTTAACTTTAATCGAGTTGGTCAGATAATGTCTTAAGACGACCTTTTCTGATTAAATACCTTCTCTAATGTGCGTATACGTCAAAGGCATTCGCGAAATCTGCAGCTGATGCTACAGGAAAAAAACTAAACAATACTGATGTGAAGCTGTGCATTTTCATGTGTAAAAACCATCTTTCATTGCGAAAAACGCAAAATAAAATATGTTATTCTTTCTATATATTAGCTATCTATTTCGGAATCGTTACACGTACCCCGTTTGACTGTCAATAATTAACATGCTAAAATGAATATTGAATTGACTATTGAGGTGATTTACGGAAAATCCACCACCACACAATTTACCGATAGGAACATTCACCGTCAAACAATTTAGTGAGTGAGTGACGGAATGATTGAGCAAGTGAGTGAATGTGTGAGCGAGTGAGTAACTTTACGAGTGACCGAGTGAGTGGTGGTGTGAGTAAACGCATGAGCAACTGAGTGAATGTGTGAGTGAACGTATGAATGATCGTGTGAGAGTAACCGTATGAATGATTGAATGAGTGACCGTATGAGTGATAGAGTGAGTAACCATATAAGTGGTCAATCGAGTGACCGTACGAGTGAGTATCCATATGAGTGACCGAGTGAGTGGGTTAGTTAGCTAGTGAATAACCGTATGAATGACTCACTCACTCGCTGAGTTGCTTACCTGCTCATACACGCGTTCATTTGCTCACCTGTTTATTCACTCATTTGTTCCACTGCTCACTCACTCGCTCATTTTCTCACTATCTGATTTGGTCACCTGCTCACTCACTCACTTGCTCCATGACCCACTTGCTAACTGGCTCACTCAACTGCTCATCCACTCACCCATTATATTACTATGTCGATGAATTGTTTGTTAGTGAATTGAGTGACTGTGAATTTTCCCAGCGGTAAATTTTCTTTTCAGTGAATTGCGTGGCGGTGAATTGTTGTCGATTAATTTTCCGCACACGTCCTATGTTAAGAGGTGCCCAACCTCTTATAGAGAATTCGTCGTTGCTATCCCGTAGAGTGCAGGCAGAAAAATGGGAAGAGAGGTCATTGAAATCCTACATATCTTGCTTCTGAAACACCACCCGAATCATATAATCTAGACTGGAAAGACCGTGAGAAAAAAACCGTAGCGTCCCTTCTCTGAGTCCCGGAGCAAACTTTTTCTTGGTGGGGCCCCCTTGAAAGGGTTATTATAATGCAAAATAGGTATACAATATTGTGTGGGCTCTCCAATTAGGCTTGGGGTCCTGGAGAAGTGCCCCGTTTGCCCCATCCTAGTTACGGGCCTACGTGAGAATTGGTTTTTGTCTAAAAAGACCACGAGTATATCACTGTCCTTTTCTCGGAAAACCACGAGAACCATTGTCCTTGTCACGAACGTCCATATCCCAATTCTGGAAGACTACGAGAAATACATATTGATTGTGAAACAACAAACTTAATAATTATACAGAGAGTGAGAGAGAGATACCAATGAAATCACACGTATATTTATTATGAAAGACCACGAGAATACCACGGGGATCACATACCTTCGTTCTAAAACACAACAAGAAAATTACATATTCAAATCTAAGAAGACCATGAACAACTTGAAAAGTGCCGAAATCCCCTGCCCAAAATTTGTCCCCGCCTCTAATTTTCATGCACAGAGTTGCCAACTTGCGAGAGTGCCAGGAAACTCTTCACAATCATTCAGTTGACTACTTGCAGTGACGAAGTTGCTTCGCTCTTTCTATTTACGCTTTAACTTTTTTCAAAAATAGTTTTTGTTATAACTTGTTACAGTGCGAAATCAACTTTGAACAGTTATATTTACGTCTTACGGTAAGTTTTAACGATTAATAATTATAGATCGCTACTTGAAAAGTTCGTTGCAATCATAGTCATAGTCTATCCATCCGATTGGTGTATGATCCAAGAGACATCAAGAAAGTTCCAGTCATCTAACCTTAACATCTTCCAGAGCGGGGACATCACATTTGGTGACAAGAAGTCCCCATAAAACTTCTCTAAAATCCTCTATGGAAAACAAAAAAAAAATTGTGGAAGAGCTCAAGGAGGAATAATTCTAATCTAAGGCCAAGAAAAATCTCATCATTGTGAAGATAAATATCAGCCTGAAAACATCATCAACAAAACCTCCCAAAAATAAAACAAAGAAATATGGACTATAAATAAATTAAAACAGGTAAAGTGTTCGAAATGCTTCCAGTGATGCCACGAGATGTGTTAGCTCATCGTCAACAAAACTCAAAAACTTTGTTTGCGATTTCTGCAGGGATGACTAAATAATTTAAATGTAATTTATTTACTCATAAACATATAATAAGCTTATTTAACTTATATATATAAATGTATAAACATATGTTTTCATCTCCATAAAATTACTATAAGAGATCTTATAAAGCACTGTTTAATCAAGTTTCCAATAAAAATAAATATGTAGATAATAACTGGAGAGGGGGGAAGTGTGGATTTGGCACAAATCCTCGGAATTTGCGTTGTTTTGATTATTATTATTATATATCTTCTTTTTGGTTAGAAAACATTATTTAGTACAATCACACTTGCAGCACTAACTATTTGGTAGTGTAGGGGAGTTTTACCTCTCTTAACTTTTTAATCAGTTTTTTAATTATTTTTGACTCTAAAAACATTTTTAGAATTAACGATTTTGCTTACAGGAGAGGGGGAGGGGTATAGGAGCACTTTCCCTTATATGTGATTCTCATGGTCTCTTAAAATTAAATTTCGCCATTTCGTGGCGCTTTTGAATTGATATGTGATTCTCGTGATCTTTCCCTGAACTCGAATATGCAATTCTCAGTACCATAAAATGGTACTTTATTGCAAGATTACAACATTGGGCCACACACGATTTCCAAACGTCAACGCGTTCTAGCGGTGGATGGTTGCGAAAGAAGAAGTTTTGAAAAATACTGGTAGGAAGGTACTCGTATATATAGAGGTAATATTGAGTAAAAGAATAACCTTCCCAGTTATCCCGCGTATTTATCAAAAAATTATTGGTGGTTTGCAAGTTTTTGATATTCATGAAAACTGAAAAGATTCTCGTTTGGTTAGAAAATTAGAGAACTTTTGGGCATGAGCATACTTTGTCATATTACTTGCTTTCATGGGAAAATGTTCCAACGAAAAAAAATAATTTTCTTTTCATACAAAGAGATGAGTGTTATTTATGTGTTAAGTGTTTAGAGCTTTTTAATGTCTTCTCGCTCACGTTCTCGTAAAGTTTTTAACGTGTTTTTTCTGATCCGAGATATCCGATTTCTGAGTCACGTGAGACGTAACAGGCATACAAGTTGTCATCAGACTGCTGAGTACGTATATATATATATACATATATCTACATGATAATTTGAATCACCAACTAGCCACGTGCCAGAAATAGTCTAATTATATCTTAGGAACAACTTCCGACCTGCTTAAACGTGAGTAATTACAGAAAGTTGTGAAATGTTAATGATAAATTTTCTGGCGAAGGGAGAGTGTGTGTCTGTGTGCTTCGTGATAGCACGTAAAATCTGCTGAGATTGGACTGGATCCAGCTTCGGACTACATATAGTATTGTCCCGTAAACAAAATATTTTTCCCTTGATTTATGATTCAAAATAATTTCGATAACAAAACAATCTTTTGTAGATTTTACTATGCAAAAAAAAAAAAAATTGTATGCACTGTATATATACGCAATGTGTGCGTGTGTGTGTGTGTGTTCTCAACCTCAAGAGAGGGGGGCATGAGCGAAAAAATAGTTAAGAAACGCTGGTTTAGCTTCAATCCTATCAAACTCAAAAGAGAGAAGTGTTTTTTTATTAATGCACTACCTTCCGAGCAGATAACCTACAACTCGAAAATTCAATGCTGCTGGTTTTACTTTAAAATATAAAAGACAGGTGACAACATCTCTAGAGCATAGAAAACACAACTCAGAAAATATAAATACCTTAGGTTCTCAAAGGTTTTTAACCCGCGACTCCTGTGCCCGATTCATGGGTCGTAAGCGGCTCCCAAGAATAATTTAGTAGTTATTTAAAAAACTTATTTTTAGTAGTTATTATAAGCTTCAAAGCATAAATAAGCACGTAAACAAAAATTTACAGTTCGCCGCGACGCACTTAACAAAGGTTGGCTACGCCCCTAGGAGCCACCTCGACGTCCCTGATAACGGTTGATGACGTCCCTAAAAGCCGCGACACACACTTTGAAAACACTGCATTAGGATCACGCATACACTAAGAACACACATTCCGGTATAAACCGATTCGTTAGAAATTCCCCAAACATTATGAACCTTTCAGGAATTTTTTCCCCTTGAAAATGTAGTTTTCCCTAAACTTATGTAACTATTGATGGTCTTAGAGATGAAATTGCAATTCATTAAAATAATTGGATTCTTCACATTTAAACTTACTCGTTTTTTTAAAGACAAACACGAGAATGTTGGTCTCGTATGTGTGTTGAAGTATGTTTTCGAAATCTTGGGAAAATATTATACGAATAATAAAAAATGCATGTGGAAACTCTCATTTTTCCCGATTCGTTTTCTTACTTGGCGTTAAATTATTCACAATTTATTCTACGTTTCGTCGAATCCAAGCGAGATCGATGTTTCGTGGTTTTTAGTTTGAAACTCTCCTCCGGGAGAGATGTTTTCCTCAAAAGTTTCTCTTTAAGAAAGTTTCATTGTTTTTGGTGGTAAGGAGAAAACGTTATCGTGATTCGTGATCTTTTCCGGATTTTCGCCAGTTCCGGGACGTGTAATTATCGCAGCTTAAAAGTTTCACCTCAAGTGCCATCGATTTTCCATTATCTTCTCTCTCTGCACAACTCGATATATCATCATATCTGATCTTTTATTTTAATGGCGTTCTACAGATTGACCATAACGTCTAGAAACCGATGATGTTACAGCCTCCAAATTTGTAGAATGATATTTTATTATCTCTCTCTCTCTCTCTCTCTCTCTCTCTCTCTTTCTTTCTCTCTCCCAATTTCATAAAAATTTCCGCTGAACATTTTCCCAAGTCTCAGTGTTTTTTCCTAAATTCCCGAATCATTATGCTACTACTAATAAAATACAAGTTGATTGATGAAACATTCTAGACGTGTCTCTTCCAGATTCTTATATTGTGGTGATCCATCAACTGATATTTTCTCATGATCTGTCAGACCGAAAGGTACTTGGCACAATAGGTCCTTTGCCGTTTTTTGATAGCTTTGTATATTGTTAAATTTATTGCAGTAATATGTATGCACATCATGGAACTTTCTTTGGAACAAATCGATGTGCAAACAATGCACATTTCATGTTTGGACTCTGAGTATGTAGGTTTCAAATATACTGGAGCGGTGTTCCGTGGACCAGATTCTTTAATCCTTTATCTACCACATTATGAAAAAATGAAATAATCATCGTGTGAATTATTGGTTCATGAAAATTATTTTAGTTCTAGTTAAAGCCTAAAAATATATAGTTCATGGAAATGTTGGGAAAAAAATCACAATGAAGAAATGTATTCTGGAATTGGTGAATGAAAGAATTTCAAAATTACTTTTAGGAAACTTTCCTAAGAACTAATAAGAAAAATAATTTCAGAATTGATGAGATATAATTTCATGCTTATATCGAAACAAATACTTTCATAATTATTGAAAGAAATAATTTGAGAATTGTTGGAAGAAATACTTGTAGAATTATGAAAGTTCATAAGAGGAGGTGAAAGAAATTCTTTCACAATTATTAAAAAAAATATTTTCGGAATTAATGAAAATTCATATTTAATGGAAAAATTATTTCTGAAATTAATTTTAGCTTCAACGAAAATATAATTTAAAAATTAATGGGATAAATAATTTCCACAATTAATTAAACAAAATGTGGAATCAATGAAAATATAATTTTGGAATTAATTAAAAAATAATTTCCGAATTTATAAAAGTTCATATTTTTTCAATGAAAAACTATTTGAGAATTTACGGAGATTCATATTTAATGAAAAAGTATCTAAAAATTAATAAGATATCCTCCGAGATAATATAGAATCCACCTATACGATAACATAGGACACCAGGACACCACCTCACCCGTTGAGACTCCATTCTGTGAATCTGGATACCGCAGTACCATTTGTTTTCCCTTGGACTTCATGGAATTTGTTTTGTTTTGTCTGAAATGTTGAAAACCCCTTCAATACGGAGTAGCTTGAAAACTATTAGGCGAAATTATGAGGTGGTTATAGGAAATATTTTAGCAAACATTTCTTTCCAGAGAATTGTGAAGTTTTCAGGAGCAAATTTATTTATTTATTTATACAATATGTTGGCCCAAGTCTTATACAAGTGAATGCAGTTGAGTGGGACATATATAGATATTGCTTGATATTGTGCAGAAAACTAGTGACAGTGGGGGAGTTGACAATAGAACTGGGGAGTTTGTTCCATTCACCGATGTTATGAGGAAAGAAGCTGTATTTAAAACAGTCAGTAGAAGCAAAAATTGATTTTATTTTAAGGGAATGGTCGAGTCTTCTGGAGATGTTGGACGGATTGGCTAGACACCGCATTGACGTATAAACGACAACGGTAATAAATAGTTCATGGGTTTGTTTAGGAGTCTCTCGTAAATTATACGCCCGAGAGAAATCTCCACAAGAAGCAGCATTATAGATAGGAGTACCGTGCGGAGAAGGAAAGGGCAGACTAACTTTGTTTTGCCTTCAGTTTCAGATTCAATCAATCACAAAACACGCTTGTTTGGGCGTGTTCTGTCAACCCTTTATGTTTGGCCCAATACTTTTGAATCAACCTGTAAAGGTTATTGTTCTCGTATAGTTAGTATTCGTGAAAACGAATATGCGTTATTGCGATCGTTATTATTATGTAGACCGGTAAGAGATATAAATCTCAATTTTTTCTTCATATTCATCCAATATAATGATCTACAAAGATAATATAATACAATACCATAGGCATAAACTTGTATAACCGAGCCAACCTCCCCCCCCCCCCACGATAATTATCACTGTCTCCATAATATATATAGAGACATCGCGTTTTTGTGCATCACTAATCCCAATATCCAATACTGAGTCCGAACTCAGCTTTGCCCCACCTTTTTTTTGCATAGAAATACACAAACTTCATGTTTTTATTTTCCAAAATTATATTTGGCCTTGACATTGGTCGGCGCGGTAGCCCAGGTTGATAAGATAATCGCCTAAAGTACCGAAGGATGTTTAGTGACGTCGCGAGTTGAATACCCGATTCGTCCTCATCAGAAACTTTCCTGACGAGGAGGTACAACGGATACGGCGACAACATGATCGCAGGAAATGATTCCTACCACAGGGAGTCCCACACCGAGGGGTCAGCGCATCAACCTCTCAGTGTGTATAAAAAAGGAAAAAATATCGAACGCTGTCGTTTGGAATCGGCAATAAGTTTTAGGTCCCGTCTGACTAGCTCTCATGTGCAGAAAATGGCCATAGTGCGATAAAAATTATCAAATGAATAATTCGGTATAAAAGTGCGCTTCTAATAATTTGTTATTATAATTCTCCAGTCTCATGCGTTTTTACTAGAGCTGGGAATCGGTAAAATTTTCTAACTGATTAATCAAAAATTTTTGATAGATTAATCGAATTTTAATCGAATATTTTTTCGTAACTATATAATTAACTGATGCTATAAAAATATTTTTTATTCACTTCATACACCTATTCGCTAGTTTTAAACAAATATAAGGGTAAATTAAGAAATCAAGGCTATGCCCGCTTGAAGCAGTTTAAGATGCTGAACGTTATTTGTTTGACAAACAAATAACGTAAATAAATAATTTGTATTGAACGTTATTTGTTTTTCAAATCTTGGAGTTTCTTCACTTGGATCTTGCCATTTAAGTCAGTTATTTTAGTTTAATCACTGATTTCGAAACTGCTTCCAATCTTCATAGTGTTGTTGGTTTTCTCAGAAACTCTTGCCGGATAGTACGTACTTGTTGGGAGAGGAGCTGATGCTTCCCAAATACAAAGTCCACAACAGACAAACTGCCCAAGGAAGTGGATGAAAAAAAATGTCTGCAAAAATATGGATGTCAAAAATATATAAGGAATACACGAAAACTGTTGTTTTCACTGTGGAGACAATAAATTTTGGTCTTGTCGTCTGAAAAGCCCATTAAAATCAATTTGAAACTGAAATTTCTGCATCACCAATTTTCCTTAAATAGACATGTATTCCTTAATGCCGAAAAATTTGATTAATACATTGATTCAAATATTTTTAAATATGGTCACTCAACTAAAATGATATGTCTGACTGACTGATTAACTGAAATTGGAATTTGTATATAGGAGGTAACGTCTCATAAATGCATACAAATCAAGCTAAATTACAAACTTTTTCTTACAACATTTAATCGAATTTTAATCGGATTCATCGAGTCGATTAACTCAACTAAAAGTTTTATCTGTGATTGATCGATTAACCGACCCGAGATTAATCTATTAATCGGGTCACAGCCCTAGTTTTTACTGCACCCGCTTACATTGTACCAAAATGAATAATGCAATTTTTTTTCCCATCAAAATAAGAATTCCTTGTAAAACTAAGTTTTTTTCTTTCTCTTTAATGTTCGATATAACGACCTCCCGAAATAATGTCCGTTTTCCGTGGAAGGACGAGAGGAAGTCGTTATAACAAACGACGACTATATTACGATAAGGGGGGATAATTCTTTTGCCTATTCTCGAATTCACTTTAGCAATAACACGTTTCGGAAGGAACGTATAACCTTCAGGAGTATAGTTGTATCATATTACAGAAAAGAAGTCTCACAAGAAAGAATATACATTGATAAAAATCGTCGATTCTGATGGATATCAAATCATTTCTTCATTTAGTCATTTGGTGTGTATTTCAGTATCAATTTTCAACTGAAAAATCTCGCAATAATTTGAGGGGGAAAAAACCTTTAAAGAAAATTACAAAAGAAAGAAGCATCTTCGCTTCAATCAAAATGAAAGGTCAAAAGTGACGTCACTGAAGTTGAGCAGATAATTAAGTAGAGGTCTTAAAGGAGGAAGATTGGATATTTCTTTTGTGAGACTTTTCGTTGCCAGGGGATTTAGCAAATGTTTGGCATCGAGAACTTATTTTATAGTCGTTTTTCTTTTGTTTCACTGTATACTTATACTCTATATTTGACACACAAACACAGGTTGATTCTAAATTCTTCATTGAGCAAACTTTAAGAAGCGATATAGATAGGAACCGAGAGACACCCAGGCTCTGTCACCCTCGGTGATATGAGCACATTGTCCCTGAGGACTCGGGTGACTCCGGGGAACTTAATCATTTACTGAGCTTGAAAAAGATATATATATATATATATACATGGGCAGGTGCCATTATACACATCGCCAGTAAACAAGTATGAAATTTATGATCGAAAAATAGTGTGATTGAGGTAAATAAATCAAAATTATAAATCACATAATCGAGAATAGTTCTTGATAAAATTTGATCTGCTTCCCTTCAGGGATTTCCATTGGCACATTTGATTGATTGTAACTAATACAATTTGCATCTGGGTTGATCTAATCGCTGCACTGAAGGTTTGATGTGGTTTGAATGTCTGTTGGACATTCTGATGAATGTGTGGTGCTGCCCGCATGATGGCGCTGGCGTATCTTCGCAGCTTGTATAATAATTATTCTATTTTCTGCTCGTGGCAACGCAACAGAAAATGGTGAGTCAAAGGCGTCTGACTCTACTTGTTTGTTGTTGATGTTGTCCTACTCACCGACGCGCGTGTCTGTGTCTCGTCATGCCCGGGCCACATTTTTCTCTACCAGCATTTCCGTTTGTATTATGTAAATATTAGTCATTGTAAATAAAGTGTAAATATATGAACGAAATCATTTCATAGATCAACTAAAGATTGGCGACATCGGACGTGAAACAAAAGAAACCACCATGGCAGAGGTGAGTGCCGTAGTTATACCGCCATTCAACGTGCGTGATGTTTCATTATGGTTCGTGATGTGTGAAAGCACTTTCGAGTTATCCGCTCCAAAACCAATAACAGAGTCAAAAACAAAATACAACTATATCGTTGCAAATCTACCTCCAGATAACGCATCTCTAGTACGAGACATTCTCATGAACCCGCCAACTTCGGAGCCATACGAGAAACTAAAGCGCGAACTAGTCCACGTTGCAGTGAATCCTCGTCTACACAGCTTAAGAAAATTCTCGCTTGTGAGCTATTAGGAGATCGGAAACCGTCTAACATTCTCCGTAAATTAAAACGAAGAGCGGAATCTCACAACGTTTCGGACAAACTATTGACTGAACTCTTTCTGCAACAACTGCCCAAATCCACTCGATCTATACTCGCTGCCGTCAGCCCACTAACCCTTGACAAAACGGCAGAGCTGGCCGACAAGATCCAAGAAGCAAGCCCACCTCATGCAGACGCCGTGGAAAAAAGTCAACAATCGGACATGATCGCACAACTCCAAGAAGAGATTGCCCAACTACGCCGCGAACTGAAAACAGTTTTGCGTGTGCGTTCCCGTAGTGTTTCGCGCTCGCGTTTCTCCCGTTCGAAGAGATCAACAACACCACCTACGTTGCCGGATAGGCAATTTTGTTGGTACCATAAGACATTTGGCAATCAAGCCAGAAGGTGCACTTCACCATGCAGGTTTACAAAAAACGGAGGCGGAGAGTAGTAGCGACATGCTCCCTGCCAACGACATCTCGTCGCTTATTCGTAGTCGATCGAAGCACCAACATTTCATTCCTTGTGGACATTAGATCTGACGTTTCAATACTCCCAACATGCAGCACTGACAAACGTCAACCATTTCTCCAACTTTCCGCTACAAATTCATCTCCAATAAACGTCTATGGTGAGCGAACAGTCACTTTAGATTTTCAACTCAGCAGAGTCTTCCGGTGGACTTTCCTCTTGGCCGCGGTACCGAAACCGATTCTTGGAGCCGATTTCTTGTACAACTTCAATTTACTTCCGGACTTACGACGACGATGTCTCCTCGACATGAGGACGACACTCACTGCAAACTGTCAACTAAAGAAGTCAGAAGTGCACTCAATCAAACTTTTCGACAGTGACACAACTTATCAAAGCCTGCTCAGCAAATCTTCGCTGAACTCTAAACCATGCTGTGAGCATATCATCGAGACAACAGGTAGGCCAATTTTTGCTAAAGCTCGCCGTCTCTCTCCAGAAAAGTTATCTTGCGCCAAAAAGCAATTTCTGGACATGCAAAAACAAGGATTATGTCGACCATCAAATAGTGCATGGGCCAGTCCAATTCATATGGTCAAGAAACCTAACGGTGCGTGGCGTATCTGCGGTGACTACCTCCAGCTAAATAAGATCACCACACCAGACAGATACCCCATTCCTCATATCCATGACCTAACCCACATGCTTCATGGGACTGCAATCTACTCGACCTCGTCTCGGCGTATCAACAAATTCCAGTGGCAGAAGCTGACGTGTCCAAGACTGCCGTCATCACGCCTTTCGGGCTTTATGAATTTCCTTTCATGCCCTACGGACTTTGCAATTCCGCCCAGACATTCCAGAGGTACATCGACCAAGGGTTGGCTGGTCTCGATTCTTCAGCGGGATACATAGATGACATCCTCATCACATCAACGAACTCTGAACAGCATAAACAGCATCTGGACATAGTTTTCAAACGACTAGCCGAGCACGGTCTAACGATCAACTCTCTGAAGTGCAAATTCTTCCAAGATGAAGTCACATTTCATGGACACAGGATATCATCAAAAGGAATTTCTCCTCTTCATGATAAAGTGAAGGCGATAAAAGATTTCCCAAGACCGGCAACCATCCAAGAACTTCGACGTTTTCTGGGAATGTTGAATTTTTATCGAAGATTCCTTCCTGGGTTAGCAGAAACACAAGCTCCACTATGTTCATATCTTCAAACAAAAGTCAAAAGCAACGCGAAGATCGAGTGGACGGAAACATCAAATCAAGCTTTCGTAGATTGCAAGCAAAAACTCGTTTCTGCAACCCTTCTTGCTTTTCCACATCCATCAGCCGAACTCTCTATCATGGTAGACGCATCCAACACAGCAATCGGTGCCTGCCTGCAACAGCTTGTCAAATCGCATTGGCAACCTCTCGCTTTCTACTCCAGGAAGCTTATCAAAGCTGAGATGAATTATAGCGCTTACGACAGAGAGCTATTAGCAGCGTATGCGGCAGTGAAGCAGTTTCAACACATGATCGAAGGAAAACATTTCATCCTCTACACCGACCATAACCGCTGACGTTTGCGTTTCGTCAAAAGCCTCACAAGACATCTCCCAGACAAACACGACATCTAGATTTCATCGGACAGCATACCACCGACATACGACACGTATCAGGCGTACAGAATCAGGTCTCTGATGCTCTTTCTAGAATACAAGCCATTGCATGTCCTCCATCAATAGACTATTCCAAGATTACAGAAGCTCAAGCGACCGACAGCGAACTTGACTCTCTCAAGCATTCCTCCTCATTAAAACTCAACATCTGCAATTTAGTTGGTATAGATAAACCACTCTGGTGTGACACATCCTGCAGTCGAGTACGCCCATATATACCGAATACTCTTCGAAGACACGTTTTCGATGTTCTTCACAATCTATGCCACCCAGGCATGAAAGCAACAACACGTCTTGTCTGCGATCGCTTTGTATGGCCTTCAATTCGGAAAGACTGCACCACCTGGACTCGATGTTGTGTGCCTTGCCAAAAGTCAAAGGTGCACAAACATACTGTTTCCGCTCCAGGAAAAATAGAAATGCCAGACGCTCGTTTCAAGCACGTTCACATCGATATCATTGGTTCACTTCCGTCATCCCAAGATTACACATATTGCTTCACCTGCATCGATCGATTCAGCCGTTGGATCGAAGTTTTACCGATGAAGGACATGACAGCAGCCACTGTTGCTTTAACATTCTATTCTGGTTGGATCAGTCGTTTCGGAACCCCAGAGAAAATAACAACAGACCAAGGTCGACAGTTCGAAAGCTACATCTTTCACGAACTCGCCATACTCCTTGGCATTCAGCACATCAGGACGACACCTTACCATCCTCAAGCTAACGGGATGATAGAAAGAGTCCATCGACAACTGAAAGCAGCTCTGATAGCTAGGTCAAACATGAACTGGGTGAACACACTTCCAACCACAGAGTAATAATACTATAGAGTGCGCGCGAGGGGTTACAATGTGAAGCAAAGATCCGGAGTCACGTGACTCCGGTCGAAAGGCTGGTCAGGGAATCTCGCTGGCAATGCTTTCCTTATGGCTACTCGTATGACGATCTACACGTGCTGTCTTATTTTTCATTAGAATGGTCACCACGTGTGCAGCTTTCGGATGTTCTGAACGGTTTAGGAAAGGGGGACCAGTGTCCTTTCACAAGGGAATACTTTTTTGCTTATTCCCCTTCTTGTAAAAATATGCTTTTCAGAAGGAGAAATTTATGAAAAATATTCTATTTAAATAGAATGTGAGGAAAACTCCCCCCCCCCCCCTAGACAATTGCAGTTTGGCATAAAAATGCATAACAACCTCTAAAAATAATAGTATTTTTACCCCTCTTCACACCTGAGATAAAACTATTACAGAAAAGAAATTTTTTTATTCATTAATTTATGTTTGTTGTATATGAAATTGCCGCTTCAAACAAGAAAATTAATTATTCAATTGATTTTTTGAGTCAATATCTGTACTAAGACCTGAAGTCATATATTGTGTACCTCAGATGTTATCTTGAAAAAGAATCATTCTAAAAACGATTTAATACCTTAAATTAAGATTAACATATGCATACTTTTGGAGCGAAGAGATTACATATGTCATATATATATATATGTGACGTGTAAATATTGTATTATATATATGAAATATTATTTCCTAAAATATTATATATATATATATATATACACACACACTTTAAATTATTACATATATACTCTACATGGAATTTTAATTCTTATAATTTAGAGAAATTGATGATGAGATTCTGTAATTTTCTTGAGTAAAATCTATTTTAATCCTGAAATATTATGTAAGTGTTTACAGTTTTGCGTGATGAGGTTATAAAAGGTTTTTCGGGAATGTTAGAAATGAAACTTTTTCTTATTGTTTGAATATTATTTCATGACTGAATATGGTAGTGTGAATGTGTTACATAACATAATATGATGCATTATAATTAATTATACATTAATTATGAGTATATAGAGTAATTGTAATGTTCTGGAAAGATATATTTTTGTTTTAATAACCCCTAGTATAAATAAATTTTCGAAATTAAAAGCGACAAAATGAATGAAGAGAATATTTAAAAATATAAATGAATTAGGCTTTACAACATATACGATTTTCTAGCATGTATTTTTACTCCAACATGTTATGTATAATGTATCAAATTTACAGTAACATAAACATTATATATTTGTTGTATACAATATTTTGTTTCCTGTGTGTGTATAGATATTTAGAAAGTTATTAAAAAATGTGCCAAAAAAATTTATTTCATGAAATTTATACTGTTTATATTCACTTCCTTCAAATATTATATATTCAATTAAAATTTAAAAACGCATGTGTTAAGAAATTATTAAGAATTATCCCTTAATGGAAAATAAAAAAATTCCGTTTTCCAATATTTGTTTATTTTATAGAATTTATTTTTTCAAATCTGATACTCCCTAAATATTTCACATAAAAATGAGTGAAATTCATTGAAAAAATGAAGGAAAGTTTTCATCAACTTGATCGAATTGAGTCAAATTTCGTTACAGCAACATCCTAGCTTCTGCGAAAACGCGCCAAATGTAATAGCGCAGAACCTGTTTTTTTCCCGACAATACTGCTCATCTTTTCTTCACGTTCGACAAGTTTTATGAATAGCGTGCGCGGTCTATTTATATCTTAAGTCTATGCTTCCAACAGTCCTGTTAGGGCTACGATCCTGCTACAAAGAAGACCTCAAAGCCACACCAGCACAACTCGTATACGGCACAGAGCTCAGATTGCCTGGCGATCTGATCACCAACAGTAGTAACAACATACCGTGTCCCACAGAATTTGTCTCCATTCTAAGGGACCAGATGCAGCAGCTACAACCAACTCCTGCAACGGCGCATGGTGAAAAGAGACTGTACATACATTCGGAACTGAAGAACACCACCCACGTCTTCCTGCGGTCAGACGCAGTGAAACGAGCACTCGTCCCCACTTACAACGGACCGTACGAAGTGCTGAAACGTGGTGAGAAGACATTTTGCCTTCTCATAAAAGGAAAACCTTCCACGGTATCGGTCGACATGTTAAAACCTGCCTTTCTGCTCACCGGCAGTGTGCCTCAGCCAACCAACAAAAAGACAGATGCATCCGTGCCAAAAACTTCCTCCATCGTTCCGAAAAGCATCCTGAAAAAGACAACGACCAGTAAAAATATTTGGGAAAACCGTCTACGTTCATCGAAGCACGTGACTTTTAAAATTTAATTTTTTTTTCTCTTCTTTCCTCGTCCTTCGGACTGCGAGGGGGGGTACTGTGGTGCTGCCCGCACGATGGAGCTGGCGTATCTTCGCAGCTTGTATAATAATTATTATATTTTCTGCTCGTGGCAACGCAACAGAAAATGGTGAGTCAAAGGCGTTTGACTCTGTTTGTTTGTTGTTGATGTTGTCCTACTCACCGACACGCGTGTCTGTGTCTCGTCGTGCATGGGCCACATTTTTCTCTACCAGCATTTCCGTTTGTATTATGTAAATATTAGCCATTGTAAATAAAGTGTAAATATATAAACGAAATAATTTCATGAATCAACTAAAAATGTATCACTATATCCACAACACGCATTCTGACGAATGTCTGGTGGATACAGTCTGTTGGAATATCTGATTGATACCTGTAATCAGCTTCTAGGTAAGCGTGGATCATACCTATTCTCGACTACTCTGTCTACTCTTTCCTCCGAAGTTTAAGAAATACAAGTACAAGGCCACAACAGGCAAAATGTCCAACGAGGTGAGTGAGGGGTGATAATAAGGCTCCTAAATAAGCATTCTTTAGTCATATAATGTGCGTTCGAATCGTAATAGCAAGGCACCACAGCACTTTACCACAAAAGCAAATATAATATTTTTCTGACAGGTTCGCTGCAATGAGTGCAATCATCCATTTTATGGTGCAGGGTATGATAATGTAGTAAGCTTTCTCATGATGCAACCTTGGGTTACGCAAATTCTACCACAAGTCATTATACCGCTTGATCATTGTTTGGCGTAGATGACTTTGATGGTCCTTGCGCCATTAACAAAACTTCAAACCATTCCGAAGGCGCACCCTCAAATGGTTGATAGGATATATCGCAGCAATTCGTCGGAAAATATTTTGTTTTTGGTGGAGCACTCTCTAAAAACATACTCTACCACTTTTGCTATTGCGATTTGACCGAACATTGCATGACAAAACTTGCTTATTTATATCACGTTTATCACCTTTTAAAGTTTGGCCCATGAATGTAGAATCACCCTGTACACAGGATAGTAAGAAAAGTCTTTAGGCCATATTTTAATGGCGAATCGGTGATTGTAGAGGCCCACTTCCAATTTGAAAAAGTATCCAAATAACGTGTAACCCTCAGGTAAGTCATTCATAATACGGGTGTACAGTTATTAAAATAAAAAAAATTAACTTTTTAAAAAAACCCAATTAGAAAGTTGTTGCCCTGTCTCCAGAGGCCAACAAAGAAATTCCCCGTTTGTGCAAAATTCGCGGAAATATTTGAATTGAAAAATTAGCAAAAAATTGTGAAAGTGTAGCATTAAATAAAAAAAGCGTTGTCCGTTAGTTTTTCTTTATTCTGATGTCCTTTCCAAATTTTTAAATTCAAATATCTCAGTCAATATTGCACGTAGAAACGTGGGTGGTGTTTTTTTTTTCTGTTAGCCTTAGAAGAGACAGGACAACAACTTTGTAAATGAACTTTTGAGAACAAGGTGCCCATGTAAACTTTTGGATTTCGATAACTATACCACTCTTTGCAATATGAATGTCTCCACACGTTATTTGGATTCTTTTCTAATTCGAAGTATGCCTTGAGGATCAACGGTTCGTCTTTAAAAGTTGGCCAAAGGACTTTCCTTACCATCTTGTACACACTGGATATGGAATAATTTAGCACGATGAAAAATGTGCGTTAAAAAGAATCACGATTACCAAACTGAACACCTTAAAAGCCCCAAAAGTTATTGAAATGTCAAGAAGATTTCTAAATATTACAGGTAATATTTAGGTGCAAATTAAGAGGCATGTAGTTCTTTTTTTCTTTCATTAGCGCGTTAGATAATCGCGTAGAAATGCAAATTATAAGCGAAATTTTACCCCAAAAACAGCGAGGCTACGCAAATTTGTTTCAGATATAATAGGAAAGCGGAAAATGAATTTACAGATAATTACGAAAACGGACATCCGGACTCAACTCTCCCTGATTGTGTGTTTCCTGCTTTTCCAGATTCAAAACATTAAAGAAACGAGATAAAGAGCGCGAGAGGGATAATAATATAGTAATAATAATAAAAATACGTATGCATAAGAGAAAATAGGAATCATCAAGTCACTGATTTATTTCCCGATGCAGAAATTTTGAAGCACCAAAATGATTGACAAACGCGTTAATCAGTTTAACACGTGAGATAATAAAGTAAAATGAAAAATTTCGTTTTATGTAAAGATGGAAGTTTTTTTGAGATATATAAAGATTATGTTGCTATAGAAAATTTCCTCTACAAACTTTATTGCTAGGGTTAGAATTTGTATGACTTCGCATATTTTTTTTTTATGATTTTGCGAATTACAAAATGTTTCACTATTAGAGCATTTTTAATTATTCTCAATGATTTTAAGGCATTTTTTCACATTTTTTTTAGCTTTTTTTTTTGCATATTTCCGCATTTTCAATGAAAATAGTGTTTTTTTTTCCCAGCCATCTCAATTTCTTACTGGAAGCCTTATGCGAGATTTAGGTAAGAAGAGGGGAGGATCTTGATGTTCAGGACACATCTGTACATTCATGTTATTGACATTACCGATTCTTTTAAACCCCTTTCGTCAAGCTGGAGGTAAAATGTTTAGGAGTAGACTTGTTTGCAAGCTGGTCTTACGCCTAAGGTTGCCTCCGTGATCCCTGAAGATCCCCTCCTACTCTATCCTTCCACCTCCCTCAATAATAGTGTGGATGCAGTTTGGTTCATCATCCAATTGATTCTGGGCAAATCACATAAATAACAAGGTTCCAATATTCCACATACTTCGCTGTTTTCCGACAAAGCCATAGCCGAAAGGGAACTGAAGTATCGTAACTAACTACCCCCCGTTGAATCCCGCTAGCGTTACTGATGCTGTGATGCGCATGTGGGAGTTGTTAACATGAGGAATTTCTCAGTTAAAGCGACAGCTAAATTTTTAAAATATTATTAGTTGCTTAAATATATATATTTTTCCTCATCCTCACATTATTTTGCTGAAACTAATGGTGCCGGGAATCGAAAAGAAAAATTGTAGTTCTTGTTTTGCTTTTGTATGGCATTTATTTGTTTGTTTTTAAGGAATAAATGCATTTTTATATATATAGAGCATTTTCCATCAGTTTTTATTTCATAAAAATTCTATACTTATTGCGTATTTATTTATATATTTGTAAATATATTCCACACACAATGAAATATATTAATACAGAGTGGATTCTAAATTCATTGGACAAACTTTAAGGAATGATATATATAAGACACTTAAACAAGAATGTTTCATCATAGAATGCGCGATCGAATTGCAATAGCAAAGGCGGTTGAGGGTGTTTTTAGGGAATGATCAACAGAACATTACCAAGAACAAATATCATATTTTCCCGGCGGATTTACTGCGAAATGTGCTACCAACCATTCGAGGGTGCATATGCACCTTCGGATTGGATTGGAGTTCGTTTTTATTTGGTGGAAGGACCATCAAGGTTATGCTGCGCCAAACAAAGATCAAGTGGTATAATGACTTGAAGTAGAATTAGCGTTTACCAGGTTGCACCATGAGAAAGCCTACCATATTAACACCCTGCACTCTCGAATGGTTGATTGCACTTATTGCAGCATATTTACTTTTGGTAAAGTGCTGTTGTGCACTCTCTAGAAACTTTTGCTATTGCGATTCGACCACACATTCTACCACCAAAAAATGCTCGTTTAGGTGTGTTATATCACCTCTTAAAGTTCACCCCATGAATTTAGAATAACCCTGTATATGTATAATAACTGGGTGCGTTCTCCTAAAAACATGGCGTATAAAATCACAAACAGCCAAGAAATTCTGCACAGGAAAAATAATTTATTATTTTTTGAAACGTCTTCTCTCGGATGATATGCAATGGACCGATCGTTCAATCCACTTTTCAGAGCAAGTAGAGAAGGCTTTTTCTGGAAGCTGCCTCAGAGAGAGCCAACCCTACACAGCTGAAATAGCTAGTAACTCTCCAACCGAGCTTTCCCTTCAACATCGGAAACAGCCAGAAATCGCATAATGCAAGATCCGGTGTGTAAGAGGGGGTTATATGACTTGATTTTATATTACATTTACATATTGGTTTAAGACAGGGGTCTTTAACCCGCGGTCTGCGCGCTAAATGTGGACTTCGGAGTTTTTGCCATGGCCCCTGCTGACCATTTTTAGAAAACAACTATTTAAGATAGAAACGATTAAATTCTAAAAAAAATCGTTAAAGAGGCCGCTGAAATCTCTACCGCTGAATTTAAAACGGTGGCATACTTTCCAGATTCAAATGTAAGCATTTGAAACATTAAAAGAGCCATCGTAACGTATTCGGGAAACCTAGAGCCAAAACAATTTTTTGAGATCTATGATTTCATATGTATATTTCGAGAGGTAAAATTCGACATGCAATAGGTTTACAAATAATTACAGAATTCAAAGAAATGCTGAAAAACACCATTAATGAAAGGAATGTGATAATTTTTATAACAATTTCAATAATTTTGGAATTATTAAAAAAAGTAATTTTATAATTCATGAAAATTTATGAAAAAATAGCTACAGAACTATTGAAAGCAATAATTGCAGAACTACTGATAGAAATAACTGCATCCTATCGAAACTATTAGGAATAGTTTCAGAATGTTAAAATTAATACCAGTTCTTGAAAAAATAGGAAGGAATTTGTGGAAGAAATAATTTCTTTTTCATAATTCATGGAAATTCAAAATTACTAAAAAATATTTCCAGAAATTTTGGCACAAATTTCAGAATTAGTGAAAATTTAATTACAAAAAAAATTGCAGACAAATTTCAGAACTAATAAAATAAAAAGAATCGGAATCGGAGAAAGAAATTATGTCTAAAAAAGTATAAATTTCAAATTCAATGAAAGAAATAATTTCAGAGTGAGTAAAATTGTCCAATAATTTGGAGAGAACCTGTTTAATAAATGGGAAATACCAAGGTACGAATTGGTGGCCCGCGTGATACATGAAAAGTTTTGATTTGGCTCGCCGTGTAGGTTGAAGACCCCCCGTGGTTTAACATATTAGTTTCAGTTTTGAAGAGTTTGTGGCAACACATATCGAAAAAGCGTTGTGGACTGGCAGAAATTTCAGTTATGCGGGATTCACTGAGGCAGCTTTCAGGAAAAAATCTTCTGTAGTTGCTTTGAAAAGAGGATTGAACGATGTTACCATTACATATCATCTGAGGGAAGATAATATGAAAAATAATTTTTTTTGCTGAACTATATATTTTTGATTTGTTATGATTTCACTATAGGTTCCAAAGCGGCTAGAGATTTTTAATATAGATCTTTAATACAGCTTTGATAGGTTCTCATTGCGCGAATATACCTTGTATTTCATATCTGAGCGTTTATGTCTGCATGCCTCTCATTCAAGTGTGAATCTGAAATATACAATAAATTACTGCACCGAGGATCAAGTTTGAACGTTGATAGAAGCCTATTTCAAAGAGCCTTTGTTTAGGCTAGTCATGTTTCTGATGATTGTCAATATCATGAAATGCAGTGTTTAGCTTTTATACAATTATCACCACCGTATAATGCAGTTACACTTTTCTGACACGAACCAAGACGTTCTTTTCAGTGCCAGACTGAAAAAGATCCAGGGATGAATAGCGCAGCCACACGGAAATGTAAATACAAGGACCATGTACACAGCCTAACCAAATAACATCGCACACTCAAATCATATTTTGTTCGAATCACTTCACGCAACCAAGTTGTGTTTGATTCTATGAAACAGCTATATTACCCTGCGCTGCCCGGGGGTTTACTTCAATTACTAGGAGGATTGAAAAAATGATAAACCATTTATATAAAGGAATAAACTATTATACATAATACTGGCAGCAGTAGAGAAGTAGCCAACCATTATAAAGACATATACATGTCTGAAACGCATTATTAGGGAACCACGGTAACCAAAATAAACATTCCAAAAGTCATTGTTGAGACCCGGGAACCATTGTTGCCAAACAGTTTTTTACTCATTTCGGGCATTTGCCCAGGTCTGATAAACTTTAAAAGAAAAGCCTATCGTTTAATCAGGGCCCTGTTTGGTATACCCAAATTTTTATGCAAAATTTGGCAACAATCAGTCTAAAATTGTAGATTTGCATAGAGAAAACCACACACACGCAGAAAATCAATTTATATGTATATATATATATAAAACTAGATGAAAAAATCAAGAGTATTGAATTTGTTAGTGAGGAATCTAAGGAGTGATTTTTGATTTATCTTTAGTCCAATGAGATATAATAAGTGTTGAGATATATTTATATAATATATATATATATATATATTATATTATATTATATAAATACATCTCAACACTTATCTTCAGTCATATTTGCATCGATGTTTCAAGCAATGAATAGCTGAATGAAATCAATGGCAATCGATCTCATTGGACTAAAGATAAATCAAAAATCACTCCTTAGAATTCCTCATTAACAAATTCAATACTCTTGATTTTTTCATCTAGTTTGAAACATGATTGCAACCCAATGGGAGGAATCACATGTCTCTACTATCCCAACCAATTTGTCAATATCTCATAACGATATGTTTTACCGTTTCAGTCTTTTTTTCATACTTCAAGTGACGGATGCGAGGGATCGCCAATCAAAAAAGTCTCTCCGCAGAGAGCACAATCAAGCCTGTAATTCAAGCAAAATGCAACAGGCCAAAAAAAAAAAAAAAAAATCAGCTGAGTTGTTAGCTTTTGAATTCGGAAGACAGGTAGCAGCACTTCTTATCCACGTAACAGGCAATCCACAGAAACAAACTATACGTTAGGTACACAACACGTACAAGACACATTCTGACATGCACTAATTCGTTATAAGTTGCTCAGAGGAATGTTTGCGAAGTTTGAAATCACATAATTTGCGTGATAAACTGTTGTAAGTTGATTTCGATATTTCTACTAGATCGATTCAAGCCATTCGATTTTGTTTTTCGATTAACGATGTTGTTTCCAACACGACGACTTAACTCATTACTATTTCTGATCTCGCATCGACAAAGTTCAATTATTACTGAACAAAACTTGTCAGAAGGAAAACTCTCTCTCTCTCTCTACGTCCATTTCTCTCGTTTCTCGAAGTCGTTTTTACTCCGAATTTCTCACTAATTTCTTGATGGAATGGGTTACGAATCGACCAATTGCTATTGAATTCTGCTCTCACCAGGGTTTTGGTTGGCATATTTGTTGTACGTCGATTAGCGCCCGACATGTTATTTTAATGGTGAACCATGTTTCCGTTCGGAATGCTGAAATTTTGAGATTCGAAGTTACAGCTGACGCCTTGGATTTTATTGATCGCTGACAGGAAAACTATTCGAGGTGCTATGAATGGCTTTGATACTTCAAAATGGTGACGATGTCATTTGTTCTTCAGTTTCAATTATTTTCATTTAGTATTTCTAATTATTATACATTTCATTTGTGCGTATAACAGTTTTTTTTTTATTGCAACAAATTTACATGATGGAAATACCTGCAAAGAATCTCCAAAACTGAAAATTTTGTTCACAAATAAGAGATGAGGCTATCGTCCATGACTCTTGAAGTCTGAAATATTCTCTCTCTGATGATTTCCACCTCCATCTCAAAAATGAGAGACAATGACACTTTCCTCCCCCAAATCCATGGTGAATATTGCCATTTACCATTTCTACTCTTACATACTCAAATATTCCCTCAAATTTGAAATTCTAAGAAATAATTGTGCATTAGGAAACTAGAACAATAATGTTACAAAATTACGTTGCTCTAAGTTGAAGGGTATGTGTACCACCACAAAACACATGAAATTTTGGCAATTCTCACTCCATCCGATAGCATCTTCCAGAAAAATTAGAATATCTATTTCAAATAAAAGTGATAAAATTTGAACTTTTAGAGAAAAAAGTCCACAGTTACAAAAGTTTTCTATAGCGATTACACATGGAATATTTTAGGGGCCCGATACCAATTCTTTAGTCTCTATGGTGACAGATTTGCTACCTGGGATTTGTCAAACCTAAGCTTTGTGATTATTAGCTCAGGTTTAACACGTTACAACTTCAAAATTTCGTGTTGCCTTAAATGTCATTATTAAACACGGAGTCCACAACTTCAATCGAATCTCAAAGGTAATTTTTGTCTCTCAACATCGTCCTCTATGATTTAAAGATTCTAAAGGTCAACGTCCTCGAGTATTCGTGTCATTGCGAAATTTCACGCATAATGGAAGCCTGGGAGAAATGATTCTACATACAGATGAATGACTGTTGCTTCAATAATATCAAAAACCCTGCGATAAGAAAGCAAACTCGGATTCTGTTTTATATATTTGTATATATCTTGAATATCGTATGTTCCTAGGTATATTTTGAACTTTCCACTATCAATGACTTTGCATCATGTACGATGTTGCATGATGTATATAAACTCTGTACTACTGTATATATCTTGTTTGTCACTTACACATTCTCTCTCCACGCGTGAGAATCCTGTTGTGCTCTCGACTAGTTTCATCAAAGTGTACTTTCACGATTCGAGTGTTTGTTTTCAATATATTTATTTCAAGAGTATATCAGCTTGTTCTTAAGAACTGGTAAAACTTTATATTTTTATTTCCTGGGAATATATTCAACCCACATCCTTAATATGTATTATATTCTCTGAATAATGTAGCAATTTTTTTGGCCTCTTTTATTATACGTCGCCATCCAGTAAAAACAGGAAAGCCTGCGGAATGTCCTTCGGGAATGTTTCGCGATACTTCTAATATATAGATAGGAACTTGAATGTATTATATTTCTCGGCGTCAGTCAGCAAAACCGCACGGAAATTCATTGTTTATAGCATGAAGCATCAATACTCTTTTTCGATTTAACAAATTTCTTGAACCCTTTTTTGACAACGTTACTCTTAAATAACGTAATTTTCTTATATTTTTAAAGTAAGCGAATTTCATATTTTTAGCTCGTTTCGGCATTGATTCTTCTAACAAGGAAACTCTCCTAAGCTAAACTCATAGAATTCGACGAAAATTTTACAGGCGTTAGCAGATGGTTCAAAATATGTACTGTGAAAAAAGTAGCTGCGGAATTGCAACAAAAAAGCTGTAAAAAATGAATACGATAGTAAGGGATATTATCACATATTAAATATATGTATGGATCCCTTACAAAATTAAGGACATAAAGCCAAAGAGTTACTTTATCAAACGAATAGTTGGCATAAGTGGCTATCTTATTGCGAGAGGCTTGAATTTCTAAGTTAGCACTCTCTGGAATGGCGTAGAATCGCTGCAGATCTGAAGATGTGTTACAAACAAGTCCACCAAATGTTTTATCTACCATCGAGAGAACCTTTCTTCGAGATCATGGCACAGACGAGCTGACCTACGGAGGTATCACTTCCAAATAAGAATGCCAACGGCCAGAAGAGATTGCTTTTTCCACGGATATAGATGCCCTGTGGCGAGAATATGGAACAGTCCGCCATCAGAACTTGAATGTGCCTCCTAAGCAAGATTTGCTTCCGCTATTGAAAGTTTCGACCTGGCTCCGTATGCGAAGTGCTTTTCCCATGTGTGCATTTTTATTTTTTTTATAATTATCATTATTATTTTAATTACATTTATTATTACTTTTCCAGTGCATTTCATGCCTTCTCTGGGGTTATTTTAAATGAATAAAATAAACAAAGTAGGATTCACATTCTATATACGTAAAAATGAATGTTTTATCCACATAATAAAGCGCATTCACGTATAGTGAAACGCTTACATAAGGGTACTCAATGGGCCGGAGAAATGTATCGTTATAAAGGATTTATCGTTATGGATGAAATGTATTAACTATGGAAAGTTCATCGGGATCAGAGGGTAATATCGTTATATAGGCGATTCTGGTTATTTCCACTGTATATACACAGTACTATATCCTTGTATTTTAAGATTATAAATAGTTATACGCACTATAATTCAGCAAAAAGAGGAGGAAAACACTTGAGTTGACTTGACGAGCTTTTGAATTTCTGGATAATATAATAAAAATAACACGATTTTCGAATTTCGATCAATGACGAAATATCATAATCAATTAACCACTTTACGATCAAGGACGTGATAATGCGCCCAAACGCCTGTGGCATAAACTCAAACAAGCTCTCTCTGTTTCTTTTCTCTCTCCTCATCACCATGAGGCTTTGTTGTAACCCTACGAAGTTGTTCTCTTAATCTTCCTTTTCTTTCTGTACAATTATTAGTGACTTTTCCCCCACATATGATGTATTCTTCTACTATATATATAAATAAGAGCAAAAGAGAGAACAGATTGGGTGAGGGTGAAAAAAGAGAAATCTACTTCGCATACCTATTCCCTCTCTTACTTCTATCTCCTCTCTCTATCTCTCTCTTATCTGTACTTATCTACTATATTGTTTTCCTTTGATTTGTTTTTTTTTTCTTCCCCTTTTCTTCTACCTTTTTTCCCCCCTTTTTTTCTAACGTGTGGTTAAGTTAGGACAAGGTTATCATATTATTTATAGCCCATTCGTCAAATATAGATCATCCGAATGTGTCGCCAATACCTTGTAAACGAAGGGGTTAATGTGGCCCAGTATTACAGAATGGAGAAAAAAAACGTTTTTCAGTAACCCGGTGGATATCTGATGACTGGAGTTAAGGATTCAGAAATTATTTCTGGTGTAATGCCTTTAGATTACCAAACCTTTTCCATATGTATTCTATCAATATGAATTCTCGCAGCAGGAGATATAAAATCTACTCCAATGATCTGGCAAGTCAACATCATATCATTTTATTCTCAATTCAAAGTATACGTGTTACGATAAATGTGATATATCGGTAATTAGACACAATCACTAATAGCCTCGGCACAACTTTGATAAATTTTACTGCATTCGTCACTTTCACTCACGATAATGCAATAATTCCCTAATGAAGTTGATAAGTTTGAGAAATATGGAAAAATCATACGGAAATATCACTTTAATTCAACCACACTCAGTTTTTCCTGCTCATCGGATACGTCCACAACACGTAGTTCGATATAAAAATTAAATTAAAATAAATGTTGAAAATATGGAAGCACAAAAATTATTCTCTCTCGCGGTCTTGCAATGTTGGATTATTCCACATTCATCAACATGTCAAACAAAACCAACGTCACCGATTGGGTCTTAGGCTGAAGTTCCGGCACAATTTCGATCAATCTTTAATATTATTGACGATTTATCATGACCCGGGGATTATACATTACCATCGGTAAATATAATAAAGTCGCGGTATATGAGCGAACTTTATCAAACATACCAAAATCGGAGGTAATTATGCATATAAAAGTTTTCAAGAAAAAAACATACTAGCACAAGTACCCGCTTCAACACTTCTTATGCGGCTGATATTCAGTTTAGAATTATTTTATTGTTCCTTCTAGATTTCTTCTAATTATATATACCTTATGCCATACACATGCCATCATTTCACTCACTCTTGCCCCCCCCCTCCCCCTATAAGCAGATAAGTATCCTGGCATGTGAAAACTGTATGTATCGATGGTTTAGTGCACAAATGTTGTGACATTTTTTTGCAAAAACAGAGTAAGTGTATGAGTTGGAAGCCATAGTACCAGATATTTTAATCACAAATGTGGTAATAAGTAGAGGAAAAAGCTGAGTCTCAGCATTCACTGATGTACTAAGTGAATGCATTTTTATGCAACACTAAACTTTGAATATGCTCTCCCGAAAAATCAGCAAAATGCCACTTGCCACATGTGTGCATTAAGCCATCGATATACACACTATATATATGAACGTACAATACCGTACGCGCTGTACTTCACTGTATATATTTATGTATGATAAGTACGTATATGTATAAACCCCCAAGAGAAATACGCTATCTATTAAATACCGCACGTATATTTTTGCACCAACTTCAATTAGACGAAAGGAAGGAAGAGGAAGAAAAAGTTCTGATTCGAACACAATTTCTTTCCTCCGTTTTAAAAATGTGCCGAAACATTCCGCGTTCTGCAACTTTCTGCAGTTGGAGAGTGAATTTAAACCTTCCCACACACTGCACCGCATTGTGAAAAAATAAAACAATTATCGTGAAAACTTTTTGGCAGGTCATTTTAGTTCTAATTGAAGCCTAAAGATAAAAAAATTACAATAATTTAAAAAAAGGAAAAGCTTACTTAATACACAACGAATTAATTAACAGCTTCGTCTTTCATCACTATACGCTTACAATTAAATCCATATATATATACCAATTCAAATACGTTGAATAATGCATAAAAGTGAATATTTATTTGATTTACCAGTGAGAAAGCCATAATTAGTTTTATACATTTGTTAAGGAACATTCTGTTAAATAAGTGTTGTACTGCATCACACTCTTGTGTAATGCAGTAAAACACTTTCACAGGGCCGAAACATCTAACTGAATTTTTCTTAATTAACATATTTGAAAAACTTGTTGTCTCACACTTATGCTGTCATCGTAAAGCAGTTCTGCAGCCTTTGCACTTCGAAATACCAACACCTAACAACGTATGTAAGGGATGTTACGGGAGTTAAAAAAATTGGTGACACTTTAAAGAGTAAAGTCAGTAGTGAAAGGGTTGTATTCCGATGAGACGAGGGTGGACAGAGATCTCAGTAATTTATTCTCTTCGTGTTCGGAGCTAAGCCTAAACAGCATAAAATCTTTTCATGCCACTGAAATGCATCGTTACAGACCAAAAAATTTCAGGAGAAGCACATTAACGGTTCACAGAATAATCTACTAATTCTGGGTCAGAAAAAGAAGAAATAATTGGTCACCCCCCCCCCCCTCACATTATTTCACTCCTCTAGATCACGCGAAGATAAATTCAGTTCGTGTCATCATTGGTAACAGAATTTTAGCGAAAATGATTCTTCGATCACCTTAAAAACATAAATTCTGATTGAATAAAAGATAGTTTATTTAAAAAAATTATTATTTTTCTACTTGCCTTTGTGCTTGATTTCCCAGGACAGTAGGGAAGTTCGAGCTCCTTCCCGGCTGTCCGATTCTTATCAGTGACCTTTCTCCTGTAGCTCCTCAAGTAGCGACTTCAAAACCGAACAACGATTTCCAGCAGCAGCGGTGGCAAGTAGTCCTTTCTATTCTTGAAATGATTCCTATGGAATGAATGCAGCTTGTGCTTCTTGAAAGAATGTGTCAGACATAGTCAACGAGAAACAGTGCGTGTGTGTGTGTTTGTAGGGTTAGTGTGTGTGTGTATGAGAGAGAGCAAGTGTGTTCTGTTGCAATATATATTCACAGAGATAGATGATCGAGTGTGAATTTATGAATGGAGGACTCGAGACTATCGTGCGAATATAGAATGTCTCATATATACATATATCGGTAATCAAGGGAGAAAAATGAGACAGGTCATGTCTCATGTAGAGTAAAACTGTAGAGATATCTACCGGTTACACACACACACACACACCACACCGATAAAAATGTAAGAAATTCGCCTTTTTTTTCTGATTCTTATTCTTATTTTGTAGTCGTTCACGAAATCCGTTAGTTTCCGCGCACAGCACCGCAGTAGTAAGCAGAAGCCATGGCCGCTCTAGCCGAAGGCTGCGCTATTGGGAAAGCAGCCAAGAATGGTGGATAAAGTGTGGGTCGGCGGACTCATACACACAGCGAGATGGCTTGTCCTGGAGAGAAGGGTAGGTTGGAAGAAAGGAAAAAGGGGAGCTGATGGACAACGAGATGAGAATGGAATCATGGGAAACGTTCGTGATATGCGCATGCTCACGCCACGATCGGGTTTTTCCCGGAAAAAAAAAACTACGGGACGAGTAGAGAGAGGGGTCGGAATGGGAAAATGTGAGAGGTAGAGAGGGTAAAAATCCAGAACCCACAAGGGTGTTGGTGTCCTGGATTCTATTTCGATAATTCTCTGTGAACCGCGTTTTTGAGCGGGAAATTAGACGAAGCCCACAAAAACTGCGCGTCTGTCCTTCTGATGAATCTTGTCTCATCTGCCTGCCTACCGCGTGACGATGATCATGAATATTTTTAGGTTGCGCATTGTAATTTTAGATCGATGATAATATAAGTTGTCTCGCGCGATTGTTACGTCAGCCGATTGTCCGTGGCTCGTTCGATTCAAATATTACGCTCGCATTATGAATTAGTCCTAATTATAACTTAGATACTTTGGATACTCGAGCGACCTTTTTTGTTTCCGAGTAACGCATTATTCTTACTGACACGTAGACTATACAAATACAGGTTGATTCTAAATGCATGGGTCAAAGTTTCAAGAGTTGGTAAAAGACGTCCAAACAAGCATTTTTTGTCATACAATGTGCGGTCGAATGGCAATAGCAAAGGCGGTAGAGGGTGTTTTCAGAGAGTGCATAATAGCACTTCACTAAAACCAAATATCATACTTTTCCGACGGATTTGCTGCGATATGTGTTATCAACCATTCGAGGGTTCATATGCACCTTCCGATTAGATTGGAGTTTGCTTTGCTCTTTTATTGGTGCAAAACCATCAAGGTTATCCCGCTCCAAATAACCATCAAGCTGTACAAAATGACTTGGGGTAGAATTTGCGTTACCCAAGTTGCACCATGAAAAGTCGTGACACATTACATTACTCAGCCCCCTCGAACGGTTTATTGCACTTATTGCAGCAAATCCGTCAGGAAAAAAATATGATATTTGCTTTTGGTGAAGCGCTGTTGTGCACTTCAATCACAATAGCAGAGGCGGTAGACCTTTGCTATTGTGATTCGATTGCGCATTCTATAACAAAAAATGTTTTTTTAGGAGTCTTATATCACATCTTAAAGTTTGTCTCATATTCACTATATATATATAAGAGAGCATAGAAATCATGCATCATACAAAAAAATCTTTTCTTCCAACCCCATTTTGGTTATTTCCTGGTCAAATTTGTTGAAAAAACAGAGTTTGCAGTGTAGAATGCGTCCAACAAAAACTTATACCATGCTAATTTATTTCTTTAGGAGAAGAGGTTTAGTAAAATATTTAATCGATCATCAATGCCAAATATAGAAAATGTTGATATCACGCTCTGATGCAATCATCTAGCATCAAAGGAACTGACAGAACTAAAGATTTAAAAACATTTGATGTTTCTAACGACTCTATATATTAACAGTGTTTTGTACGAGTATAATGTAAAATAATTATGCAATTTCCTCTACGTAAATACGTCCCTACTTCCATTATTGTTACTTTTGTGTATGTACAGGGTGATTGTAATTAAATTTCCCGTACTTTGAGTAGTTTTCCTAACTGAAACTACTTCTCCAAATGCAGCCAATTGTTATAAGATATACAACTACAAGACCATGGGAGAGACATTTATGAAATTTAAAAAAAAATAATAATAATTTTCGACCATCGTGCGAAAAATGGCGCTTTTTTATTGCATTCAACATTTTCCCATGGTCCATACAGAGTATATACCGAGTTTCAATGGAATACGTCAACCAGAGCGGGCGCTACGTAGGTATGAGTAATTTCAGTAGGCTATATTGACACTACTCCGACCGATGTAGCATCCGTTCTGAATGTGTATTTTTCTCGGTTGTGCTCGTCGATTTGCAAGTTGCGATTAATATCTTAAAACTGGGACAAACGAAAAAAAAATCCGTTGCCGGCTACTACTACTTAACCGTACATGAATCTAGCAACTCGTACACATTAATTCCGCGGAATTTCTTGCCCCTGATATATTCAAGTTGTCGGAGTTGTGCTTGTGTGTTTCGAGTTCTTGTTGCATTCCTCTTTCTTTCAAACCGACCACAACTATGGTCTATCGCCATGGGCAATTTGCTACTGAATGAGTCGTGCCGGAAGTGTGTGTGCCTAACAGTTTGAGTGCGTATTTGACGTTGTGTCTTATTTTTCAGTGCTGCCATCTATATTTCAAATTACGAGTGAGGTGTAATTTAATATTTGCTTCGTTACGTAGTTAACAGATTCAAAAACTGAGAAATGAGGACGCCTGCGCACACCTTTGGTTACATCACTTACCCTAATTTTCACAACAGATGGCGCCACTAGCCGGACAATAAAACCAACTACAGCAATAATTTTTCCCTAACTCTAAAACAGAATCGCTAGAAAGAGCAGAAACAGAAAGAATTCTGGGAATTTTTTTGGACGACTATTGGTGAATGCGTGTAAGAAAGAAAAACCACAAAAACACTCATATTAATTAAGAAATATACGCTCTCCAAAGTGGAGAAAAAAAAGTCGTCGTCCCCCCTCCAGAGAAAATTAAAATGATTCTTGAAACCTACGGCAAATTTTCCGAAACGTAGGAGGACACTTGCAATGACATCATAAAGGAGAGCATGTCCTTCTAAAGGAGGACGGTTGGTAACCCTACGTTGTAGGCCACTTGTTCTCTGTGGCGAGACATTTTAACGGGGAGATCGGCTCGCATGCGCCCCTCGAAGTTGTGTCTGGCACCACAGAAAACCAACTTCAGCTGTCACACGTGTGGTGTTCCAACGGGGGTCCTCGCGATGCGAGTACGTCACTTTGATCTCTCTACCACAGCAGCGGCTGGTGCTGCTATCTGTCTTCCATGTCTTGAAGTGAAAATGGCAAATGTCTGAATTTTCGGGTTATGTAAGTTTCGTGTTGAAGGTCTGCCTGAAATGTCTCGCAATACTTGATGATAATTTTTATTCATAAATCGGCATTTTCTTCATATTGGCATGTTCAAGCTGAATAATTTATTTCAATCACCAACATGGTCCCATGTTATCCCATGGTGATTCGGACAGTTTTTGATGTGTAATTATGTTGATTTAAAAGTAAACATAAAATATAAAATAAATGTTAAATGATGCGACACAATATGTCCCTGAAACGCCCGAGTGGCGTGGAGGCTCGTCTACCATCGTGAAGGTTGCTGTCACGGTCCCGGGTTCGAACTCAAGGGAGGTCATAGATAAAGATATTTTCCCTAAAGAACTTCAGGCGACCGCCGATATAGACAGCTCCTTCATTTCCAACCCATCTCATTAATGGCAGTAAATTGCAATATAGCGATATGGCCAGAGTTGGTGTTTAATAACAACAGCGAGATAAATTAAGTAGTAAAAAATGCAATGAATCAATAAAAAAGGAAGCTATTCGATGGAATTCCATTATACGCCAATTTCACATCAACGTGTGTGTGGGGGGAGCCTCAATATCAGTGGGTAAGGCTCGTTAAAATCGCATTCCAATCTCGCAAAACGGCTCTACTTTGTTCGAAGATGTGTGCACTAGATTTCATACCAATACGTCACTGTACTACCGTAGAACTTGGATAATTCGAACGTGGCTAATCATCACCACCTAGAGATAGAATCTATGTCTAGGTGGTGATAGGCTAATCCGAATTTTGGATAATTCCAACTTTTGTGAATTTCTTCCTATCAAATTTGATGTTAAAATTTCTTGTTTAATTCGAATTTTTTTCGAATGATTTGGTAATAATTATCAATTGGCAATAATTATTATTCAATTTGGTTATAATTATCACGCACAGTATATCATGTAGTATTTATAATATCATGTTCACACCAACGATGCGACGCTTGGGTATTTTGCATAATCACCGGTAAAAGGGATTAATTTAGAGAAATTTATCAAACTTACTAAAATGCTCGGCGATTATGCATAGCAACCGGATTTATCACATTTACAGTAGCATACTGTACATACTTATATTATTTATCACATTATTTCGTACATCTACGCCAAACTTAAAAGGCAAAAACCTGCCTGAGACTTTGACTGAAAGTTTTTGAATTTTTCTTTTTTAAATTAAGTGAAATATTTCAAAGCTGAAAAAGGGTTCCCAAATCTGTTTCCCCGAATGAATCAATAAACTCATTTCCCGGACCCACAAAACTGCCAAAGAAAGAAATATAATTAAAAAACTTGACTATTTCCTAATGTTTTAAAAGTTTGATTTTCCCCTTCGCAAAGAATTTTTCCCAGACATTTACATTTGCATATTTCCCTGACTTTTGCCACAAGTACAGTTGAACTAGAATAAAAGTTTTGAAAATATTCTGTTTTTCTCTACTCTTTCTATGAAAATTCCCATTTTAACTTTGTTCACGTGGAGTGCATCGAGAATGTGTACCGCTTAATTCCGATTATTGTTTTTTCAACCTATGGGTTCAAGGTGTACCATTCAAACACCTGAATCTTTCTGCTATCATCCGATACTTTCCAAGAGTATGGAAAGTATCGGAAAGTACAAATTGCAATACGGTAAATGAAATGATATTTTCTTGTGTAGCGTAAGAGAGTAAAATTTGATCATGAACTGTTTCCGTAAATCAGGTTTTGAGCATGGTCAGGTGATGCTGATTACAGAAAGGAAGAATAATGTAGTAGCTAAGATCAATTATTGTAATTATAAATTATTAAAATTTGGGAAACAGTTTCGTAACTGATGATTAAATTTTAATAATTGATAATTACTTTCCTTTGCGAATGTTGATGATCGAGCTGCAATTTATAGTCATTTTACGGAAATGCTTGAATTTTAATGTTACGTCAGTTTCGCGTGTTGTAGGTCTGCCTGCTCTCTGCGGAGAGACTTTTTCAGATGGGAGACCGACTCGCATTTGCACCTCAAAGCTGGAAAACCGCAGAAAACCAGCTTCAGCCGACCACCACTGCGCCGAATTTTTACTTCAGAAATTGGAAAATAGAAGCACGAACATTAAACAAGCGCAACTCGACAACATAAATACGTTAGGGTAGGGTGAACTCCAGATCAACCTTGACCATTGCTCTGCACCCACAGGGAATATAAGCTGGTTTGAGCGGTAGGCGGGCCACACACACACTCAGAATACCCATTGCGGCATGTGCTGATTCGTTAGAAATTCCGAGGTGTACGAGGTGCATGTGCGGTCAAGTAGTAGTAGTAATTTTACGGGTCCAGAATAGGTTAATTGGATAATTTGAACTTTTTTTACAGTTATTTTGGACTCCAAATTAACCGAGTTCGATTGTTTTCAAAAGAAAATAATTGCAAGCATACAGGGTGTTCTGTTAATGGACCGAAAAACTCAGAGGGTTGTTGGTAGACATCAAGAGGAACAGAAATTGCAATGGAACATGATGTCGCAAACCACGTTGAGAGGGTGAAAATCGCGAAAAACGCATGCGGGCTCTGAGTCCAGAGGAGACGAAGGTGGATGTCATTTGATCGCTGAAATTCGTTTTCGTGGGTTCGCTCACCATAAAATACGTAAGCAGCTTCGCAGAACGCATGCGCTGGGGTAGGATCACGAGCTACGGACAACGTAAATTAGCGCTATTACGGTAGTAAGCACATGTAGCAGTTAGTTGCCTGTTTCAATGAGTATCGTGATGGCTTACTACACGAACGAGGAATACGCTGATATGCATCTGATTTACGGTCGAGCAGATGGCGATGGGTGCGTAGCACGGCGGATGTACCAATAAAAGCATACGTGGTATCTTCGAGCGCGTCCGGGAAATGTTTTTACGTCGTTGTAGACTGTGTAATGACGTCAGTGTGGCCACCACTTCGAACAACTCTTGTAATAATTAATCAAATAAATCATTTTGTAGTTATTATTGTACTTTTTGTCGTTCCAGCGTGACGTCAAAACATGTGCGTGCACGCGCGCGCGCATGAGTTTTTCATCCTTTCAACGTGGGTTGCGACACCACGTTCCATTACAGTTTTTGTTCCACTTGATGTGTTTGTCGCCCCTCTGAGTTTGTCGGTCTATTAACAGAACACCCTGTATACTTACCGATTATAATTTTTATACATTTTTATGTTTGAATCTTGAAATTAATGGGGAAAAAACTAATTTTTTTTAATTGTATGTCAATGAATGGCCATATAGATATATAGATCCTATGTTTATATGTGAACTGTGCAACTTTAAGGCAGAGATATCTATTTTCATGGTTTTTTTTTTATAAATAAATTTAAAAAAAATATTCTCTTCACACCTGAGCCAAAACTGATAATTAATTTTTTTTCGTCTGTGGTATGCTTAAATGTCCTTCAAAAATAAAATTAATTAATTAATTAATTGGGTTTATATGTTTATTAGAACTCAGAAACTCTGAAAAACTCAGGTCTTAATCGAAAACGAATCATTAAAAACCATTTAAAACCGTTAAAAATGAGGTACACATGCTTGTATCGCCGGAGCGAAGAGAGGATACAATTTTTTTTTTTCACTTGTATTTAAATTTGCATTAAATTTCACCTCGAAATAAGATTTGATCATTTTCAAGATAAATTTGCATAGTGAAGCAATGGGCTTCAATCTCCGACGGGCTTTATTGCCGCTGGGGTGGTCGAGTGGTCCGAGTGATGAACCGTGTTCGAACCCCACCGTCACCATAGTGGTGGTCGGTTGAAGTGGGTTTTCTGTAGTTCCCAACTTCGAGGCGCGAATGTGAGCCGATCTGTCGGTTAAAAAGTCTCGCCACAGGCAGCAACAGGCCTGCAACGGTACAAATATTCAATCACTTCACTCACAATTTCAAATTTAGATTGCAGCACAAAAAATTCACACCGAGCATTATATACGCACTCCGACTGTTAGGTACACACGCTCTTACACTTCCGGCAACATTGTCCATGGCGATAGACTGCGGAGTTGCGCTCGGTTTAATAGAAATAAAAAGTTTCACCCCCATCCCATGGCGTAATACCAGGTATCGAAAAATCATAAAGCTTTTTTTTTCCAAGTTTCAACTAACCACTTTATAACTTCTAGCAAAATATCTACCTTCAGATAGTTAATTACTTATCAAAGACAAATAGGGAGGAGTTCATTTCATATTTAAAGCAAATATAGTGATCGAACTGTTGATGATTAATCTCTTATGAATAAAACATTTATTACAAGTTGTTTCAAACTTGATTTGCATTAACCATTGTAAGGATAAAAACATAGAGTGATGGCTCGTTTCCCATTCTGCAAGTCGGCACCGTTACAGATCGATTAAAAAAACCTGAAATTCTCAGGTTTTTTAACCAATCCGTTACGACACCCATCTGCAGAATTGGAAACCAGCCACTATTTTGGTACCCCTAACGTTACTCAACTGGTGATCTGATCCGTGGAATCTCGGAGTTGCACGGTTCTGGAAATGTTCTGCAAAGCATTTAAAGGGGTGGGGGGTGCTGTAAATATATGATAAACGCATATGGAGAGGTAGGGCCGATTCCTTGGGTGAGTCCCTTTTGTTTTTGGTTCTTGCACTATAAGTTAAAACAGATGGACTAGTGAAATACCCATCATCAAATATTTCGACCTTGGGACCAGGTTTCAGGATGTAAAAGCTATGTCCCTTGAACATAAATATTATTTCATGATTTTTTTTAAGGTAGAAAGTTTGAGGAAACGTTATCCATTGCTTCAATTTCCCAAAAACTAATTCATTTATGGCCTCAGAATTTCTATAATCCATATTTCTTGATTCAGTATTTCCTAGACCTCACCGTTGGTCACTGCATTCCTTGACTACGTCAATGTTCAATTCTTCACCTTTCCGTTCTTCTTAGAAGTATTATAATTCTCATAATGATTTCTATTTCTATATATAATATTTCCCTCTTATACTTATTTTCTTATCTTTCATACCTCTTTCCACATTTCTCTACTTTCCGATAGCCCATCTAACTTCCCTATTTATAACATTTCACGATATATGTCCGAATTTTATTTCCCTTCGGTACCCAATACTGGACACGAATGACCTCTGGAAATACAGATATAAATGTAACACACACTCACACAAAACTGGTCAACGGATAAGAATCGGGAGAGTGGTGGAAGAGAAGATACGTACTTGGCAACCTGCCAAGTTATCACGGATATTCTCCACGACCACCATCACTCTTCCTTCCAGATCTGTCCACTGGGTCTGCTGTGAATGTGGCAACCATTGACAATCGGGTAACCTTTCGCAGCTATAGGACACGGTAACGCGTAGAGAACACGTGGCGGCTCTCACGATGGACGAACTTTCATTTTCTCCAGCTCACCCTCGATAGGAGGACGGGGGGGGGGGGGGCACGCACACGAGAGGTAGACAAACTGGTGAACGAGTGACCGCATGTGGATAGCATCGTACAACAAATACTAGTAAAGCCATCCGTATATACATTGAGAAGTGAACGGAGAGAAAATGAAGAATACGTGAGAGAGAGTCATGCTCGGAATGGAAGGTGAAGAGAGAAATGCAACAACACAAACGTTGAAGTTTCGGAAAATCCCGGGTCTCTGTCGGGATGCTGAAGATTGGAACAAGCACCGTGGAATTGTGGGAAAGGATCGTGAGAAGAGAGAGATTTTTCGGGATGTTGTTACCATGACTACCGGTGCACCACGATCAATATGATCGTTGTCCCGATGCGAGAGCTCCCTCCTCCCCACACGATTACCATGGGCAGGGAGGGCCACGCGATGCAACTTGATGCGAAAGTGAACTTACGGAGGCGAGCACCCCGTCCCGCGAACTCTTCCAGACTCGATGTCTAAATGAATAAACACCACGTGAAATGAAAATAAATAAAAATATCCAATGTGTCTGTCTGGCCTGTTCAATGTCTTGTCGACGGAAATGCCATAAACGGTTTGTACCTTGGACGATATCGTTCGGGGAGACCCTTCTTTGAGCTGTTTTGTCTGTAAAATTTTTAATTATCCCAATTCCATCGTAACTTGCAAAAAGTCCTTGCTCTAACAAAGAATCGCCATGAATAAAACTGCGTGTACCCAGTGTCGTCTTAACGCATGGACCCACCCGGGCACGGCCCGGGGTCTTCACAAAAATGAGATCCGGTAAAAAAATTTCTAGAATTTACCAGTTAGGGCCTCAGAAAAACCACTTGGCCCGGAGGGCCCCCGATGATCTTAAGATGGCCCTGCGTGTACCGCATTTCTTGATCTATTCGCTACTGGGATAATGTTTTAAAAACATAATATCAAAGATAGATTAGGAGCACATCGCGGTGGCTACGTTAGTTGTTATTGTTTCAGTTTGACCATTTGATCATTTATGCCGCACCACGGCCATATTCTGCCACACGAGTACTAATTAGACCGGGAACTACAATTTATATTCCGAACGGCAGCTTTTTTTTTGTACTCACTGAGAGGTTGGTGCACTAAACCCTCGGCGTGGGACTCCCTGCGGTAGCAATCTTTTTCTGTGGTCTGTTACCGTTTCTGTTGTACCCCTGCGTCAGGAAAGTTTCCGGCAAGAATGAACCGAGTATCGAACTCGCGACACCTCTGAAACATCCTTTGGTACTATAAGCCAATATCTTATCGACTTGGGCTACCACGCCACCCCTTCCCCTCCCGCATTGTGTCAGAAATCACTAACTACAAGAAATAGTATAACATAAAATTAATTCAATCGTGTTTCAATTATTCAGAATTAGTCCTGAACACTCGGGAAACATTTTCTAAAAGATACCTGCCTGTAGAATGCAAGGAAAGAGTAATTGTATGTGTATAAAATTTTACACGGTATGGTGCGGCAGCCGCTGTGTGGTCTTGTGGTTATAGTGACGCGCTCGAATCGCCAAGACCCGGGATAGGACCCCCCACTGGTGGCACAGTGGTGGTCGGCTGAAGTTGGTTTTCTGTATTTTTCAATTTCGTTGCGATCTCCTCGTTAAAAGGCCTTACCACACAGAGCAACAGGCCTACAACGGTACAAATATACAATCGCTACACTTTTCTCATAGTTTGAAAAATAGATGGCAGCACTGAAACTCATGCAGGACACCAGATACGCACTCAAATTGTAAGAGACTCTTGCAGTCTGTGCCGTAAGTGTCTCTCTTACGGCACAACACATTCATCAGTAAATTGCCCTTGACAATAGACCGGCATTGTGCTCGGTTCGAAAGAAAGAAAAGTATGGTGCGGTGGAATATGAACGCTGACGTGGTGCCGTTGTTTAAAAAAAATGTCTTTTTTTTTCCAACTGCGGCTCTCACCTCTAGAAATATGGCGCATGAAAACAACGTTTTATTCTGGTAAGCTGCGGTGCTTACGTTGAACATTTTTTTTCAACTGTTGCACCTAAAAATCTAAATATGTAAAATTTATTTCCCGTGTGTGCGCGTCTATTTGTGTGCATGTTCTCTGTACAAATCTACAAGTTCAGACCGATCGTTTCCAAATATTACATATATACCAAACGGGACCTGACTTGAACGATAGGCTACTTTAAAACTAAAGGGAAAATGCCCGTACTTGGCGAAAAATCATCGGGCAAAAATGGTTCGTTAGCCAATGACTTTTTCGAATGTTTGCTTTTGAATTTTCCTTGGTTCCCAAACAATGTATTTCAGATATTTCATCCCCTTCACAATGGTTTATCAATTCTTCAATTCTCCCAGTATATTGAGAAAATCCGGGCAGAGGGTGCTGTAGCTGGTAGTGGAAATAAAAATGCGATGAAATAACGCTTTTTTATTTTCAAACTGCTGCTTAAACATGAATTATCCTAAAAATTACAATATCATAAAAATATATCATACAAAGGTTCAAGGGATAGAGACATTAAATACAACATTTCTCTCAACTTTTCCTTATCGAAAAATGAAAAATCATCTTCACCAATATCGAAATAAGTACTTGGGTCAAATTTTCTTAATTTCGTCAAACCGTAGCGAAGGAAAAAAGAACGCTGAGGTAAAGGAAAAAAATCTCGTTTATAGAGTGGAAAATAAAGCGTCTCGATGAAAAAAGAACAGAGAGGGAGCTGAAATCTATTTCTACTCTACGCTGAGATATCTCGCTCTTGTACGGGAAGAGATTTAGAGAGAGTACAATGATAATATAATTCCACTATAATGTTAATACATGTCAGTAAATTATACGAAAAGACCGAAAAAATATATCATCAGTCATTTTACGTTTTTAAGAGCATAAGTGAGATACATATCCACAAAAAATCAAATGTTTCACTAACCACAGTTTTGGCAAGCAAGTCTGAAAATAGATAGCCATTTACATGATAAGTGAAAATTACAAGACACAATGATAGGATTATTCTTACCGGACAAAAATCGTAGGGCCTCTTCGCTGGACGGAAAATTTGTGCTAATTTGTTAGAAAATAATTGAATTTTCCTGCACATCTTCAGACTTTAAGTACAACTACATTATTTTGTCGCTACATAAAAAATAATATAATATTTTTTCATTTCGATTCCCATGGGTGCATGTCGTACACCCCCCTAAGGAAGGGGTCTGCATCTACACAAAGTTGAGATAGTAACTTCGCCTGATGTTATGCATAGCGGGCTGAATTTCTAATTTCTGAACTTTAATTTATATACACGCAATTTAATGAATCTAATGAACTTTTAATTTATATGCACAGATATTTTCAGCTTCACAACAGCGGTGCCCGAACTATGTTCCACGGAGCGCCAAGTGCTTCAGCAGAGATCGCTTCATTAAAGATATTAGTACTTGAATGACAGAAAACTGTTTTTTAAGCCTCAATAAAGTTTGAATGAAGCACAATGAAAATAAGAAATGACTTTATTCACGTAAAGAGTTCCTAAATTTTCAACCAGGTGACGTTTTAACCTTTCTTATCATTTGGCACGTTCTCGTATTGCGCTATACCATTGACTACTTCCATGATTCTATCAGTCATATTTCATGAGTTATTCATGATTATGTGAAATGCCCCATGTTCTTTATTTCTCTCTCAATCTTTATCCTTTTTTTGCTCCCAGGCATCCCAAAATGATTCTCAAAGGTTGAAAATTATTGTAAGAGGCTGCGTGTATGCCATTGTATACGATATCTTCAAGTGCTCATACCTTTTGAATGAATGAAGATAGAGCGGTGGAAAAAAATGTTTATGTACAAAATCGGACATGCACTACATGATAATAATAACCAAAATGCCACCCGATGGAAAATTCATGAACTTTTCACTTTGTCTCGACAAATCAACGGTCTTTGAACGAAATTACAGCTTAAATTCATGGAAGTCTATTTGATGAGATTATAATATATAAAGCTTGCTCAGAATGTGTACAATGACTGTCAAAACTTTTAAAAATTTAATATCATTTGCTACTACTTTAAACCATCCATGTCTCGGAAAATTTTCTTCGAATGTTACGGGCTGAATTTCTTTCAGTATGAAATTGAGTTTGAAATTTAAGCAATTTGCATTTTTTAACTATAAATCCCATAATATCTCCGATTTTCATGTTTCTTCAAATTATAATTTTAAAGGGGTAAGACTGTCACAACTGAATGAAACTGATAATTTTCCATTTGTAACTTTAAAGTGCTCCGTAGAATAGTATTATCATTGTACTCTCTCTAAACCTCTTTCCGTACAAGAACGAGATATCTCAGCCTAGAGTAGAAATAGATTCCAGCTCCCATCTGTTCTTGTTTACATCGAGACGCTTAACTTTCCCACTCTATAAACGGGAATATTTTTTTTTCTTTACCTCAGCGTTCTTTTCTCCCTCGCTACGGTTTGACGAGTAAACAAACATATTGAAGGGGCAGAGTAGCCAATGGAAAGCCTGCTCTTCTAATGTTTTTTCCTTTGATTTCGTAAACGTTGGATAAAGATACCGGTTTCAGAGATTTATCACTGGCACTCCAACTACATATCGTTCATGCATGCAGGTGAGTAGTGGCGTAAAATGTTTCGGAACCACTGCTTTAGAAATTCATTTCACGATACTTGGAACCACCCCTTATCCCTCTAACAACAAAAATCTTACGCTGCGAATATTATCATAGACGTCGATCGATCAAGTTGTAGAGATCTCATACGCTAATCTGTGATTACATGCGCGTACTGGAAAAAATCAAATTCCGTCAGGAACATGCCAGTCGAGAAAAGGTCTATGTATTTTGTTTAGAATTTTTAAACCCTTCCACTGCTGATGGGTACTTTAAAGTACCAGGTTAGATAATTTGCCATGCACTAATTGTTTGAAAAAGAAAAAACTTTCACTTTTTTTTCTCTTTAATTGGAAGTAAAATATCTTACCATAAATTTTGCATGATAATTATTCATTATTAGCATTTTATATATATACGTACATATAGTTTTACTTATACAGTCAATTCGTGATAAATCGAATTCCGTTAACTCGAATATCTGTTTAAGTCGAAGGTTCGACTCAGCCCTATAATGTTTTCCATATTTTAGTGTTAAAATTTTCCCATAATTCGAAATGCTCTTCCTTTTTGTCGAAGTTTTCGGGAATAAGAAAACTTTTAAAAAATATAGCATTTAGTAATACAATTTAGCTATAGAATTTGGCAGTAGAATTTAGCAGATTCATCTGTCTACATGCAAAAGGTGAATGACTTTCTAACGAAAGAAGACCAAAGACAGAGACAGTAAAAATCCTTTCGCATTTTTTGACAGAAAATAATCTTGTATACTCTATATTTATATATATTTTTTTAATTTCTACGAGAATGATGTGCATACGTTTGTTTCCATAATATAGTATGTACACCTACGTCTAGTTTATTTCTAAACATTCTATAATTAAATTTGATTAAGTTAGAATAACTTATCTTTTCGATTTCTTAACCTTCAGCAATTTGACACATTTTATTAATACGACGTTCGCAAATAGCGCTGTTATTTTAATGAATCTTTCTTTTTCCCCCACTCTGAAATCGGAAAATTTCCGATAAGTCGAACTAACGATAACACGAATTTTTTTATTTTTTTAGGTCGCTGCACTTATCGAGATTTGACTGTATTTATTATCATTTTCTTCTTATCCTACTTTTCATAATGTGGTAAATAAAGGGTTAATAAAACCTTTACTAAGTTTATGGTTCTAAAAGTAGTAATAAATTAGGAAATGTTTCATTTCAATCAACTCAGAAAAATCATTTCCTACGTTCAAGCTGGAAACTAGGTTGATATGCCGAGGAAAATGCGCATCGTCAACTCCATAGAGCTTCATTCGAAAATGTTGTGCATTGTGCGTGCTTGTGCATTCTATAGGTCAGTATTCTTTTCAGATCTTCATCTGCCAAAGGAAGTAGAAAAAGAATGTTACGTTTATGATCGATCTTTCAAAGAAAGTGGAAGAGAAGGAGAAAACAGAAAAAAGAGTCTCTCGAAATCCCTCATCAAATGCATTCTTTGCAGATTTTCGTCTCCATTTTCTTTGGCGCTTCTTCCTTCGGGAACCGATTGATAAAAATCCTAGTAACACAAAATAAAATTAAACTCAAGTACCTCGTTTCACAAGAAACAGGAAAAAGTGCTGCTGCCTCCTTTAAAAAAAAGAAAAAGAGCTAACTTAGAAACTAATCTTGTTCGAGTCTTCACAAAGATCTTTTCTCTCTCTCTCTCCGTACTTTTCCTTTAAAAAAATAAATAAAATATATAAAGAAAAAGAAAATTCTACATTTATTTTATTTTATTTCTCTCCGATCGCTTTAATGGCGTTTTACAGCAAATAACGTTGGCAACACCTCAGCTGCATCCGGGGACTTCTCATTTCCATGTAACGAAGTGCAACAAAAAAATAAAAATCGGTGAAGAGTAGTTGTAGTAGTAGTAGTAGGAGACAGGTTTAGCCGATATCCTGAGCGATCAGTATGCCCTTTTTTTTTCCTTATTTTATACTTTCCTCTCGCGATCCTTTTTCCCACCATCCATTTCGTATTGCTGATTCCACCATGTACTGCTTGCTCCCAACGCCACCACAGTCTTGATTCCATTGATTCGCTCGACCCAGGTATCGGCTATTTTTAGAAGGCATCCATCCCAGCCTCCACCCTTCCAGTCTATAGCAAATAGCATTCCCGCTTTTACTACCATCCGTCGCAACGTGTCTAGGAACCTCCTCTTCCTTCTCTGCTTTTTTTTTCTTTTTACTCTTTGCCACCTTCTCGTACAGAACCTACGGATTCTTTTTCTTGAATTTTATTATTCTTTTCTTGAAAGCGGCCCTTCTGGATTTCGTTTTCTTTTTCGTTCTTTCTTCTTGGAGCACCAATAAGATTTCTCAGCTCCTGTTTACATTGACCGTTTAACAGTTTGAATAGTTTCAAATTAAGGATCATGGTGAGCCAAGATTTTTTTCCCCCTAACTATTTGATCGTTACGGACGAGAATTTTCGTACTCTCTGCAAAGTTGGAAGAGACTTATTTGTTTTGATGTCTATAATTTTGACGATTGTATAATTGTAAGTATTTTTAATTTTAAAATAAAAAACAGTAAATTCCATCCATTCTATTAGATGTCTGGATGCTTATTTTTTTTCCGAAGTTGTACTTGAATTCAGAATGCAGTCTCCGCTGTATCGGAAATTTACTGCATGCAAAAATGAATTTGGTTTAATTCTTGCGTGCAGTAAATGTAGTAGCAGCATAATGTGGTAGATAAAGGGTTAATAAAACCTTTACTATTTTAGTATTGTTTTAAAAACTTATTATTCTATATAGATTCTCCCTTTTTTTTCCCTGAATTTTCTTTTTCTTTTCTGGAAAGCGGTTTCTACATATCCCGTTTTCTTACTTTCTTCTTGGAGCAACAATCACTGCTTCAGTGCTATGAATGTTTGAGTTTGTTAAAATAAGATACAAATATCATTGAAATGACCATATACTGTACTAGTAGAGAAGGGGTGACAGAGTGAATATACAAGGTAATTCCATACTTCCCCTTTCCGCACTTTTCTGGGTGGCAACCGTTCATCCTAGAGGTATACTTCCAATTGGAAAAAGTAGCCAAATAAAGTGTGGAACTTGGATAGGTCATTCACGTTGCAAAAGGGTTGGAGAGCTATTAAAATATCAAAAATTAACTTCTTATACGGACACACTGCCTTCAAAAATCTAATTAGAAAGTTGCTGCCCTGTCTCCTCTAAGACCAACAAGGAAAGAAAATCCACGTTTCTAAGTGCAATATTCGATGAAATATTCGAATTTAAAAAATTGGACAAAAAATTTGAAAGGACAGCATAAACTAATCAACAACGCAACATTTTTTCTCGTTTATGCTGTTCTTTCCCACCTTTTCTCCGATTTCTGAATTAAAATATTTCAGCTAATGCTGCACTTAGAAACGTGGATTTTTTTTTGGCCTCTGGAGAGACGGGGCAATAACTTTTTACTGGCTTTTTGAGGACAGGAGGGTGTTCGAATAAAAAGTTAATTTTTATATTTCAATAACTATATAACATCTTCGAACATGAATGACGTATCTGAGCTCTACACGTTATTTGGATATTTTTCTAATTGAAAGTACGGTCTATAATAAACGGTCTGCCAATAAAATGAGGCAAGAGAGAGGGAGAGAGTGAGTTATGGAATCACCCTGTGTATTCCAGTTTATTTCTGTGTAGCCATCTTTTATCATCGCGTGAGTGCTCCAAAAAACTTAAATGCAATATTAATTAAATGGTACAGCATTTCCCTTCTGCTGGTCCTGAAATTATTTTGCTATTCATTTATTTTTAGCGTTCCGATAATTAGGTAATCCTATTATTCATCTTTTTCAATTCCGCAAATAATTTTTCCTATTTGTTTATGTTTAGTGGTCCGCATATTATTCCTTCCATATTTGTTCGCTTTTCTTATTACATCAACGTAATGGGCCTAATTGGGAACCCAAGCGAAATAAGAAGTTGACCAACTTAGATATGATTGCAGCATGGGCAAATGCATGGAGCATGACTTTCAGCGTTGATTATTGCGCGGTTGCTCATTTAGGTTCAAACAAGCCACTTTTCACTTACGAGTTGAATGGTATAACCACTGCTATATTCAACTACACTCTCCGATGTCAAAGCAAATTTGCTCACTTATTCTGCATATAATTATAAGTGCGACAGCTAATGTCCGAAGACAGGGCAATTCAAAAGAATGGTTAGAAAATGCCCGGTATTTTATACAACCATATTCACGTGTGTTTTATTCAGGAAATCAATCTTATTCGATGTGCATAACATGCCAAATTTCTGTTTTCCAATTGTGTTTTATGAAATACTACGGTTTAAGAAAAGAATACTGTAATACGGGAAAGAGAGCATTATGAAGCAAAGGAAGAGTAGATTAAGATTTCCAAAAATTGTAGAAAAATGAGAATGACCCCGACTGAAAATTTGAAAACTTTTTTTTTTATTAAAAATAAAGGTAATAAATATTAGTTTTACAATCACCACTCCATGTAATTGCACCGTAATTTATGAGTGAATAAAACCATGCATAGTACGGGTCTTTTAAAAAATATTAGTGGGAACTAACTTATATATAATAATCTTACTTATATAATAAAAATTATATATAAAAACAAAACGAAGCTTTTTTAAGTAATTCATAAACGTGGGATTTTCATTTTAACTCGATTTATATTTAAACCCGAATATTTAATACTATTTACTTCTTTAATTGAATCAAAATTACAATCTATATATATAAAATTGATTTTCTGTGTGTCTGTGTGTGTGTGTGTAGGTCTCTATACAAATCTACAATTTTAGATCGATCGTCGCCAAATTTTGCATATATACCAAATGGGACCCGACTTGAACGATAGGCTACTTTAAAATTTCGTCAGACCAGGGCAAATGCCCCAAATGGGCAAAAAACTGTCCGGCAACAATGGTTTTTGGGCCTCAACAATCACTTTCCGAACGTTTACTTTGGTTACCGTGGTTCCCTAGCGATGAGTTTCAGATGTGTTTATGTCTTTACAATGGTTTGTCACTTCTTTAATGCTGCCAGTTATGTATAATAGTTTATGCCTTTATAATGGTTTGCCACATTTTCAATACTCTCAGTAATGAGGCTTTTTGAATAGACGTCATAATCATCACCATCATCGCTTTGAGGGTCAGGAAAAGGGTGATCCTCATAGAAATCACTATTAAAATTGCCGATTTAACTGCATAAATACGGAAATTTAGTGGGGGGGGGGGGGGGGGGTTCCCTGCCACATCAATAATTTTAAAAATTAAATTGAATTCTCGATTTTTGAAATATGAAATTCACTTGGAGATACGAAGCCCAGAAAATTAAAAATATGAATAATTTGCCGGATCTACTTTTGAGTTGGATATCCATGTAATAACATTGATTTCAACTTTTTATTTACATCTTCTCAATCATGAAAATTAATGTCTCCGTATTGTCTTTTGATATTTATTTGCATAAATTCATATAGTTTAGGATGTTTTTAAAATTAGTTATGGGCCCCGTAAAGTGCATCGAAAAAATTCCACAGCTTTAATTAAGCATTTTTGGAAGCTGAAACAGGCAGAAATAGATAACTTGAAGTTCAAGGGGAGGGAATCGAAATACCTAACACCCATAAAAAAGGGGGGGGGGGGACTATTCATTTTTACGTTTCTTTAAATTTAGATTTGTTTATTTCATGAGTCGCGCAGGACGTCGCCATATTGGTTATCTTTAGACACGGTTTGCATGTCCCTCAAAAAGAAAGAGGGAGATATCGCATGATCCAAAAAGCCTCATTGAAGAAAACCCGGGCAGCGCGGGGTATTATAGCTAGTGTGGTTATAAATCACAAGTCTTTTAGAAAATAACTATACAGGATGTGCTATATTGAGAAGCATCATTAAACTGGAACCTCTTCCGCCACCTATCTGATAAAAGACACAACTATTATGATTTTTCGATTGGAATTGATGACCGTCTTTGATTAGAGTGCCGCATGATCAAACAAATACAATATGATATTAATGATTATTTTTCAAGCAATAATATGAATTTAATTATCAAATTTGCTGCAAATTTTTAACAGTTGATGTTTGTGCGTAGTAGAGTAAGATGAGTAACAATCACATAATGTAATTATAACTAAAAAGCATATAGGGTTCCAATTTAATGACGGTTTTCAATATCCCACATCCTGTATTATATAGTTACTTTCTGAAAGGCATATTTTTTGTCTGATAAGATTTTATTTTTACCCGTTTGTTGGTTATGGCCAAAAGAAACTGAGGAAAAACATCATTTTTTCATGGTGAATAAGTTGACAAAATATGTGGACGTTTAAGGTATCCGACTACGTTGAAAACGTCATTTTGGAAGAAAATATGGATTTTCATTTTTTTATTTTTTATAAAAACCTTTGTTGTGATTCCAAAACGGGCCTTGTTTTGTTTATATGATGCTCAGAATCGTGAACGTAAAGTTACGTTCACTTTAGTGTTGCGTTTTTACATACAAGTAATACGCGAATAAAGTCTTTAAACGTGTTTTACGAAGAATGCTATTTTTGACATTTTACTTGACTTTGTGACATGATTTGTAAAAATTGATGCATTGCATCCTTACGAAATTTTAGTGATATTTTGCTATATATTGTTGAGGTTATGTTCCAAAATCTAAGGTCTATCCCATATATTTTTGAATTACAATGTTTTATAGACAAAATGTAGGATGAAATTTCAAAAAATTCACACACGTACTTAAACATATTTTGGTGTAACTTATGAACATATCATGCAATCCTTTAAATTTTTGTTCATAACCTGCAACATTACTAGCTAAATTCACTGTGAAAATCACAAAGCATTTCATTTAAAAAAAATTTTGCAATCGTGTTTCGAATATCACATGAATTTTGCCTAAAATTTGACATAAAAACGACTTTTTCATAGAAAATATGATAGAACAAAATTTGTCACTGTTTTCGCCATTTCGAGACACTTCCTATCAAAAAATGTACTTAAAGTTCACTCCAGAACCATTTTAAAGAAAAGGGACAAGAAAGGTAGGCGGATCGATAGGTATAGTAAGAGGACCCTTTTTATCTCACAACTTTCCTTCAATATGATTTCGTTTGAATAAAATTAAATAAAAAAGTTGAATAAAAGTTATCTTTTTTCTTAATAAGGCCTTCTCTATACTAATTATAGGTTGGGTAAAAAAAAAAGATTGTTCAGAGAGAATTTCTTCAATTCTTTGGAGGAAAACTTTGTGTGCTACTTCTTCTAACATGGCGTGCCGCGGGCCGGCTACCTAAACGTTGTTGTAACGCCACTCACCCACCACGTCTGTGCATCTGAAGGGGGGTTGCGATGTTTCTTGCGAAGTATAGCTTATAGGGGTGGAAATTCCAAGGTATACACATTTCGGCTGCACTTAAATATAAAAAAATTACCAGCTAAAATTCAGTAGCGGCAATTTCGCCCCCGTTCAATGGAAATTGTGGAAACATTGAAATTTTTGTTCTCCCAATCAACAAGAGGTCAATAGGTAGAAAATTGTGCTTTTTTTTTATACTGAAAGAAATTTACTTCTTAACTTTCTTCGATAAGGAAGCAATTCATCGAGATATCGATCATTAAATAAATACTTTTGTGTACCGCTTCTCACGTAAAGAAATATTTTAAATCTTACAAGTAAGGGGGTGGGGGGTGTCAGTTTATTCTCAAGAAATCTCACAGAGGAAATTAAAAGTATTTTTCTCTAAACCGTCTAAGTCGAAGGAATTTCGATTTATGCATACGATGTTTTAATTCAAAAAATCAGACAAGATCTCAAAAAAAAAAAATAAATGTAATAAACTGTGAAGCTAAAATGGTTGTCATTTTATTACGAAATTCTCGAGCAGCGCTTGCCATCACTCACCAGTATAAAGTCCTCTTACCTGAGAATGTTACTGAGAAGTGTGCTAGCCAACTGTGTTCAATAAATTTCTGGAGCAATGATAAGCCAGGTTTCCGTTAATTTCTTTCTGAAGTATGGCGATGCCAGGCCCCACATTGTCCTTCGAACTTCATTTATTTTGGAAAAATCTATAGGAACTTTTTTTATAGAAAATATTTCCAAATGCACCAATAGCGGTTAATGGTTGACACTCTGAACAGCCTTTCAGTTGAATAACTTCAGAATTCTTTCAGGAAGCGGTTTGGAAAACTGTAGGTAAAACTGCAGTAATCAATGATGACATACGGTGCAGGGCAGTCTTAACGCGTGGGTACAAAACCCGAAAAGAAATATCCCCGGAAATTTTAACCCACTAGTTGGATAAATACAGTTTAGTCCAAAAACGAAAACTCCGATATATTTCATCCGATCCATTTCATTATTTTGTTTTTATTTGACAGAAAGAAAAAAAGATATCTCCCAGCTTATTTAACATGGAATAAATGTGAATTTTTGAAAAATGATTTATTTTCCAATCTCTTCGCGGAACACAGCTTGGGAACAGCGACTTACTCCCGTTACATCTCAGAGTTTCATTGACCGGCTTTTGCCTGCCACAGAGCAGCAGCTGTTCTGAGCCCGTAGAAATTAGACCTGCGATTGATTGCGCAGGATGAAGAAGGAATATTAGTGAATCCACCGTTCATGGAAAAACAATGCGCCTGGCACCCCACTTCTTGGGTGGTGGTATGGAAAATTGTGAATTTTCTTATTCTTTTCTCGACTTGTTTTCGTTCGTGGAGAGCATTCTTTGCATTTAAAGGCATCCATAGCTGTGGTAAATCCGACGTGAATTATGTAGCTAAGTATCGACCCAGTAAGTCAATTAGAACATTGATGCAAATCAACCTAAAGAAGTCATTCGTGTCACTGAGGACAATCTGGAACAGTGGTTCTCAATGTAGGACATATGGCCCCCTTGTGATTTTGGGAGAGAGGCCATAGGTGAAAATGGAGTGGAAGAGAGGCATTACAGGCGATCAAGTACACACGATCAATCACAGAGGTTTGGAAAAAAAAAAAGACAAAGAAATAAATATTTTAATTGAAATATGAGTAGTGTGATTTTCTCTGAATTTAACAAAATTTCCCACAGAACCCGAGGGCTATCTTGCCGTATGCTCTATGGCCTTCATGTCCATAGGAGACACATGATAACTGATACTAAGTATGCAAATATGTAAGTTGTTACTTCTAGCGGAAAATGCACCTCCTACACACAACATGTTCACCAAAATCTAGCCTAGGGGTCTGGACATAAAATTTTTGTTTACTATAAATTTGCTGTCTAATAAGTAAAAAGGGTCTCGTTTCTGGATAACAAATTATCGATAAATACTTATGCTTTGTCAATGATATTTACTTGTGCATGAATAAAGCATGTGAATGTCCAAATAAACTCTAGAACACATTCCAAACTGTATGTGGTATACTAGAATGTAATATGTCAATGCGCCGATTTTTAAAATCTAATTTTTGCAATTTCTGAAAAAAACAGTAATTATTTCATAATATATATCTGTTGATTTAAAAATACAGTTAAGAACGTGTGTGTGTGAAGTCAGTTCCAATATATTCATTAATAATTTTAATCAAGAAAATATATTTTATTAGATTCACTTTTCAAAAAGGAGAAATTAAATAGGCCAAGATGATGGGTTAATGCCTGGGAAACTTATTCATTTGCAAATACAAGTACCATATAATAACTTTATTTCTTAATTATATCCATCAAATACAAATTGCATGTACAAAACCAATATCTCATATACATATATATATTTTCATATTTATATTATGTTACACTGCTTAGACAGAACATGGCATAGCCCACAATTTGTGATCTATAATGCAACACTAAATACGTACACACGTAAGTGTTATATATGGTGAATATTATGGACAAAAAAAAAGTAAAATCCTGAAGAAACTTTTATTTTCACACCTCACAAACATGCATACGTCCATTATCGAATGCAAAAATTAATGAAAAAAAAGATGATTGTGATATATTATGTATTCTCTAAATAAAGCTCCTACTTAATTTGAATTTAACTCCACATATTTTAATGAAGTTTATTCTCAATGACAAACTCTGCTGAAGATAAAACTATTTTGTGTGTGTTCGTTAGCATGAATCAAATTTCAATTATCTCGAGAAACGTCCTAATTATAGATGATCAAATGAGTATATATGTATTTACACGAACAATATTTTTTATCAATTTTTCTCTCTCTCTTGCATGAGATTTAAGGAGGAAAATATTGAGAAACTGCTGAAAATTACAATCAGTTCATGTGTAGTCTATTTTTAAAAATATGAAACAAACACATGTAAGGTATTGAATACATTAGCTTCCATCTTATTGCAAATAGATTTTTATTCAGAGCATATCTATACCTCATTTCCTATCTCCCATTAACGTTGCAGGACCTTTCTTAAAGCATTCTAGTCCAGAAACAGTTGGAAGGAAAGCATTCTACAATCCAAAACAAAATTTATACAAGAAATTTTTAAAAATAAATATGAATATAGAAATAAATTAGAATACTGTTTAAGCAGTGGAAATAATTCTAAAAATTTATAACATGAAGCAAAGTTAGATGAGTATAGCAGTAACTTAGATTGCATTCCTAGCGATCTATGTGAACATATTCAAGCGATTCAACACAGGGGCGTATGCAGGATTGACCTATGGAGTGGGGCACAAAAAATTTTCTTTTCAAGAAATTTTGAGTTACCACCCTACAAAAAAGCATTTAAATTAACAGGAAATTGGTTAATACAACATATAAAGGGTATTTTCTTTTGATATTTTTTTCACATAAATATTTTTTCCCTAATTTTTGGTCAGCTTGGGGGCATGGTGGCCTCCTTCCTGCATACGCCTGATTCAACGAACATGAACAACTTGAAGCATTACATATACAGAATTTAAAAAAAAGATCTAATAGTGGGTGGGGAAAAAAATCTGCATTGAAAAATAAAGAACTTTGTTTGAATGAAACCTTAATGACATGAAATTGCATGAAAACAAAACAAACTAGCTCCTTGATGTTACTTTGCATTGATATTTTCATGATATGTTTGTAAAATAACACAATTACTTCTGAAATAATAGTCTACTAAAATTTTAGCCATTTTTGGAAGAATTTCAAATTCTTTGTTCATGAACGGACAATATTGCATTGCTATATTTTAATCAAAAACAATATCTTTTTCTAATTTGTTCAGAATTTTGACATTCTTGAGAACATTATTAACTACATTCAACAACAAATAAAGAAGTATCAAAAAGGTAGTTTTGCTTTCACAACGATGAATCAAAAATCTATTCTGGACGTGAAATATGAATTTAAGGGGAAAACACTGCATATAAAATTTAATCAGCTGTGCTATAATGCATTAACTGCTAGTGAAAAAACAGAAGACAAATAATAAAGAAATGAACAATGTTCGTTGCATAAATAGGAAGGTGAAATTTAAAAGTATATTATTTCTGTGCAGTAAAAGCCTATTTTATTGTTCTTATAGAAGGGTATCGTTATATAGGATTTCCGCTGCAGTTGAAAACCATAATTTTTAAACCGTCACAATCAGTGATATCAAAACTTAATTTTTATTTTGTAAGTAATTGTAAGCATTGGACACTCAGTTAATAAATTCTCTCATATTGCAACCATAATATTTAGCTTGCCAAAGGTTACTTTTCGTCATATTTTACTCATTAAACATCTATTCAGCTAATGTCAAGTGCAATAAAAAAAATAAAATAAATTATTATACTAATCAAAACTAGAAAATGAATATTAATTGGTGTTAAAGATATTTGCCTTTAATTATTTTTTTGGAAAACATACAGAAAAACAACCATTATTACAGATATCAATTTGAAAATACATCACAATTTAATAATCCTTTTCACAAATTGCATTTCCAAATCACAAGATCACTGGAACTTTTTTTAGAACAAAAATCATTCACAACATAAGTTTTTGCAATTTCTCTCTTGAACTTAGTGAAAAAAAAGTTTCCAATGAAATTACCAACACTTATCTGAATTCAGAACTTGTAATATAAAACTGCTGTAATAAACTAACAAGGACACATAAACAGGATGGAGATTTCAATTTAAAAAAAAGCTTTAGGGTATAATGACAAGAAACGAAAAATGATGAAATCTTGAGAAAAAATATATAACATTTTAGCATCTGCAAAATTTTTGGGCCAAACTTGCATAACTATTCGTTCAATAAAAAACTTAAGCTCAAACATAAAATAACACCACAAAAATATTATGAAGATGGAAGCCTCTAACTTGAATTATTTTGCATTAAAAGCTTATATAAAGAGATTATATTAAAGAGGTTATGTCTCTCATACATGAATAACCACCCACAATTAACGGAATGCAGAACGCACCTATGCAGTATGAAATTGCAATTTAGTGCTTTAAAGGAGCAAGAGAATTCATAGAAACATCACACACTGAAAGAAAAAAAAAGTTGACGAGGACTTTGGAACTAATCTTGCATTGACAATGACTACTTTCCACTAGCTGCACCCCATCTAAAATGTTGTTCCTTCAGCAGTTGACTGGTTTGCCAAATATCACAAACCTCAATATTAAATTATTTTTTCACTTTTATTGCACAAGCATTGAATCAATTAAAATGATCTAATAAATGAAACACTATTACTGTTAATTCAAAGGCAACAAAGGTGGCATTCAGAAATAATTCATGTCCACTTCAATGCAAACTGTGACTAGATCACCCCTTTTCCCATGTGTGATAATCAACTCAAGAAATAAAGCAAGAATTTTGCGTTGAGCAAAAATTAGCATTAAAAGTATTTAAGTGATTCCTTCAGAAGCATGGAAAATTCAATGTTCTCCCTGAGAAACACTGGAAGGTTCTTTAATAAAAAAAAACCAAGGTTTATTCATTCTATACATAGATATTTTTTTCCACATGGAAATTGTGCAGTGAGGAAAAACCATACAAGTAGAAAAAATGTAAAAACAGAAAATCAGCTAAACAGAGCACAACATATTCAAAATTAGACAGAGGAAAAAAAAAGAGAAAATCACAAACATGATCTATCGCAGTGGTTTGATATTTTGATGGAAACTGAATGAAAAAAATATTAAAAAATGTTCTAATAGATGACGTTCAAATTTACTCATCTACATATATATTAAAAAATAATAAAATAAAAAGGAATATCCACATTTGGCCCCAAGTAAATACAAGAGCTACAATGCTTTTGATAAATTTCAAAGAAATAAACTCATGATAGCATAGCAACTCATAGCATCGGTTAAGTGTTAAATCATTCACTCTACAGGACATACTTATAAATGAATTCAAAATATTCCTATAATATGCATGCACCTTAGTTAAACACAGAATCAAGGATCATGTCTTCATGATGAAATAGTAATGTATATAGTATGAGTATACGATACACACTCAAATTTGTGACCATCGGATCATAAATGATTTTTTTTTAAAAACTATATAGTATATGCACCAATAACAATGAAAATAATCACAAATACTATTGAACAAAAAAAGTTTCACATATCATAAATACATATGCACAGTTTCAAATTCTACAGATAAATAATTATTTTCTTCATACTGTACATCACCATCTAAAAGATACCAAAAAAAAGCTTATCTATCTTTGGGACAACATAATGTATAATGACAAGTTGAAATAAATTTGTGTTATGTACAATCACAACTAATGAAGCATCTAAAAGCAACAGTTGGAAAAGATGCAGATGTCTCTCTGAGGCACTAATCAGTTATTCATAATAAAGATTATCAATGGTCAGCAAAGCTTCAACAATAATTCAATATTAAATCCAATATGACCAAGTTTTAATCTAGCGAGGATCATCCTGAAAATAATGACTTTCCTTGAAACCTGCTTACACTAATCAAGAGTTTAACAATTGGTGTCCAATTGACCATGACAATTGTACAGGTGGTCTACAGGCAGACTAGTTTAATTTAATTCTAATTAAGTGAAAAATTATTCAATTTGTATAATTATAATTGTATTGCTGCTAAAGTTGCTGAAAATTCACCACTGGGCGAGAAATAAAAGGTTACTGGCAAATGTAGTGAATTAAAATGTAATTAACAGGGGAAAATGTTAAATGTGATAAATATCTGAGGTTAATATTTGTAGTTTTAGTTATCATCCCCAACACAAAATGTTCTGCATTGTTCTGGCCCTCATCTAACTGAAAATGTCCTTCGTTAACCCCATATAGTCGTGTTTTTTCCACACTTTTTTCAAAGTTCTTCCAGATTGTTCCACAACAGCACTGATTATTCTATTATGTATGTCCCAGTTTTCAGCATATTCTGCTTTGGGGTTTATTATAATTGATAAAATATTAAAATTATTGTCTTTTATGATATTAGTAAACATAAAAAATTCAAGCATACTTTGTTGAAAAAAAGATAATAGTATGAAAGCAGTTAAACAGCTAAATCTACAGGAATATCCCATGAAATATGTGTCATAGTCACTTTACTCATGCCATGCAAATGTTTTAGATATTTTACTGGTCTTTGGATTCAGAAAAGTTGAGAGGAAACTTTTCACTAATCCTTAAATTTCTGGCATGTGTGTGTGCGTGCCTGAACAAGCACAAGTCTTAACAAGTAGTTTCAAGTTTCCCCTGGGTAGTTGCAGGTACTCCAAGGTAGGTTGAAAATGTTTTAGCTGCAAAAGCAGTGTCTCCAAATAGATTGATTACTAACCACAGTATGGTTTTTAATAAATTATAGTTTTAATATAAGATCACTGCCTGGCATAATTGAAAAAAAAATTAGGAATCCACCAAATTTCCAAAGAGCCAAGCATAACTTTTTTTCAAGTAAAAAGGGAAAAAATGACCTTGCTTTTTCGGCTTTTCCAGGATTTGGTAACCCTAGAGTTACTTGAAATACTGTGTTGACCTACGTGGTGCCGCTGCTGCTATCGCTATGTAAATTCTTTAAATAAACCACTCTTTTATTCAAGCGTTCAGAATTCATGCCAATTAATATCAATTTAAACTGACTACATAATCACCAAATGCATCACTCATGTATGAGGCATATTGCCATAATGCACACAGGAAAAACAAGTCTATCCACAAAGGAATAAAAATTAGGGGGAATTTTAAATAAGAGTTTAGAATTGTGAGAGAAATTGACAAATCACAGAATTCTTGTTAAAAGCAATAAATATCTTAAACATAATCTAATTGACGGGTCATTGCAAATTGCTCGTTCCAATAAGTATCCACTATACATTACAGACCTCTTACTCTATTTCCCTCTGCTAGTTTACAAAAACAAAACTAAATTGAAATATTCCCCAATTTTTCCCAATTATTAGTTCATTTAAAATCAGCCAGGTTACTTTCACACTCACCGAGATATCATTGTGCAATAATAATCACCCTGACCTAGCTGGTTTGGCCATATTGGTTCAATATTGTACTATGATACAAATAACAGAAGTGATGAACTTATGGTTTTTAATAGTATTATTTTTCTCGCCTTTTCTCTAAGATGAATACAATTTGGAAAAGATTTATATTCTTTTAGAAGGAAAAACCTAATACCTTTAATCTTGAAAATTTATCATTTCCCCCCCCCCCCATGAGAAGTGAAAGGGAATTTATATAAATCAAGAAAATTTAATTGCCAATGAAGCATAGAAAAGCATAAGAAGACTGCAAGTATTCGACCAATTCAAAAAAAAAAATTAATTACTAAAAAACTGATTGCACAAGTCATTCTCAATCGGTTAGGATTACCAGCAAAGGCTGAAAACAATTCAAGACAAATGCATCGCTGAACAAAATACACATTGATTGTAAGATGAATATAAAAATATTTCACGGACATTATGCCTGAAATCATAAATGAAAAATATTAACCACGGAAAACTGCTCTATAAAAAAGTATAAACATAACAATGAAGCTAGTTTGTTCATAATTCACTATTCAACCATTTTCTGGACAACCATCGATAAGCTCTCCTTGCATGAAGTCAATGCTGAAAATAAATACACAGAAAGCATTAAATTTATGATGTTAAACATTGAAGTTAACAGAATTAAACTACACAAAATAAAACATACCCAGAGAATGTTTAAGAGAGAGAGAAAAAAATATATAAATATTTCACGGACATTATGCCTGAAATTGTGAATTGAGCTTTCCTTATTTGAGAAATTATTATTTGTGCAAAATTAATCATCATAACATCTCAAAATGTCCGCCACACAGCATAGCTACTACTACAAAGCAACACATACCTCTGCTGAATTTCTAACGAATTGGTACATGTTGGAATGTGCGTGTACGTGCTGTGAACCTGATGTGAATTTTGTTGCTATGTAATGCTTGCTATGTGCAGTGCTGCCATCTGCCATAAAATGTTCTAACTATTAGTGCAGAGCAATGACTGAATAACTACATTATCGTAGGCCTGTTGCTCACTGTGGCAAGACTTTTTAAAGCAAAGATTGGATTGCATTCACACCTCAAAGTTGGGAACAATTAGAATTAGGGAAGTTTTCCCACGGCTCTACAAATTCTGTACAAAAATAAATATAACAAAGATTTTTGAAAAACAATGTAGGGATGAAAAACTGTAGGACTTCTTCCCCCATTGCAAAAACATGGCATTGTGCAAGCCATAGTGATCAGCACCAAGTTAGCAATTATCGCCAACCAGTAAGTTAAATTACATGCCATTACTACTCTCAAATCAAATCACACCAAAAGAAAAATATATATATATCGGGTCTGAAATGAGACTCTGTCTCAGGAGAAGTATGACAGGAAAAGTATGGTCAAAGCAAATGCAAATTATCTCACCAATTTCAGATATTGAAAGGTCGTACTGACGCTGCCTGTTTGGCAAATTTTGCATTCTCCCCCCCCCCCCCCAAGTGAAATACTTTTTTGATATATACATTTACTTAATTTAACGCAATTGCAATGATTCACATTACTTGTGACATCATTTCTGGGAGTTAAAATGAAAACAACTGTCTTTTTTTATGGGTAAATTCTATTGGGACAATTTTTTGCCTGAAAGATGGGATTTGTTACAATCATGACTGAAAATTGGGAAATATAAGGCTTTTTCCACTAGTTTGGGAGATGGAGTAGAAATTTGAAAGGCTTGGCAGTTATGAAACAGTATTAAAAACTAGATAACCATATGCTCTGATCCTTCTACCAGGTTGCCATGCATAAAATAAGAGTGAAAGAAAATAAAATAAGAGAAAAAAGAGTGAGTATAGTGAAGTCATAATACAACATAACCTGTGATCAACAAAAAATACTGTTGCAGGGGAGTGCAACCTTTTCAGTCTGCAAAACAGATAAGCAGTAGTTTTGCCACTAGCGGACCAGAAACTTGTATATATATATATAGTGGTGACCATAAGACCCGTATTTTATGGGACATTCACATAAATCTTGGCTATCCAAACCTTTTCATATCATGTTTTATTTTATTCCCTACATATTCAATGTGGCTTGCTTGAATTTTCCTTTATTGAAATCAAGATTCTTTTAATGAATTATAAATTAAGTTATATCATTATGAATATCACAATCAATCATATAAATATATTTCATGGCAATTTTTTTGCAATATTAGCAACAGTTGGCTACTTTACAAACATACTTTAGGCAACTTAATTGGCAATAATAAGCAACTTTACTTGGCTCTGACAGATTTTTTGACTATAATTGGTGGTTTTACTTGCCTTTGACAGTTTTTTTTGGCGATAATTTACAATGTCTCATGGATCCCATTAAAATATTTTTATGCAAAGATATGGTCAGCCTAGATACAGATCATATACATTTTTTACCAGACTACCTTTCATGGAAACTGGATGGAACATCTTGGTGGGACCCCATTATGCCTGCAGGCCAGAAATTGTGCACCCCTGTTGTAGAGGGATCATCAATATATCAAGCACTTTCTTTCAACCAAACCAAGCATAACTTTGGTCCTATCGCCATGAGCTACCGAGTTGTGTCAGAGGTGTGAGTATTGTTGTATTGTATGAGTCTATTGTTGTATCTGATTTTTCATTGCTGTCACATTTTTAAAATTTTGAGTGATTTAATAATTGAATATTAGTATCGTTGTAGACCTGTTGCTTTCTGTGGAGAGACTTTTCGACGGGGAAATTGGCACCCATTATCTCTATGCACCACTAAATTTATGCAGTTGTTGATTATCTATTCTAAATTGTTATTGTTAACACCAGAAAATGTACAAGTAGTATTTACTCTTGTCAAAAAAATTATAAAAGTGATTAGTTGATTTTTGCCCTTTCTGACCCAGTCATTTCAATTAGAATAGCTAATGTTTTTGGCTTTTGCGACTTATTCTCCATGAGGAATAATACCAATTAGGTTTGCATATTGCAGCAGTTTACTGATCCATCATCATCAGTTGTGAGCTGAACTTCATTCTTTTTCTTTCTTGCATATGCACATTATTCTGATTTCTGACTGCATGTGAAACTTTTAAAAATTACATCAGGTATTTTGTGTATTTTAATGATCCCAATATTGATTATTATTTCTATATAAACAGAAGATGATATACAAAAGTTATATTTTTGAATTTAAAATTATGTGTAAGTTGAATATTTGCTCCAATATGTCCAGTTTTTCCATTTGGCATCATTTCAGAATTCCATCACTGAAATGCATTTTTCAGAAAAATACAAGGCCACAACAGGCAAAATGCCCAAAAAGGTGGCCGAGAAAAAAAATGTCCATAACACAAATATGGATGCTTTATTTTCTAAAATACTGCAACACAATTAAAAATGAAATTATAAAAACTAAAAACTATATATACATGATAAAATATAATACAATGCCCATAAGAAATATTTATGGTTGTCTTATTCTACGTATGGAGAGCTTCTTGATTTACCCCAACATGTTTATCGTATTTCTTTTTAAATGTGTCAATTGTGTTAGAATTTACTACTCCCAGGGTAAGCTATTCCATTTCTTAACAACCCTATTAGAAAAAAATTCCCTGCGACCCTACAACCTAAAATTGTCCCTTACCAATCGATACTGGTGTGTCTCTGTCAAAGTAGTAGATTGACGGCGTATTAATATTTCATGGTCACCCCATTGAAAATTTTGAACACTTCGATCATATCCCCGCCTCGGACACCTGCTTTGTTCCAATGTAAACATATTTTAAAAATAAAGTCTCTTTATAACTTAAGCCTTCTCTTCCAAAAATATTGTTATAGAGGAATTCATTGTAGTAAAGGATATCATCACAGATAGGAGTTTAACATTACACTTGTGGATTCCCAAACAAGTTTTAAAGAAAAATTGTTACAGTAGGACTTATTGTTATAACAAATATCACCATAGCAAGGTTTTCTTGCCTTATATTGAACTTTGAAGAATCAAAAATTGATTACAAGGAACAATTAGAATTAAACATTGGGGGGGGGGGGGGATAATCAGGAGCATTAAAAGCATTAATCAGAATTAAGCATGGGGGGGGGGGGAGGACATTACAGCTATCGAAAAGCATGCTAAAACAGGTCTACAATCATTTTAAAGCCAAGTACTTGTATTTGGGTTTTCATAACTTCCTTTTTACCGTGTGCTTTCAAGGTATTCATTTTTTAGACATAAACCAGTGTCACCATAGTACATGATTTGAAAAATATAGACATATATTTTAGACATATATTTTTTACATAAATATAGACAATGAAACACATAATCCACTGTATAATATCAATTATTTGCTGCTGGACTTGAAAGACAGTTGTTTACAATTAGAAGCTTAATAAAATGTGACTGGATTTCAAATAGGGCTACCACAGGAGCAGTAATCACATTCAAAACATAAGTCTAAAATTATCACAGCGAAGACAATGAATGAGATCTTCAAGGTTAACTAAAACTTGCCGAGTGAATTAACTTCATATTAGATGCCAACAAAATCAAACAAATCTTGACCTTTAGTTAATAACAAGATGAATTCAACATCTAAAAGTCAACACTCAGTGATAAAAGTTAGTTTTATTACTTCAGCTGCTCAGCATTCACTTGCATCTTCTTCACCCCAACCTTCACTATCATATTCACTTTCCGAAGCTGAGTCCGAATCTGAAAATTCCATAGCAACACGCCTGGCCAATATGGATGCTACATCATGCAAAGGGGCAGCTTTCTCGACTTCTTTTTGCTTAATATCTTCAACACGTCGAAGTTTTATTCCTGAAAATTAAAAAAAAGAAACATCATTTGGACACATTTTTTTTGACATGGAGAAAAATACAGTAATAAAATATGTAAGACAATAGACTATTTAATTCTTTTAATTAAGTGGCACAGCAGAAATCAACTTTTCAAAATGACATATCTTTTTAAATGAAATAAAGTTTCTACCGATTTTCAGCAGGTGCAAACTAAGAGGATATAGGGAAAAGTGCTCCATTGAGAAATCAATGTTAAAATAAGAAAGAAATATCTTTACTCAATGCCACTTAAATGATTAAATACACAAAATCTAACATTGTGGAAGCTATATGCTATTATTTAATTGTACACATACATTGTACATTCCTTTGAAGAATTCCTTAGAAATTGATACTAGAGTTTTTCTTCCAAGATCTCGTTTTCCTGAGATTCCACACCTCAAATTCAACTCAGAATTTCCAGGGAATCTGAACTATTTCCCAAGATCCGGAAGAACAAAGTCGAACCCCTTTCTGTACTGAATTGGACAAGCCGAAGAAATAACTTTGATCACTAGAAATAACTTTTATCACATGAATTTTAGAAGTTCTGCAATCAACAAATTTTGAATAAAATTAATTGTATTAATAGATAAATTACTAAATTAAAGAATTACACACTTTTTTTTCAACCCTTTAGGCAGCATTGATGAGATATCCAGTCAGTTTCTTGCCTCTAATTTTAGTATTAACAAGCCCAGACATTTTGTAATGCTGAAAAATTTTGCAGTAATTTGTCACACAGTGGGAACCTTGAATATATAAGTCACTTGAATTCAGTCTTTCCCTCATCCATTTGAGTTTATTTATAAACCCTTTAAGCTGCATTGATGAAATCTCGCCTTCTTGAAAGCCTTTTATTTTAGCATTGGGAAACCCAGATGTTTTGCAAAGTTGATTTCTCAATGAAACACTTTTTCCTATACTGACACCTCAACTGAAAAAAAAATTGTTTTACAAGGAAATCTGTGAGATACATTCAGCCCCCCCCCCAAACACACTGACCTGTTTTAGAGTCGAACCTTCAGTGAGGTGGCAACATGGCGGCTAACGATGAAGACGCCAGTTTTCATGCCTCTTGTAAACAGTTGTTTCAGACGATTGAAAACGCATTGTTATCGAAGTGTAATATGAATAATCAAACAAGGGAAGATGGAAGGAATGCTTTAAGTGAGTTGAAAAGTTTGAATACCATTAATTTTGAGCGATTAAAGTCTGCTAATTTTCGCAAGGCTTGTGAAGAGTCCCTTCTCAAGGCCGTTGAGAGTCGTACCTACGCTCAGGTGTGCACTGTGCCGCCATCTATCGCGCCTTTAGCAAAACAAGACCAACGATCGTCACAAACGTGCGATTTATTTGTCAGTTCAATTGAGGGCCAGAAATGCTCTTCGGACGAGGTCAAAAAACTTATCAAAGAGCAAATAAATCCGAGAGAGATGGGGGAAGAGAACAAATTATCTCAACGAATCAATGTATTTTGTAGTTTACATAACCAATGTATATGTTTTTTTTTTTTGGATAGCTTATAAGTACAACAGCAACTTTATAAAGAACAAAAGTTAACATCTAAGAACCTTCCAGAAATCATGATTTGGGGGGGGGGGGGCCACTAGCAAGTACAAACTATAAAGTGTCACAATGAAGTACTGAAAAAACCTCTGGCCAAGAATCATAATGATGCCAAACACAATCAAACACAGGATACAAAAAGGTGAAGTACTGTATTTCCTTCATACAGCCCACAGCTCCATATAATGTGCAAATAAAATTTTGCTACTTTGAGGAAAAATATAGTATAATTGACATGTGAAAATTTCATTCATCAATGAAATCTTCAGGAAAATATAGTAGATCCTGATGTGCTTACCTTCTCGTATGGCAGCCAGTAGATCACTGCGACCATCTCCTTCACTGGGCAACCTGGATTTTGAGTCCACTGCATCACTCGTTTTACTCGAACCGGTGCTGGCAGATTCGGAAGAAACTATGTTGCTTTCTGAGGCTCTCGTTTCTGCAGTGGCTCTGTTCACGAGGGAACTACTGGGTTGTTCAGAAGGTAGAGGAGGGGGTGGAGGAGGCAATGTTGCAGGTCCGTTAGCAGTTACAGGAGGGGGTGGAGGTGGTGGTGATGGAGGAGGTGGTGCTATTTCACTGCTGTGAGCAACCACCTCAGGCATGGGTGGAGGCGGAGGCAGATCGACAGCCTCTGAGGTTATGCTTGCAGTATCAGGAGGCGGTGTGCGATCTCGCGCATGGGAAATGTGGTTCAGCAGGTGAGCATGGTGCGTTGGAGTGTTGTGCCTCGACCTTACTCCCTGGTGAACATTGTTAGAAGGAACAGAATTTGGCATTGGCTTCTGGTTTGAAAAAGCAATGTTATGATTTACGTGATAACCGTTAACAACTCCAGAGTCTGGAGGTGGGGGAGGGGGAGGTAAGGTGTCCCTGGTAGAACTGGCTGCCCGGTACCTTCCGACGCCACTAGATGGTGTTCCTCCAGCTGATATACTGGGAGTAGATGAGCCACTAGAACCAGCTGCTATAGGAGGAGGTGCTGGCGGTGGCTGGGAAGGCCTTGATGAATTGAGCCTACTTTGTCTGTAAAATAAAGATTTATTTTTTTAGAGATACAAATACATAATATACAAACCTAAAGAAAATTTTAACAAGAATTCACTCACAAATACACAGATGAGCCCTCCAAAAGCGAACAAAATATATTAACAAATATAATTATTTTTAGAACCACATTCTTTAGCGAAAATGTGATTTTGCCACACGTTTATATGGGAAATTGTTTGATTCTTTCCAGGTGCAGCCCAAAATTTAAAGTTTTATAAAGCATTGAGAAATAAGGCAAAACTGACTGAAGCCAGAGATACCCAACTTTGCAATCGGCTGAAGGAGAATTAATAAGAAGATAAGATAAAACCTTTATATTTCACACTATGTAAACAACCCATTCAGGTTCTTAAGTGTCCTTTTATGTGATGAGGTCAGCTCATTTCTGTTTCTCATACATACAGATGCAAACGATATAAGCTCCTAGAATGTCCAAAACATTCAGTTTGAAGCTATGACTCTGACACCAAGAGAACATGTGCACTGAAAACATAAAATTATAGACTCTTAATTTTAATGCTTTTTTTGCTTGTATAATCATTTATTTTACAAGAAATGGCTCAAAAGCTTTCTCACTGAGAAATAGAGGCATATATGGAAAATGATTTGGAGGTAGACTACTTTTTAGGAACCTCTCCTTTGAAACAGTCTATGGTTAAGGAAACAGTTATTTTCCGGATATTATGCTGAGGTGAGCTCGGAAAGAAAAGTCATCACGTCTCCGCCGGGACTCGAACCCAGGCCTCTTGCATACCGGGCAAGCATGCTACCATCTACACCACTGGAGACACATGAATCTGCCTTCCTAATTTCACGCACTGTGTCGTGAGGCGCTGAAGTAGGAAATTAGGAAGGCAGATTCATGTGTCTCCAGTGGTGTAGATGGTAGCATGCTTGCCCGGTATGCAAGAGGCCTGGGTTCGAGTCCCGGCGGAGACGTGATGACTTTTCTTTCCGAGCTCACCTCAGCATAATATCCGGAAAATAACTGTTTCCTTGATATCTCTGGCTGAGAAAGAAGCCATCTATATCTCTCTAAGTCTATGGTTAGGCATCAAAAACCAGAACACCAATGTATTTACATCAGTGCACCTGTTCTTTTCCCACACTGTTTTTCTTTGTCTTAGAAATTCTATGGGTTGTACACTGAAATGACAGAACTGGTACAGACGATCATTTGCAAATAAAAGAGAAATGCAACAAATCAATGTATTTTGATGTGGTCAACACCATTCATATAAGACAATAGGTAACTGGGAAAACTGTTTGATCAGTTTCTGCAACTAAAATGGCAGGTTGTAACGATTTAAGTGACTTTGAATGGGACTCAGCACATGTGAGATGGGTGACTGCATTTCCAGGAAGAAATGAAATTTCAATTTTTGCACACGACTATCGCAAGAGTGTACCGTGAATACAAAGACTTCAGAGAAAAATCAAATCTCTGACAAAGGTGCGGGAAAAAAGGCCATGAAGAAACAGGACCACAGACAGCTGACAAGAATCTTTTCCATGAGATACATGTGCAACATTGCCCCTATTCACTACAGATTTTAATGTTGGGGCATCAACAAGTGTCGCATGAGAACTGCACAATGGTCTCTCCGTAATATGGGCTTTTAGAGCTGAAGGCTCACTCAAGTACTTTGATGACTACTAATTCATACATGAACCTTGTTTATACTCCTCTGCAGAACTTCCAACGAATTGGTGCATGTTGGCCCCAAAGCAGAATGTTTTGTATTGTTCTGTAATGATCCCTCGAACCAACATCGCCAATTAACATCCAAGTCACTAACTAGTAGGTTAGATTGCCTGTCATAACTACTTTTTAATCAAATCATGCCAATAAAAAAATCTTGATCTGGCTCAAACGATACATATGCTCAAAGCATACACAAATTATCTTGCCAATTTCAGATGTCTAATTGATGTTGGTTGTTTGGTGAATGTCTTTTCCCACTTCCGAAAATAAAATACTTTGTGATTTGAGACAATGGCGGCAATTTACATCTTGTTACATCAATTTGGGTATTAAAAATTAACTATTTTTTCCCATTAATGTTTTTTTTCAGCATGGCCAAAGTCTTTAACCACCTGCTTATCTCTTTATTGAACCAGAGTGGTGGGCCATGTTGTGGTTAGGAGACGGTTAAATTCTTTAGGAATAAATTTTTCCCCTTAAAAGCAAGGATTTTTACAATTACATTCAAAATACAGGAGATAAAATAAATTTTCCGAATTCCATGAGATTGAGTCAAAATTTGGAAGAATTTTGAACTAGAATCTGGAGTCAAATCCAGCTACATCGTGTGAATTGCCTTCAAGATACCTTCATGAATTAGTGGAGCCCATGCCACGCCGTTTTGCAGAAGTTCTGACTGTTCAAGGGGAAACTGGCACTTCAGTGCATGTAGCAAGCTTTGGAGATAAAACTCAATTTTGTAAAGCACAATCACGCCCAGAAAAAAAAATTCCCTTTTTCACACATTTCTTACAGAAGTTATATAACATATTTGAGATATAAAATTTTAATAATGTTCACATTTTCTTAAATTCAACTTTTCCAAAATAAAAAATTATATGAAAGACAAACCTTGTTGGTGTACTATTACTAGACGAAACCCTGTGATCAGGTGATCCCACAGAATATGGAGGAGGAGGGGGATAATGATGCTGCTGTTGCGGCTGACTTTGCTGTGGGTATGACTGCGGCTGATATTCAGAATACGCTGGCGGCGGCGGCGGATAGTGACGAGCAGGGCTACCAAAACTGCCATCCTGTTCTAAATAAGGCATGTGCAATTCCAGGCTGCTCGGCCTCACTGGTGGCCCATCTGTTGCATCACTCACGAGACTAGGCGTTCGCACTGTGCTATTATCACTGTAGTTTGACTGAGGATAGCCCGTCTTCTCAATGAAATCTTGAGATGATGCTATCATACGATACTTCTCTCGGGTATTATGGGGTTGGCGAACTTTTTTGTGCCTCTTACCCTCTGGTTTTGGTCGATGAGGCTATTGATACGTAATACAATGCAAGATATCAAAAAAAAAAAAGATAAAATAATGAAAATAATAATCTAAATATAATAGAAAATCTATTGATCAAAGCAAGAGCATGATCAATTTAATTATTACCAATCAAGATTACTGATAGGAAATCTCTCAACAAAAACAATGACAAAGAAAAGAAAGATTATCTTTTATTCCCCTTTATGTATAGGCTTTGGCAATTAACTTGGACTTCATGCAGTTGAGAAGTAGCAGAGATAAATCGCAAAAACTAGTATCATTGTTTATGTAACAATACTTGTTACCTGGCATGAGATTCCACTGTTAGGTCTCTCATCACGACCGTCACATGATCAGTATTACTGTTATATTAAATTATGTTTTTGAATTAATAGCATAAATACCTTGTTTCACTGGTGGGGGGGGGACATGGACTTCCGCTGGCATGGCAGGTCATGGTCTCATGCGATCTGCTTGATCATGTACAGATCACAACATTATTGGATGGAACTCGTCAGTTCACTCAGTGATGTTGGTTGTTGCCATTCCAACATGTGGAAATTCATTATTTTTCATGTTTGGTTCATGCAAATTTTCTTCGTTTAAATGTGGTGTAACTTTATTCTTTCTGAGATGGAGTGGTTCTGTAGTTCCATTGCTCCAAAAATTTTATTTCAGCATTTTTATGGGCATAATATAATATTTAATATTTAGTTTAATATTTTTTTCACTTTGTCGTCTGTCAATTTGGGATACAAAAACATAATCTGGGAATTGTACTATACAGTACATCCAACACAGGGGAAAACAAAGAAAAAAAGATGAGAGGAGAGCAGATTTCCATTCTTTCTCCCTCTCCCAGTTACCCATTTTCCCTATGTATGTCATACTATTTTTTTTCATCCACTGTAGTGAGGGAGAAAAAGAAAAATATAACACAGAAGTAAAAGGAAGAAACACATTTCCAGACATGCCAACTTTTGGAATTCAGAAATCCGGAGATTCTTCCGAAGGGCCCCCCCCCCCCCGGCACCCATAGACTCGATTGAAAGAAAAAAATTCACATAAAAAAATTTTCGCAAATTTTTTAAAATCAATTAAGACAAAGTGCCATTCCTCCTTCCAATGCAGGTTCTGCATTGTTCCCCCCCCCCCTCAGCTGAATATAGTTTCATGTCAGTCTTTCCATGGAGAGAAATCACATCTACATATACTGTTCATAAAACATGTTTCGTTTCATGGATGCTATCAGTGATTGATAATCTTGGGTATATGAACTCTTAAAAGCTTTATATTTAGCTTTATAATAGCTTAAAGTTTTATATTTTCTTTCTGAAGACATATTTAATCTTGGAGGGGAAACAATTAAAAACTTCAAAATACAAAGCTGCGGACGAAAAAACTCGTCGAAAAAACTGTTTACCGCCCTGCTGTTAATGGAATACAATAACGATTATACAGGAATTTCGGCAACCAAGGTCATGCCCCTGATAAATGATTGCCGATAAACGCTACTTAAAGTCTTTTCCAGTTGCTTAAATGCGGTCACCAAGACTTTTTTATAAGGCTGCTCGATGGAAATGACCATGGCTGTCCTCTATGGGTGTTTTCCCTAACGACGACTACTTTCATTGAGGTCACAACAATGTGAAAGCTCACAAAAATCTAATTTTCTGCGAAAATCTGAAGAAATTTTTAAAAATCCGGAGAGCGGGAGGAAGGATGAAAAATCCAGAGTCTCCCGCCTAAATCCGGAGAGTTGGCAGGTCTGCATTTCTCTTTGCAGAGTTACCAATGAAGTCTGGAAGGAAGAGAGCTTAAATGTGTTTCTTCTATTCACACAGGGCAGAGATATCCAGTCCATAATGTAATCATAAGGGTGTGTGTGTGTGTGTGTGTGTGTGTGTGTGAAGAGAACGAGGAAATGGTGGTTGTGTGTGTTCATCAATAAAATAAACACGGAGAAAAGTTAGATCTTCAAAAATTACCTTCTTGCCTCTATCATGCAATAACTTTTCCGTATCTTTCAACATCTCTTGCCTCCAAAGATCGAAAAAATAATTTGGATCTGTATAGAATTTAAGACCATCTCTTCCGTCTTCCCTGTTGGCAAAAATAAACAGTTTATAGTTACGTGTAACATTGCTTTGCTTTTCGTATTCTTATCGAATTCATTGAATTTTAATTTCTCAAAACTCAAAAATACTTCACCCAAATAAAAATGTTAAACTTCAAATTTCAACTAGAAAACTGTGATTGTGTGGCAATGAACAATTTGTTACATTGAGGAAGAAATGTCATTACATAAATAATCTGCGTATATGCAAAATTTCATCACACTAATCATTAAATCTCAAGAAATAGAAGGGGGGGGGGGGGGTTTGGTCACGCTAATTCAATACACAATGACCAGTTATTATGAATAATTGCAGAGCATTTTGGTAAATGTGATAAATTTCCATCAAATTCACTTTTACTGGCCATATGTATATGCTATATGATTTTAGATTGACGATCGTCTTCATTTTTTTTTTTTGGTTGCCTTTGTATGAGGCGACAATGTTTTTTTTTTTTTTTTTTATAATAAAACTTTACGGATACACCCATTCTCCGGGAACGTTTTGATATCTCTATGAGATGGGAAGAAGGGTGTGTCCGGTCTTCAAAGGTCAAAGACCATATGTATAGTGCCCAAGCGTTGTTGGTAAATTTAATACGTACTGAAATTATCACTGATGATAATTTTTTCATCAAATGATTATGCATAATACCCAAGCGTCGCGTCATTGGTGTTATGCATATTTTGACATGGAGAATCATTCTTTGATATACTGTACATGATAATTCAAACATATATTACATCATTACATCTGGGTACAATACTAAAATTTGTTATTGCATTGGGCGCTCCAACTATATTCATCACACATACTAGACTCATTTGGAATTTTTTCCATATTCATCAAATTCACCAATTACACTAGGGTATTATGCATGATCACAGATAAAGGCGACATATTTCAAGTATTTATCAAATTTACTACCACTGCTTTGGCACAATGGATAACCTCTGACAAAAGTGATAAATTTATCAACTTACCAAGACCATTGGTAAGTAAGCATAATAACAAGTTATTATGCATACTTGTGGTACATACACATATATGGTATTAGCATATCAGTCATTATGTATAATAACTGATTTATCACATTACCATAACATTATACACCATCTTTTATCTCAATTAATATATATTTTATAAATTACTTTAAAAAATATTTTTATGCCATCATCTAGGGAAAGAAAAAGTTGCAAATGATACACAACAGAATGCCTGTAATTTGCACTAAAATATTTATACGTGTTCGGTTCTTTGAAATGCATGATCACCCAGAAAATTATGGTAACTATCTGATCAGAGCAGCCGTTACCCCAGATGCAGGCCCTGTGCAGAAATAATTGTGGGGGCCTCTGTTATGATATGAACACACAGCTCTCATTTGTAAATGCCTTTTTAATGTCTCTCGTATGGCAAATTGTCTTCTCTCGAAAAAGAAATACCTTTTAGTTATTCCTTACAATGATGATTTAAATTGCACTTGTAACATCATTTAGAGGCAGTGGTGCGCAAACCGTAGGTCTCTGGGGGTTCTCCAAGATAAAACTTCCAAATAAGAAATTAATTTTTATTTAAAAATATGCCAAAACTAAAGAATGTCTTTATTCAGCTGAGCTAATTACATGCATCATACAATGTAATTTTATCAAATTCTAATTGTACAATAACCAATATATATCGGCTCAGTCGTGCCAAAATTACGAATGTACAATGTGCAAAGAAAGAATGTGGGAAATGATGTTCAAAACTACCATGTTACTCCATGGAAGTTATTTTTCTAAAATGTTTTGTAACGTGCATTTAAACAGGGATACACATTCACGTTTCAAGCACAACTAAGGTAGCAAAACAAGGTATCCAAACAGAAGATTTAAAAAAAAAAGAGGAAAATTTGTACATCTGTGCTTCCATCAGACGCTATCAAGTACTTTTACAGGGTGACTTGGAGTGAATCACCCAATTTCAAAATTGTATATTTCTTAAAAATTAAAAACACAGAATAGAATAATAAATAATATGTGAATGAACGGGGAAAAACGTGTCTACAATTTATGAACAATTTGTTCATGGTCTATCTCAAGTGTACAATCATTTTAAAATCAGATGATTCTTTCTTGATCATCCTGTGTATGAAAATCAAGGACCATACACCTCGCTACACTTGCATTTTGCTTAAGGGACACAAATTGAACATCTTTGGAAGTCAATATAGTCTAATTAAAATCAAAACAAGCTTTCGAGACACATTTGCTGGTAAAAAATTGAAATGTCCTGGAAAATTGGGACATATGGTCAGCCTACGTAGCGGCCGCTGATAAATGTTTTGGTCAAAATAAGGTTGCACTTCAAAAAGTTTGCACGCACCACTGATTTAGGGGATTAAAACAAAAGCAACTGTTTTCTCCTAGGTAAATTACATGGGAATAATGCGCCCCTCAGTATGGATTTTTTACAATCATGGTTACAAAAATGGGATTCAATCAAGATTACTGCTGGAAAATTTCTCAACAAAACAATGACATAAAGAAAAGAAAGATTACCTTCTATTCCCTTTATGTATAGGCTTTTGGCAATTAATTTGGACCACATGCAGTTGAGAAGTAGCAGAGATAAATCGCAAAAACTGGTATCATTGTTTATGTAACAATACTTGTTACCCGGCATGAGATTCCAGTGTTGGGTCTCAAAATTATCATGATTGGTCACATGATAAGCATTACTGATTATATCAGTACTATCCATTGCTTACATAAGAAGGTGCTATTCAAAGTACGACTCTGATGTGTGCTCTCAACACTTTTGTTCGTCCAATTCTCAAGCAGGCATCGCCTATGTGGAACCCTTATTTGATTGGAGACATCAAACTAATTGAAAAAACGCAAAAGCATTTCCCAAAGGTGCCTGCCTAGTCTCCGGGACCTCTCATATCCTTGAAAAACAGCAATGCCTGGCGCAACATTCTCTAGAATTGTGTAGACTGATCAACTTGAGACTGCTATATAAAATTGTCTATATGTTCAATGAAAGAGTCAATGTATATGTTAGACCAGCGGTTCTCCACCTTTGTGGACTCACGGAGCCCATTTTAGAAAAGAAATCTATGGCGGAGCCCTGTAATTTTTTTTTTTAATTATTCATCAAAGTTACTGATTTATTATCACTGTTGAAAAATATTTATAATTATTATTTTTTATTTTTACTGTCTTTTTTATTTTTCTTGAGCGGCCGCTGAGCCCCTGGAGAGTGCACAAGGAGCACCGGTTGAGAACCACTGGATTAGACCATAGACAAAGTTCATGAACTCTCACACCAGAAGTCACCAGCTGCGCATACATATTCCTTTGTGAGAAGAAACCAATTACAGTATCCATTTTTATGTTGGGCTGGCAGAGCTTGGAATAGAATTCTATCCAATATGGCTTCCACGCCAATGTATGCAGTATTTTTCAAACGACTTTTGACATTTTGTGTTCCTTGATCAGATACCCATTTTAATTTAATGCCCCCCCCCCATAAGTCAACAGTATGATGTCATCATTTGGTGTTTTTGTTTTGTATCACCCATATTTTTCTTTTTCCCTGCAATGCATATGTGACCTGCCTTTCGTGGATGTAAATAAATGGTCAAGATTCAGAAGATATAAGAATTTTTCAGGAGTCCAGGAAATGGAGTATAAAATGTGAGCCTCCTAGAAAATCTGAGAAACTTGGCAATATGATATTTTTACCCTTTTTTTTTTATCTTCAAAGATATAAAAGTATGTTATTTCTACATTTATAATATAAGCACCTTAAATTTCTCTTGTATGTTGAAGTCAGGGCTTGAAAAATTTGCAAAATAAAATTGTAGATGACTGCCTAGGGTTTGAGAAAAAACTGCCCCAAATACTTCTTGCCCAATTTTAAACTCGCCTAAGACTCAGCAACCAATTACATATTAGACATACTGACAGAAATTTAAAGAAATTTGTGCAGTCCCTACATTCCAATTTAGTGATAATATAGGCCTATAAAAAAAATTCCAGGGGCCAGATTGTTATTTATTGGTGGGCATGGCAACCTGGGATTTGTCAAGCCCTGGTTAAAGTATTTAAATTCAAATTATCAATACAACCTCCATCCAAAATAGACAAAACTATTTCACATACCTGTATGGATTAAGTTTGTCCAGTGGTGGTGGTTTGCCGCAGGCACGGTACATATCTTGCATTGCAGCAGGCATTGTCTCCCTCGAAACCACTTGTTGATCATATATAATAGTACTTTTGAATGCTTTTCTTGTATGGATGTCTTGAAGGGACACTGAAATATATTACATGCTCGTAAGTGATGTTTCCAAAAAATAAAATTAAATGGATAAGTAATAATAACTATTGAACCTTGTCTTAAGGGGGGGGGGGGGGGAAAGGGGATTTTGTATGTTAATGGCCAATGTCTGAAATCTGGACACTTTGCTGAGTGGCCAAGGTAAATGCATGAGGTGCCCAGATTAAAGGCATCAGCCTAGACATATATTTGAGCAAGTTGTTTTATCTCACCTTCCTCAACATTTGAATCCAATTGCGTAACTTTGACTGCAAGTCTATCAATGCGTCCTTGAAGAGCATGTGTCCTGGCAGCTATCTTTTTGGCATCCTTGAATAACGTTGAGAAAATGTCCTCCGCATGTTTTGATAATGACGAAAGCTGACGAATAACATTAGTTAAAGTGCCATTTGTTACACATTCGAGTTCATTCGGAATGCTAATAGCCAATGTGCCCTGGCTGTCCACTGGCAGAGTGTTGCGGACAACATGGACAGGCTCGATGACTCTCTGCAACAATGGCATCCTGGATTATATTTCCTGCAATAACAAAAAATATATATGCAAAACATGAATACTGATGGTAAAAGAAAAAAATTAAACAAGACAAAACTTTACGTCAAAACCATTTACAGGCGATCTTGTTTATAATATAATGTTACCACTTATAACATTTTCCCACCTAGTACAACTTATTATCGTGTGTTCTCAACTATTTTAAGTAATTCTTATTGAGATTTTCTATTTAAAGCATTTTCCGGCTTGTGTTTGAAAAACGTTATAAGCGGGATCCACTGTATTTCATGTGAGCATGTAGAGAGGAGTCTGGATTTTCACACTTACTTTCATTCTGCACTGCACTGCACTGGCTCATCAGCTTCAATAATGACTTTTAGATTGTTTACTTTGTGATTGACAAATCCTAGGCACCAGATAGCCACATCAACTTAAAAATTGGTATTGGCACCTAAAATTCTCTATAGGCCTATGTGATTGCTAGTCTAAAAATGGCCGAAAACTTTTCTGATTTCATAAGAATATATTCTCCAATATAGAGAAATGATCCTTTGAGTCTTCAAATGTCGCAAAAAATGATTGAAAAGCCCCACATTTTACATTGAATAACTCAAAATCAGTGTTATACCTAAACTTTTTTGTGGGGCAATGTGGTACCAATGGTATTGCTAGAAATTAATGTATCATAGGAATTGATGTTTGTTGGTTTCTTAATGATCCCAGTAAGAAAAGAGAGCAATAGAGTATCACTGCTACTCATCTTTGTCACTTAATAGAAAATTACCAGGAAGCTGATTTAAAGGGGAAAATTACATTTTAGCATAGCACATAACAGAACATGTGATAAAGGTTCTACAGAGCAGCACAAGAGTTGCGGCACACAGTATGTTGTTTAATAAAGCTAAAAATAACTGGTAGATTCCGTTAATAATTTTATCCAAGATCAGAAATCCTGTGTGTGTGCGCATTTTAGAAAAAAATGAGGTGAGTTTCATAAAAACTTCAAAGGAAAATTTTTTTTTTAAATTGAATTTTATGTGCAAACATTTAGGTACAGAATCAAATTTCTGCAAATTTAAATATGCCATGCCAATTTGCACCACAAAGGTGTGTTTCCCATTGTTGCTGCATAAACCTTGAATAGTTTGGTGAGCCAAGCAAACCCTGCAAAAATCCACTCGCTCCTTGAACAAGAAAGTATTGTGGATGTTGGGATACTGAGGTCGCAAGATAAATCAGTTTCCCCAATTTCTATTGAATTAAATGAATTTAAACGAGGCATCTATAGAGTGGTCAGCATTCTAAGGCCAGTGATACACATGCTGCTACTACTACTTAACCGTACATGCGTCTCGTACGCATTCCTCCGCAGAATTTCTAACAAATCAAATCGGTACATGGCGGAATGCATGTTCTGAATATTTCGGAAAATTCATTGATATGAGTGTCTTTGCGTTCCCCCCCCCCCCCAAGGGAATTGACCAATAGCTGTTGAAATTCTGGGAATTTTCTTTATCCTTTTTCTTTAGCAATTTTTAATTAACAAAAATTATTATGGCTGGTTTTACAAGTCAGTATAGTGGCATCTATAGAGCAAAAATGTCATCTGTTGTGGAAATTGGGGAAAATGGTGTTTCTAAGGGTGTGTGAGCAGGCATCCTCTTTTCTCAGTTTTCAGATCTGGTAACCCTACCCTAATGCTGTAGAGTTAAGCTTGTTTCGTGTTCATGCTGCCATCATCTGCCTTTCATTTTCGTGTTATTTCAGTATTGTACTGTAGGTCTGCGTGCTTTCTACAGACACTTTTTCAAATGGAAGACGACTTGAATTCGTGCCTCGATGATGGAAATAGTGCTAATAATACATGCTACTAAATAGCACAAAACTGAAATGCTTTCTAACACGTGTATCACTGGCCTAAACCAAAATCGATACCTGGAAGACCCTGAGTGACCAGCTAACATGACAACAGAGAAATATTATGAAAACTGGCTCTGCAACAAAAACACTATACTAGTGAAATAAAACATGGAACAGAATTGAATATTTTGAGAGAAATTGTTCGTAGATGAATTCATAAAGTTGGTTATTTACAAACAAACAGCATGCTCTCAAAACATCACCATAAGAAAATCATAGGCGGAGATAGACTTGGAAGTCTGAAGGAGGGGCATAGTCATTATTTCTGGTGGGGGCATGGTGTTGATTGGCATGATGTGAATTCATACATGCATATACACAAATCAGTCAACTTCACCTTTGATGCTGAGGGGACAATGCCCCACCCACATATCTCCGCCCATGAAGCAAATGCAATTGGACTAGACAAGAAATCATGTGTTGCATTCTGGCCGGAATACAAAAAAAAAAGTTGAGAACCCCTGGTCTATATAGACAATCTATAAATTCCATTTCTTTTCATCACTGAAGAGTATATATACTTTCCAGTGTTGAAAAAAAATAGAATTTATATACAGACAAGCAGTTCTCAACCTTTTTTTTTGTCTCGCGGGAGCCCTTTATGTTATATTATTTCTAGGGTGCAGCCCTGCAAGCCTCTTTTTATGTGTTTATCAGATTCACTGATTTGCTTTATTAACTCCTATTAGACTAGATTAACTCCTTAGAAAACCTTTGTGGTACTCTTAAGGCCTGTTTACACAAGGTCCACGTGCATGCACCAGTGGACCTCCTATAAAAACTATCCAATGAGCATTTACTAAATCCCTTAATGCATATAAACAAGCCTTTACACATGTCGTGAATGGCAATGGAAAACAATATTTTTGCCTCAGTATTTAAAAAAAAAAAAATTTTTTTTTAGCTAAAGAAAATTTTAGAAGCAATTCTTAGAAAGCACGATTCGATTATCCAGAACTGCTACAAAACCTTATGCTTCCAATGAAAAATTGTGCATTTGACATTACAAAAGTAATTGCAATCACATCAGATACTAAAATTATTTCCATGATTACAGAAACAGATTACAGTAGACTCTCGATAATCTGACCTGTCCAGTAATCCAGCACTTTTTTGGGCAGGTTTTCTTCGAACGTAGAAGAGGAAAACGTTACTGCATGTCTTTGCATAGAAGTTTGTTATTTAAATGGGGATTTTTTCAATTGGTTTCCAGTAACCAGCGGATTTCTGTAATCCGGCACACCCTGGTCTGATACAAGCCGGATTAGCGAGAGTCTACTCAAGTGTTTAAAATTTGTGGTTCAACTTATTGCGATATGCATTTGCATTGTTTCGCTACAATATAGCAAATACTCAAAAGACTTCCATTTCTGTTATGTGGAACTCATTAATTGCAGGATCCCTGCACAAAATGTATAAAAGCCCCACATTTTACATTGAATAACTCAAAATCAGTGTTATACCTAAACTTTTTTGTGGGGCAATGTGGTACCAATGGTATTGCTAGAAATTAATGTATCATAGGAATTGACTGATTGTGTAACTGGGAAGTAATTTTTCAAACAAATGTTTCAATTTAAAAAAAACACACACACACAAACCACCGGATGATTATCAACTAGGATAAAACAAAACTTAGCCTACCTCCATCACGAAACTAAAACCCTTTCAATGTATTTTGAAGACGAGAAATAACTTGTAAATTACCAAAGCGCGTTGTTGAAAAAAACACTCAAAAAACGCCAAGTGTTTGAGACCACTTAACACTTGAACGGAAATGATCTATTAAAACCATGGGCCAAGGAGACGAGAGAAAAGAAAAAAAAAACCAATGAGAGCACATCCCATAATAACTACAACATAGTTCAAATATTGAGCGTAATAGGACCCATACCTTCATAGGAGAAACGTTGACAGCACGAGAGGTTAATCTACAACTACGGCAAATCTTTAGCTCGCGATCAACTACATGTTACATAAAATAAAATCAATTATTACACGACAAGTTCGTGTCCGCTACATGATTAGTCAACACATAAAATGGCGTCCGCCATGACGTCTTTCCACTGTTGGCGTTTTGCCATTCAAGGATTGAACAAGTCCGGAAAGTTATAAAAAAAAAGTGAATGAATTATGCCTTGCACTTGCGCCGATTATCGCTCGCAAAACGACGAATCAAAATTACGTTTTTGTTTAGATTTTTGTTATCGGGAATAAGAAACTCATTGTGATTGGACAATTGTTCTAGTCTAAAAAAAAAATAGTTATGGTCAATGAAATGTGAAATAGGATTACATAAAATCCTGGACAAACAGGATTTAAATTTTTGTTGTGTGTGTGTGTCTTTTCTGAGAGTTCAAAACATTTTGATTGGCATATGTAAGAATGAAGGAAGAAAGAAAGATGTGAAAAACAAGAGCACTCAAGTGTAGCATTTTTTTTGTTATCCTCATCCAGCTTCACATAAAATGGAGGCAAACCAACAATACATCCAGCCACTGCCGCAACTAGATGCTTGGTCACCCGGGGCAAGTGCGCATTTTGGCCCCCCCCCTCCTTATAATGTTGAAGGACAGGTTTGAGAATAAAATTTGCGCCCCCCTCGGATCCACCGCCCGGGGCACAAGACCCGCCTGTTCCCCCCCCCCCAAAGTTGCGGCCCTGCATCCAGCAACAGTGGGACCTCCCATAACGCTTTAGCAGACAACTCCCCGTAACGGACACTTTTTGAATTATTGCGACGGGCCTCAATGTATTTTACTATTTATTAACAGACAATCCTCATTGGCGGAAAAACTTTCAGCCCCCACCTGCAAAGCCGTAGCGTGATGTAGACTTTTGACGACTTTTGTAGACTTCGTGATGTAGAGCCCCGAAGCAGACTTTTTCTTGGCGATCCTCTTGAAAGCCACTATGCTCGGAAAAAGCAGAGGCTTGTCTCCCCACCCCCACTTTCATTTTGCAGATTTCTAACGAGAAATCGTAAGAATTTCTAGGAAACATGAGAAATAAGTTTCTTTTGTGTGAGTGGGGCTCTCATTCGGCTCGACCTCGATTACCCCAGCCTAGTTACGGGCCAGGTCCTATACGTTCTACAGTATAAATGGCGTTGGGCGAACACATCATCAAAAAACTACAGTAATGAACCACATTCATTTAAAACAGTAGTCCCTCGCTCTAACCATTGCATTTCCTCTATTTCACAATATATATATATTTCTTATATTTCTTGTCCATCCCGACTTTTGATGAAAGTACCTCGTATTTCAGATGGAATTCAACAATTGAAAATTATTCGCATTGAACAATCATAAAATTTCTCCAAAATCTTTCGAATTTATATAGCTTCATCGAAAGTAAAATACGGGCCATAAAATTAGAGAAAGATACATATTACATTGATTACGCATTTGATGAATAACTATAGAAATCCATCGCTTAAAAGTTTTTTTATCTATTTGAATTTTTTATCTATTGAATTTATCTATTTATCTATTACCAATTTATCTATTGAATTTTTTTCTTATATTAAATTAAACAATAAGTTTCATTTACATGCATCTCTTTTTTTTTTCAATTCGTGAGGGAAAAAGTTGACAAATGACAACAGTAATAAAAATATAGGCGATCCACGGACTTCTGGAAACGGTTTCTCTTATCAGTTGCCAGACTTTAGTTTCCCCGTATGAAGAGGGCCTAACCGCAACTGGGAGAGGGGGGGGGGGGAAGCAGGCGACACTTGGGACCTCGTACGTTGGACTAGAGGGGCGAGACGCCGAATTCACCCTTTAACGTTTTCTTTTCTCACGGGAGCGCCAAAATACTCGCTTGCGTCGTATGGCAAAGTATTTTTTATTATTTATTCATTTTTTTTAATTATATTTTTCATATCTAGTTGTGGTCCTGTTTAGGATATGGCAGGGCAAAAGATGATTACCTCTGTGCGGTCGTGTGGGCATCGCGCTGTACCTCCTATAGATAGAAAGCCTCCGCACGGGTTGCCATAAACGTCATTCAGACTACCTAGCAAGTTTGCCATGTTTTGAAACACAGTATACTATTTCGTTTCTTCTTATTTTGGCGTAGAATCTTCCTAATTGGCTCACAAATACCGCATAGTGATTGGATGTGGGGCATAGAAATCGTCAATTCTGAGTCCGATCATTTCTTTTCCTCAAAACGATGGTTTTCCCCTGAATATTATGAGGTGGACTACTTTCTGACGTCACAAGCAGCGTGCGGAGGCCTTCCATCTCTAGGAGGTACTGGTTGGACTCTCATCGTGAGGATCCAGGTTCAGCCGTTGATACCCAGTAGTGATCACCTGAAGTTGGTTTCCTGTGGTCTTCCAACTTCGAGGCGTGAATGCGAGCCAGTCTCAAATTTAAAGTGTCTCTGCAGAGAGCTGGTGGACATACAACACGATACTGACGAAACATGAAAATTCAAGCATTTCCATTTTTACTTCAAAATATGATAGCAAATGAACAATAATCAGCAAATGACACCAGCAACAACACGAAACAAGATTCTGACTACGTTCGATTCTGATAGGTTAGAGCCACTCATACATTCAGAACACACATTCCGGCATGTACCAATTCGTTGGAAATTCCGTAGAGGAATGTGTGCGAGGTGCATGAACGGTTAAGTAGTAGTAGTAGTTGTAATAATAGCGTCAAGGATGTCGGTGTCAGCAACCAATTTTAACTAGCGAATTACTTCACGACCTTTTCGTTTACCAAAGATTGTCTACCCTGATGCATGGTGCGCGAGCCTCTACTATTGTCTTCCTGTCTCTACTTGTCTTCCTGACATATGTACTTGGACAATAAGAATTGAAATTTTTGGTCCCTTTCTAGTAGATGATATGTTAATGTCTTAAGATAATATGCCACAATATGAAATGTTTCTAGATCGGATATATCGAATCAAATTTCCGGTCCTTTGAATTTCGTTTTGACAGGGTTTTACTGAATTATCACCAAAAATCAATTCGCCAAGTAAAAATCAGTTTATGCTTACCATAAACTTTTACTATCAGGATTTTCAAAGAAAAGTCACCAGAAGAGAAAGGGTTCCTTTGATCGATGGATTGCCGATTGCTGGGGCTAGTGCATGACAAACTCAAAACTTCAATTTTTCCTGAGTTCTCGATGACTGTTAGCATATTTTGCTAACTTTTGCGACAATTGGGTATTATTTTGGCTGGGGAGTATTCAGCAATTTCCCGTATTGATTATGTTAATGTCCCGCATTTGTCTCGATGAAATACAGTCGTACCACTGTATATTTAATACAACTCAATTTATAACGTTAAACAAGATACTCGTTTGAAGTCCTGATTTTTCTGATAATTTGGATTTTAGGTGGGAAGTTATTTTTTTTCTCTAAAACGAAATACTACTACTACTACGTGAAGATACCATGCTGTGAGAAGTAAACAAAATAGAAATATTATCTAAAATCCGCCTAGATAAAATAGTGTCCTTGCATAGAGTCCTTGCGATTATCTTCGTAAAGTTAGACAAGAATAATATGTAATTTAGGCACTTGTGTGTTTTGGATAAGTAACATGATGACGGAAGGAGAAGCGTTTCCGTGGTTGATAACATTCTGTTATGAAAACACGATACATATGTATAGATATATTTTTAATTTTTAGTTTTTTCAGTGAAACATATCTATCGAACAATGTGCAAAAAAAAAAAAATGTCTAATATTTCCTCATAGAATTTTTTTTTTCCTGGAGAAATGTGTGAAGTGGCCATATTTGTGTACCAATAATTTTGAAAAAAAGAAACAAAAAGAAAAGCAAGTAACGTTGTTGCAAGAATGTGATGATTCCTATTTTTTTTAGGGAATACTGTATTTTTTATGAGTGAATTCATATATAAAGTGCTGTGCAAAACTTACCCTCCATAATTTTTTAGTTCATATAGAAGGATTATTAACTATGAGAGTCACATCGGAGGATGTTTAGTACGCTTGATCTTTTTCTGGAGTCTCATCGCTAAAATTTCGCAGTTGGTTCGGACAAATTTTGCACGATATTGGTCCTTAAAATTCTATTGAAACTAAACTTACTGCCACCCATCAAGTAGAATCAAAACCATTTATTAATAATTCTTCAAATCAAATTGATTGTTGTTTAAACCAGCTTTCAGCTTAAAAATAGATAATGAGGAATACGATTATTTACTGTTTATTTTTATGCTGCATGATAGAGCAAATCTTATGCTCCAAAATACCGGTTGATATGTGCTCACAAAAAAGTGGTTTGCAGCAAGCATAATAACGATATGACCAATATTTTGGCGCAGGAAATTTACACTTGGATGCAGCATAAAAATAAACAGTATAAAAACAGTGTTGCATCACATGTTGTTCATTTTTTGCTGCAAACTTGTTTAAAACCAACAGCCAAAATCATTCAAAGAATTGTAACAAACAACTTTTATTCCATAGATGGCAGCAAGAATACCAGTTCAATTATGTTTCTTCCATGTTTTGTAGTAGATCTTGAAATACATATACAGTATAATAAGGAAGTAGAAAAGGTACTTTTAATTTTTTCCGTTTTCAAATTATGCCTCTCATTTCTGCTAGTCTGCGACATAGGCGGAGATGGACTTGAAAGTCTGGGGGGGGGGGACCACGATGATTGCTGGGAGGGCATGGTGATGATGATGTCAGTTCATATGTACAAAAATGCATTAGATCAGTCGGCTTTAACTTTGGCGCTGGGGAGGGGGAGTTGCCCTCCCCCATGCCCCCCCCCCCCGTATCATCGCCTTCGCCCATGGTCTGTGAAATTGTTTCGTCAATTCCACTTGACCCGAATTTAGAGACATGTTTTCACTCCAAAAAACGCACTCACTATTTATGAAATAAAAATTGATAAAAAATTATCCGTTAGTAGCCTTGCGCTGGATTTTGTTAAGTACGGTTAGTTCGACTGGAATGAGGATCAAAAGGACACTATGGTAAATTCAATTTACACAGATGAATCCAAGATTGAAAACAGGGTTGGCTGTGTTTATGTGCATTATAAAACACACAGATTGCAAAGGAGTAACTAACAAGACTTAGTGATCATAGCACTGTATTTAGAGCCGAAATTACAGCGATATCACAGGCAGTACAATATACTCATGAAAATCACCTTCAAAATGTGCACACTTCTAGTGATTCGAAATTGACACTCTACAAGCGCTAGCAAACCCTACCAATTATAATGGAATTCATCGTACAATACAAAATCTGGCTATGATAAATAATATCAAATTTCATTGGATCAAAGCGAATAATATAATAAAAGAAATGACTATGTGGATAATAAAGCTAAAGAGGCAACAAAAAAGGAAAAAATTGACATTGAAACTAAAATCACTAAAATACAACTGAAAAATGCCATAAAAAATATGCAAGATGAATGGCAGAAGCTGTGGAACTCAACTACAAAAGGAATATTTACACAATCAATAATGCCGAAGGTAAAAACAACCAACATCTATGGAGACTTCTACATCAACCAATTTTAACGAAACATGGGGCACTGGGAGTCTATCACGCAAGGTTCCACAGACGAGACTCATTATGTATCTTTTGCAAGAAGGAGGCTAACGATACTCAACATATAGTGTATAGATGTGAAGCATGGGACAGAGAAGAATACAATTTTAGCGATCATAACATAAAAATCTTAACATTGGTGAAAAATAAGAAAATAGCTAATTTCTTGAAATCAATCATGCAGAAAAGCGCGCGTGGAATATTATATACATCACCATTAATGTCCTCTTATGACAAGATTTAAATGAATACATATTATGATATACAAGTATATGTTTAAATATATAGATATTATTGAAAAGTTATTTGTATAGGTGTTCATATAAGTGCATTTGATGAATACGAAAAGGATTTGCTGATTTAGACTGGATTATCACATACCATTTTTTCAATGTAAAGTTCTCACTTGAATCTTTTGTGCGTGAATTTTAATAATATGTACTACAATTTATTTATTGTTTTTGAATTTATGTCATATACTGATTTTTTACTAAAATATGTAATCTTCTAGCTCGTGTAAACATGTTTATTGCAGTGTATATGAAATATATGTTAATATCCAATACTGTAAATTATAATGCATAAATTGACTCAAATATAACTTGTATCACAGTGTTCTTAGACCTCGTGGAAAGTTGGGTGATAGACAGACTGATTTGCTTTTGTATATTTCAGCTGACCCGATGTGTATATAGGTTTTCTTTTTTCTTTTTTTTTTTTATGTTGAAAGATCAAATGATTGTCGGACTCATATGATGATATGTGAATGTATATCTATACAGTGTGATAATTACAATGTAAAATATAATACTTAAGTGAATTAATTATTATAAACCTCAGGGACACTAAATTGCTGCTCGCGAGTTGTTAATGGTTGCTCCCTGGGGTAAGATGTAAAGTTGTTGTTGGTTTTTTTTGTGGAGAAAATAAATGCTCCCTTCGGGGAACCCCGTATGGTGAACTATGTTTGCCGGGCCGGGGGTATCTCTTATAAGTATGGTTATAGTGTGAAATATAAAAAAAAAACTCGACTCGAGAGAGAGAGAGAGGAAATAGAAAGGGGAAGTCAAACTTCTCCCTTGCGTACGTCAGTGGTGGGCAACACGTGCGATTCAGTGATATCTGCCTCTTTCTGTAGTTTCGATTACAAAATTGGACTATTTATTAGTTTTACGAATTTTAGTATAATTAAATTTTTTCGTTCATTCTGGAACGCACTAGTAGATGGCAGCACAAGTTCTGAACATAGAAGAAATTACGCGACAAATTCAAACTACATATGTACAGAATTGAAAAAAAAAAAATTCACTTATACATTTTTTCAATCTCAACGAATACGTAGACATTGTAATTGTTAACAAGAAAGTCGCAACGAAGTAGTTTATATATTTGCTATATGGATTTTTCATTTTGACATCATTTCTAGAATCAGGGTCACAAATGACAAAGAGTCTCCCCCCTGCCGCAAATAGTTAAAAGAGCGGGTTTGGAGGCGTTGAATTTATCGTTAAACCACTCCTCAAACGTTGCGGGAGTGGAGGGGGGGGGGAGGGTCACTAAATCCGAGTTGAAAGACAAAAAAAGTTTTGTCCATTTAAAAAAAAAACACGTTGCCGGGGGTGCCAAAAATAGGTTGCATACGGGTCTAGATTTTTTACTCGAGCCAACCCTGGGGCACCAAAATACATGCTTGCTTCGGCTGACCAAGTATATATATAGTTGTATGTGTTGTAAATATAACTACATAGTTTTATATACGTGTTGTACATACATACATGTGTGTATATATATATATATATAAGACGATGTGTTGCCACGGGAAAACATTAGTGTGATTTTCATGCATCAGCCTTGGCCTTGGGAGATCATACCCTTCTATTCAGTTGTGTGTACTTTATGTGTTGTGCTGCTTTTTTGTGTTACGTCTTGGTATTGCATTCAATTACGTGTAAAAAATAATAAATTGTCTTTTTGCAGATTTCAAAAAAATAGTTGCATGAGTCCGTCGTGCAGCCTTTGAAGCGTTAGTCCAGCAGTGACGGCAACTGGGTCGAACCCTTATGTTTTTCTTCCTTTGACAACAGCACATATTTTGGGCAACTTCAGCTCTATGTTATGCACGTACACAGCTAAGAGGTTTGTTTTTCACTAGTTTGAAATGCAAATTAAAGTAGTTGTGATAAATTGATCAAATTATCTTTATGATCCAAAGTGTTGATGGGTATACAGGGTGTCCTGTAAGTCCTGATTCTGCCGTTCTCATCAACCGTTCGTCATAGAGGTATGGTTCTAATTTAAAAAAATGCTCAAAGTGTTTTTCGATATCAATATGTACAAGTTTCGAGAATGAAAATGGAGTGCGTCATGAAATAACAAATGCTTACTTCCATATGAACACCCTGTCCTCAAAAACCCAATTAGAAATTTGTTGCCTCAGGGCAGACAGGGCAACAATTCTCTAATTGGTTTTTTTTAGAACAGGGTGTCCATATAAAAAAATTAATATTTTTTATTCTATGACACACTATATTTTCGCTCTCAAAATTGGTACAGAGTGATTTCTGAACGCATTTTTGAAATTGGAACCATGCTCTATGATGAACGGTTGATGAGACAAAGACCGAATTAGGAGTTATAGGACACCATGTACACTAATCCAGTGTTCTTCAACCTTTTCTTACTCGCTGAACGGCATAAATACGAGGAATAATTTGCGAATCAGCGAAAAAAAAAATCACAGGAGGAAAATTACGACAGCAGATTTTTAGCCATTTTTGACCCCTCCCTGTCAGCAAAACTCTGACCCCCCCCCCCCCCCCGTAAGCAAAATTTCATCAGACTGCCCCCTATGTCCTAACGCGTATTGGTGGGACCAGGAACGTACGCCGGACGGGGCATAGGGGACTGGTGCGCTTCCCTCCCCCCCCCCCAGACGAAAAAAAATATTTTTTTAATGTAAAAAACGTTTAAAAAAAATTAAAATTTCGAAAGAAAATACCTCTTTATATATATTATTATAAAAGATTTCTGTTAATTTCAATGCTATTTGAAAGGTAAGAACTCAAAACTTCTCTTTAAGAAATTCATTGCGACCCACCCTTTAAGCCATATATGATAACCCCTTGACCCGCGGACCAAATGTGGCCCTGAAGGTCATCTGATGTGGCTTGCCCTCTTAAACCAAATTTTGTAAAAATGTACTGAACGGCGCATTTACAGTTCGCTTAGATGACCCGTGGCACAGTTCCAGAGCACATAAGCCGTTCGGGTACATTTGCATAGCATTTAAGCAGCCCTTTACACATTTCCTGAGAACTTGACAGATCCATGAAACATTTAGAGATCGCTGAAGTAGCTCTGTAAGGGATTTATCATTAGGGAGAATGTTAGTTCAGGTGCCCACAAACTAGCGAAAGATTTTTCTTTTTTTTTTGACGCACCGAGTAAGATGCCATTAATAATATTTCATATTTTCATAAAGTATGGTTGATGACGTAAGCATGATCATCCAAACCCCCCTCTCCTGTCATCAAAAGTCAGCAAATCGGAACCCCCATCGATGCTGACGTAATGCTTGAATGACCCCTAGATGGCAGCAGTGATTCTTATAACAATAATATGGTCTATTATTATAAACGAAGGAAAAATCATTGCTTTGGAATGGCTGCTGCCACCTATCAAATGAAACAAGACTATTCGTTATAACTCTTCATTTACTGTTGGCTTTAAACTGGTTTACAGCATGAAAATGAATAAATATTATGTGTTTACTGTCCATACACTGTCCGTTTTATGCTGACGTTTTATGCAGGTGTAAATTTTATGCACCACAAATACCCCAGCTTCTTTGTTTGAAAGTTTGCTATAGAATTTGAGCAATTATTTTTGCGTGTTCACTATGGATATACTTAGTTTAAACAAACGGCTAATAGAATATTTTTTTTTGTGACAGATAACCCCCAACGACAGGCATTTTTTTAATTTCATGTAGATGGCACCGTGTGTTCAACAAACTTTATCCTCTTCGCTTCGAAGGCGCGCATAGGTGCGAGACTCAGTTTTAACAGTTTTGAATGTGTTTCTACCTCTCAACGTCACCAACTCATACATCTTAATTTTTAATATATTATATTATTTCACGATCTCTACATGTTTGGTAGCATTCGAAACAGGAATAACGTGACTTTGTGCAATCATATAACTATTATATTATTTTCATTTATCATATTTTCTTGCGAGTGATGAACGTCTGCTACTTAACACACAGGAGGGTCCGAGATATTATTAATTATTATGTAAAGAGCATGTTTCAGTCAATTGAGCTAAAACGTTCTATATAATTGAGGCAGTAGTTCTTTACAGGCTATGTTATAAATTTTTGGCAGCCGTGGGAGTGAAGAAAAAAAACAATTTTATGAAAGAAAATGTCATATAAATTTTTAAGTAACGAAAGTGATACTTTGAAATCTAAGTCTATAACATTATAGACAAGACCTTATTTCATAAACATATGGAATTTCAAATTAATTCAATGATTAGTTTAATAGTTAAATTTGTTTTGCTAAAATATCTGCGAAAACCAGCGATACCATTTAAATCTCCTCCGGGCTTGAGAGGTTAACGATGTTTTTTTCAAATTGAGAGCTGAGTAAAGATACCGACCCACATTAATTAATCATTAATTATTTTTCATTAATTCATCAATTATTTTTCTTTTCAAAAGGACATTTCGCATATAATAAACACAAATCAATCCAATAAAAAATGTTTTTTAATAGTCAATTTTGGCTTAGGTGTGAAGAAATATAATTTTTTTTACAAACTTTTTATTTGCGGACCGGTGAGATAAGTGAATCATTTCATGGGGTCGAAACCGGTTCGAGGTTGAAGAGAACACTTTACTAATCCCCATAGTAATTGATAATAGATTTTTTGTACTCACGCAAAATTCTAAAACAATCTGACCGGTGGTTCGTTTTTCAGTGCATTTTTAATCTCAAAGATCGAGATTTTCGATTTTTATCTGAAATTTTTGTGTATGGAAGCTTCGATTTCTTCGGGTTAGTATCAAACATTTATTATTTAATTCGACTAACCACAATTCTTTCAAATAAAGAAAAGACATTAATATAGCGAAAACGAAACTAGAAGAATTATAACACATCTATATTTTATATCTTGGTGAATAATTTTAAATACAGTTTATAACTTTAAATACATGTTTACACTCCGTTTTTGAACGAATATTAGTTTACTTATATTATTGTTTAAAAACTTTAATTTGTTCCCCTTTTTTTTCTAAGACATCAATTTTGTTTTTGTTCAAATCAGGGAATAGCAAATTATTATTATTATTATTTTTTATATAATTTTATTTTACCAGACAACCATTTTCCGTGATTGATGATAGTTGCCTGGATGTTAGATAGGCTGGGCAAATCTAAGTATGACATTTTTGATGAAAGGAATTTTAAACCCCTTCCTAAATTCCAATTAAGATCGTAGGCAATTAAAAATCAAAAGTAAATGAAAAATACTCTTTTTTTTTCTGTATAGGTTTGTGATGGTAAGTTCTAGAATAAAAGGAGTTCAACGAAAAGAAGGGCACTAATTCGAGGTTAAAATTTGACAATGGTTCGATTTCAAAAACTGCATACAATCTCGACGTATCTTTTGGCCATACAATATTATCGTGCAAATGACAATTCATTTATTTGAACATTCATCGTTGATCCACCATTGCCGTAATTATTCCAATGAGTACTTGATCAAATGAAACACTACAACTGTCTAAAGCAGTGGTTCTTAACCGGGCGTGCGAGATGGAAAAAAATTATAACATGTTGACTGATTATTCAGGAAAATTGAAATGGTAAAAATTGAATTTCTCAATTCTTAAAAAAATATGAATTCTACCAATATTTCGACATCTCATCTCTTGGTCTTTGCTCCCAGAAATATGTCACACGAAATTTGCTTTGTAAAAGTTTCTTTTTCGATTGCACGTTGAGAAAAAATATATTATCATTTACCTGAACTCTTTCGCGGTTTGTTTAAATTGGTACATCAGGTTATTAGCATCTGGTGCTTAGATTTGATATGGTCGTGAACATGGGCTCAGGAGACGTAAAAAAAAAAATAAGGCAAGTGCGAAAGAAACATTAACTTATATATATAGTTGTGGTGGCTGGAATCAATGAGTGAAGAACTATTCAATGAATCTTTTTCTCTAAATATTACAAAACTAACTTTTTAAATTTCGTTTTTGAATTAATGTAAAAAAAAAAGTCAAAATTAAGTATTAGCCATAGCCAAAAAAGGCATTAAATAATAAGTAAAAGAATTCGTAGAAATTAATTAACAGATGATTAATGTAATTAATTGCAGAAAAAAATGGAATTTTCTAACGGATAAGAAACGTATTATCTGAGGGGGTGCAAGAAGGAAAAAAAGGTCAAGAACCAAGTCCAAAGGTATAAAGTAATGAAATTTAACTAACAAAATTGTTTTCACGAATTCTGAATTGCCTCGAATTATCGAAATTAATAATTTCTCATATTAATCAAAGGAATGGTGTACATTTTCAACGCAGTAAAAATTATAATTAAAATGAATTTGTGAAAAAATGTATAACAGTATAACAACATATTCAAATGTGAAATTGAGTATGTGTGTGTGTGTGTGAAAAATGATTGAATATAAAGAACGAATGAACATAGAATCAGACACAATGGCATTTTATTTCCAGCAATGGAAATCTATGAATGAATTCATTTATATATGTAATGTAATGTATATACATATATATATTTATATATATATATTATTTGACAAACTTTTACATATAGACACATTTCATTCCTCGATTTATGAAGATGAAATTAAAGAAAACAAAATACAAAAAAAAAGAGAGCTAACTGCACTATATTTTTTTTCAAAGCATTCATTGCAGAAAACATTAAAAAAAACAAACAAAACGCATGAAAAAAAAAACAAAAAACTTCAAAACCTTGATAAAATACTTTGAAACTTCGAACAGGATATACCATAAAAATTCATATCTTTATTCACTCTCTCATTTAAATATGGGGAGAAAATTGCTTTTTTTATTCTTTCTTTATTTTCCCACATTTAGAAACTTTACACAAATATTCACAAACAACAACAACTGCTTTGCATTTTTCAAATATGAATAAGCCCAAGACAAGTCTTTTTTCTCTATCGTAATAATCATCGTTCCAAACAAATCTATAAGCGTGACTTTCACTAATTTTTTTTTTTACATTCATCTCTGATATGTGCAAAATATCAATTTCTTCAAAAACAAAAGTATAAATGCTGAGACAATTTAATTATACATATAATTCAAAAAGATCAGAGTTACAATATAATAAAAATAATTTTACTTGCCGAATATTCCACATTAAAATATGGTAGTACAAAATATTAGTAATTAATATTAATAGATATAGTAATACTAGCTATTAACTAGTAGTTAGAGTTTTCTTTTGTATTTATATTAATGAATAAATTTTGTATTTGTAGAAAACTGTTCAATTTTAATTGATATCATCACATGCTAGCAGAATTACATGCTAGCCTAATGAAAGTGGTGGTGTTCACTCTATTAAAAGGAGTGAAACCATCAAAAAAAAAACAACTCATGGTGTGATAATGATAACATAATAACACAATATTTGTGTTATTAAAATGATTTACATTATTATAATTACTTTTTTAAAGTTTTATTTAAGTTTTGAACTAAAAGCAAGGAAAGATACGGTCAATTGTGTCAATACAATGTGTTGATAATACTTTTACTTTATATTTTAATTTATATTTCTATCACACCAAATGTAAAATGAAAAGGAAACATGTTTTGTGTTGATAAAAATTAAACAAAACCATTTCCTCTAATAGGTTTTTGCAAAAAATTTGTTTTCTTAATTGTATGATGTATAATAATTACGAATAAAGAATTAATACTAGACAGGCAAAAGTACCAAATATTTAAATTTGATATAAATTATTTCCATTTTGGTACTGTACCATTTTCATTAATATGCTACTAAATTTCTGTTGCTATTTCAGCAAATAGGAAAATGTTTTGCTTTTTTTTGTTTTCTGTATGCGCATTTGTTTTGTTTTGTTAAATTTTTTTTTGAAAACTTTGTAAAAAAACGCAACTATAAATTTACTGATAACATGTTTCACCATGACTTATTTTGCCAATGATATTTCATGAATAGCAAGTAGAGACAACTTGACAAAATGAACAGTTAACACCAGAACGACGGGGATTTCGAACTACCTAGAATGGCAGTAGCGGTCATTTTGACCCCATAGGGAAAAAAATCTTTATAAATTATTATTTTTTGACTGAAACTTCTAGAAATAGTACCATATCTTATTCAGAGTCTTCCATTTATTTTTGCACTAAACCCTTGTTTATGGTCGATAGAGCCTGGGAGGTGTACGGCATGGAAATGAAATAAATCCTTGTTCCTGCAGGCCTACCTTTTTTTTGAATTTTGGCAAAAATGCTTGTTATGAAAATTCCATGTTTTGTTACTTTAACAAGAAGATCGACAATTATTTTTTTCGAGCTTGTGCAGTTCTCTGTTTCATTTTCACTTGACAGTCCACTGAAAAGGTTTGAAATATAATACAGTTAAGAAATTTGCGAAGAGATTGCTTCTGCAGAATGAAAAAACAGTGAATAACCGCCAATTCCTGAGCAATGTAAAATACATACGAAAGACAGCTTTTCGATACCACTCGTATCATCGAATGAATCTATAGTGGCCTCTATAGTGAATTAATAGTGTGAAGAAACAAAAATAATAAGAATTGTCTCAGCCCCCGAGCAGGAGTCTGCCCATGGATAAAATCGTCAAAAATGAAGATTCGTTTCGTCGTGCAACGTTACACAGGCAAATGCAATGCAGTAAAAGCGTCAAGATATACATAGACACTAATTGAATTGAATAACGCACGACGACGAGCTTTTTCAAAAGTGTACCTTTGAACGGTACAAAATAGGTACTGGGGAGAAGCAAACACCATGATAGAACACTCATTCCCTCAATATCAATATTCGCATAAGACTTCATTTCAACATGTTTTGCAATCGTATTAGTTATATTTTTAATCGCTATAGCAGTCAAAATGACCATTACTGTCGTTATAGATAGAACTTCATTTTACCACTAAACTAAGAAACCTAGAATATTTATATTTTAAGAATTTAAGTCTCAACAAGATAAGAAAAGTTATGAAAATTCAACAAATTGAGATAAACCGTTTGGATGTAATCGCATGTCAAAGTAGCTTTGCGGTCAAAATGACCGCTTTCGTCGTTCTAGTGTTAAATATGCAATCAATACATGGGTGGTGTATAAAATTAGATCAACAAGGCACATTAGAAAAAAAAAGAAGTTAAATTTGGGAATAATAATCTTCATGTTACTGGTATAAGATTTTCCTTTTAGTATGGACTGATTGGAGGCTATAGGTCTGAAATATGTTTGGAAACAAATTTTCGATAGGCATTTACTAAAATATTTTTAAACTTAGAAGAAGGTATTTGGGCAATTGAATGTGCAGTCACATACAGAGAGGGTCCATCAGCATTTGTTTACATAAGAAATGATTCTTTCTCAGTTGATGCTGGATAACCATAGGCCACACTATTTTTTATATCAGTTGTATTGTTTATCAACAGTTACAAATGATATTCAACATAACACTGGTGTCAATAATGCACATTTGGAGATTCAAAAATGTTTACAGTGTAAATTTAAAAAAAAAGAAAGAAAGGAATTAGATGTACACGGTGAGTTTAAATCACGCATTACACTGTAGACTAGATTTTTGTACACTGCACACAACACAAGGGCAGCTGATCGAATAAGAAATCTGTACACACACACAGATGCACTCACACAATCCACTTTGTTTAGCTAAATACCAAACATGCTTTAAAATTGTACAGCGCTGGCGCTATACATTATGCAATGAAATATACTCCATCAGAACAATTTCAACACTGAAATCTTTGAATCAGCACACACGGCACATCAAAATACAATCACCAAGTGTGTAGGAAAAATGAATAATTTCTTTTTCTTTTTAATTACAATGCACTTCACCGCCTATACATGTTATCTTGACTGAGATTCGCCATCCCTACCTTGTCCAGATATTTCGTATTTGTCCTTCGATGAAACCGAATCCCTTGGACTCTCCCTCTCACTATTATTCGGTTTGTGTTGGGAAGTCGGTTGTTGGGAGACAGGCACGGTAGGAGCCGAAGGTTGCGGGGATGTACTGTGCGCATTCTGTGCCGAATGGTTCGGCACTGAGTTAACAGTCCCGGGACTACCACTCGGACCGCATGGAATTAATGGTGGTGGAATGCCGTTCCCGACTGTGGGAGGCGATGCAGTCTTGTTACTCAAAGGCAAACTCGCGTTGCAATAGCTGTTCAAGAAAGAGTTTGAAAATGGAAATAAACCACTGCCGTTACCAGTTTGTGGCATTCCGATTGGCGGCACAAATGTCATGTCCGTTCTTAAAGGTGGAGGAGGCAATTTACTTCTGTCGTACATTTGCCGTTCGCGCTCTGACTGCGACTGACGGTCTGCATCTCGAACAGCTGCCTCGTAAGCTTGGGCCGACTGTCGCGCAAGTTCGGCTTCTCTCAGCTTGTCTGGTGGCATGTGTAAACCAGCCGGTAAATGGCCGTACTTCTGCATCAGCTGCTCTCTATCGAGCTCTCTCAGTTGATGGAGTTCGAAGTTACGATAGTGTTCGCTCATTGCCAACGGCGACGAATTGAGGGCAAGAAGTGGGCCAGTCGGCATCGGACCCCAAAAATTGGGCATCGGCAATCTGTCTGGTGGATGGAGAGTTCCCATGGCACCAGCACTGCTACAAACACCACTCATAGAAGTGCTACTAGTCACACCAGATGTGGCACTGACAGTGGAAGAAGGAACAGCTCGAGGGCTGTCGCGACTGTTCATTGTTGGAGTAGGATTCTTCTGCATATCATAAACCTTTGTCCTTTCAGGCGGACAACCAATGCTATCTCTCCTGATATCCACAGGATTACTGATATCACTCTGTCCGATGTCTCGCCTCTCTTCTTTCACTTTGATATCATGCTTTGATTTGCTGAAGCTGTTATTTGTATCAAAGGCACTGTCGATACGCTGTCCAGAGGGAACTCTTGCTGGGGATCTGGATCTATCCCTCTTCTCATGAGGAGGCTCCCAAACCTTCTCTCGCTCTCGACTTCTATCTGCGTATTCTCCATTATGCAAAAAGTGCGAGCTGCTCGAAATGTGATACATCCGGCTTTCCCTGTCCCTGCAAATACAGAAGGAAAAATTAGCAATAAATATAAAGCATTAAAACACTAAAAGAAATCATATTCAATAGCGTAGCATGTTAGATGTATTTCTGATCATCTGCATGTTATTAGCAGATGATGATCCTTTTATTCCCCCCCCCCCACATTTTACAATTGCACGTTTTAATTAATTTTTCGGAGAAAGTGAAACGTATAGGCCTACATACCTTTCTTTTTGCTTTTCCTGTTCTCTTTTGTCCCTGTAAAAAGAAACAATAAGAAATTAAATAAATTGCCAAGAATTTTAATTTATAGGACTAAAGAAAAGTTGGAAATATAGTTTTAATTTTAATCAAGTACAGTTTAATTTATCAAAGAAACAAAACCGGGTTTTCAAGAAGCATTTTGTAATTTTTCTAGTATGGATAATTTTTTTTGTTGGAGTTTTTACCTTGAAATTTCTTTTGACTTGTCAATTTCCTTTTCTCGCCTTTCTTTTTCAACTTTCTTCTGCCTTTCTTTTTCTTGATCCTCTTTCTGTTGTAACCTTTCTCTTTCAGCCTCGGCTTTCAGTCCACCCCACGAAGACGAGTTGCTATTGGCTGAAGGCGAAGGGAATGGCGGAGTCCTATGCAATCGAGTCCATGGATCCTGCACACCCTGTAGAACACCAGCTGCCATGTCTTTGCTTCCAAATAATCCAGCACCCGCTAAACCTGAGACAGAGGGAGAGAGAAAAGAGAAGAAAATCATTAGTAAAAATTAAATGAATATAAATAGATAATTCATAAATCTTTCAAATCAACTTCAACATTTTCTTTCATGTCTGAAGAATATTTTTATAATCCCGAGAGAAGACCAATAAGCCAATACATAAATTAAAATGAAACAAAAGAGAGAAGTAGTGTATAAAAAAAAGCAGCCATAAGTACGAAAAATATTACCGATGCTAAAAGTAGACAGTACTCTAAAATATAAAAAAATATGGAAAGCAAAAGTAATAAAAACTTATAAGAATAATCAAAATATAAGGTATAAATTTAATAATTTATTGAAAATTTATATCAACGACTACTATTCCACTTGAATATCAAAACACGTTTTTTTAAATCTAATTATCTAATTGTTTAATCTTTTACAGGCAAAATTCATTTTCATAATTTTTTCCTTTAATTTTTCTTTCTGATCCTTTAGTAGTTATCAGTTGAATCAATTTCTGAGTTATCAACTGAAAAATTTCGGGAATTTTTTTTTTCCTGTATGGTTTCTGGACTTGTCCTTTAAGCAGTTTCTGCTCATGTCCATTAAAACAGTATTAAAATTGAAAACATTAATTGCAACATTAACATAAATTGAACATTAAGTTTTATTATTCCTTAAAGTCAGCAGTTTAAAAAAAAATTAATTTGTGACAAAGTGCTTAAATGAACAGAATTTTTGTTTTGTAAATAAGTTTGGAATTTCAAAATTTCAAGGAAAAAAAAATCAATGACTTTCATGAACGAGAAAATATTTTTCTTACTAATAAAACTGATGTTTCCTATTAAGAAAATTGGCTGTTAAAATGTTAATTAGATTGCAAAAATATTCGCTCAATCTTTCTTCAGTCTTCAGACGTTTCTAAAAAATGATTTATTTCTACAGTATTTCATTGCAATGTTTATATTAATCTTGTCCTGATCACATATAAGAATGTATTTCATCATGACAGGGCCACAACTAGATACTTTGTCACCCGAGGCAAGCTGGAATTTGGGCGCCCCTTGAATTTAGAAAACGCAGTTAAAGGATGAATTCGATGCCCCTTCTGGTCCAGTGCCTGGGGTGCAAGACTTGCCTGTTCCTCCTAGTTGTACGTCAGGTTCTCTTCAACACGTTAAATTATTTTATAGAACAAAAGCAACCTATGCTTAACAAAAGGATGCTCAATACGTTAAAATAGAAACTCACCGAGGCTGCCGAGACTACCAAACGCAGCTGGAGGACCAAAACTCGGATAAGCAGGTCTAGGTAATGGAGGAACTCCTATAGATACATGGAAAAAAAAATTTATATCTTAAACCAAAACGCGAAAACACAATGAGGAAAGTAAACTTTACGGAATGTAATTAACTGAAAATTTTCGATAAAGTTATACCAATTTATAATAATTGGATACCTGTAGCTAAGAATAAGAAAACTCACCAATGTGTGCAGGTGTAGGGCTAAGAAAACTGTTATGAGGTGAACTAACATCATACGGTGACCTCGGAGGAATTGATGCTACAAGTAGAAAAAAGATGAAATTAAGAATTCAGGGAAAATAAATTTAAAAAAACTTAAAGCAAGAGATAAATGCAGATTAATTTATACAGAAGCACAAATATACAATAACTATGTCTTTTGAGTTATTGTTCCTTTGAAAAGCTTCCTAAGATCTTTCAAGACAATTATTTGGAGTACTTCAACTTTTACAGTTTGACATAAATTTAGATATTTTGAAGAACATCGGTAAATCAATTCTTACACAGTCTGTTGGCAGCACCAAACAGGGAAGAGGAGAAAGCCAAATCGTGCGGCTTAGGTATTGAGGTGAACAACGGATTCGAAGGATGTAGAAGATCTGTAGGTGATTTTGAGGCTGTGGAGAAAGGCGATGCACTTGAAGCAGCAGCAGCACCTTTCTCTGCTTGCTGCTGGTTTCGCTGGTGATGATATATTTCCCAGGCTATTCTAACATGCATGGCACACCATCGACCAGGTTTCTAAAAGAAAATTCCGGTGAGATCATATTATGTTTGTAAACAAATTTTCGGTAATTTCATGAAAAGTATAGCACAAGCACTACTCTTAAAAAGTAAATTGTTTTTACAATAATACATAATTCATCAAAAGAAAAAACATGTAAATATATATACACAGGGGGATTCAGAAAAGATGGAAAACACTTTAAGAAGTGGCAGTACACACCAATACAAACAATTGTCATCAAAGAATGTATGGTCTAACATGAAACGCAAACGCGCTAGCGCGTTTCTAACCGGCCCCTCCGCAAACGTTAAAACGGCATTCCTGTTGAAATTTATCGGGAGAAAAAGAACACCATGCATGTAAATGTAACCTGGGGAAGAAGAAAAAACCGTATTCAAATCTGCGTCACAGTGAATAAAAGGCGCGGACGCCAGCCCTATGAAGTTATTCCAGCGTGCAATTGTTCAAACAGTTGTAAAGTACGGGATAATGACACACTTTAGTGATACTGAAAAAGCAGACATGCATTTCCTTTACGGAGCTGCAAACGTAAGTACCACAGAGGCAGCACGAATGTACGGTGACCGTTTTCCCCCACAGGCGATCACCCAATCCGAAAATATTTGCGTGCTTGCATCGGCAGCTGTGCGACACGGGATCCTTTCTTTCTTCCCGGTCTGATGTAGGTCGTACAAGGGCAGCCAGAACGGATGAATACGGTTACTTCTTCTTCCCCAGGTTACATTTGCTTGCATGGTGTTCTTTTTCTCCTGATAAATTTCAACAGGAATGCCGTTTTAATGTTTGCGGAGCGGCCGTTTCGAAACGTGCTAGCGCGTTTGAATTTCATGTTAGACCATTCTTTCTTTGATGACAATTGTTTGTGTTGCTACTATCACCTCATGAAGTTTTTCCCATCTTTTCTGAATCACCCTGTATGTACATAATATGAAAAAATGGTAATATTGAATATAATATTTCAGTCTCAAAAAGTTACATTATTTTTAAAATTGGCAAAGTATTTTTTAAACAGAATAAATCGTCTCCCCCCCCCTTCCACCACAGACATGAATGTACAAATTTTACCATTTTGGGTCGGTTTGTCAGCTCTGATAACGTATTTTCTAAGTTTTGCCAGAAACTTGAATGTGTATCTTCCATTGAAACACACTTGTTACATGGATGGAAAATAACATTCATAGAGTATATAACATGGGTGAAGTAAACATTCAAACGTCAGTTCCCAATTTTCTGAAATTTGCACATTCATGTTTTTGGCATCAGTCGAGTGGGGGATGACATAGAATAATAGAATTTTTTAAAATTTTCACTTAGCAAAATTATCAATAGAGATATGTAGATAGCTTTTCCTGTTGTGGCCTCTGATCTTATATATTTGTATCTGTAAACTAATTTTTATTAAAAGTTAAAAAAAAAAAGTCATCAACGTACCACTTGTTTTGTTTTTATCAATGAACTGGTCTGAAAATAAGAAAAAAAAATATTTTTAAAATTTGGATTCTTAAAATGCATTATCACGAAATTTGAGAAAAAACATCAAATTGCAATGATAAATCTATTTTGATTTATAAATTTAGCTCTGGAGTAAAAGAAGATACTGTATAAACTTCGAATTTATTTTGAAGAAGAAAACTTAAACTGCTTAAAGAATATATAAAGAAAGAATTTAAAATGACATACAAACAAACGGATCCTTGAATTGAAGATATAGAAGCATATCATTAATAAAATATTGTTTTCTAAAATTCTTACTTTTGGTTGGAAAGCTGCTAGACTTCCAGGTGGTCCAAATGGTGTTGCTGCTACTGCAGCAGCAGCTGCTGCTGCACTGGGAGATAAGAATGGTGATAAGCCAGGATAGCCTGGTAGACCAATCTGTAATTCAAAAGCAAAAAATTTATGAATATCTGATATTAATATCAGCATTTTCCCTACATGAATAGCATTAATGCCGTCTGTAAAAACGGTATAAAAAATAACGAATACCAAATGGAAAATTCCATCATTTAAATTAATAGAAGAATACTTTCAGATTGGTTGAATTTTTCAAGTCATGCTTATATATAAAAGTCCATGACGCCGATTGTTTCAAAATAGGAAAAAAATACGCATTATTTATAGAGGGAAAGAAAACTTGCGTTATTATATAGGAACACGTTCAGTATCCGATTTTATTATTCGTGACGTGTGTTGAGAAAATATATTGGCATATCGAAAAGAATGAAATGTGATAATCAGTACAAATGAAAATGCTTGTAATGATATGGAAAATTCATTAAAATTTCCGCAAAGGTGTCCAGCCAAGCTATTGCACAATAAATCTCTATAGATCAATTACAGTGATCAGAGGCGATCAAATGAACGTGACTGGTAATAAAAATTGGACAAATTTCTCTTTCAAAAACATTTTCATGATGACTACATTATAATAGGATTTAACTAAAAATAGACATATTTTATTATGCAAATGATGCTGTAGATGAAAAATGTTGAAAAAAAATGACTTACCGATCCCCGTCCGTAAAAACTTGCGTCAATCTTTGGAAATTTGTCATACTGAGAAAATAAGAAAAGAATAATTATTCATACTGGACCTGTGAGATGACTTAACAGTTCATATAGAATTAACTTATTTTTTGGAATTTTTTTTAAGATTTGGATGACCCTTTATAATTTTTTTTTTTTGTGTGTACTATACTTATTATTACGAATTTACATACTGTTAATTGGATGGCTTTTATATAAAAGGAACCAAGCGCTATTAAATCAAAACTGAGAAAAAGCTCATTAATGTTATCTTCGATTCAGTTATCTCTTCAGTTTGGAAGTTGGTTCAAGTGCAAACAGACGGCATCACAGCCTATATGTCACTTGGTTCTATTTAGATAAAAAATTCCACCTCTTTCAATAGTTCAGATGTCTCGGTATATCTCAAAATATTCAAAATGACACTTGGCTCCTTTTATATAAAAGCCGTCCAACTAGCTATCGACATAACGCCATATACAGAAAATGCAGACGCGCGAATAAAATATTTACTAACCAAATGGGCAGCAGATTGTGGGATGAGAGGTGCCCCGAGGGGCGGCGGTAAAAATGGAGACGTCTGATGCATGTGTGTATGTTGGTGTTGATGCTGGTGCATCTCAGTCCTCATATAAGGAGGAGGTGGAATATTTATGGAGCGGTCGTGAGATGCCAAGAATCTAGTGTCTAGCTCTCTCCGTAATAAATCTTGATCTAGAAGACAAAAAAATTTCACATTTGAACCATCATATTAAAATCGTACTTCTGCTCTAGATTTCACATTAGTATAATTTACACAAATTCGTGGACAGTGTACGATATAGAATAAAAAAATTGTAATCAAGTTGTAAAGAATTTTAGGTTTTAGGAGCTGATGGAAGTTGTAGCTGCATTCCAAAATGAGTACGAAAATATCTAAAATTAGCACCGTGTTTGCAAGTTTATAACTTGTAATATATAAGTTATAATTGTAACTATATTGTAAATTATAAACTGTAATATCAATTATAATTGACTGATTAATTACAAGCTAGAACTGTAATTGGGTACGAAAACATAACTAGAAGAATGTGCTGAATAACTTCTAATACAGCAAGCATTTTCATGATAGCGTTTTAATTTCGAAAATTCTGTGGTGTTTGGTCAGAACATGATAACTCCAAAATCGCATTTTTGAGATATAAGCATTTTATTGTCATTTAAAAATCAGAAATAAAGCATACATACAAATGCCATTCAAAATATCATACGTCAGCATGTTGTTTAGCCGTACGCACGTATTTGTGCATTTATCTCACTTCTAATTAGTTATAATTAGCAAGACTTACTACTAGATCAAAAAGCCATTTTTTGGAGATATCATGTTCTGACCAAACACCACAGAACTGTTGCCGTTGCTACGAAGTACCGAGTTCTCATCTTCATCATGGTTTCATGTGTTGGTATAGTAACGATTAGAGACCGGAAGTTCAGGCAAAATGGCATTGGCACTTTCATTACCTATTTTCAAACATTATTATGGGAATGCCTTTTTTCTGCCATCAACAGCTATTTCGACATTTTTCTATGTTTATCCGTTAATTTCAGGACCATATTCTGCATAACTTGGATATTTTAGGCATTAATCAATTCAATACAACTGTTCTTTAAAATCTCAATTTTTATTAATTATTTTTATCCGAAAGGCACTCCCAGCTCCATTTGAATGCAAATAAGCGAAGTGTTTAATAAATATGTATCTGAGAAAAGAGTGTCAATACTTATCTTTCAATCTAACACAAAATTTCAAGAGCAATAACACAAAGAGAATATATATATAAATAATTCTCTCTCCCGTCATATTAAAGAGAATGCGGCGACTCCTTATTTATTTCAAATAACCTTACTGCAAGAAGACATTCATAGATGGCAGCACTACAACGATCGCTTCTATATTTATACTGGGACGTGTGTGTGTTCGAATTTTAACGCAAATACAGTGCCCTTAAAAATCATTTCAGGATGAACAAATCGTTTCCTACAGATCATTTGCATACACGGACATATACATCTACTATTTTAAAAAAGTTTTGATTGTATTAAAATCATTTTTTAATGCAGTCAAATCCCGTTATAACGAACTCCAAAAGACCGTAGAAATCACTTCGTTATAACGAAATTTCGTTATAAAGGAATTCCACGTTATTCAAAAATGCCCCTGTGTAAACTTATCTGTGAGATTAGGAAAGTGTTCGTTAAAACGAGATTTTCGCTATAACGATATTGGTTAAAACGGGATTCAACTGTATAAAAAAACCAGTGTCTAAACTAGTCATAGGCACCGGAACCTAGGGACTGAGGCACTTTGAGCCCCCCCCCCCACCCCTAATAATTTCAGAAAAAACAATGTGATGCACCTTCCCTCTCCTGCGTACGCGCTTGAGTCCCATACATATACGGGACGACCAGCAACTTTCAGCTCCTCCCGAATATTTTCTTCATGTCGGCACACGAAGACAGAGCTGAAGAGAGGGGCGGACGAGGGATTACGATATTTAACATTTCACAGCATATAAAGTATACTGTTTCAGATCTCTTGGTTTCATCATTGACATTTCATCTTCCCGTATAGACCGGGGCAAATAACTTTTTTGAAATACACACACCATGGTCCCCACAAGGGTGTAGAGCTGACAGAACTCAAGCCCTGGGGCTCGGGACAATTATCATAGTTTTTATTTTTTCATGCCATAAACTCACTATAAAAGGACCTGTGAAAAGTATGGCTTGGGGGAGCCCTGCCTAAGATCCCGGCCTAGGGGCCCTGCACCAGGATGTGGGAGCCATGACACACACACATACAGGCATTTTTATTCCTCCGATAAGAGACCTTTATATTTTTAAAATTATATGTATTGTAAATGGAATAAATTTCCATCCGTCTTCTAACCATCATAAACGGAAGTTGTAAATGAACATGATAAAATCGCCTCAATTAATAATTAATAGCTTTGAGTATTTTCCGAACAATTTATCAGGTCAGAACTGAAAAGGACGAAGTAGTCGATTTTTTATGCATTTGAATGAGGAAAAACATTTTTTCACTCACTAGGAGGTGGCGGAACGAAGAGCGATTCGGCTGCGAAAACCGAAGGGCCCGTGGGCCCGGCCTGCAAGTAAGACGCTGTGGGAACCAGAGACGGTCCTCCGAACATTACTTGGGAACCACCTGCGAGGAAAGGTGATTGGTGCGAAGGACCTGGGGACAATCCGAAGAGTGGGCTGCTATGATGGATAGCCAGTGATGTCGACGGTGACGTTAACGACGACGATGCACCCGCTGCAACGGTCGATGGAGAAGAGGACCGATGATTACCAGAGGTGCTGCTGCTGCTGGTGGTAGTTGTAGACGTCAATATTTGAGGTGTTGCGAAAGATGACGAGCTGGATCTAAAAAAAACAAAAAACAAGCAATAAGTTAATCAAAATGTAGTAAATTAATCATAGAATGCAAAAAAGAACCGGTCCTTTTTATTTTAAATGTTCAAGTTCAATATCTCAAAAATACTCACACAGTCCACGATGAAGGTTTCGAGAAAACCAGACTCGTCAAACTACCACTTGTCTCGTATGATGATGAGGTGGTCGGCGAGCTGCTCGAAGTCGGTGTGCAATTTGTACCGCAACCTGCAGTTGGAGATGCAGCGCTCCTTGAATTGCTGCGACTCCTGCTGCTGCTGTTCCGACTGCTTGTCCTTTCTTGAGTTTGATCTTTCGATGCCGTTAGTGACAGAAATGCGCTTCCTCCTACTCCTATTCACAAACAGAAGACAAAATCAAAATCACGAGACCAAACGGAAATTGAACCATTCGACCAAAGAAAACCTGAAAGTGGTCGAATATACTGTTTGTGTGTGTGTCAATATTTTATTAAAATTTTTACCTGTTTCAGACGGATGACAAGTGCTGCTACCGACAGGAAATGGCTGGCTCAACTGGCTCAGGCTAGAGGAACTGCCACTGCTACTGTGGGAGCTGTGACGCCCTCTCGTAGGAACTTCGGCGTTTTCGACGACGCTGCTGCTGTGTAAATTACCGGATGAAGCGATGACAGTCGACGATTTCGAAGCAGCGCTGCTCCATGACACTTTCAGAGAATCCCTCGAACTTGAGTATATGGTCGAATAAGCTGGCACGTCCGTTGGATACGTAACAGCCGAAACCGGGTAAAACGAAGACGTTGTCGTCGGAACGCAGGTAGAAGATGATTTCTGTGTAGCTAGAGCTTCACCGTATGAACCGTGGTAAGGAGAAGGCGCTACAGTTGAACTTGGGTATAGGCTCCTATCTGACAACGAAGACGAACCGTAAGATTTTTCTGTCAGGGAACTATTTTGGTAACTCCGGCCATTGCTCGGTCCATTCAAGTAAGGCTTCGACTCCCTTTCCGAAGGCTCGACGTTTCTGTCGACAGTACTTCTTTGTTTATGTGTCGAAGAAGTCTGTTGTACCGACCTGGGATACGATTTGCTCTTCGATTGATCTGGATATCCTTTAGGGTAGAAATAAGAAGAGTTGTACCAGTTCGAGTACGGCTTGTCCTGCTGCTGCTTAGTGAAGTCCGAGGAAGTATTCTTGGATATCTGGTCCTGCACACTACTGACCACGGTTGCTCCGCTGTTGCGTTGTTTGGTGTCGTACGAATAATCGTAGTGGTATTTGTTGTAGCCGTAAGGATTGCTGTTACTTTCCTTCAAACTTGTCGCCTTGACATCTTGGCACTTCTTGTCCGTCGAACTTACCAGAGGATAACACGAATTTGGGTAAAACTCCTTTTTTGGCGTCTGCTGTTGCTGCTGCAAACTGTACGCGGAATCAGACCATTTGTCGTGATAACCAGCCGCTGGACGGCTGGGGTACTTGGAGTGAATCGAGTCTGAAATACTAGTCGCGACAACTCTATCCGACGTCGAGTTGCCGTTACGAATATGAGACGAGGTGTCGACGTATTCGACGGGCTTTTTTTCGTGTGAGAAGTCCTTGAAATTCTTGTCGGCAGATAATCCAACTGCAGCGTAAGAATCAGCTTTACTGTTGTTGCTCACCGGGTATGTCCTGTTCGGCAGACTAGTGGCGACATCTTCGGAAGAATGAACACCTAAATATGAAGTTCTACTACTAATCAAATCCTGTTTCGGATAAGAGTAGTCTGATGTGGTGTGACAATCTGTACCGTAAGGACCTTTCTGGGTACTTGACTTGTATAAGCTATTCAAGTCGTTTTTGGACTCTAACAGTTTCCTCTGTGACTCGGTCCTTCTTAAATAGTCGTACGTTCGATCTTTAGGATAATGGTTACGGTGTTTGATCACAGCTTCTTCGGCATGTTTCGACGAGTAGGATGGGGGCTTGTTGTCAGAGGGTGGCACATATCTACCACCATGGACATTGTTATCATCGGTCGCAGCGGATGAAATCTGTTTCTGATCAGGGCAACTCAAATTAGATATATCACCACTCAGTCTATTTTTACTGCTCAATTCCCACTGACTGTGATACCCGTTACCAGTAGTAAACTTGGAGCTCTGATGGCCGAAGGAAGTAGAGATACCACTGCTAGTGTAGTCGGATTCCTTGCTGCCGTACGAGTCAACGACACCCAGAGCAGATCTCTGAGGGTTGTTGGGCGACGCGTAGGACGACGAATCGTTCAGACACCCGTTACCGCCACCGTACCTCTGAGAAGTAGGCAAGTGATGGTGGTGCCGAGATGGGTTTTCTTCGGATATGATCGCATGTTTCGTCGATGTGACAGCGGCGAACTCTTCCTGGTGCAAGAGAGACAGGGGAAACGGCACGCCACCTGCTGGAGAAGTGGAAGAAGGCAGTGGGTTGTTGATATTTTTGTCCGAGGGATTCGAACCTGGGATTACAGCTGGATTACTGGAGTTCTGGGTGACTGTCACGGCAGCAACACCAGCCGAAGGCTCAACTGGCTGCTGGATTGAATCATTTTGGGGTGTTTTTCCTGGAACTTGGCAATTTGTCAAATCTGGTTGTGTAGCGTCACCTTAAAATAAAGGAGAGAAAAAGGGGAGGTGAATGAAACAGTTTGTGAAAGTACATGATAGTTATTAATAAAACAAACGGTATTTAGACATTCGTAGTGCTTGTTATAAGGGACTTTCTCTCTTTCAAACAAAGTACAACTCCGGCCTATCGCCACGGACAATGCACTACCGATTCAGTTACCGGAAGTTGTGATAGCGTATATAGTATTGTGTGTGAATTTTTAGTGGTGCCATCTATATTACAAATTTTGAGTGAAAGTGTTTGAACATTAGTATTGTTGTAGGCGTGTTGTTCTCTGTGGTGAGACTTTTTAACGGGGAGATCGTCTCGCATTTGCGTCTCGATGTTATAAGGGACCGCGTCGTATTAAACTTGGAATAAATGCTACAGATTTCCCGCGAAGATGTGACATCTAGATGTGTTTCGAAGTTTACTGTTACGAGCGAAGGTCACAATTGACTCTTGTTATAGCACGTTGAATGTAAAGAACGTGACTGTTTGAACGCTACCGTCCTATAAATATGAGATATAACACCCCGACGGGGTTTGGGTCTGCAAAGTTGACCGCGCAACCTTATGATTTGCTTACAGGTCTGTCGGGGGAATTCATTATTGAGAGCAAAAACATTTTGTGGTATTTAATTTTTGTTAGTCAGGGAATTGCCAGCAACAGGGAAATTCAGAAATAAACTGTTAATCGTATACTCTGCGTTTTATGACTCTGATTTGCTTTCGTGCAGCATCCTCTATCGACAAAAATGTAAATACATTTTATTTTCTTCACAAAAAATTAAAAATATATAATAACTGTTATACATATATTCCCCTTTCGTGAGAAAAATTTTATTATTTTTTAAATTGGGTTTTTTTTTTATTTGGGTGGGTCGATGTGAAGGGGCTCGGCCGAATTGCCCTAAAAATGACGGGTTTGAATTAAGGCTTTCTCGTACTAAGCCCATTGCCCTCAGTCTGAATTTCGCAAGATGTGGTAAACTAATTATATTCAATTTTACGAAGTTTCAGCAAAATAAATTAGTTTCGTTTTTAGCGTCATCTATGGTTGACTTTGAACATTACTTTCTAATTTTACACGTATTAATTTGAGTCATATTTTTCCACTTTCTATAGTTTATTTTCCATCCGAGAAATTAATTTTTCAATAATTTGCAAAATAATTTATTATTCTGATAAGTTGCACTCACTTATAAAATAATCGGATACAGTGAAACAGTGGTTAATATACGATGTTTCTCTTCAACCTTCTCGAACCATTGAAATAACTATAAAAAAACGTGCACAAACGGCATATCACCAAAGTGGAACTCTACCGTGTGTGGGCATCGGGAGCGTAGTGCCACAACGACCCATCTGCGTCGCATTTGCATTTTGTGTTTGTTGACCACCCAAACCTTTCTAAGTAAGCGGGGAATGGCCCGTGCACCGTTAGAAGGATTGTTTTTACCCGTGGCCAGATCTTTTCATGCCATAATACTCGCTGCTGCACCTTGTGTGCATCTTTTGAGAGCATTCATACCATGCCTTTTGCTAGTCATGAAGGAGGTTTTCACACAGAATTCGACGAGCATGGCTCCCAGGAAAGGGCCGGCCTTCTAGAATTGGCAGAGTTGTCACTTCTTTGGCCAACTTATCCGCTTTTTCATTACCGCCGATACCAGCGTGCGCTTTTACCCAACTCAAGCATATTTGTGGATTCTTGCATAAGATTAGACGAATTGTTCGGACAATGAGGCGTGTGAGAGGATCCATAACAGAATAGAGACTGGACGCGCTGTCGGTGTATATGACAACAGGCTCCGGCTCGTATGATGGCATTAAGTAATGCGTAGATCTCCACCTGGAAGACGCTGTTTTCGTTTGTTATTCTTCACTGCTGTCATACCGATCCTGATTCGTTGGTCACCAGTATCACATATGCACTGCCAGTTGCATTGTCAATTCAATTTTTGACCCGTCCGTAGACGTAAAACAATAAAAGAGAACGAAGACACATAATATTCCCTATAATTTCTAAAATATTAAAAACACAATTCCACTTGAAAAACATACGGCAGTTTAAACGCATCATTGATTGCGTTTGGGGCTTCAGTCCACGGCACCACATCCTGCGCGTCTAAAACTCATACATACAGTACATACATACATAATTAATAAACTGGGGAAGGACGTGGAACAAAAAAAAAGAAATGAAAATGGGACAGTGGAACTTGACGAAACCCTTCGGGAAAAGCGACAAGCTTCTCTGGAGAGGATTTTGTTTTTTGGTTTTTTGTTTTTCTTTACCAACTTTTCATTCTTACATAGTTTTAATCTTTCATTATGCCGTGTGGTCTTCAAACTTTTTCTATTTACGAACCGGTAAAATTAAATGGACAATTTCTCTCTTGCGGACCGGCATCAATGCGAGAAATAATTAGCGACCAGCAAAAAAAAAAAAATATTTAAAAAATAATTGGAGAAGAATTTCCTATCATTCTCTTGACTTGGTGTATTTCATATTCATACTCTACTATAAAATGCGAGAAACAGTTCCGAACTGGAACTCGAACTGAGTAAAATTGGTTGTTGGTTTAAAACGGTATGTAACATAATATCGAACAATATGTGGAATGATATCATACATTGTTTTTATGCGGTATACTGATGTTAATTTCATGTGCATAATATCGGTTACTATGTTTATTTGGTTTTTCACAAGATCAGAGTATGTTAAACACTAATTTTGGCCTGCAGACTAGCCATTAAAGAACACACACAATCCGCAACGTAAAAAATTCCTATTTAATTCACTACAAGAAATATTAACTCTCTAGTAACTACCCCTTACTAGAACCCATCTGATTATATAAGTTTTATTAAGCTACATCAAAGAATATATTTTATTGCGGCAAATCACGGAAACTACGTAGACATAAAACAATGAAAGAGAAAAAGAAGACATAAAATTCCCTATAATTTCTAAAAATATTAAAAACACAATTTCATCCAAAAAACATATGGCAGTTTACATGCATGATGGATCGCGTTTCCGGCTTCTGTCAACGGCACCATCCCACGCGTCCCTAAACCCCAAAAATTATATACATACAGCACATACATCCATAATTAATAAACTGACGAATAACAACAGAAGGACGTGGAACAAAAAAAAAAAAAAAAAAAAAGAGCTGTGGAACTTGATGAAACCCGTTGGGAGAAGCTACAGCACGGAACGGATTTTTTTTTATTGTTTTGTTTTTCGGAACATGCAATTTGCAGTGTCTGTTAAGTAGGGGAAAAAAAAGGAGGATCCGGCAAATGTTCCGGACGTTCAATTCCGTTCATTGCCGCGTGTCACGAAACGGCAAGAATTCATACATGGGATGGGATATATTATATGGAAGGCGTGCCGTTGATATTACAGAGATGAGAGAAAGAGATGTGCGTATGTGTGTTTTATTACTACGAACTACAATTACTAGAAACCACACTAGCGAGGAAATCGATTCTTTGTTTTGTTAATTCGATTCTTTTTCTGTAATATACTGTATATATATATATATTTTGGTGTTGCTCCATCTGTCACGCTTTGAACGAATCATAAAGTGATACAAAGCACAAAGGGTCACGACATGGGGGCGTGATGTTATCACGGCCCTAGTGGCGTGGGACGTTATACGATAACCCGTAATGAAAGATAATCACAATGGCACACCATATGGTTATTATACGCTACAGTTTAGGGTAATGGTGTACGTATTATATTCGTACGTATGTTAGAAGGAAAGATGAAAGCGAGTGTTTTTCGCCCACCAGTTTCGTTGGAGTGTGGACGAAATAAGGCCTCGGAAATGTCAGTAATGGAGCTTGGATTCGACAAATTTGATACGTAATTTTTTTCCCCCCTTGCCCTATTCTGACACAAAAAGTACCAGATTGATAACAACTTCCTTAATCATATGGTAGATAAGTGCATTTTTCTTATGTATATATATATATAATGAATCATGTTTTTTAGTATTTTTTCCAGTCGTTCGTGTCGGACCTATTAATGCTAGTAATAACACATTCCTACATATAATTGCCGTTTTATTCGCTATTCTGCGTACAGTATTTTTTGGTCATTTCGAGAATAATTTCAACAGGTCAAGGGTTCATCTACACGCAAGTGAAAATACGAATAAATTCAGACATGTATCTGCCATTTTCGCCAGACTTGACCTACTGTTCGTGGTGGCAACAGATAAAAGAAATACAGTGTACTATGAAGAAAATAATTTTCTTCAAAAAGAGTTTAGCTAATGCTGCTATCTATCTTCCATATATTGAAGTGAAATTGCCTGAATTTACCTACCATGTAAGTATCGGGTTGAAGGTCCGCTTTTATGAGAGACTGCATAAAGCCTACAAATATGCTTATAAGAGTTGTAGTTTGCAGTAAAATGCTTGCCATGGTTAATAATTGTTTGTGTATGTTTTAAGGTTTCAATGATTGGAAAAGCATGAGCAGAATTTGAAGTTGAATCGGTTATGATTAACCATAATACTTTCCGATTGGTTTAATGAGCTGATGGTTAAAAGACTATATAGGAGTAGAGAAATGGAAAGAGCAAGATCTCAGACGTAGCCAAGGTTCGATGTTCCCTTCCAGAAATCTATAATTATATTCGCAGCTTCCATAGACATTTCCATTTCTCTTACGTACCGATGTAGCAACTCGTCCAATCAGCCCTCGTATATGGGAGGAAACTACAGTATTTGCTCCGAAATCATCAATTTGGAAGAAGCAACCGTGTCCAGTGGGAGGATGCCGGACAACCTCGCAGCAGATATCATTATCAATAGGACAATGATTGAGGTTACGTCCATTACACTTCACGTGAGCTTGAATTAAACGTCGGGAACCGATATAATTCAGGTGCAAGTTTATGGCACAATGCTCGCCTGCAGAAGGAGGGGGGGGATAAAGGGTGGGAATGATGCCAAAGCCGAAGGTAAATGGGGAAGATCATTGGCAATCAGCGGAGCGGGTCATATAAAGGGACGCTCACGAAATCCGCTCTAAAGCTGTCCATTTCAACGACGTCCATTTACGAAACGCGGGGGGATCTGGTCATTATCATAACTGATGTCCGAAATGGAAGCCGGGATTTCGCTGACACGGTCTGATGCACGGGAATCGGGTTTCGCAACAGAACCGAACGCGGCAAGGCACAAATTTGAATTCGCGGCGTAAATTATAATATCGTCCGAATTCAACCGAAGAAATCTATTCATTTAAGCACATCGATCCGTATACAGAACAATGATAAACTATGTCCCTTATGATTACACGGAGCCTGAATACGGATGTAAGAACTTGCATCGCAAAAAACGAATAAAATTCATGTTAAAGGCAAAAAGACTTTTCTTCAAATACAAAGCCATAACAGGCAAAATGCCTAACGAGGTGGCTGAGAAAAAGATGCCCATAACAAATATGGATGTGATATATTTATAAAATACAGAAACCCAATTAAAAATGCAATCACAAGAACTAAAAACTATATAAACATAAAGAAAGCTAATTCTTCTAATTTGATTTGTTCAGGCAACAATAATTCAACTTTTTACAGCCTGTGTTCATTCAGAAACGGGTTTTAAAGAAATTCGCATTTTTTACATATTCAAGTTTTTTATTTTTGCAGTTTTTAACATTTTTTACAAATGTCAATTTTATCAGTTTCAACACAAATTTTGTCAATTTTAGCTTTTATTTAAAATTTTAATTTTATTACCATTCACATATCTTAATTTATCGTCATTTGCATATCTTAATTTATCATTTGCATATCTTAATTTATCATTTGCATATCTTAATTTATCATTTGCATATCTTAATTTATCATTTGCATATCTTAATTTATCGTCATTTGCATATCTTAATTTATCGTCATTTGCATATCTTAATTTATCGTCATTTGCATATCTTAATTTATCGTCATTTGCATATCTTAATTTATCGTCATTTGCATATCTTAATTTATCGTCATTTGCATATCTTAATTTCAAATTTTTTACTCATTCAAGTTTCAAATTTTTTACTCATGCAAGTTTCATATTTTTTATTTATTCAAGTTTCAAATATTTTACTCATTAGAGGTTTCAAATTTGTAACTCTCAATCAAGTTTCAAAATTTTCGCTCTCATTGAAGTTTTTATTTCTTCTAAATTCAAATTCTAATCGAACATTTTTTTATTTATGATTTTCTATTACCTACGCTCCAAATACCCACATTTTATTGGTAAATAAGCCATATAGAAGCGCTTACATTCACATCAAGGAAAATGACAGGCTGAAATAAAAGACACCCAAAATTTCGATACACGTAGATACAGGATAAATATCGTTTTTGTTTTCATGTCGCGGCCGATGTCTATCGACATTTCGGGCTTATTTTTTCCTTTTTCCTCCAGCTTTGCTTGTCGATATTTTTACGAGTTGTTCAAATGTTTCTGTAAATTCGGATTTTAAATTTTTCAATCAAAAACAAATTCGAATACAGTATTATTTTAAAGAAAGATTTCGTGGGGCAAATTCGATGGCTTAAATTGTTTCTTTTATCATAAAATTGATGTTGGAAATGATGTATTCTATTCTTGTATATTCTTGAGGTATTAATTCTAGGCATACATTGCACATTAGAACATTAGAAATCCACATTATCCCCATTTTACGACACTTTTTCGTATATTCGAGTTTTATTGGTCGTCTTGACATTTGGAAAACAGGTGCTCGTTTTTTCAATGAAGATATTTGAATTCAAAACCCACAGAAAAAAGGGGGGAAAGAACAACAAAAAACTAACATACAACGCTCTATTCCCTCATTTATGTTTTGCTCTTTCTCCTTTTTCCTCTGATTTTGAATTCAAATATCTCAGAGAGTGTTGCTGTCAGAAACATAGAAATTTTTTTGTTGGCCTCAGGGAAGACAGGTAACAACTTTCTTATTAGAAGTCAGAGAACAGAGACTGTATAAATATTTACATTTTGTACCTTATTTATTTATTTATTTTTTTCATTTGAACGGCATTTAAGATGATGGGCAACATCATTTGGAAATTTTTTAATGATTCAGTAAATAGACATTGGACAACGCTGTACATAGACGCCATAATATACACTTACTCAAAACCAAATAAAACAGATTTTCAGGATTTTTTTCTGTATTTAGCTCCTATAATATTTAATTTGCTTCCACGATTTGTAATTGAACAATCTTCATGCTCATGATTTTTTTATTGTCAATTCAAATCGCACGCGCACACACACACACACACACACACACACACACACACACACACACACACACACACACACACACACACACACACACACACACACACACACACACACACACACACACACACACACACACACACACACACACAGTGACGTTAACTCAACACGATTTTAATTATCTGCTTGATATTGTATGTTATCATATGATATCATGCTACGTGTATGTAGTATCGATATCACTTTATGTGCATGATACACGTAAAATTGTGTCACCATATAATTCTCTCATCTTGCATGTCACTCTAAATGCCAATTGTTTTTTTAAATGAATAAAAACAATTTTTCTCATCGATCTTAAAACCTCCGTTATTTTGCTGTCGTTAGTTGGAATTACACAATGGTGTGTTACTCTTAACTTCTAGCCAATGGCGATTTGTTTTATGATGATAAGCAGAGTTTAGCAGTTTTGCAAACTACTGACAAATATTTTAACCATGTCCAATATTGGCTATCCCGTAGGTTTCTACCTGAGGCTCTTCTGAGGTTGCATGGGAACAACAGCTGTAAACTTTTTTGCGAATATTCCGACAAAAAAATATATATTTGAGAAACATTAGGTGTTTGTTTGGATGCACCAGTCTCCTAACCACGAAAGGTCCACTTGAACTAAATCGTTGGAAAGTATTGGGATATCTCAATATATAGTATTTGTCTAAACCCTGTATGGTCCGATGTATATGCGAATATACAAGACAAATACATGTTAAAAAACCACTAAACCCGTGGTTCTTAACCCTTTTTCCTTCCCGCACCCCCAGTGCAATGCAATTACGTTCCTGCATTCCCTTAAATAATGCATTAAAAAAAAAAATAAGATTCAGATTTTTTTTCTGAAATTAATTATGCTTTAATTAATTCCTATGAATTCTTTTATTATATTTTTACTTTTCTATTCCCTTTACGGCTATGGCTAATATTCAATTTTGACTTAATCTTTTTTTTTTTGAAAATTAATCCAAAAATGAAGTGATTATATTTTAAAATTGTTTGTGACTTGGGAAAAAATGACTCGTTAAATGGTTCTTCACCTATTGATTCCATTCGCACAACCACTATAAAATAATGTTTTTAACAATTGCCTAAATTTTTTTGACGTTTTTCCTGTTCACGACAGTATCAAATCAAAGCACAAAATGCTGATAGCACGAAGTACCAATGTAAACAAACAACAAATGCGGCTCTCGAGGGCCACGGCTTCGCGGCACACAGTTTGAGAACCCCAGGCTTAGGTAAATAATGGTATTTTTTTCTCAACCGAAGAGGAAAATAAGAACGATCTCTAATCGAAAAAGAAACTTTTGCAACGCAAATTGCACATTGCATATTTCTGTTAGTGAAAGCCAAGAGATGAGGTGTCGAAACATTGGCGTGATTCCCTACTTTTACGAGGATGGCGTCACTCTCCGCTACCATACGAAGGTTTTTTTAACAACTGGCTGTTGCGAAGATATATTTTGGAAAGAAAGAAAATTCAACTTTCCCTGCGGGGAATCGAACCCACGTCCTTTCACTTTCCGGGTGAACGCTCTAGACGCCTTACTTTCATGAAGAATTGGAAAATTCAATTTTTATCAGTATTTGAATTTTCTGAATAAACAGTCATCATGTTTTAATGTTTTTTTCCATCTCGCAACCCCCCAGAATCCTTTCCCGCACCCCTAGCTTTTCACTGAACCATTTTCTTTTCCCACTTTTTTAATATTTTAGAAAGTACATTTTTTAGCATCATTTCAGTCAAAAATAAGCCTATATAAGTCCTACACTTTTTAATCTAGGAAGAATGAATTACTTGTTGGTGCTATTTTTTGAGAGCTACTGAAATTTTATATGTTCAGAGATTTTTAAAATCGCACCAACTTGAGAGATGATTTGAAATTGAATTCAAGATAACAATTATTTAATTTCACTAAGCGAGATTTTATCAGTTTATAGATATCGGTAAAATAAGGAAAACTGTATGTTTCACTCTTAATTGGGCCATTGTAACAAATGAAAAAATCCACTCTTATTAATTAAATTGCGGTGTTAATGTATTGTGCCAATTAAAAATATTCTAACAATACCAATTTACATCCGTATTTGTAAAAAAATTCTATACATTTTTACGGGGGTGAACCACAAGAAGGTTGAAAAATATGATCACATAGTTATAGATAAATCACTAATTTTTATTTCAGTTTCTTTCCTCTAAACTAGGGTTATCATACTCGAAAGTAGTGACTCGTCTGTAGCGACTTTCTTCAGATTCCAAAATTTTTACATTCCTATCCCTCTGCTCTCAATCAAGATGCGAGCTTATATTTTTGAAATGTATTTTAATTTTGAGCTCGTTTCGGCATTGATACTTTTAAGCAACTCCTAAATATTCAATTTTTACTTGTGAGCTGTTTATGAAGTTTCTATAATTACCAGCAGAATGGTTTAAAGGTACACACGTCTCCTATTTCTTGACAAGGAAAAAAAGAAAGGAATTTTTTTGAAACTTTTATTTTGGAGGGAAATGCCCTGTGTGGAGGAGACATAGTGCTGTCCATTCTACGACAATGATAGGAAAGTAAGTTGGCAAACAAAATAAATGACATTTTTAAGCTATTCAAATCTATGTGAATCATACAAATGCAGTGTGTTTCCTGAAGTGCAACTCACAATATTTATTCAAATACCAATAATAATTTTATTTTTACCATGTAAAAGCATTAAGGGCACCTAATTTGCTTAATATTGCCCCCTTAAAAATTTTCTCCTCAGTATATTTTAATGCTTGTCAATTAAAGGGTTGAAAAAGACAGTCTCGCTCTTTGAAACATCGACGGTTCACAGGTTGACAGCAACCTCTGATTTAAAAACTATCATCTAATAACGCACAGGACTGAAATCGAAAAGCATTACATACAGTCTATATTTTTCCCCTGGAAATGACTAGAAAGAACCAGAAAAAGAAAACCGAATGGGAAAGAGCGGGAGAAAGAGAGACAACAGACAATGACGTCATTTCTGACAAAAGAGATTTTTCCACCAACAGTATAACGCTTTTTCATTATTATCATTATTATTACCATCATCATTTTATTCACCTTCCCCCACCCCCTTTTCCGCCGCCATTTTCATTCTATCTATTTTATTTTTCTGGTGTTATTTCTCGCTTGGCCTGAACGAAAAACGTGCAGAAATAGCAGTCATAATATCCGGGCCGACGTAAGCGAACCATGTAATAGTTTTATAATGATGGGTTGTAAGTCGCGGGCCTTTTTTTCTTTTGCTTTCCAACGTTTTGCTATTCCCTTCCCATGGCTATTATATTTTTTTCCCTCGCCAAAGTAAAAAAAAAAATTACATAAATATAATACATATGTGTGTGTGTGATCCGTGGTTAGAATAAGGTTTATTCTTTCAATACACACACATATGTATTTTTTTCCCTTTAACCTTCCTCTATTTTCTAGTCACTTCATCACCATTGTATATCCTTCATTGGCGAACTAGACGGTCATGGAAGAAGATGATGTAAAATTGTGTGTGAGAGAAATAGTCGAACAGAAAAGAAAACAAAACCAAAAAAAAAACTACGACGTTAATACGTAATTTTCTTTCCCCTGTATTTGAATAACTATTACGATGCTATTAATAGCAAACGCGCCTCCATTTTTTATTTTTCTAGTAACTAAAAGTTTATTGTGCGTGTTTTAAATAGAAAAGAAAAAAAAACACATGTGCGTACGAAAGAATAGACAATTTTCTTTTATTTGCTACAGTGACTGTATATGTGTGTTTTTTTTTTCCTTCTACTACAAAGCTGTAATTTTATTTATTTTTCCTGTTCCTGTTATAAGTAATTATTAGTCGCCCTGTAATTTTCGACGCAGCTGTTGACGGTTATTTTCCCCCCTCATTGTTCTGAAAACCATTTATCCTTCGGTTTAGTGAATATTCTATGGTCTTGAATAATAGAATGAGCTAAATAGCTTGAATTTTTTTTTTAACCTCCTATTGGAGATAAATTATGTCTGGCTTTGTAGCGGCGGTAGATGGCGTTGAGGCGCTGAATCTCGAAACTTTTACCGAGATTAAGCGTTTGGTACAAACATATGCAAAATAAAAACCATGTATTTTAGACTATATTGTATACTTTATATTTATTCCAAAACTCGAGTTGAAACTAACTTTATTCTTTCTCTTAAAAATTGGAATAAAAGGACAGACATCAGGCATGAGTTTTTTTCCTCCGAAATACAGGACGTGTGCAATTACAGTCGAATCCCGTTTTAGCGCCCCCTCGTTGAAGTGCCATCCGCTTAGCATAACACATTTTCACAAATCGTCTATACAGGGATTATAACGTAAAAAAACTAGTTTTATATAGCGCCAACTCGGTATACCGTCAACTGTTGTTTGGATGTATGCAGAGTCTACGTGTCATTTTCAAGGAAATTTCCACAACATTTCTACTAACATCATTTTGACTTTTTCCCCGAAAGGATTTAAAGATTTATCCTTTTCATTCCACTCACGAGCGGAGATATGCCCTCCCAGCTTCAAAGGTAGAGTCGATTGATATATTGTATATGCGTATAAATTAATTGACATCATCATCATCGTGCACCCCAGACTTCCATCTCTATCTCTGCCTATGATTTCACTGTTATTATCGGTCAGAATGGTTTAGAGCAAATAAACTGGGGAATGAAGAATGGTGTGGTCAGGGGGGTCTCTCTTTGAAAACACATTGAATACATGAACGGGCGTAGAGACCAAAACAATCAACGTATTCGACGAAACAGATTTATCGGTAAGGGGAAAATGTACAATGAGCTCTTACTACACCAGTTTGTTCAATTATTCACGGTAACTAATGCCACCATTATTTTCCTTTTTTTATTTTGTTTTTGTACTTAGAAAATGCGTCGCTAAATTCATGCAGAATTAAAAATAATTTCAGATGGTAAGTGTATGTATCTCTTTTGTTTTATATCAAGAAATATTTAAATTATTTTGCGCTTTTTTTACAATTTTACTAATTTTCTGATCTTAAAATTGAATGCTTATGAAATATGTTATTTTATTTGATTAACGCTAATAAGACACTGAGGCACAGTAGTTCATAATAAACGTGTGAATTTATGTAACTATGCTTCTCTCTGAAACGCTATTCCGACCACGATCCGATGATGTAACGCCAAACTGGTTTTAGCGCCAAAATTTTTGAGACGGATGGTGGCGTTACAATGGGGTTCGATTGCACATTCATATCCATATTACAATGTATTAAATCTCGCCATTAAATTTATTAAATACGTCATGCATTAACAAAAAAAAAACAACAAAAAAAAACCAACAACAACAAATAGCTCATCTATATATTTCACTTCATTTTTCTTTTAGAAACCTTTTTCACTTTTGAAATGCTCGAAATACGAAATTCAACGTCGCCTATAAAACTATTGGCACTATCGTTAATAACTATTGGCTATACGACTACATCCCTGTCAGACCCTGGTGCCGCGATTGTGTGGGGGCTGATTTTTTCACTGTAGAATTTTTTCTTTTGATCTCAGTGAATTTAGCCCTGATTTGAAGGATTGTGTAAGTAGTATTGAGTTAGAAATATGGTGGATATGCACTTTGGAGGTTTTCGTCAGAGGGCAGCACTTGAAGTTCAACTTTCTGCAGCACTAGAAGTTTTTAAGATGGTTTCCAGGAGAAAGCGCCTCCGAGAAAAGCGTGATTGTTACATAAAATTTGGCTATAAAATTGTGGTAGAAACTTTATGTAACCATGAATATTCTTTGCATCATCTTGGCGAAAAAAAATTGAACGAATTGAATTATTTGTTATTTCTTAGAAAAAAATTGAATAAAAAAATATAAAAACATTGTGAAAATTTCCAAAAAATGAATGCCCGGGGTCTGAAAAGGATACTATACTATAGTGGTGGTAGTAGTATAAAGTACCGCAAATACGTTACCCATCCCAAAGCATGCTCTTTCACATGAATGGTATTTAGTTTTTTTTAATCTGAAAAATATTATACTGTATTTGAGAACGAAATTTTGAAAACTATCTGGAATTTTTCATTAAAATATTATTGCATAGCAAGTATTAAAAATTGCAGTGTTATTCTGAACCACGTATGAAGTGCCAAACCACATTCGAATGCGTTTCTCCATCGCCAACTTGACTCAATAACCCATCATCGTTTCACGCAACGTGAGTTATTGCCGATCGTGTAAGTAGAAATAAATAATAAGGGGATTTACAGCCATTGGGGCACACTTATGTGAATGCACACGAGAGTGAAACAAGTTTTGAAATTTGCAGTTGCGTGATAAAATAACTCATTAGCACACTTTCACCAATTTAGCATAACCAGCCCTCACTAGAAGCAAAATTGAATATTCGACTTTAAGAGTTCCGTACCTTTTATAAAGAATGCTATCACAATGGTAAGATGGATTATGTAAAAGCAATGGAATGGAATAGTAATCCACAAACCTTATGTATTCAAGAATTTTCTGGTTCACGGAAATTTCTCCCGCAACGATTTCCCCGCCATGCAATTCACTTCACCGACTGGAAAATTAATCGAAGAGGAAAATCAATGGCAAAACGTTTCATTGATAGGAAAATTAGTCACAAATAATTCATGCCATGTATTTATTTTTCATTGCATGAGTGGCAGAAAGATCGAGTAAGTGGCCAAAGAGGGACTGAATTATCTCTATTGTCCACTCACTTCGTTCGATGTCTCAAACTACCCACGCTTTCACTCAGTCACTACTCACGTGGTGACAAACTGTTTCGGTAGATTTTCCTATCGATGAATTGTTTTGTCAGTGAATTTTTCTTCGAGGAATTTTCTTGTCAGGAAATTTCTTTTTTCTTTTTGGGTAATTTATTTTTTTTTTCAAGGAATTTTCTTGTCGGTAAATATACATTTTCTGATGGGTACTTTTTTCTTATTTGAATTTTTTTCTTCGTTGAACTTTTTTGTCGGTGAATTCTTTCTTCGAGGAATTTCTTTTTGGAGAATTTTATGGCAGTGAATTGTTGTCGGTGAGTTGGTATTGGATTTTTCTTTCAAAACTCTTATTTTTGGTTTATCACTAAGGAAATTTTAAGCATGATTGCAGTTCAAGTTACTTCGCTCGAGGGTTAATGTCACCTACAACCGCGATTTCTGTACTTCGTTGTTCGGTAGGTAATCGGCTGGTATGACGGCTGTCACGTAACTTGGGCAACAGAATGTTAAAATTTTTTCGCTTGTATGAAACAAATGCCGAATAATAATAATAATAAAATAGCGGTTGAAAAGAACAAAGTTGAGCAACAGTCAATGATAGCACTTTTATGATCACCGAGGGAGAAGCAAAAAAAGGATAATAATAAAAAGAGATGATAGTTCGTTTTATGACCTTTTCTTTCTCTGCCTCACGTTCAGAACATTATCCTTCGGTTAAATCGCACGTTTTGACGGCGTATTCGGGTCGATCCTGGCTTCTTCTGTGTTTCGGACACGTACTTTTATATTGAAAAAAAAAATTCTGAGTGATTCTCACGCCGCGATACCATATTCGTGATATTCGGGGATGTAATGGCTTTTCATTTTCCTCGGAACACGCAGAGATTTGTTTCCAACCATTATATCATGTATAATACACCATAGGAAATAAATTTTAAAAAAAGTTGGAAATAGATAGCGTAGGTACGTAAAAGTCCATATATGTGTGTGACCAGCTTCAATTTATCTCGTGAAATACTGCGTTAAAACTGCTACTTGTTTCCTTCAGCAATTTATCAAAGAAAATTACGAGAAGAGAAGGTGAGCACGAGAATGAAAAACAAAAGATTCTGGTTCGTCTGTTATAACTTTTCGCGGAAAAAGTGATCACACAGATACCTGGTGTAAAAACGTAACTCGAATTTTAAAAACTTAGTTGAAAAATGTACATACAATTATATTAAAATGAATGATAAATACAGATCAGGGTTTCTTGAACTACTTTATCCCATTTACTGGTAGTACCTGTGAGATAGAGGGTACTGAACACTTTTCGTAATAACATATGGTTTTATAAACGTGATTATATTTTTTGCTCATTCAAGCTCGCTGACTCATTTAAAAAAGTTTTTCAATACAAGGACACCTACAGAGTCCGTGAACAATTTGGTTGAGAGCTCCTGATACAGGTAGATAAATTAAATAAAAAAATAATCGATGTAATTTTTTTTAATTTGCATGGACAATGAGTAAATCAAATTCCCATTTATTCACAAAAATGAATTTTAAAATACAAGATTTCAATTTATGAATGAATGTGAACACGCGTTAAACAATGTAAAAGCCCTATAAAAATTATTTCATTACGGAAATAGACTGAAATCGTGCCATACTTTTTACTGATATAGCGTATCTGGTCAGGGACAAGAGGGTGGGGCGTAGATTATATTTTTTATTTTTATAACGTGATCCTCACGTATTCCAAAGAGATCCATACGATGTATAGGAATATTTTTAGTGACTAAGATTAATGGGATAGCTGATCGAAGAAACAATTTGATCGCGAAGTTTCTCTTGACAAAATTTCAAAAATTTCCTTGACCAAAACTCAAAAATTTTACAATAACTCAAAAACTTCGCTGTGACTTTCTTTGACCAAAACTCCTGAAGAGAAAATAACAGCAAGCAAGTAATTTTATTTAGAGCGACATGCACACATGTGTCTATCAGGATGGTACAAATCCAATAACTAACAAACGTAAAAGATGAACATTGCAAGAATATTCGGAAGAAATACAGTATAATTCAAAATATTATAACCTTCCAAAAGATTTTCGAAATTCCAATTTTTCTCCACCACAAAAATTTTTCCCTTTTATCAAATATTTGCATATTTCTCTGACTTTTGTTGAACATTTGCTTATTTCTCTGACTTCCCCTGAGTATTTGCTTATTTCTCTGACTTTTGTTGAACATTTGCTTATTTCTCTGACTTCCCCTGAGTATTTGCTTATTTCTCTGACTTTTGTTGAACATTTGCTTATTTCTCTGACTTCCCCTGAGTATTTGCTTATTTCTCTGACTTCCCCTGAGTATTTGCTTATACCTCTGAATTTTCCTGACGTTATTCATTTCCCTGAGTTTCCATGTCCCCGAAAATCCTTTTACAACCAGGTAGGGACCCTAGAAATCATTTCACTCGTTAAGGGCGTCTTTTGTTGGATCAGCACATGAACAGGAATCATAACAACACAACATCTTAATTATATGGAGCTCTGATATCTCTTTATACATATATTTCTGATATCATAAACGAATTTGTCACCTCTTAATGCTTAAAATGAATTTCCAAGATCATCATATCAATATCAGTAAAAAAAGCAACGTAAGAAAATTTTAGATTGCGGTTCAAAGTCAAAACAAGACAAAAAAAAAATCTAAAAAAAATTAGACGCTTCGGAAAGAGAGGGTGAAACAGGGAGTACAAGAAAAAAGAATCTAAGAAGAAGCTCTCGAGAGCTCTCAAAAAATGCTCTTAAATTCAAGTGAATACAGGGATTTACCCTTAAAAACAATTCCAACTTAATGCTGTAGGTTTTTTTTCTCTCTCTCTCCCACTCGACTATGTATTTATGTGCGCAATCAAAGGTCTTTTCTTCTCTTTGCATCGTGTATCCACGTCCACTCTAAGCAGAATAAAATAGTAATAACAATAATAATAGCAATTCAAAAAACTATGAAGGGGGAAAATAAAAATCGCATGTCGGCATCTTCTTCATCTTGAAGATGACAGGTTGAAGTGTGCGATGACTGACTTCAAGGGTTGATTCATTTCTTAAGTTTTTATTATTATTATTTTTTTAATATCCTTGAGATAGCCTTTGTAAATCATGAGCTTAGCAAATATAAGAAAATTTTTTTTTTTTTTTTTAATACTCCTCATGTTATAATACTTAGCTAAGTGGGAGGGAGAAGATGTGGTCGGCGGGGAAGGGGGGGGGGGTCAAAGGTTATATTAGTGCTCAAGTGTTTACTTGGTACTCTCAAGAGAAGGCACTTAAGATAGTGAAAAACAAATCGCTCAATCGTTAGATTTTCTTTTCTTCCCCCCCCCTCTGCCATCTTAAGTTGTAGAAATAAGATAACAGAGGCCAACATGTCATGGTTATCTCATTGAAATTTCAATGATCAATTGCATCAAACTTTCACCCGTCTTACTTTACTTAATGTGTATTTTATGATCCGTGTAAATGTTAACATGAACCCAATCAAACGATTATAGATATGACGTACTCCTTTTGAAAAAAAAATGTTTATACCCTGCCACTGCAGTAATGATATTATTATGATTTCGTTGAAATAACATAAAGGGGGAAATAAATGTTCGAAGCAGGTTATTCAACCTTCGCGAAACAGGTTCAGAATGATAATCTCTGAGGAAATAATAACCTTAAAGATAGTAATTCTATACGATTTTCAGATTAACACGTAATTGAAAAAGATAATGACGAGGTGGTTGGAAATGTACATAAATTTTAATAATAATAATTATATTTTTATTATTATATATTTTTTTGAAGGTGATATCAAGATTTTCGTGCGATGGATAGTGATGGAAGTGAAAGTTTTCCTGACACTGATATTATGATTGATCACCAGGCAGAAAATTGTTAGAAACGGAATCAGTGAAAATCAGTTATAATGAAATTTGAAAATTACAGTGAAATTGGAAAAAGAAAAACAAACTAAAAACTATATTGGAAAAATACAATGCACACTGCTCATAAGAAAATATCTTTGTTTTCATCCAAAAATGAATAACTTCTCAATTTATCCGAATATCAACATGTATAGTATTTTTGAAATTCTATCACCATTTATATTAAAGGGCTATTTCACCCTAATAAAAATTTTTTGCCTGATGTGATACTTCAAATTGAGGATTCCGGGAAATAATTTAAATAGAAGGCAAACCGTAAAGCTATAACGAATGTACTTGAGGATCTTGAACCCTTGAGAGATGCTTTTAGCTTGCTGTAGAATAATAAAACGCACATATCTTGATGGGATCCACGGCTTATAAAAACGATGCTAATCGGGGGGGGGGGGAGGGGGGGGGGGAGGTTACAACAACGTACAAAAAAATGAAACCGAACAACGTTCGACAATAATATAACAATATCTACTTCTATTGCCATAGTTATCAATAGAAAAAGCAATTTCATCAATATGATTGAGTTCATATTCTAAATGTGCGTCTGTATCTACACGTTCCTTGAGTGGTTTGCTAAAATTTTCCATCAATGTGTGAGAATGGCACGAAACATTCCACTGCGAGTCAAACACTGCGCACTGGATGAACGTCAAACTTAAGACTTGAAGTTGCATCTCTTGGATTTTGTACAGTAAAATCTGTGGCGCTGCGATTCCAGTAGGCATACATGGGGGGGGGGGGGAAGTGAAAAAAAAGAAGAGGAGAAAAGTCCAGTGTATTTGCTTATTACCCCTACTGTCAACGCGAGTAACATATGAGACATACCCTTAAATGTAATAATAATGTGGGTACACATGAAATGATAGGAGATCCCTCTCATTAGGCAACGTCATTCAAGTGCACTAAAAACTCTGTTTTTGCAAATGCAAATTTACAATTTGGAAGAAAAAACCTAATTAAAGAATGCAGTGAAAAGATTGATATAACACCTTTTTGCTGAATTTTTAGAAGACAACTTGGATAAAGTATGTAAAAAAAAAGTTGTGTATATGTGTGGAGTTCCAACGCCACTCTGTCAACGAGTTCTCCAGAGTGGGAAGCAGAATAATACTATTCATACTGTCGAACTTGGTTAATTCGAAGTCCAAAGTCAGTGGGAAAAAATCGAATTATCCAAAAATCGAATTATCCAGATTAATCTATCATGGATATATCAAATGGCTACAAATTGCAACTTAATTATCAACATTCACATACGATAGTAATTAGCAATTATTAACAATTTCATTATCACCTTCGAAACTGTTTCCCAAATTTTAGTAATTTGTAATTTTAATAATTGATCTTAGCTGCTACATTATTTCACTGCTCTGGAATTAGCATCAATGCTGAATTTCGTGACCATGCTCACAGAGCCGGAGTTACGGAAACAGTTCATTTGTTATGAAACCGTTTCCCGAATTTTGCTTTTCATTCTTATCCTATGAAGGAAATATACTTTCATTAACGTATTACACACACAACAACTCTCTGAACTTTCCGATACTTTCCATACTCCTAATGACGACAAAAAGATTAAGATTTTGAATGGTGACACCTTGATCTACGTTAACCACAATATCATCATTCGAAACTAATATCAGAAATATAATACAAGATATACGGAAGACTGGATGTTGTGAAGATATTTATTATTTGAGATGTTAATTTTTTAAGGAAGGAAAAAACTCATCTCTGCCTCTACCGGGAGTCGAACCCGGGTCCCTCGATTGCCGGACGAGTGCTCTGAGCACTCGTCCGGCAATCGAGGGACCATCATCCCTCGATAAAGCAACATCCACTGTTTCGTGATAAATCTTCGCAACACGAGTTTGTTTCTTGAATTTCAGTAAGAACCGCAACAACACAACTCGCATCTCGTACGCGCTATTATTCAATCCAATTTCTCTGTTTCTTCATTCGCATTCTTCTCCATTTTCCAAGAGAAACTTGGCAAGATATACAAACCAACAAAAAAAAAAAAAAAAAAAAAAGAGAGAGCGAGAGAGAAGCCGCGAAAAAATGGGAGAAGTAAATAAACGTGTGGCTTTTTCCACTTCATTCAAGCACTTAGTTTTCAGTAAATATGACGCTGGAAAATAAATGAACTTGAAGCTGTTGGGTAGTGGAAGAAAAAAACACATGTATATATATATGCAGTATAATGTGTGTGTGTGCGCACGTAAAGTGAATTTCCGCTTCCTGACTCTTTTACGGAAATGAATGAGCTGCAAAACGAGTGTCAAATTAATCAAGCTGAGCTAAAAAGGACTAAGATGAAGAAGAAGGAGGAGGCAAAACGTTAAAGTCAGTCGAGAACTACATTTTTCTTTTATTCTTCTCGAGGCTATTACTCGCTCTGAAAGCGTCTTTTTCAGCGGTGTTGGCCGGATATAACTTTGAGAATTCGTGAGCTCGTTTTCTTAAAACGCAGCCAGGTCGAAATAGTATCTGCTAGCGCATTCATTCCATAACCGTTTCGTCTGTGCTTTTCAAGATCACGCAACACTTTCTAGAGGCCAATTCGTACTCGCGAAATAACTTCCGGAAAATGCAATTATCATAAGCTTGCGGGAGTTCTCGAAAGGAAACAGCAACGCATTCTACTGACATTAGCTCTGGAAGAAGATGGAAGTTAATTGACCTTCCACACTACTAATTAGCCTATTATATTTCCTTGAGGTTAATGGGATAATTTTTCGAATGCTTTAATGCAGCATTTTTTCCCCCAATCACCTCGTTCTGTTTAAAGCTAAAGTATAGAGCCTCGTTTTAACGGACCAATAAGGGCCGATGTTTGTCCGTTATAATGAAAGTCCGGTTTGTAACAAATAATTCCTATAGGGGTGTAACGCTACATCGATGCAGGTACAGTAGTAAACTGTAAAAAGAAATTATTATATATCAAGTAAAAAACCAGCCTTCAATATACAAAAAAAGACGTTTACGCGTACACTGCAGTTAATCTCAATTTTTCTAGCTAGCGAGAGGTATGAGTAAAGAGGCAGCGCATCCATATTTGCGCAAAACAAAACAACGTTCGATGTTTAATCGCTTGCTTGTAAACGCATTCCAAAACGAGTTAATACTATTTTTAGATATTTAGTACGAGTTTTAAATTCGTCAGATGAAAATTTAAAAAATTTTTACAACTTCTTTAGCTGTCCGTTGTAGTGGGGTCAGTTACAGTGAGGCTCTACTGTATGTACTGCTTTAAATATTACCCAGAGGTAAAGTAGGAACCCGATTATCCGAGCTAATGTAGACAAAACTTAACTCGGATAGCCGAAACCTCAGGCAATCCAGATATTACAGAATTTCGGCGTTAAATGAAATAAATAAAGCTACAAGTGGTAGAAATTACGTTCACATAAAATTTATTTGTAATTACTATATAGTGAAATTAAATGATCGAATGAATAAAGCTGTATCATATAATATTTACCTATACACGCGACTCTCGTATACATTTCCTCTATAGGATTTATAACAAATCGGTATATGTCGGAATGTGTGCTCTGAGTGTATGTGTAGCCCAAGGTTATGATGTCAGAGTTATGGCTGTTTCATGTTATACTCACGCTGCCACCTGTCTTCCATATTTTGAAGGGAAAATGACAATTACCTGAATTTTCATGTTATGTACGAGGGAGTATTGTGTTGAGGCTCTGCCTGTGTGTACTCTGTGGACAGATTTTTTTCAAATATGGGGAGTGGCTTACATTCGCGCTTTGAAGTTGGAATGAGAACTACAATTCTCATAGAAAACACCCTCTAGTGATGAATAGTAGAACTGATTTTATATGCTCGTAATTCAGGCAGATCAACATCCCATCATTCAGGCATTCCTAAAATTTCGTAACATTCTGGTGAATATTTATGGCCATAGGTAGCTCCGAATATGTGAATATTAATTACGTACACCAAGCATAGCATATTTTCCCAAACTTTTTGTTCCATCGCCCTTTTTCAGAAACTTTTTTCCCTCATCACCCACCAACTTAAGCAACCCATAGCATCTTATGCTATATTTGTAGTTTCTATCGCCCTCCTGGACCATTCCATACCGTCCAGGGAGCGGTATTGCCAACTTTGGGAAATAGTGATCTGCAGTAAAAACTTTTTGTAGCAAATGCACCCCCCTCCTCTCACTACCACAAAATCGGAAGCAGATATTATTAGAATCATTTAAAGAGAAAAAAAAATCACTGTGCATGCGTGCGCGCGCGCGCGCACACACACACAACGTGTTTACAGTTCACAACATTTCGAGGATTACATATGGTGCTTTAAACATAGTATTCCAATGTTTTCTGCTTTCAAGCACTCTTAAATGATTAAGGGATCACCAAGGTGCGAACAGTAGTCTGAAGATGTTTGTCTAAAAATGAAGTGCAGTAAATGAACAGAATAGCTCTTGTATGCTGGTAGTGATATGCTGGTAGTGATGCTATACTGAGGCTTTCAAAACGTTCAATTACGTATGAATGAAGTAGAAAATTCTTGAATTTTCAATCAGAATTTTGAATTTCGCTTAAACTCAAGATATCAAGAAATCCACCAGAGTTGCCTCGGAAGCAACAGTTTTCACACAGAATCATGTAAAGTATTGCATTCTTGAGTACTTGTAATCCTTGGGATGTCTACATAGCGATGTTGGCATAAGTCAGCAGCAGATTTGCATGCATTAGTTCCTTTCAGTCTTCTTCGCACGATTTGCATGCGTTTTGCGTGACATTGAATGCAAACGAATTCTGATTTCTCCGTTTCCAGATATACAGTATCAGTATCATCTGAATAATGCACATCTAAAGCTTTGGAAAACTCATTGTATACGGTAATATCACTGGAATCAGGGAAGGCCAATACATGTAGCATTTTAATGAATTCGATTTAAATAGGATTATGAATAATTCATAGATTATTGGAAATTATTTTCTCCAGCGAATGTATTGTAACAAATGAAAGATGTTTCAGAGGTGGTTTAAACCGTTCAACATAAGTTTTTGAATTGATAAATAGCGTTTATTTATGCTTTTATCATCTTTGTCCCACAGGAGATAGATTTATTCATGATTAATCGATTGATAAAATTAAAAGGAAAGCATAGAGTGTGCAAGAGATGGCAGCACTGCCAATGCTAAAACAAAAGTCTTTTATTCAGGAACAAATTAGAAATTTAGAATGTCAAAAACTCAGCTCAGGACCGATTTTTTTAGAGCAAATCGGCTTCGTCGTGCGCCAAGTTTCAAGTCAAATACTACAATCGGAACCCGATATAACGAATTTCTTAGAAGTTTCTGTACATATGCGTACTTTACGTCTGAGTGGCGTGGTGGTAATATGCTCGTCCACCACCGTGAAGGTGAACGCCAGGTTAGAATAGACGGGAGGGGGGGGGGAACATAGATAACAAGATATTTTCCCTAACGAGCTTCCAACCCAACTCGTTAATGGTAGCAAATAGCGATATGTCCGGAGTTATAGCAGCACCTCCTAGAGATAGAAGGCCTCTGCACTGCTCGCCAGAAACGTCATTAAGACTACCTAGCAAGTTTGCCACATCTTGAAACACAGCATCCTATTTCGTTTCTTCTTACTTTAGCGTAGAATCTGCCTGATTGGCTCACAAACACCCCATAGTCATTGGATGTGGAACATAAAAATCGCCAATTCTGAGCCCGATCATTTCTTTTCCTCACAACGAAACGGACTACTTACTGACGTCACAAGCAGACTGCGGAAGCCTTCTATCTCTGGTTATAAGGCGAGTTTATAGACATTTATGTTAATCTTATTTTTCTAACATACAAGTGTCCTCAGGGCCATCTCAATATCATCAGGCCCCTCGCTCGAAATGATACGTTGGGTCACCATCTACTGATTTACGTCCTTACTCATATGCTCATAAATCAGAGACAGATATCGTTGTCGCGAAGGCCACTATGCAGCTGATACCGTGCCTCGTGGTCTCACGCGTTAAGACGGTCCTGGGGTGTCCTGTAAGTTCTGCGGTTCCAGAATCCTCAATTCTAGCGGATAAAAAAAAATTTATTTTTTTTCGCAATTTATATTTCTGATGAAACGAAAATTGGTATTTATGACGTCTTTTATCTTATTCTTCGAACGCTTTCCAAGATTTTTAAGAGCTCTGTGACTTTGAATTTCGTGGAAACGCAAATATGCCAGTTGGAAAATGGATTCTGAAAGCAGTTACACTTTTTCCAACCATTTTTTAGTTAAGAGCGTTATTATTTTCCACATCTGATATTTTTTTCACAGCTTTCTATGGTCTCCCCCCTTAACCACCTGTCACTGCTCCCCCTTTCAAGTGATTTTCACCCGTGAACCCCCCCCCCCCAGAGTGATTTGCGTAAAATTAACTGTCAAGAGTTCACCGCCACGCAATTTACAGATAGAAAAATTCATAAAAAATAATGAAAATTTACGGAAAAATCACCACTGGGAAAATTCACTGACAATAGTTCGTCACCAGTGAGTGAGTGGTCGAGTGATTAAGCAAGTGAGTGAATGTGTAAGCGAGTGGGTGACCGAAAGAGTTGGTGCAAGGGCTAGTGAAAAAAAAAAACCCAGTGAATGTGAATGACTGTATGAGTGACTGAGTAACCATATGAGTGACTGAGTAACCGTATGAGTGACTGAGTAACCATATGAGTGACTGAGTAACCGTATGAGTGACTGAGTGAGAAACTGTATGAGTGACTGAGTGAGGAACCGTATGAGTGGCTGAGTGAGAAACCGCATGAGTGACCGAGTGAAAATGATCTTATGAATGAGCGATTAAGTGAGAGACAGTATGAGGGACTCACTCTCTCACTCACCTGTTTATTCACTTGCTCATTTGCCCACTTACTCACCAACTTGCTCACTCACCTGGTGATCCGCTCTCGCAGTATGTCACTTAATCGATAAGTTGTTCGTTTGGTGAATTTTCTAGTGGTGAATTGTTCGCGATGAATTTTCCGCACGCGCGTTACAATATACCAGGGTCTCAAGGGAGCCATATGACTCCAGGTTTGACAACAGCTGGAATAGACCATCTAAATTTATAATTCGCACATTACATTTTGTTTCCAGTCAAAAACTTAATGAAACAGCAAAGAAATATATTTAAAATTTTGTGATGCATCTAGAATTGTATTTAGTAGCACCAACGAATACTAAAATAAGGAATGCTATAGAAATTTGGTCCATGTTTTTTAAACGCGTCAAAAACATTCGGGATCATAAAAAAGCCTAATTATTGGAAAAGAAATAAAAAGAATATATTTTTTCTCTTAAAAAAGTAGAGGAATATAGATGGGAAAAACACCTCAAAATAAAAGTCGGCGTGAGATATAGAGAGGCCAACACCCGAAAATAAGTCGGAAAAGCGCAGCTGTTTCAACATCATATTTAGGATGTTATTTCCTGTTTCATGTGGCATATTTGCGTGACTGCAGAAAATTCTGTGCACTCCTCAAGTATCTGTATTTATTTTATGTTTTTTTCTCCTCCCTTATATTCTTCTTCATACATGCACGAATGTATGTATATAACAACACATACACAGAAGTTTTCTGAGTATTTTCTGCGAACTTTTTATATATATATATTTTTTTTTTTATATGTATATACATAGTTCCCATCTCGACGAACTTGTTTTCTTTAAGGTCGTGCTTGACACAGACGAGGATGAGGATATAAAAAAAAACTTTAGAAGACTCACTTTTGCTAAATAAACATGAATCCCCGTGATAAAAATGCTAAGAGAGGTGTCTAAAGATGAGGATTTGCAGGAGTTTTTTGAGGGTTGGGAAAACATGAGATGCTAGGATTCATTTTTTTTCGCTTCCTTTTTTTTTTCTCCCAAGTCCTTCAAAACCGAGGGATAAAGAAGAAGGAATCGTTGAATTATTCCACAGATATTTTTTTATAGTGTCATCCTTTGCATTCCAGAAATGTTGGATATGTTTTGAAAGAGAATGGGTTTTTTTCAGTTGTATATAGGGTGTAAATTTGTGAGACGAAAAAACCCTAAGGGCCGCAAAGGAAAAGACAAGCTCCCTATCTCTCTCTCTCTCTCTTTTTCAGAAAGAATTACGCAACGAGATAACAATGTTGACGTGAGATAAAGAGCCCTATAGGAAACCTGAATATCGAGCATAAGAGTTCAGGTAATAAAACAATAAAGTGGAAAATTCGATAGAACGTAATCGAAACGAGAGAAATAAATTTATTATAAATTTGGAACGTTAGTTTTTTAAAAGAAAATTTACTCTACTATTATACTACTGAACTGTACATGCACCTCGTACACATTCCTCTACGGAATATCTACTCTATTGTATACTGTACATATAATTCATATGAGATTGTTCTGCATGAGAGTAAGTCAGTCGTCTTGGGTGCAAAATGAAACACCAGATAATTTTTTCTCCTTCAAGAACAAGTAACAATTCCCCCCCCCCAAACTATTATAAATCCTTGCATATTGGAAATAAGGGGGGAGGGGGAATGAACTCATTTTGAATATAAATAAATAACTGAACTTCTTAGTGCTGCAAAATACATAAGAAAAAGACAGAACACAGTAAAAACTCTCTTTTGCTGTCACCAACGGGACAAAAAAATTCGTCTGTAAAAGAGTGGTGACCCTTAATCCAGGATTTGAAATGCACATTTTTATTATACAAGGAGAAAATATTATTTCACCGCAAAAAAGGGGTGACCGTATCTGAGCGGTGTCCATTAAGAGGGGTTTTACTGTAGTAGATATTTGCTTGTTATTTAATTTATTTCCATGAGAATTAGCTAAAAACAAGTTTTCATAATTTCTCATAATGATTTCACATAAACCCCTTCTAGCTCAAGAAATCGCACATGCAAAAATTATTTTGGTTGCTTCGGAAGGGACAGGTTGCGCATACTTTGAAGAGAAATGGTAATTTAAAAAGTCTACTGATTAGGAAATTTTAATAATTTTCTGTGTATTTTTTCTCCCATTCTCACTAACGTTCAGATGATCATCATTATACAAAAATTAAAGGGGAAAAATCTCACAATGTTCTAAATTTTTTAGATTATAATTGTTTAGAGTGTTAGCCATAACACGGTCTTGAAAAATCGTGAATGAAACTAAAGAAATTCAAGAGGGGGGGGGGAAACACTTTTTTTATTTATTTTTCAAATGGCCCTGCAGAACTGTAATCGATTGAAAAAGAAAGAAAAAAAAGGAAGGACAACTACGCGTAAACACGGAAAAACTGTTTACTCTATTAAACTACTTTAATGTGACGAGTGCTTACGTAGATAACATACATTCTTGTCACGTAGAAAGATTTTTGTTAAAATTTTCTGAGCAAAAGTTTTCTTTTAAGATAAAATATTTTGATATGTATGTGTCTATACTGTGTATAATATAATTGAGAGTAACTAAATATATGTAAATCAAGTCTCTTCCTCTAAACAAAAGAGTCGTTATATGGGAAAATTTTTATACAGAAATAATTTCCGATCAATTTTTTGTATATGGAACTAGCTTACCCGTCGTGCGTTGCTGCGATCTCAGAAGAAAGGAAATTCAAGAAAATGAGGGAAAGGAAAAAAAATTAAAAAAAAACCATGCCAGAAACCTTCGCGGGAGTGTACTCAACAACTTCCCAGTTTCATGGCGATCGGATGAATGGTGTAGTAATGCATAAAGGACAAACAGACATACATTAGTTCTTATATATACGGATTATTGCTATTTATTCTTCATTCGTAATTTTTCGTATAGGTTCGCTATTTTCGAATTCTACTGTTCTACTACAATTCGATTTGAGATATTCCAATTGAGATTGACAAACACAATGAGTTGAAAAAAATGAACTTACGTATAACTGCTCCGTCACCACCAGTCCATTCAGATTCAGGCTTCGCTACCTATAACAAAAAGAATAAAAAATGCATTAGTTCTCTTAATAAAATAATTAGATATTTGTTGGTTCACATTCCACAACACGTGCGTTTCTAAAATCAAAAATTTGATATTTTACTTATTGAAAATCCTGTTCCTTATAGTTAATATAACCGCGTCGGTGTAAGGCTGCAGTCCTACTGAAAATAACGTTCAATAAGACTGCAGACTTACACCGACGCGGTTATATTAACTCCTTTATCTATCACATTATGAAAAGTGGAATAAGAAGAAACTGAAAATAAAAGTTATGAATATAATGAAAATAATAAATTATTTGATTGTCTTTTTAGTACTTATTTGTACTAATTTGACATACTAATTATTTAATTATTATTTGTATTAATATATTATTAATATTTACAAATTATTTGTCCTAATTTGAGTACTAATTTGAAATTTAGGTAGTTAAAAATGTCACAATCTCAGTTAGTACATAACAGATTACCTAATCTCTATTGCTTTAAAATAGCTTTGGTGAATTAAGGGTGAACTAACTACGTTAGTTTTTGCTTCTAAAAAATCACTATCTGAACGATATTGTTTATTAGCATTATATATCGTGGATGCCCTTCAAATATCCACAAACTAATTAAATTTTTCTAATCATCAATCAGTACGGAGCATTTAGAAATGATTTTTTTAAACAAATATTTGTTTTCAGAATACCAAAAAATAACAATTTCATCAAATTTTACACTGGAAGATGCGGCTGCTAAATTTTGAACAATATATATTTTTTTTACGCCAAGTAACACGGTACACGATACATATAATTCAGTTGGAAAAAAAATTAATGAAATGATCAAGAGAGTCATTACACATCTACTTTAATCGTAAATAGTTTGAAAACGTATCAATATACATCATGTCAGGCACAAAAATGTATCAAATAAAATCTAGCATGTATAGCAAATATATTCCAAACTCCAAGAGGAACAAAAAAAAAAAAAGAAAAAAGAAAATACAAACATGTCGAATAAAGAGAATGAAATATTTTTTTCCCTCGCACCCGATCCATGAAAATATTATTGTATGGATATATCACACACGCACACACATGAGCAATATAAGCACCTTCACCAAAACCATTGAAATGCGAACTTTAAAAGGAGTGAGTGAATTATTTCTTCGCGACAGTTTGCGACAGCTACTTTATTCCTGAGCAGAAAAGCTTATATATATATATATATATATATTTTCCTGGAAATAAAAATCCCAGAAATGCAGCTGCTCCCGTTATCTGACAGGAAAGAGATAAAAGAAGGAGAATAGGTTTTCCAATTTTTCCTGATCCAATGAAAAAGATTGGATCGGGTTTTCCTAGCAAAAAAAAAAAAAAAGTAAAATCCATGGAAAAATCTTGACGTAAAGATACGATGGGGAAAAAAATCTACTTTTACTTTCTGTCCAACGAAATGTAATTCTTTTTCAGCCTAAAAAAAACTACGAGATTTTTCTCTACATCTCTCAGAAAACCACGTAAGTAACAAACGCGGACTAAAAAGAGAGGATTTATAACCACTTCTTTTATTCCATTTTTGTTGTTGACGTAAACACGAAAGCATATGTGGCAAAGTTACAAGAATTTCATTCAGGAATTCTCTTCATTTTTTTCTTCACAAGAAGAAGGATACATAATACAAATATGAAATGCACATTCAGTTCCAAGGTTTATTTGACATTGTACATAGCATAAGCAATACAAAAAAGGTAAAATAAAGTTATTGAATACATGGAAATATTTCGATGCAAGATGTTTCAAACCACATTGTATCTTTTCTTATCACCCAATAAATATTTTTTTTCTACGGATTTTTCGGAAATGCTAAGATAGAGTGAGATAGATGGCTTTTTCTCAGCCCGAGATATCAAGGAAACAGTTATTTTCCGGATATTTTTGCTGAGGTGAACTCGGAAAGAAAAGTCACCATGTCTCCGCTGGGACTCGAACCCAAGCCCTCTTGCATAATGGGCAAGAATGCTACCATATACACCACTGGAGACATGACCCTGAAAACTAACTGTTTCCTTGATATTTCGGGCTGAGGAAAAGCCATCTATCTCACTCTAAACCGTCCCACCCGGGGGCCATTTCCTAAAGTTAAGAGAGGCTACTAATGCCTCTACTTCAGCGCCTCACGCCACAGTGCGTGAAATAAGGAAGGCAGGGTCATGTCTCCAGTGGTGTAGATGCTAGCATGCTTGCCCGGTTAGCAAGAGTACCTGGGTTCGAGTCCCGGTGGAGACGTGATGACTTTTCTTTCAGAGTTCACCTCAGCAAAAATATCCGGAAAATAACCGTTTCCTTGAATGCTAAGATATATAATCAAAATATTATAGGGGGAAAATGTAATACTCGATCGGTTAAAGTATAGGGATTATTAGACATACACTTTATAAATACCGTACATAAGTCATTGCTTGAGATGAATAGAAATTAATTTTTTTAAAGGCCTCCAATTTCCAATCGAATGTATAAGAGATATTATTGGTGATTTTTTTTTATCGGGAAAACATCCGCATAACACTAGTTTGATTAGTGTACCCAGTTCGCCCGAGTGGCGCAGTAGTAAAACGCTCATCTGCCACTGGGAAGGTTACCGTCAAGGTCCACATGTTCGAATCCGGGAAAAGAACATCAGAAAAAAGTGTTTTACCCACCGAGCCAGGGACGACCACCGATAAATGGCGCTTTCACTTCTCACCCAACTTCACTGGTTGGAAATTGTAGTATGACGTGATCGGAGTTGGTGTGCGATAAAATAATTTGCCTAATAGTGATAAAAAGGTTTCTAGAAATGATTTTGTAACAAAATAATGTTTAACAATGATTTTGTAACAAAATAATGTTTAACAATGATTTTGTAACAAAATAATGTTTAACAATGATTTTGTAACAAAATAATGTTTAACAATGATTTTGTAACAAAATAATGTTTAACAATGATTTTGTAACAAAACGTTTTAACAAATTGTTAAAACCAAAAAATTGTTTAAACAGTGATTTCCCGACAAAGAGTTTTTTAACAATGGATTTTTCTAACAGGTTTTAATGAGGATCAATGTTCAATAAATGGTTTTCTACTTATATTCAATGGAAGATTTTCTACAAATGTTTAACAATAGATTTTCCATCATTGTTCAACAATAGATTTTCCATCATTGTTCAACAATAGATTTTCCATCATTGTTCAACAATAGATTTTCCATCATTGTTCAACAATAGATTTTCCATCATTGTTCAACAATAGATTTTCCATCATTGTTCAACAATAGATTTTCCATCATTGTTCAACAATAGATTTTCCATCATTGTTCAACAATAGATTTTCCGTAATTGTTCAACAATAGTTTTTCCTTAAAAGTTCATCAACAGTTTTTCTATTGATGTTCAATAAAGAATTTTCTACCATTGTTCAAGAACACGGAAGGATTTTCTACCATTGTTCAAGAACACGGAAGGATTTTCTACCATTGTTCAAGAACACGGAAGGATTTTCTACCATTGTTCAAGAACACGGAAGGATTTTCTACCATTATTCAATAACAAGGAAGGATTTCATACAAATGTTGAATGATCGAGCTCCAACAGCGAGTTCTACCAGTTTTGAACAATGATTCTCCAATAAAGATTTTTTAACCAATGTTCTTGCCAAAAATAATCATAAGAACGATGATTTTCTAAGAAAATTTTTCTAAAATGTTTGTCTTCCTTTGAACTTAGAGAATGTGTTCCTTATAAAAATCTCAGCAACAACGATTTTTTTTCAAAGCAATGTTATAATTACAATAATTTGTAAACAAAATTCTCGGAAATTTTCAATGGATATGTCAACAGTGTACAGTAAACAACAATAATACAACAGTGGATTTAAAAATAAAACATGTTTCAATTTAATTTGTATCCGTTTCAGAGAAACCCATAGCATACAAAGACTATTGAAATTGGTTACATGAAGTCACAAAATTTTCACGCTCATCCACATAAATATATGATTCACGGTATTCATGGTACATTGGTCATTTGAATTCAATTGTTAAGAATGTTATTGTTGTCTTAGAAATAAATGATTTCTAAGAAAAATATTACAAAAACGAATGAGTTTGAACTGTCTTTTATACGCCGAATAAAAAGCTTATGGAACACTCCAAGATTAGGTAAGTCGATGAAATGAAATCAATGAACAATATACATGTATATGTTACTTCAAATATGATAAATCCGGTTATAATGCATAATAACCGGTTATTATCAATAATCACTGACCATATCGGTGAGTTTAAAAAATTTCTCTAAATTTGTCCCTTTTTCCGGCGATTATGCATATGCGATTATGCATCCAAGGGTCATTCGTAAATTTAATAAGGGGTCGTACAAGTATTACGTCAGCATCGAGGGGGGAGGGGGTTTCAGGTTGCTGCCTTTTGCTGACAAAGGGGGGGGGGGTCAAAAATGGCTGAATATTTGCTTACGTAATACTTGAATGGCCCCTAAATGCCAAAAACAAAATCATCACTTTCGCCAACGGGGTGATTATACATAATACCCAAGCTTCGTCGGTAAATATGATGAATATTTACTAAATTCATCACGTTTGCCAGTCATTATGTATTACTGCCATTTAGTTTTGGTAAATATGATGAATCGGTCCCATTGGCATGATAAGATTTATCATGTAGATGATCGTACTCGTTATCCAGGCTGTGAACAGGATACGACAAACCCTTATTTAACCGAACAACAACGAAATAACTCTTATAATTAACTCCTATTCGATGAATTCTGAAACCAAACCCCAATATAACAAACTCATATTTAACACATTTTACGTTCACACCCCGATATAACGAACTTTAATTTAACAAATTTCAAGTTCTTTCCCCGATACAAGGAACTCTTAAAAAAAGTCCTTTGATTTAAAGAATTTTCACAAGTCAAGTTTTTGTGCTTGCACAATCAGACTACAATATAACAAACTCTTATTTAACGAATTCTGCAATCTGACCCCGATACAATTAACCCCTATTTGATGAATTCTGCTATCGGACCTCGATGTAATGAATTCTTATTTAACAAACCTTACGATTGCACCCGGATAAAACGAACTCTCATTTAACAAATTTCATTCCTGTACCCCGATATTAAGTAATATATCAACGATGCTTGGGTATTATGCATAATATTAGGTAAAAGAGATAAATTTATCAAACTTGCCGAGACGATTGGCGATTATGCATAATAACCGGATTTATGACATTTACCGTAATATATATATATATATATATATATATATGATAATATTTTCGTGACGATCCCCGGTATAAGGAGCTTAAACACGCAGTAAAAAGTCAAGAAAAGGAGAGGAGAAATAAAATATAAAACTCTCTCGTATAAGACGAGAACGATGACGACGACGAGAAGTAAAAAGGAATAAGAAAAATAAAACTGCACTAAAGCTGGGCAATGTCAGAGTCTTATAACTTCGAATTTAGTGGTAAAAAGCGCTACGATTATTGGGCAAATTTTATGACAGCGTGTTTCTGGCCGTGACGCGCTTAAAGGATGTCGTAAAAAATTGCGCGCGGGTTACTAGCAGTAAAAATAATCGTTTCGTGATGATGATGATGCTTGGCAAGAAACCCCGCATGGAAAAAAAAAAAATATATATATATATATATCACGCTTTTTCCACGATCGTTAAAAAAATAAAAAATAAAATGAAATAAAAATATTTATATAGGAAATAAAAACATGAAAATAACTGGCAGGAACATCATGCGATCGTCAACACGAATATCGCAATACGACTTCCCGGTAGAAAATAAATGCGAGTATTGCTATATAATAAAACTCTTACACGAACACGCAATCTTTCAGGAGGCGAAACTTGGAAATGAGGAAAGAAAACAACGTAAAAAAATTATGGATTCCGAAATTTAACTGATAGAAAAAAAAAAAAAAAATTCATAAAAATTGTTCACATTTTTCGATATTAGAAAGACATTTTTTTTTGTTTGAAATTTAAATTCTCGCGAGTATATTTTGAGTACCGGATTCGAAATACAGTACAGGGAAACCTCTATGTAACTATATTCCGCGGACCATGTAAGGAGAAAAAAACAGACATTGTAAAGGGATTATCGTTATATCGAGCGTCAACATTATTAACATCACGTGTCATCTAATACGACCAGTGCTATCCGAAAAAATAGCTTTGAAAAGCACAATTTCACTCCTCCCCAAAATTTTGAGGGGTATTTTTGTAAAAAGTGGGTGCTGTTTTATTTTTAAACATTAAGAAAATTAACTAAAATTTTAAGGAGTATTTTTACTCCTCAACGATCTTTGGAAGAGTAATAATGAATTCTTTGATTCGTATTGGTGAACACGGAATATACAACCCTTTCAGACCCTGGTGCCACAAATGTGTGGGTTGCTTTCTCTCATGGTAGGATTTTTTCTTTTAACCTAAGGGAATAGTCAAGTCTTGAGTTGGAAATATGGTGGTGAATATTAGGGGGGGGGGGGCTTTCACGAGAGGGCAGCACTTAAAGTTGAACTTTCAGGAGATTTTTAAGATGCTTCCAGGAGAAAATTATTCTGGGAAAATGTTATTTATTGCATAAAATTTAGTAAGAAAAATTTGGGAAAAATTGTATGTGAAGATGAATATTCCTTGCATCACCTTGGTTGAAGCAATTGGAGTGAAATTAATTATTTTTTCACAGTAAATAAATAAATAAATAAATGTTTCAAAAACAAAGATTTGCTGATATTAATGTTTTTAATGCATCTTTTACGTATAAAAAATACAAAAACATTTTGAAAACTTAAAAAAAAAATGAATGCTCGAATCTGAAAGAGTTCTGTTGCTGTTTGACATCTTTTCTCAGTCATGAGTACCATAAAAAAATACGCATTTGAGTATTTATTTTAAGCAAAAAAAAAGTTAGACTACGATGTAGTATATTAAAAACCCCTTAACGTCACAAATGTTTTATGATCAAATACAAATGCCAAGGCGAAATGCCTATTTAAATAATGTATTTCGAACTCCTGCACGATCACCCCTGATACCGTCACGGACATAATTTTCACCATTCATTCCATTGGTCTAAAACCCCTGTAAGGATACCAATAGTTGCACTTTTGGTTCAAATTATGTTCAATAGATGACAGTACAAGTTCTGATATTTAATCCACTTTTTGAAAACCTTTGAATATAATTTTGTCTTAGAGTGTGGCAACTCTGGTGTCATTTTACAATCTGAAATCACGTAACATTGTCGATTGTGCTAGTATATTTTATATGCTTCCACGCTATTTGATATGGCGAGCTCTAGCAATTGTCACTACTTTCTACCGCTAACAGGAAAAAAACTGATGTCATCGAATACACATTGAAAACTATAAAATTGGAGTTCGTGCTCTTGTAAATGAATTTAATGTTGGAAGAACACAGATATATGTGACGTTTCGAACCAAAAGGAACATTGGTAAGTACAGTGGAACCTCGGTAAACGAGCAAAATTTTGAACAGATTTTGACTCGGTTAACGAGTGATGATTCACGTCACGAACAAAAAATTTTCACTTTATTTATTTTCACGTTATCACAACCAAGCTCATGGCTTTTCGCTTTCGTCCTCACATGTACTGTGGAATTGTGGGTGATATTCGCCCCTACAGTCTTCCATCAGTGTGTTTCACTCGAAAAATGAACACACGTGCGCGATCGTGACTGTTTACGATACGATACTAGAAGTAACATTGCAACCACACGTATGTGCTGTTGTTGAAGTTTTTTAAATTCTGCTTGGAGAAAACTCCATTCTTGAACGTGACTTTGGGGGGCTAGTTCATGAACAGGAGCCGCCATTTGTCAATGATCAAAGAGATTGTGTCCTTGGTGGGGGGAGACTATGAGACTGGAGGTGAATGAGAACGACATTCAAGAACCAATGGAGGAACATGTACAAAAACCAGTCACCGATTTCAATCAAAGAATTGTTATAGTTTTATTTGATAGGTGGCAGCAGAGATCCCAGTTCAACGATGTTTCTCATACGTGATATAATACTGCGTATTGTCTGGTTATCTTCTATATCGTTCTAGAAGGCATATTTTTACTGATAAAAATTGTTCTCCGTTCATTGGTAATGGGCGAAAGTAACTAAGAAAAGCACCATTTTTTCATGGTGAATGTGTTCGCAAAATATGGACATTTAGAGTTTAAGAATGACTGAGAATGCTTCCTAAACTTGGACATGAGAACGTATGCACCCCGATTTTTGGGTATGTTCCTTATATATGTTTACAATCGAAGGCGGTACTACGCCAATGATGAACAACAATGGTTTTCCAACCAAAACAGAACCGCTCTTAACGTGTAAACATTTTTATTACGGTACTTTTCAGCACGGATGTGTTTATTTATTATTAGGCATTGAGTGCTATTTCACCCATTTTCTTTATTTCTGAATTGAAGAAGGCATATATTGCCTACACTCTAGGTCTCACCGTTTCCGTCTCTCGCTCACCAGGTCATTATTTTGGTTGCTCACATGCTTTCACAGTGTACGCTCTTTAGTTCAGTCATCTAAGTAGTCTGGATTGTTTAAACAACACTTATCTGGTTGAAATTCAAATCAAAGAACAGCTTTGCGAGTATCACTAACAAGAAAGTATTTCTTCTTTGAAAAGCCCGCCGATCTAGAATGTGGATATTAGTTAATAATTACGTCACGTGAGAAATTTGAAATCTTGAAGTGTGTTTTATTGAAACCTATTGTTTCCACTGAGAACTAGCGTTATCTCCCTTGATTAGTATGGGAAAAAATATTATCGTTATACAGTTCGAAAGTTTGAAGTTGTCCGTTAGTTTTTATAATGTGAAATAATTACAGAGACGAAAGATTCACATTTCTCTGCGATTTTCTACAACGTTGCCGAACTATTAAATTGGATTATGAATGCAATTTTCGGAATTCATTATGAAAATATTGATGCCTCACGTAAAGTTCTCCACGGAAAACTTCAATACCTTCACGAAGTGTATATTCACTAGTTTAAAGAAATGTTTAGCGGATAGTAAAAGTAGTATGTTGCATGGAAAATGGCCGTAATTTCATTTTGTTTGACGAGTCTATTTAGTTGTATTTTTTTCATTCAATGGACGAAGCGGCAGTCCGACAACAGACTACATCATCGAAAACATACAAGCAACAAACATGAATGCTACAGATATGAGGTTAAGGGCACGAAAGTACGTTACAGTCATGCCAACCGCCCATGTAGCATTTAGGACAAGGTCTGTTCCATTAATGAAAATGAAAAACAGTTTGGAAGGTGAATGGGAAAAGCTAAAAAAAAAGTATTATGATTCGGAAAATTTATTTTGTTGCAGCGAAAGACATTCGCGTGCACGCAAACACGACACTCAACAACTATGCTCACTATTTGAAAAAATGAATATGAATAATGGGTATCATGGTATTATATTTTGTGTGAATAGAGTAGTTATTTTAGAAAAGTTTATGACCCTTTACAGTTTGTCGGAGGAAGTTTCTACCGAAAAAGGGAGAAAACATTTTTTTGTTCAGTAGGTATAAGAAGAACAATTTCTACGAAATTGCATCAACACTTTTTCGATACATTCAGTGAAGTATCTCTTTGAAGGGGTACGTTATATTTAGACGCGAGACATTCGGGCTAGTGCTGTTTGGACGACACAGTTTCGGGGCGAGCAACGCGTTTTCTTATGTGTTTCTAAATGCAGAATTGCACGGATGCTTATTCAATTTTGCAAAAAATAAAGCTGCGTCTCACTTCTGCATATCTTACTCATCGATACAACACAGATTCGGTTTTTGCTTCACAGGCTGGTACGATTCCTGGTTTGGCCTTTGTATCCATGGCCAATATCGAGAATGCAATCGACGTTTTACGAGGGGTGAATGAAGATGACAATGTTCCAGCTATTGACGAAAGTTTGGTACCAGAATTAAAATTACTTCGAAGGCAATTACATTGGAAGATTGTATCGAAACAACCGCCACAGTTGACCACTGTTTGAGAAAGAAATTCGGACCTGCAATAAGCGCACTGTAGATGACGAAGCCCGCATAAATGACTATGCAGAAGCAGCTCATCGACGCTTGTACGCCGAACTCGGTGCTGACCACCACACTTCACAGAAATTCATTGATAAGTATACTGTATTTTTAATTTTAATAAATTGTAAATTGATCGATTGTAAGGGTCAGATCAATTGTCCGACGCCAAACAGCCTCGTCCAAACGTCCTGCTCCGCTCTGGAGAAGAGTTTCTCAAATGAGATTTTCCAAGACATTGTTCGTGGATCAGAAAGAGAAGGTACAGAATAGCAAGTGCAAATAGTTCTTCGTGAAAAGTAAAGGTTTCCTAGGAAGTGGAAAGTATTTCAACGGTTCTCTACAACATACATATATCAGGGTTGTACCATCTCTGACTCGCCAAGGGATTCCATCCGGCCCGCAAAACGTGCCTCGGTAAAAAAGGGTCGATACACAACACACCATACGATATGTATTTCCATATTTCCTTGATAGAAATATGGGGAATCGCTATCTCTAAGGAAAATTGACGACATACCATATTTATCATTAAAAAGTAGGAAAAAATTGTCATTTATCACTGAAAAATCGCCAATGCAGGAAATGAGGTGTTAATGAAAATCGCAGTGGATTATAATGTAATACAGGAAAAAAACCGATTAGTTAGACAAATACAAGTGTGTGAGGTGAATATTTATATATGACGATAATTAATTATAGCGAAACCTCACTGCAACGTTCTCGATATAACTATGAATCCCTCTACAACGATAATTTTTCGTCTTGTTTGGAAATGCCTATAGCTTAATGTTAAAGGTCTACCTCATCGATATAACGATAATCCCTCTAGAACGATATTTTTTCTGGGTCCGCAGCGTATCTTCATATTGAAATTTCGCTGTATATAGTTACCATTTTCATAATAATCACGATATAATTTATAAAGTACGTAGATAATCGTAATCCTTGGTTTCAGTAAAGAATAAAAATTCAAGCAAGTTCCGTAGGAAATACGAGAAAAAACAGGACATCTTCATAACAAAAAGTTTGGACGACAAAAATTACGGGAATGTCATGTAAAATATGGGCAATGTAGTCTCCTGTAGTCACCTTTTATATACATCAGTCTCTGGCCCGGGAGCGGTAGCGATAATGCATATTTAGAGAGAAAGGTTTGCGATACCATGTTCTATGACAATTTTTGTTCTTCTTGATGCCTCTGAGTTTGTCGCCACTTCAAGGCAACACCCTCCGTATATGAAAAAAAAGAATAAAAGTGTACTATAGATATGATCACTCTGATTGGGTTCCTAAATTCTGAAAAGCTCAGACACAAAGCTTATGTATAGTAGTATGGTAGGTCTATACGAGAAAGATATTTTGGGCTTGAACCTTTTGAAATCGCTGATCTAAAATACTAGCGAAACAATATGCTCAAAGTAGTATATTTTATCGACGAGTCAGAACCATTTTTCAGTGCTTAGATATCGCGCATGCAAACAAACGCCGTCACGATCAGTCAGCCACTCGAAAGCAGTACGAAACAGGGGTGGGCCTCACATTCGTAAGTTGCAGTCATTGCACATGTTATCATGATATGACTCAACACTTCAAACGAATTGGGAGAAAATTGCGAGGGATGTCGAAATAAATATATATAAAACGAGAAAGATGTAAGTGGAAAAAAAAGGAACAAAAAGCCGACCAGAGAAAATATATCCCCATCCTAAACGCGCACGACGCCATATAAAAAATAAAAGGCAAGAAGCCTAGGCGTTGGTGGACAAGATTCCCCTCGTTGATAACAGCTTTAGAATTATGGTCTCATTTATGGGCTGGTTTCTGGCGGCTTTAAAGCCTCTGCCGAGAGCCCAATAAAAAACAGAATAAAACCAAGGTTACGATATAAGCGAGACAACTCGCGTTTAATGGATACTTCAATGTGGAGGCCTTCACCCCAACCGAGGAAGGAGCTTATACGAGTATATAGACACACATACACATGGACAAGCGTTTTTGTTACCAACGATCTATTCGATTTGTGCAAGAGCTCGGAGATGGGCTATTTCCTTTTGTGGAGCTGCCTTCCACCATCCACTTCCATTTAATCCTTTCTCTCTCTCTCTATCTTTTTTTTTATCCGTCTATTGTTTTTATCTTCTAAGCACAGAGTTCAAGTGAATAATAGTGAATTGTGTGTTTTATTGAGTTATATAAGTCTCAAAGTTGTAAAAGACCAAAACGACATTTTCTTTAAAAAAATACTCTTATAAAGGAGTGTCGTTTGGAGCAATAAAAACGCTTTTATACCCTTTTCTATCTCGTTTCACGTTTTAATGATTTCCAAAGGAGGGAGGGAGGAAAAAAACCAATTTTCAAGCAATAACGAGTAGTGAGTTAGAGAATTCATAGAGAAATTACTGCTATATATATATATATATATATAATCGTTTCTACCATTTGCGTCTGTGACGTGTGTCTTATTAAAATTTCGTTTGAAATTCAAAAATGACTATTTATGCACATCTCAAAAATCAATCTTATTCATTTATGACTACAATGAAAATACCAAAATTGTATCAATTTTACCAAAAACCAATAAGAGCAGCATGGAGTTTAACAATGCAATGTGTCTTTTTTTCTTAAACTTCTTTGATCGATGTTATGCAAAAATAATACACAAAATCTCGGTGAGAATAGAATAGTTTATCCAAAAGTCTATTGATATTTTTTATAGCTTAGAATCCATTTTCTTTTGTACAGAAAAATTTAATTTTTCGAGCACACACACACGTGTTTTTCTATTTCATTCATTTTCATGTTCATTCTGGTCTGGTTTAAAAAAACCCAGCTTGTTTTCATAAAAATAGTCCATGTCCCACTGGGTACCATGTTGTATCAAGCAAATAATTATGACTTCACTGGTAGCACATGCCGATAAAAATTTTGTTGCTCTGACTACAGAAACCCCTACTCCAGTTCGAACAAATTAATTCATTAAAATTGCACAACACAACCTCAAAAATACTGGTTAGCGAAACATGTTAAAATTTATATAAGCGAAGTATAAAAGAATAAATGTAAGTGAGGAGTGTGCAAATTTTATATATCGTCGGCGTTCGTGCAGAATGTCGTGTGTAAAAAAACACTTTTCAGGAGAAAAAAAGAAAACTGCAAGATTTAGCGTGAACATAACTGTTTAACTCCCAATTCAAACATAATAGGTGGGTACTATTGGTCAGAAACATGTGACATTTTTACTGAACTCGGAATCACATGTGAAGAAGCTCTTAGTAGCATAAAAGAAAATTGAGAATTTTGACAAACGACAGCTCGCACGAACACCGACGATATGAAGTGCGGTGATGTAACACAGCTTTATCACAGTGACGCCTACACCACCAAGACTTATTCAGATAATGAAAAAGATGGAAGAGAGAATTTTCACCTCTTTGTAAAAATGCCATTCGCAGCTCATCATTAGAAATTTAAGAACTCATTCATCAATATTCAACGATGATCATAAAAAAAAACTATTTAGATTGATATGCACAAGAAATACATATTCTTTATAACTATAACGATTAACATTCATTTCCTCTTTTTACGGTCGACCTCAAAGTAAGCATAATACTCATCTCTCAGTACTTTCTAGATTTTATCCGCCATTTCGTTTAACGACGCAGAAAAACGAGAAAAGAACATTTTTATTTTAGTGAAGCTTAAAATTTTTTACCCCAAGAAACTCGAACATAATTCGGAACGAAAAGTGGTAAAAAGTAAGAAATATCGAAGGGGGGAAAAAGCAGTATAAAACGCAGTCAACGATATATAAAGAGCTAAAAAAATGGCAAATATGGCGGAAAGAGAATATAAATATATATGGATATACATAAGCAAGTATATACATATAAAAAATGACTCAGAAATATTTCTCTCTCTCTCATAACTCCTGAGGTAATACCAGTTTTCCGTATAAACATCACAGGGTAATGGATGGAGGGGAGCGCTTAAGAGACATATAACCCGGAGACATTTGTCTGGCATCAAAGCACAGCGTAAAACTATTTGTTCCGTCCCGAGGTGGGCAATCAAACAGCGAAACATGACGAGTCTATAAAACAAACATAAAACCGTACACATATAATATATATATATATATATAAAATATATAAATAAAGATATGTAATACGTGAAAGTGGGGAGAGCGATAAGGATAAGGAACACGGGCTATGCCAGGAATTTCAAGAAGGGTGAATGAAGGTGATAGAAGAAAAATGAATATGACATGCCATTTATGGATTTGCTGTTCGCCGCTTGCGAGCAATTACTTGAACAGGCGTCGTCGATAAGGATATTGCGACGGAGCTGGCGATGAATTTTTATGAGTATGTGAGAGGAGAGAAATACTTACGAGCAACATGGCGTCCTTCGTCGGTTATATACATATATCGAAAACGACGATGTTTGGAGGTTCCTCCCGATGCATGATGATAATAATAATAATAATAATCATTCCGGGATGACCGAGTTCGCGAGCGCCGTGCCTGAAGGGTCGGTCATTATTATCATAAGGATTTTCGGAAAGTTGTTCGCACCGTTAATATACAGTTAAATTAAGTTTCGCGAGTTTTCATTGATTCGGCTAATGAAACCTCTTCCGAATCGTAACAATCATCGCTGTGCTATTGTTTCCACTGAGAACTAGCGTTATCTCCCTTGATTATTATGGAAAAAAAAAATTATCGTTATACAGTTCGAAAGTTTAAAGTTGTTCGTTAGTTTTTATAATGTGAAATAATTACAGAGACGAAAGATTCACATTTCTCTGCGATTTTCTGCAACGTTGCCGAACTATTAAATTGGATTATGAATGCAATTTTCGGAATTCATTATGAAAATATCGATGCCACACAAGACAGGGCTAATCGAAATGATTGTCTAATTGCACAGTGAAACCTCGATACGACAGTACTCTTCGGACCAAGACAAAATATCGTTGCAGATGGGTTATCGTTGTTTCGAGAGGCAACATTATCACCGGGCGGCACCAAATTTAGGCTGTTGGTAGTACTTCTGAGATGAAATCGTTAGAACCACCATAAAATGCTTTTCCAAGCATTTATTCGCAATAAAAAAATTTTAACTGATGAAATTTTCAAAACAAATTTCAGTTAGTTGTTTTGATCTGTAAAGTAGTTTCTTGCACAATACTTTCGTGTACTACACAAAAAGTAGCTTCACGGAAATTCCAAATCGGTTAACACATTCGGAGGGTGGATAGCGCAAAACACAGATGCTATTATACATCCTCTAAAGAAAAAACTGTTGAGGAATTCAAATAATGAATACATTGAAAGTGATTTTGAGCGCAATAAAAGAAATTGTTGTAGTAGTTTCGAAATCTCTCGAAAAATATCGTTATATAGGTTGATCTTTGTAGCAAGGTTTCACTGTATAAACAAAAAAACAATAATTTTTGATAAAGAAATTAACAAGAATTCCTAAACATGCGTAGTAAGGATGATTAGAATCTCGATAGAAATCGGTCGTTATGAAATTGACGAGGTGTTTATGCAAGGGGATGAGCCAGATCTCCATACATTAGCCTACTTCAAACAATATAAACAATATATGTTCATGCCTCCCATACCTATATCAATGCAAAAACTGAATATGCATATTAAGAATCATTGTCATCAGTGATTAAGAACGGTCTTCAAAATTGCCAAGCTAGTTTTAAAATTTTGGGCTCTAATCCTACAATTATTCAATATGTCCCTCATGAGTTTCGACACTATTTTCTATTCGTGCGTCTATCGAGAACAAACCGTAACCATCATTCGTGAGCATGTTCTAGAGGTACATAAATTCTCACTGCACTTTGGCTGTAGGAAACACAACTGTTCAACTACTTTGATACACTCACCCCAACTTACGTCAATAATTCGTTTTGAGATTGTTGACGTAAGTCGGAAAAAAAGACGTGAGTCAAAGTAAACCTTTCTACAACGTGAAAACTTCAAACCGCGACCTCAAACCCAAGTTTGTAAAAATGAGCCAAGTGCCACATTTCCAGATTACTTAAGTGACCCACGGTGCAGTTCCATATCACTTGAGTTACCCGCGACGTGACGTGTACCCAGATCACTTAAGTAACTAGAGGCATATTTCCAGATTACATCAGTGTGCCCCGTGTGACACATTTCCAGATTACTTAAGGGGGTTCGTGTACGCAAATTTTCCAAATTTTTCAATTTTTAAATACCATAAAATTCTTAACGTCTGTGTTAAAGTTTTTGTTCTACCTGTACTAAAAATATTTTCAAAACATTTTAATATAAACTGCTGGCAGACATTACACATGCGAATGTTTTTTTCTCTCACTAAAAAACTCTTTTTTTCAAAACTAAAAAGTATTTTGTTAGATAAGAAACATTTTCCTCAAACACCACTCATTCAGATGTCTTGAAACGCTATGCGTGTGTCCCAACACTATAGTAGGGTATTCCTCCCGATGTGTACATACTTTAACACGAGCTTTTACGATTTTATAATTGTTGATTTTTTTTTCTCGAATTTTAACTTTAACAACATGCAACTTTTTCGAAAGTCACCAAACTTTACCCATATTTTGTGCCATAAAGTTTTTTTAAGTAATTTTAGTAAAAATCCTCGTGTTAAAGCACCATAAGTTAGCGCCATAGTGTTGAGTGACATAAAGTTTCACGACATTTGAATGAATGGTGTTCGAAAAAATGTTCCTTATCTAACCCAAAAACTTAGTTTTGAGAAAAACGCATTTTAATGAAAGACATTAGCATATGTAATGCCTGCCAGCAGTTTATATTAAAATATTTAAAAAATATTTTTGTACAGATAGAACAAAACTTTGGACACAGACGCAGAAAATTTGATAGCATTGAAAAATTGAAAATGTGTTTTTTGGAAAATTTGCGTACACCAACCCCCTCAAGTGACCAGCGGTGCTATTTCAGATCACGTAATTAAGTGGCCCGCTCGCCCGTGTTTTCAAAACAATTAGTGGCCCGCATTCACCTAAGAGTTGAATACCCTTGCTGTATATCAATGTTTACATTGAAGCTTTCATCATGTGTGATCGAAGCCATTATTTTGATTTCCTTAAAAATACCGTATGCTTAACATATCTGTATGTTTTTGCATCAGAAATCATTAGTATAAGTGACATAAAAAATATAGTAGATACAGACATATAATGCATAGATATATTATATGCACAGTTCTATTATAATGTATAATAGACAGACATTTAAACGGGTTGAGCATCTCGAGGCTCTGGATGAAATTACAGACTTCCTGGAAGAACTTCAATTGGCTTATACTATGATAACTCCAAATGAATTGAAGAAACATCGATGTGCATGTTACGCAGTTCTAATGCAATGTAATGTAACGTAAGCTAATTTGTGAACAGTTAAAAAAGTTTCCTAAATCCGTTTTTCTTGCGTTATCTCATTTACAAGATCGGATGAACAACGTGACAACAGATCACCAATTTTCAAGAAACAAATTAGCGGTTTAATAAATTAATAAAATAACCAACTAATTGAAACTAAATCGATCTTGTTCCTCCACTTAAATCGTTTTTCGATTTTATATGCACTACAGATTATCAGCCTTGCAGGGTTGTTATCTTTTCATCTACCCGTGAAATCAATGTCTGGAACAGGTTTTTTTTTCCCTCACAATTTTTACACATCACGGTATATATATATTTTTCTTTTTGTTTCGTGTGTATCCACCGTATTATTATATGGTCGGCTGTCACAGACAAACTCCATTTTTTTTTGTTTTTATTCTTCATACATATTTTCCGATAACGTAACGCCCACCAATCAGTTGAGGCAAAAACCACTGAAGAGAGAGAGAGAGAGAGAGAGAGAGGTAGTAAAAAACTGTACGTTCATTAAAGAAGATGCAGTACTCAGTCATTATCCTTCAAAAAAAAAACTGGCCGGGCAAATATCCCTAACGTGTAATAATGAGACAAGCTGTGAGAGAGAGAGAGAAAAAAAAAATTTTTTTTCATTCTCGCTGGAAAACATTCGTGTCGATTCCGTGTATTTTTCCAGTAGTGGTAATTTTTTTTTATACCAACTTCGTTCATTGCTAGGGATGATGGTGATGAGACAGGATAATTCGTATCGGGAGCTGAGTTGGGCGTGGTTCGAATCCACGTCGTGGCACTTACTCAGTAGGGAATTGAAAAAAAAAAAAAGAGTTGAAAATTCTGACAAGGTAAATGCAGTTGTTTGAACAAGTTCATCCCGCTGTCTGACCACAAAGATACAGATCAAGTTCACTATTAGAAAAAAAAAAAAGCCGTAGGATGGGCTGATATATACATACAGCTGGAGCTTTTGACACGACTATTAGTGAGTTTGACGACTACTTCAGCCTCGGGCGCATTCTGTTTTGAAATAAGTTAATGCTGATATATGACTTGGAACAATCATTTAATTACGTTTCATATAGGTACTAGTAATCTTTTTTGACTTCTTTTTTTTAGTTGTTACTTTAACCTATTTGTCTGACATGAATGGAATATTCAGATGAAAATTGATATCGATAATAATAACAACAAGAGATTATTCGTGATAAGGATTGTCATCATTATACTCGTATTTTCGTGGAATGACTATGATTTTTTAAATAAAATTATATCGGTGAATAGAGAAGAATGCGATAGTAGGTTTGAGTGTGTGGGAATATTATCTGTTACCAGGAAATAGATATGACATTAATATTAAAGCAAATTCATCTAATCAATCAAAATTTCTTTCGATCGTACCCTTTTGAAAATCGTTTTTAAGAGATTCACGGAATGATTTCTTTGTGAACGATAAGAGTATATAAATATAGGCTATTCTTCTTATTTAACATTTATATTTATTTGTTACTGGAAATTATGATGGTTTTTTTTCTCGGTTGATAGTAGACTTTCTGAGTTTTTTTTGTGAGCATTTTTCTTGTGAACTGGCCCAGGCATCTCTCACCCTAATTCACAAGAGCTCTACAATATTCTATGAATGATTATACAGAGGAGTTATAAATAAACTAACACTACTCAGACGTATGTAACGCTCATTCTGATGAAAGTATTTTGACGAAACTTGGTATGTAGGATATATGGACAATGGGGGGAAAAGAAAGATTCAATAAAAAAGTTCAATTTTTACCACTAGGTTGAAAAGTGGAACTTTTTATGAAAGTTATCATTTTTTCCATGACTCAAATAACGTATATGCCAAGTTTCAATGAAATACATTCACTACAACGGGTGGTACACCGGTCGGAGTAGTGTCAGTATAATTCAACTGACACTACTCATAGTCACTACTCTTAATTACACTGACACTAACTATTCCGACCTATATAGTGCCCGTGATGGTTGACGTATTTCGTTGAAACTTAGTTTTATTCGTTATTTGAATCATAGATAACTGTGTTGAAAAAGCGCCATTTTTCACCTGGTGGTCAAGAATTGAACTATTTTTCTTATTTAAACTTCCCCCCCCCCCCATGTCCCATATGTCCTATATACAAGGTTTCATCACAATATTTCCTTCAGAATGGGTGCTACATACGTCTCAGCAGTGTCAGTTTATTTATAACCACTCTGTATTAGCCATTTCTGCTATCACTAACTACAATCGATTTATACTCAGTTGCCACTTTATTATGACCACCTCGTGAATATTTCGTTGACCACTTCGACATTGTAATTCCTTGTCACAGCGTTGATCCTTCTAGGCATGGACTCAACGAGATGTTAATAGGTCGTTTGTGAAATTCGAGACCAATACTTGATGAATAGAACTTCCCAATAGTGTGGGATTGGATACGTTGTGGATATAGATGTCTGATGGCTCTGTCAACCTTACCCTACAAATGCTCAATGGGATTGATATCTGGATATTGTCGGGGGGTGGGGGCACCTAAGAAAAGTGAACTGTTCTTCATTTTCTTCAAACCTGACCCGTACAATACCAGCTCTATAGCAGGACGCAATATCTTGTTGAAAGTATCCATCGCCATTGGGATAAATCGTCAACGTAACACGATGCACTTGGTCAACAACGATGTTTAGATATGATGTCTTATTCAGACGTTCATGACCACGCATTAAAGGGCTCCAAGAATATCAGGAAAACATTTCTCCAAATCATCACATTGCCACCACACCAGCATGAAGGGATGCTCGTTGTATCAATGCAAATGCCATCCATGTTTTTATGCTCTTTTCGCCAAATTCTCACTCACGAATCTGCATGGTGTAGCTGAAAGCGTGATTTATCGGTTTACATAACTTGTTCCCCAATTATCCACTGCCCACCAAAAATAAGTTTCATATTTGCTGAGATGTTTGAATTCAAAAATCACTAAAAACGAAGGAATAAACCAACGGTCAAGCTCATTCTACGCTTTATGGGGGTTTCTTTCTCTAATTGTCAGTGTTTTAATTCAAATATCTCCACGAATATTGCAATTAGAGATATGGAATTTTTTTTATTGAGCTTAGGAAAGACACCGCATGACTTTTCTAATTACAAGTTAGAAGATGGGGGGACCGTATAAGAATTAAATTTTGCATCTACACACATTTATGCTAAGTGAAACTTGGTGCACATGTAGGCTATATTAGTGAAATATATGATACATATAAGATGGACACGATATTTAAATACTTTTTCTAATTAAAATTATGTTTCTGTAGCCAACGGTTTAGAGTCATTTGAGGTGAAACAGACAAAAGTGTTCAACCTGTTATAATGGGAATCGTGAAGTTTTTATACAGTCTTCTCGCAGAAAAGTTTTACGCGTAATTCATAATTTTTTTTAAATTTATTGCGTGAAACCCACGAGATTAATTAACTTGTCTTATTTTTTGTTACCCGATAACTGAAGTCCTTGGAAACAAACAACCAAAGTCTTTGTTTTAGCATTTGTTTCTTTCCTCCGGTCTTTTAGATTCTTCCACATCCAATTCTTCAACTTTCTTCTCGTTTTTTGTTGAATAAAAACCACTTGTGTACCACCGTCTGCCTATTCATGTTTAACCAGGGGCTCTCACTCAGTTAATGGTGACAAATTACATCTTGTGTGGTAGCACATTTTCACGAGACCCAACATCCCAGACGGCACTTGACATATCCGCGGAGAAGAAGAAGATTCTCCGCAAACAAGATTGGCGCCCTCTTCTCCTTTCTTCCAACTTCTTCATCATTATAAGATACCTCCGTATATACACACTTTCTCCTTACTTCCGACGACATCTTTCTTATTTTGTGCTCACACAGAAGTGAGTCTTGATGTGTGTGTGTGTGCTGGATATATATATATATATATATATATATATATATATATATATATATATATATATATATATAAATAGGTTGCCGACTCCGCACTCGATCCGCAATTAACTGCTATGTCTGGGGACTTGTTCCTCAAGAAGTGAAACTATCTACGGTTTGTTAGAGTTGTCATGTGAATCTCCAGAGGAGTTAAAAAGATAAAAAGATAGATTTTTCTTTTTTCCTTCTCTCGGTGACAGACATCTTGAACAGAAGCTGCGTTTGTCTATGTTTACGTTTATCTTGTACATACCATAGCAAAAGAACAGATCATTCATGAAAATATTGCTATTGCCATCAGTTGGAACTAAAAACGTGAGTTTTGCAATAGTAGTAAGAAGAATATTCAAAGGCATAATAATCATGCATCATGAAGAAAAGTTACAACCCACAGGTTTGTTTCCAAAAATAAAAACAGAAAAAAAAAAACATAGACAGCTCAATTTTTTAGTGATTTGAAGCGCATAATTCAAGCTTTTTCTACTAAACTATACTACTAATTTACTATACAAACACCCTGTATTTCGCATTGTGACTGACTAATTTGCTGAGAGGTCATAAACATTTCGACATTATATATTCAGTTATACAACTGAAATGAAATGGGAAAGAGGAATGGGAACAAGAAATGCTCAAATTAGCAATCAGCGATGATGTTATGAACATTATATACATGGATATAGTTGTTCAGAATAACAACAAAAAATAATTGGTTATGAATAAAATTGAGTGCTAAAAATCGAATAAAAAGAAAACGACTGAAACGAGAAAAGAAATTATAATAAAAAAATAGTATACTAGGCGTCAAAAACCACCATTATCAAACTAACCATGAAAAATTTGAATTCTATTAAAGTGAAAAAAAATTGTGATTGTTGTTCTACTTCACAAATAACAGCTTCTAATTCATTTTGTGTTATGAATTTTGAGCAACAGCATTCATATTACAGTCGAACTTGGTTAACTCGAAGCCCAGAGTCAGAAAAAAGTTCGAATTATCCAATTAGTAATCTAACCTGGACCTGTAAAATGACTACAAGTCATTAAAATCAACATTCGCGTAGGATAATAATTATCAATTATTAAATTTTTATCATCAGTTACGAAACAGTTTACCAAATTAAATAATTTATAATTATAATAAAATTAATCATGGCTGAGCTTCCACTGTTCTGGAGATAATTTTTATGCTATCAACGATCATTGATCATTTATCATTTTTGTCGCACCACGGTCATTTTCTGCACACCAGGGCAAATTAGATCGGGACCTACAATTTATTGCCGATTCCGAACGGCAGGCTTGTTTTTTCACTCATCGAGAGGCTTATGCGTTAACCTCTCGATAGGGGGACTCCCTGCGATAGCAAGTTTTTCTGCGGTCATGTCACCGTTTCTGTTGTAACCCTGTGTCAGGAAGGTTTTCTGACAAGGACGAACCGGCTATCGAACTCGCGAAACCTCTAAACATGCTATCAACGATATACATTTCAATTATGTTTTACAATCTGTCCAAACTTTACGACACTACCGGTACTCTTAATAATGACAAAATAATTGAAATATTGATGTTTCACCTTTATCTATAGGTTCAAAAGCATAATTGGTATTGAGTGATACACAGTCTAGATGCACTCCAGCTGAACAATGCTAATATGACCACTAAATTATAAAAAAAAAGTGCAGTGAAAGCAAAATTTCTAAACTCGGTTATTAGTTTTTAAAAATTTGTTGTTTAATAACCTGATCGAGAAAAACAGTCTGGATTTTTGTAAAATTTTTCCAAACTAAATTTGCTCATACAAAATATCATGCTTTTTTCCCCTCTAACTTCGAATTATCCAAAAACTTCCAATTAAATAAGAACGGGGGAGTTCATAAAAGTTCGGATTATCCAAAATTCGAATCAACCAAGTTCTATCGCTACTATTTTTCTTTTCAGTAAACATAGGAAATACTTGAGGACTTCAAAGTTATTTACTCAAAATCAGAAAAATCTGGATGAAAAATATGCAAATAAAAAAAATAAGAATAATACATAATGTGTTAAAATCTGATTATTTCAGTGATCATCTCGAGACACTGAATACGTTATCATTTCTAGCTGTTTTTATTGCTTTTACCCGAATTGAGTCATACTTGAGCATCGTTGAGCTCAATCGAAACATGAGGAAAATCGAAAGAGCGGCCAATTGGGTACATACGGTTACGCGTTTTTTTCCTTCAGCTGTGCAAATTCAGACGTTCGCAAATGCAACGTGGAATTGTCGTCATCATGATGAGCCTACTTGTCATGAGACACGATTACAGGTCTCATATAAACGGTGGGGTGATTGAAAATTTGTTCCGAGACGTTTGTTCAAACACTGCGCCAAAAAAGAAGTTTGTCTTCTAGGAAATGGGGTACAGAGAGGAATTACCTATATCGGTGGAGATTGCTTTTTGTTTGGAGGCGTAGGAACACTGCACCTGCTCATCAATAAATACGACACCGCGACGAGTACATACCCAACAACTACATGAATCACAAATAAATATTTTATATGAGAATTTCGTGATGACGAAAAACTATGTCCATGTTTTCTACGTACAGTAACACAGTATAATCGCTTACTTACAGCGAAACATGCAGAACCATTGCAATATTTCGCAACATCCACATGCGAGAGAAACAAACAAAAATAATGTTTCACTGTACTTAATTCATAAACATAGAACTTGGAAATATGTAAGTACACTCAGTGCAACGGCTGGTGACAACTTAAAGAAAATTTTTGACATGTATCAAATTTTTTCTTCATCATACCGTTCAGTATTGTTTAATCAATTCTTTCCGTGGCCCCCTTCACTTCAAACCCGTATTTTATTCTGGTAGTCCTGGGTTCTTTTTCCAGCTCCCCCCATCAACGAGCGAAACGCTTGCTACTTATTGAATTGAATTACGTTAAAACTAAATTTATAGTACACAAAAATTTTATAACTAACGTTTACCCCTTGGGCCACGCGTGGATCTGGAGGGGGTGGGCTATCGTCCCTCCCAAGATAGTCTGTCCTATAAAATACAGGACTACTATATATTATATCCAACAGACAATCACGTCTTTCGCAACATATCATCCTGGATTACCAGCTACCCTGAGCTAGAGTTCAGTGAGCTCCCTTCTTGTGGGGGATTCTATGCTGCCTTAACATCATGGGTCCTAGGACAAACTGTTATGCTGGGTCCTCATACTTCGCTGGAAATGTAGTACCTTTCTTATTTAGGGGCCGTTCAAGTATTACGTAAGCAAATTTTTAGCCATTTTTGTTCCCCCCCCCCCACCCTGTCAGCAAAATTTCGTCATCAGCTCTGCTCCTCTGAATCCTAACTCATATATTTCCATAAAGGGTGGTTGATGACGTAAGCATTATCCAAACCCCCCCCCTCCCCCCTGTCATCAAAAGTCAGCAAATCGGGAACCCCCCCCCCCCCATCGATGATGACGTAATACTTGAACGGCCCCTTATCCATACTCTCGAAAATCATAGTTCCGGATCCAATCATAAAGGTCTTTTATGGGTCTCCCCGGATCATGGCCGGATGAGGCCCATGTGTTTAGATCAGGGATTATTCACTTTTTGTGTTCCATGGACACTTCGAGCCTATAAGACAAAAATCAGAGAATCCCTTTGCCGATAAGATGAAGACCATGAACGCCTTTACAGAATAATATTCAGTATACAATGACGTAAAAACAGTAAGTTAATTGTTTTCTTACCCAAGCTCATGGACATTTCAAATCCCCTCCACGGACCCCTGGTTAAGATCTACTGGTTCAAATGCGCCAGGTTCCATGTACAGCTCTGCAGGATTCTGAGAATATTTAAATTTTTCCCACCATACTTCACTCAAGATCTTTAGGTCTTCACAGGTGAATGTTTTTCACAGTTCTCTGTGGTCTCCATAACCACGAATCATGACTCCTCATTCGCTCGATATTCACCCGTGGTTTCCTTTGGGATAACCCTGGGTCACGGGGGGAGCATATGGACCTTAGTTGAGAACCACTGTGTAGTTCACAAAATGCCGCAATCATGAAAATACTCAAGAAAATAACCATGGAAAAAAAAAACGTGGAGAAACAAGGACACAGATGGCAACGAAGTACGTACGAACTACGACAGTGACACTCAAACTCGCTAATAACAGTCTAAGAGGATGAGGAGAGGAATCTGAATTGTATGAGGCTCTCAATAAAATGCCGCCCATAAAGTTCCCCAAGTCAGCGAATTTCATAGAGAAGCCATTTGGTGCCACGCATGCATTTTGAAGAGCGTATATATACACACGCACACACATATTAATATATACGTATATCTAAAGCGTATATAAGCATGGCTTTATCTCGGCAAAGCCAGTTTACGGTAATCTTCCATCCCGGAGAAAAGGAAGGACATTTTTCAGTGAAGAGCGAGGAAGTGTTTTCGAGTGGAGTTAGCTTGTTTGAGGGCGAGGGACGTCGAGCCGGGCGAGCGTGAAAGGACATGTCCTACTCCTTGGGACACTCTTGAGTTGATTTGTAGAAGTGAGAGGACGAAAAAGTATATATATATAAAAGAGATCTTTTTTTCTGTCTCTTTTTGGCTCTTTATCCTCCCAAAAGCTAGTTTCTCTGCAGTGACATATCGGGGGAGCTCTTGACAACATCTCCCTTTTCTCTTCACCAAGTGCTGCTTACTTGCTGCCTATGGCTTTCTCTCTCGCTCTCAGTCCTCCCATGAGGACAAAGAACACTTCAATAGCCCAGAGGAGCGATATCATTTTTTATTTTCTCTCTCTCTCAGCTCACTTTCCAAAGCACTTCCGCACTTCCGGTAGAGAGGACGACTTGAGGAGAAAAAAATAAAATAACATATGGAGAAAAGAAACGAAACAAATAGAAAGAAAACGATTTGTGACATTTGTTGCCGTTTACGGTGTTGATGAGGGTTGAATTCGCTACTGTGTTGTGCGTGTTTGTGTTTATTGCTTTTGCTGCTCCAGATAAAAGGAAATAAGACGGAAAAGATATAGAAAAGTCTCTCGGAGGAAAGACTCGGTTACGGAAGGTTTATTTGTTTTCCTTTCGGTGTTATCCGTGTTTCTTCCTTTTAATCTCTGCTTACATTGAATGTGATCTCTGTCAGATTATATTTTATTTATTTCAACCTTGGCAGCCTGAGATGATAAAATTTCAAAAATGCAAAAATAGGATCATTCCTACCTATAGATGATTTTTACAGTTTCTGGCTGAATGAATGAACGCCAGAACTTTGCCACTGGACTTATCCCGTTGCCGAGATCTCTTCCAGCCCAGCTTCGAGGCAGAGTCTGGAACACACACTGGAACATACAGTTTTTGGCTAAAATTGTATTAATAGTAAAACAATATTTAACAAGTTTAATGCCACATTTAATGTACAGGGAGTTTCACGAAAAGTGTCCGAAAGGAAACAAGAAATCTACGGTTGATTCCAAAATTAAAAAAAAAAGAAAGGAGAAAAATTTAAGAATGTTATCTCTGGTAATAACACTCCCGTGAAATAGAATTATCAGGGAGGGGGGGGGGGAATAAAAAAAGGTTATATTTTCATACGGTCCCAATAAAAAAATTTAAAGTTTGTGCTTTAAATTTTGGAAAAAACTCTGGAATTTTAATCGCCAATATCTCGGTGAGTTTTCATCAGTTATTTTGTTTAGGAAGTTGAATTACAAACTATAAATGAACTACCACAAAATTACTTTTTTTCCCTTTTGTTGATACTTCTTCGTATTTCATTTCAATTTTAGAATCAATAGTGTAATTTTTGTAAATTTTTTTCCGCATCCCTTTGTGAAGCACCCCCGGATATAAAAAGGCATATTCCTTGCATGCACAGACAAAGGGATCGTTTTTTTCTCACTTTGAATATTCTTTTTTTTAACCCCAGGGAGTTCAACAATGACTGCAAGGATTATCTTCATGTTATCGTTGACGTTCAGTTGTTAGAAAAGAATGTCCACATTGAGGGAAAAACAACTACTAACTTTGTTAGCACATGGTCGGAAAGGGTAATACATCAATGCGGGGGAAAAAAATAAACTAATTTTCAACAGAGTTTCTGACTGTAATTAAAACCAACAATGCAGGTCCACTGAAAACATAAAACAGGGTATAAAAAATCTATATTTTACAACAAAAATTAGTTGCCACAAAAAAATGTTTTCCTACTGTCCGCAACTGCATAATACCTGATGCTAATATTAGAATTATAATTTAATTATATTGTGTGTGTGTGTGTGTGAGAGAGAGAGAGAGAGAGAGAGTAAATCTCTTTACATCATTATAAACAATAAGAAACTGTATCATTCAATATTTTCTTATTTCCTAATAAGTCAACTATATTGAAAAGAATGTAAATTTGAAATTTCTGTCTTTTGTATGACTATCTTTTGTATTTATTATCGTCATCATTTATTCTAGCTCTACGTATTGTTGATATTTACTACGTATGATGATTTATCTAAACATGTTCCTAAATTTATGTTATGTACGTGTTTTTTTTAAATATAATTTCCACCACGACCGTGATATAGAATAAAATAAGACATCTCATCGATATTAAAATTAGAAAAACCAATATTTAGTTCATTTTTTTAACGTTTTAATAAATTATACAATTACATTTAGGTGAAAAATTAAAAAATATATTCCATGTGAAAAATTTTGTGTCATATAAGCTGGAGTAAGCTAAATACTTTTAATTGACAAAATCGAATGGAATTATTACTTTTCCTTTTTTACCGTCAACAATTCCACTCACGACAATATTTTTTCTTCAAAGCTAAATCGAAGTTGATTTTGTGCACACAATACGATTAGAAAATTTAGTTAAGTAATTAAATTGCAGTTAACATTAATAAAGAAGAGAAATTCAGAATTCATTGAAACAAATTTATAAAAGAATATATCTGAAATTACATCTGAAGTGCCATAGCTCTTTCCTCTCTTCTTTTTTTTCTGAGCAATTCGTACATGTCTGTAAAAATTATGAAAATGCAATTTTTCCTCTAGAAATTATTTGAAAAAAATTGAAATCCTTTGTCTTTTAAGGGAAAAAATCCAGATAAAATTTTTCAAAATTTAACTCAATTTTCCTTCAGACAATTTATTCATTTTTCATGCACTTCGAATGCTGAACCAGACACGACATATTTTTCAAACATCAAATTTTCATAATAAAAACAGCGAATAATCATAGTAAATGTGAATAATAATAATACAAAATAAAAGAAAAGAAAGAGTGATGTAACAAATTATACATCCGTATAACGTTTACTCCTCCCATAAACTTAATACCGGTGGCCTTGATAAATGCGTGCCAGATTTCCCCCATGAAAGCAATAATCATTTCTCATACGCATATATATATATATATATATACACACACATACAAGAATATGCCACTTCCATAATCGGCCAAACAGATATAAAAACCTTTACACACACACATGAGAATAAATCAATGTTACTGTTTTCAGCCCCCAAGGCGGCGGTCACATCCTTCTACCCTCACTTCTTCAATCGTTTCCAATTCCACGCCCGTAAATTCCAACTTACGAAGAAGTATTAGAAGATTCAAAAAAGAAAGAAAAATATATTATAAGCTATAGTTTTTTTTTCTTATTTATTTATTTTTTTCATTTATTATTTCATAGGAAAAAATGTATAAAAAAAAGATAAAACTTTTTGGTACGGAAGCAAAGCGTATCATCGCTGCGTGCGAGAACATGATCGCGTGTGAGAAGATATCGGGATCTCACCCTTCACTATCAATACCTTCTAACTTTGCCAAAACTGCTGGAAGTAATGAAAATAGAGTTTCCGACTCGGATACTACCGAGAGAGAGAGTGAAGTTAGTAATGGAAGTAAGGAATATATATAAGGGAGAGAAAAAAAAAACAATTATTGATAATCGTTTTCAGGTTGTGTGAGGAGCGAATCGATAGCCAACAGATTTTGTTTGATGGACGAGCCGATAATAAAAATGAGCCTAGAGTCATTTTTGGCTCTTATCTCTTCTTTCTTATTTCTCCGGATGTTTAACAGGAATGGCTAGAGGAAAATGTCTCACGGAACCAATTTTCTACCAGAAATATAGTCAAACTCAACTATAACATCAAAGATTCCGTGAAATATTGTCGTTATAACTGAGGTGTCGATGCAAACGAGGTTAACGTTTTTAAGACCTTTTTCGAAGCACACATAATTAGAGGCAATCAAATACTGCGCATGAAGTTTTATTTTCTTTATGATTAGTGGGGTGACCATATTTAATCAAGAAAAATACGGTAAATTGGGATAATTAATACCGACATCGCTGATTCTCACCAAAAATGTACCAAATGTCAGCGAAATTGCCTAACATTGTTTATAAATAACCCTCTGGGGAGAAAATACAGTGCTACAGCGTCTGCTAAAATGTACTTCACGGGAAAAACAAACTTGTCAAATATGTGACATGATTATTTATAGTCACATTCGTTATAATACAATTTACAAGTTAAACATATTACCTGGATTCCTGATTCTAGTAAAGATTAGGGAATAAAGCAAGATTTGTTGGAAAAAAACGGGGCATTTTTATAGAAAATATGGAAATTTTTGTGCAGTGGTCATATCAGTGAGCGATTCGGAACGTCAAACATGCAATAAATTTTTTTTTCAATGTTAGGTAGGCCTATAAATAGAAAAACAGGCTAGCATTCCCTAGATATGATCAGCTCTGATCTTCGGAACTTCTTGGGAAAACATCACTGAAACGGAAACATGATTTACTCACGGTACTAGTTATTTATGCGAGCGCTTTTACAGATCATGCTGTTCCCAACCACGTAGTTCGAAATCAAAATGGACAAACGTTATAAAAAGCCTCAGTGAAGATTCACTGTTCTTCTCACAGATAGTAAATTTTCCGGAAATTCATGTGGGAATGGAAAATCACCCGTCTACAGTCTGATTCCGGCTCCCAGTGGTTATTACACGCTCCATCTTTCCAAAGAACATTTATTTGCTACTTGAACAATGAATTGCAATTACAGCTGTGAATAAATGACTGAAATGGCAGGGGCAATTTTTTTGTTTTTTCAACTTGGGTGGGTAAATTTAATCGAGGGACCAGAAGTCTAAAAATCACGTCGAATTTACATAGTTCACGTATAAGCAGTATAATAATTACTGTATACCATATTTTCATTCATATACATACCATATTCGTTGTCTAAGACTTCTTTTTTTTTTGTAATTAGTTACGGCAGTGTTTCTTAACCTTTTTTTCCTCATGGCTCTCATCGGACCAAATTTTCTTCTCGATCCCCCTCCCGCCGCCCCCCTTTTCATCCAGGACCTTTCAACTTATTGAAATTATTTTTTGAGTAAATTTAGTGAACAAATTGTTTTCAAGTGAGGTTGATCTCTGGACAGGGGCAAGAATTCAGTACACTTCAACCCCCCCCCCCCCATGGACACGAGGTCACCAGCATACCTCGATGGCTCTCGTTTTATGGGGCAGTCGTGTTGGATTCGAAAAGTCGTAATTTTACCATCACGTTTTGATTGTAAGCTCTATTTCTTCACATATGAATTTTTTTCCCCACAGCTCTCTGTGGCCACTTGGTCACCCATCACAGCTCCTCTTCATTTGATTTTCACCCGTGGCCACCCTCAGACTATCTCAGGACTTGAAGGAGGTCATATGGCTGAGGGTAAGAAAAGAAACATCAAGGAAGGGGACATTTCTTTTGGAGCAGCCCTCGTACTAGTAGAATAATTAGGAACGTTATTGTCCTTGAAGATTGAACGATTCATTCGTATTTGATAGTATGCACATTTTTTAGCTTGGTGAAAATTCAGAAATTTCTGGTCCAGACAGTATATCCCTCTAATTATCATTGTGATTTTTACAAACGACCACAGCATATGCAACGGTAACAAACAAAATCGCCATGTTCCTAGACATCTGATTATTCGGGGACATTGCATATTGATTTTTCATTAATCATGTTTTGTTTCTTGAGTAACTTTATAAACGACTCATGTCAGCTAAAAACTAGAATCCAATCAATCTTTTCCAAAAGACGAATGTGTGTCGTCGGATCCTATAATAAACACATGGGAAAATACACTACTGATTACCTCGATTTCTCAGCTTAATTTAAACTCAACAATTCATATTATGATAGTATTCAGGATTTCAGGATGATTCTAAATTCATGGGACGAACTAAGAAGTGATATAAAATACATAAGCAAGCATTTTTAATCATAGGATGTGCGGTTAAATTGCTATAGCAAAGGTGGTAGAGGGTGTTTTTAAAGATTGGTCACAACAGCACTTCCACCAAAAACAAATATATTTTTCCGACGGATTTTCTGCGATGTGTGCTATCAACCATTCGAGGGTGCATATGCACCTTCGAATTGGATTGGAGTTTGTTTTTATTGGCGTAAGAACCATCAAAGTTATGCTGCGCCAAACAATGATCAAGCAGTATAATGACTTGTGGAAGAATTTGCGTTACTCAGGTTGCACCATGAGAAGACATACCACATTACAATACCCGGCACCCATCGAATACACGATCACACTTATTGCAGCGAATCCGTCAGAAAAATGTGATATTTGCTTTTGGTGAAGTGCTGTTATGCTCTCTCTAAAAGCACTCTCTACCGCCTTTGCTATTGCAATTGGACAGCACATTCTATGACCAAAAATGCCTGCTTAGGGTTCTGATATTACATCTCAAAGTACGTTCCATGAATTCAGAATCCCCTGTATAAAATACAATAACGAACGATACGAATCTCACGCACATAAATTGTTGGGAAAAAAAAACTGGAGCAAAAGATCTTGGGGGATTATTATTTTGGGTTTACAAATAATTGAATTATTAATTCCAGCGAATACCAGGTATACCAAATGGATTCCGGATCCATGAAATGAAAAGAAAAACCGACTGTAACTTATCTTTCCTCATGATATCAACTTTCATTCCCGACGATTGATTAACATAACAATTGTAAAGCACGGAATGACCAAATTCATATCCTGACCTTGATTATCTTAGAATCAACCAAGAGGAAAATAGATAAAACCCATCTACAATCTCTCTGTCGACTTTTTCCTCCTTTTTCCCTCCCTTTAGCCATTCGTTTTCGCTGACAGTATGTAATTTAAATTTCTACATCATGAAAGAAATAATAATAACACGCAAAACAAAATAAAACTAATCATCTAACAGACATAATAAGAATTTATTTTACTCAAACGGAGTAGTATCATCAATCACAGACATGCGATTAGATGGGAAAGAAAGAGGAAATAGCATAGAATTTTTAGTTGCCATGAAATTGAAATAGTACATGCGAAACAAAAAAGGATGTACTGTATGTAGTGATATGTGAAGCGTATAACCACGAAATTGCCTTTAAGACGTTTGGTAAAAGAAGAAGTTGAGTAATAATAAAGGCTTTGATTTCCTGGTAATCGATAATATCATGTGGAAAATTGAATCCTTATTTCTCAAGCGTGATTGAAATGTCAAAGCAATAAAAACATATTTTAGACAAAAAAAGAACATCTTGGATGAGCGTGACTTAAACATGTATATGTATCTAGAGACAAGGATGTGCACACGAAAGCAATCTAAGAATTAACTGAAATGTTATTGCTTATTTGTTGAAGCAATTGCTTTTTCATGTAGATGGCTCAGAGATAAGAAGGAAAGAGATGAAAAGATGTTCAATTCCCACCAGTCATAATAAATAACGAAAAGGGAATGAAAAGAAAATCATCACCTATAATGTTGAACTGCGTGACGAATCAGCTCTAACCGAAGCGCATGACTGGTTATGGTAACTGGTAATAATAACCATAATGACGACATAAATGCGTTTCGTTCAACTCATTATACATATGCAGTCATATGATGGATGTTCTAATCGTTGAGCTGAATTCCCTCAGACTTAGGTTGACAACGAAGATATGTACTCACTGAGAAATTCACAAACAGATAGATTTATTACTCTCTCTCTCTCTCTCTCTCTCCTCTCCCCTCCTCCTCTCTCTTAAATCTTTCAAATGATAATACCAAGAAAAAGAAGAAACATAAAAAAAAAAGGCTGCTAGAATAAATAGCAGCGTAGTGAAACAGAAGCGTGTGAATGATTAATAAACTTTAAAGACAAAAAAAGCCGGAAAAGTCAGATTACAGGGATAAAAAAATAGGACGCATACGCTGAATACAAAACTTGGTTTTGATTCATTGTGTGCTCAAAGATTTTTAAAACTTTGTAAAAACGCGGATGTGCCAGAAACATTAAAAACATTGGCGCACCAAAATTTGACTACAGTGATGCCTCGAGTTACGAGTGTCTTGAATTTTAATTACGAGGAAAAAAAAAGCTTCTACTTGTGAGCAAATTTTACACTTATGAACGTAAAACGAATGAGTAAAATTTCATTAGTACTTGAAAGCTCGAGAGCTTTGAAAAAGGCAAAGCCGGCCGCTTTGCGGTAGTGTGGGCATTATTCTTGACTCTCCGGTTGGCGGTTGGTTTTCTGCAGTTTTGGAACTCCGAGGTGCGAATGTGAGCCAATATCTCATTCGAAAAAGTCTCTCTACAGGCAAACGATAATTACATATAGGCTACTTCAACTCAATACTTACATAATATAAAAATTCAATCATTTGCCATTTTCACTTCAAAATATGTAAAACAGATGGAAGCACGAATATAACACGGGACAGGCACAATTCTAACAACATAAATAATTTAGGGCAATTCACACACACGAACAACGCGTTTTTGCATGCAACAAATTCCTCAGTTAAACCTTTATGAGGTGCATGTATATCTAAGTGTAGTAGACTACTTTGCACTGCATTGTCCTTCCAAGGAAAATTATTTTTTATTCTGTATGAAATGCACAATTACTTAACCGAACACATATCTCATAAACATTCCTTTTGGGGATTTTTGTTAAATTGGTACATGTGACGGAACACATGTTTCGGGTGCATTGCGTAGCTGTAACATATTTTTGCTATCGAGTTATACATGTTTCGTGTTCTGGAGGTGATGTCATCTATGTTCCACATTTTGAAGTGAAAATAACAAGTGGTTGAATTTCCATATTATGTAATTATGTAAGCATCATGTTGAGGGGTCTGCCTGCTCCCCGAGGAGAAACTTTTTTCAAATGGGAAACCATCTAGCATTCACGCCGGGAAGTTGGCAAATCACAGAATACGAAAAAAAAAAACATACGTATATGTTTGACAAATGTGAGATAAATATATTTACATAATATATTTATCTCACATAATGTAAATATATTTATTTACATCATGTGAGAATTTATTATATAAATAAATATATTTATATTTGTCGCCTGGCAGTCCAGTGGTTAGGGAGCTAACTTCTGACTGTGCAAGTCTAGGTTAGAATACCGGATCGGGCATGGATGTGTACTAACACACTAGCAAATTCCCTCGACAGATCATAAAGATCTCTTGGGAATACGTGATGATCACGTTAGTATATCTATGATAGAGAGTTATGTGTATTATAATATAATTTATAAGTCATGAAACAATTTTAGCCGACCACCATTATGTCACTAACAGAATTCGAACCTCAATCCTCGGACATGAGTAAAGTATGACACCCATAATCGAATGCACTGCATAGTACCATGTCGAATGCCTTTTTTTGTACGAGTATTACAATCGAGGGAACGTGGAACAAGTTATGAAGATCTCTATAACTTCGTGCTTCGAGTAATTATTAGAAACTACTCGAGGGAAACGAGAGAGAGAGAAGAACGTATTTTCTCTCTGTCCTACAGAAACGTATTTTTTCGCAATTTATTTCACTGAAAATTCCGAAATCATGCTGAAAAAGTATTATAAATGGCAAGGAGAAAAACATTTGTAAAGAGAACTTGTCGCGATAAGAGCTATACGAATTATATTAACTTTTTTTTGATTCTTCGATTCCAAATGGAAAAATATATACTTTTAAAAGTTTCTTATTGATGAAATATCGAGTAATTATTATCATTTTTATTCATTTTGACATCCGTTTAGATATCGATATTTTGACCTCAATCCATTGTGAACATCATTACTTAACATGGCAGCTGAAAAACCTCCAAAACTGTAATTTATATGTTTAGGGTTATCAATGATGTTGCACAGGGTCTCCACGTCTACACATTCATCGTCAAAAAAAGTAGAAGTATATAATTATGCACATAATTTAATCTGATGTATATATTTCCACAAACACAGACATAAACAAAACCGATTGCTCTCTCCGCCTGGTGATGGAGGATCGCCAAAGGGTAAACAGGGTGAAAAACAAAATGTAAGAAGGTCTAGACGTACTTAGAAATATCTGTTGTAATTTCTAATCGTGTAGCAGCAGTAAATAAACAAATGGTCTGAAACTCTTGCCAGAAATAAAAATAACTATCCATCCTCATCTTCTATTTGAAACATGCCATGTAAAAGAAAGAAAAAAAAAAACATATACAAAATCGTCTAAGTTCCTTGCAATTCTCACTTTTATAAACGAAACAAGAAGGCACAAATAAAAATAAACTCCTGCAATCCACCAGGACAATTTGACTAGGATTTAAGGAGAAAAACCTGGAATGAATAACTTAAGTACTCGTCTGGAAATATATGGCAAACGAGAATGAAAAAATGTTTAGCTCTTTCTGTTCCAGAGTTACATTCCTAAAAGAGATTCAGGCTTCTTCCGCAACAAAAACTTCTTTTCTTTCATTTTTATGATTTTTTTTTTTTTTGGCATTTTGTTCTCGAAGCGTTTTGTGTTCGGCTTTGAATACAAATTCGAGAAGAGCAATGCGCCATAAATACAGAAAAAATAATATTATATATATATTTTTTTCTCCCTTCAGAAAGATTTGGCCGAAGTCCAAACAGTTTCTTAAAAAGGAAAAAGAGGAAAGGGAACAAAAATCGACTCAGACTAAAGAGAGAGAGTCAGAGAGAAATAATGTTTTCGCCGCTCTTTTTTCTGTCGTTTAGACCCGTAAGTTAGACAGTTCGACGAAAAAACAGTCTACAAGCTGTTTAAAGTCCGGAATTCTTCGCTTAAATTGACAGTGCCTAGGATGGTAGGGATGGAAAAGAAAAATAAAAGAGAGGAGAGAGTGAGTTAGAAAAGCACGGAGTGAACAGTCCAAAAAAAAAACAAAAAAAAAACCAAAGCTTTAAAAGCTGTTCCATTATAAGTAATCCGGCAGCAGACATCAAAATGGCAAAATCAATAAGATCGTTTTTCCCAATTTTTTTTTTCATTTTTTATACATTATATAATTTTTTTTTCCTGTGAAGAAAACTACTTTTTCATCACTTTATCCTCACCTCCTACCTTTCACAACAGCTCTTGTCTCTTTCCAAGCTGTCAGAGGAAAAGTTGAGGATGAGAGAGAGAGTGTGTGGAAAAAAAATAAAAGTTGATGGAGTCAGGGAACAATTTCCACTTTTTTCCATCCTATCTAAGGTACATATAATTTTTTCGCTTCCTTAAAATTTCGCTCGTTTTCCAGACAAGTTTTATATATATTTTTTCTTGCTTTTTCCCCGGTAGGTAATAGTACATGTTACTCCCACCCATGGAAAAAAAACTGGAGAATGGGGGCCGGTGGACAAGATGATAACGATGAGTGAAAAAAAATTATTTTTTTTTCCGATGGAAAAATTTTTTTTTTGCTCTTTGCTACTTTACCTAATGACTTTCTCTTTGCGTCGTTTTCCAATTTTTTTCTCCTGATCCCGTACTTTTTTTATCTTTACGTTTCTGGGGAGCCTATCAACGTCCAAATGACTCAAGGAATTAAACAGGCATAAACCTAGGTGCGATCATCAAGTCCACTGTGTGACGTTACATGTATGTGGGGTATACTCTAGTATAGAACAAGATGGTTGTATGGAAGAGACTCCTATCGATGTCGTTATGTTATAAAGAACGCTCAGGACTGAGAATAGTCGAGTGAGACACGAGAGCACGAAAAAGCTAATTTCTCTCATTCCTTGGTGCTTTTCTCAGATATTTCTTATCAAAAAACTCATAGAAACCTTCCAATATATATTCTGGATAGAAGTTCTTTTCAAAGCTATAGGGCAGGCCTCTTTAACCTTTCGAATATTGCGGGCCGAATAAAACTTTTCATGGACCCTGCGGGCCACCAAATCATACTGAGGTATATAGAATTGTATCCAGACTCACAAGAGCTTGATCTAATGTATTTTATAACACTGTTTTTGTTGCAACATGAAATTTGCCACCCGGACCAGTTACCCTCTTCGTCCTCTTCTAGTTCCGGCCATGCAGTGGTGCCTTCACAGATCAGATGACGGGCCCTAATTTAAACAGGGTCCCAAAATAATTGTATAATTTTAATTATTCTGAAATCTGTTTTTTAATTAATCATAATTTTGGTAACTTCAACCAATTCTCAAAAAAGTTTTTGATTCATTAATTTATTACTTCTGGAATTATTTGTTTTATTAATTCTCAAATTATTTCTTTCAGTAATTAGAAATTTCTATCAATATTATGGAATAATTTCTCTCAGTAACAATAAATTTATATCATTTATGGAATAATTTATATTAATAATTCTGAAATTATTCTTCAGAGCTGTTGGAATTACTTTGTTTTAAATTATAACGTTATGCATACAATAATACAATATACAATAATTGTTATTTATTGTGCATTAGTATCATGCTAATGTTGATTTTTAATTGCCATATGTTTAGAAAATTATAAAAATAAATTATATTTTTGAATTTGAAATAAATTGACTCCATAATGCCAAACGATGCCAATTGGAATCGGTTCAAAATTTCACAACTACAATGTATTTTTTTGGAAAAATACCGGATATTCAAGTTTTATTGAATCTAAAAAAGAAGAAATTAATTCATAAAAAAAATTTCAATTGTTCAAAAAATAAATTCAGGCCAGAATTATGTAATAGATAAATTGAATAAATACATTTATAAATAATATTGAATTAAATATAATAATTACGAAGTATTATACGATCGAAAAGAGAAAAAAAAACAAACTGATGTTTTGAATAGAATCTAATAAGAAAAAAATAATCGCCAGAAGAAATTTAAATTCAGCCCTGAAATTTCAGATTTGAAAATTATCTTTCGATTCTTTCTGAACTGAGTTAAAAGTAAAAAGACTAAAAAACTATTCTTTTCCACAAAATTTTTAAATTTTCTTGGGATTTTCTTCGAACGATGAAAGTACTTCTTACGATAAGTTCAAATTTCTTCCAGCTCTTACTTTCATCTAAAACCACTTCTACTTCAGCTTTCCTTGATATCATCCTAAAGAAAGAAAGGGATGAAAAAATCCCAAAGAAAAAGGCGGTTTTTTTTTTATTCCCGCATCTCTCTTATTTTTCACTTCATTTCCAGGGGCGAAAATCCCAGGATAATGGAAGAGGAGTCACCAGACGAACGAAGTAAGAGTAGCATGTCTCCCCAGCTGCTGTGTGACGGGTATACAGTCCAGTAATCCCCTTATTGCTGGATTAGCTGTAATCCCACCAACGAAAGCAGTTGATCCAGGTTCAGAATCCGAAGAGGATTCCTCAATTCGCTCCAACGTCTCTTCTCCTTATTTTCGTTGTCTCCTGTAACAGCAGCGGGGGGAAAAAAACCCCCAGCAAAATACTTCTTTACCTTGAATTTGTCTCTCTTTTACATCTCCATTTTCTTCTATTCTGCTCGATGATCGAGTTATTTTCCATTACGTTTTATTCTTCAGCTTATCAAATTGATATTTTTGAAATATGGGAATAAGTCAATGTTATTCGCGACTTCTTTGTTTCAAATTTGTACTTTGGCAGAACGCAAGGATTGAAATTTCGATGGCAATGTAGGAAGGATATAAGATAAATAAGTGTTGTTATATATATTTAGAAATATATACACAGTTTACGTCGCTTAATGTATCACATCGGGCCTAAGTGCTTCTGATAACAAAAATAAATGATAACTTTATCCGAAAAATCCCATTTGTAAATACGTTGATCATAAGTCGCGTTTAGTTTAACGGGACGTATGGTAAACAGTATTGGTATAACGGGACAACTCAGTTTTTCTTTCCAACATTATTGGTTCCAAAATGTTCTCAATCGTTCCTTTATTATTTTCTTCTATATAAAACTGGACTTCTTCCCCCCCCCCCCCAAGCTAAAACCTTTCTTATTCAGCCATTGTGAGGCGTTAGAATGAAACATGGAGTAATTTTTTTTAATGTTTTCATAAATAATTGTTATCCTACACTATTATCTCTGCCACAAAAGACGAATTAGAAGAGAATTATAGGTACACACATACATTGAAAATATTACTCATTGCAGGCTATTCGTTTAAGCCCAGGACCGTCTTGAGAGCATCGATGGGTCCGGCAAATTGATTTTTATTTCCCTCCGCCCACCTGGCTAGGAACCTACATACAAATTCACGTGCTCACTCTCGAAAATTTGATCCAGATTTCACATTCATGATGCCCATGCCTTAAGACGGTCATTGTTTCTGTCACAGAATTACGGGAATCGTATTTCAAATTCATCGCATTCTACGAAAATAAGAAACATTACCTAGAATCAACTCCTAACATATCTACATTAGAGGCATCACAATTTGAGGAATGTATGCGCCCTGATGAGAGCGAGTGATTACCTAAAAGTAAGTCAGATTCGCGTAGTAAATATTCATTATTTTGAGCGAGTGGTAGTTCTATAAGATTAAGAAGCTTTATTTCGATAAGAGTAGAGCACGTTGTTATCGTTCCGAAAGGAAAAATATAACTGTGTATATCTTGGAGGGGGTAGTATGGAGTTTTTATTATATCCTCCCATAAGCACGTTTGTGCGTGAGCTACATTTATATTTCAGTAGAGGAAGATTATGTGGGGGGGGGGGGCTGCATTAGCTAGCACTTCTTTTAAAAATACAAGTTAAATCCAACGCGTGGTCACACCATCGTACAACCTAGACCGATGATAACATGAAGAAATACTATGCAGTCACGCTACAAATGTTTCGTTCGACTATCACGCAAAGTCGCCAGTGACTCCGTCGGGTCGCGGTAGCCCAGGTCGATAAGATACTCGCCTAAAGTACCAAAGGATGTTTAGAGGTGTCGCGAGTTCGGTACCCAGTTCGTCCTTGTCAGAAAACTTTCCTGACACAGGAGTACGTCAGAAACGGCGACATCATCGCAGAAAAAATTGCTACCGCAGGGAGTTCCCCCATTGAGGGGTTAGCGCACCAACCACTCGATGAGTATAAAAAAACAAGCCTGCCGTTCGGAATCGGCAATAAATTGTAGGTCTTGGTCTAATTAACTCTCGTGTGCAGAAAATGACCGTGGTGCGACAAAAATTATCAAAGTGACTCCGTCGCGTGTGATAGTTTGTTGCCAATACGCCAATATTTTAGGGTGAGGAGCTCCATAGAAATATGTGTGTTCGATCCTCAGGATACGGATTCTCCTATGAGTTACCACACTTTGGTATCTGCGTGTGAGGAGGCTCCAATAAGTGCTGCCAACTGTACTTTTCGTAGAGAAACGAAAACAAGAACCAGATCTTTGCATGTACTTTCGAATAATTTTAAACACGAAGAAGGCAAATACTATGACATGTTCAAAGAATTTTGCAACCTGAAACAATTCAACCACTGGTCGGATTGGTAAGAAAAATTTTATGCATTTTATAGAGAATTATTATGAAAAAAAAAATGTGGAGCTTCGATAATGGTAGGGGCAGCGTTTGCTTCTAATGATCTGGCTTCCTTAACTTTTGAAATCGGAAGTCAAAACTTTGATGCTTAAATGAGATCCTCGAGAACAAATCACTACTGAGATGATTTAGGAGGACCAAACTTGACATTTCAACATCATAACGTGTCTATTTAAAGATTCGAGAAAATGTATCGTGTTTAAACTCGCCATCGATGAGTCCTGACTTGAATCCTATTAGGACTGTTAGGGCATACTTACGATAAATGCGTTTTCAAATGAAATACAGCACTCGACTGTTGATGACTTGAAGAGCTATATCGAGGAAGTATGATATAATTATGGTGTTGGAACCCCTACACAATTTAATTAGATCCATGGAGGATAGTGTGTTTGAGGTTGCTAGAAAAAAAATCTATCAGCTATCAAAAAAGCCTGTAATTTTTATGAATCTGAATTTTTTCTTAACTTTTGAGACAACCATTTTTTGTATTTTCGATACTATAAATATTCTAAGTGTTCTATCGTAGAAACTTTTTCTTCTATAAATGTGTAGAAATGCTTCATGTATTATCAATTAAAAGGTTCTAATTTTACTCGCCGTATTTTGCTTGTTATTTCAAGAAAAGTGCATTATCTAAACTTTTGAGACGGACTGTATGTGCTGGAATCGTTGATATCCGATTAAGCGGGACCGACTCCAATTATTTTTATTGCCGAGTCTTAAAGCACATTTAAAAAAAATCCAATTTTTATCATCAATCTGAGTAATAGTTGAAGCTCGTTGGTGTTTCAATAGGCCAACTTATTTCACTCCTATCCTAAAAATAACATCAACATGCTGTCAATTTCGGAAGCATAGAAAATTTCTTTAGATGCAACAAAAGTGACCATCAAGAGCTGACACCATATGCATTATCATCCATATCTTTGATACACTGAAACACACGCTCGCTCGATAGTATACATATAAATAATGTTCTGTCCTATGACACACAGATTTAAATATTGGTATTATCCAATGATTGAAATGTCGTAAAGGAAACTAAAAAACAAAAATTTCACGGTTTTCAGTTTCAGTTAAATATATATGGCATACGCCATACGATACAAAAAATAAAAGACAACCAGAATAGATTGTTGTTATGTGGAATGTGTAAACCAATCTAAGAGAAGAAATATGACAATTTTGTTTACATGGACTGTCGTAAAGCCAGAAAATGACATCGAGTGTTCGAGCGAAATATATGTACTATTCGTATTTATTATCCTGATGCTCTATTCCAAGCATCCGATGCAGGATCTGGAAAATTTATACGATTTTTTTTATTGATATTCGTTTTTTCCTGTAATAATAATGCAGGCTGCGCAAAAAGCAGTGGCGTACGAAAAACACTACTGACATATGCCATTCGGCTGAATCTATTTTTTTTAGCTGACAACTTGTAATTTGCATCCAAAAACTTTCTACGGAAGTTTGTTGTTTTGCTTTCGTGCATGTTTATGCATGCATATGATAATTTTTTTTCCTTTTTTACAAAAATGTGAGATTTTGTGTATTATTCGGAAGGGATTTCATTTCAAGAGTAGTTGTGTTTAAAAATAAGGTACTGAGTATAGAGCATACATAGAAAGCTGCTAAAAAACGTTGTTATAATAATTAAAATTTTGAAACACAAACACGAAGGGACCGGAGTTATTTTGCAGGCATGCACTGCATTTATTACTAGAGACATTTTTTTTGGAACAATAATTTTTGTTCAATTGTACAATTATAATTGTACTAAAAATAAAAACCGACTAAATCAGGGTTCTCAACGAAATCTCCTTGATAATTTCCTTGACTTTCCCTGGCCAAAACTTTGGAAAAAAGAACTATCTGTCAAACTTTCGACCTTCAAAATGCTTTTTAAGTTTCAGTTTTTTTCCTTCACAGAAATTCCCCTTTCCTTTTACCAAATATTTGCATATTTTCTTCACTTTTGCTAAACAGTTTACATTTTACCTGACATTTGTCACATATTCAACAATTTTCCCTGATTTTCCATCATTGGGATCATTGGGAATAATGTATAAATGGTATTTCATCAATGATAAGTAGATATTTAAATTAATGAGCATAATAGGCGCAGACTGTGTTTTAACGACACGGCAAAATACAGAATAAATGAACAAATTTATCCTATCTCTATGAACACTGTCGACAAGTTGAAAAGTAAATACGTATTTTGCACCTCGTTACAGTGCAACATGACGTTTTTTGTTGCCCCATTAACAAAGATTGAAGATGTATTCCTACAAATGGAGTATCGCGAAATCTTTCAAACGAGATCTATCCGTAGGCTGGCTTCCGCACCACTGGCTTCTATCTGAATCTTGCACTTCCTGAAATATAGCGTGAATGATTTCGTTACGGTACAGTTAGATTTAAAACTTGATTTTATCAACTTGATTCTGTTACCTTCCCTACTGTAAAACTATCTTATTTCTGTCTTGAATTTTGCTATGACGAAAAATTATTGCAAAGACGTATGTTCAGGTATCCGACTACGTTAGAAACGCCAATTCGGAAAAAATATCGATTTTTATCTTTTGTGAAAGTGATTTTTATCTGCTGTGATCCAAAAACAAGCTTTGTTTTGTTTATATGACGCTTAGAAATGAAGCTACGTTCACTTTAGTGTTCTTCTTTGCACATACGAGTAATTCGTGAATAAAAGCTTTAAACGTGTTTTAGGAAGAATACTATTTTTGTCATTTTATTTGAGTTTGAAATATTATTGCTAAAATTCTACTATTTGGATCATTACGAAATTTTAATATGATATTTTGCTATATATATATTGTTGAGGTTATGAACCAAAATCTAAGGTCTATCATATGTATTTGTCTAATTACAGTGGTGCATACACGATACGTGGAATGAAATTTCATAAAATTCCCACGTACATTGTGGTAACTTATGAGTGTACCATACAATCGTTTGCGTTTTAGTTCATAACTTGCACCATTAAAAGCTGAATTTACTGTGAAAATAATAAAACATTCCATTCATAGAATTTTTTGCAATCGTGTTTCGAATATCATATGAATTTTGCTTAAAATTTGACAGAAAATGATTTTTTCGTTGGAAACGGCATAGGTGTATAAAATTTATTATTTTAATCACCATTTCGGGATACTTTCTATCAAAAATGTTAAAGCTCACTCAATCTAGTACCATTTCACTGCAAAGTATTCTCGAACGGATACCTTTATTAGTTGTATAATCACGTTCAAAACATTTTCGGATGTTGTTTTTGTTCATATTTCATTTGAAAAAAAATATGCATTGTCTATACTTTTGAGACACACTAAATACGGAAATCGTGAGAAGAAACCGTGATGCTAACATAGAGTTGGTATTCAATTTACAAACGCTTCTCTAGTGACCTCAGTAATCATGGTCAAAGTGCCATTTGTAATTTCACTCGTTGAAACAAGTGCTAAGCGTAATAACAGTTACTCTTTGAGTAATTACTTGTCGAAAAGGAAAGAGAAATAGAAACGTGTGTTCACTTCAAGATCAGATATAAACCAACTCCGGATCCGCCTCCACAAATAATTAAAATGATCCTCACGAAGTAGCAAAATGCCGTCTACAGTCAAGCAGAACAATTAGAAAAAGGAAGATTAATAAGAACTAAATGAGACTTAAACAAAAAAAAGAAAAAGTATCCATTCCGTAGAATGCAATAATTGGGAACTTCACAAGGAAAAACTTCTTTTTCCTTCTCCCTTCGGTTCACTACTATTGGTGGTGGAAAAACTATTAGCATTCAGAGAAAAGCTGAGCATTTATGATACAGATCTCGGGATGAATACATATATGACCATTAACCGGGCCAACAGCGAACGAAAAGATAAAAGAACAACAAAAAAGGAGAGACAGAAATGAATAAATATATAATACGACAAGAGATACGGCAAAGCACCGCATAAATGCGTTCACCTTTTCATATATATTTTTCCTTAGCTCACACAGAGAAAGAGCCACGTAATAATAATTCAAGCCTCATATCATACGTGAGTTACATAACTCCCGGGGGATAATTGCAGGATATTTGTTTCTGTCGGGGAAGCACCAGGTAACGAGACGACGCGATATGATTAGATACAACACGCTTTTCACGTGTTTATTATCGTCGTTATTATTACTATTATCATTTACTATTATAACTCGCGAGGGTTAGGACATGTTTTATGCATGAATAATATTTGCATTCGAGAGAAGAGATTCGTATCAAGGGATTCATTTGCAAGGAGGACGAGAAGAAGAGCAGTGTGTGTGTGTGTTCAGTTGAGGGAATGCTATTATATATTATAATCTTTCTCTGAAAAAAGGGACAATAAGTAAATCAAGTCACGTATTCAGATTTATTTAGAGGAATGAGTTTTTCTTTTTGGTCTTTGTTTTATTATTTTTGTTCCTGTTTTGTTTTTCTTTCTTTCACATATCCTCTTGTTTGTATGTTTATTTATTTTAGCTGCCATCCTCAAGTAATCTCCCGGCCATTCTGTTGTGAAATGTCATGCATGTCAACTGCCTCTGTATAAAAATGGTCCTGAATAATAAGGAGTCACGATATTTGTTTTGCTACTACGTTACAAACACCGCATTTTTCTTTGGGGTTTTCAATTCCGTCACGGAATAAGGGCAAAATTATGATGTTTTCACTTCTGATGCGAGTGTCGTTTGGATAAAGTTGATTCATGAACGAAAAAAACGATTTTGAAATACGTACGTATACGTTGCTTTGGGTTTCTCTACAAATACCGTGGATCACATTTGGTACTTCGTCAACGGGGGGCAATGCAATATTAAAGTTTTAAGCGAAAAAAATTCAAGAAAATGGGAGGTTTTTCAATATCGGATGAAAATCGTATCTCGGAAAATGAGTTTCCTTAACCCTTTGTTAACCACATTATGAAAAGAAGAAAATTTGAATGAACGAAAGTAAAGATGTAACTATAAAGATGATAATAAATAATTATCATGTAAATTACTTGGTAGGTCATTTTGGTTCTAATTATATACAAAAAATAAAAGAAATACTGGTTCTTTTTTTAAACAACTAGTTAGTGCGTAACAAATTATCTATCACGGACTTTAAAGCACCGTCGGTAGATATAGGGTTGAAAAGGTTTTAAACAAAGACTTCTTTAACAAGGCCCACTGTAATTTGGTGAATATAATAAGGATTTTTTCATTATGAATCCATCCAAATTACAAATTGTTTTGAAAGCAGTGTCACCTTAAGAAAGAGAGCGGAAATAAAGAGGGAGAGATAAATAGATATAAATAGAGTATATAAACAGTTTTTACTCTTTGATAGACATAAGATCAATGATCGTTGTCTATCAGGGAATAACTTCTTTTATTATAATTATAATTATTTGTGTCTCGGTTTTACACTATAATTGATAGGGTCAACAGCGATGATTGCTAAACTTTTTACGATCGCAGCACCATTAATTACCATACTATCATAGTTTAGAATCGTAGCTTTATCATTATATTCAATATGGTATCATTACAAAAATCTCTCGACGCCTCTTTCATAGATCTCATGGCACGCTTTGCGAATCATTTGTTCTGGGTTTCATTCAAATTCAAGACCTGCGACTGCCGAAAACCCCTGTTTTGCGAGATAAAAACTTAATTTTGATCGTTTGGTCTTATTGTATACGTTACGGTCAGAATATTTGCCTCTTCGCGAGAAGTTCGATCAGTTGACGGTCACTTCACGAAAACACTAGACTTCGCACATGGATCGCAAAATAAATTGCATATGAACCTAAAAAACTGACAGAAAAATATTCGAATTAAATGTTTATACATCTTATATATAAATGTGAAAGTATGTCTATGTATGTCTGTTTTTTATACAAATTTACAATTTTAGACCGATTGTCATTAAATTTGGCATATATACCAAAATGCATTGGCAAACATGGTCCGGATTGAACCGTAGGCTACTTTAAAAGTTCGTCAGAGCAAGGCAAGTGCCCCAAAAAACTGTCGGGCAACAATAGTTTCTGAACCCCAACAATCCCTTTCGGAATGTTTACTTTGGTTACCGTGGTTCTCAAACAATATGTTCCAGACAGGAATATGCCTTTACAATGGTTTGTCACATCTCTAATGCTGCCGTTATAACAGTTCATTTCTTTGTAATGGTTTGCCATTTTTTCAATCCTCCCAGCAATTGAAGAGAACCCGTGAAGCGCCGGGTATTATGGCAAGTCCTATGGTAAAGGAGGAAGTTGAAATTATTTTGCAGTACTCTATGCTTTAATCTTTGAAGACATGTTACAACAGACGTGTTACGGGCAAACAGGGGCCACGAGACTAACAGAAGTGTTCCTCAAACTTTGGAAATTTTGAAATTGGGAAATTTTGAAATTGGGAAATTTTGAAATTGGGAAATTTGGAATTGGGAAATTTGGAATTTGGAAATTTTTTATTTATTATTGTTTTTTATTCCCGAGTTAAAAAAAATAGTTTATTATCAAAAATTTGAATCAGCGTTTCACAATCAACAGTAATTATTCATGGAAATTGAAAGATTCCCCAAAATATTTGGGCCTTAAGCACCTACACTGAATTAGACGGCCTGAGATTTACTCCCCCCTCCCAAATTAAGTTTGTATATACAGGAAAATTAAAAATTCATTTTGGGGGGGGGGGGACCATACTCCGTCCTTTGGTTTTTGCTTTAAAAATATTTTTCTGATAGCCCTTAGCATCTCAGCACTAATTCCCGCATTGAATAAACTACATCTTCTGTAAAGAGATCATATCTGACAACATCGCGAAGTATTTAGAATAATTTTGAGATTATATTTTCTTGTGCTATTTTCGTTTATTCTATCGAAAATGGATAACTGCTATTCAATTTGCATACGATAACACTCGATACAGGGATCACGAATCGTTTCACGCCCGAGGCACGAAATTTCGACGCCACGCAATCGATTATAGATATCGTTTCCTTCGAGAATTTCTCATCACAATCGGATGGATGATCGTTCGTGATGCGAACAAATACTCCCCCGATGTAAATGGCTGATGACATCACTTTTCTGAGTCTGGGGCACGAACTACTCAGAAATAAGCTGTCATTGCATGTGTGTAAGTTCCGAGATTATACGAATCATTTCCTGAGAAAGTTGTCGGTTTGAGAACAGAAGAAAAAAAAGGAAGAGATTTCCTCTTTTGTTTTCCTATATGAACACGTTATCTTACCGGAAAATCAGTCATCTACTGCTAAAAATGCATGCATGGCAGCATCCACACACACACATATACATATTTTCGTATAAATAACCCACGAAAATACGCGTATCATACGTCATAAAAATGCAGATAAATTTAGGGGAAAGAAGCCATATAAAATGTAGTTTTTTCTTATCGAATAGTGTCAACCATAGTGCCAGATACCAAGAAATAAACTAGATACAGATAAAAGGCCCTATTGTCGATTGGCAATTTCAGCTATAGCACTAAGGAACGAATGGCAGGTAGCATTTTTTAACGTTTCTTAACCAAAAGCATCTCAACTATTCCGGCGAGTCAAGAATGGGTTTTAAACATTGAAAGAAGCTATCAAAAAATGAAAGGCATTCACATCCTTGAAACACCAGCCTAATTCATCCGCCATCTTTGAGCAAAAGTGTGACTTAAGCCTCATCGCTATACCCAATTGCTGTTCCCTATTAAATACAGTAATATAATTTAACTAAATAAGTTAAATATATTTAACTATTATTCAAGGGTTTGGTGTTGAAATTGGTCATTATTGCAGACTGGTCATGATTTCATACCTCAAATCCAACTTCATTGCTAGCCTTAAAAAAGTTCGTTTCATGCGATGTTCATCAATAAGTAATCCACGGGTTTTGCAACTCTTAATTAATTTCAAACTACGAGTGAAAGTTGTTTTCTTGCCCATTGAAACACCAAGGTTTTATGAAAAAATTGTAAGTGTAAACTTAAGTGTAATCGAAGTGTAATAAGCATGAGACGTTCGTTTGCTCAGATTTAAAGGGCATGTAGACTTTTCAAGGACCTGATTGTCACCGCGAAGCAATTTAGATTTTATGAAGCTATCGTAAAAAAATAACATTTTATTATATTTGCATTTAGTAAATTCTGCATTAATAATTGCATTTTTAATTGTAACACAGTTTTGGTCCCTATATATATTAACGAAAGTTTTGTGTGGCTTTGCATGTAAAATTGTACCGGACTGACGCGAATTTCACTTACACGGTTGTCGCCGGTTCCACAGATCGTGTAACTTCGGGGTATTACTGTAGGCCTACTCTGCATTGATTATTTGCTAGACTCTTCTGGGGAGCCATATATAAACGATGGTAACATCAAGTAAGCGGCGGGTGGGAACACTTTGAGAACCACTAAGTTAGGGGCATTGCAATAGCTGGATTTAGTTTGGAATCCAGAGGTCACACATGATGTGCCACCATCGTGACCTCTCTATAGACAAAGCACTGAACTCACAAGACCCAAACATACAAAGTTCCTCACAAATTTTTATCATATTTTATCAATTTCGCCCATAAATCGAAGCATTCTTTGAACATCATTCATTCGCTTCATAAATCTAAACGAGGCATTTCTGACGTAAAAAATGTCTTGTTTAGGGGGGACATTCGATCGTTTAGATTTCTATTCCTGACATTTATTTCGTCCACGAGGATTTGAAAGAAAGAAAAGAAAAGACAGAGGCACCACTATGGATAAATTACACGCCATTCCACTTGAAATACCAAATCCATACACACAAACTCACGCATTCGTAACACCGTACGATTCCACATTTATTTCAAGAAAACAATAAAAATCACTACAACCACATCGTGTAACACGTTCTCACGGATGGAGAGAGAGTTTTTCCCCCCCCCTCTCTCTCTCTCTTCCTCCCTTCTCCTCAATTCTCTATAATTCTAAATGATTCATGGTTATTACCTTTATAAGTTTTTCTTTTTCTTTCACACCTATAATGGTAGGTAAGAGAAGAGACGAGGACATGTTGCCGCTGCAGCCTGTTGCAATATAACATACCTAACGTACATAAAACACAATATAATCTTCATGGCGATGGACGAGAGCGATACCACAGTAAAAAGAAAAAAAAAACAAGTTTCCATCGCCCACGGGGTAATACCATAACTGAAAAAAAAATTTATAAGACACAAGGGCCCTGCCGCACCACAGGCGTGGTTTTCAAAAATAAACGCCAACGCCCAGGAATCAAACCACCGTGAAAAAAGAAAAAGTGGTAATGAATGAAATAATAATAAAACATATATAAGATTGGAAGAGAGGGGAAAGGCGAACATAGTCAAGTTGTAACCCTCCCTATACATATATTAACGAAAATAAAAAATGAAAACCGTGTAGATCGACAGCAGAGATAAGATGAACCTCATATAACGTAGTACCCCATTAGCCGCAATTAGGCCCTTGATATCTCGACGAATAATCGACAGCTCTCAGACGTCGGGTAACAAATACGTATAATAAAGTGTTACGCTCCTCGAAACACGTCTAATAATCGGGTAAGAAAAACCCACGGTAATAATTCTAATAATAATAATGATAACAGCGTAGTTATTCATCGAGGCCCTTTCTGGACGGCTGATATATATGTTTTGAAGACCGTTATCGGGCTGCTCTGAAAGATAATGAAGGCAAAAACAGTTATTAGGATTAAGGTTGCAAAGAGGAGGGAAGCGGGAAAAAAAGAAGAAAGAGGAATGAAAATGAGAAAATTAATTTATTTCTCACTAATTAATGAGAATTAGCGAACAAGGAAATCTAAACATGGGTTAATTATTATTTTTTCTCCTTCTTGGTTTAATGTTATAACTACCGCTTTAGCGCGATTATATATTTTTTGAAATATTATTATATATATACGTATGTTTATTTATTTAATACGAACGAAAATGACATCGGTAGTTAGGCGTGGTTGGAAAGGAAAGTAGAGTGATCTCTGTTCAAGTATAATCCAGTCAAAACGGTAATTATGATAATCGAATATGGCAAGTTAATTCCCGAGTTGACAAGGACTAGTTCGCAATTGAGACTCATGTTGAGCAATAAATTACCATATCACTGTTTATGTGCTGATGATAATCTTTCGGTTTCAATCCAGTCTTGGATAAAGTCGGTTTTCGCGATGATGGGAAAATAACGGTGATTATGTTACATTTATGTTATGTTTGTGTTTTAAGATGTAGACTTTTGCAATTATAATTACAATCTCGATTGAAACGATATCCACGGATTCTCGAAATTTAATCGTAACGACCTAGGTTGAGGTTTTTATTACTTAGTAGATGATATCATTGAAATGGTTATTTTTTATTTTAACATTGAATAGTTCGGAAGCAAGCAAAGCTTGCAATATCTCCATGAGATTGTCTTCGTGTACAAAGATGTTACAATCGCCTTTGTAATCGGACTCAAATGATGTAAATGGTAAGTATGCACTGGTTTTTTCAAATAACTGACAAAGACTGAAGAAGTAAAGAATGTATGAGAACGGAATATTAATTATTCCAACTTAGGGGGGGGGGGAGGAAAGGTACTTATAGCTTGGCGCATGTATGCTGAAATGTAGAATTGATGAAAGTGAACGATAATAGACACAATCATGCAATCATTCCCGTTTTTATTTTTCTGACGGCAATAAAAGCAGATATAATTTTATGAATTTTGGGAAAAACAAATTCTAAATGAAAATTGAAAAAAAATAAGAAAAAAAGCACAACACAGAGCGAAAGTAGCAAAAAAAAATTATCATTGCATTTTATTGACATTAAAAATAAGATTCGTTACATTTTTTCCATTAGAATCACATGTAACATTAGAATCACATGTAACATTAGAATCACATGTAACATTAGAATCACATGTAACATTAGAATCACATGTAACATTAGAATCACATGTAACATTAGAATCACATGTAACATTAGAATCACATGTAACCACCGTTTACTGACGATATACCTAAGATGCCACGATAACGGATGATGTTATAAACAAGTTTAGCCTATAATTTATTTATACAATAATGTTGGCCGAGGCCTATAAGGGCGATGCTCGTTGCAACGACAACCCCACGTTATAGCGACCATTCCATTGCAACGGCCAATAGAGTGAGCCCAAATGCCTTTTCATGAAGGACTTACTTATACGTACGCTGTAACGATCATCCATTATAAAGTTCGTTTTCGATGGAATGATGGGATCGTTATAATGAACGGCAACTGTATGCAATGGATCCCGATTATAACGTTTATTTTCTTTAAAACATCATAAAAACGTTGGGAGCGGGAGAAGGTTTTAACGGGAAATCGTAACAAGTATTGGAGTTGGGAACACGGAAATACATCGTACTAAGCAGGGAAAAACGGTTTAAGTGGGATCGACTTTATAGGAATCTATTTTTGCTTCTCGAGTCTATAATTTAATTGTCACAAAAATAATAAATCTCAGTTTGTTCGCAGAAATTTTACTTTCTATCAAAAATTTGATAAAAATCTATGCTCCCATTAAAATTAATAAAGAAAAATGGTCTCTTTTCATCCGATAGGTAATGATTCGAATTAGATACATTATACTGAATACTAATGAACGATAGCGAAACATTCCGCTATTTGTTAGACCGCGAATTATACTTCCGACATAATACATGTTCAAAGCTCCGCAATCGACCAACTGATTATCAAATATTAATCAATCAGTGACTATAATAAACAAGTTGTAGTGATACATATTCAACTACAATGAAGGTCGAATCATTTTACGTCAATCAGAAATAATCGCGGAATCGAACACGAAGTCTAAAGATAATAAATGACGAATAATAACATCCATTATCTTTCCTGTAAGCGGCAAAAACAGAAAAAGAAAAGAAAAAAAAAACGACTTGATGACAAAAGACCGTGGCCTTTTTTCATCTTGTTTTTTTTTTCTGGTCTTTTGTGTTAGTCGCGGTTCAGGGGTTCGACAGCGGATTTCTTGTCTACTGTGTGTGTGCGATCGTTAACGACTGAAAAGACAGACAGGCAGATATCACGCATAATAAGCCGACAGTCGCTTCATGTCGTCCGGTCTTACGCAAAAACCCATGACGATTTGAGAAAAAATAAATAAAGGTAACGATATTCTTCAGCGAACCGTCACATCCCAAGTCTTAAAATCGGATTTATGAAAGGGGAGTGTTTCGTTAAACCGAGAAACGAATCTGCGGTTATAACATTTAAAACATGTATATCATCTTATATATAGGGTGCATAGGAAAGTCCCTTTAGCCTGGAATAACTCGTGAATCGTTGTCCTAGAAGCATAAATTGCAATTAGAAAAAAAAATATCAGAATAACGTGTAGACCTCACATGTCACTTATATTCCAAGAGGTTGGAAAGTTAATAAAATAAAAGAATAATTTTTATTTCGTTCGCTGCCCTAAATAACCCGATTAGAAAATTGTTGCCCTGTCACTTCTGTGCACAACAAAAAAATTTCAATGTTTTTTTAGTGCAATATTCGCTCAGATAATTGATTCGAAAATCGCAGAAAATGAAGTCAAGAATTGCATAAACTAACGGACAAGCTCATTCTCTGCTCCATATTCTGTTCTTTTTCTCATTTTCAGCGACTTCGAATTTCAATATACCAGCAAATGTTGCACTTGAAAAAATGTTTAAATACCTTGCCAAGCTCGAGCAGTTTCGTCGCATTAAAGAAAAAAAATAGTATACGCACTATAATTTGGCTATATATATATACATATATATATTGCTCCTAATTTTTTTTGCGCATTTCCATTTAGACATTTCCAACGTGATTTTTGATGATCATTTACAGTTTGAGCAAACTCAGAACTGAATAACTTTATGTACATATAATATATCATATGATACTCTACTCAGATTATAAGCTTATAGATATGAAATTTATGAATTTAATTTATATTTCATCTTTGCTCCAAAACAGAGCCTATAGGTCACTAGTGTCATTGGAATAGTTAAAAAAAAACAACAACACTATTTTGAACAACAAGCAACGAATATATATGCACTTTTTACCCGGGCACCCACGTTCTGCAGCCAGGCCCTTAGGCTAGGATTGTTCACGAGGTACTTTATAGCGGGGGTTCTTCACCTTTTTTGTTTCACGAAGACTCTCTGCAATAAGACGAAAGCCAGGGACACTCTTGCCAATGCATTTTACTCTCCATTTTCGGAAACTCGTTAGTAAACAAAATTTTCGGTCCCATGGGTATCCGTTGCTGTAATTATTTTCTCAACCAAGCTCACGGACCTCTTTGAAACCTCCACAAGGACCGATGCCAAATCGATAAAAATTTTAAACAATTACCCCTCTGAATAAAATAACTTTCAGAAAAGGAATTTACACCACGACATAAAATTTAAAAAAATGAATAAGATGAATGTAAATATTTCATTATCGTGCAAACGATAAAAAAAATACTTATCTCATGAATTAATTTAATAGACTAAAAGCAAGAAACTCAATCTAATAAATTTTACAAGAAGAATAAATATCAACATAACTTAAATATGGATTGTGTGTACGTCGAAGATAACGATGAAAGTAACTGGAAATAACCGGAAAAGAACGGACATACAATGACTCAAACATTATTTTTTTCTCATTTCAAACTTATAAAACACCAAATTAAGTAATTTAATTAAGGTTTTGTGAGAGAGGGACAACAAGATTCTTTCATTCTCCCTTTTCTCTTCATAAGATTCGACATTTTTTTTGTTAGTTTTATCCAATAAAGACAGAAGAATCCCGGCACTCGGAATAAAATGGAAATCAAACATACGAGTCATTAACGGAAACAGATTTGCGTTCTGGAGAGGGTAGAAGAATTCTCTAATTTGCATAAAATTTGCGTAATTCCCACGAGATGGTACGAGTTACAGTTTATGTTGTAGAAAAACAAGAATAATGATTATAAAAAAAGACAATTTAGGATTCGGTATATTGAAGAGAGGATAAGAAGCAGAAAAAAATACAAGGACACTGACAAGAAGAGTTTGCGATAGAAGTAGAGAAAAAAAATTAAGGACAATTACGGTACTATGGTAATTCCGGTACAACCCTGAGGGAGGAATTTTTTTTTTTTTTGAAAGAAAAAAAAACCGGATTATTAATTTCACTGTAGAGAGAGAGTCTCTGGCTAAATGGAGAAAAGAGAAAAAAATCTTGGTTGAAAAAAAGGAGCGAAAAAAAACGAGATGTTCACATGAAAAAACATAATGATTCAAAAAAAAAAAACCACCCAAAAAACAGCGAAATAGATAAAAACATCGTAAATGTAATATTTTTCCCCCTCGTTCTAAGATTGTTTTCGTTTAATTCTTAGAAAAAAATGAATGGATTTTTTTTTTTTCGAAAGGAAAGAATCGTTAGACATTTAAAATAAATTAAACACATTAAAATTCGAAGAATAATCACAAAAACGGATAATTTTTTTCCAATTTTTAAAGGATTTGAATTGTAATTTTTTTTGGTAGGTATGATGTGTACTAATTAATTTTTTCCTTCCATTTTTTAATCGGTTTTAATGAAAAAAAAAGTTTAAAACATGCATCGGAAAAGAGAAATTTGGCGAATTCTGATTATGTAAATTTTTAGTCAGTTGAATTTGCTCAGTCGATGAATTAATTGTGGGGCGAATCATTCAGAGGAACTCATTTTTTTTTCTATCATGAAGGGCATCTCTCTACATCTTGGTGAGGGGACCCCCTAGGCTTGGATTTTGATGGACCCCCTAGGCTTGGATTTTGATGGACCTCCCAAGGCCAGTCTATTTAGAAAGGTTCCATATTGGTGTCTTGGTGAATTTATAATTTTTAATCTTTCTATTCTAGGATTTTGTTTCTGCTTTATTCCGCCTTTGGAAATTTTTTTAAACAAAATAATCGTTAGATAATTATAATAAATTAAAGGTTTCAAAAATTGAAAAATAACTAACACACACAAATATATATTTTTAAATTTTTAAGCATTTGAATATATTTTTTTTGTATGATGTATAGCAATAATTTTTATTTTTGCCTTCGATTTAAACAAAAGAAATTGTCTCAAAGTAGAAAAAATTTAGAAATTTTTGATTATACAGAGTACGTAGCAAACAGGGGGTATGGAATTTTACTGGTGATCCTAGATGTATAGTTCCAATTAGAAAAAGCTTCCAAGTAACCTGATGCCAAAAGAAAATCCATGTTTCTAAGTGCAATATTCGTCGAGATATTCTCGAATTCGAAAAACGTTGGAAAGTTGAGAAAAAAAGCATTAAAAATGCGGAGCAACCGTTTTACTCACATTTAGGGGCCGTTCAAGTATTACGTAAGCAAATTTTTAGCCATTTTTGACCCCCCTCTCCCTTGTCAGCAAAGTTTCGTCATCAGCTCTGCCCCTCTGAATCCTAACTCATATTTTCATAAAGGGTGGTTGCTGACGTAATCATTATCCAAACCCCCTCTCCCCCCCTTGTCATCAAAAGTCAGCAAATCGGAAACCACCTCTCCCCACACGATGATGACGTAATACTTGAACGGCCCCTTAATGCTGTTTTTTTTTTCAAACTTCTCTCTGTTTTTCGAATTGGAATATCCTGTGAATATTGCACACTTAGAAACATGAAATTTTTTTTGTAGGCATCAGCAGAAACAGGACAACAACTTTCTAAGCGTGTTGGGTTGGGATAGACGGGGACTTTATAAAAAAGTTACTTTTTTATTTTAAAACCTATACACATGAATGACATAACTGAGTACTACTACACGTTATTTGGAAACTTTTTCTAAGAGGAAGTATACCAGTAAAATGCCATACCCCCCCCCCCACCCCCGTTTGCTATGCACCCTGTATAAATGTAAATGCATATTTTCTGTGATTAATAAATTTAAGCGATCGTCAATTTGTCCAGCCGAAGAATTGAATGTGAGACTAATCAGATAAGTGGATAGAAAAAGTATTTTTTTAATCGTTGAAGGTAAGGCACAGCAGACACAGCATCAACATCTCACCCCCAGGGCACAAAGTAGAGCCCTGGTCAGCCTCGCCCCTCCTCATATTGATTTTCCAGTAAATTCGTAGATTAAGAATGAAATAATAATAAATTAATAAATTAAACGTCTTTGCTTAAGTTAATTTAAGGTATAGTCTTCTAACTGATGTTCTGTGGAACCCTGGTTTCACAAGAGACTTACAAGGATCCCGTGATATCAAAATTGCATTTTCATTGATTTTTTCAACTAAATTAAACTTCAATTCAGTTCATTAATATAAAAGGATAATGAAGCATTATATTTGATTAGTTAAAACCACCAAAGAGACACAAAGATACCATACTGTTTGTTACAATGGAGTTAATTCGAAAACATTACAAAGTTTTATTCCGCAAATACATCTCTGTTTGAGAAATATTGATATTTTTGTGTGGGTTTTGTAGGACACTCCCGTAATCATCAAGGGCTTCGTAGAACATTACCACGTGCTAACTAAAACCTTCTGAGCCTTGTCAGATTCACACTTCTTGTGAATAGCTAAAGGTAGCTTCATGTATGTAGTACACCCGCACATTTATAATAAAAAAAATTGAATAGCCTCAGATTTATGTCAAATACGAGTAGAAATAAAATACAATTCGCATAGAATAAAATCTTCAAGAAGGAGAAAAGAAACTTTGCATGAGAAGCTCAATAAATGAACGAGCCAGAGAAAAAAGGGATATAAAGGGCCACATATACCTGATACAATCTGGACATTACTGAGAGTAATGCTCACAAACGTGACTTAGTATCAATTCTTTCGCCAGAATGGTAGCAGCACATCTGCGTTTCATTGTAAAATGACTCAGAGCGAATACTATGGAACTGATGTTAAAAAATATAGATTTCTCAACAAATGTAGTTGCGGCATTTGAAGGTTGGGCGATTTAGGCACAAATACACACTTTACTCTGACTCCCAGGGGATATTACTAATGGAAAAAACGGCTGCCAACCTATTCACTCGTACAAGGAAAAATAAACTGCTAAGCATGCAAACATATGTATTTTTCCATACATTCGTGGGATTCGTGTACGTACAATGACCGCCAAGAAAGTTACTGAAGAGCTATGAGAGAAATTGGACTGGGGGGGGGGGGGCTTTTATAGCTGTCATTTCCTACTTGTAACATCTCGAGAAGAAAAGAATAAGTACTCTCCCTGTGTGTCCACGCCGATCTTTTTTCTATTATTGTTCGGAATCGTGAAACACACACAATAGCCATATTTCCAAGTTGAAGATCATATGTTACCGAAAATGGACACAGACGTATGTAAAAATATGAGAGCATCCGCTTTGTCACTCTTGACCGCGATGATTGCCATTATGTATCTTCTTCTTTTTTCTGCAACCGCAATGCTGTTACGAGAAAAATGAGACTGTACATTGTGCTGCAAGAAATATGAGGTCCCACAAAACATCAAGTGAAAAATATTCCAACAGTTCTGTTGTTAATTACTATTCCAATTGTTTGCGTATTCTTATATCGAACCACTACTGTTTGCATTGATATCAGAATTGTCATTGAATTTGATTGGTGTTGTTCTTCAGTTGAGTGTTGATAATGCAATGTCATAGTCATGCAAGGTCTGCCAATAATTTTCATCGCGTCTGTCATTGAAATAAACAACGACGAGTTTTCCTCTGTTTCTTTATCATCCAAAAATCACAAATAGTCACTCGCGAAGTATTGAAACACATATTAATTTCGTCGAGTAAAGCAAGCAAGCAGGGTTCCGAGCAAAATCTGCTTGACCAGTTGCTTGCCTTTCCTAGAGATGAACTCCAAAAATTTCATTTTCCTGATTGAAAGGCCAAATTGGATATAAGCTTTCACCGTGGATTGATCTTATGCTAATTGCCCTCCCACTTTTCAGATTTTTTTCCTTATCTTTTATCGAATATTTCCATATTTCTCTGACCCTTGTCGAATATTTCACCTTTCCCTGATCATTTTTTATCCGTTTCTCTTATATCCCAGTTCGCTAAGAACCTTTGGCAATAGGGAAAAAAGCACAATATTAAAAAAAAAAAATCGCCTAATTTTTTACACACCCACTTAAACCCTACACATTCCAGCAGGAGCCATAGCCGCGGTCCAAACATATCCCTAAGAATCATCTGATGTGGCCCGCGATAAATAATCAAACCACTCAAGTGGCTGACGATAGAGTATCAACTCACTTGGGTGGCCTGTGGCACATATTCAGATCGTTTAAGCGACATTTCCAAATCAGCTGGGCCAACCGAATGGACTGCAGTTTAATCAAGTGGCATGTGGTACACTTGCAGATCACTTAAGCGGCACGCGGTAGTTGCATGCATCACTCAAGTGGCCCGCGGCAAATTTTTAGATCACCTGAATCCCTCTCGGGCGTAATAATTTCATATTACCCGAGTTGTTCGGTGCACATTATCAGATCACCTGAGTGGCTCAAGAATCAACTGAGATCACTCAAGTTGCAAGCGACTCATTTTAAGATCACTCTAGTGTGAATTGCGGCCCTTTTTCCCGATAACTCAAACGGCTTGATGCACATTATCACATAACTCAAGTGGCCCGCGACTCATTTTAAGATCACTTGAGTGTGACTTGCGGCCCTTTTCCCGGTAACTCAAGTGGCCCGCGTTAAGTTTCCAAACCAATGAATTGGCCCGCACTCTCCAAAAGGTTGAGGAGCACCCATTACTTAAACGATCATTTCCGAATTTTGGATATTAATCGTGTGAAACAATTTTTTCAGAGGTTAATTGAAAGAGACCCCTCACACACACAACACTTTAACCATTCAGGTGCTGAAAGTCAATAAACACCGCTCAAGTAATTTACTCAATGCAGGTCAAAAGCGCACGGAAAGACCGTAAATTATGATCGTTACCGCCTGAAGCAGGTGTTAGGGACGCTTTCTTGCCCCTCATAAAAATTATGAAAAAACAAAAAACTCCCTTCAAAATTAACTATATTTTAAATAACGAAACAGCATAATAATTAGACATCATAACCACGAATTTTGTTTGGAAGTTACTTCAAATTAGCGGTTCTCCTCACGTGATGGGGGACGGGGTATATACTTGAGACTTCAACTGGCAACGCTTTTAATGACCAAGAGAGAGAGAAGTTACCTTCTTCCTTCTATATATATTACTTCTTCCTGTCTTCAACTTTTCGGGATACAGGGAAGGAAACGCGAGAGCAAATATGAATCAACGCTATAACACACACACACACACACACACACGCACAGCCGGCAGCAGCAGCCATTAAAACTCACCCCGTATAAGTGGCAAATGCACCAAGGAAAAGGTTAGTTCACCGCCGGCTTTTCCACCTTGTCTAATCTGTATGCAGCAACATACATGGAACCACAGGAACGTTTCATCTGCTGACCTGTCACGTAAGGAAATTTCTGCAGATGCTGGAATTTACCCTCTCTTTTCCATGACGAACGACCCGACATCCAACTCGCTAGCTTATGTGTGTGTGTGCGAGCCGCTGCTGCAGACTACATACATACAACAGAAAAGAGTTGTTTTGAAGATAATAAATTATTCTGCGCTTCACTTTCAGCATTGTAATGAGGACAATACGTGTGGCATTAAATCTCCATGTATTACGAGTATAAGCCGAGAAGCAAAACTCTGAAAAGTCTGTACATGAAATTGCATATAAGAGTCATTGTGTGTTTTGTGTAGTTCTTTTAAAAATACTTTTAAGGCCTCGGAATTACTGATTGTGTGTTAATCAAAGGTGCTCAACCTTTATCAGAGAGCGGGCCACTTCAATGGGTTGAAAACGTGTCGCAGGCTACTTAAGTGACCTCTAAATATATTGGGGAATACTTAAGTGCTTTGCAACTGTGCTGTGGATCATTCAAGTGATCTGTAAATATGCCGCAGATCACTTGAGTGAACTGGGAATGTGTCGGGGGCCGCTTAAGTCATATGAAAATGTGCCTGTGAATTGCACCGTGGGTTGCTTAAGCGCTCTAGAACTGTTCCACACGTCACTTAAGTGATCTGTAAATATGCGAGAGTCACTTGAGTGATCGTCTTGAGCATATCGGAGGCAAAATATTCGCTTAAATAAGGCATGTCCACTTGAGTGATGTGGAACTGTGCAACGGGCAGCTTAAATGCTTTGGAAATGTGGCGTGAGTCGCAAGCGCCCGAGTGTCGTTGTGGTAAGATGCTCGTCTACCAACGTGGAGGTTGGCGTCGAGGTCTGAGTTTCAAACCCGAGGAAGAATATAGTTAAGATATTTTTCCTAACGAGCTTAAGGTGACCACCGATAAGTGGCGCCTTCATTTCCAACCCAACTCATTAATGACAATAAATTGCAATATAGGCAATATGGCCAGAGTTGGTGAAGTAGTGTGACTTATTCACAACACACACACGAAACGTTCCTTCATGCGCCGATCCATTAGAAATTTCACAGAGGAAGGTGAACGAAGTGCATGCGCGGTCGGGTAGGTATCCTTGTACTTAGCTAGATTTTTTTACAGCTTACATATTTGTATCATGAAACCAGATATCATCAAGTAAGATTCGCCGAACCTTGCCTAAATGGGGCCCATGGGTTAAGATTAGGCCATGGTTCTATGACAATTTTGTTGGATTCTGAAAGTAAACACACCCTTTCGCACAATATTTAAAAAATTTCGGATATCCACACCTACATTTTTTTTTCAAAGCCTTCTGTGCCCCCCACCCCCTCCAACGGCATCGCATGGCTTCCCTTCCACTTTGTTTGGATTGCACCGAAAATTTTCTTCTCGATTCAACGAATGCATGTTTTGATGATGGAGAAAAAAATCAGTTCAAAAGTTTCCCGGCAGAGGGCATGATGACAGCAAGAATGAGATGAAAAGTTATTCATTCATTTGCATTTATGAACATTAGCTGCTTTCCTGCAGGAGATGCCATCTCACGTGAAAACTGCAATATCGACCGGACTTGCTGCGCTTATTGTGACTGGCGATTTCGTCTTGTTTTGGTGGTGGACAAACGAACAGCTTATAATACAATATATTCATATAAATGGCTTTAAATTGTTCCTTATGCCAGTTTAGCTCCTATATCAATATGCTATATACGAATGCTATTTTCTTAAATGAAAGCACATGGAATTCTCTCAGTGCACAAAATCATGGCTCCCACAAGAGGTGGACTGACAAGGCTCCAGCCCTGGGGCCCGGGACGATTTTCACCATTTTTTTTTGTTTTTTCACGCTATAAATTCATCATAAAGGGGCCCGTGAAAGTGTGGTCGGGAGGGGCGCAAAAGATCCCAGCCTAGAGGCCCTGCTCTAGGATGTGGGGGGCCATGCACAAAATATTGATGAAATCTAACGTTAAATATTGATTTGGATTGAGATCAGCATCTCAGATTCAAGCGTGTAAATAAAAATGCACACTTTTCTGTTCAGTTGTACATACAGCGCGAAAATTTCGCTACGGTTTCAAAAAGAGTGTCTCAGTATTTAATATTTAAGCAGCTGTGACAGCATTTATAGACGGCACAGAGGAATAGGTATTATTATGAACGCTTGAAGAAACAGAGATTACTCTTCCATTTTTTATTCTCCCAAAACCATTTTGAGACGAATCCATAATTGAAAAACTGGACATTCGTCGCCAATTTTGGCTGCTCTTTAGTCCATTAGTTGCCTCTCACCTCGCTCTCTCAGTCTGTTTGAATTGGGGGGGGGGGGATGTGTTGCAACCCCGTCATCTCACTCTCAGTTGCCATCATCAAGAGCTTTTCCTCTCGGGCTGTGTTCTACTCGCGCTGAAAGCTTAATCAGTCGAGATGCAAATGATGCTGCAATTAATGCCTCCGAACACTGTTGCAGATTGCGTAATGACAGAGCGGCGGCGACCGAACGGCGTCTGTTATTCCCACCCGCTTTCTCGGGATTACGAATCACCAATTAAACTGATCCCTAACGAGAAAAGTTCTGGCGACTGATCGCGAAACAACCAGCCAAATTAAGATACGGCCACACGCACATAAACACAAGTTCAGTTTAATAAAAATCTCACCTAATAACCACGGTGAAACCGCAAAGCAGAGGCAGCTTTGCTTTCAAAATGCTTTCCAAAATAATAATGCAGCAGATATAGTATTCCCAATCGTATCATTTATTTTTCGACCGACGACATCACCCTTCACATCCATTGAAACTAGCGTTTTTATCTGAACTTTCCCCATCATGCTCTATTTAAAAAAGTAACGTTCAAAAATCGGTAATTAGTTGTTCAGATCACACAATGAATATAGTGTAATTTCCAGTCAGGGCCACCCATATCAAACGTGGGGCCCGATGCGAAAACAACAGCGGGACAAGATGCATCCAAACAATTTCGGAGCATCTAAGCGATTTTATGTACTTTGTGGAAGAAGGGAATTGACACCAAAAAATTCATACATTATTACAACATATGCAGGAATGTTGAAAAATATCAAAACAGAAAAGAAGGTAACTGACAGATAATTTCAGCACATCCATGTGTGTATGTGAATGTTCGGAATGAGTGAAAGAAATAATTAAAGAATTGATGATAATTCAAAATACATTAAAGAAATAATTCCAGTCACCGTAAAAATTCAGAATTGGTGAAAATTCAGAGAGAATTTATAAAAAATACAGAAGCACTCTACTACCGTAAGTGCGCTCCCCCCTAAAATGCATGGGAGTGGGGAAGGTAGCCGTACCTGTGGCACACTTCCTAAGTAGATGGCTCTGTGTGTCCAGTTTAATTTAATTCCATGAACTGGAAATTATGTTGCGAGAGTTACGATTTTCATCCAGGTTTTTTTTCGAATTTTCACTGAATTTTTTTTGTCGCTGATAATTTTTCTGATAGCCTGATATTGAAAATAATCAGAAACATATAAAGCGGTGATCGATGGATATTCTTGTGAGATCCTTAGATTATTTCACAAAAACAGAAAGTATCGTTCGAAACGATCGTGCGTCATCGACCAATGTACCATTCACAATCATATCGATTTGAAAATCAGGTGATTTAATCTTGAAAACTTTTCAAATCCGCTTTTACATGATAATTTACTAAAAACCACGAAAAACAACAACACGTTGACCTGATTATAGCAGTGAGAAAAAGCAAAACCTTCATATTCATACAATGCCAATATTGAAATCGATTTTCCTCATTCACTGAATTTCAAAAGAAATAATAATAACAACATATCAAATCAATGATATACTGGTGTTTTAGCGTGAGAAACAGAACTCGTTTGAAGTTCGTAGAACTATCACCGTGAAGATTTTACCGAGTCACTTCTGTAAAGGCCACTTCCTTTAAGGGCCGGGTTGTTAATGTCCGAAATTTCCCTCATACATTTATTTTTCTTCTTATTACATGACCATCTATACGGCATCCTCCCTTGAGATTCACTTTGTGGCGCGAGAAGTTCAGGGATTCTTAACCTATGGCTCCCTACCCAAACTTTATTCACAGGGGCTTCCTGGATGAGTCATACGAATCCCCTTACAGTCTGAAATAAATGCACTGGTTTCACTAATTTTGAATAACAAACAGTCCAATGGGTTGCAAAGCTGATCTTGTTGTTGATTTTGGGTCGCGCTTGAGAAAAGTTAAGAACCCCTGTAAAAGCTAGTTTCGTATTTAGTTACGTCAATGAATTTCTTGCTTTGCTAAGTTGTTCAATTGCTTTGCATCTGTGAAATGTTATATTAATTAAGAGAATCAGCTATCAAGAATTCAATAATGAAACCAAATAACAACAAAATAAATAAGTCGATAATAACTAAAAGAATATGGTTTTGAAGGAACTCTTGTGAAAAAAAAAAGAAGTTTACAGAGGTTTGGGATAAACAAATAGTGTGAATAATTCATCGATTATACAAACACAAATACAAGGCCACAACAGGCAAAATGCCCAACGAGATGACTGAGAAAAAGATGCCATATGCTTCTGAAATGCAGCAACCCAATTAAAAATGCAATCACAAATCGCATTAACAATAGTTAACATCGCAGTTTCGAATATTCGTATGAATATATATGCCTTTTAATTAATTTGATGCTAAATTTTCATTTTATATTGAACATGGTTGCAATTGAGGAATGACGGGTGGACCTGAGGCAGAGGGCACGGAATTTCACCTTTTGCTCGAAATTTGCAGGGCAATGCAAGTACACCAAAACGAATGCTTTCTCCAGGCGACAGAGTTAATAATTATTGATCTTTCTTTTTAAACCAGGTCATTGATTACAGGTATCATGGTGGCTTAACCTTACAAAAGTCTAGGGATTTTTTCACTGCGGCGGCAAATTAATGGTAATCTGAAGTTTATTCCCAGTAGTCTTAAAACTTCAAAGCACCAGTGCGAGCCTATCGTCTTTTCAAAACAATATCGCTCCTTCCAGTAACAGATTTTGTAAAATTGACATTGTGCCAAGAAAATAATTATTCCATGTCAGCTTTTAACTTCTAATTTGGAAGTTTAGATGGAAGAACCTGAACACATAACATGCACACTACACAAATAAGTGGTTAGGTTCCACAATTTTGACATATCCACCTCTTAAGGGTCCAAATAGGTAAGTTGTCTCAATGGAATGAATTGTGTTAGTGACGTTATGGCTTTGTTGTTGAGAGTTCGATCACATTCAGGCCATGTGACTTCCAATTCCACTTCATGCTAAAAAAAACTTCACTGACTACTCATCCACGCTGTATAAACATAACACAGCATACGGTGATAAATGGTGGAAATTATATATTTCTGTAATTTTTTTTTTCATTCACCTCTGTTAAGGAGCCACTTCTCTGAGTAGGCAATTCCCAGGCCTTCTATCCGAGAGCCATTACAGCAAAAAACCCTTCGGCCGTAATTGAAGAGAATTATATGATAATCGATTTCAGAAACACGCCATACAAGCAATTATTTCATAAAGAAAAAAGAACGAGATAAGTTCCATTCCCTATAATAAGGAATGTAAAAGAAAAACAACTAGAGTCCCGACATCAGCAGAATGAAAAGATCCACAAGAAATGGAAAAAGAAGAAAAGTTGGATGAGGAGGATATTCCAGTCGAATGAAGTGTTAAATGGAAAGACACTCTTTGGCCTGGAGGATCACGACCGTCACGAGGTCATGAAAAAGAAATTAATCATGGAGTCAACTGCAGGCAATCCATTTTACTCACTGCTTAAATGAAAGATACACACACACACACAAAAATAAAATTACGTTTCCCTTGAAGAATAAGTAAGTAAGAACTAAAAAAAAAGGAGCTTATATCTTCTTACGATGCTTGACAGTGTTTTTCTGCTTTAAGGAATGAAAAATTGAATGGGGGAAAAAGAGAGGTATCCGAGGAAAGGGAGGAGACCGAAACGACGGCAGCAAGTTGATAAAATAAATCGAAGAATAACAAAATAAGAAAACTAGCTTCTCGTGACACTTGTGATAGTGGTTTCGACCCTTTCGTCTCACTGTACTCAAAGTGCTCCGAGCTATATTTATATATATATTTACAAGCACTCATGTATGTTTTTATTAGGCGAGGTACAGCGAAAGGAAAAGATAGGAAAAAGAGTTACCATTTGTTCCAATTTATCAGCGTTTTGGCGTGTGGCCATACTTCTCCGAATGTTTTCCCGAGGTACAAAACCGGTATCAGGTGTTGAGGTTACCACGGGAAGTTTATTTTAAGCTAGTAGCAACATCTTGTAGCTGAGGGATAAGGACAGTTATACCGAAATCTTGTAGCTAAAGTGAGGTAAGAGGGGGGGGGGGTAGGAAAAACATTATATACGGGTAGAAATGAGAAAGAATATTTCTTTGGCAATAGGAGCTACGGATATATACAGTATTTGATGATGGTGGTGGTGTTGCTTGAAAGATACGTCGAGGAAAAGAAAACATAACCGAGATAGAAGAGTATATTTTCGATTAAGAAAAGAAGACCAAGGTTGTGTCTTCCCAAAACGGGGCTGGCCGTTTTCCTATAGCCTTCTTCACCCGAGAGTTATTTATTTTGAGTTATGAGGAGATAATGATTAGCCAAAAATATCACTCGTTATGAAGTCGTACTTAGGTGGAATAAAGTAGCTTCAGGGGTGTTATCGAATCGGTGTTATCCGAAAATTTAATTAAACTCCTCTCCAAAATTTTAAGGTATTTCTGTCGAAAAGAGAGTACTCTTATTTTATAAGTGAAAAATTACTCTATTATAACCTAAATTTTGAAGAAGTATTTTCACTCCTCAAATGAAAATTGAAAAGATTAAAATTAGCTTTGATGTGTGAATCACGCATCTAGATGCGTATTGGCGAGTACTGGTTGGAATTATTCCGGAGGTAGACGGGCAGTTAAGCTAATTGGGTGTAGCAAGATTAATACTAAAGTTATGGGAAGACTGATATGAAAGTTAATGCCGTAACTACTGGTATGGCTCCATACTTAATTTTTTGGACAGGATTTCCAGCAAAATCTGCTCGATCATTTTTCTGACCAAAAACCAAAAAATTTCCCTTATTGTGTGATATCAGTTGTATCGAAACACTGATCTAAGCATTCATAAACATAATAACATTCTTACTTAAGAAAGAAATATAATTCCGCATTACAAATATTAACTTTTCAATTTTTTTTTCAAGTTTGTCTTTTCCATTTTTCGGATTTTTACCCCCCCTCCCCCCGACTCTTATAAAATATTTGCATGTTCATTAGCTTAACTGACTTTTGCAAGTATGTGCATAGTTCCCGTTCTTTTGCCAAATATTTATAAAATTTTCTGAATTTTCAGCTCACAGGGAACCCGATCGGATCACTTTTTAATAATTTTGCAAATAAGTAGATGGATCTAACGGATCAGCATGATTCCGCAAAGAATATATATAGAGCGAGAACGCATTATTACATTATCATGATTGTCCCATTTCAATAAAGTTCCATTCCATCACATTGCTATACATTGAAATATTCAAATATATCGGTGTCTCCTATAAAAGCATGTTTATCAAATATCTTTCGTCAGTCATATCTGGATTTTTGCGCTAAACTTAACGTGCTCTTTATTACTACTACAAAATTTTCAAGTGGACTGGAGATTTAGAAATGCGTGAACGGAAAGCATTTAGTTTGGTGCCGGAAAATTTACAGAACTGCGACATATTTCATGCTATCCTACTCTACTTGATATAAAAAAAGGGTATCAAGAGAAAAGTTTCAATTAATGTTTCAAAGGCAATATCAGCTGTCATACATAATAAATTACAATAAAACTTCCACCAAACTAATTTTTTCTAACGTGCATGTCCTAAAATACGTGCAGATTGCAAGGGCATACGCAAGGTCAGTTGCCTAAGAAATATTGAAAATACTTTGTGAGTTACTTTTCAGATTTCTGTGACATATATTAACAACATAACATAGACAAATTTATACAATGTTTAGCACTGTGGTAATATCCATCCGTATCCAAGTTTTTCCCCCATCCGAAATAGGTTTAGTCTTTCTTTATTTCGGATAACGTAGATTCTTCAATGATAATATAGTTAAAATATGTTCCCATTTGAATTCTGAAATTATAAAGAGACTGCTCCGGTTCAAAAATAATCTCAATACTTGCACTTATAATTGCACGGATCAAATACATTAATATGCACGATGAATAAATAGGCATAATAAAATATTCTTGTACTCACAGTTGCGATTCTCCAATTTTTTTCCCTACTGCACAAATACGTGAACTGTAACTCGACGGTAATCCTCTACAAAAACAACTCACGATTATAGTAAATCCAAACGGATTCTGTCCGTTGTAAAAGTAGGATGACGCGTTTTATCCGAGCACTCGTTGGAGAAAAAACACAGAAATATTTTTTTTTTCAAGTATCCACAAATCAGAGATCTCACAACACTTTTCTGGAAGCGCTAATAAGTCGTCGAGGTGATTGATGCAGTCAAAACAATCTCTTCATCACCACCTCCGCCTCAGCCCAGAGTCGGCAATCGTGAAACATTCCAAGGAAAGACGCACGCGCGCGCAACGAATCCTCGTCCGATAGGTTTAACATAGCGCAAAAGTAAATTATATGATTATTTAATAATAAAAAAATATTGATAACAATAATAAAGGACGCACTCACGTTTTCCTAAAACACACACAAGCACACAGCGAAGAATCCATTCCACAACAAACTTATCTCTTGATGTTGCTGACGTCTAGTGTCGTATCCTCACTCCGGAGTAAAGATTTCACTTTCAATGTTTTGCGTGCGCCTGTTCTAGTTGTTATTATGTTCAAGCCCATCGACGCGATAAGTTTCGCGAAAAAGTCACACCTACTTGCGTCGCCGTAATTAGTAGCAGTAATGAGGCGCCTTTTCTCTCTCTCTCTCTCTTCTCTTCTTTTTTTTTCGACGATTTCCAGATGAATATTCAGCGCCTCCGAACCATCATCGGTAAGAACTGGCTCCGGTCGCTGCTAAGCGAAGACTGCCGCCGAAAACACGAATCCCCAAAAACTCCCCAACTATTGACCGCCGCGGTTGCCAGACTTCCTCGCTAGATGGCGCTGCAAGATAGGAGTCTAGATCTGCATTTTTTTTCCAGGCTGGTAGTTTTTGCCATTGAATGCACAATTAAATCTCGCTACAACGATACTCGATGTAACGATAAATCCCTCTACAACGATATTTTTGCAAGTGTTTCTTGGAAATTCCTGAATGTGTGATTGTTAAGCTGCTGCCTCTCGATATATAACGACAATCCCTATACAACGATATTTTCCGCAGAGAGTACCCCGTTTCATTGTATTCTATATTTCTTTTCAATAATATTTTGTGAAAAATAAGGCAAAAAATATTTTTTTTCTTCTATGCCCTCTGTTTCTGTGCAGGGAGTTTTCGCTTGATAAATGAGCGCCACCTTATTTGGAAATTTGCCTTCAGAATTTGTATAATACCTGCGAATATTGATAGTAATGTAATTAAATAGAGGAACGAAAAACCGTGCTGTGTGTTCATCACATTCACGCTAAACAAATTAAATTATTTACTATTTTTTATTTTATTCACACAGAATTTTCTTCTTATTTTTTATATATATATATTTTTCTCATCTCTATTTTTTCGTCAAGTTATAGTACGTGCAGGCATACTTTTTTATTATTCCTCCCATTTAACTATTTTGGTTATGGGCTGTTACAGTCTCATCTACGGCACTCCGATATATGAGTGAAGGTTCAAGGCTAACTATTTCTCATTTCATAATGAGTAGGTTGTTTGATATACTAAATATGTATTATATTCCTCCCGTATGTAACATTAACTTACTTCGACTGTTATTCTGTTTTATTTGCTTTTCCTCTATGTATTGCCACACATACACATCAACAACATTTCAATTCAAATTTAATTTTGTATTCATTTCCGACCATTGACTATGAAAAAGAATGCAGATATTTATTGGGAAATGTTGTTAAGAGTAGCCTAAGAGAGTATGTAAAGAACGTGAATATCTTCTACAAACTTCACTGAACTTTCACTTGTGATGACTACAGATCTTCAATTTCCCACTTGCATTTATTCCCTACAAATTATAACACAAAAATCACGAAATATGCGTATAAACCGCCAGATTTTTCCACAATATCCATTTCCGAGACACTACTGTGCATTCAAAAACTTTCCACTTTTCACTCAATTTAAAAATAAGATAATAAAAATTTAAAATACGACTATAATTTTAACAATTGGGGAAGAAAATCTAAAACTGGCTAAAACCGGACATCTTGTTGGGTTAGAAACTTAGACAGTTCGGGGACTTGGGACCGAAACATCTTTGAAGCTCCATAAGCCTTGATTTTACAAATTGAGGGGAAGGGTAGTTGTCATCAAAAAAGGCATACACATTCACAGAACGTACACAAATGATGGAGAATACCTACACAGAAATTTACCTTCATTAAATAAAAAAATAATGACATTTTTAAATAAAAAGTAGATATAATTTCAGAATGTATGAAAATTCGTACCTATACTAATAAAATAAAAAAAACTTTCAAGATAGTTGAAAATTCAGAATCAACTTGATAATTTCAGAATTTGAGCTGTAAAGAAAAATTTGATTTCTTGAATTGTTGCCGAAATGTGTATATTGTTATATGAAATTATGTTTACAGTGGAGGAACGCAGGTTTCGGGGGGGGGGGATATGATCGAAGTGTTTCAAATTTCCAACGTGTTGGATAGGAAGGACTACGATTTATTAATACACCGTCTACTTCGACAAGGAGACAGACACCAGCATCGTTCAGTGAGAGATAACTCCGGGTTGTGGTGTCGCAGAGAATTCTTCCTCTAGTATAGGGCTGTTAATAAATGCAATAGCTTACCTCCGTCGGTAGTGATTTCTAACACAATTAACACGTTTAAAAAGAAATACGATAAATATAAGGGGATAAATCAAGAAGCTTATACATACTTAGAATTAAGACAACCATAATTTTTTTAAAGGACAGTATCAATCATTATTTCGTGATACAGTCGAATCCCGTTTCAACAAGTACCGTTGTAGCGAAAATCTCGTTTTAAGGAAGAGTTATCTAATCCCCCAGAGAAGTTTATGTAGGAAATATATAAAAACCTCGAACTCCTTTATAACGAAATTACTTTATAACGAAATGATTTCTCCGGTCTCTTGGAGTTCGTTATAACGGGATTCGACTATATATGCTGTTATATTGGGTTGCCATATTCTGGTTAAATTTGACATCCATATTTTTATGGACATCTTTTTCAGCCACCTCGTTGGGCCATTCGCCTGTTGTGACCTCTGTGTTTATATTTGTATTTGTATAACTGTGGAACGAATCTCTTCCGCGTTTCCAATATTTCCTATGGGGGAAGTTTGATTCATTATATGAGTGATATATTATTATATATGATATTCGGATAACGAGCACGTTCAAGGGAACGAATTATGCTCGAAACCGAAGCTCTACTGTATGTTGTATCGTCAGGGAAATCATTTTGAATATTGAAATAATTTCTTGTTCACCAAAGCATTAATTTCTATTTGAATGAGAACAACATTAAACTGATATTATTAAATTTTCAAGATCATTAATCTCAATAATGACTAATGGGGAAATATTTCCATTAATCACCATCAATTATTAACGGAAATTCCTTTAAGTAACTCCACAATAAGATTTTATTTTTGGCCAGAAATAATGATATAGGTACAAAAAATACTGGACTAGTCTCCTAATTGAGCATACTATTCTTACGGTTAATAATTCATTTAAGGAATACAACAATTATTCAGACAAACACGCTATTTTCAAACTACAATTTTCAAGTTAATGACCATATTTCTGGGACAGTTATTCAGGTTATTGAATGATAATGGTCAGAAGGATAAATGTAAAATTATTTCTGAATGAAGTTGGCATTTCACTCCCTACTTGGCATTTGTCCCGAGTTTATTCGTGTGTTGTCACGTTTGACTAAGGTTGTCTCAAAAGCATTGTGATGTTCGGGAGGCTTCATTAACTTCTCTGGAAGTACCAGATAACTGATTTACATAAGTATCACTCTCAAAAAATCTTGCAATATCTCATTGCAGATCTTATTATCATGAACTCTATGTATCTGAGCGTCCTCGGAGAGTGGCTGGGTTTGTCCCATTAGTAATAGGGCTCTGTGTTTGACTACTACTACTACTACTACTCTACCGTACACCTCTTTAACACATCCCTGTGGAAAATTTCTACTGATTTGGTGTATACTCCTGTATGCACCAAATCAGTAGAAGGAACGCGTTGCGTGTGTGAACATATATGTGTCACCCGGATCATTTATATTGTCAGGGCCATATGTTCGTTTCTTGTTATACGGGTGTCGGCCATTATCATCGGCTTAAGTTCATTTTTTTGTGGTTTCCAACTTCCAGGCGCGAATGTGAGCCGATTTCCCGGTTAAAAGTCTCACCACGGAGAGCAACACACCTACAACGATACAAATATTTCAAAATTACGCTTCACCCATGCAAAATAGATGAATTACTTCGTAAAATATATGGTAGTAACACTGACGCCACAGTGGTGGTCGACTGAAGTTGGTTTGTTGTGGTTCCCACCTTCAAGGCGCGAATGCGTGCCGATCTCCTCGTTATAAAGTCTTACAAACGGCACAAATATTCAATTAGTACACTTCTGAAATATACATGACAGCACTGAAAAAATCAGAGACACAACACTAGATATGCACTCAGACTGTTAGGTACATACGTTACACTTCCGGCAAAACTCACTGGGTAGTAAATTGCCCATGGCGATAGACCTGATTTGTGGTCAGTTTGATAGAAAGAAAGAATAGGTGCTGTCATATCTGTCTTCCATATTTAGATGTAAAAATGGCGAATGCCTCAATTATTAAGTATATGAGCGAATACAGGCTCTTCGAACGGAGAGGGGGATCACCGATGCTGTGTATACTGAACGGGGAGGAGGCGGCATCTCCGTCCTTCCGCCTATTTATCCACCTATGTTAAGGTGTTGTGTTGAAGGTCAGCCTGATCTCTGAGGAGCGTCTGTGTTTGACTGGAAGCCAGGAAACCCAGGGGAAAAAAATAAGAGTGGACAGAGGGGGGAAAGAAAGAAGATGGAAATGATCCCATTTTCCTCCGCAACTGGATTTCAGCATGAATCCCCTCACGTTTTTATGTATCGTCCGAACCACCATTTTTCCTAGATCCTTCGAGTAAATATCCCCGGGTGTATTTTTCGCAGATTAAAACTTATCCTCACTTGATTCAACGGCTCTTAAGGTACCATAAAAGATCGTGTCGGTCTTGATCGTCTCTACGGGAGAGGATAAGGGAAAAATATATAGCGAGAGGCGCGTGAGAGAGTGCGATCGTGATTGAGTGTGTAGTAGTAGAGACCTCGGGTATATGGTCAGATGTCGTAAAGACGAGGCAAAAAGAAAAAGAACAAGTTTTCCTCAATAAAGGAGCGATTGGGAGAAGGAGTGCGGACGATGGAGATCCTGGTCCGAATCCCCCTCTATTTTTATGAGCGGACGGAGACCTATTCGACCTCCCGGCATCGCAGTCGGCGATATTCTTTAGTGTCGCTTTCCTGACATGGTGTAATAACAATAAACGAAGGGGAAAAGAAGGTTTAAGGTGGTTTTGGTGCTAGAGAAGAGAGCAAAAACATCGGATTTATTTATCAGATGGTGAGACCATCTCATCGTGTCAACGGCATTGTTGCTTGTAGTCTGATTCTCGAAAATATATTTGTTTCCTGTCATCACTTTCTGGTCATTTACTAGATTACGAAGAGGGTGAGAACCATGGTCAGAAATTAAGTGAAACCTCGATATAACGGTACTCCGTGCACCAAGGAAAAATATCGTTGTAGAGGAATTATCGTTATATCGAGAGGCTCCATCATCATCACGCACCACAAAATTTTTGCAGTTCCCTCTGATGCTAGCGTTGTTGGTACGACGATGAAATGCATTCACAAGTATTTATTTGCAGCAAATAATTCTAATTTATTAGTTGATGAATAAAATTCAATTACAGTGGGACTTCGGTTATCGAGCTTAATTCGTTCCGCCAACGTACTCGTTATCCGAATAGCTCGTTATGCGAATCAAACTTCCCCGTAGGAAATAATGGAAACTGGGATAATGCGTTCCAGAATTAGTCATTCACATGAAAATGACTAAGAGAGAGGAGGACTATATATCGTTTAGGACTTAATGCTGCTTGCAAACTTATTTTATTTTGCATGATTTTAAAAAAAAACCTTTTATCCAATGTCACTTTACTTTTACCTTTTTTTTAGGATTTCTGCGAAATGGTAAATGCAGTGTTCTCTCTCTCTCTCTCTCTCTCGTTGGAGAGATTGCATATTGCCACAGCTTCATTTGGGTGGTTCTTTTCGACTCTTCCTTACTTCTCTCTTCCTCAGACGAGATACCGTCCATAAACTCGTGCTGGCGCGTGCAAAAGAGATCCATAACTTGATCTATCGTCAACTTCTAGAGATTTCTTACCACTAGATTTTGAATGTCATCCTCATGCACCTGCAGTCCATGGTCTTCCCCAATCACAAAATCTCTTACACTAATAGTGGCTCTTGTTTGAGCTAGCCCCCTTCAAATCACGTTCAATAATGCAATCAACACAGTTTTTTTCCAAGCAGAATTTTAAAAGTCTTCAGGTGCACACAAGCATCGCTGCTATATTACATTTAGTTTCGTATCATAAATATTCACACTCACCCATGTGTTAATTTTCCGACTGAGGAACGCTCAACGGAGTTCTTAGGGAAGAATATTACTCAAAATTCCATAACACGTGTGTGAAAGCAAAATACCATCAGCTCCGTTGTGATAACTTGATAACTTGCAAAATAATGCAAAATTTTTGCTCGTAATGCAAACCATCGCTCGTTACCCGAGTCAAACTTTGTTCAAAACTTTTGCTCGTTATGCAAGTCGCTCGTTAACCGAAGTTCCACTGTAGTTGTTACACCCTATAAAGTAGTTTCTCACATCACTCTTTTGTGTAATACACAGAAAATAGCTTCATTAAAGCTTCCAAAGCGTAGACAGTGCTAAATACCGATATTATTAAATATCCTCGAAAGAAAAAAACTAGTGAGGGATTTAAAAAATATGAAGGTAAAATTTTGAGGTGAATATAATTAAATCGTTTTAAGGTATAAAAAATAGCTTAATAGGGGGATTTATCATAGTAGAGAATATCGTTGTATCGAGAGGAGTCTAACATTTTAGCCTATAGACAATTCCAAACAAGATTAGAAAAAAAATTGTTGTAGAGGAATTTAGTGTTTGAAATTTATTCCTTCTCTAATACACAAAGCCATTTTCTACGTATAATGCTGTGTGTGCATGGGCGTTCAATAATAAGGCGTGACTCATATTTGTGTTAAGACATACTGTGCATACAGTAGGAGCCCGATTATCCGAGGGTCCAATAACAGAGTTTCGGTTTATAAGAGGTAGGTTTCATAGATTTATTTCAAAGTTAGGTGGAGTGAAACGACATGATAAACAATCAAAAACCGATTCTGAACTATTAAACTTAAGTAGATACCAGCAAACAGGATCGGAAACAAAACTTTTGTGTTCAGATCTTTGTATTAACTGAACATTATTCGGTAAATTTGTTTTTGATAACTATCAAGTCCAATTGGATTTTTTAAGAATATCAATTCACACTATTAAGTTTATATCAATTGATAGAAATTTTTACAGCGCAAAAATTTTTCTAATAAGTAATATATAATAGTAAATAGACTGAATTAAAACACACCATTTTTTTTTATCACGAACTCCCAAGTAATCTACAAACTTAAATTTTCAAAGACTCACCAAAAGAATCATCCGTATAAAAAACAACCCATTAAACTTCGTGAATTAATATTTTTAGGTTTAACAAACAAATTCCAATTTCTGTTTTTACTTTAACTACTACATACATGTATAGCAATCGCAAAATTCTTCCGCTGGAAGAAACCTCTCAGAAACTCAAAATTATTTATTGAAAATATAAATTAAATTATGCAGAGAAAAAAAAAATATGTATTTGACTTATGTAAACAAGTTCACAAATTGATATTCATATAAGAAAATCCCCTATGGAACGGAAATAATGAACAACATATTTATAAAAAAAACGTTGGCATGCATTTATGAAAGTACTAAGAGAAATATTCCTATTATGCATTATAGAAAAATAGAGAGACATCATAAAACATACATTTTATTATGAAAATAAAAGCTAAAACTTGTTATAATAGAATTTCAGAATGTTTTTGAAGTATATTGAATAGGAACAGAATTTCCATTATTTCGCTCATTATTTATTAAAATTTATTTTTTGTAAAGCTTATTTTCAATAACAATCTTTTTTTTTCTTCACGTTTTTAGGCCATGGATTTGCAATACGTATTTCCTTTATTGAATACTAAATAATAACTCAATTAAATTTTGCTCCGAATTTTTAGAACTGAGTTCATTTGATATAAAATTTCTTAATAAGAGAACAAATACACCCAAAAAAAAGTTCGATCTTTTGTTTCTAGTTTTAAAAATCTCGGTATTTTAGTACGTATAAATAGTAGGAATTATTCCTTCATATTATATTAGCTTAAATAAGAGTTTTTCATAAAATTGGTAAATACTTGTAGTTATTAAGAGATAACAAGCATTTTTTTTTATATACATAGGATGTTTCACGAAAATTGTAAGAAAGGAATAGAACTTTAACATGGCTTATTGTTCTAGAAATGAGAAAAATATTTGAAAAGATATAGAGAATAAATATTAAGATAATTAACTTAATTAACTTCACTGCAGAAATATATTCAGTCCCGTAACATGATTACTAATATTATATGTGTTTGTGAAATTGCATTTTTCCCCACAACCCCCCTTCCTCTATCTATTTTGATTTTTTTTCTCAATATTTTTTTGTTTCACTCTCGAAAATTACTAAATAGTGAAATTTTATTTTATATTACATGGTGATTGAAATGTTATTGAATTAACTTCATTGTGTAACAACCACTATGGGACCTCGGTGTCTCCTTGGTGGTTTTTATCAATCAAATGTATTGTTATCATTTACTTAATATGCAGTCGACGCGCTCGATATAACGACCCCATTCGTTCCGTCGAAAACTGACGTCATATTGGGAGGGCCTCTATATTGAAAACAAAAACATTTATGATAGTCGTTGCATGAAAAAATTTGGAACGTTCTTATTCTACCTGTCGTTGTAATGGAATAGTCGCTATAACGTGGGGTCATTGTAATTAGCGTAGACTGTATTAATAAACTGAAAATTGAAATTGATATATTGTTGAAATATGAAAATCTAAAATTTTTATGCTATCTGCCATGAGAAAAACGTCATTTATCAAGATTCGCGCACTTTTTATTAAACCAAAAGAAAATGACTGCGTAATATTTAAATCAAAGTTTGTCAGGATATCAGTAGTTTATAATGCTTCGTAATTTATGGTTTTTTTGCCACTGTTGACTACTATTCACGAATTTAATTTAAAAACGGCGAAAATCTAGAGCTTCACCTGTCGATGTCTCGACGAATTTCCGTTATGTTGCAGGAAAAATCTACGGTTATGATTGAAATCATAACCGTAGATTGTTTTAGTAGAGGAATTTTAGGGGGTTGGTGTACGATCTTGGCTTCCTAGCTTGCATTTAGGGAAAAAATCCCCTGACTTAAATGAGCATTAACATTTTTTCTACTCCCTCCATTCTCAAATTCCATATTTTCCCTCAAATTCCATAGATAATTTTATGCAACTTAATGAGAGCTTTCTATTTTTTGGATTTTTTTTAAATTTTACTTCAACAACATGCAACATTTTCAAAAACTTACTCATATTTTGCATACCGTAATTTTTTTTAATCATCTTCATAACAAATCCTCTCGTTAAAGCCCGCAACATTCAGCACTGAGTGACACAGAATTTCAAACCATTTGAATGAGTGGTGTTTGAAAAAATGTTCCTTATCTGACAAAAAAACATGGCTTTCAGAAAAGAGCACTTAATGGAAAATATTAGTTTTAAGAAGTATATCTAGTGCTGGTAAAATAAAATCTCGAACGCAGTTATACGCGGAAAATTCTGTAATATTTAAAAATTGAAAAATATGTCTTTTGACGAATTGGGATGCACCTTTCAGACCGGGTGGCCACAAACGTGTTGGTTGCCACCATCTGAGTGTGGATAATTATTTTTACCTCAGGGAGTTGAGCCCTGACTTGGATTGTATAAGTTTTGAGTTGGAAATATGGTGAGTATGAAATTCGGTATGAATTTGTCAGAGGACAGCACTTAAAGTTGAACTTTATGAAGCTCAAAACTTTGCCAAAGAAATATGAAAATTTGAAAAAAAAAATAAAGGATTACGGACATTTGTGTTTTTAATGTATTTTTTAGGTATTAAAAATGCAAAAAAATCTCAAAGATTCCAAAAAAAAAAAAAAAAAAAAAATGAATGTTCGTGTCTGAAAGGGTTAAATTTCTTTTGGTGAAATATTTGGTTTTAATGGGATAAAAATTAGCTTTTCACCTGAAGAGGGATATGTCCACAAATAACTATAATCACCATTTCTTTTACTATAACAAATAAATCCACGATGCAGAGCCACCGCTATTGCCTTCCATTAGCGACATTTCCCAGGATAAGAAAATATTTCTTCAAGACTTAATGGACGGCCAATGAGCATTTCTTTGCGCTGTTGTTCTTTATTGAGCATCTCACCATAGCTTTTTCTTCTTGCGACATACCGATTTCTACTGCTTGCGAAGACACTCTTTCCCGGACACGCTGCCATTTGCCCGAGAATGAATCCGAATCAATTCCACGGAACACCAAGAGCGAAAAAGTCCGTGTGTCACTACTCTCTTACCATTTCCCCCCGGTCTTTCCCGGACACCTTTCAACCAGGAAATGCACTTCTGCCTCCCGGCCAATATTTTTTCCCTGCACTTCCTCCTGTCCAATTTGCCTTGGCCACTTGTGTCTGATACCATACGCCTTCCACTCTTCTCCACGGTCACTTTCTCACCTTTTTCTGTCCCGGAAATCCACTGGGGGCCAATTGGAACTAGGACTACGAATGGGGATGGAGCTGAGGAAATGGAGGAAAGGAAATGAACCTAAAAACAGGAAAAGCCAGAAACGTTACGGTCACTCTGGTAGGTTTTTATTTCCTTGAATTTCTACCATGATGAGCCGTAATGCAGGTAAAGATCGAACAGCACTAGTTGTTTTTCGAATATTCCTGTGAGGATACATATTTAATTGTTGTATAACTTTACATATATCATGAATGCTAATAATTTTTTACACTTGACATTTTTACCGTGACATTTACACCGAGACATTTTTTTTCAAGGTCAATGTTTTATGCAGTATTTAAAACAGTATTCGCTGAATAACACTATGTAACACGATTTTTGTGCCTGTAGGCAGCTAGCCCCCATTTCCTAATAACTAACGACTATAAAATTGGTAGATAATGAAAATTTTATGTTTTTTTGAACTTTTCCTTTGAACTTGGTAGATCTAATTTTTAGCATTTTGGGAGGGGTAAAATTCATAAAAAACAGGATTATACGAGTTTCAAGGACGTTCACGAGAAATTACGCAATAAATGGAAATTTTAGGCGTTGGATATCCACGGTGACCATATTTTATTACAAACATGGTGGGACATACAGTTAATCGTCACCAATCAATGATCAGGAAGGCCAAGTTGCTCCCTATTACCTCTTATCAAAGTTACGCCAAACAAAAGTTACCTGACCTGAGACCGAAAATGCTGATAATATAACAATATAATCGCAAGCCTCTTCTCATTCTGCATTGTGTCATGCACGATGTTAAAATTTTCACGAAATACCAACATTTTGGTTATTTTACATGGCTGATCTACGAAAAATTCCAATGCTACCACAGTACATGAAAATTGGTTACATTAAATAGTTTTTTATGGTTGGTGATGAAAAATCAGCAGCATTAAAACATCCACAATTTATTCCCTGCGTTTTTTGTGGTAAAGATTGAAAGAGGGAGATCGGATTGCAACAACGAATGTAAAATATAAGGAACTTCCCAAAGAAAGAGAGCTGAAGCACAGACACTGAAAGAGAAGCTTAGAGAGAGGATATCTTCTTTGTTTGCATGCTTAGTGGCTTCTTAGATGATCACAGGATCAAAAATCATTTTAAGCTTTGCAAATACATAAAATTCTTCGCAAAAATGGGATGCCCAATGCCTCTCCAAATGGCAAATCACATCCTCCACGATCATCTCGGCAGATTCAAAGAAAGCGTAGAGTGAAATATGAATGAAAAATAAAAATAAAACAAAAAAAGTATCGGGAAAAATTCATTTCTTCCGTGATAGTGAAACTTCCAAATACCAATACGACATCTGAAGCCACAGCAAGCGAATTTCCCTACAAAGGGTCTAGAAAAAAATATTTGAAGGAAAAAAAAAAAGATAAACATTGAGAAATATCTGAAAATATTAATATATGTGTATAATAAAGATATAATATTGAAAGAAAAAATATGATTGTGTGTGTGGCATAGCCTGAATACAGCTATCATAAGTGAGGAAAGTAGCTTCACGGCAGCTTTATTAAAGCTTCCAAAGCGTAGATAGTGCTAAATACCGATGTTATTAAATATCCTCGGAAGAAAAAAACTAGTGAGGGATTTAAAAAATATGAAGGTAAAATTTTAAAGGTTTATTTAAACTAAAATAACCAAAGAAGTATGATGTACTGAACATAAAACATGGTTGTCATTTATTTAAGTGCATGAACGGCTCATAATATATGGATAGCGTAAAATGTTAATGATGGAAACACAAATCGAAATTCCAATGCTGTCTCCAATCCGAAAACAATAAAATATGTAAATTGTAATTAAAAGAAATTGTGACCCCCCGTATTTCTTACGGGCAGATGGAATCACTTCCTTCACACCTGCAAAAGTCCGGTCCTGCAAGAAGAAAATCATTACTATTCTGTGTGTTACTGTCTCACTTCCTTCAGATACTAAAAACGCGGAGATAACAAATTTATTTCCTTAATTTCCAGAACATCTTTGCTGATAAGTCGTGGTTGTAAATAAAAATGAAAAATATAAGGAGCGAAAAAAACAAAAACGAGACGATTAAATCAACGAGAAAGGGACTTTTATAACTAAACTTGTAAAAGGATCAATCGACTCTTCATTACTAGGAATGAGATAATCTTGGTATCCTTAGAACACCGCTGTGACAAGCAATTACTTACGCTGTCTTTAGTTGGTTGCTCGTTCTTTTTTGTCATCATTCCTGCGATTTCCGCTGACAGTGATTTACTCGATGACATAGTCGGGATATTTTTATTCATTTGCTTGTGTCTTTGATCTTTTCTTTTCTCTATTTTTCCATTTTTTTTCTTTGCTTACTAATAAACTGCCCAAAATCATTGCAAAAGATGCATACACTGCGCCTGTATTCTACTGTATTAGTATTTTAGTCTCTTATATTCTCAATCTTTCATTCGAAGAGACACAGAAAAGCTGTTTTTTTAAACTTAATTGTCAATCCTTTGCATGATTGCTTTCTTTCCCAGTTTTTGAGACGTCGAGATAGAGTTACGGTGCTCTATTTAGGTTTTATGACCATTTATAGAAGGGTGTAAAGCAGCGGTGCACAACCCCTGGCCCGCCAAGGGGAGGGGGGTTACATCAGGCCCGCAAAAGGTGTTCCAATACAAAAGTATCAATACATATAATACAATAAACACGCATACGGAATAACGAAAATTATAGTAAAAAAAAATTGTCAAATGCAAGTAAAGTTGTCAATTACAGATTCAAAAATTGTCAAAGGCAAGTAAGGTTGCTAGTTATAGCCAAAAAATGGCCAAATGCAAGTACAGTTGTCAATTAATTACAGACTCAAAAATTGTCAAAGGCAAGTGTATAGTTGCGAATTATGTCCAAAAAATAGCCGAACGCAAATGAAGTTGATAATTTTTGCCTAAAAATTACCAATGGAAGTAAAGTTGCTAATTGTAACCAAAAAATTGCCAAAGCAAGAAAAATTGCTAGTTATAGCTAGAAATTTTCGAAGGCAAAAAAGTAAAACTGCCAATGTAGGAAAAGTTGCCTCAGGCAAGCATAAAGCTCTCAATTATAGCTAAAAAATGTCAAAGGCAAGTAAAGTTCCCAATTTCAGATAGAAGAATATTGTCAAATGCTAGTAATTTATGAAAAAAATCTAATATTGAGATGAATTATATTTTTCTGACTAGAATTAATTATGATAGAGTCATAATTATCATGATACAATTTAAAGTCATGAATATAATCTTTATTCTGATTTCAAAAATTCAAATAAATCCTTGTTGAACTAAGGGAAAAAACGGGACATTTTACATAAAAGTTGGAACGATCAAACTCATGGACGGTTCTTATACATCTTTTATCTCTTGAACTTCAGGTGGTAGAAGCACAATATGTACTCAGATAGAAGATTTAAATTTCTATACGGTACGCCCCCTCCCCGTTTTCTCTAACTTCCAATTAGAAAAATGTTGCTTATGAGATATAAAAAAAATCCCGTGTTTTTAAGTGCAATAGCAGCTGTGTTGATTGAAAGTAAAGGAACAATTCAGAATTTAGAAAAGTTTGAAAAAATCGAAACTTCAAAAAATGCTCCGAGTTCGTCACTTAATATTTTCTGTTCTTTCTCTCATTTTCAGCTATTTTTGAACTTATCTCAGTATATATATATATATGCGGTCCCTACTACATGAAATGAACGGCATATCTATAACGGGCACGTTATTTAATACTTTGTAAGAATTTATAAGGCACTATTTATATAATTACTTTTTTTTTATAGAAAGTACGTTTTTATCACCAACGATTCAAAAAATAAAGGGTGTATAAGGATATGACCTTGCATCCTGTATATATTCTGTATAATATTTTTTCTGGTAAAATTTTCACAATTGTGATTTTGAGATGTACCAAGGATACTTTAAAAATCTGACGAACTGAAAAGAAACGTGATTCTAAACTTGAGAATATTGTTTCAAATATTTGCGTTTGTTGTTGTCCAGATCGAGACACCTACCAACTGTATTGAAAAAAATTTCTAGGTTTCACAGGTTGGAAATCCAGTCATTATTTGTCAAAATATATATTTTTTTGTTACATAGGTAAGATTTCCACTGAAACTAAAATTTGCTGTGACAAACAAGCTCTGATATGGCAATCACACGAACTCCCGAACACAGAGCGATTATCCCATAAAACTCTGGGTAAGTGACATGCAAAAAGAACCCCCTTGGATTCTGCTGAAAACTGCAGATCCAGGTTTTACTATGCATAAAATAATCATGTTGCAAGAAAAAGGATGAAAATATTTGTTCGAAAAGAACATTAATATGACCATGCTAAACATATCTTCAATTTAATTGAATCTGTTATTCTTACCTCGAAAGAGTTCCAAAGCAATCAGATTTAACCAAATTAAGCCGAAACTTAATTATTATTTAGTATTGTTCGTTATGTGACATCATATTTTTAAAATCACGATTTTCTACTTCTTTTTGCTCTCTAAATGACAAAGAACTTTGGAAAATAAATCATACCTGACTTTTATTGATTACTAGTAATTAAAAAAAACAAAAAAAAATCTACAACATTTCTTATTATTAGTTGCTAGTGTTAATAATGTATCAGCTTGACGTTTTTTAAATTAATTTAAAAAAATAATAAATTCTTCCGGAGAGGTATAGATTAGAGCTTGTTCAATCTATCAATCGATTTATCGGGTCGGTAAATCGATCAATTTTTAATCGCAGTTAGAAATTTTAGTTGGGTTAATCGACTCGATTAACTCCATAAAATTTTTTATTAAAAGTTTGTAAATTAACTAGATTTGTTTGACAGAACCTATTAAATGTCCTATATATAATATTTTGGATAAGTGGTGATATTTGAAAATATTTGAATCAATATTTTGATCAAATGTTTTGGCATGGGGATTGACAAGTAGATTTAATTAAAACTGATAATATCAGCTTCAAATTGATTTTGATAGCAGTTTTAGAGGACAATGCCAAAATCGGTTGTCAATTGAGGACAATACATATTGTCTCCACTGTGAACAGCAGTTTTCGCGTATTCGGTAAACATCAGTTCTTCTTAGAAGAGTAGATCAACTTTGCCCAAGAATATTAAGACGTCACCAACGAATAAGGCAAATACACGAAAAATATTTATTGCATACCGTCTGAGAGAACAAGAGACTTTGAAAAAGAATGAATTATTTTTTGCTGTAACTACATTTCTTGATTTTTTATGATTTCACTCCCAGTTGTTATGGAACGCACCTTGTATTTCGATTAAGTAAGTATCTCAAACACCTGAATCTAGCATTAAACAATTGAATGTCATGGTTCATTAATTGCCATTATAACCGAATTTGACCACATTTAGGTGGCACGTGCTTCTTTTTTTTTTCAAGACGGTATTAAGCCAATTTTCATTTGCCAAGATTCAATTAGGCACATTCTTTCTTTCTTTGCCAAGACGGTATTAGAGGCACGTGTTTTATTTGTCAAGACGGTATTAGGTGCATTTTCTATTTGTGAAGGTCTACTTCAATCAAAAAATCATTAATGTGAACCCGTCTTGATTATATTTTATCCTCTTACACTCGAAATACTTTCTATCGAGCAGATCCTCACTCAATGGAACAGACAAGAAAAAGCATGGAAGTATCCTTCGATTTTCGCTTTCCTTTGGAAACATAGGCATGTGTGTATAGACAGCAAGCAGGAGAAAACGGGACAAATAACAGTTGAGACGTTGAAGTTCAAGATGACTAGAAGTACATCCTTTACAAAGTTAAAAAAAAAAATCAACAGACAAGTTCAAAGCTATTTCAGGAACTTTTAACATTATTAAGAGAAAAGAGAAGAAGAAAAAAAAGAGGAGGCACAGATAAAAGAGAAAAGGATAAATATTTGATAGAAGACGAGGAAGAGGAGAAAAAAAACGGAAAGAAAATGGTAGAACAAGAAACACTTTTCAAGAAAAACACAAGATGGTTGAGCAATTCCTTATGGGTTTTTCTTCTTCTTCTCTCTCCGTGGTGCTTTTCAGTCATCAAGCAGAGAAGAGAGAGAGAGAGCACCACCAACAAGCACCTCTTCTTCTCCATCTACACTGCGATTGCAGCAGCAGAATCTTTTTTGCCGATCTCTAGGAAAAGCTGTGGGTAACCTAGGTCGTAACTCGAATTAGATTCCTGCCAACTCCCCGAGGGGGCAATCACGAAAAACGGATTGTGCTGCGGGGGATTGCTGTGTGTGGAGGAGAATTTTCTCCAGGACCCTCCGCCAACCTTAAACCATTTTCTAGTTCTCTCTGTAGGAAAAAGTCCTGGATCTACTACTACTATCAGGGACTGCTCTCATAATTCTTTTCCCCTTCATCCCAAGCATCCTTCTCCGACTCCCGATCCGGTAATACGCTCCCGGAATGCCTTCTCCATCTGGGGCTCTCTCTCTCTTGGATTTTTCCTCTCTTTATTTTTCCCAGAAGATGTTTCTTTACTTTTTCCCTTTTATTATTATTATCATCTTTTTTCCCCTTTTCTAATCTTGTTCCTTCTGGCACATTTTTTTTAGTTTGCCATTTTTATCCCGTATCTTCTGATGAGCGAATGAAGTCCGTGATCCGACTACATTTGGTCTGTCAGTTGAAACAGATGGTGATATAGAGATTATGGAGACGTACTGGACGTGAATGTGAAAAAACAAATGATTACATATGATAAGTTTGACCAGAAAAGTTGGAAACTGATTAGTATTTCCGATAATTGTACGCTTAAGAATGTTGCTCGAACATTCGGGATACGTAGGTGAGTCCCTTTATCCTAGAATAATTCGCATACCGTTGATCCTAGAAGCATCCTTCCAATTGGAGAAAGTATTCGAATAACGTGTAGACTTAAAATTCGTCATTTGTATTTCAAGGAGTTGTATCGTTATTAAACTAATAATAATAATAATGAATTATATACAAACACCCTGTCAAAAAAATTCGATAAATAATTAGTTTCCCCGTCTCTCTTGAGGGCAACGAAAAAAAAATTAATGTGATATTTGATGAGGTATTTTAATTCAAAAATAGCTGAAAATGAGGGAAAGAACCGTATATGAAGCGTAGAATGTGAGCGTGCAACAACTTTATTTAATTGGGTTTTTAGGACAGGGTGACCGAATAAAAAGTTAATTTTTATTTTGTATCAGCAACTATACAATCCCTTGCAATATGAATGACGTATCTGAGGTCCGCACGTCATTTGCATGTTTCTAATTAGAAACATGACTCTAGGATCAATATAACTCGCAATTTATTCCAGAATAAAGGGACTTTCCTATGTACCTTGTATATACATGATTGCGTGTGTGTACGTGTAAAATTACAAGGTGAGTAAAAATGAATTGACCTATTTAGAGCATTCTGGAGCTGCAGATTAGTAGAATCAGTACTGAAATTTGCGAACATACAATTCAGACGATCTACCTACAGTTATGCTGTATGTCATTGCTTCCCAAAGTAGGCAATATCGCCCGCGGTAGGCGATAGAAGCTACGAGTATAATATAGGATCCTATGGGTTCGCTTGAGTCGGGGGAGGGGGAATGAGAGAAAAAAGCAAATTCTGAAACATGCCACAAATATCTAGTTGGCAATCCCTGACATGACCACTGCCAGTATTTCTTTGAAATAACAATTTCCCAGGTGATATTTTGTTAACAAGTATTTTTTTTTATACACACACACAATCATCGTTCTAATGTTCATCTCATCGTCTTTTACCGCTCTTACCACCGTTCTAAAAAATACAGCTTTCCTACAAATGATTATAGTGCAGTTATAAGCAATTATTTTGCTTATTTGATATTTCAAAATGGAAAATAAAGCTATTCTATTGCATCAGTATCACTTAAAAGAAATTTAAATCAAATTGAATTTTCATAAGATGAAAATTTCATGAAAATCAAATGAGAAATTTGAGGAAATAAAATTTATTTTCCTTCAATGTTTGGTCAAATATGGGTTCAATTGTGGAATCGCTGAATTTCTCAAAAAGTATTTGTACAAATTTTGGAATCGATCTAAGCATTTACTGAAGATGCAAAATGCTTCGGATTGGTCAAATCATGCCCACTTCGTAATTAGAGGCCTGTTGAATGTTTTATTAAATATTGCGCATGATATGAGCTGAGAGTGGCAATGTGTTTCCGGCCAATGGAATTCGTTAGTACGTAAGTAACATCCACATGAGGCCAAATAGGTCAAGTCCGAATTAAAAACCATGAATAACACTTATGTTTCCCTTTTTCCTATTATACACATAGCATTTTATTTCCTGGTCGTAAAAGTAATCCCTGTTGAGTTTCCCGGTCAAGTAAGATTTTCATCATCGATGCGGTGGTCTTTCAAGTGCAACTGGGTGATTGACAAAACACACATTGAATTCTGGTATGCACGCAGCTGCACAATAAATCCTTTTCACACCATTGAATTAGCTCGTTGGCTGATTGTATCCGGACGCAATGGTTAGTACTGAGGGATACGCATCTGATTATCTGGATTGTCTCTTTCATCCTGTATCTATCATTCGCATCTGGGAACGGAAAAAAAGAAACAATTGGAAAGCTGAAAGAATTAGACTGTTTGTTGAGATGTAAAACACCAGTTGCTGTCTCAACACTATAAATTGTTTGTTCTTTAATTTCTTTCTGACGCAAACTACAACTAACTGGAACGGTGCTGTCACCATGCTGTAGACGTCAGTGTATCATTTCACAAACGTACACTGATTCTTGGGAACATGAGTATTCTCTCTTAACCTTTAAATGCTCAATTTTTTTCGATCTGATATTTTTTTCATAGTTTATAATACGTATTGGAAGCTGGAAAAATAATTACAAAAAAATCGTTTCAAATTGTACTGCTTATTCAGGGCCTTGTTGAAGATATACAAAGCCTCAAAAATTGCACATAAAGTGAATGTATTGAAGTAATATCACTTTTCAATATATTTAACTACTTTCTCTGTAATTCAAACTATACTAAGAAAAGAAAATCAGATTGCAAACTACAAAGAGTAAAAAAAAAGATGCAAACAAAATATTTTCAACAAATTAGCGAAGTCACAGCCGCACATGCTCTGCAACTAACAAAGAATTTTTGTCATTAATCGGGACATCTATCATCAAATTCAAAATATAAAATGAAAATAATATGACATCACCATATGTATAAAGGTAATGCCGAATTTCGAATTTTTATCTTCATATTCTGGCTGCAACCATGAAAGTTTAAAGAACCCTTTGCATGTATGCAAATCTAGGCAATTTCGGTTCGAATTAGCTCATTGTTCGAGAATGGAAAAACGTCAATGTAATTTCAGTTTCCATTCTCATGTAAACTAAATAGATATTGAAGAACGGGACACACCCCACTTCAATCCTAAGAGAGAGAGACAGCAAAAACCATGTAACCTACCGATGGAACAGCGCTGTAGTAAACAGTGAGTCTTTTTTCTATTTATTCTATTTATTTTATTATAAAAATAATTCACGCATTTTTCGGCCGCAGAATTCATTCCGAATGATTAACGTATTCATCATCTCGAATATCTTCGAACATATTACGCTTGTTAAAAATTCATTTCCCGAAAAATAACTATAATAAAAAATGAAAAGAAAAAACTCTAAAATTTCCAGAGGGAGAAAGAAATAAGTATGAATAGAGTGACTCATTCCTCCTTCAACGGCAACCAAATTATCGGATTCATATAAGGACTTGATATTTCTTCAAAAGAATACGAAAATTCTCATTTATATTCCAAGCTCTCATTTTATTTCAATACATTTCCTTTGTCTTCTTTTTACTCTCTCTATCTCATCTGAAATTCTCAACCTTTTATCCATAACATTTCCTTTATACATATCTACACATTTTTTCCCGGAAAGCGTAAAGCTAATGCTTCTCCCATTTTTTTTTTCTGCCTGGAGGAAACAGAAACAGCTTATTAAATAAGTCGAAAAGAAAGAGCCCTCTTCTCCCCTTAATTTCATGATTCCCCCCTCATAGCTGAAGGAGAGAAAGAATAACAATAAAATAAGCAAAATTGCAGGAAAAATCCCCCCCCCCCCATGAAGAATAATTTCCTTTTTAGAAATAGATGCGGAAAAGTTGGAGAATGATGATGATGAGGGAGACAGTGTGAGTTCAGTCTGAGATAATCGCGTAAATTCGGCGGAAAAAAAAAGATAAAATTCCTGAAAAAAGAGAGAAATAATAAGAAATACAAAAGCAAGGAAGTATAAGAAAGTTCTAGAGAAGGATATAAAAACCGGATATAAGGTTTCGTTTTTTTCACAAAAAAAAAAAAAAATCTTTTTCCCTGGGTCTATTTTTTTTCCACTTTCCTATATATAAGGTTCCGAAAATAAATATTGTCTCTTATTATATATATATATATATATACTACTTTTTTCCCCCGTCTCCCAAATTCTTGCTAAAGGAATAGGAAAAAAAAATGGGAATAAAAAGAACTAGGAATTCGTTGATGGTATGGAAAGAGGCCAGCGTTGCAGAAAGTGTTGGGATGGGGGAAACGAAGATGTGATGGAAGATTGTGAAATTCAAGGCAAAAAAAGAAAGAAAAATTCCCATCATTTTTTTTTTCGCTTCTCAATTTAATGGCTGCTTTTCGTGCCTGCCATACGAAATATGTTTCCCTCTATACGATTTCTTTTTCTTTTATTCTTAGATTTTACGTTGTATAAAGTGCTATACTTATTGCATTTTTAACAATTTTTTCCTTTTTCACTCGGTTGTACACTGCATGATGATTTGTGAAGCCATTGAATGAAAAATTTGCGCTAATGACTATTGTGGAAAAGCTTTCAAAATATGTGCATGTTACGGCAAATGTTATAAATCGGTTATTATACATAATAATCCGATAATCATGCACTCCTACCAATCGTTTTGGTAAGTTTGATAACACTGATAAACAATTTTCAGATTTTTTTCTTTATAACATGACGGGAATAAGTTTCTTTAGACTAATTTTGGGGAGCTGAATTCAAGTATGAATGTAAAAAATCTCTATCACGTAGTTTTTTCTATATGCATGATGGTCATTTTTGAAGTGCGAATACACTATAAAAATAGAAATGATTGGCATATTCTTAATAGCAAATTATAATACATTTATTACGATAGTTATGATAGCTATTTTATGATATTCATACATTGTTATATATGAAATAGCAAAAAAAAAAGTTTTCTTTTCACACATCCATAAAATACACATGTATATATGCTACTGCCAAAGCCCGAAGTGCGGCCAATTCACGATGGGGCCGGACAGTTTGCGAATTGGCCAAAGTCTGACTTGCAGCAATGATTCGAACTTTGGCCAGTAATTTCGCGAAGTGGCCTGAGATCCCTGACCAAAGGTCGATGTGCTGATGTAAGGCGGCCCGGTAGGTACCAGATCCGCTTTTTTTAATCTCTACGTGTGATACCTGTAGCTGTATTGGATTAGCTCCATGAGAGGAGAGTAAAAAAAGGTTAAAATTTGAGAGAAAAATTATAAAAATAATTATATAAGCATATAGAGAGGTTTTTTTTTGCCAAATTTTGGAGGAAAAAATAATTACCGCATGGTGACTGCGGTTTGATGGGTTGTCATAACTAATGTGGATATAATTATCCCGAAAAAATACGCAAACTTGACGATGATCCCGAATCATATCTTTTATTATCGGACTTTGGCCGGGAAGCTCCGGCTATTTCACGAACTAAACGAGCTTCATTTTTTGACAAAAGGGTTGTACATAGACATGAAGCCAGTGCCGTCTTAACGCATGGGCCTACACGGTCACTGCCCGGAAGTCTCAACAGAAGAGAGGCCTCACAAAAATGAGATGTAGTTGAAATTTTTAAGGAGCATGCATGTAAATTTGCTTGGTAGGGCTTCAGAAAAATTACTTGGCTTGGGAGCCCATAATGCTCTTAAGACGGCCCTGCATAAAGCCTGTGTTTCTCTTTCAATTAAAAAAACGGAGAATCTTGTTGTATTTAGAGATAAAATCACTGTTGCCATTCCACACGTTTTAGATGGCAAAAAATATAGAAATATGATTTCTAGTATCATTTCACACGTATAGCTTACACCCTAAATTTGCAAACTTTGAAAGATATTCAAAATTAAATACCATGTAACAAAAGAAAAACTAGAGGTGATGACCACTTTTAAAGGTCAGATCTGGAATCAGCAACCGAAAATAATTTAGGATAAGACAAATTTTTTCATATTTGAAAAACTAGTTTAATTCATAAACAAGCGTCGTTGGTAAATTTGATAAATACCGAAAACATTATCACTTTTACCGGTGATTATGCTTAATAACCAAGCGTATATGATAAATACTGCACTTGAAATTTATTGTTTTCGTCTGTGATTATGCCAAATACACCAGGTAATTAGTGAATTTGATAAATATGAAAAAAATTCCAAGTGAGTCTAGTATATGTGGTGAATATAGTCGGACTCTCCGATAGAACGATATAATACAAGTATGAATTATCATATTATATAATACGATTTATCATGTTTCCCAACGACGCTAGGCTTGGGTATTATGCATAATCGCCGGTAAAAGCGATTGAGTTTATGAGCGCATAAATTCGTGCTGCACCACGAGAAGGTGCGGATCGGATCTTAAGCCTCTACTCCTAGTGTTAATTTCTTCAAGTCCTCATTATGAAAAAAACTGAAGTTAACAAGTAAAGACTATTCAACAACCCTGCGTACCCTGCTCTGCTATGATTGCCTTCGAGTTCTGGGGTTGTATTCATTAGGCACACATACAAGACTGGGCTCGTACAGGTGAATGCGGTGCTGCTGCACCGGTTAACAAAATGTTAGGGACCTGTAAGTGGAATCAAAACACTCATTTCTACCAAAAAGAAAAATGTGGAAACAGAACTACTTATTTCATGTTGATTTTTACGATTTAACTAAAATTCTATCAATTTATGGGGGGGGGGGGTGTCATTATTTTAACAAACTTTATTAGCTTTAAAAACTCACATATACCTACCTTATCACTACTAAACACGCGCATTCACATACAGATGATGTAGAGAACCACAAAATTGTCCAGGCTGTAAAATAGCCAAGGCTAGTTTTTTATAAATATATATATATTATATAGTTAATTGAAAAAATATATTATATGCTTTTTGTGGTGTTGAATGCAGAATCTACAGCGTAGTGATAGATAATGTTTTTATCCTTCAGCAAAAGTGCCCGACCTTTTGGGATTTCTGTCATATTGAAAGAAAAGACACTGTTGGGCCATACACAGGAAACGCAAACGATACCTGCTGACGATTACGGTAGCACTTTTAAGCATACACTTCTTTAAGACGGCGAATGAATGAATGAACGCCAGAACTTAGCCACTGGACTCATCCCGTTGCCGAGATCTCTTCGAGCCCAGCTTCGTGGCAGAGTCTGGAACACTTTATTTTGTGTAAAAAAAAAAACAAACATACAAACTTTTACAACATATTTTCCCAGGACAATTGGGTACTGTCGCGGCTCTCTCTCTTTAAGACGGCGGGGGAGGAGGGGGGGGGTACAATCCATCGTTTCGCTTCTTCCACAATTTTATACGGCAATAGGTATTACTAAGCCGAAATGTTGCAGTGAAACTTCTCGATAATGGACACCCATGCCACCGAAAATCCATTAACAGGAAATATCCGTTTATGCTATGCAGTGAAATGCACTGTGCATTGATTCCCTGTTTCATGGGCTCCAAAAGTGGCTGTTAACGGGGGGGAGTAAGTTAATAGAGACTGTCCGTTATGAACGTTTTTATTGTATTAAGATAAGTGAAATATTTGAAAAGAATTTCTTGTAAGTCTGGATCAATATTTTTTATGGACCGCAAGCTGGGTGCAGGTTTAACATCTTTGATTTAGGGCATTTCTAAAAAAATGATAGAAATATATTTCGTATTTAAAAAATCAATGTCCGAATAAATAAATAAATAAATAAATAAATATATATACGGGGTGATTATAAAAAAACTATCCCGACATATGGGCCCCTAACTATCATACCATTCACAGAAACTGAATGAAATTTTGGCATAAGGTATTTTGAGGTATGCGCTCAAGAATGATATGGAAAACAACAGTTACGGTTACAGTGAGAAAATTTCGAAAATATCAAATGGCAACACCAAGTTTTTTGTATTGGAATGCGATCTCCATACTGAAAAACACTAAATAGCGTTGGAATGGCACCTGTAGCACGAAAATCCCCGGAGCTAGGCAAGGAAAAAGTAAAAAGGACGTGCACCAGAGCATTAATGTTCGTTTCATTCGTCACACCGTTTCTTCGGCTGAGATCCCAGCCTGATTAGTCCTCCACAAGGTCATGGGGAAAATTTGTGAAACACAATAAAATGCTTTATTTTATGCTGCTTCTCTGTCCTTATTGGTTGTCCTCACTTTTAGCCTATCTACCGCCGGTGATTTTCATGCTACAGTTGCCGTTCGAACACTATTTAGGGTTTTTCACAATGGAGATCACATTCCAATACAAAAAACTTGGTGTTGCCATTTGATATTTTCGAAATTTTCTCACTGTAACCGTAACTGTTAGAGTGACATTGTTGTTTTCCATATCATTCTTGAGCGCATACATCAAAATACCTTATGCCAAAATTTCATTCAGTTTCTGTGAATGGTATGATAGTTAGGGGCCCATATGTCGGGATAGTTTTTTTATAATCATCCCGTATATATATATATATATATATATGTATATATATCACTCGAACACGATATTATAATGCATATCATATCAATTAAATCCATCTTTCACTTGTGAGTATGTGATGCAGTGGCGTATCATTCTCGAACGCATCAATCAGATACGGTAATAAATGCATTCGCTAGTAAACAACGACCTCACAAATGACAAGAATAATTAAAATATCTACATATGTTTCAAACCACAATCTCATAAAACATTCCACCGAAGATACATACTATTCACGTCAATAATATAAATTATAACTATTTAATCTATTCATTTAAATCACCGAATTCTACGCATGTACGAGAATGTTTTTAATATACCTAAATTGAAATACGAGAACTGGATCCCTTCATTCTCCCCCACGAGACGATTGAGATCATATTAATAGTACCAATTAATAAAACAGCAGAGCGCACATATTCATTAACCAAACTAATTTGGTAATTCATTTCCAGGGCTTAATCTCTATAAAACACGTAATTAATTTTCTATCACAGAAACAACTCGCGGGATTTTAAATACACTGAAACATCTCTTAGAAATATGATCCATTTGCAGCGAAAACGAGATAATTATTAGATTAAACCTCATTTATCTTTTTTTTTCGGGGTTAGAATAAAATTTGGAAGGAAAAAACATCAGAAATAAATTACATGCATTACCTGATGAACACAATTAAATGTAAAGTAATTATAAACAGTGGAGAGAGTAATAATAAAAAAAAGGGACATTAAGGCACAACCCTCTCCATTATATTTGACACTTATTCCCTCCCTCAGAAAACTAATGTTGCATGAGTTTGAACAAGGTTCATTAAAAGTAATTTACCACAAAAACCCCCTATAATCTGTCTAATTTAACACGGCATGCATGGCTAGATTAAACGAGGCCCATCTTTCGACTATTATATTTAATAGTTAATGATCATTATTCTTTTAAAGGGGAAACGCACATACGAAAAAAAAAATGAATTGCATCTCGACAATTAATTACTCATCTAGAATCCGTCTAAAACCCAGAGCCAAAGAGAAGCGAAGCCATTTTTATTTGAAACGACGGTTCTTTGGCGAAAATTAAAATTAATTCTAACGGACGGAGCTAATAAATTTCAAGAATTTCATTTAACTTCGCTCGAATATCGTCTTGTCCCGGACAAATAATTACCGCAATTTAAGAGATCGTTCTCTGTGTTACCTTGCCACTTTCTCCGAGAGTATTAAACTCTCGCAATTAAGGAGAAACTTAGGAATGCCACCATTTTAAACCGTTCCACCTTTCCCCTCGAGTTTTTTTTTATTGCTTATTTTACATCTTTGCAAGGTACATTCATACATTCATCTTAACTTAATAAACGCTGTTGAAAAGAAGATTTCTTAGCCTTTAATACGACAGACACACTCAATACGATTGTGTGTGTGTGTGTGTGTGTGTCTGGCTGGCAATGGGAATGGGCGTCTCGTTCCCCCGTTTAAACACGACCCGAGTAGATAGGGTGAAAAGAAGAGGAGAGAGAGAGAGAATACGAAATTAGGTGATGGTACATTTTGACAGCAGCTCAACAAGCTCTTAATTGAAGTGACTGAATACCCTTGTCGAGTAATTAGTAAAATATCCTCCGAGGTCCCATTACCTACCTTCCACCCACTTTTACTCATATCATATACACCATATCACCACTTGCAAAGAAAAGGAACGGGGATGAAAGAGGGGCTGGAATAGGAATTAACTCGGTGGGAGCTCGAATAAAGCAATTGTTATGGAAGAAGATGGTGCAGGGTTGTGAGGGGTTATGCCTTGGCTATGTACAGAAAACTGGTAGTAATGGGGATGAATGAGAGCAGGCACACATACATATATACGTACGTTCATGCAAGAAGGGAGTTGGTTCACGGTGTGGGGGGGGGGAAGGCATTTGCCAGCAGAGATCATTATTGAATGAATCGCGAATGCCTGTCGTTAATTTAATGTCTCGAGGTATAACGAGCGATTTAAGCGTAATTAATATGGTGGAAGACTTCAAATGGCGGTTGAGTTTCTCGTTGGCAGACTTGATTATCTTTCGGGGGTCGCTGAAATTGGGGAGTTATCTCGTTCTTGGCGCTCAAAGTATCTTTCACAAAGACAATAGAGAAACTGCAATAGAGGAAAAGTAAAACTAATATGCTTTTGGTTCCGTCGGGGGTAAAAAGAATCTGGAATTTTATCTGCGTGAAAAACGTTTTATGCACCTAAATAAAAAAGTAACAATAATAGCACAGAAAATATTGTCACTACATCAAAACTACCTAAAAACCTTAGAACTCTACAAATGTCAGAAAACGTCAAAAAAGTAAAAAAAAGGTTGTCCGAGGATGATGATTTCACGATACAGAACTAACAGTAAAGGCAAGAAGTAAGAGAAATCATTAATTTTTTCGCATCTCCGTGAACTATGGGTGTCATTTTCAGAGGACCGCTATAATCACACTATTACGAGGACATGAATTTCACTTGGATTAAATGGGCTTTCCTCAGAAGTGTACATGTTACTTGGTACACGGAATTCATGGTTCTATGTTTTAATGGGATTCAATGTAATCGTCATCATTTCGTAAAGCGTGTTGCTGAGAATATGCGAGAAACCGTCTCATGTCAATTTCACTGCATAAACTGGCGACGATGGGTAGAGAGCAGCAGTCTAAGGGTGTGATTATAGTGCACGCGTGTTTCCAATTCTGGAAACTCGCGTGCACTATAACCGCACTCTAACACACGAGCCGGTCTCCCATTCGAAAAAGTCTCTCCGCAGAGAGCAGTCAAACCTCCAACATGACATAAAAATTCAAACATTTGCCATTTTCACTTTAATATGTGGAAGACAGATGGGAAAACCAGCATAACATGATACAAACATAAATGCGTTTTAACGCCACACATACACTTAATACACATGTTCCTGCATCTACTACTTCGTTAGAAATTCCGCAGAGGAATGTGTAGAAGGTGCATGTATAGTCTAATGCGCAGCCTCAACCTTTTTCAGTTCATGGCCCCATTTGGACCATATATTCTTCTCTTTGTCCCCCCACGACTTAGACGGGGTCTCAAACTCTCATCTAAGAACAAGATGTTTTCTACTTATCGAATTAAGTTTAATTAAAACTAAATTTATGGAGAACAAATGTTTCACAAATAAGATCGATCTCTGAGCCGGGCACGGATCCAAAAGATTTTGACCATCCCTCCCAAGAGCCAAATAATATAGGAAAAATAGATCTATGTACGAATGAATATCCGACAAACCTACTCAATGAATCGACCCTCATCAACTTGGGTCTGCGCCTACACTGGGCTTCGGCGAGCTTTTCCTTCTTGTGGAGGTTTCAGTATCACGGTTTTCCGGGTAAAGTAATGTTCTGGGCCCCATATACTTAGCTTTAAAAGTAACAGATTACATATTTAAGCTACCCATACTGACATATCATAGTACCAGATATCATCATGCAGGCCCTCTTATAAATATGAGGTCCCGGGTCATGCTCACATGGGCCCAAGGGTGAAGATGGGATGGTTCTATGAACAGCTCTGCTGTATATATTCAAAAAGTAGTCACGTTTCCCCCCCCCCCACCATATTTTACTTAAAAGCTTTATTTCTTCACAGCTCTTTGTGCCCCTCCCCCCCCTCATCACTTTGTGGCTCCTCTTCCATATTATTTATGCCCTTGGCTCCTCTTAGAATGTTCTAGGACCACCTGGGAGGGGGTCATATGGCTCCAGGTTGAGAACCACTGGTCTAATGCATGAAAATTTCATAGAACATATAATGCATGAAAAATGTCTGCACACGTTTTCAAATGATTAATGCGAAGCGGTTCTTTCACTTTAGGTTGATTCTTATAGAGGTATCAGGGAGGACTTTCAATGCAATCTCAAAGGCTCAGAGACAAATTTGTAGGTATATGGGTAATAGTGGAGCCCTTCCCGAACCCCAGTGACTGGACTGATTAGCCCCAGTATGTGTTGCTTGTTGCGCTCGAGCATTCTTCAATATCCTCTATTGAAAGCTATTATTCATGTTGCTTTTGCTTTGTAAGGTGATGCGGACGTCCCGAAAAAAAGTCATTGTTGACACAATTGTGTTGTACAGCTTCTAGATTAATTTAATTTCTATCCTGCTTTACTGCTATTGTTTCGAAAATGTAGTTACTCTACCATGTTAGACCACTCGTTCAAACTTGTTTTTGTTTTTATCGTCATCTTGTATGCACATAGGATGGAAAATTGTATTTCCTCTTAGGCAGGGGATTGGTAGAGTACGTAGCTAACCTGTGCTGTAAAGGACATTGCATGGTGTCTCTACTTGCAACTGATAAAAAAAAACTAGCCCACCCCCCCACTTCGTATATTTGGTTGTGTCTACTTCAAAAATATGTGGAAATCGGGTTTATTCGTTTACAATATTTGTTACTTCTACAGTTCTCAATTCCCCAAATATAGCGTAAATAAAACCCAGGGGGTGCCAGGTGCTTTGAAATGAGAAATAAAAATATTTTCGGGTGCACAAAATGAACTAAATAATGTAAATTCTTTAAAACAGCAAAGAAATTTGACGACTGAGCGAGAACTGTTCGAGTGAGTCCTTACAATATAAAGTTTACGCAATTGCCTTTTGTTCTCACTGAACCCAAAGTGCACAAAGATTACTCTTTTTCCCTCCTATTTTTCCCGTTTTCTTTTTTTTAATCCTGTTCCGGACCCAAAGGAAATCAACTAAGTTGTTTTAGCAAGACTTTCTTCTTTTCCTTTCTCTTCTTTCGCACTCGCTCTCGTAAAGAAGCCCCTCGAGATATGGAACAGCCTCAGTGCTTTTACGAATACTTTTCAAACTTTTTCTCCTATTTTCTTTTTCTTTTATCATTATTTTACTCTTTTTTTTCAACTTTTTTGGGATTTCGGTGATGTTCCGAGATTTATTTTCTTTTCCTTCTTATTTTTTTTTAATGCTATCACAGCTTCGTTCCGCTTTTACGAAACGAAAAAAAGAAGAGGACTTTGTCAACTGCATCGAAAAGTTCGTGTGGAAAACTTTGGGCAACAACTAACCAATCTTAAATCGGCAGATATAGTCCCCTTTTTTTTTATCATTATTCGCACTCAATCGATTTTTCCCCCTAAAAAAATGTGTTTTTCTTCTTTTTCCCTTCACTTTATCGAGGTTTCTTCACGCTGAATTAGGAGAGGCTTTACTGTTAAAAAAAACATGAGGAAGAAGCAAAACGTCTTATACGTTTTTTTCTCCCTTAAAAAAAAACTTTTTTTAAACCCATTTTATGGTTTTAGGTTCAGCAAATTCCGAGATTTCCGGTTTTCTCCCCACATTTACTTATTTTTTTAAAAATTTTTAAAACAATTTTTGACTTTTTTTTCACCAAAAAAAAAAAAAGGTTTGTTTCGAAGTTTCTTCTTTATTTTCTATGTAATCATGTAGATTGTGGAAAATGCTCGAATTATGAGCAAATTTGATAAAAAAATATTATTTTTATACATTATCTTAATTCGATGTCTAATTATTATTTTTTGCAGGTCAAAGATTGACTTTTTCTAATTACCATTGTATTATAGGTTGCTTTACAAAGGGAGTTGAATGAGAAATAAAAATGCAATTGTTGATTCTAAAAGAGAAGTAAAATATGGCGAAAAGACATATCAGCAAAAGAAAAGAAAAAGGAGAAAATGAGTTATGACAGGCTTTTTACTTTAGTAAAATGATAATTGAGAAATATATAAAAATAAAATTTATACATGTTCCCGATCAAAAAAATGTTAATTAAAACAAGAGACGATCTCCATTTTTAATTTTTTTAGTTTTTTATTATTAATAAGTAGGGCTAGAGATTTTATTCGCAAAAAAACCTTGCATTTAGGCCCTGAGAAACTGTAAATGTGCCATATGAAACAAAAAATATGTCCTAAAAAATGCATTCCTATTTCAGATAACATTAGTTTTAAGAAAATAATATTATAATGAGAAGTGTTTATGCAGTATAAACTATTTTAAACTATTTCATATTCTTTGAACAAAAATTCTTCGTTTTACTAATCACTACGAGTATCGAAAAATTAATAACATAGCTTTCAATTTTTTTTCTACAGTTAATGTACCAAACGCACACAGACAGAAATTTTTTTTAATGTGGAAACAGAATTAAAAAAAACACGATTTTTTATCGTCGTCCAGTCATTGAAGACTTCGTTTATGTTTTTCGTTTTTGATGTGTAGCAGAAACTTTAGTGTTACGCAGTTTGTAAAACAATACCCTTTCATCTGCACAGAACATTTCCTGACCATATTTCTTTAGTTTCTGTGAAGTCCTTTGCATGTTGCAAACTACTACGTTACTTTAGGCATGTTGAAAATTCGATTTCATAATATAATACACAAATCATTCACAATCGATACAAAAATTATTAACAGTTAGTATTAAAGCAACTTCCGAAGAATTTGAAAATATTGAGGTCCTACGGCCTTTTATCTGGGCCTGCTCGAACTTGATCAGATGTAGTAATGGTAATCTCATCGAGCCAAAATTTCTCTCAAAAATTTCCCTTTTAAATGTTCTTTCCTCCACAAATTTAGAATTAATCTGCTGTAAAAATATCTACCGAGTATTTAGCTTTAGAAAAACATTGCACAAAATTTAAAAAAAAATTAATAATTCTTTTCATTTGATCGAAAACTCAAAATTTCGTTAAAAAATCCCCCCCCCCTTCCCATGTACCAATTTTAGCCAATTTTTCCCATGGGTTACCATCACCGATTTTTAGTTTAACTATTTACAGTCATTGAAGGGCATATATAGTATTTTTTATGCTCTAAAAACTCAGTGTCATTGTTGATTGGTTGTAGAAGCTGAATTTTAGTATTTTTTATCAATCAGCAGCGACGTTTCATTTTTAGTCCATAAAAATCCTAGCCCTAGAGTTCTCGTCAGAGGCGGAATCTTGGAATAGTGGGGGGGGGGGGACTTACCTTTTATATATATCGAAAATTATGAAATAAACAAAATATGCCTTAAAATTTTGAAAATATGCTTTATCACGTAAAAATAACCAAATATGCAAAAAAAAAAAAAAAGTGCAAAGACAGAAATTCGAGCTCTATTAATGAGTAACATAGTGTGGCGAATCTAATATTTTAAGAGTATTTTTTCCTTTTATTTTGAAAATGAAGACAACAGATGGAACAGTCCTGATACCAAAAGTGAGGATTTAATATCGAACTGAATCAAAAACATTACTCTGAACCCCCCCCCCCCAGGTTACTCTCATTCTGAGCACAAAAATTCTCAAAAAAATTTAATTTCAACAAAAATTTTATTTCATTTAATTTAAAACAAATTTCTCCCAAAAAAATATGGACTAATCGTTTTTCGTCGGACACAGAACCTTTCTTGTTTTCGCCTTCAAAACGGCACCCATGAATGCCAAACTATATATATAAATACATGTCAATTTTTAAGTTTATTATTTGCCACTGAATACGTGAAGATAAAACATTTCAATCAAATTAGTTGAAATTTGAAACTATTGATTTTCGGCAATTTCTGTTGCTATCTTTGAACTTCTTTCATACTTAATTAAGACCAAGGAAAAACAAAAATCTTAATCACTGATAATCTCAGTAAATCGTCACTCAAATGTTACAGATTGAATGTACAGAGTGGGCGAAAAGTCCTGGATACATTTGAAAAACATTAATGTAAAATCGACAAACTGACATAGAAAAAAATGGTGGTTTGCTCTAAAATGCTTATCAAGACGTCGAGTTATTTTTAATAGAAAATTTAAAAAAAATACTAACAGATGATGTATCATGGAAAACTCGACATAACACATAAAATGTGACACAAACCATGCATAATTAATGTTTATTACGATTTGCTTCGATAAAACTACCACATTTCAATACTAGTGTACTTTTTAGCTTTTAGAGTTACGAATTCAAATGGGGGGGGGGGGGGGAGTAGTTTTAGCCAACGCAAATTGCGGTAAACATTAGTTATACGATTTTCATGTCGCATTTTATCTGGTTTGTTGTGTTTTCGTGATGCTACGCTATCTGTGAGTAGAAATTTGAACTTTTTCATTATTCATTGGGAAAAAATTCTAAAATCACTCGACGTTTTGATGAATGTTGGTGCAAAAAGCACTTTTTTAGGTCTATTAGCTGATTTTTTTATTAATTTCAAATGTGCCAGGACTTATGTACACTTTGTATTTCCAAATAATAGAGGGCGCAAATTCACAGTTAGTTAAGAAAAACCTAACTAGTTTATCAAGGTGAAAATAACTTAAATATAGAAATATCCCTCCACATAAATATTTCGCAGAGATGTTCTCACCACCATTTTAATTTCATTTTAGAATCAACTATAATTTTTATTCCTTTCAGCTACACATCGTGAATTATCCCACATTTTTTCGTTACAAAGATTTTGTTCCCAAATTAAAAAAAAAAAGAGTCTTATGTTACTTATTTAATCCCTCATTGGCGAGAATTGTCGAAGCCTTCTAGTATCGATAGAATCGCGCCAAAATTACTATCCATCCACCCTTTTTGGCAAAAGCCGAGAGAATTCGTTGAAGGAAAATCTTGACAAATGAGGGTTCCTCACGGGAAATTAAATTCGTCGCCGTTTCACTAAACGGAACACCTCTTGTTTCCTCCACTCCGCGCCAACAGAAGCTTATTCTCAAGCCAATTAAGGCCATCTTGATGAATGGCATGCGAAATTGACGGTACTCGGAATAACGTAGCGTAAGTTCGTTGGTTGGTGGGAGATGGAGGAGGAAGGGTTACTTTGACAGAAATAGAATCGTTTTGCTTCACACATGCATACAATGATGAAAGAGTAAGGTGTGTGAGAGAGAGCAGATATAACCAGGGGTTAAATGACTGAAAGAGGACCCACGAGAAAACGATAAAACACAGCGAAAAGAGATTTTCAAGTTCTAAACTGACAGTCTGATGAGGAAGGAAAGTGCAGGCAGGCAGACCCTTTTGCCCGCCTGGCGAAAGATATATTCGTGTAGCTCAGAGTACTTATCGAAAATGTCTGTCTGGTAATCGGTTATTGATCGCCGCAAAACGAACTCTAATTATGTCTAATACTTTGGTTGCTTTTAATTAGTAAACTCTTATTTCTGGAAAGAGAACTTACCATGAATTGAAGCTCATACATTATCGTATGTTTGGGTTTTTAAATACAGCGCAATCCTCTCTTAATCGGCCGAACTGGAATCGAAGGTCGGTCAGCGTATTTCAACAAAGGCCGGTTAGAAGCAGAAGGTTGGGGAAAAAAGTGACAGTGAAATTAATTGGATATGTATTATAATGCATTCGATGCACTTGGTACTTCATCACGAGCGTATGCGTCACACTAACGTTTTTATGTTGCCAGAGTTTAGCTTGTCTCGTGCTCCGCTGGCGTTGCCATCTTCCTTCCATATTTTGAGGGGAAGATGACAGGTGCCTTGAATTTTTGTGATGTGTCTTGTTGTAGGACATAGAGATACTACTACACCATACATGCAACTCGTAAACAATACTATGGGGAATTTCTAATGAATTGTTGCATTTCGGAAAGTGTTGTGGGTGTAACATGTGTGGCTCGAACAAGTTTATGATGTCAGAATTTCTAAAATTGACGATATCCAACAGCATTTAGCCTGAGCAATTACGTCATTACAAATAAATCAAATATATTAACCGGCGTTGCGCAGAACGTCCATGTTGGATCAAGCGTCCAATTACACAGAAAGATACTGCATTACACTACCATTGTTTAACCAGGGGTCCTTGGAATGATTTCAGGTGGTCAGTGTGATCTGATTAGAAAGAAATTAATTCATCATTTTCATATTGTAAGCTGAATATTATTCGCAAAAGGGGTGTGTGACCCGTTATTTATTGGCGTAGGTGGTCCGTGGAACATAAAAGATTGAGAAGCTCTTACATTTGAAATTTCTTACGGACATATTTTTTCAGTTACCACGTTGGGGAATTCGTCTGTTGTGGCCTTTGGGTTTGCATTTGTATTACTCTTCAATAATAAATAATTTGATGTTGAAGTTATACTCAATTGTAACAATAAATAATTACTAATCATAACTGTGGGTGCTCCGTATACATATACATATTTCCTAGGGAAAAGTATTCCTGGCTAGAAAGTTTACGAAGCAATGTGCTAAATTATTAAATTTTCGAAAATTATGAAATTTCAGGAAAACACGTAACGCAATAGCAACATGGATATGTGAGTCACCCCCCCCCCACACCCCCTTATACACGGAATTACATTCTCAAACATCAATTTCTGCAAACATCGAAAGAAATTTCCATTTAATCAATCATATTTTTAATTTGGTGAATTTAATTTATTTTTCTTGATGATTCTTTTCAAAAGAATAATTTATTTCAACATCATGATTTTTGATCAGACTTCATGGAATTGCAAATTCACATAATAAAGATAAATTTTGGTACAGGATCTTCATTGATATGAATGATAAAATTAATTTGTTGAAATCTGTTTTGACGAGCTATCGGCAAGCCTTTCGTGTAAGTTAGTGTTTGTTTGGTGACATGAGACTGATGATCGTCAAATAAGACACCTTTCGGGGCACAAAGCTTCACTCAAAAAACGTGGAAAATGGATGAAAAATTCCAGTTATTGTGGTCTCAGTAATCCGAGTAGAACGGTACCGAGACCACCTCGGATTACTGAACACTTGGGTTAACCGAAAAACAATAGAAAATAACTTTCGGGGGGGGGGGGGGGAGGGAAAGAGCCTCCTTAAATTTGTTTAAGACATATAAATGTACCTTATGTATTGTGTACTAAAAACTTAAGGAAATACGAGGTTCTTCCCTGAGCATCCCCGGGATGGTCCAAACTTATCCTCATTGTCTGATGAAATTGTTCTATCTTGTTTTCTTTGGACCTAAACGTATTCGTCTTACTCTTACTTTTTCAATTCTTAATTCGCGGGCTTAATTCTTTAGATTAGGGCTGCCAAGATGTATAGACCAGTATGCACTTTATAAATATTTGTTATGTGTGTGTGTGGGGGTCTCTCTCTCTCTCTCTATATATATATATAGAAAAATGGAGCCCAAGAATAAAAATATTGTACACATTTTAAAATGAATTTTTACGGATCAATTTTTCAGGGGAAAAACAATATTTTATACATTTTAAGATTAAGTTTCTACAAATAATTTTTATAATGTCCAACTTAATTGCAGGAAACATAAAATCAGGCCCAATGTACAGTATGAACATACACTTTACTGCTTATTCTCAGTGGTGTTGACGAGATATCTCGCCTCGTTAAAAGACTAATATTTTTGCATTAAAGGGCTCTGATTATTTGAATAAAATATTAATGTAAAATGTAAACTTAATTCGTACAAAAAATATTTCATTTTATTTCATGATTGCACAAATTCATTACACCTGGAACATCTTGGCAAAGTATCATTTTATTACGGAGAATCATAATTACTTTTTAACTAGACCGGATCGTACGGAGGCCGATTAGTCACGAGGCGGATGATCGAGAGTATACTGTATATGTGAATTCAGGTGAATATGAATCTATAAAAGCACATCTTGTATGCATGCGAAATGTAAATCATCGAGAGCTGGACGGAAATGGACCAGTCAATTTTCGGAGGAAATGGATCTCTATTATGTGAAAACGGATTCTGCGCGCAATCTGCCATTAATACAGTATGAAGTTCGAGTAGAATCCGCACTCTCCCAGCTTCCTGTCAACATAAGAATGTGAAGTTTAGGAGGACGCACGCGTGCCGCCCAGACCCTTGTACTGCCATCATAGTCATCATCTCACTATACAGATGAAAGAGAGTGAGTTTCCCAGACAGACAAGTGGATGGACGTGAGGCACCACTTGAACGGAATGGCGGAGGAAGGAGGCCTCTCTTATACGGAAAGTTCAGTGGTATGAGTCATTTCCATCAACAAGATGGTTGTGGCCTGCCTGCCTGCGTGGTCACGGGCAGACATTTTCGCTCCCCCTCAACAAAATGTTTTTTCACAACCACGTCACGTCCTCACGTTCAGGCAGAAATGAGTTTAATAATTTCGTGGCGAGAAAAGCAGATGCTGAACAGAGATATCTGTCCAGTCAGAGAACACAATTTAAATTCTGGCTCTTTCTCCCCTTCAGTTTTGGCAATCTTTTCACACCCGGCTTTTCAACGCAACACGCACAGCCTTTTATTTTTTCGCATTCAAATTACGATCACGTAGATGTTATGTCTTTTTTAATCCCCTTGTCTTCAGTCAAATTTTTCATTAGCATGCTAAATTAAAGTATCGAAGAATACTATCCAAAAGAAATCTTATTAGATTTCACCTGATACATACATCGCATTTATATTTGTGGGTGCCCAGTAAATGTCTTATTTAACATCTTAGATTTTCTAAGACTTTATTGACGCGGAAAACACTTCATTGAAGATTTACGAACTTAAAACGGACGTCAGTAAGTGTGAAGGTCAAATCATTAAATAATACAAGTGTTACGGTAAATGTGATAGATCGGTTATTGTACATAATAACCAACTGGTTTTTATGCATACTCTTACCAATCGTCTTGGTTTTTTTCAACCAAATTAAAAATTTATCACTTTCACCGGCGAACATGAATAATACACAAGCATCATTGGTGAATTTGATAAATGCTTGGAATTTATTGTCTTTATACGTGATTATGCATAACACCCTAGTGTGATTGGTGAATTTGATAAATGTGAAAATAATTACAAATGAGTCTTGTATGTGGGATGAATATAGTCGAAACCCGATATAATGGTTAAAAATTTAACGATCGCAACCCGATATAACGATACAATACATGTATGAATTATCACGTATATCATATATTACGATTTGGCATGTTTACCAACTACGCGACGCTTGTATATTACGCATAATAACCAGATTTATCACATTTGCCGTAACATAAGCATTAGATGAGTTTGTATTCGAAACCTTTTCGAGAAAGGAAGGTTTCCAGCTTCATGACAGAGTATGTAGCTGAGGGATGTAATAATTTTTCCGAAAAGCTGTGGATCTCAAGCATTATTGTTAGATAACTTGAGATTTTTAGTGGCTTTTAAATATACCGAAAGATATTAAGGATGGGAATCGATTAAAATTTTTAACTGGTTAATCAAAAAAAATGTAATCGATTCATCAACCGATTAACCGAATTTTAATCGAATATTTTTTGCGACCATATAATATTAATAGATGCTATAAAAATATATTTTATTCATTTCACTCATGTATTCGGTTAGATGTAAACAAATACAGGGATAGGTTAATAAATTAAGACTGCCCGATTCTAGCAAATATGCTAAACATGATTGCCAAAAGCTGTAATTTCTTCACTAGGACCTTGTTTTTTTTTTAAATCAGTTATTCTTGGTTATTATTCACTTTTCCTAGAAACTCCCCTGGAATAGTACTCGTGAGAGGAGATGAACTGATGCTTCCAAGAATACGAAAAACTACTGTGTATAGTGGAGGCATTACATTTTGCTATTGTACTAAAACTTTCATCGAACTCACTTTAAAATTGAAATCATCAGTTTTCATTGAATCTAATTTGATCAAAATATTAATTCAAATATTTTTAAATATGGTCATTTATCCAAAATGTTCTGTATGGAATTTTATAAGACATCTAATCGGTTTTTCAAAAAAATCAAGTTAATTCACAAACTCTTTTAATAAAAATTTTAATCGAACTGATCGAGTCGATTAACTCAAATTAGATTTTTAACTGAGATTAACAATTGATCGATTAACCGACCCGATTAATCGGACCAGTCCTACGAAGGATACGTTATGATATCTAACGAATCATAGAATCGATATGTCGTTTTACATTATTCTTCAAATTTAACTTAAAACAACAAATATGATTTAGAAGAAAATATTCTTGCGTTATTTTATTAGCTATCCTATATGATTCAATTTTACATTTTTAAACTCTGCTAATAAGTGTTTAATGCAATTCAATGTGGAGTTATACGTATATTAACACTAGCTAATAGTTGCAAAAAAATTACTTGTGCTATATTAAAAAAGTTCCATATTTGAGCGATCGTTAAACGCCAGAAATTTACAAATTCAAATGCAAACTCAAAGGTCGTAACAGGCAAATTGTTAAACTTAAGGGAAAAGAAAATTAAAAAATTCTCATACACACAGCAAATATGAAGCCAATTATAAGCTCGAAACTCAAAATCAAAAACATAATAACAACGAATTTTCTCTCTAAATAATTCAACAGAAGAAGTAAACTCCAATAAAATGGTTGGGTAGCTTCTTAATTTGTTCCCCGCATTAAAATCACCGTATTTCTTTTCAAACAGGTATAGTTCAATTGAATAGTGAACCGTAGATTGGTTTACTAACGCTTGCATTAGCCGTGATTAACTGCATTCGTTTTAACCCTTTAACTGCGCAAAGAAAATCCTTTTTTTTTGTAGTCTTATTATTTTTTTAATGAAGATGAAAATAATAGTTAAAAACACATACGTATTTATTGTGGAATAGTGACTGACTTCTCACTGAGATGCGGTATATATATATATATATACCGCACAATATATATATAGATACATATATATGAAGAGGTAGCGAAAAAGTATCTTTTTGAATGATAAATATAGATACATATATATGAAGAATATGAATATGAATATAGATATATATGAATTCATATATCTATATATATGAATCATATATATAGATACATATATATGAAGAGGTAGCGAAAAAGTATCTTTTTGAATGACAAAAGCGCTGGTGCTGCTCAGTTGTTCTTTCAAAAATGATCCACTTCTATGAACAAAAATCCAAACTGCAATACAACTTTGTTGGTTTTCGTTACATTGGTTATTTTTGACTTTTTCATAATCTTTGTAAAATATTCCCTGTAATTATTGTATTCCTGTAACTTTATATATATATATATATATTACGTATATATATATATATATATTGCTCATGCTTCTTTGAGCTTATAATCTAAAGCTCTGTATATATTTTTCAAATATTGTATTTTTTAACATTTTTTCATTGCCTATTTTCCGTCCAACATGTTTTTGAGAAGGCAGGCATCGGGGAACAAGGGTTGGCATTTTTAACGCAATTAGGCATAGCCACCCTTCAGAAACGCCTACACTTTTCGAACCATCCATGGGGGTTCCCTCTGATGACGACCCACTGCATAGACTGTCAAAAAAAGGAATTAATTTTTTATTGTACCAAAATTATCCCCTTTTATGAGAATAGCTTGTTCGAAAACCGCATTAAAATTTTTAAATTCCTTCAATTTTTATGAATTTTTTAACTATTTACGAATTTATGGGACACCCTGTAGTCAGGTCATATCATAACAGAAATTAATTCTATTAACATAATTAATTTCACGGAGATCAGTTTTCAATAACTTCTTCTGGTGCAAATGCGGGATCTGTTCGCGAGCAGTTCGGACAGAAATGATGGAGACGAAATAAAATAACGCACATAATAAAGAAAAATAGATCCTCCTTGACTTTTATGATCTGTTTCGTTTCAGTATTGAAATGGACTGTTATAAAAACAAACACATTTCAGTTTGTTTGCGTCGATCATCTCGCAGATGTTACTAGAAGCCTTTTTATTTTGAGGCAAGGGACAGAGTGTATTATTCTATTTCCATGCCCAACATCTGTTGATTCTACGGAGTGCAATTTTGTCAAGAGAGAGGGAGAAAAGCCACACACACATATATATATATATATATAAAGCCTGAATCAACACCTTCTCCACCCTCCCATAATCGCATTTAGGAAGTTGACAACAAGAGCGTTAAAACCGTAAAAAAAATAGGGTTGATTCTGGCAAATAACACCACCAATCGTTCCCGCAAATGAATAGTCTCCCCTCTGTGGATATGTCAGAATCCACTTTTTCGGTAGTGGGGAGGATATAAAATGTTCCAAGGGAGCGAGAAATTATCACAGATTTGTTCACCCCATGCTGTTACAACATTGACAAAGGTCTAAACAGCGCCTTTTCTCCCCAAAATCCAGCGTTCTTTTCTTTGCTATTCCCCCTTCTCGATGTTTTGCTTTAGGTAACTGTTCTTGTCCAACCTTTTCACCATCATTATTTTTCTCTGTATCTATCTTTCACATCCCTTTTGGCAGTCGCTTCCTGAAAGAAAGAGTATCGCGATCAGATCCCTTTCTATCGCTCTGTGGAGAATGAGAAAGATGTGTTACGGTAATTGTGATAAATAGGTTATTATGCATAATTGCTAATCGTCTCTCAAGTAAAGAGTTCCAAGGTGTCCTCAAAAAATTATGAAAAAAAAACCAAATTAAGTAAATTCATCTCACTCGGGAACAAATAAAAAAAATAGCGGTATAGTGCGATTACTAAAGCTGCAAAAAATTATTAAAAATGATAATAGTTGGATGCTCATCGCCTCTCGCGCTTCTTGGCAAAATTTACGTATAAAAAAAAAAACTTCTCACTTTCCTTTCCTTTCGTTTCTGCAGCTTCTCTGTTCTAGAAACTAATCATTTTTTTGTCTGCGCTGTACTTACTTGATAAGGTGTTATTTGAATGACGTCACTCTAACACTTTAGGGTTGCGGAATTTTTAAAATTTATTGTTGGCTTCTAGTGGCGTTCGAAATATTTAAATTCTTTTGAATACCCACAATAATTACGCGCCACATTTTTTTTTTCATATTGTTGTGCCCATTTATGTGAATGGAATCAGGAGTACGTTTTTGAAACCTCTTCGAAGCAGTCGCCTTGGTACCCTTTCTTTGTCGGGTAGTTTGACAAAAATTGATTAATTTTGTCGGTGATTATGCATAATACCCAAGCATCATTGATAAATTCCATAAATGCTCAAAAAAATTACCGATGGTTATACATAACACTCAATCTTATTCAGTAAATTTGATAAACACTTGAAATTTATCACTTTACCCGTGTTTACGCATACATTCTCCATTACACCCTTGTCAAGCGTGCTAACCTTCTCTCCTTTCATACAACACTACAACACTACCATTACACTCTAGTGCAATGGTTCTCAAACTTTTGTTTGGAAAAATACGTTATCCGATTTCAATGTATACGGTGCAGACTTTGGCTGAACATTATGATCATCTAAATAATAAATCTATCACATGACCGATTTAACATATTTACCTATTACTAAATGGCGACTATACATAATAACGGACAAATGTGATTAATTTAGTACGATTTATTATGTTCACCAGCGACGCTCGTATATTATGCGCAAGCGCTGGTAACAGTGATGAATTTTTTAGTATTTATTAAACAAATGGTCCACGATTATGCGTAATGACCTATTATAATGTCTGATTCCTGGATTAATAACAGGTTTTTTGTCGTAACAGATATACCAGAATCGAGTTTTTGGGTATGGGGGAGGGGATATAAAATGTGTTCCAATGGAACGGGTAATTATCACAGATTTGTTCGCTCATGCTGTTACAACGCTGACAAAAGTCCAAACAACCCCAAATCCCGCATTCATTTCTATCCTACTCCCCTCTTGATGTTTTGCTTTAGGTAACTGTTCTTGTTCGACCTTTTCACCATCATATCTCTTTCACATCCCTTTTGGCAGTCGCTTCCTGAAGCAAAGAGCATCAGGAGCAGATCTCTCTCTCTCTCTCTGTGAGGAGAATGAGATAGAGAGAGCTTGTTCAACTTTTACCCTCCTCCTGGTTGTCTTCTCAAATGTTTAATTCCCCAAACGCTGCTTTCGTCGACACGAATGACACTTTAATCAGGTCCGCGTCAGTTTTAGGCGACACTCCCCGAAGACTCGGGCTTCCTGTCGATAGTTATCGTCGCTCAGTGGGTGCTTGTCACTTTGGCCTTAACAGCAGTTGTGACACAAGGTCTAGTTGAATGACTCCATTGATCTCGGTATTCGTCATATCCACTAGTAGTTTCCTGCGAACGAAGTCGTTCGTTGATATTACCGAACGACCTCTCTTTGGAACGGAAAGTCCACTCATTTTCTCTGGACGCGGGGTGAGTGCATCTCATGAATGCGTCCGTCAAGGAGCGTGTTTCGAAAGCTCTTATTCAATAATACTTAATTTATAACTGGCTCGAAATGTATATTACGAATATTCTCTTTTGATATAATGTTTACGGTTTTGAAATGGCGCCGAATATTAGATTTTCACGAAGTTGGGAAATTTCATCGTAGCATTATAGATGGCTGATTTAACTGTTGGTGGATATTTACTGCTAAATACATGTCGATGTATGAAGTGCGCGTTCCATAAGATTCTTCGAAACGTCTTCAGTAAGATAATATACATTGATCCCATCGTTCAATTCACTTTTCAAAGCCAGTAGGCTTTTTCCGGAAGCTGTCTTAGCCAACTCTACTCAGCTGAAATAGTTAATAATCAATAATTATCTCCACGGAGCTTCTCCTTCAACATCGGAAACAGCCAGAATCCATCCCGACTGTTAGGGGGCTGTGGAATGATTTTTATATCGCATCTATATATTATGTTGTGGTTTTGAAAAGTTCGTTGCGACACATATCGAGAAAGCATCTTGCACGTGTAAAAATTTCAACAACTGATGCGATTCATTGAGGTCAATGAATACTCTTTGATGCAACGGTCAGCCTCTCCTGGCCTGAAAATGGCGCTTTCGAGTCCACCTTTTCCATCGCTCACCTTCCTAATGTGACAATATGAATTTCAATTATTGATTTATTTAATGATTTACTGCCAATTTATTAGTGATTTTATACATCTGTGTGCGCGATTGTTTTTTTTTCTTCCTTTAAACACATTTTCTTTGATTTGATTATATTAGCTAGAACTCACTGGCGACATGCGCGATTGCACCTGCCCATGTACAAAAACTTGTATATGCTGCTAGTGATGGCCAGCGATGTAATTTTAATATTCAAAAAATTTCCGGAGACACCCGAGTTCCCTCGGGACAATGTGCTGAAATCCCCTTTTTTGATAGAGAATGTGTGCCTCTCGGAATAAGCTTCAGTTGCGCAGCTTTCACTGAGCCAGATTTCGGAAAAAGCCTTGTGTACTTGCTTTGAAAAGTGGATTGCACGATGAAACCATTGCATATCATCCGGGAGGAGATGCTTATTATTATTATTTTTTCTTATACCTGCATTTTTTTATTTCCTTGTGATTATACTCCAAGTTGTGTTGGAACGCATCTTGTATGCTTACGTTTTTTATCCATTTTTTTCATGATAAAAATATAGTGTTAGATGAATTTTATTCTGTAAAGTCCAAAATTTCAGGGGGGGGGGGAAGAAAAAGTACGGGATTTGCGGCTATGTAATCCATGAAAGGATGACGTCACTCTCCGCTATTCGTACAAAGGTTTTTAACAACTGGCCTTTCCATAAGTTGCCATCTGGTGGCAACGTCAGGTCAGCAGTTTTGAGCTTGGCCTCAGTCAGGTCCTGCCGTCCATGTACGGTCCCTTTCAGTGTACACGAGCTCCAAGAAAAGATAGAGAGAGATTCGTTGCCTTTGTAGTCTAGTGGTCTTGGCGTTCACCCGGAAAGTGAAAGGACGTGGGTTCGATTCTCCGCAAAAAGGCAGTTGAATTTTTTCTATTTCCAAAAAAATCATCTTTGCACACAACAGCCAGTTGTTAAAACCTTTGCATTTTCATTCTACAGACATTTCGAAAATGCATCTGGCCCTTTTCAGGTAGCTGATTTGCAAGACTCATTCGTGTCGAGGAAAATGCCATGTTTATTGCTGTTTTCATTCGGAAAATGCAGTTGAGACTCATCTAGACTATACGATGTAGGTTTTCAAGCAGTGTTCAGTGAAATCCCATGGATCCATGAGAGAGTTTTTTATGGTTCCGCACTTAATATTCATCGTATTTTGATGGAGTGTCATGTCACTTTGAACATGACATGAGAATTCAGGCATCTGTCATTTTCTCTTCAAAATATGGAAAGCAGATAACAGCACCACTACACCAAGCAGCACACTTAACTCTGCCAACATAAATACGTTCTGATCAAACATATACTCAGAATACATATTCCAGCATGTACCAATTCGTTTAAAATATCCAAAAGAATATTTACGGAGATGCACGAACGGTTAAGTAATATTACTTCGGACCAATCTAGAATCAGTTTTAAATTAAACGAGGGGTATAATTCTATCTCAACTGTATAAAACGACCTTATCGTGGTGAAATGAACCAGAAATTGGCAACAATCCTAGTTCTGCAACGAATCTGGTTGTCGCGTGGAGATGACACGAGTTTTATAAATGAAGAGGCCAGTACATGAGAAAACCTGGCCCTTTCCCAAAACTATAACTTTATACATTTCAGTAAATGATTGCATCCAAGATCCAGATCAGTCTTTCTGGTAACATAACCGTGACATGAATAACAGCCAAAGTCTTCATCAGGCTGAGCACAACGACGCGAAATTGCTTTTGGTTCTCTTTTAGGGAAATGGCTTGCCACACCTTTTTATCAAGCGTCCTACAGAATGATTGAATGAGTTATACTGATGAAGAGTAAATCTTGCAAACGTGAAAAAACGCTATGTAAACATACCAGAATGAAGTTCGAGGTTATAAACTAACCATAACAATTACTTCCATAACTCCTTTAAATTTATTATTATAATTATATTGTGTATTATTTATATTCATTATAAACTTGCAGTGATCAACTCGTATAGGTCTTCATATCCCTTGGCTGATTTTTTTTTCTCACCTTGAATTGAATGACCTTGAATTGAATCACTTTGAATGCAAATGAAATCAATAAAGTGTAAGTGCAGTTTTTCGTGTGAATGTGAATTAAACCTAGCCAGACTGAAGACATCAGGCAATTTTTCGGTTGGACGCATTGGGAAAAACACATTAATATTCAGAATCAATGTCAAACCAAGAGGCAAATAAAAAATAATTAACTGCAAATCAAATAGATGTTTTCTTAGGTTAAAAAATAAAGTTTTGAGGCCAATAACTACACACTGATGTTATAGTCGAATAACTAACTCTATTGTGCAGTCAGAATGTAGAAAACTTGATAACCTAATCATTTTTTGTCACACCACTGTCATTTTCTGCACAACAGGTTTCACAAGAAAGGAACTTACACCTTATAGACGACGTAGGCTATATCAAAAATAAAAGCAATAAAAGCTTAATCATTAAATGTCTCACTAAAATTCATAAAACAGTTGTAGTTTTTTAATTACACAAATACAAACACAAAGACCAAAACAAGTAAATTGCCTAACGAGATGACTGAAACCGTAGATATAACTACTGTCTATAAACTGTAGGTGTGCCAATCAAATCATCCCTTGTGTGCAGAAAATTAACATAGGTGCGACCAAAAGTTATCGATAATCAAACTGTTTCAAGTACTTTTGCGAAACAAAATGAATTGAGTTTAATGATAAAATTCATTTAGTAATTAACATTCCGTCTCCATTGATACGTTTCTGTATTCAATTGCACGAGATCAAATTATAATTTGCTTTACAAATGTCCTAAGTCATTTGTGACTTTATAAGATTAGCTAATCAAAATGGTAGTGTATAACTGATTGTTGAGTTAATAAATTATATTTTCAGATTAATGTAAACCAAATGCACTTAATTAAATGTGATCCGAAGATGTTAGCGTAAAAATATTGATAAAATAATTTATATATCAATTTTTATTTTATGGTCTGAAATCAGATCTTTTATTATCATTATTATTATGACATCTAATCCAAGTGGCAATAAATAACTGAAAATGCAGCTGCAATTTCTCACGCGACTCAAAACATCAACGCTCAAACTGCTGCTTTCAGGAAGCATTTTATAGGGGAAAATTGTACAGGGTAGTCGTTATAGTATATGAACAGCTATTTTAAACAAAACCCAGACATAGGTAAAACTTCAAGATCGGGAGGAAGGACAGACAGATGTCGTACCATAATAGTATCCCGAAAGCAAGAAAAAAAATGTTATACGTGCTGCAAGTCACCCCCTTCGCAGCCTTCAAGATATGATGATAAATCGTTGAGAGCACGAGCGGGGGTCGGTAAAGCCGACATCATCACGGTCCTCTTATTAAAAAAGACGTGACGTGAATCCTCGATATGATACGCCGGGGTTATGAGCCACACACACACGCCTTTGACTACCAGTCAAGGGAAAACTGTCAAGACGGCATCAGGAGAAGGTGGAATGGCAAAATCGAAGGAGCTGCCGAGACTTATAATAAGAAACATGGACGAGAGGAGAGATCGACAATCCCTCAACCTTCAACCGCTGAACATACGCTACTCACATACTAATCAAGCTGAGTTACATTATGTGCATGTAATCAACGGTGTGGTAAGAATATATAAGAATAAATAACAGCGTCGACATCCATATATTTATTCTGGTTGTATGATGAATGTAATTTCTTTTAACCGCTGAGTCATCAAGTTGTATACAATGTATGTATAAAAAATAATTTCTCGCTGAACTTTTAGTTCAAATTTTCTGAAAAATCATACAAAGAAATATGTTGAAGAAAAAGGTATAGTTTTTAGTTTTTTGATTCTGGAGAACATAATATATTCATATTCAATTGATATATTTTGATTTTCAAAGATTTATTTTCACTATACCCTTTTCACACCTGAGCATTCATTTTTTGACATTTTCAAAATGTTTTTGCATTTTTCATACTCAAAAAATGCATTAAAAACATAAATGTCTGCAAATCTTTATTTTTTCATTTTTTTCCTAAATGTTCAAATTTTTTCATGAAGAAATAAGTTATTTCGTTCAAATTTTTTCAGCCAAGATGATGCAGGATATATATTCATTTTCACATACAATTTTTTTCCAGAATTTTATTTATAAATTTTATGTAATAAATCCCATTTTTCCTGAAGGCATTTTCTCCTTGAAGCTGAAAATTCAACTTTGAGTGCTGCCCTTTGATGAAAGCCCCCAAAGATCATATTTACCATATTTTTGACTCAAAACTTATACAATCCTTCAAGTTCCTAAGGTCGAAAGAAAAAAAATTTTACAGTGAGAAAACGCAGCCCATACATTGGTGGCACCAGGGTCTGACAAGAATAAGAAATATTTTCTCGTTCGAGAGCGTTCGATGAATAAAAAACAAATAACCGAATTTTTGGTTTTCGAAAAATCATAAAAAAATATTATATTGAAAAAAACTTATAATTTAAATATGATTTCTTTCGGATTACATAATATTCATGTCTAATTTATAGGTCTTGATTTTCACGGATTTATTTGTATGTATCATTACAATGTTTATGATGATTATACCAATTAGACTTCTTTTGCTGACCTTACACAGTAGAATTATACATAAAAAACTAATTTAGCTAATTTTAATAATTAGTTGTATATAAATGTAAGGAGTGTCTATAGGATTCTTCAGTTTTTATTTTTTCATCTTCAATAATTTTGAGAGCTCTCTCTATCTCTCTTTCTATTTTTCGTATAGAGCAAAAACACTTTTATTTTATTACTGACGAGTTGTACGCTCTATTTCCACATATTAAATTAAGTGGAAATAAATTAAGTGGAAATAAATTAAGTATATAAGAACTGGTTGAGAAGTTTTTTCAGCAATTCTCGAAATTCGTGTTCATAACAACCGGAAACGATTAGAATAATAATTTTTTTTTTTACAGAAACTAAACATCCAATCCTTTCCATTCATTGAAATTTCATTATTGGTGATATACAATCAGGAATTTGCATACTCGGATCATACGCCACTGCGGATAATACTGTAGAATCACATTTTCTTTTTAAAAAATCGCATATACGGGATTACGTGCGTGTGTAATGTATGTAATTACGGTGATTACTTATATTAATCTTATATTAATAAATCTTTATTTTTTTGTAAGCATCAATTTAATACTTGAATTTTCATTCAGAGACTTATTTACAGCATGCAATAAAATAACAATGGACTAGTTACATCCTTATAAAGATTTTCTATGTAAACACAAAATACGTCTCGAGATAAAAATCTATAAAAATATCAAGTATATATTGTTACGTTAATTAAAAAATAATTAAATCCACATAACATGTCACTTTTAAGGCTTTTCTGTTAACAGTTTTAAAAATATAGCATTTGTGGCATTTTCTGGATTAAGAAAATTCGAGCCTTCAAATGTGAAAATTCCCCTGAGATTTGAATTGTTTTACATTATTTGATCGTTTATCACAAACCTACTGGGCAACGGTAGTAGAAAATAATGTAAATTTTACAACGTTAATATACGTTTAAAATTTTCGACATATTCTGAAATATAAAAATAAAAATTTTAATAACAATGTAACTTTCATTAATTAATGAAATTTCAATAGCAAAACACTGTGTGCAATTTTCTTACCATCTTTTAAAATTAATTCAAAATCAAAAAATTTCTGAAAAATAACTCATGTATAGGACAAAGCATAACTAACCAAACCGACTAAAAAGTAATAATAATTAAATTCACATCATGTTTTATTGAATAGCAATCAAACATTTAAATTACTATCTCTGCAAAAATACGAAAATTCGCGGAAATTTTGAGATTCTGATTTTATTATCATTTTAGAGCTGAAAAGATAAAACTATGAGAAGTATATAGAAAACAAATGATTTGTGTGTGTGTGTATGTCTATACAATCTTCTTTATATATATATATATATATATATATATATATATATATATATATAAGAAGTTAAAGAAAAAAAGAAAGAACATTAAAACCATGTGTAAGAGAAAAAAATAAATACACACACAAGGACAATAATACTGTATGTAATGTAAAGATTTAATAAATAATGAACTCTACTAGTTATACCCTTATAAGCATTTCCTGTATAAACATAAATACGTCTCGATAGAAAAATAAATAAAAATGTCAAGTGCATATTTTGTTACGCTAACTGTTTAATAATTTAATTCACATAAAATGAGACGATGAAATAAAACACTTGTGGCATTTTCTGTATTAAAAAGTTTGAAATTTCATTTTGCATTATCCAGTGAGATCTCAATTACGTTGCCATAATTTAAGCGTTTGTCACAAAAACACTTGAGTGTTGGTGGTATATAACGAGTATTAATTACGAGTAATGTTAATTATTTTATAATTAATATTATATAATTTTATAATTAATATTATATAATTTTATAATTAATATTATATAATTTTATAATTAATATTATATAATAATATATATATATATATACAGACACACATTTAAAATTTTCGAAATATTTTCAAGTGAAAAAATTGAAATTTTGAAAACAGTGTAACTTTCATTAATAAGAAAAATTTCAAGGAGAAATAACTGCTTCACCATCTTTTGTAATTATTTCAAAATACGCAAAATTGGAAAAAAATTCTGGAAGAGAACTTTCTGAAACATTTCATTGATTTGACAAAATGAAATAAAGAACGGTAAGACGGCAACTAAAAGAAAATGACAGCTTCTTTTATTCAATAGCAATTATAAAAATGTAGATTACTATCTACAAAATTCATTTTTAGATTTTAATTTCATTTTATTATCTCTGCGGAAATAAAAAGAAAAGAAATGATGCATGTGTACCATGTATACTGTACATAAATTTGATATGTGAATTTTCATAATTAGAGACTTGCATTTAATAAATAATGGATTCTGTAGCAAGTTATATCCATATAAACACAAACATGTTTTGATAGAAAATGTACAAAAATTTCATACATTTACTGCTACCTAAATTATTCAATAATTTAATCTAGATAAAATGTCGAATTTGTATTCTTTCAAGGCTTTTCGGCTAATAGTTTGAAAAAATTTGCGGCATTTTTTGTATTAAGAAAATCTAAGCTTTGAATGAAAAATATCCACTGAGATTTCATTTATTTGAATAATCTGAGCGTTTGCCACAAACACGCCTTGGCATTAGTGGTAGAAAATAATTGCAAACTGAAAATAATGTAAATCATATAAGTTTTAACATATGTTTATAATTTTCGAAAAATTTTCTCAAGCTTAAAAATAAACGTATTAATAGTAATGCAACTTCCATTAATTAAGGAATTAAACAGAAATAAAACTGCAGTTTCTTTCCCCTTTTAATAATTAATCTAAAACACAAAATTGAAAAATTTTGAAAGAGAATCCTCTCAAACATTCCACCGATTGGACAAAACGTAACAAACCGCAGAAACTGGAAAGAAAATTTACTGCCTGTTTTATTCAATAGCGATCATAAAAATGTAAAGCTAGAATCTGCAAAAACACAAAAATTCTCGGACATTTTTAGATTCAAATTTTATTATCTCTTCAAAAATATAAAAAGAGAAGAAATGATATATATAATATATATATAAATGGAAGTTAAAGAAAAAGATTAAGAGAAAGAGGGAGAACATTACATCCCATGTGTAAAAAGAAAAAAAAAATACAAACAAGGAGAATATAAAAATAAGAAAAAGTATAAGAAAACGCCGCGAATGTCTTCTTAAGCTTTTCACAAGCGCATTCGAGCGCGGCGAAGTGGTCTATTACGGAAACAATGAGCCAACCGTTTTAACGCTTGTTTAACGATAAAAGAAAAATAATACTAAATAAATAAAATACACACGGAAAAAAAATGTTATTTAGAAGCAAGGCACAAGTGTATATATATATATATATATATATATATATATATATATATATATATATATATATATATATATATATATACTTTTCTTTTCTTGGTAAAAAAGAAAAGAAAAATATGAAAAGAAATAGCTCTAGTTACAGAGCCATTACGATTTTGCGAGTCATGATGCCGTGTAAAAAGATATCCGAGATAAAAGTATAACGTTTTACAAAGGGCTACTGAGGTGAAAATTTATTTTATTTTACTCTACTTTTTTTTGAGAAATCAAAACATTTTTTATTTAAGTGGGATAAAAAGAACTTCAAGTAGAGAGATTATAAGAAGAGTTGAATGAAATAAATAGGTGTCCGGGGGAAAAATACTGTTCCAGTCATTCCAGTTACTTTTACTTACTTCTCATGCTGGTTTTTTTTTTCGATAATGAAAGGAGAAGTTACATAAGTGCAAAAGTCATTTTATGTATTTTTATTGTCTGCAACCGTTGACTTTAGAAACGTACTACCAATTACGAAAAGTTTTCAAATGACATGCGATTGCGTCAAATCTCAAAATTCAATTGAGGGGTCGTATGCATAAAAAATAGAGCAATTAATTTTTTTAAAGCGACCGTGTGCTAAAAATAACAATTATTTGAGATTGGTTCTGAAAATTCAATTGCAAAAAAAAAAGAAAAAAAAAATCATATTTCAAATTTATAATGATCGAGATACTAAATATATAAAATAACTATGTTTTGGCAACTTATCGCTGTATTGGCAAGTTTTCAATGCCTCAAAAATTGCCCTTTTTAGGGATTATACACAAATAGAATGAACACAACCACATAATTTTTCGCCCAATAACTAGTTTTACATTTTGAATGTTATTGGAAGCTATTTACAGACTTTTTACAACTTTTAATTTAATTTACGTTTCGCCCTATTTGTGAACTACACCCTAGATTAGTGGTTCTCAACATTTTTTGACTCGGGATCCCTTTTAAGTAAAGAAATTCTATGGCGGAGCCCTGTAGGATAATTTTTTAATTATTAATCAAAGTTACTGATTCATTTTTAATATTTAAAAATATTTATACTTATTTTATTAAATTTTACTGTTTTTTTTATTTTCCTCGGAACACCGGTTGAGAACCGCTGCCCTAGATCATTGAAGACAAATGCTGAGAAATTCAAAGTCGAATATCTTAGTCAATATTGCATATAAAAACCATGGAATTTTTTGCGAATGACTTGTCAGAGCCACATTCGCATTTCACTAATAGGAAGTTAATACCAAAGGGGGTCTACATAAAAGTTAATTTCGTTTCTCCATTCATTTAAACGACCATTGTGAAATTTCAGACATTTTGAGTAACGACATGTCATTTGAAAACATTTTTGTAATTGAAAATTTCATTCCAAAATCAACTGTTGCAGAGATATTCGTTGTGTAAACAATTTGGGACAGCGTTTATAGCAATTACACTAATTCAATTATTATCATTATTGCAGTTGATGTCTTTTATAACGACCATGCTTATAGCGACTGTCCCATCACAACGACCTGCATGATAGGTCTCGAATGCCCGAATGTTTTTTTATTCATTCCATGTTATGTTTTATCCAATACAACGACCTAAAAATCATTCAATTCATTACAATAATCAGAATGTGCTTTTCTTCCACCCTCTTTCTTTGCGAAGAAATGAACTAATTTTTTTCACTTCCAATATAACGACTGCTTTATATATCGTCCGTTTTCCGTGGAAACCTTATGGTTGTTATAACGAACATAGACCATCTTATTATATTAACTTAAACCGCTGTCTAATCAATTTGTTAGGGGATTCTGGTAGTTCTCAATAAATTTCTCAAACAAAATGAATAATAACTCTCAGAGTAAAAGGGTATTCGCTCGTTCTACCATAGTAAAGCAATTACGTCCGACTTAATTAGAAATATTGCAGTGCACCTGCTAGAAAAGTACCCAAATTAGGAAATACAGCTCTGAGATAAAAGCGAAAGTAATTACTTCATTTGCTGATGAATCCAGTTACATAGGAGGGGAAAAAATTCACTGAACATTTTTGTATTTTAATGAGGATTTTTTTGAGATTCAATTCTTCGCTTTTACCAGTCATATAAGACTTCGTCACAATTAATTTATACCATTGTAGTAAAAGATACTTTAGAAATTTGATATTTGAGATATATCAAGAGTTTTTCTTCAACGTTTTAGGGCAGAGTGTATTTTCTGCAAAATTCTGAAATATATATTCTTAAAATAAGATTAAAAGAGAACCATTCGAAAGGCTTGAAGCAAACTTTTGGCAGCATTCCATTATTTTGTACTGTTTAAAACTGTTTTTTTAAAATGAATAATGAAAATTGAATAAAAATGTTTATCTATATTCAAAACGAGAGGTTGCGATTTTCTCGTAGGTTTTCGGATACACGAAAATCAAATCAAACCCAATAAAACTCTCATTCATTTCATAACAGAAGAATTAAAATTTATTTATATGAAACATCGTCAAATTTATGGTCAGATTCATGCTAAACACCTAACGAAAGAAAATTTCTCTCCCAGCAAAGAGTTGCAGCTTTTTTGAAAATGAGCTGAAATATCCAATCCCGTTAGAAGCTAAATTTAGTTTTTTTTCTTTAACGATTGACGCGTTTTCTCGTCGGAAAAAGTGACGTTTAAATCTTATTATTACGCCTTACCTTCTTTCACTAAATTGACAAATTTATCTCCACATTTGTTAAGTGTTAGCCAAATGAGATCTGTTTGAAAAATTGTTTTCCCAAAATCAACACTTCTTTGCCAAAATGTGTGGTAATTTTTTCTACTCCACTGTCAAATGTTTTCAGGGAAAGTGCAAGGGGAAAAGAAAAAGCTGATTTTAAAATCTTCAGCTTACTTGATTTCTCTCAGGGTTAACAATGTTATCAGATTCATAAATGAAATATAATACGTTTGGTGTACGTTCGAGGAATTTGGTAGGATTTGCAAGTGACGTAATCAGTTTTGAAAACGTTATAACTGCATACTTATTGGTCCAATCAAAAAACTGGAAATACTTTTCCTTATATTACTTTTTTTATAAGGAATCACAAGCGTAGTTATAAAACGTTAATTTTAAAAGTTAATTGATAATCCGTTTATAAAGTTAAGTATTTTATTAACTATGCAAGCCCTTGCAATATGAATGACGTATTCTACACATTATTTGGATACTTTTTCCTGATTGGAAGTATGCCTTCATCAGTAAAATGTGGCAAGGGTGTGGGATTAAGTAATCATCCTGTAATCTCTTAAATTTCATAAATCTTTATTATGGTTTAGGAAGGAGGTAATACAGAAAAAAAGAGCATTATGACGCAAAGGTTAAGATGAGGTAGGATAAGATTTCTAAAAATTGTTGAAGAAAGAAGCTGGCACGCCCCCCTCCCCACCCCCAACTCAAAATATTTTGAGAAGAAAAAATTAAATTGCTTTATTATATGAACAATTGCATTCCTTGGTGAGTGATATTTAAATTTCCATGATTTAGTCACATATAGTAGTGAGATTCTCAGAAGATCCGAGAAGATTTATAACAAAATGTCGATGGATCATTAGGCGAATACACATTCGAATCCATTATTCGCCGTCTTGTGGACCTGTATCCATTGCTGTCTAATGCTTTAAATATGTAAACAGCACTGCATGCGATATCGGGAACCGTGAAGTACGTATATGATAATGCGTCTTGGCAGGAGGTGTCCATATTCATTTCGAAATCACGATTCACCAATGCAATAAAGTGGCTGGAAATAGGTCGTTGTTAGTAACCGGCACGAAAATTATTGTGACGAAAACCGAATTATGCGACAATTCCGTCCCCCTCCCCCACTGCAGTTTCCCAAGGCAAGTATAAGTGAGTTGTGTTATGTTCGAGAATCTGCACGTTTCGACATATGAATTCTATATTTCAAGTTCATAGCCACATAGGATGTTCGGGTCCCGATATTAATTATTAAGATTATATGTGCTCTGTGGATGAACACGTATCTTTGTACAATACACCACGAACGCTGGCTATTCGCACGGAATAAATTTGTTCCGACTATATTATGGTCAATGGCGAGGGACTCGCTAGTCAGCGACGTTACGAACAGCTATCGTATAATATATTCTACAGATAATAAATATTCTACCACCAATTTGTCGCAAATAAAAACTCTATTGAAACTTGAAGTGTGACTCTTACAATGCACATGCGAAATTAAATTGTATAAATACTTTATTTTTATGAAAGCCTTCTGAAACACAAAAATTTAAAAATTCTATTTTGAACGGAAAACTAGGCACAGGTGACATCACATATTCTGGCAAAAAAAAAAAAAAAAAAATTGAGTGGTCGGTGAAATTGCCAAATATTGCTTTTGAATAACTCTTGTTGAGATATATAATGATACAGTAAAAGCCTAAAGTAATCGAAAATGTATTTCACAAGAAAAATTCATAATGATCATAATATAATTCGTAAAAAATTTATTAAATAATTTTTTTCAAATTTCTAATAACAATATTTCTGTAGGCCTGCTGGAAGGACTTAACAGTTTCTCGAAGTTACACAGTGTTAGTATTACATGTGTGTATTTGTGTATTATACAGGGTGCATAGGAAGGTCCCTTTATCTTAGAATAACTGGTGAGCCGTAGATCGTAAAAGCACACTTCCAATTAGAAAAATTATACAAATAACGTTTAGACTGGGATACGTCATTCATTTTGCATATAGTCATTAAAATTATAAAAAAAATTAACATTTTATTTTGTCCCCCATGTCCTAGAAAACCAAATTAGAAACTTGCTGCTCTGTCTCTCCTGAGGCCAACGAAAAACTTCCCGTTTTTAGGAGTGCAACATTTGCAGAGATATTTTGAATTCTAAAATCGCTGAAAATAAGGAAAAGATTCAACTAAACTGATGAACAAGCTCATTCTATGCTCCATATGCTGTTCTTTATATAGACTTATTAAAGACGTGTAAAATCTTAAAAATCTTACATAAAATTAATTTATTCAAGTAATACAATTTTCCAATTATATAGGGTGTTGCCTTGAAGTGGCTGCAAACTCAGAGGGGTGATATTAGGCACCAAGAAGAATGAAAATTGAAATGGAACATGGTATCGCAAACCACGTTTAGTCGGAGAAAATTGCAAAAGTAATTATGAAGTGACGTCGAGTGGGACAAAAATCTAGTAAGTAGAAAAACACTTATTTAATAGCATGATTACAACACAGCCTGTAGTGTACACAAAATGAAGTACAATAATAAGCACAAAATATCCTATAATCATTTCTCTTTCTGGCATTGAACTGTGCTGGACAGGCTGTATTGTAATCATGCTGTCAAGTAAATGGTTTTTGTATTTATTATAAGTACAAAAACCAATAATTATTGGGGTTTTTGTCCCACTCGATGTCAAACCCTTCGTAAATATTTTTCGCGATTTTCACCGACTGAACGTGGTTTGCGATACCATGTTCTGTGACAATTTTTGTTTTTCTTGATGCCTAATGTCACTGCTCTGAGTTTGTGGCCACTTCAAGGCAACACCCTGTATAAGCACTTTCATTGTGATTCAAACTATAATAAAAAAAAAAAGATCGGATTGCAAACTTAAACTTAAAAAAAAGAAATGCAAACAAACGATTTTAACAAATTAGAGAAATCTCAGGCACACATGCTCTGCAACACACAAAGAGTTGTTGTCGTATATTGGGACCTCTACCAGCAATTCCAAAATATAAAATGGAAAGAATATGACCTCACCTTAGGTATAAATATAATTTTGAATTTTTATCTTTCAGCTGGTTCCAATAATGAACGTTTAAAGAACCCTTTACACATATGCGAAACTACGCATTCAAAGGTTAGAATATTTATTGAACTCATTTACGGGAAAAAATCTATTTTGTATTTGAATTTTAGACATGTTCATAGACAGCTTGATTAAAATTTGAAGAAAAGAATGTGATAATTAATAAAATAAAATTCGACATAGTTGACAATATTATTTACAGTAAATGAAGAATTTTATTCTTTTTTTTTCAAGTGCATTTCTTTTTCCTCTATAAGGAAGATGCGTTCAAATTCCGGAAATAAAGGAAAAGACTCAGACACGGAAAATAAAGCTGGAATTTCCCGGAGATGCCTCCAAGGCTTTCTCTTCAATAAATAAAACATTGGAATAATCAACCTCATTCTTTTTTTTTATCAGTCACTGCTCTTCCCGAACTGTGAGGCATATTTTATTTGCCACCCGGGAGCTAAATATCCTCCGGTTTCATATAAAGAAGATTTTTAAACAAAATCTTCAAGCTTTTTTTTTTCCTTAGTTTTCTTCCAGCAAACAAACTCCGAAAGAAAAATAGGTAGAATGAGAAAGAAAAGAACTTAATTTATTTCTCCAGATTTGACTTTCAAATTGCCGTCCAAGATGAGCGTCACGTAAAACTCTTAAGTCCAAATAAAACAAATAAATAAAGTCACTGGAATAAAACATTTATTTACTTTAGGAGGAAAAAACTTTAGCAAGAATACCATAAACTTTTTAAAGCTAAAATTATTATTTTGGAAATATTCCAGCAGATTGAGGATGGAAAAAATATTCGAGCCATTATATCCACGATATTGTATTGATTGAATGATGGGGGGGGGGGGGGTGCTTTATCGATGAAAGAAAAATATACAAATATAAGAGAAGGTAGGATGAAATTCCGGTATTTTATTCCTTTATTCTATCTTATAACAAGTTATGGCAGTTTTTGAAAATATCATTTTCATTTTAGCGTCTTTTCATTTTACCATCAGCAGGGTTCAAGTCCCTGGCAATGCGATCGCAAAAAAAAAAAGGGGGAGGTAAGCAATTTAGCTGCTCATCAATTCCCCCTGTAGGCGTTCCCGATGTAGTCGTTTCCTTTAAATTCGAAAAGACTCGTTACATTTTTCGATGTCGGAAGATTCCTTGAAAATGATATTCAGATAAAATAATATTTTCCTTAGCTATAACAGCATGGATGGCAATCAAAGTGTTGCAATGTGTATGCGATGTGTAGCAATACACAAACTTCTTATATTCTCGTATAAATAGAAATTAAATTATTATGGTACGTGTGTTAATTAACAACTCGACTATAATGTCAATAACCACTGACCAGCTTATTCCAAGAAAGCAGCGTTTCTCAATCTTTCTGGACAAAAAAGGATCAGTAAAATTTCTAACTCTAAAACAATCCGACGGAACACTTGTGTCCCGTAGTACTAGACATTCCTTTATTTTTAGTTGTTTTGAGTTTTTTTTTTACATTTGTTTTACTCGTTTTTTCGATTATGCTTATTTGAATCTATTATGCTTACTAAAATCGTAAATATAAACAGCATTTTCATAACTTATCATAGTTATGGCTGTGTATATAAAAATATTTTTCTCACATATTTGTCAGGTTCAACGTTTTTTTTAATCAGTTTTTCAGTGATTTTAACCACAAATGGCAATGTTTTTGATGAAAATTGGTAACATCTCGTATTTTACTGTATTTAAGATCCCAGTACCTCTTATTTTTCCTCGATAAAATATGGTCATCCTGTCATTTGAAATTCATTTTTGTTTACTGCGATTTGTATCAGCCATTCGTTCCCTCCCCCTTCACTCATCTTAGCGGTACTTAGCGAATTTGTCGTAAATGCATTTTTAGCTACAATTAGTGATATCATATATTTATAATCACAGTTCCCTGCATTTTCCTTGATGAGGTATGGTGAACCTAAGAACGAATGTGTAATTTTGATTTGAACTTATATGAATATCACAAATATCAATTACAACAGGTGAATAATTTTTCATTCAATTAGAATAGAATTATCAAGTCCGCCTGGGTCCACCTCATGTCTGTGAACCATACGTTGAGAAACGCTGCTATAGAGAATAGTGTTAATGAACCTTCCCCATAACGTCGATGCCATCCGAATGACCTTGGATATAACTGAACGTTTTCCGTTACCTTTGCTTCAGTTCTTATGGCGTTTCCTCAAGAAAAAAAATTCTTACAATTGTAGCTCACCACATTTAGACAATGTTCTGTTGTTCTATTGATACATACTGTTGAAGTTTTATGAAATGTCTGACTCCCTGAGGGCGGTATTCACCGACTTGGTTTAAACCTGTAGTTACAATTTTTGGATAAGAGATCAACATAGATTGGTTAAAACCCTGAATTTAACCACTCCGTGTCGATCTCTTATCAAAAAAATTGTGACTGTAGCTTAAACAATGCGGGTGAATAATAATTCACCCTTAATCGCTTGAACGACCCATGTGACATTCCATATTTTCCAGTAATTTTTTCCTTCCAATTTGCATTTTATAAAATGTCCCGTTTTTCCTAGTTTTCTCCGACGAATCTCACTTGGATTCATAGTCCCTATCAAAATCGGGGATGGAAATAATTTGCATAATTTTAAATTGCGTAATAAACGAAATATGTCTTTAAATATACATGCTCATCATATGTTTGTTATGTAGAACATTTGTTTATTTTTTGTTATTTTTCTAATTACATTTTAATTTACTATGAACTTGACTTACTTCAGGACTATATTTCTCACCAAGGAATTTCTTATAAGCAAAATTTTTTTATTTCCCCTACTATTGTGCCCGTTTTTGTGCGAGAATTGGCGGTGTCATGTATTCACGATCCAAACTTCCACATTTTACTACGGTCAATGTAATGATGTTCAAATAACAAATATAGTATCTGACTGCATCTGATCACATTTGCCAAAAAAAAGTCTTGAAAACGTCGACCTAGGTTATAGCAAAAAACTTCCGTGCAATCTTCGATGTCGTTATAACCGAGTTAACTGCATACGCATTGATTCGAAACTGAAATAGATATGTTGGCTCTAATTGAGAAAGAGAGAGAGAGAGAGAAGCACTATTTAAAATCTATTTTTTTTATCTTTGTGAATTTCTTTTGCTTGAAGGTATTTTATTATGTACAGTAACGAAACGAAGAAACATAATTTTTTTTTGTTTAAATTCTTTTCAGATTAGTTTACTCATGAACGCCGAAGAACTGACGCTTATAAATGTTAGTTTCCCTGCATGAATATTACCATTGCCACGAAACCAAGTTCAGTAGAGGACATACAAATACCCCATTCCATCGATATCGTTATCATCGCGAATTATCACAAAAAACATGTTTCTACATGTATGAGGATATGAATAAATTATTCAACATCAGAACATCAGTTCACATATGAATAAATTCTTCAATATCGGAACATCAGTCCACATAGATTTGAAGTACAATAATTCATTAATATTATATATATAACAAGCTGCTATATAACAAGTTATATTTTCAAGCCGAAAGTGCGAGACGTCGTAAAAAGAATCTAAATCTATTGGGAACTTTATAGATGAGCTTTCAAGAGAATTCCGAAAAAGAGGCTTAGGTTTCTGTACGTAAGTAGCGTCAATATGACAGAGTGAATACTCTTAAACCAGACATATAAAATTTGTCTAGACGGTCTAGCCATGGAGGAAATCAAAAACCTAGTCGGAAATCCAGGTCAACCACAGAAAACATTTATAGAAATGAATAGATATAATGTGCTAGAAAAGTATCGTTCAATGCTAAAGGAATTTACTCTGGAACTAATATTTTTCAATAGACTTATTACTCGCCAAACAAAATAAACCACTGAAATACGTTCACATCAGATAATGCAATAGAATACTAAAAAAAGAACTATATAACAATGGAAACCAATATATAACTGTTTTAATCCCAGCCAAAAAAAAGTGAAACTTAAAATAAATTTTAAATCACGAGGCGTAGTAAACATATATATATATATATATATATACCTTAGTAAATGAATTAATTCCAGTGGAAATTGAGTTGATTTCCCATGAAATAATGTAAAATGAATTATTTGAACGATACATTCGAAATGCTTTTAAATTTTTTTAAATGTGCTATTACTTGATTCCTAGTCTAATATAGAACTAAATAAAATATTTTGCAATGTAAAATATGTACGATTTGAGGAATGCGATAAATTGTCAAAATCAACTTTTTGGCATTTGTCGCGTTAAATGCAATACTTTGGTTCATATTGGAAAGAAAAAAAAAATCTAATGACAAAACAAACTCACTACATACGTTCTTTCTAAAAAAAAGCGATATTTGTATGAATCAAATGCGCATGGAAATAGTCGCTTCAAATGAGAAATAACGTTCTTTGCTTAAACACACAAATTTGTTGATATTGTGTTCAAACAAACCCCCCCCCCCTCAAAGCTAATAAGAAACACAACAAATTATTAAATAAACTCACTGAGATTAATCATAGACTTCATAAATGCGCTATTATATTTAAACAGCTTTAGTGAAAGAGATTGAATATAAATATACTAATACTTTGCATTACGGCATGTTTAAAAGCATGAATAACACGTTTATTTGTGCGCTAAGTAAATATAAATTTTAACTCGTAAATACATTTTAGTCTAGCTTGTTTGCCGAGAAAACTTTGATGTCGCCGTGGAATTTATTGGATTGTATTGTAAAAGAATCTCTGGAAATAATTAGGAGGAATTTTCTCTCCCTTTCAAAATTAAACATTTAATTTAATTAATCTTCTCTTCGTTTCGCTCTCTCCCTACATTCCTCTCTTTTCTTCTCTCTTCTCCTCAAACATCGTTATTTTCCAGACGTAAATTTTGTTTCAATTTGAGCACTCTCGGGAATTAGAAAAACTTCTTAATTCCTTTTGCAAAGTTGAACATATACCTTTAATCAAACAAACTCTCCTCCGAAAGCGAAGTGCTTCTCGATAATAACGATACATACATATACCTAGGGAAAGAAAGAAAGCTCTCCTCGCGCATAATTTTTCTAAAAAGATTATAAAATATTCCTCTTTTAATAAGTGAAATTCCGTTGCAGGAAATGAGAGCGAACGGAGGAAAGAAAGAAACAAAACCAAACAAGGACAGAATAAAAAAGAAAGCATCTTTTACAACTTCATTTAAATATTTAAGTTGGAAAACACGAGGCATAAAACCCAAACGAAAATATATATTAAGTAAATTAAAATGAATTTCAAATTGGTTTTGCGGATATAACGTAATAATATTAATATCATCTGTCATATCAATATGAATCTTCATAATCAATGAAAAGATAATGGGGAGAAAAATACTGATGTAAACGAGCAAAAACATGTTTTTAAATTTGAAATATTTGATTACTTTTGATTAATCAAATATTCATGAAGTTTAAAATTTAACTGCACAGAATAATCACAAATTTATAACTTCAATAAAAATAATATAACTTGTATGTAATTTAAACATGCGATTAAAAAAAAATACATATTCAATATTTAACACTTATTTATGGCGGAATATTCTTTTCAGAAGATTATTCAATCGTATTCATTATTTTCAGAATATTAAAGTGGACGTTATTTTTCGTTGAATCTAATAATTTAAATAAATCTAATATTTTTAGTTATACAATTTGATTTTTTCTGAATTTTTTCGTGTAAACAGTTTTCAATTCTTAAATAAATTAAAATAATGCGAAAAGCAATGAACTTCCCAAGTTCTCGTATTGACTGTTTGAATGTTTGTTTTCATCTAGTATATATGTTTATGTAATTTGATATCATTGGTACTAGAAAAACAAAGAGAAGAAAAAACAATAGATGCATTTGAAGTAAAAAAAAACAAAAACAAGAAATAGAAAGTTACAAAGAAACGTAATCAGAACAAGTAAAAATAATTAAAAAAAACCCCCTTACCTCCTTCGCTTCATCTGCGGATTCACACTAGAAAAAAGAAAAATAATAATAACTTAGAATGACTCGAAAAAGAAAAGTCAAATTGAATTACTGTTTGAGCATTGCTCGTAAGAAAAACGGAAAAATGAAATATGAGGAACAAAAGTAAAAGTTAAAAAAAAAGTACGTAAAAGAGGGAAAAATTCCAAGAAACAAAAGAACAAAGAAAATAGGAAAAAAATTTTCTCGAAATATTCTACATTTTTTTTTTATTGTCCAACCGAGATCCGAAATTCTTTATATATTTTTCTTTTCTATTTTTCTTTGTTATTTTTTGTTGTAGCTATTTTTTTTTCCATTCTTCTATCTTTTTTTTACGGGAAAAAATAAGAAAATAGGGAAAAAAGAAATTGGAAAAAAGGATATAATAATAGGAAACGAAAATGAAAGAGAGAGAAAGAGAGACTTAAGATTAATCTACTTTTCCTACTTTATTTCTATTTTCTTTTTCCTCCGTTTATTTTTATGAAGGGGAAAGGAAAATAAAATCATTTTGAACTTGTAAAAGAAAATGAATAGGTCTTCTCCTACAAGAGTGAAGTGTTTATTTTAGTATTTAAACATTTGTTTAAGGACACCTAAGACGTACTTCGTTAATTTTGTTGCAGTTGAGATGTTGCCGTCCGTGGAAAAAAAATTAAGGAGAGGATTCTCAAAAGTAGCAGATTAGTAGAAATGACTAAATAAAAAGATCTTATCGGTGTTTTTACTTTTCATTTGTTTTCTAGGGTATTGTTAATACGAGTGAATGGCTCTTGAGTAGAAACTATGCACTGTTTATATATTTTTTTTGAAAGATTATTTTTATTCCTGACTGATAAGTATTTGAGTCACGAGATAAGGGTAATTAACTTGAGAAAACTACTAATTTATATTCGAAAAGTAACTGATAGAGAAGAATGGAGAATGATAGATAAATATAAAAATATAGATTTTTATTCTGCAATATCGAACATGGAGTGCGTAAGAAATTATTTGATAATTTTTCTCCTGATCGAAATGCAAATTTTAAGTATAAGAACACAGTTGACCAAATAAACCAAGACCTATATTACTACTATCACTCAGGTGCTACTAAGCTGTATTTAGTCATAACAACTAAATATAGGTTTAATCAAAATTTATTCATTACTTGAAGACGTTAGAAAAGAAGAAACTAAAAATTATCAGGCTATTTACGAAATTCGTAGTTAATATGTGTTATAAAATTAGAGATAAATTCTCAAATATTTATTAATAAAGAAGTTTGGGATGCTGACTTAGTTATTATTACTGAGAAGTACGTGGTGCTATTTAATAAATAATAGGCGCAAGAGGATTCTGTTGCATTATACAAGTGTTTATTCAGAAAATGATCATGGAAAAAAATAATATAATATTTTCAATTATGTATTTTAATGAAAATTAATTTAATTTCACGCTTATTTAGGAAGATTTCGAGAAAATATTTAATATTCAATTATTTGAAAACCTGATAAAACCATCACTGATAATACTATGCATAATAATCATTAAAGAAATAACGAGAAAATTCTGAACATTTTGTTCTCGCTGTGGATTTTCAAATATTATCAGGTGAATTAAGTACATTTAACGGCCTGAAATATCTAAAAAAATCGAAAATTAAAAAAAAAAATCTAATTTTAATAACCAAGCACGACATTCAATGATTTTTTTTTTTTTTTAATTTTGTTTTTCCCATTCCTCCCGAAACATCTTCATTAGTGGTTAATTATGCAATTATATCTCCACCCGCTTCTTTAAAATTATATTAGTCCCCCCCCCCCTTCCCATTTCTTCGAAGGAAGTTATTCCATAAAATTTTACCGATACATTTATTGTACCCCGAGTGACTGTTATCGAAAACATTTTAATTCTTTATTATTGTTATTATTATTATATCGTCCCTCGACTTTATTTCACGAGGCTCCTCATTTCCTTTTTCCACCTTATTCTTCAATGGCATCCCGCGTTCAAAAGTATGCTTGACTTCAAAGTTAACAACCTTCAAGAAAAATTGTCTTTTTCCCTCCAACCAACGGGTGGTAATTTGTTTAATAAACTCCTCTCCCTCTTTTTTACCTCTCCGCCCTTGTTAATGTATTTCTTAGAATTTAACAGCTTCAGTAATCATTCTATTAGCTTCGATAAAATGAGACGAATTGCGGAGAAGAATGGCCTGGAAAAAGGGAGAAAAGAGAAGAATCTCTCTCTCTCTCTTTCTCTTAAACATAACATATATAAAGGATGTGGAGGATGAGTGTAGAAATTTTTCCCATTCAACAGACGTTAAAAACATACGACGAAAAGCCTTAGAAAAATTCCCTTGTTCCTACTTAGAGGAGAAAATTTTTCGTTTTATTTTGAATAATTTCTCTCTTTGCAAAAGTATCTCCGAATGTCACGCCAGAATCCTGAATCGTTAATTGGGGGGAAAACGTTTTTTTTCTCATTCAATATATACATTTTTCTCTTCTCTTATACGACAAAATCCTCATCATGAATTAATAAAATAAAATAAAAGTCGAAAGAGAATAATATCAAAGAGAATATTTATCGGTTAAATGTTATTGTGAAGCGAGTTAGAAAGTTTTCCTCTCTCATCCCCCTTAATCGACTCATTACTTACGGTATTATGCCTTAATAATAATTTATTATTTTTATCTCCAGAAGAGAGAGAGAGAGGATCTTGATAGATCACGAAATAATTAAACTATTTACATGTCATATATACGTTTATTCTTTTCTCCTCGTCCTTTTTTTTCTCCATCCTCTTGAATATTAATTAAATTACTCGTTTGTTTATCGCTCGTGCAGGTTGATTATTATTCCTCGAATTCTTATTCCTGTTTTTGTTTTGTCGATTGCATGTATATGGATTAGAGAAAATTTATTTTGTGTTTATTATTATTCTAGTTTGTTAACCAGGATTGCTTTTAGCGTATCGTGGCGTTCAAGTCGTACCATGTTATGCTTTATTAAGTAAAATAATTTTTTCCCGTACTTCGTAAAGGATTTAGACCTTTTTTGCTTCTTTGACATTGTTTTATCATTATGATAATGGAAATACTTTTACGGATTTATATGCTTAATATTAAGACATTTTTATTATATATACTGAATTATTACTTCGTGCTTGCAAAGATATACAGGATACATAGGTAACAGGGAGTGTGGCATTTTACTGGTGAACCGTTGATCCTAGAGAGATACTTCCAGTGAGAAAAAGTAAGTTAAGATGTTAATACTTTTGTAAGTGCAACCAACCTTTTGTGGATATAAATAAATACCATTCGCGTGTTACAAGTGGTTGTATAGCAAGTAAAATAAAAATGTTCATTTTTTTATAGGGACACCCTGTGCTAAGGAGTTTAATTACCAAGTCGCCCTGTCTCTTTTGATGCCAAGAAATAAATTCCACGCTTCTAAGTGAAATATTCACTGAGATATTCAAATTCGAAAAAATACGGGTAAAGCAGTTTACCCGTATTTTTACAAACATTTTGATTTTAATAGCTATACAACCTCTTGCAACGTGAATGACATATCTGAGTACTACACGTTATTTGGATACTTTGTCTAATTGGAAGTATGCCTCTAGGATCAACGGTTCACCAGTGAAATGTCATACGCCCTGTATTACCCATGTACCCTATATAATGAATATGATATAATGTTTCAGTGTGTGTGTGTCAAGATAAATTAGCATTACATAATAGAGAGATATATTTCCAGTTCATGAAACATGATAACCCATTATTTACATCATTGTCCGTTTTTTGGAACACGTGTTTCAATTAGGCAGTGGAATTTTTAGTTTTTATTGTTGTTCCTAAATTTTGAACCGACCATTGCAAACTCAATAAAAGCATTTTAATTATTTTTTAAATAAATAATGATTAATTAATTAATAATTAATAATTTTAATTTAATAAAACTTTTTCCTCAAATAGTTTTTCTTTCATATTTCATTCATGTTATCATATTGATGCATTTTTCTTTTCTTTTTTAAAAGAGATATAATAGAGTTTTGGCATATCATGGGCTAAATATGGGATTTTCTTTACAGCTTTCATCGGAAATAATGTATAATTTAGTCACAGAAATATCTTGATTATATGGATATCAATGAGGCATATAGAATGAGTATTCTCGATGAACACTTAATTTTCATTATATTCACGTTTGCTAGGATCTAACATTCTATTAGGTTTAAAAAAATTAATATGTTTTACGCGAAACACACGATATGCGAAAGAGTAACACGAACGAGATTCACGAGATTTCGGAAACATATTTGACCTTACCACACTAAAAATTAAAAATTCAATACACACAATGCTTTATTTGAAGTAAAAATTTTCGGCATTGGAGGCGATGCAATCCCACCGATTGCATGCTCTTTGCGAGCAGCTATTCGGTTTATTCCTGTCGACTTACGCTAAGTAATTGAATTAAATATCCGAAGAATAAAACTAAGACGAATCTCATGCTTACTCAGCTCCGAAGGCTTCTTTGACATCGAGTTTCTGACTTTTGCCTGAATTAGCACCTAAGGAGGAAATCTCGAAATTTCTCTCTACCTTATATATTTCTACGTTTTACTTTATCAACTTCAATGAAATTCGCAGAGATTTAGCCTTTTATACATATACTAAGCCTAACTAACTTAATTCCTTCCGGATCGTGGAAAATGCGCCTTTCCACCACCTGTTCATGAAATTACATCTTAATCGAATCCAACTCGAATATTGTTCATAAATTTCATCCTTTAAAATTCCAAGCTGCAAATCTCCGATGTCACGTTCCGTGGAGGAAACATATGAAAGATTACTCCTCAACTGAGGCGAGAGAGGGCTCGTAATTTTGCCACCCGTACACATGTGTGCATAAATTACACGTGCAGAAAAGAGGGATCGGGGTGTTACGCAAATGTAATTCGAACCGTTCCGCGTATAAAATATTCATCGAATTACGTCTAAATAAACAAACAACTCTCGAATGGAACCAGTGATTCTTGCAACGCAACATATATGTATATATATCGGGAAAAATTTGCATTTGCATTCCTAGGAGAGGAAACATATACGAGAGAAAATTTTATTAGTTTGATTTTTCAATCCGCGATTACAGGCTGCTATTGATTCAGTAACTCAGATTCATCAATTCATTACAAAATCCGCCAAGAATTGATTTTGCATATCAACAGCCAGTGTTAGCTAAATCAGTTTGAGTGGTTATTTTCGGGTCTCTCCCTACTTCATTTTGATTCACGGGTTGTGAATTTGTATAATATTTCGTTCGCGCGTTTTTATTTATGTCTTCCCCCTGAAGAATAAAACTTAAACAAATGTATATTGTTATACACTTATATTATTTATTCTACTCGAGATTAAACGAGCAGTGCGTAATACTGAAAGGATGTTTAAATTCATTTTACTCACATTACATAAACGTGAGAGAACATTTAGAGAAATGCATAATTGCATCGTACTTTATCATATTTGCTTGAGTAATGTGCAAATTTTTCCCGTAAAAAATACAATTTGCTTTGTTATGAGAAATATACTCAAGTTGTTCATTATGTATCATTTCTCAATTTTTATTTTTGTTTTACACATTAAGAGAAATATTCACATCAAATTTTTTTTTGTAAATTTCAGTCTTGGCAGTATAATAGATTTTTCATGTCTTCTAGCTCTTATTTTTTAGAGCATGCAATAAAAGTCATATAATTACCATTGAAAAATTATTTAAAAAAAAAAGATTTATATGGTCGATTGTGCGTATACGTGTTTTCTTTTTTTCCTCTAAAATGCCAAAAATATTGGTAATCATATTTTGCAGTATCGAAAATATGCTATAGAATTATTATTTGAAAATGTAAATTTTTCTTTTCTTATAATACGAGCAATATTGGTATGATCAGGTTTTTCTAGTTTGAAAAATATAATGATAAATTGTTCATGAATAGTTTTGATTAAAAATTATACACTTTTGAAATCTGGAAAATGAAATGTGAGAGGATATGAGATGCATACAATGAATTCCATTCATAACGTTTTTCAAAAAAACCCCACGTTGTAAACAGAAAACGTCTTTAAACAGTGAGATCTTAATGAGTGTTAGTAAAAGTTGTGATCACGAAAATAAGTCGCACTAAGCGGGTAACGTTCCAAGTGGGAACGATGTAAGTGAGATCGACTCTGTATATTTTTCGTATATTTTGCACTGCACACTAATGCAATACATCATAGGGAAAATGTAATTCGGTTTATAGTTATCTCAGTAAACAGTTTCTAAGAGAAAAAGAAAATTATTAATATATATGGAACCCCTAATAAAGTATAACATTGCATTAAGAAATTTCTTGCGGTCAAATATTAATATTGCTATATAAAAGATTATACCTTTATAGAATGTGTATGGGAAATCAACTTATATATTTCTTTTAAAATTTCAATGATTATGGTTAGAATGAAATTTCACACTTTTCAAAAACAAAATGAAATCACACATCATTTAGTTTTATACGTATAATAGGCTATGCATCCAATCTGAAATATTATAATCTCGTTTTAAGCTTTTCTATTTCACCTGTGCTCATAAATTGTATAGATATCTCTTAAGCCAATTTCCGATGTTCGTCGTATGTAGAAACATGTTCAAAAACTTTTAGTATTTGAACAGAATTATTTTTTTAAAATTCATGCGTATATTACAACGCATATAATTATTACAATAGAATACTAGAATATTACCTTATGTTACTCTCACTTATTACTACTACCTAAATATTTTTTCAGACATGCCTTCAAGATCAATCCTTTAATTCACAATTGCACAAAATTTCTTATTGTATATTAATGCCCGTTGAATAATTTCCACGTTTCTCTCCTTTCGAATCACTTAGTCTGAAGCATACATACTTAACTTGATTGAACAAATAATATATCGATTTGTAGTATATGAACATGACGCACTCTGATATTCCCAATCTGTCTCCCAGACAGATTCAAGAGAATTTAATTTGATTAGAACAATATCTATTATATAAATTATAAACTATTATCGTCTCACCTGTTCACAGTCCTGTTGACTCATTTGAGATGCTTTTAGAAGAGATATCCTTTTAGAAATTAATCATCCGATTAAAAATTTGCACACTCAAATGTCACGTAAGTCCTTAACACCACATATGATTTTGTTTATCTTTGTTTTCCGCATAGTGTAATTTTATATCTTCAGCGATCTATAAATCTAAACGGAAGACCTTTTATATTTCACGGCCGTACAAAGGGCTGTTGTAATCCATGAAGCTTTTTCAATGCTCCGGAAAGATTAATGACGATAATCCTCGGGATCAACTCAGAAAAGAAGCCATAATGCGTTTATCCTTCTCTCTCTCTCTTACAATGCCGCTAAGCTTTTTAACAAATTTGAACGCCGACATAATCCGACTTGTTGTTGTATTATAATGACGCCAGAAAGTGAAAATAAATGTGAAGCGGTATGTTTATTTTTAGTTATATTTCATTTATTAAACTTCATTAATTTTTACTTTTTGAACAACTTGAATTCTATCCTGTCATTTATTACAGGAGAAATTTTCCGACCTATAAATAATTAATTTTGATAAAAGTAGTTTATATTAATTTTTTTCTATAATTTTTACAATTTGTCAATAGTGTTTACATCTTACTTAATGATATTTACATCTTAATGTCACATAATAATTTCTACAATTAAATATATTTATTCGAATTAAATGATATAAACTTCAAGGTTTAAAAATTTAATCTTCCGTATTTAATAAATTCATAAATTAAAATATAAAAAATATAAGATAAAATTTAAGATTTTTAACTTTTGATTAAATATTTAGTACTTTTAACAAAAGTCTAATATGTTTAGAGAGAAAATAAGCTTTTATCACATTAAAATACATTTATAAGTTTAACTTTTATGACTTTAAATAATTTTAAACAGAAAAATTTCCTCAAATATGCACATATCATAATGTTCTCTTTTTAATAATTTATTTGAGATTTTAATATTAAAATACTTTTCTCAATCGAATTCTAAAACTTTATCATAACTCTTTTTGATTTATAACGAGGTTACAGTATCAGAAATTTACATAGAACTTTTTCAGGGACCGAAGGGTTACAAGTCTTAAAAATCCTCGATATTTAACACTCGGAGATGATATGCAGTTGTTGGAATTTGATGTATCATTTCTATAAATTGCATTATAAGCAGTATACACGATGATTTTTCAAAATTTTCAGTTGGAAAACGAAACTGCACAAAATTAAAACGACTTTCCTCCGAAGTAAAACTTTTGCATCCAGTTACCGGCAGATCCAAGATAATTTTCTTCCATGCTTCACGTATCCTCAAGCACAATCCCTACAGTAGCAGTAGTAGATGATTCAAAAATCTTTTGCATCTCACTTCTTCAAAACGGAAAAAAATCGTAAGAAAAAGACACTAAAATTTCACAAGTCATCCTCTAGAAAATCACCATGTTTTCTGTGCCGAGAAAATATATAAAAACACATATATACTCATATATTTTTTTCCTCTATTCCCGCCACACACACACACACTGTCTACCTGGAACAACGCACTTGTATTTTGAATAGCCAAACATGTACACAAGAAGAGCAAGCAGACCATCAAGTTGCACACACACACACACAAGCACAAGATATAGAGAGAGAGAGAAAGAGAAAGAGAGAGAGAGAGAGAGGAGAAGAGAGAATAAGATGACTGAGAGAGGTGCCGCTGGAGTAAGAAGAGTAGTCGGGATCAGGGGTAGACGGCACAGGAAAAGCCGCACATGCGTGGACGGTCTCAAGAACAATTGATTTTTCCCAAAAACCACCCGTCCCTCCAACCTTAACATTTTCCCGGCCATACCATACACAGTCCCTCTCTATTGCTCTCTCTTCCATCTCTTATACTACGGCCATCGGAACTTTGTTTCCTCCACCATCGCCAACTCCTTCACCATAGCTTCATTTTTCCCATCCATGCACCCTTCTCCCGGCCGTCCTTTTTTTTTCCTTTTCTTTCTTTCTCCTATTCCTTCGGAAAGAAAATACGAACCGAAAGAGGAACAGGAAAAAAAATACGGGAATAACTCCAGGACGGAGAAGGAAAAAAAAAGAAGAAAAATAATGATAATAAAAGAAAAAAGAAATGCCGAAAGAAGCGGAGCAAAGATGAGAAGATAGAAAACAGGGGCGAAAGAAGAAACTAAGCGCTGGAATAGATTTATAGGAAGAGAAACAAGACGGGTAAGAAAGAATAAGAAAGAATAAGACATAAGAAAAGGATAGCAACAAAAAAATAATAATAATATAAAAATAAAAGAATTCCAATGTTGTATCAAACAATTTTCTTCGTTTCTTGCTGTAGCGATGGCTTTTTATTTTCTTATATATTTTTATATGTTTTTTTTTTTTTTTGTTTATCACTTATTTTGTTTTTTCTATACCCCCCTTATGTTTAGGAGGAAAATAAAAACTTAGGGAATGGAAAAATACCTAATAACAAAACTTCTGGATAAAATAAAATAAAATGTGTATATATATATATATATATATAAAATAAGAAGAAAAGATGGATATTGGTATACAGAGTAGGAAGGAAAAGAAAAGAAAAACTTCTAGAAGAAAAGGAGAAGGTTGGTTTGGACGAAATAAAAGAACTGTAGAAATGAAATTTTCTACGGAGATAACAATCGCTAAAGTTCCAAAGAACAAAATTTTCTAAAAAATAAAAATAATAAATAAATAAAAAATGTCTAGAATGACGTTGCTTCAAGCCTTTCCATCACGCGATATATATATATATATATATATATATATATATATATATATATATATCCCATTTTATGTATATACATTTGTAGCCATTCATTCATTTTTCTTTTCGATATCAGTTTTTTAGTGTATCCTTTATTTATTATATTTCTAAGACTGTTACTGAAAGTTATGGAGTATCGGATTTTTTTCAGTCCTCTCTAGAATTTTTTTATGTGTGTCTGTTGTTCTGCTTATATTATTGTTGGGTGGATCAGTGGAAATAGAAATATTGGTTATTAAAAAAAAAGCGGTGATAGATCTGTCCGTATCTGATAATGGCTGATTTTAGAAAGCTTATGTGTTATTATTAGCTTTTTGTAGTTTTATTTTAAGTTCATTGCTTGGAATGCCTTTTTTTTTTAAATTTTTATAGTAAAACTCTATATGATCAGCGTGAGAATTTTTGCAAACACTGAAATATCATCTTGAAAATATTCCAAACGATTGTTACGTATCAACATAACTCGCTCTTCGAAATTACCTGTATGGGACGTTTAGATTATCGAAAAAAATGTCTCTGGGGGTTTTATGATACGAAACACTAATCTTAAAAAATTTCCAATGTATCTTTTATTTTTTTTCCTGCAAACGCGTTTGTGAATTCTATAATTTGGTTACCCTCTTCGCCTGCATATTTATATTGTAAAAATTCATTTATACTAAAAATCAATTGCATTGTAAAAGTCCATTTATCCATTTTACACGAAAACACTTTGTTGAAAACAATCCGAATGATGGTTACGTATCAGCATATCTTGTTTTTAGACATTACCTTTACGTGACATATAGATTATATATATACGAAAAACTAATTGCAATTTTTTTTAAATTCATCTTTCATTTTTTGGTGTGATTACGTTTGTGAATTCGGCTACCTCACAGAACCGGCAGGGAAATAGTATCGAAACATTTCTTCTCACGTGGTGTAATGAAACAAGTCATCATTTTAATGTTAAATCGTAAAAAGTATATGGCGCAGAACAACGTGTTGTGGTAGAGTAACAAATAATTCATCTGCACCATAATGAGGTAACCAAGATATATTCATTTAAGCCTTGTGCGGTCGTCTAAATTTCGCAAGCCTTCTATTTCTTTCCGACTTGTATATAACTTCATGGAATGGAATATTATCTTCAATGGCAATAGTAAATGTTACAAATGAGAAATTTACAGCTTGGGAATAGCTGAAAATATTAACTCAAATACAGAGTAAACTTCCCTCTCATCGGACGGACAGGGGACAAAGCGGGGGGGGGGAACAAAAGAACTCGGCCGTAAAAGAGGGTTGACTGTTAACCAGAGGTTTGAGATGCATACTTTCATTACACAAGGGAAGTTTTAATTTTACCGTAAAAGAAGGGTGACCGTTAAGCGGTTTTTACTGTAATATATTCCCCTATTATTCCTAAGAATGGTGACCTCTTTTGTTCTTAAACATTCCACACATGTTCCATGATAATATTCATCTCCAAAATAAATATTGCAAATTAATATATTTCAGCTCTTTTATCGCATTAATGAATCTTTAAGTAATGTGTCCTAATGAGAATTTATCTTTCAGTGGTGACGCTAATGAAAATAAATGTATCAAATTTTGCAATATATAACTCGTGTCTAATTTAAATCGTATTACTTGCTTATTAAAATTTTTTCGATTTAATTTCAATTATCTGATAGAATAGTCTTATTGAACTGATAAAACGTGTATGGAGACTTCCCTTTTTCCGGCTCAATGAAACCATCGCTCTGTAGGGAAAAACGATAATTTCATTATTTTTCAGAATAAAAACATGTACATTTTTGAAAATAACTTACGAAAAAATTTTAATGACAAAATTATTTTTGAGTTGACATCAAATATAATTATCGATAAAATAACGCGTATTATGGAGAATATGATAAACACACGCACAATTTTTCTTGCAGCTACTAATTCTTTTGCTCTTTCTTATTTCACTATTTGAAAATTTTAGATGTTATTGTTGTAAGTCGAATTTGTCATTCAGTATTCCTAGATGCATCTAAAAATTTTTCTACAAATAGTTTTTCTTGTCCTGTTTCTCCTAAATAGTCGTGATATACTTTTTTTTTCAAAACACAATTTTTATTTCTTTAAGTTTCTGATATAATGGTTTTCGCATAAAAAACAGCTTAAATAAGAAAAACAATTAAATTATGATATGAATATTCACTATAATAACAACGATTCACTGAATGCAAAACACATTTACTCAACATGATTAATAATTGAAAACAAATAGAAGTTTTATGTGAAAATGCGGAATAATATTCATTGTATGGCAAAAATACGTTCTCTTATGATTTTTAAATGCAACCAGGGACACATTTTTAATCGCAGTGTCCGTCATAATTCATTTGGCTTTTTTTTTCTACGAAAGCGAACTTATTTTTATTAATATTATTATTATTTTTCTCAACTCATACAGCAAGTAATAAAATTTTCTTCTCCGCACGAAAGCTGCCGTGAATTAATTAGTTTCCACACATGCTGTTCCCTTCTCTGCTTTTTTTTTCTATTCCTCCGTCAACCTTAACGTCTTCTCCTTCAGTAAGCGTTACGGGTACGATGCATAATTACCCGAAGGTATGACACTAATTTTCTTAACATTTTTCTCACCATTTCGTCAAGAGAAAAGAGAAAGACACAAAATGCTCGTGTGGAAAAGCTTAATAATTATAATAGTAACAAAAAAAGAAGAAAGATCCTTAGCGTTATGTATACATACACGTGAAAAAATAGGAAAGACAAATTCTTAGCCTTTAGGATCTCACGTTGTGAATTATGAATAGAAAAGACAAAAAAAAATGTGTTGGCATCACAAACGAAGACAAGGGGTTGGACGAACGGTTGGTTTACGAAAGGGAGGGGGTGGACACGTGACTGACGTGGCTAATTAATTACGTCTAATTAACTTTTAATTAGCTTCTATGCGAGTGAATTCCCAGACTGCAAAAGCGTTCTCTTCACGCTAATATTTCCTAACTTTAAATAAAAACAGTTCGATGAAACCCGTTTCATTTTTTTTATCTCTCTTTTAATTCAATTTTTTTGATGGGAAGAGAGATTTTCCGGTTTTGTCATTACATTTTTCCATGATTATATCTTTTAGCCTTTAAGCCGAAGAGGGTTATCTTTTGTTTTATCTTTCATACGAAGATACTAAAGGGGGAGAGTTCCAAGAGAGAGAGAGAAATTTTATTTATTTATTTCAGTCCCGTTTCTTGATCGAGCGTCTTTATCAGTGAATAGTATCTTTAGAGCAGTAAATAATAGAGCTCGATAACATCGTGTCTTACTAAATCTGTTTCGAGTAAGTTTCAGGTTGTTTCGGTGTCTTTCCAATGAAATTTACCGTTCATCTGTTGTAGTAATCGATCACTGTAAATGAGCTTATAATCGATTCATTTCTGTTAGTCGACATCTCATTTTTTCTTCTTATCAAATGCTTATCTAACTATTCTTTTACTTTAAAGTTTCTACGGTTTATTTAACCATTTATTTCCCATCGTATTTTTCTTTTGCTCTGTCCATTATAAGTATTCGGTTTGATGACAGTGCAGTCACTTATGAAGTTCATCAGTTGATCAAAAATAACGATAAAGTTCAATTGATCACCTTTTCTACCTTAAATTCGGAAAAAAAAATATTCCAACGTGAAGCACAGAATAAAACTTTTTTGTAAAACCAATGAGATTTTGCAATATTAAAACCGCTAACTTTCATTATTAAATCTTTGGTTTCTGGAAGGTGAATAACTGCTACCAAGCTGAAATTGATTTTTTGTGAACTTAACTGGGCATTTTATGCAAGTATACTGCAAGTATCTGCTATCTATCTTAAAATTGGAAGCGAGAAATTGGAACTCGGGGATTATTTTTCCTGAATGAAACGTAAATGTTGCAAGATCAGTTACTCACTTTGGCAAGTTAAATCAGACTGCTCATTAAAAAGAGTTATAATAAGGAAATAATTCGACTATGTATTAACTATGCCACTCGCGTTCATTACCGCAATAAAGCACAATATGTCCACTTAGCGCTGAATTTTCAAAACAATTTATTTTTCTTTACTGAATTATATTATTTTGCTTCACGAATATTCATGGGTCAACAAGAAAACAAAAATAAATAAAAAAAGAACGAAATTAACAAATAAATTGAGTTGAAATAAATACAAACAATAATACTAAGAAAAAAAAGAGTAGCGTAGATTGTATAAAAAAGTTGATTAAATTTTTATGATCCATTATTAGCATTCCAATTAAATGTCAAAACTAGCGAAAACTCGATTTGAATTTCATAAATCCCGTTCAATTTCCGTTAAACTGTTAAACAATTAATTTGTTTTTTATATGAAAGAATGGTTTCAAAATACACTATCCTTCTTCGAACTTGATTAACTAGCGCTGATGCAATTTATTAATATCTCACCATGAAAATGGATTTCGAATTGCCGAATCTAATAAATCAAAATGACATCGTCGAAAAGTACGTTACCGTCATTTCAACAATTATCATTTCACCCGTACCCAGCACACATTCATAAGCATAAAATCCCCGACATTAACATCCTTAATACCGAATTACGAAATCGAATAAAACTCAATCAAAGAATAAAAATTCCAGATAATACCTTTCCTATTCAATAAAGCCTATCACAGGAATGTTTTTGTCCAAATCTTTCGTAACTCAATAAATATTTTAATACATTCAAGAATGTAAAAGGGACAATTATTTCGACTTAATTCAATTTATAAGAAGAGGTTATAACATGGATTTAAATGTAAGTAGATCCTATTAAACTGTTTCCATTTGTTTATTCTTCAGAAATGATGATCCGATATTTTAAATAAAGCCAATTAAAATTGCTTCATTCGTTAAAAAAGAGCATATTTTTTTCTTGAATTGGAAGCAAAAGGAAAAAAGAACAGAAATTAAATAACCAAATATTTTCACGAATTTTAATTTTGAATCTCGCTACAAAAAAAGAGTGGGGAAAAAAGAAATCCAATCATCATAAATCATTGAAAAACAAAAACCGAACAAATTTATGTCTAGTAAAATTGATAATCTCTTTAGAATCTTCAAAATATTTAAAGACTTTGAAGAGGAGGGGAAAAAATGATGATAATCTCCGTTAACTCAATATTTCATTGGAATTTTTATTTTTTTCTATGCGATTATTTGGAAAAAAAAAAGGATAATAATAATAATAGAAGAGAAATAAAAAAACGCTTGGAGATGAATGTTTCGCAATTTCTCGATATCTGTTGAATAAAACTTTATTTTTTTAAAGCAAAATTCATTTACGAAAGAAAAAAAAGGAAAAGAAATACATAAACTGAACATTATTTCAACTGAAATAATTACATTCAGTCGACTTTTAAGAGTGAAATTCGGTTTCCATTTTCTTCGCTGCACAAATCGGCTTTGTACATGCTTGTCTCCCCCCGTTCTTCTACAGAAAAAAGAAAAAAACATTTAAAAAAACTGTTCTTGTAATTGTATTTCCACTGAAATTTCTTGTATTTTGTTTATTTTATTTTTGCATTTGTATCTTTTGGAAGATTACTTTTATCCAATTTCTCCCAGTTAAACATATTAAATTCCATCTTTCACTCGATGTATTTTTATTGTTCGATGTTTTATTACATCTCGTTATCAAAACTAAATATGGTTCCATGACTACGATTCATATGATTCAGTATCTAGAAATTAATATACTCGAACTATTTTACTTCTGGTTTTTCTTTATTTTATTTTATGATCATTATCATCGTTGGGATGTTATTAAATCCGTTATGAGGTCTTTTCACATACAGTACGTTACGCCCGAATCCGGAAGTCAGCGAGTTTGCGAATTGATAAATTTCGTTGTAAATTGGCCGAATTTCAGGCTTTGACCAACCAGTTCGCAAAGTGATTGGATACTCTGGCCAAAGTCCGTCAAGAAAAGGCATGATTCGGAGTCATCGCGAAGTTGGCGTATTTTTTCGTGATAATTACGTCCACGTTAGCTATTACAAACAATCATATCGCAGTCATGATGCGACAATCATTTTTTTTCTTCAAAATTTGACAGAATACTATACGTGCTATATTATATTAACAAAGACAGAGAATTATATATATAGAATAAATTCTATTCTGCTCTATCCACATCACTATTTTAAAGTAGTTTATTCTCTCATATTTCTCGTTTTTCTCTCTTGTCACAAGAAGCTATTCCAATACAGCTACTATATATAGTCATGCATCGCACATTGGTAGTGAAAAAAAGGTCTTGGTACCTGTCGGACCGTCTTTCATCAGTGCATCGAACTCTAGCCAGGAATCTCCAGCGACTTCATAGATTGGTCTGCCAGAGCTCGAAAAAATTCCTAGTCATTTAAGACTTTGGCCTTAACATATAAATTGCCAGTTTATTAAAATCAATTTCACTTTTATTTGGTACGGTAAAATCGTTTATATCGTTTACAGCGGTTTTGAATAAAAAGTTTATTATATTGCTAAGTATTATGTTAAAATTGAGTCATAACGTACAAGTACGTAATGAATTTCATAACATGTTACGTCCAAAATAATGCAGTCTTGAGACATTAATTGAAGTGTAGTTTTTGACATTTCATCAAAGTATAGTTTGACAGGATTACAAAGTTAAAAGAGAGGGATATAAATTAAATTTGATCGTATTGCATATTCATCCATAGAAAAATAACTCTAGCTAATGTATGTACTGATTATATAATTAATTGGATTAGCACTGTAAAATGAAAAAGGGAATTTTGGCATTGGAGAAGTCTGTCAGAAAGTCTTATATTGGCATAGTCTAGACATGAGGAGAGGAATTTCTTCAATATTACAGTCTATAATTCTTGTCAGTGTAAATTTATTGGTTATATGGTTTGGCATCGGCTGTAATGGGGCTCAAGGTCAATAGGTAATGAATTTGTAAAGTCAACAGTAATGAATTTATTTGCAAAGATGGCATGCATTTCCGCTCTCTTACATTATTTGAAGTTGAACTTTTCAGACTGTGAAATTCTTCATAGAATTTGAACAAAAGAATACAAAAATGGAAGCCAGGTAGTATTTCTTCTTAAAAAATATTGAATATGTTGAGAGGTAATTCCCGAGCTTCCAGTCCACAAATATCGATTATTAGACTTATTATGATTTGAATCCCATTTGTAAATAAAATAGTTTCACAAATTCCAATCGAATATATATCTTAGGGTAAAATTGATAAATTCAGTGATTACGCACAATCCCCGGTTATTTCGCATAATCACAGATAATCTTAGTACGTTTGATAAATTTTGTGAATTTATCACATTTACCGGTGAGTATCTTTAGCTCTGATTGGTAAATATGATAAATCATCACTATATTACTTAAATTTCTGATATTTTGATTAAACTTCTTTTTAGGATGATGGATTCGATCAGTGATATTGATTATGCTGAAAAAATTGCTAAATGTGAGGAAAGCTGACACTACACAAGACCGATTATAGTTTTGCTTTCTTTGTCTTTATAACAAATATTTTCATTTAATCTGAATTTTATGGCAAAATGCGCAATACACCCATCCTGTAGGAGAGAAACTGATATGGTTGAATACAAGTGTCATTTCCTCATTATTTCTTCCATATTTATCATACGAAAATTCATCTAACTTACCGAGAAGATTGCTGATTACATATAACGACCGGCGATTACGGAAAATCACCGATTTATCGCATTTACCGTACCATAACATAATAACCTTCAAAAATATCAACAGATACGGGCTCGGTTCAAATAGAAAATTAATTTTTCAATTTTTAATAAACATCAATAGTGAGTTAATACGTCCATCCAAAGGAATCCTATTCCTCGAAGTCAAACAAATTAATAAATAACAAAAAACTTGTTTTATATTTATTAAGTATTCATTTGAATGCCTTTGAATGTAATTAAAAGGCAGTCGTATTACATGGCGTAAAAAATGTAAGAAAAAACGAATTATAACCAACAAACTAAATGAGAGAAAGAAAGTAAAGTTCTTATTTTGTTTTTATACTTTTTTTTTTTTAGTTTCCAAGTAGATAATATCATATTAAAATGAAACCAAATGAAAACATACTTATACGAAAAAAAAAAGAAGAGCTGAAGGGTAAAATAACCAGATTAACAAAAAAAATCTTTAAATGCCTATTTATTAAAAGAAAACCAGTTTTTTTTCTTCCCACTATCTTAAGCAGTGTTTACTTATTTTTGTTTTCATACTTTACAACCAGTGGTGGAGAAATATGGCTATGGAGGGAGAAAAAGAAAAGATGAAACCGTATTTAAAAGAAAAAACTTAATTATGGGAACATTATTGCTGGAAGGAGGGTGAAAAAAATGCATATTAAGAAGAAATGTGGTACTGCAATTAAGGAATAAAAAAACAGAAAATTCTTTGAACAACGGGGGAAAAAACTAATGCCAGTGAAAAAAAGTTATTTTTTTCCCTAAAACAAAGAAAAAAAAGAGAATTTTTTTTTTAATTTGAAAGCTGGCGTAAGGTTATTTTTGTTCTGGAAACCATCGACAAACTAATCAGGCTTCGGTATTCTGAGATTAACTTCAAAGCAAGGAATTAATTAGTTTTAGCAAATTATAAAAATGACGGGGGACGAAAAAAAAATTGAAATCCGGATCCTCAAGGCTTCTGATAATTTTTCTCTGAATTTTTTAACTTCTTTTTTCAAACTTTTATATATACTGTTATTTTGGCTTTGTTCCAGTTCTTTTGGGAATATAATACACCTTGCGATTTTTTTTTTTGCTTTCATTTTGAAAAACAGATGTACGTGTACAGGAAGTTTAATATTAATTTTTTTTTCAACAAATTCTTCTTTTATGTTTTTTTTCGTGTACTTTTTCAAAATTTTCACTTTTTTTTTTCCTTGGTTTTCATTTATGAATAAATTAAAGTCAAATGGGAATAAAAAATTGAAAGAAAAACCAGAAACGTGTACCGATTTCTTCTTGACAGAATATTTAATACGTCAGTGAAGTACGAAACATTGAATTTAATTATCATTGGTAATTCATAACTTTTTATTGAGTTATTTAAAATAATTGAAACCTAATAAAATGAAGAATAGTTTATGAAAACGCAAAATAATTTAATGACGTGTTCATAAGTCATGATGGAATGGAAAGGCCATACATTCACTTGATACTGATAGTTAAAGTTGATTATCCGATCCACATTTAAACTAGTCTTATTTTAGACAATTACTTAATTCACTATTTGAAAAGCAATATACAAATAATTAGAGTACTTCAACTAATTTAATTATCGTTTTTACTCGCGTATAAGACGAAGTTTTTATTCAGATTTCATAGTGTTAAAAACTTAGCTCGTCCTATATGCGCTAATGATTATCTAAACAGAAATTGTCACTAAAATATAAAAAACAAAACAAATGAAAAATGGGAATTTATTCAAGGAAAATCTTCAGAATTAATGACAATTCGGGATTTATTGAAAATTAAATATTGATGAAAAAATTAGAATCAGAGGGAGTAAACTATTCGAAAATTGACAAATAAAACAATCGCAAACTAATGAGAGCTTCAAAAATAACGAAAATTCGAAATTTTTGACAGATATAATTTTCAGAATTGGTGAAATTTTTCGATCATTTTGGGGCCTTCTGTATGATTCAGGGCCTTGGACCAGACACAGGGATCCCAACAGCGGCAGAGCCAGTGGTGCAGTGAGTGTTGAAGCACCCACGGTATTTTGCAACACCATTCTGAGCGCTTCTCATAAATTTTCAGAAATCCCCAAAACAATAAATACACTATAATACCTCTACTTCGCCTCCCATTTATATCATCTCGCCGGAAAAATTTCATTCTATTGTTTATCAATAAACGACAAGAGGAGTTTAATTAATGCATGAAGTTTTTTCCTTATTTTGATCTCTGAAATCATGCCGCGTTCTATATACAAGATTGCCCTATATGTGATATGGTATTTGTGAATCGTACACGGCACATTTATTTTCAAAGATTATAAATATAAATTTATATTTCAAAGATCAAGAAAATAGCATGTACCGAATAATAATAATGCCCATGAATAGTGAATAGTATTTAGAGACCAGCTAGAAGCCGTGTGTTGTTCATTCATCTCTACAGAAGTTCGATACAGAAGCATTTCAATAGAATTCAGTAGAAATTGAGAAAGAGGTTAGTTGTTGTATTAATTATTAGCTCTAATAGTATTTAAAGCTAGTCAAGTAATCTTTGGAGGTGATTAAGTAATGTTTTTGTGGAGGAACGATCAAGTAATGTTTTTGTGGAGGAACGATCAAGTAATGTTTTTGTGGAGGAACGATCAAGTAATGTTTTTGTGGAGGAACGATCAAGTAAATTTTATAATTGTTATTAAATTTTAATACTTTTGATAATAAGAAATAAAATGCAAAAAAACTAATATTTTTCATTGTTTACACATTTTAGTGTTGACCAATGAAATTTACCTTCCGTTACTGTACAGAAACTTACTCTAAATAATATGATTTGTTTTTTCAAATACGTATATCGATGAGATAAAATGCAAACACAGTATATTTCTTGTGTATAAGCACCGATGAGAATTTCGCTACTTCTACATTCGCATGGTCCACAGTGGCGTATAATCCACCTGCGATAATTTAATTCATCATTAATAAAATTATGAGGAGCTGAAAGGGTTGCTTGTCACATTTTTGTGAAAAAAAACCGATTTTTGAAATTATATACGCCATCTATTAATCCTTAGAAAATGTTTTTTACTGATTAGAGAGTTTTCGAAATAATAATTTTTACGTCAACTTTATTTATATAAAGTATTACTGTTTCATGTATAAAAATCCTGACTGGTATCCCAACAGAGCAATTACACAAAGAAGTAGTACACGAACAGAAAATCTATATCACATACCATTACCAAGGAAAACAATTTATAAAAATATCTTTATGCTTTTTTGCTCAAAGATTATGCAATGCGTTTAATGGCACTAATAGGTAACAGCTTTCACTTAATATGTTTAAAAGAGCTATAATATATTGCGTATTTGAAATGACGAATATTGAACAGTTCATTTCATTTGATAATTAACTAATCGCTATAATTTGAGAGGGGGGTAACATATAAACATTTAAGTAATATTCCAAAAGAAAGTTAATTATTTTGAAATTGAATATTATTGATATTGTTGTTTTTATACACTTTCTCTCAAGGTTTCCGAGAAGATTGTCCCATTCGTGTTACTGTTTATGACCCATGGAAGGATTATATCCCTTTGGGAAAAATAGTGTTTGTTTTGTAGTTTTCTTTTTGTCTTTCTGTCTTGTATGTTTTTGATTTTGTCTCTTGTCCAAATAAATAAATATTCAAACCTCTGAGGAAAAAAACCTACAGATAAAACGCGGCGGTATGTAATAAACACTAAGATGTTCCGAGGTTTTTTTATCGTATAATTCATGGAATAAACTATAAAAATTCGAAAAATTATGTAATGGTTAAGAAATTAGTTCGATAATTTAATCATTTTCGTGGCATTAGTGCAATTTATGCAAACTAAGACTGATTGAATCACTAGTTTGATAAAAAGAATGAAAACCTCATAACGAACGAATCCAACCTCATTAGTTTATCAATCACCACGAACAGCCAACTATAATATCATACTGTAAAAAAAGAAAACACACTCACACATACACTCTAGGAATCCGTTCCCACTATTATTATGCGTTTTAGGCATATTTTTTTTATTCCTTTGGTTTTTCAAAAATCAAGTTTTTTTTTTATTCGTTCTATTCTTGAAACAAATGATTGCATAAGACCATAATCGATAATTACAGCCTAGAATTAATCATTAATACCAATGGGTACATACTGATTCAAATATGAAAATAATTACAGAAAGAGTTATCGAGAAAAATTGGAAATCTATTCTTACCGTTTTCAGATATGGACTGAATAATTTAGTTAAATTTACAGAAGAAAGTTCAATAACAAAGATGAAAAGAAAACAGAAAAGCAATTTAGCATAAAGGTCTTCATTTCCAAAACTTCTAAAAAACAACCGAAAGTATCGGAAACAAAATAAAAATTATAAAAAAATCCATCAAGAATAATTTTTATCATGAGAAAATTGTTACGTGGAAAAAAAAAAGATTAGTTTCGGAATTAAAAAGTAAATTAGAATAGATAAATATTCAGATAAAAGTATGAATATTCAAAATATATAAGGTATTAATTTTCGTACTTGAAACATACATTCTCTTGAATTCAATAAATAAAAAAAATACACCTTTCCCTGTAACACACAATATCCGGCTGTTGTTTATTGATATCAGCATATTATAAGAAAAAATCAGATAAGATAAAGGAAATATTTTATACGGATCTGAAAAAGGCGGAAAAAAGTCAAAGACATATAAGAATAGTTGCAAATATTTGCGAAAAAACACACTATAGCTTGCATGTATAAGCATATATACATGTTTTAAGATCATAGAATAAATCCGGAAATTCCAGAAAAAATTGAGTAAAATGTATTTTTCTTTGAAGTGCCCCTTCTCATCATGAAAACATTTTTTTTTTCACTTTTTCATCCATTTTCAAAAACCTCTTCTCTCTTAATGCAGATATATCAGGACAGAAATGTAAGAAATGATTTTCTTCTGAAGCGAATTATTCAAGTTTCATGATATTTTCCTCTATCGATATATATTTTTTGTTGGAATTTTTTCCTTTCAATTTTTTTATATATATATTTATATTCTCTCAGATGACTCTTTTTCCCCCCTTTTTCCCTCTTTATTCCTTATCTAGGGGCATAGGAATATTTCACGTTAAACAAAACTATGCCACAGCACCAAGTTAAATCTTGTTGCTAGGCGACGGATGGAGGAACCCATTTATATATTTCTTTATTTCTACATTTTTTGCCCCATATATATGTACACACACACACATGGCTGCATATACATATGGACATTTTTATGTCCTCTGCCACATCGTTCGCATCTCTTCCTCCTCTCTTTCAATATATTTTAAACTTCCAACGTCCATTTTTTTCCCTCTAGAAATTTTCCTACCGCGTAGGATATTTATTGCTATGCTTTGAAGATAAGAGTAGAACAGCTAAGCTTCGAGAAAATATAAAAACGGAAAAAAAAATCATGAAATATTTTTTTTTCTATATTCAATGGCCAGGAATAAATTTACTATTTATCATGAATTGAATCTAATATATGCAGTATAAAGCTGGATATATATAATTTTATTTATTTATGTTTTTTATTTTTTTTGGTTGAATGTGGTTTTATATTATGTGCTTCATGTATTTGACACTCTCGTTCAAGTTATCATCTGTGAATACCGCATGAACATTTATTTTTTGTATAGATGGAAATGAAAAAATATCCGGACAGGATATATGTTTGTACGTGTATTTCCGAGTCGATGTTTTTCTTGTATGTATTCGCTATGAGGTTGTGTAGACGATTTCTGTTGCTTTATCCATAGATATTCATTGTCTGTGACGTATTTGTTTATAGCGTAGAGACTTATATATAACCTGAATAATGTCAATTAACTTGCTCTTCGAATGCATTTTTTTTTCAATGTTCTATCAGTAAACGCATAATGCATGCTCTGGATTTGTGAAAACACACGGTGTGGTATATTTCTTGGAATATCCACTACCACGCTTAGATTTTTAAGAACATGATTATCGAAGCTTGTGGCTTGTGTATGTATACATATATATAATAAATAAATAAATAAATAAATATATATTTGTATCTGCGGAATAAAAAATTCTTATTGAAGAATCGGTGCTTATGTTGAGCTCCCGAATATATTTTGATATTTTTTCACAAGGAAATTTTTTTTTGTTCATTCTGCGCATATTCCCAGAAATAGAGCAGATTGAAAATTTTGAAAATATTTTATCAATCCCAATTTCTGAATATAAAAACTATCAAAATAATAACGAAAAACTCAACATGGTCATATACGCATAGCTGTATTGAAACATTTAATCAACCCTTTATCACTTACGGTCATCATTTTTCTAAACGTATTTTTGCTCTTAGTAAGATCTAAAATGAATTACTATATAATTTACATGATGGTTATTTTATTAATATCAATGTATTTTTACATTTTTTATTTATATTTATAATCATTTTCTTGTTATTTCATTTCTCATAATGTAGTAAATGAAGGGGGTTTGATGTGGTTCAATTTCCAATTTTAAAGAGACTTAGAATACTACTGATAATGATACTACTAATACTATTAAGAGTTACAGACAATTCATTTCCTATTGCAATAATGAAAAATTTAAAAATATTAAAAAATTAATTTCAATTTTCATTATCTTCTTTCAAGTTCCTCATTTCTTATATAGAACATATCTGATAATTAGGAAAGTTAAATATTTTAATTCTTTAATACGTAAACCTTCATCCGTTCATAAATTTATTTGATAATTTTTATCCAATTCTTACATGCACAACGTTCGTTATTATTTTTATCTTAAGATGGCGGACGTGTTTCACCTGTGAACGGCAATGCGACATATCCATCTATGATGTATTTTGCTATTTGGCATTCATGGAAGCATTTTCATCGTAAATGGTACGCGCGAAGCTTGGGATGACCAGTGGTCTTACGTCGAAGAGATTTATTTCGTACTTTATTTTTATAATTGATTCCGAATTCACCAAAATCCAAAATATGAAATTCATGAGGCAAAAGTTTCCATCTGGGGTTCTACTGAATCTTTTACGGGTAGGTCTCATAGCATTAAGAGCAGTAAAATATTTTTCAAAATATAGAAGTGAGATGGCAGCACCAGTGGAACACGAAACAATCACAACTCCGATAGCATAAATACTTTACAGCCACACATTTACACAGACACAACACGTTTCGGCATGTACCGATTCGTTTAGAATTCCGCAGATGCATGTGTAGTAGGTGCATGTGCGATTAAGTAGTAATGGTAATAATATTTTTATTGGTGGTACAATAAAAATATCTATATGTAAAAACATTAATCATTGTTTGGGTTTCATACAATTGTCTCGTTACCATCGAGGTTTCCTTGCGAACTGAAAAGTTGGTGATAGGGGAAATAGCTTATGATCATATAGTAATCATTTTAATTAATGTAACGTGTTTTACGCTTTACAGGGAATAAAAATTAATTAATTAGATATAAGCAATTCGAGGGGAAGTTTGAGAAAAAACAAAGAATTTTTTGTTCCCCATAAAAAAAAGTGCCCACATAACTCTACCTAACGAGACAAATCGAATTCGTGTCTTTTTTGCTCTGAAACAATTCAAATCTATTTGAAAACGAGCTTGACATAAAAGAAAAGAGGAAATAGAAAGAAAAATCATATGATTTCCAATATCTCTGAAAGATCACAAAACAATTTACTAGGAAAGGGGAAAAAAAATTCAGAGAGAAATCACCGCTTCGATTTTTATTTATGTTTCTGAACTACTCACATATCCGCATAAACATTTCTCTGAAGAACGTCAAGAAAGTCGGGAAGAATCTTCAATATTTTTCGAGAATTTCTTCAAAAGAAGAAACCGAGAATGGAAAAAATAAAAATAAATAAAAAAAAAAAGCCCCAGGATAACGGAAAAAAATTCGTCCATTCGTACAACAATCTTTCTTCTCTTCTTATTTTTCTTATACTCTGTCCCTCTCGGCCCACCCTACAATCCATTAGGAAGCATGGGGTTGTCCTGGAAAGAGCGAGAGAGAGAGTCCTAAGAACATTTTCTCCATCTTCCATTCGCTTTCCTCCTTCTTCCCTTTTTTTTTCTCCTTCTACGATTTTCTTTCTTATCCCTCTCTTTTTTCTATTTTTTCCAGATTTTTTCCTTTTTTCCCCCTCTATTTCCAGGACGATGGAACTCCAACTCATAAATGTTCATGAGCTGCTTCCTGCACCGTTCTTTCTCCCTTCTCATACACACATCTTTCTCTCTCTCTCTCGCTTCTATTCCTTCTGTACCATCCATTCTCAAACCTTCATCATTCTTTTATTTCTTTTATATATATATATATATATATTTTTTTTTTATCTCTCCTCTTCCTTATATATATATATATATATATATATATATATATATATATTCCAGGCCAGAAAGAAATAAGGTCTCGGAAAAAGTTGAAGAAGAAGGAGAATATTATCCAGGGGGGTTTTGGTGCTATGGATTCGGGAACTTTCGAGAATATGGGCAAGGTACTTAACACCAAATCACGAGCTTCCGGTTAGTATTGACATCTTCCTGGATATTTTTTTTTCTTCCAGGTCGTTGGTGGGAGATAGGAAATAAAATTTTTTAGGTGAATTCGGGATGGCTGTCAAAATGTAATTTTGATGAAATTTGGTTCGGTGTTATAGTAAATTCCTGACGTTAATCTGAAGCCAAAAGATAATCAGAATATCCTATCAAAATACAGTCGGTCCCCTACTTAATCGGATACCAACGAATCGAGCACACAATATCCGATTAAACGGGGAAACTGTTCAATTGTCATTTTACAGCGTTAGTATAATACACGTGAGAAATACATCGTAAATAAACCCAAAATACGAAGAGAACATTTGGGTTCATTTATTTTGTATTTTTCATGTTTATCATCTCACCCAAAATTTATTCTTAACGTTAATATAGTTTGTAAATTGAAAACTGATGAATTATCATTAAAGCTTCTCGAATGAATCAGACATCACAAATGAAATTAACATTTTATTTAATTACCATGATCACAATAAATAAGATTTTTACTTTTCATTTGGAAAGTTAGCGTCCTCTATTAGCTCAACAGAGCACAAAAATGAAAGATTTCTAGAATACTTGGAGGCCAGTACTTACTTTCAAATGTACTTACCTAAGAACTTAGAACATATCTTCCATTAATTATGTGTATAGTGGGTGATGTGTATTAACAATTGACGTAAGAAATAATATAAAAAAATGTTTGAATAAAGCGGGCAAAATTCGCTGAAATTATCATATTAAGCGGGAAAATTCGACATTGTCTGTATGTCAGAAGTTTTGGTGCCGAAGAGTTTCATCCGTTTAAGCGTGGCTGACAGTATTAGGTGGAAAAATGGAAATATGACGGAACCCACACACAAAACATTTTTTGCAAAAGCCAACGGTAGTGTTAAACATCGTGTAATATTCTTGCAAATTAAATCATCATGGCATTATGTGTTCTGAGGGAAAGTCGTTGATTGAGGGCCGTTCAGTTCACAACTTCAACACGATACTGAAATTAAATAATGAAAATTCGAGCATTTACCATCTTCAATTCAAAATATGGAACCCATATGTCATCGTCAGCAAGAACAAGAAACAAGCGCAGCTCTGACAACATGCATACGTTTGGACTAAGAGTACACATTTTAAATTCCTCAGAAGAGTGTGTGCGAGGTGCATGTGCGATTGAAGTAGTAGTTCTCAATTCAGAATAATATAACCGACCAATAGCTTTGTTACAATATTCTGTGGCTAAAGAGCTCAATCATCAGCGATTCTATTTCATCTTTGATGCAATCATGTCTCAAAGTCACTAGGTCAATCCTCAAACCTTCACCATTGTTTTATTTCTTTTATACAGTCAAAAAATCCCCGTTTCAACGAAAACTTTTCTAATCCCACAGATAATTTTACATAGCAGCAATGTAAAAATTTGGAATTCCTTACTAACGGAATTTCATTATTACGAAGTAATTTAACCGGTCTCTTAGAGTTCGTCATAACGGTATTTGTGATATAGTATATACAATATTTTTATTTCCTCTTCCTCACATGTGCATGTTTCTTCCTTACATATATTAAAGATCAGAAAATAAGAACTGCCGAGAGACATCTTTCATTGAGACATCATCATTTGAAGAAAACAATGACAAATATGTGAATTTGCATGTTATAATGTATCGTGTTGAAGATTTGCTGCTGTCATCTGCGGAGAGACTTTTACAAATGACAGATAGACTCGCATTCGTACACTGGGAAGTGTGCTGGAACATCCGCACCAAAGTCCAAAACTATGAGTTTTTGATATTCATTTTCTTCCCCCCCCCCCCCCCAGAAGTATTGAGTATTGAAATAACATGACTTAGCGTTAGGAACAGATTTGAACATGGAAGAGAAAGGAACAGAAGGTCATCGTGTAAGATTCAGGGCTGTATGCAGGATCGACCTTTGGAGGGGACAGAAAGTCTGGGGGGGGGGGAAACAAACATTTTCTTCTCGAGAAATTTTGAGTTACCAGCTTTCAAAAAGCATTTAATTTAACAGAAATTGGTTAATATAGCATATAAAGGGCATTTTCATTCCATATTTAAATTTTTTGAACAAATCATTTTTTTTCCTCTAATTATTGGTTGTATTGGGGGGAGGGGGGAGGGCGTTCTCTTTCAGCACTTCCTTGCGTGCGCCTCTGGTAAAATTGGTTGCTTTTGTTTTTTTTTTTTGAGAGGATACCCACTATCTTACAAAACAATGATGTGATTTCTCTACTTCCAGGCGCAAAACAGTTACATCTAAGTGATATGTGTATTTTATGGTCAATGATACTCATCACTAAGTTTTGATTCAGAGAAAGAGATTTGTCTTGTTCTTATTCAGACAAAAGGATTTTATTGTTATTTTTCAAACAAGCAGATATATATTTTTGATACAATTTTAAATATATTTTAGTGTTTCATTACATATAGATCATGCAATTGTTTGCATACTTTTCAAACGCGATTATGGTAGTAAAGATATGCTTTGATAAATATCGATATTATGTTGATCCATTTTATTTCCGAAGGAAAAAAAAATCCTTCAAAATACAATATCCTGTTAGTATATTTTTGTATGATGTATGAATCCGGTATGAGTAATTTTATTCCGTTCAACTGGTTATAAAGACGTTTTTCATTTCTTCTATCGTGCATGTTACCTGTCTGAATTCATATACTCCGATGAGAACTCTATAATTATTCCGTATGAATTATAGTATTTCAACTGTTATCCATAATCCTACAAAATGATAAAGTGATCACATCAAATTACGGAAGGCTTCCATTTAATCTGTGATTGATCGATGCAATTACTAAACTAAATGATTAGCTTAAAGTTATGTTTACAGGAACATCGTCTATGAAGATGAATGTACGAGAGGTTGCGGATCACAAGCAAAATATAATATAACATTGAGAAGATTTGATTACGCCAATTCGCAGTAAATAAAATTATGTTGCTGATAATACAATCAACATGTTTAATCGTCATGATTTAAGAATGTCTGATTCCGGACAGTGATTGATCATAAAAGTCTAGAGATAACATTGGTCATCGTTATACCATCTCTTGAAGAAGATAACGACGTTTTTAAGACGAAAAGTAATTTTGAGGTCCACTTTACCCTCAGAAACAACTTAAAACTGCATCTCAACATGAAATATCCGTATGTTAACAAATTACTTTTCTGATAGGATGTGGATCAATCATTTTGATTTGAAGCTGCTATCATTCTCACATTAAAAAATTGTGGCAAGCGTTTGTTGAGGAATTGGTTACTTTGAAGAAGATTCTAAACATACCAAAAGATTTCAAGGTTTCAATGAAGGCTAATTTATCGATCCACAAGCGTTCAATGTTCGTATCGGTGGATAGTTATTATTATTTTTCTGTTATTTAGATGAAAATTAAGAATAAAAACTATTTTTTTTTACGTTTTAGAATTCATCCGAACCAATATGATAAGGGGAACGTACTTGAATTATGAGGAATACATGGCAATAATTTCATATTTGCGAATATAAGCAGTTTCATATATCAATTTTGTGCATTGCGTTCCTCTGAATTTCCTGATTCTGAAATTTTATTTCTTTTCAAGTTCTGATTATAACTCTATCTAATGGAGTTCCTACCATCACTAATTGGTTTTATTGCTAATTTACTTTGAGTAAAAAACATAACTAGTATTAGGTTAGTTAAAAAATTTGCAGAAACAGAAATAATTGAGTCTTTAAAATTTTAAATTTCAGTTAAAAATATCTGCAGGAAATATTCACCTATTGCAAAATTATACGTATACACCGCAGAGAGCAGGCAGACCGCCGAAACTGAAAATTCGAGCATCATTCATTTTCACATCAAAACATGGAAGACAGACGACAGCACCAGTATGCCACGAAACAAGCATAACTCTGGTAACATAAATATATTAAGTTTAGGAAGTGCATGTACAGTTGAGTAGCTGTAGTAAATATTTATTATCAATCCCCACTGGGTGTCGAATGATTACATACAAAGTTATCGTGCCGAAATTTTTTGTGTAACTGAATTACTACATATGAAGAAAAAATCTAGAAGGACCATATTTCAATAACTCACATGCATGTGCCTTCAAATGGAAAGGGAAAAAGTAAAAAAAAAAATCAACCAATATAACCCAAACCGATATGTTTAGCTTTCAAAAGATACACACAAATTCAACAAAAATCAAATATTTGCTCTCTCTCTCTCTCTCTCTCTTCCTCAGCACCAATATATAAATATATATGCTGGACATGGAAACCAACAACGAAGAAAGTGTTGCCAAATTGTAAAGGCAATATATATATACATATAAATATATATACAAGAACAAAAAAAAATTCGCTGTAGAAAAATATGTGTTATGTGTGAAAAATTCTGGAAAAATAGTAAGGAACGATTTCTTTCTAGAAATCATCGGGGACTTTTCCAGAAGTGCACAGAACTGTAAAGAAAAGGGACATATATAAATATAAGAAAAAAAAGAAATTTAAGGTAAAGAAATAGAAAATAGAAAAATGTTTTCTAAGGAAAAAAGAAAGAAATGCTACCCATACTGTCAGCGTGGATTTAGTTTCATACCTTTTTCCCAGCGGCGTCAATATTTCAATCGAAAGCTAGAAAATCACTTTCTCCTCCCACATCTAGGATCTATTCCTTCACCTGCCAAACTTTTTCTTCCCTTTTTTTACCCTCTCTTATTTTTCTTCTCCTTCTTCTTATATTTCTGCTACTTTTCCCAAAGAATCGATCATCCTGTTTTACCTTAGAATTTCCACTTAGATTTCTCTTCCGTTTTTCTATTTTATATATATATATTTTTATTATTATTATAACCGAGATCTTTTCAAAGTTGTGGCATTTTTTTTTCGCGTGAAGCCAGATTCAAATTTCTTCAAGATAAGATGGGGAAAAAATTTATAAAGTTTATTTCGTATGTGTTCGTGGATTTCATATTTATGCTAATTCTATTTCTTTTCCTTGATGATTTTTTTTCGGAGACGTAGACGAAGATTTGAAGTGTCATTGTTTGGATTCGAAATACATTTATTCGTTTCTTTTGTATGAATTCGATGTTCTTGCAATGTATGTGTGTTGCTCTTACGTTTCGTAGATATACATTTTCACAGGATTGTATTTAGAATTTCAAATGTATATGCATTTTTCAGAGGAAAAAATATGAAAATCAGATATTGAGGGAAAAGAAATGAAGATAAAAATTTAATATATGGAAAAGTTCTTCAGATTTGTATACTCGTTAAACCTTAAAATGAAAAATGTTCTTTTATACAGATGATGTTTTTTTTAAATGTCGCCATGAACTTTTGTTGTATCAACTAAATATATAATCTCAAGATAAATAATGAAAATAATTATTTATGTCCAAATAGTTCGGTTATTACTTGTATTGAAAACATTAACCAGCTATTGAAGTTAAGTGTATGACCAATGCTGAAGAGGACCATTTATAACATTGAAATAAAAGTTGCCTGCACAACCGACTGGACTTAACATGCTCAGTTTTCATGTATAGAAGAGTTAAAAACAAAGTTATTGATAACCAGGACACTTTTTCTTCTCCTTTATATATGAATCGGTAAAGACCCTTACCATAATTCGACTGAATTACACATGTAATTTTGCACAGCATTTAACCCTCTATGGATCCCGTATTGAATTTTTTTTCTGCATATACGGATGTGAATTGGTGTTGTTAGCATATTTTAATTTAAACAATATATCGACACATTAATTCAATTAATTAAAGTCGATTTTTAATAATTAAAATAACCAATTAATGGGAATTAAAATTAAAATTAACCATAATAAAAAAAATGACACCGAAAAAAGATCAACACTTTGTAGATAAAAGAAAGTATCGTACTTACACAGCCTTATTTTGGGCTGAAGTGACTCTAAAAGATATATATTTTCTAGAATACAAAAAATATGGGTACAAAATGGGTTATTTTACCATTTACTTGCACATGTATATCCAAATGTACTCCGAACCATAGAGGGTTAAAAAATTTAATGAATATTTGAAATATCTTCAGGGATTTATCTTGGAGTTGATGCACACAATCCTGGCTTCCCATGCTTTCCTATGGGTAAAATCTCCTTCCTTTAAGGAATATTTAAAAATTTTCTATTCACTTCAGGCACTCAATTTTTTCTTATATACTATGAATATTTTTATACAATTTAACATGAACATTTAGGATTTTAACTGTTAGTTATTTTTTTCTCGAATTTTAACTTCAACAACATGCAACTTTTTCAAAATTCACCAAAACTTAAACTTACCCATATTTTGTGCCTCATAAAATGTTTTTAAATGTTTCTAATAAAACATCGTCGTGTCAAAGTATGTAACACCATAGTGTTGAGAGACACACAGTCTCAAGACATTTCAATGAGTGGTGACACTGAAAAAATTTTCCTTATCTGACAAAAACCTTAGTTTTGAGAAAAAAGCATTTTAGGAGAAAATATTAGCATATACAAATTCCTAGCAGCAGTTTATATTAAAATATTTTTAAATTATTTGTAGTACAGGTAGAAAAAAAACTTGTGTTAAACTGTGTGCTAGACGCAGAAAATTTCATAGTACATATTTGAAAATTGAAAAATTCGAAAATGCGTTTTTTGGAAAATGTTTGTGCACCAACCCCCCCCCCCCTCCCGCCTTAAAATATTATAATTGTGAAAATATTGTTTTCTGAAACAATATTTTTGTTTCAAATATGTTACCAACAGTACTGACGTTTGAAGTAGCATTACTGTGAATGGTAGGTCTTTTTTCATAAAAAATACCAAATCTTACAATACCTTCTAAACGATTTTGGACACTACAACAGAAATTACCTATTCGCTCTGAGTGGATTTTGAGCTTATGGGCATTTAAATTCTTTTTTAACATCTACTGCGTTTTGCTTGAAAGCATATTTTGTGTGAGTCTTTTTAAACTCAAACAAGTAGGCTGCCAGAAATAGGTTTCCCAAAAATTTTATAAATAAGGAAATATTTATTTAAATCTCAGTATTCAAACTATTATAAATATGACGTCTGTCTGCTGTCTCCTGTGACATATGAACACCCAATCTTTATACGAATGCTAAGGCAGAAAAAATCAAGCAAAATGAATATTTTGATTTTAAATCTCTTGCATGTCACGCTAGAAAATATTATATTCATTCCAATTCTTATGTCGAAATACAGTACTTGATACTGCAAAACCTACTGAAATATAACATAGAAAAATATATTATTTTCCTCATAGTAAAATATTTTCCCTTGTAAAAACACATTCTGCATATCGATTTCTCTCTTTTGATTTTCTGATACTCATGGTGTGTATTTGGTAGACATTTTATACTTTTATAAAATGCATGTTCATAATATAAGTTTTCTCTTTGAATAAGGAACCGAATCTCTAGTCTTTGATCATTGATAGTTTTGAGAAACTAACACTTTATCGCTTTACGTAACTACATACACACGGTCCTTATGCAAAATACATCTTTGAAATACTTCGCAATGATATTGATGCGATATATATATATATAAGCATATGTACTCGCACAATATTTTCGACTCAAATTTTGTTTTCCTGCTATATATAATACGGTATATATTTGTTTTCCATTCATACATAAATTTACTTACGATATTAGAGAGAAAAGCTACATATAATGTGATGGTAATGCTCTCCATGATTTTTATGGTTCGAAGCATTTTTTTACCGCTTTTGAAATTCAAAAAAAACTAAAAATAAAATAAAGCGAAACCAAAACCGATCAAGGAAAGAAAAATACGATCAATTTTCTTCTCACTCTCCTTGCCATTAAACCCCGCTTTTTTTTACTGTTTTCCACATATATGTATTTTTTTCTCCTCCTTTTTTTATATTTCTTAGAAATTCTTTCCGTTTCCGAAAAACTGCTTCCGAAATCCCTTAAGATATTTCTAAAGGAAAATATCGCATTTTATTCTCAGCATTCGCCACGTTTCGCTACATTTTTTGACGAATTGCGATTTGGGAGAAGAGAGAAATATATATATATATGTAAAAGAAAAAATATATATAGAGTATATTTGGGGAAGAGAGCAAAAAAAGAGTAAAAATGTGATCTTTTTTTTACTTTTTTCCGGCAAGAAAAAAATGTCAACACAGAAAAAAAGGAGAACAAAATTCAAAATCTGGAATTTTTGATTTTTTTTTGGAGAATAACCAATTGTAAAAATTCAAAAATTTTTCGAGAAAAAAAATGTTATAAAATTTTTTTTTAGCATATCTGCACGTCTTATCTCTTCTTTAGGTTGTCTTGAATGAAAATAGCAAAAAAAAAAAACAAGGAATTTCCATGAAGTTTTTTCTTTTTTTCCCCAGTTCCCATTTTTACTCCGAAAAAAAGGACATTTTTACGTATTTATTTCACTGTATCTTTTTTTCCTCTTGGACCTTTGCAATATCCTTTTTATTTGAGCTCTAGCTTTTCTTACCCTATTTCTATGTTTCCTTTAATGTACTGAGGGGTGGGAGAAGAGAGAAAAAGCTGGAGAATTTTCCTAGATTTTTTTCCACCCCGACATTATTTTTTTCCGTCTTCAGTCGGAAGTGGGAACATTTCCTCCGACCGTAATATAAAAGAAAGGAGAGAGAAAAAAAAATGTGGCTGTTAAAGTGGCAGATTTAGGAAAAAATCTTAGAGGAAATGGATTCATTTTTCCCCCATTTTTTCTCCTACATTTTTTCTTCTCCTTTATTATTATTATTATTATTATTACTATGATTCTCTTCTTTGTTTTCTAAATCTTCTTTATATCCGTCTTTGGGTTCTTTTGTGAATGAATGACTGATCGTTTTTGAGATGAGTGTTTTGACTTTTATCATCTTACGTATTTTTCCCCTATTTTCCGCTATAGTTCCTAAGAAAAATATTTATAAAAGGTTAAGCGGGATCTCAAAAAATAATTTCTGTGCTGAATTTTTTTTGACTGATTTAAATTAGTTTATGTACCCACCCTTTAACACGATTCGGGTACGAGGGGGGGAAATTTAGCAAATTTTTAAAGTAAATTTTTTCTATAATTTTGGTGAGGCAACGGTATTTCGAAGCACATAATTCATGAAGAATACAACATTAATTCCCTTGGTTCCTTTGATGCAAATGCAAATACAAAGGCCAAAACAGGGAAAATTCCCAACAAGTTGACTGAAAAAAGATGCTCATAAAAAATATGGATGTAAAATATAACCAAAATTTAGCAACTGAATATAATATATGTCACGAAAGGAAAAAAAAAACTAATAATTAATACTATACAGTATAATGCACCTGCGATAAAAAAATTATGGTTGTCTTATTTCAAGAGGATAGCTATAGCTTTTCTCGATTTATTCCACTATGTTTATCATGCTCCTTTTTTTAACGTGTCAATTGTGTTTATTCCGTTTATTCACAACCTTATAATAGAAAAACTCCCTGCTACACCACACGTGGAATTGTCCTTTACTAAGCGCTACTAGTGTTCCCTTGTCGACAGTTCATTGACGGTGTGTTAATAACTCATAGTCCATCCTATCCATCCCGCTGAAAATTTTAAATACTTCGGTCATACCCTTCCCCCCCCCCCCCCCCATACCCGCGTTATTCCAATGCGAAAATATTCAAGAAATCAAGTCTTTCTTCTCATGTCAAGACCGTCGTGAGACAGGTTAGTTTTACCCTACTGTTGGGTATTTTGCCCTTGCGTGTAGGGTAAGGCTTCAGCTTGGTGGTGCCGTTATGTAGCACTAAGCCCTGTGAGTTTTAGCTCTGTAGCTTTAGCGTAAACCACACGACGGACATTAAAAGGGTTGGCACCACCCCTCGAACCTGGCTCCGCTGGCTTTCGATTCGGGATTTGTTTCCGTTTCGCCCAGTCAGATCTGTATTGAGTGGGATGGCGGCGAGATTTACGATGTTACCTGAATACCCTTAGCGGGTGGGACGGGGTTTGTTAGATGCATTGTCATGTCAATAGAATAGATGTCATTCAAATATGATTTTACCGATCCAATCAATATAGGCCCTGCACATGTTTTTTTTCTTTTATTTCTCTTATTTTTTCCCTCTTCATTATTATTACTATGATACTGTTCTGTTTTCTAAATGTTCTTTATATCCGTCTTTGGTTCTTTTGTGAGTACGTGAGAGATAGTTTTTGAAATGAATGGTTTGACTTTTATCAGATTATGTATTTTCGCCTCCCTGGTTCCTAAGAAAAGTATTTATGGAAAGTTAAGCGGTATTCCAGAAAAGTAACTTCTCTGTAAAATTTTTCGACTGATTTAAATTAATTTATGTACTGTTTTTGTAACGTGATTAGGATTTGAAAATTATCGTAAATGCAAATTGTAAATTGTAATTTTTCAAAAGCAATTTTTTTCTACAATTTTTCGATATAATTTACGAAGTTAATGAAATTTTAAAAACTCATATTTAATTAGTGTATTGGAGGAAAACGTTAAAAAAACACTTTTTGAGCATATTCAGAACTTAAATGAACAGATCTAGTGCTATGATTTTCGAGAGCAAACTTGCAAATATGTAAGCTATTGCTTCCAGCATAACACGAAGCCCAAGAACGCCAATTTATCCCAAGGAGAGGTCATGTTATTTTTGAGACCGACTTGCATAGAACCTTTACATCATCGAAGCGCACTGAAGTCTAGCTCAAGGTTCCGGAGATCGACATTATTTATGAAACTTTTGTTCTCCAAAAATTACTATTAACACAAATTACTATCAACAGACATTGCTGTCGATTTCTCTCTCTCATAGGTGCAAACTTGTATAAAGCCAGTGGGCTCTAATCCTCCTCCTTCCACCTTTACTTATTTGTTCATACTGAATGCATAGAATAATGAATTTCACTAAAGGGCAAAGTTCAGGACATTTTTTTTTAAATTTATACAGCAAAAAAAAAAAAAAAAAAAAAAATTGCATTCAAGTGCATTTTGTTAGACTTTTCCTAAAAAAATGCTAAGTAGAACATCGTCAATATCTTTATTTTTGTAATCAAATTATTATTCTATTAGGAATTAGTTCCATTTGATAACCATCGACAGAAATCCTTAAAAATAAGAAAATATGCTGGGATTTCCAAAATAAAACTACTCCATTTATTTTCCTAATTGTGATAAGAACTCATGCTAAATTCTAATTGTTTCCAGAATTCCATCCAGTTGAAGGCTTCGCTCTACTTTAACTGATTCGTTTTCATAGTACAGTGTGCGTTTTTTATATTTATTGCAATTTCACTGCCAATTACTGATTTTAAATATTTTTAGATGATCAACTATCTGAGTGTTCAATCGAATTCTTGTATTTATGAATTATATGCGCTGAGTTATAAATAATAATGGAGAGTTCATTTCTGACGAAAAGTCAGAATGAACTGTATGATTCAGTGTCATGAATCGTATTTTAATGACACTGAAAATACGATTAGCATGCCATTTTGTAAGGGCTAAAAACTGGTAGAACCTCGTTTGATCTGGTGTAACGGGTTCAAACCGGATAAAGAAGTTCTCGGTTAATAGGGGACGATCCAAGCAAGTGTGAAAAACAAGAGTCTGTCGATCACAGATAAACAAATAAAAATAGAATCCCGGTATGTAAATTGGGGAATAAAATGCCTTTACGAATTCAAGACTCGAGGTCAGCTTGAGAACTGAAAAATTGTCATGTAAAATTTCTGTATTATGTGATTACTAAACTAGAGTTCCTTTGTTTCTTTGTTTTGCATTTTAAATTCGGTTGCTGTATTTTTGAAATACATGACATCCATATTTATTATGGGCATCTTTATTCTCAGCTACCTCGTTGGGCATTTTGCCTGTTGTGGCGTTGTATTTGTATTTGTTGTCCTGGGATATTCAAATGAGAGGCTATGAGTGAGCTGTGAAAGCAAATTCAGATGTGAAGCGTTTACATAAAACATGATAGGAAAAAGTATGACTTCTCTTAGGATCCATCCGTACTGTCCGTAGAACACCATTTTGACTCATGGGCCCAACTGGAAGTGAACCTGGGGCGTGGGTCTCATGATGAAATCTGATGCTATGGTTTTCGCGAGTAATTCTGTAATTATGTAAGCTGTTACTTGCAGATAAATACGCAACCCCATTTCCCTGAGCGTAACGTTTTAAGAGGGCCTATGATGTAGTGACGGCCTTGCATAGAACGAAGACAAGAAGGAGGCTCACTGAACTTTAGTCCAAAAGTGAGAAGACTGAATGTGTTCACTACATGTTCTCGGAAAAAATAAATTCATTCCTAGAATGGGTCTCGCTCCTGGATGACGGAAAGGCTCTAGATAAGACGTGGGTGGGATATGAGAAAAAATATATAGTGCGAAAGTAGGGGGTCATGAGTGAATCAAAATCGAGAAACTCTGTGTTTCACTCTCTTTCAATATGGAAAAAGTTCACGAAGTTTTGGAAAAGTCGCCAAAGTACAAATATTTTGGACCATTGGGTTTCATTATTTTTAATCAAAATCTATAGTATTGATAGATAGATATATCAAAATCTATACGAGCCCTGATAAGTATGAGAGGGGAATTACGCCGTTACACAAGCATGTCCCATAAATTCGTAAATAATTTTATACTTCATAAAAATTGAAGGAATTTGTATATTTAAACGAGGTTTGAAAAAGTTATTCTCACACAGGAAAAAAATTATTAAACTTTTGTCGATAGAGGGAGCTGCACATAATTAAATAACTCGAAATATGCAAATGAGAGTCATATAAAATGCAGGGCATACGATTAACAGCTCATTCCTGAATTTTCCTATTATTGGGACTTAAATAAGGTTTTCATTGCGACATTGACATTAGTGGATAAAGAACTATTTGTGAAGTTGCTTTTACTGAGCCACGAATCATTGGCGGAAGCTCTGCAAACGTTTTGGACACAGAAGAGAAGGTAGAAAGGTTGAAAGTTCAGGGTCAATCACCGTTGATTTTATTTTGTGCAGCGCTCTCTACCGTCGAAAATGTGAACTAGTTATTTCTGAGCAAAAAACACACACACACAACAAAAACAACAACACTACCACCACCGCCACCCCTTCGTGAGAATAACTTTTTTTCGCAAACCGCATTCTAATATCTGAATTCCTTCAATTTTATGAATTTTTTAAACTATTCACGAATTTATGGGATATCTGTATTTTCAAATCACCAATTAAACATATGTACATAACCGGCATGCCTCAGTGAAACTTGTACGCGATCGGACTTGTTGTAGTCATTTGTTTAGGCTAATACCGGCTCCACGAAGCTGGGCTGGAAGAGATCTCGGTAACGGGATAAGTCCAGTGGCAATGTTCTGGCTAATACCGGCTTCCATTGATAGAACTTCCGTTGATCCGATCTAGAATGCGTTATTCAGACAGAAAATCATTTATTTCATATTTTTTATTCAACTCTCACGGAGACAAGAAACGAAAAATAAAACCCCCATATTATAAGACTTCAAAAAAATAAATTCCGATTGTAGGAAGCATTAGACTTCCGACTGGCTTAAAACCGTCAGTCTAGAAAAACACAATTTCTTTCCTCTCGACATTTCCTGCCTGTCATCCTGACATCCGACTTGGTCGTGTGATCACACACCATACAAAACGAACAAACAAACAAACAAACAAACAAACATCAATGCCCAAGAATGAAACATCAAGTACGAAACTTCCCAAGAGAGAGAGAGAGAGCGAGTGGGTTCCAAAGTCAACCAAGGATGAAGAGAAAAGAAGATGCTAAATTCACGGGGCGAAATCAACTGTCGTGTAACGACCACGTCTCATCCCTCCGGAGAACAAAATGACGACATAAACAGTCGGAAAGAAAAAAAAAGCAGAGAATAAAAAAAAAAAGGTAGAGAAAAACCAGATGAAAAATAAATAGAAAAATATAAAAAAAAATAGACACAGTGATAGCTGCCAGAAAACATAGTCATTCTGTATTCTAGTCCCATGACCTTCTGACTGCCAGCACCGACAGGAGGACTCCGCCTACTTTACCCATCCGCAATATATCCATCTCCACCATCTCAGTCAGAAAAGAATAAAGAAAACACACACAACACATAGGAGAAGAAGGCTTTGCGAGATGTTTTCTTGTAAGGAAGGTGGGAAATTCCTGGTGGCAAGATGGTGGCAAGTTTCAAGATGCATCCCAAGGAAGAGGAACAACTTCTTCACGTGCGAGGAATAACTTAAAAAGAAAGAGAAGCCAGTCTCTCTATATGTTGGTTTTCTTTTGGTTTTTCTTACTACTGTGGTTTTTTATTTTTTTCGGATTTATTCTTTTCTCACTTGCATTCACCTTTCACATTCTTTTTCTTCTCTTCTCCTTCTTTTCATGGTTCTGTTGTTTCGTGAGGAGGTGCTACATTCTGGCTACCATTGCATTTGTTTTGGCTTTGTTGTAAGTTTCTAACCGAACAGAAAACACTAGCTAGATCTTAAAAGATTTGATCAGATTGGATGAGTTCGGGTGTGGGCCCAGAAAAGGGGCGATCAACCCCAGCATTCCTTAAGAAACTGGGAGCAAATATTAATGGGATTGTACCATAAAGTACAGGACGTATGCTTAATATTCGAACATACGTCGTTTTATTGTCTCGACTTACTAAGTTTACCAGCTTAAACTTTACTAACTGACATATACCTCTGGATCCGCACGCATATACTGTATATAAAACGGTGAAGTATGGTTTTGAGGCAAAGTTAGGAATTGCTAGATATGGTCAGGTTACATTGCATAGCCAAAAACGGAAATCGTATACTCAGAACCATTATTCGATTGCCTTCAGCATGAATAAAGCTCGTATTCATCGTGGCAATAAGGAAAATCTTATGGCTTGACCCTTATGGTGGCATTTACAATGATATCAGTAGGGTGATTTTAGCGGTTTTGGTGCACAATAGGACTGCGCATTTGCTGCGCATCAAACAATAGGGCTCCCCACTTGCTGCGCATCAAACAATAGGGCTCCCCACTTGCTGCGCATCAAACAAATGGGTGCTTCGCACTTGTTGAGGCTCGCTAGATGGCGCTTCCTATGACGTCATTCCTAAATTATCGTTCTTGCCTATGACGTCATTCCCAAATTATCGTTTTTCAGGGGGGTCATTCCTAAATTAAACTTTATTTCCCAAGTGATGATTTTTTTCAGGGAACATTCCTAAATTAAACTTTTGAATTCATTTTCTGACTTAGAAAAAATTTGCTCCTAAATTAAACTTTATTTCCTGACTTGTTTTTTTTTTTTGGAGGGATGCTCCTAAATTTTTTTTTTCCATCCCAAGTGATGAGATTATTTCAAAGAGGGGTCATTCCTAAATTAATCTTTTCTTCCACAAATTATTGTTTTTTTACTGACTTAGTTATTTTTCTAATGATTTTTTTTTTTCATTCCTAAATTAAACTTTTTTTTTCACATATCAAGCTGTAAAATAAAATTCCCTCAAAAAGAAATGTTATTGACTTTTCATCATACTCAAGCTGAAAAAAAAAAAATCACACGTAACTCAATTAATGACAGAAGCATTGATGATAAAGAAAATTAAATTTTAATGATACACAAAATAAATGAGAAAAAATATATATACAAGAATAAATGGAAAAAATATATATACAAAATAAATGGAAAAAAATATATACAAAATAAATGGAAAAAAATATATACAAAATAAATGGAAAAATATGTTAAAATAAATGGGAAAAAATATGTACATCAGTGTCCATGTAGCACTGTTCATCGAATGGCATAGTGGCCATACGCATATGTTTTAATGCCATCACCGAGAATATAGCGTTTATCGTCGCGAGGGCACAGCGACGTTTTGCGGAGGGCGACCGTTTGAAGTTTGTGGTTACTGGAGGAGATTTTTAGCATGGTGTTTTTGATCGAGGAGTTGTTGCGGAGGCAAGTCAGGTAGTCTTGATGTTTGAGATGCTTTTTGACGACCGCACGAACGACCCCTTTGGCGGTCTTCTTCTCCGCGACTGCTGTGACCATGCTGTACATTTTTGATCTTAATCCGACGAATTCCACAACGGGTTCGCCGCCGTTCTCGTCCTTCATGACGCCCACCACTTTTTTGTTGTGCAGGCTAAACAGAGGATGATCACCGGGATAGTTTGACGTGTCGAACCTGTGTAGCTCCTCCCTCATGTCTTTGTAAATGTCACCGGTTTTTATCTCGTAGAGGAATGAATCTGTATCTGTGAACAAAACTTCCACACCGGGTCCGTACTTTTTCTTCATAAAATTATAATGGAAGTCCGCCATCAAGTGTTTGGACAGGTCCAAAATCGTGACACCGGTATATATGGGCCTGTCCAGATGGATTTTCGTCTTCAACATCTTGATGACGGCTAACTCACCGGTGATTATCCTGAAGCATTCGAATGCCGGGGATGATATTAGCTTCCTCAAGCTCTTCTGATTGTTGGCGAGACGGATGTCGACGTGCTTCCTCAAATTTTCTAGCGATTTCCCGTACACAGCGTTGTTGAGGAGCTTATAGAAGTCCTTTTCGAATTCGCACCGGGCTTGCTTCCTCTTTTCGGTGTTGAACGCTATGTACGGGCGTATCCAAGGCTCTTGTGTGAATTCGACTGCACGCCGAACACCCGTCAGCTTCATTCCCAGCGACGTGTATAACTTCAGGCACCGGTAATGGATCACATAGGAAGTTTTGTTCATCAGATTTGGTGAGAGCTTTTTGGATGGTTTATCACCGGGTCTTCTGATGAATGGAGAGAGCATGTCACCAGTAATTTCAATGTTTTCTGCCGCCAAGGGGAAACAATTGTGCTCGTCGTGCAACTTCACCGGGTATTCCATGTCCACTTCTAAAATATACCCCTTGACGGCGTTGTCATCGATGTTGAGAAAATCGATGCTCTCAAGTTCACTGGGGGACAACCATCTGAAGTCTCTCACCGGGAGGGGCTCCATCATACACTTTCCATATAAATTATTCACATCATAGTACATGATATATGATGTAGGTTCACTGGGGTTATAACCGGGTATTAACGGGTTGTTGGCTCGCGCATACCGCTTGGAGATCACTGAGACCCCACCTCGGATACCTTTCTCCATGAAGAGATGCATGTCCGGATCGTTGATCAATTCGAGCTTGACACCGGTCATTCGCAGACATGCGTTCCAGGCCAATCCCGGGGATGTGAACGTATGCACCGGGTCGATCTTGTAGTTTTCTTCGCAGAGTTTTCTAAAACTCTCGAACACATCCCCGAGAAGCAGCACGTCAGTCTTCACGTAGAGGTTGTGGTAATCACCGAGGTTGGAACACCGGAATTCTCTCCAAACGGTATGCGCATATGTATACTCGTCACTGGTTATATGTTGATCCCCCAGAGAGGTGTAAAAGGCCTCTCGTGGGGGCAGCACCGGATCTTCGAACTTCTCAAACGAGTCAACGTACTCGTACGGATAACATCCTTTACGTTGAAGAAGATGACTCGTAGCTCCAAAACATTTCTTCATGTTGTTGAAGTCACCGGGGTTCATCGCTTGCACGAGCGAATCCAACGACGCCGCCAAGAACTGGTTGGAATCCAGGAATCGCAGGCGACCGAGAGAAAAGGAGATAAATTTCTCCATATTCCTCCCGATCACCTGGATCCTGCGATCGGGGTACCGGGAAAGTCCTTGCATCAGGAAATGAGCGTCGTAGTTTTGTAAATTGTGAAATATAACCGGGATGTGACGTCTTAACCTGAGCTGGAGATTGCACTTCTGATGCAGCGCCGCTCTAAAACCACCGGTGATGTGACAGTGGTCACGAACCCTGTCGTCACCGAGTGGGCGGTCGCACACCATACAAGTGGTCGCATTCCCGAATCTCTCTTCATCTTCAGCTGTCATCTGCAGAGGCACCGGGTTGTCGAGCTTGCCCATAACCACTCGTTCTTCTTCGACGAGACACCGGAAGAAGACGTCCACGCAATCTTCACCCCTGTACACTGTGGGCTCTTTCACGTATACACCATCGGGCCCCACGACCGTATACGCGAATCCACAGGGGCGGTGAAGGCTCTTCTGGGTTGTGCTAGAGAGAGACGGGTTCGGCTTACAGCTGTCCACCTTCTCCAAGATCGCCTCAAAGTCCGCATATATGACGTATGGAACGTGCAGCTGGTAATGGTTGTTCTTGAAGAACATCACGTTGTCGTCTACACCGGGATACGTCACTCGTTGCAGACCGTGTGTCTGGCAAAGTGGTTCGTGCGCATTCAGCTGCTCGAGGGAGGAGAAGCGTTGCAAGCAATAATTGCAAAAGTGGGATGCACCTTCATACTTGGTCGTGTAGGAAAGCAAACGAGACATGTTTTGGATGAGGCAGTAGTGCGACGTTGTCTCGTTGCTGATGAACAAGAGGTTGATTGGTGTACCAGACACCACCTCACTAATCCTGAGAGGAAAGACTTCTCCCCCCTCCAACCCAAAGACGTTAATGCGCACTGAATTCGCAGCTTCGAACCGTGGGATTTGTTTAAGTGTCACCGGGTATACTAATTCACTGGTATTCAATTCATTCTCATACTGAATATAGTTGAACACCCTTTCGGGGTTTTGCTTCACCGGGTGTAGGGCAGCCAACACACACCAGAGAAAGCATTTCTCATCATCGTTCTTTACATTTACCACTGCTCTTCTGCTGGCTACCCCCTTTGGCAGCGGAATATAAGTGGCGGCCGCTAGTGGTTGGTATTGCGCCGTGTTTAGCTCAAGCAAGAGCACGCGCTCGAGCACCCAACCACTTCCGCTGCCTTCAAAATCCTCTGTCGCCTGCTTTACCTTTACGAAGGCTATTTGTAGGTGCTCTTCTATCTGGTCGGCGGTTAAAGTGGTGAGCATTTTACTTCGAAGATACCCGTTGCAGAACTCGTCCTCGCCGTCACTTCCTTTCCTGGAAAAAACAGCAGTCGCGACGATGTTCCATTTAAGGGACCTGTGGGTGGTCATGTCCTCCCTCAACAGCCGCGTCAACTCCTCTCTCACGCTGTCGAGGAAGGTGGTCATATCCATTTCGGTGTCTGGGGTGGGGATCAATTCGTGCGTCGACAACATGTCGAGTGCGCGCCTGACTTGCCCTCCTCCTTGGGGTGCTCCAAGCTGCTGCTGTGCCCCATGGCTCGGTGATGGCCGCTGTGGTGGTGCTCCTCCTTGCGCCCACTGTGGGGACGCATCATGCTGGGGTGGTCCTGCTCGGTGATGGCTCGGTGATGGCCTCTGTGGTGGTGCTCCTTGTGCCCACTGTGGGGGCACACCATGCTGGGGTGGCGCACCATGCCCCATGGCACGCTGGTGGCGCATCAAATCGCTCTTGCGGTGAAACGCTGCATCGCACACCAAACACTTGTGGCGACGCTCGCCATGCGTTAGCCTGTGCTGATTCAGATTCCTACGCAAGGAAAACTCCTTGCCGCACGTCTCGCATAGGTGTCGCTCCTGAAAAACAAATAAAAAGGGAATGTAGGACACGTAAGTCTAACACAAGCAATGGATGAGAGGTATAGAAACCCACGTCTTCCCGCTAGTTTCGGTGGCGTATCCGCCCTCAAGCGCGTGCTCAAGTCATCAAAGAAAAAAGAAATCAGAGATTGGTTGGCTGGCGAGAGAGCGTACACGTTACACAGATCCATTAAAAAAGTGTTTCCCCGCAACAAAACAATAGTGGCCGGTCTAAACAGTCAATTTCAAATCGACTTGGTGGACATGCGTAATCTAGCAATTCACAACGATGGTTACAACTATCTTTTAACGTGCATCGACGTCTTTTCCAAGTACGGTTTCGTCGTGCCTCTCAAAAGGAAAACCGGTGACAGCGTGGCCAAAGCTTTAGAAAGCATCTTTCAACAACGTCAACCAGTGGCGCTACAGAGCGATAAGGGGCGCGAATTTATAGCGTCACCAGTCCAGCGCTACCTCAAGCGTCAAGGTGTAAAGTTTTTCACTACGGAGAACGAACAGATAAAGGCCAGCGTGGTGGAAAGATGGAACAGGTCTCTCAGAAACTGGATGTACAAGTACTTCACTGCCAAGAACACGTATCGCTACATCGACATGATCGAAGACCTCGTGTGGAGTTACAATCACAGGTATCACAGGTCTATAAAAATGAGGCCCGTGGACGTGAACCCCGGAAACGAGCCGGAGGTGTGGAACAATCTCTATGGGGATACACCCAAGAAACAAGATTGCAAGTTTAAAGTGGGTGATCACGTGCGCATCACAAGATCAAAACACACCTTCGAGAGGGGGTACGATTCTAATTTCACCGAAGAGATATTCGTGGTGACCGAGTGCGTGAAAAGGGAAATTCCCGTTTACAAGCTCGAGGACCTGATGGGGGAAGAAATCAAGGGCACATTCTACGCTGAAGAGATGGTAGGTGTAAAGATGGGAGAAAAATTTCCGATTGAAAAAGTTTTAAAGAAGAGGAGAAGAAAAGGAATTATTCAATACCTCGTGAAATTTCGGGGGTATCCGAAAAAATTCAACGCGTGGGTGGTCCTATAAAAACCCGGAAACAGTGCGCGCATCTGTCATTTCAGAGATGGCTTCTTTCTATCTCACTCTACCCAGCGATGCTTCCAGAGACTTTTTTCCCGACAACACGCTCTCGAGTTTCGTGGTTAAACTTCCAAACACCCTGGAATTCGAATCCGAGATGGAAGTCGCACTGTCGGAGATAATTTATCCCCATTCATTCCACAACATCACTCAAGAGACAAACACTTTCGAATTCGATGTCGGAAACAAGATAATGAAGACCGGTCGCATAGCCCCGGGTTTCTACGAGACGACCCCCGAACTGATCAAAGCCATATCCACTCAAAATTTTCAAGACAAGATTGGTGTGACGTACAATAAAATCACGAAAAAAGTTAAGGTGAACCTCAAGAAAGACACCAAGCTCAGTCTCAGACACGGTATAGCCGAAAACCTGGGTTTCGAACCCGGCCTGATAGAGGGTCCGACCATAGTCGAGGGTCCTTTCACAGCCGATCCTAAATTAGACTTTCATCTCTTGTACGTGTACTGCAACCTGGTCGAACCTCAGGTCGTGGGTAACACCTACGCCCCGCTACTGAGAATCGTGAAAACTAGCGGTCAGGACGGGGATATCGTCAGCGTGTCTTTCGAACGCGCCCATTACGTGCCGCTGGCCAGAAAGAGTTTCGACATCGTTCACATGTATTTAAGGACGCACATGGGCAAGTTTTTCACATTTCAACGTGGAAAGGTGATAGTGAAACTACACTTTAGACTGCGACATGCATTATAAACCGTACCGGAGCTGTGCACACAGCATCAACGATTATTATCTCGCTCAGGCTGGAAACGGACTCGGATATTATCAGGGTAGCGCCCTGCAGAGGGGGTATGGTCTCGGATCTATATTCAGCTCTCTCTTCAGATCGGCCGTGCCCCTGTTGAAACGCGGTGCCAAGGCAGTCGGTTCTCAACTGTTGCGCTCTGGTGTGGATTTCGCCAACGACATAGTTCAAGGAAAAGACGCAAAGATCGCAGCTCGCGATCGTGCCAAGGAAGCCGGAAGGTCCCTCACGGATAAGGGGGCCAATAAAATCAAGTCCATGCTCGGAGGAAAGAATAAAAGGAAGAGACTCGTCAAGAAAACCGTCAGTAAGAAGAAAGCTAGAAAGCTGTCGACACCCGATATATTCAGCGATGGTTTTTTTAATCCACGAAAATTCTCATGAGTGTTTGAAAAGCGAAGCCGACCTGTTCACGGTGCCGCCCACGGAAACCTCTATAGAATCAGCCGAATGGGTCCAGTACCATCCGATATCTCAAGTGCGCGATTCGGGGGCCCCCATCGAATTTCACGTGGCCGGAAGTGCGGAAGAATACGTAGACCTTTCCGCCACTCAGCTGTATGTCAGAGTAAAGGTGACAAAACCAGAAACCGCCGAAGCGGTCTCGACGGCGAATAATTTCTTGCATACCCTTTTCTCTCAGATTGACGTCACGTTGAATGGAAGAACGCTCACAAACTCATCACACACTTATCCGTATCGAGCTTACCTGGAAACGCTGCTTAACTACGGATCGGATGCAAAGAAAGGACCCCTGACAGCCGAGGGCTACTACAAGGACACTGCAGGTCACATGTCTGACCTAACCAAGAACGAGGGGGCCAAGAAAAGAGCTAAACTCTTGGAAAACTCTTTCGAAATGATGGGCGTACCTCACGTCGACATATTCTATCAACCGAAGCTGATGCTCTCTCTGGTGGACTTGAAGATGAGACTGGTTCGCTCGAAACCCGAGTTCTTTCTGATCACAGCTGCTGAGGGTTGCGACGTGGTGATCGAGCAAGCGAGTATTTTTATGCGTAAAGTAAGAATGAACCCGGCTGTGGCTGTAGCGCATGCCATGGCGCTCGAGAAAACAACAGCCAAATATTGCATTAACCGCGTGATATGCAAGGTTTATTCGATATCCATGGGGAGTATGAGTTTCGTTCAAGATAACGTATTTCTCGGGGTCATGCCCAAGAGATTGGTGATTGGTATGGTGGACACGGAAGCATTCAACGGAACGTTCAATTTGAACCCCTTCGACTTCAAGCACAACAACGTCAACTTTGTCTGTGTTTCTATCGATGGAAGACCAGTACCCCATACACCACTTCAACCCGACTTTAGGAACAAGCACGTCATCAGAGCCTACAACACGCTCTTCGTAGGCACCGGTAGACCCGGTGAAGATAAGGGATGCGACGTGAGCAGAGTAGAATACGAAACCGGCGGTTACTGCCTCTTCGCCTTCAACCTGATACCCGACATGAGCGACTGCGGACACGTGCACCTACAAAAGCAGGGCAATCTGCGAGTGGAACTCAAGTTCTCCTCAGCCTTGATCAAGACCGTGTCGGTTATCATATTCGCCGAATTCGAATCGCTGGTGGAAATAACAAAGTCCAGAAGCGTCTTGTGTGACTTTGCGGGATGAACACTAAACAGATAGAGCGAGCCCTCTCGACACACCCCCACACCCGAAAGGCTTTCCTAGGTGTTTTTGCGAGCGATAACTTACCCGAAAACGTGATCAAGTATCCCGCTGCACTGGTTGTGAATACAGACAGAGAGAACGAACCCGGAACGCATTGGTTGGCTATTTACATCGAAAACGAAGCGAGAGCTGATTTCTTTGACTCTTACGGGAACCCACCCACTTACTTCAAGAAGGGGGACATAAACAGATTTCTACGCCGCTACTCACGCGTCGACTACAATGACGTCATGCTGCAATCAGATAAGACAACCGTGTGCGGACACTACGTGATTTTTTTTATCTATTCTCGATGTATCGGCGAAAGTATGAATAACATTGTATCGCGTTTTAATATGCAAAACGATATGCGCGTTGCAAGCTTTGTAAAGAAAAATTTTTCTGTTAAATAAAAGAGAAAAAAAATTCATTCATTTGTCATTTACTATGGAACCTTTCAAGCTGACACATCCGAGCACCGTGCTCATTGCCGGACCCACCGGTTCGGGAAAAACATATTTTCTCAGAGAACTATTAAAACACAGAAACGAAATGTTTCGAGAGCCTCGTCCGAAACGAGTTATATGGTTTTACGGCGAATATCAGACTTTGTTCGAAGACATGGAGGACCACGTGGAATTTCGAGAGGGAAGCAATTTCGAAAGCGTGGAAGAAGACAGCTTGGTGATTTTAGATGACCTCATGAACGAGCTATCGGGCGAGAAAAAATTAGCAAACCTTTTCACAAAGTACAGTCACCACAGAAAATTGACCGTGATTTTCATAGTGCAGAACGTGTTTCACCAGGGGCGGGAAATGAGAAACGTTTCTCTGAACGCGCAATATATGTTTCTATTCAAAAATAGAAGAGATGTCAGTCAGGTGACCCACCTGGGACGTCAGCTGTTTCCCAATAAAATCAAATTTTTCAACGAGGTGTTCGAGGATAGCACGAAAAAACCGTATTCGTATTTAATGGTTGATTTACGACCCGAGACGGAGGAGGAAATGCGCCTGCGCACTAACGTGTTACCGGGGCAGACGCAATATATCTATAAACCCAGGAAATGAAACTTTCCATTTTCGAACATGACGGCTGTGATAGAGGTCGAGGGTTTCCAGCTGTCGGATAGAACATTCATAATCAAGGAGTTGGCATGGTGTTTCATGCATTCGAGAGAAAATTTTCACTATGTATATAAACCGCCCAAAAAGTTTTCGGAATTATCTCCTAGAGATAGACACCAGTGCCTCTACGTCACCAACAACATACACGAAATATCGTGGTCGGCTGGTGATGTACCTTTTGAAATGCTGGAGCGGCATTTGCAGCGATTATCAAAAGTCGTATTGTATACTAAGGGCCACGACAAGTGTCGGATGCTACTGCAGCAGTACGGGTTAAAAGTTTATAATCTAGATGCGATTCTCTGCCCCAACATTGTGGACTTGCCAGAAGTGAGCGCGACCTGTTTTCTCCACGAAAACATGATAAAGCACTGCGCGCTGAAGAAGGCTATAGCATATAGCACATGGTTGGAATAAAAACATCGTTATTTTAAAGTATGGCATTGGAGAAGCAACAAGTACTCCGTCTACTCTCTGCCTGTCCGAGGAATAAACGCAAAGACTTGTTGAAGAAATTACCGAAATCGGCGTTAAAGACGGTCTGCGAGTGCTCGCTCAATATTTTGAAGGGTGTCATTCCGTTATCCCCGAAACAGAAAAATAAACTGAAAAGACATAAAAATACACTTCGCAAACTTGCCTGCAAAAAGACGCCGCTGTACGAGAAAAAGCGCGTGCTCATTCAGAAAGGAGGTTTCTTGTTCCAGTTAATCCCTGCCGCTATACAAACCCTCGCAACTTTGTTCATGAAATAATGGAATACGCTCGAAAATACGCTTTGATCCCAGAAAATTTGTTATCGCGTCACGTCACCACAAAAGAGCAGCTTTCTGAGTTGGACAACGAGATGTTGAAAATACTTCGAAGCAAGGAGCCCGAAGCTATAAAAATTAAACTCTATCAGAATCTGCTGAACAAGAGAATCAACGTAGCCGAGAATAATCCACCGGCAATTCAAGAAGAGAAGAAAGTTGACGAATCACCGATAGCTCTGATTTCTGTCCCGAAATCGCAAAGAGGGCACTCAGAAAAAATTATCACGCATATAAATAAGCATCCGAACATATTAAAAATTAATTCTAACGGCTCGATCGTTTATAAGAGCAGGCTCGTCAAAGGAAGCGACATTCGTGAGTTGATATCAAGTGTGCTCGGTCGGAGAAAATCACCCGTGGTGGGTCAAGAGATTTTCCTGAAAGCGCTAGAAGAAACCGGAGCTCCGAGAGATTATATAAAAAATCCATTCTTGAAACATAATTGGTTAGAGCTTTGAAAAATGGCTACAGAAGAAAACAAGGCTGATGTTCCGTCATTCGATCTACCTAGCTGCTGGTCCTTGGAGAGCCAAGTGATAAGACACAAGAGAATTTATACGATAATCATACTCCTGCTGTTTGTATTATTCACATCAATTGCTACGTTCACATATAAAACCCAAATGAACTATGAAAGATGTAATTCCTCTCTTCCGCTGGGAGGAAATATTTTTCTCACGTATTGTAATAAAACATATGATATACGTTATTTCAACGGAAATGCGCCTACTACGAAAGCTGTTAATCTAACTAATGCGCAAATGTATAAATTGATTCACGAGTCTGCTGATGTACAATTGAATAAAAAAATTTCTATTTGAATTCTTGTGTCGTTTTGAAATTGTTTCGCGACATGAAATTCCCAGATGTTTCGCAGCTCTACCATTAAATAAAGTTTAAATACCTTACATGAAATAAATTTAACTTGAAATAAATTTACGCCTGAGAAATTGTTTCGCGACATGAAATACAACTGAATAATTTTTTTTTCGATGAATGAAAATTTAACTCGCGATATAAATAAATTTGATTTGAAATTAAATTTAACTCGAAATAAAATTTAACTTGTAATGAAATTCCCAGATGTTTCGCAGCTCTACCATTAAATAAATGAGTTTAAATACCTTACATGAAATAAATTCAACTCGAAATAAAATTTACTCCTGAAAATTAATTTGGAATAAAATTTAACGCGCGATAATTTAAAAAAACAACTAACCTCTTTCTTCTTCTTCTCTGACGGAGCATATCCACTTGGTCCAGCTTCTACTGGCGCAGGACGCTTCAGGCATTGCTGGATGAAATTCTCCTCATCCTCAATCATTAATTTTATATCGCGATCACTAACTAAATCCTCGTTGAGACATTCATTGACGAAATTATCGTCATTTTCCAACAATCTAACTAATTCTTCTTTACTTATACCGAAATCGATAAAACTAGCCATTGCGCGAACGTACGAAGCGAAAGCTAAAAAACTTGATGCTGTCTGGACAAAACTCAAAAACGAAGTGAGAGGATCTGCAAAGAAGATGATACTTTTAATGAGATAAAGGGTTAGGAAGCGATAACGAGTCTCGTGTGCTATGCGTCATTACTCGGGCAGACAGTACTCATATAGTTATCAGTGTCGCGTGCAGAATAATCGAAGCAACGCGAGTGATGCATACTCACGTCAATATCATTATCAGTGATTTATGTAACATTGGATAGTGTATCGTTAGATATTGGTACTGTATCAGTGATGCATGCTCACATGAATATATTGTATCAGTGATTCACGTGAATGAGATAGTGATGCTACTCACATCATTATCAGTGATTCATGTAACATTGGATAGTGTATCATTAGATATTGGTACTGTATCAGTGATGCATGCTCACATGAATATATTGTATTAGTGATTCACGTGAATGAGATAGTGATGCTACTGGGTGCACTTTGAGATTCACAGTATATTCCTATACTTATGCTTATCAACTGCAACTGCAGTATATAAACTGCGGGACAGACACAATTCCTTAACTTAGTTCTCTCGCTCGCTTGGATACACTTCTCTCTCCGCAACTTGGTAAGATTTTTTTTTTCTATGGCTTCTTGCGTGTTAGATTTTGAGGGATTCTTGCTTAAAAGTGGGATATATGTTGTTAAGGAAATGGCTTGCTTTGATTTAAGCACAGGGAGAGTATATCACTCTCTCTACAAGCCGCCATTCTCTAGCAAGGAGCTATCCGAAGAAGATTTCCCACAAATGCTCTGGGTTAGCAGAAATCTTCTTAATATTAGATGGGGGGAAGGGCTTTTCGATTATAATTTAATGAAAATTCATCTCACCACTGTTAATAACAGATATAGTTGCATTTATGTGAACTGCAGGCAAAAAAAAAAATTTCTAGAGCAACGATTCAACCTGGAGACAGTGAAAGTCTTAAACTTCCCAAAATCCTTGACTTCTTGCGGGTTTCACCCTCTGCAAAAAGGGCATTGCGCAAGAAGCAAGGTCGTAGCATGCGCTGAATGGTTAGATGCATAAAAATTTAATTTTGTAAAATAATAATAATAATAAAAATTTAAAAAACTTAAAAAAAAAAAAAAACTTCTGTTAAAATATATATTTCGCAATTTTTTTTTTTTCATCTTGAGAGTTGCGGAGAGAGACTGTATGCGTTGTTTTCATTTAGACAGATGGAAAGCCTCCGCTATGAATACGCTCGGAACGTACTGGATACTTCCGTTGCGATACTACACCAGCTCGAATCTGAAATCGTGTACCGTCCAGCAGAGGAATGCGTCTTCAAGTTTGGCGACAAGACTTATCCGATGCCCAGACAGCATGCTGGGTATGGTGACGCTGGCCTACACTACACCTTTTCCGGAATGACCCTCCAGGCCCAACCGTGGACACCTCTCCTCTTGGATTTGAAAGCCGTGGTCGAGAGCATCTCAGGCCATGACTACAACTTTGTTGTCGTCAACCGATACTCTGATGGAACCAAGAGCATCTCCCCGCATTCCGATGACGAATCACAGCTCGTCAAAGATTACCCCATCGCTTGCCTCTCCCTGGGCGCTGAAAGAAAGCTCGTGTTCTCTCGACGGGGGCACCAATCCGTGGACCGAATCCTGGAACACAACAGCCTGCTGACGATGCTACCTCCAACCAACCAGCTGTGGCGTCACGCGATACCTAAAGACCCAAAAGTAAAAGACGTCCGACTCAGCCTGACGTTCCGGAAAATGGTTTCGAGTAACAAGCGCCCATCACCGAACACTCAACCACCATCGGCTAAGAGATCTCGCAGCAGTGGATTCAATAAGGAAGCGCCGCCTCCCAACATCTTTCACGTGAAGGAGAACTTTTTCGTCAGCGTCGTGATCTTCAGTGGTGAAGTGCGCGTACATATTCGAGAATTTTTCGAACGCGATGGACTCATGCACCCAGCTAAAAATGGAGTGACTCTTTCGCCGTACGTGTGGGAATGTTTGAGAACCGAATTCTCTCGTCGTACTATGCTGCAACGCGTTGATAGAACTTTCCTAGTGTCGGAGAACCTGATCGTGGACTACAGCGGTGATGATGTGCTAATTCAAACTCTACATCGCGGGGACAACAAAATTTTCAAGTGCTCCGAAAACCCCCTCAAAATGACTTTCCAGGCAATCGAGGCACTCTTCTGGAGCGAGGATGATAAACCACTTCATACCGTGATCAGTGAGCTCGTGCAGAAAACGCTCTGCTTGGACTATCTGAAAGTGTGTGTGCGCGAAAACCAAACTAAAGGAACGAGTTCTATGGATATCACCGACATTTTGGCTAAATTGGTGAGTGAAAAACTTTTTGCTAGCATCGAAAAAATTGTTGACTGCCATGGGTGTTCCATGGGATATGCTAATCAGTTGGGTCATGAATGTCTGCAGTTGAATGATAATTTAATGTTTTATAAATATTTTGATCATGCTTTAACCCTGATTGACTTTCGCGAAGTCGCTAAAACTCTGGCGGAAAATTACGATGTAGCGGAAAAATGTTTTAATGCGATTGATTTTGATGTTTTGAAATCTAAGATAGAAGAAATTTATTTGAAATAAATGAAAATCATATAAAATGACTTTGTATTTTATTGCTCCTTTGGTTTATTTTTACTTTTCAGCTTGGACATACAAAAGTTTATTTGTGACTTGAAAAAAATTTTATTTTAAAATTAATGAAACGATTCATCTTTGTTTAGTTTAGAAAATAAAGTTTAATTTAGGAATGAAAAAATCATCAGAAAATAAAGTTTAATGTAGGAAAGATCCCCAAGTTAGAAAAAAAAAAAAAAAAGTCTGAAATTAAACGATAATTTGGGAAAGATCCTTCTCTTTGGTGATATCTTCGAAGTGACGTTATGGGAAAATCTTGGGATAGAAAAAAATTAAGTTAGAAAATGCATCCCTCCAAAAAATAACAAAGTCAGAAAATAAAGTTTAATTTAGGAATGACCCCTCTTTGAAATAATCTCATCACTTGGGAAGTCAGAAAATAAACGATAATTTGGGAAAGAGTTGAAAGAACGGTAATGAACTTTAAATTTCCCAGGGTGTTGAGAAAAAAAAAAAAAACCAAGTCAGAAAATAAAGTTTAATTTAGGAGCAAATTTTTTCTAAGTCAGAAAATGAATTCAAAAGTTTAATTTAGGAATGAAAAAAAAAATCATTAGAAAAATAACTAAGTCAGTAAAAAAACAATAATTTGTGGAAGAAAAGATTAATTTAGGAATGACCCCTCTTTGAAATAATCTCATCACTTGGGATGGAAAAAAAAAAATTTAGGAGCATCCCTCCAAAAAAAAAAAAACAAGTCAGGAAATAAAGTTTAATTTAGGAGCAAATTTTTTCTAAGTCAGAAAATGAATTCAAAAGTTTAATTTAGGAATGTTCCCTGAAAAAAATCATCACTTGGGAAATAAAGTTTAATTTAGGAATGACCCCCCTGAAAAACGATAATTTGGGAATGACGTCATAGGCAAGAACGATAATTTAGGAATGACGTCATAGGAAGCGCCATCTAGCGAGCCTCAACAAGTGCGAAGCACCCATTTGTTTGATGCGCAGCAAGTGGGGAGCCCTATTGTTTGATGCGCAGCAAGTGGGGAGCCCTATTGTTTGATGCGCAGCAAATGCGCAGTCCTATTGTGCACCAAAACCGCTAAAATCACCCTACTGATATCTCGGCCTAATGTATCTTGATGCCTCGTGTTTCCGCAATTACGAGATGTCTCACCTCTTTAAAACCCTCTCATTTTGCAATGACGAATCCAACTAGTTCTAGCTACTTGATTTGAAAATCATGCGTAATCCCGGCATAAGTGATGAGATATATACACTGAAGAGCCAAAAAAACTGATCCACCTGCCTAATATCGTGTAGGGCCCCCGCGAGCCCGCAGAAGTGCCGCAACATGACGTGGCATGGACTCGACTAGTGTCTGAAGTAGTGCTAGAAGTAATTGACACCATGAATCCTGCAGGGCTGTCCATATATCCGTAGGAGTAAGAGGGGGTGGAGATCTCTTCTGAACAGCACGTTGCAAGGCATCCCAAATATGTTCAATAATGTTCATGTCTGGGGATTTTGGTGGCCAGCGGAAGTGTCTAAAGTCAGAAGAGTGTTCCTGGAGCCACGCCACTTTGTAGCAATTCTGGACGTGTGGGGTGTCGCATTGTCCTGCTGAAATTGTCCAAGTCCGTCGGAATGCATAATGGACATGAATGGGTGCAGGTGATCAGGCAGGATGCTTACGTACCTGTCAGAGTCGTATCTAGACGTATCAGCGGTCCCATATCACGCCAACTGCACACGCCCCATACAATCACAGAGCCTCCACCAGCTTGAACAGTCCCCTGTTGACATGTAGGGTCCATGGATTCATGAGGTTGTCTCCATACCCGTACACGTCCATCAGCTCGAAGCAATTGGAACCGAGACTCGTCAGACCAGGCAACGTGTTTCCAGTCCTCAACAGTCCAATGTCGGTGTTGTAGGGCCCAGGCGAGGCGTAAAGCTTTCTGTCGTGCAGTCACTTTGGGCCTTCGGCTCCGAAAGCCCATATCGATGATGTTTCGTTGAATGGTTCGCACGCTGACACTTGTTGATGGCCCAGCATTGAAATCTGCAGCGATTTGCGTCTGTCACGTTTAATGATTCTCGTCAGTCGTCGTTGATCCCGTTCTTGCATGATCTTTTTCCGGCAGCAGCGATGTCGTAGATTTAATTTTTTACCGGATTCCCGATATTCACGGAACACTCGTGAAATGGTCGTACGTGAAAATCCAAATTTCATCGCTACCTCGGAGATGCTATGTCCCATCTCTCGTGCACCGACTATAACACCACGTTCAAACTCACTTAAATCTCGATAACCTGCCATTGCAGCAGCAGTAACTACGCATGCCTGTTCCAGTTTTTTTGGCTCTTCAGTTTATATATACTGTATGATAAATGTGTGTGTGATAAATCGGTTACTATGCACACTTACCAATCTTTAACAATCGTCTTGGTGAGTTTAATAAATTTATCACTTTTTGCGGTGAATATGCATAATAAGTACCTTAGCGTCGTTGGTAAATTTAATAAATACTAAAACATCACTTATAGTGGTCATTATTATTTGTGATAATAACTAAGTGTTGTTGATAAATTTGTGAATGCTTAAAATGTATCGCCTTTATCTGTGATTATGCGTGATACAATAATGTAATTGTTGAATTTTATAAATATGAAAAAAATTGTGATGAATATAGTCTTACCCTGATATAATGATATAATACGTGTATGAATTACGATGTATAGTATATAGATAGTATGATTCATCATGTTCACCAACGACTCGGCGCTTGGGTACTATGCGTAATCACCGATAAAAAGGGATAAATTTTTTAGTGCTCATTAAATTTATCAACGACGATTTGGTAATATGCACAATAACCGGTAAAAGTGATAAATTCAGGGAAATTTGTCAAACTTACCGGAATTTACATACATAGTTGCTGATATATCACAGTTAGTCTCCATTGTAATCACACATGGGTGTTTGATGATGGTTATCATCATCATTTTGGGTGTATGGCGTCTGTAATTACACACACACATGTAATACCTATTCTTAGGTGGTTTCTTATGATAAAAGAGTTTTTAAATTAAAGAAAAATTTTGAAGAAATCATATGCGCATGTTGAAGAAAGAATAAATGCAGAGAACACAAGAAATGAAACTTCAGACATGAAAAGCTCAACCCCGTCTAATAAAGAAAGAGAAAAGTTCAAAGGCGATGGCCCATAAAAAGACGTTAAACGTGATCCCAGACGCGCTCACACTCAACCAAGTGGATGATCCTCCTCCTGAACTGACGCTTGAGGAGTTCCACTAAGAACTTCGACAAGAATCGTGTGCACCCTCTTGTTGACCCATCACTATATCGAGTCTCTCCTCTTGTTTTTCTTTTTAACTGTTCTGGTGGTCAAGGGTCACCCGTGTTATGATTTACAAGGTTTATTTATTTTTTTTATTTTTCCCTCTCTTAGTTGTAGCTTCTCGAATCTCTGACCCAACCTCTTGAAATTTACTGACAGGATCATTATATAGTGGTTTGTTCGATGGGCGGTAAGGTTAAATGCAGTGTTAAGTATCCAGAAGAAAAAAAATGTTATAATAGTAATAATAATAATAAATAAAGATGCATTACGATGTAGGTCACGTGAAGTGCATGTGCTGATGTTGCCAAGAATTTATAATTCATAAGGTGTCATTGTTTTTTTTTTTTTTTTTTGAGGAAATTCTCTGATATTTTGACGTTTTATGGATTTTGCATAAGAAATCCAAGTTCTTTCAAGACTTTAACATAAAAATACAGCCAGACTTTTATAAACATGTTCAAATACAGCGAAATAGTATCGAGGTTTTGATACCAATATGAAATATATAGTCAGATGCTGTCATAAAATTTTATCCTAATGCGAATAATGTAGGAATAAACAAAACTTGCATCATTCCCGTGTGGTGATCTTTGTGTACGAACAAACAAAATACAACTTTGACACCTGAACTGATGACAAAAACGTGTCTAATAGAGCGTTTTGACCCTTACGCATTCTTTGAAGTAAATTCCAGAAGTCCCTTTTGATGAAGAACAAACTTTGAAATATTTTTAGATTGACGAGATACTTGTAGATTGTTGCGGATACTAAAAAACAGAAAGAACATCAATAAAGTGCATCTATCCATAGCTTCTAAGTGCTCAGTGAAAGTTCTCATACACAATGGGTAGAAACTGAATAGTTCGGCACGAACAGAGGTTTTTAAATTTGTTAGTTATCAATAGAAGATTTAAATTAGCACTTCATCAATGTGTTGAGTTCACGTAGATCGAAAAACACTTTAAAAGCTCTGAAATATGTGTCATCATATCTGTAGTAATCGTATTTTATTGAAATTTCCTCATTAGAGGGGTTTCCTAAACCAAAAAAAACGTGATTAATACTTTAAGTACAACGCCCCCCACGGATTTGCAGAGGAGGTTTGCGTTCTCATAAAAATACATAAGAGACGTGTGTACTTCTAGAAATGCGTAGAAAGCGTGCTTATGTGTATCTTCCTGTATATTGAGTTATAATTAATGTTGTGCGTATGTGTGCGCGCACTTTACTCGATTTTCAATCATTGTTGATAACTTTTTGGCGTATTTCTGATTAGCTTGTGATGTACCCTCATTGGAAACCACCAGTTGAGTGTACCATAGATATAGAAAATGAAATAAACTCATTAACACAAAAATTGCAGGACACTGTTAATAATTCCACTCGGGAAAGGTCAAACGAAAACAACCCATTAGCACTTCCCAGATATCTGAGGGAAATGATAAGAGAAAAGAATAGAGCTAGAAGAAGGTGGCAAAGAACCAGAGATGCTACACATAGGCTCAGATATACAACATTACGAAACAATACACGTCGAGAAATCAGGGAATTTACAAGTGAACGATTTCTAAGGTTCCTAGAAGATGCTAATTGTGAGGATGGGTCGTTCTATAAAATTTATAGAGCACAGAAACCCCGTAGCCAAAGACTTACATCTATACATGGCCCGCATGGACTGGTATATACAGATGAAGATAAGGTAGAAGTATTTGCAGATACCTTTGAACTGCAATTCTCACCAAACACTAATACTTCAAATGTTCAGGTCGAGAGAGTGCTTAGAACTATTAATGAATATTTTGATAATCCTCCACCTGAAACACAAACAGCTCTCACTCCAACAGATATCAATGAATTAAAAACAATAATAAAACATTTGAAAATTCGGAAAGCATCTGGGCATGACCTAATTTCAAATATGGCACTGAAGAATTTGCCCAATAATATTTTAGAATATATTGTCAAAATTTTTAATAGATTGCTGGAGCTCAAATATTTCCCATCTAACTGGAAAACAGCAATTGTTAAAATTATACCAAAAGCTGGCCAAGATTTGCACTTTCCAAGCAATTGGAGACCCATCTCATTGCTTAGTAATTTTGGAAAATTATTCGAGAGAGTTGTGGTAACACGTATCAACACTTACGAAAAGTCTCATCCAACAATTGGGCCCGAACAACATGGATTTAGAGACGGTCATTCTACAACCACACAATTATTAAGAGTTATAGAAACACTCCAAGAAGCTAGAATTTATCATGATACAGCTGCAGTTGCACTGTTGGATTTAAGTAAGTCATTTGACAAAGTGTGGCATGAGGGGTTGCTCTATAAAATGATTAGAATGGCCCTACCCTTTAGCATAATTAAAATTGTACGTCATTATCTTGCAGCAAGAACTTTTTATGTAAAAATCAATGACACAATATCTACAACTAGACGAATTAGATCATCTATAGTGCAAGGCAGTGTTATAGGACCTTGCCTCCACAATTATCACATGAATGATTTTCCAGTGGCAATTAAGGGTATTACTGCGCTGTACGCAGACGATTCAATGATAATTTGTACAGATAGAAAACCACAGAAGGCATTAAGTAATTTACAAGAATTAATTGATCAAGTCGAAACATGGTGCGAAAACAGCAGAGTTAAACTTAATGCAGACAAGACAGTATTTATGTGGATCACAGGAAAACTAGATCTACCCCCAGATGCCGGAATAGTGGTTGGGGGGAAATTCATTGAACCTGTTATAAGTACTAAATACCTGGGAATAATAATTGACAAACGATTGACATTTGTGCAACAACGCAATTATGTAATACGAAGAGCAGACGTAGCAAAGCACACTTTAAAACGCATACTTGCAAGCAGATCAACATTGACAATCAAGAACAAATTAAATGTATACAAAATGGCTATCAGATCCATACTTTTATATGCTGCACCAGTGTGGCTGTACTCGAGCAATCAACACATGGTTAAATTAGAACAATATCAAAACAAAACAATAAGAGCTATGCTGGGAGCCAATTGGTTCATCAGGAATAGAAGTATAAGAAACGATATAGGAATGCCCACCATACACGCCTTTGCTCAAAAGCTGGCTAATAATCTCTTCCAAACTCTTGAAGAGTCAGAATACCAACATCTTAGGGAAATATCCACTTACCCAAAAGATCAGATATCAGCTTTTTCCAGACCCAAAAACTTTCTGGTTATGAAAAGACCGGAGGTACCGGGATTGTGAAAAATGTATATAAGCAACTATATATAGTGTAAATAATTAGACCAACTGCAAAATATCAATTTTTGTAGATAATATATATTCAATCAAATAATCATAATTAACTGCATTTAATAACATATAATCGCACTTATTAATATGATCTATAGTTGACGCTGAACATAAAAATGAGAGTAGGTAATATATGCATTATGATGAATGATTAATGTTAAAAGAATAGCATTAATTATAACTTAATGACGTCCTAACAGGCTGATGAAGTGACATTCTGTCACTGCCTTGTTGAGTGACACTTTCTGCTTTCTATTTCTCCTCCAGCCTACTTAAGCTTTCTTTTCCCCCTAGATTAATAACCCAATATGGGTAATATTAAACTCTAAGTAGTTTAAAAATAAAACATATACAACCATGGCGAAAATCGCACTACTAGTCCAGGATGGCTAAGAAATGACTCAGGGGTATGCACTGATTGCCAATTTCAGTCGGAACCCACAGGCCACTATGTCATATTTAGGATTTAGGATGGAAACCACCAACCAACAAAAAGTACCAACTACTAGTACTACTGCTGCTAAACCGCACATGAGAAGCTTCTAAGGAATCGGGAAACGTCGGAACGTGTCGGTTGTTCTATACCTGACGTGGTACAAAAGAAAATAATCTTGTTTTGTGAGAAATGTCTGCTATTTGTTTTAGAAGTGCTGCCACCTGTCTTCTGAACCCGGGAGCAAACAACTCGGTGGGTCATTTTGCTTGTTTCATTATGCGTTAATTTTTCAGTGTTGCAGGCCCGATCGCTCTCTATTAGAGAGTATGAAAATCAATGACGTCGACGCTTATTGGCATTAAAACCATGGTTCCGTGATAACCGAGTATGAATGTACTTATTTGCGCCTAGAGTATTTTAATGAAAAATCATAGGGGGGGGGGGGTATACTTACAATGGAAACATATAATTCTCTCACTTCGTAAATATTCTAGTATATACTACAGGAGAAATTTAAGGCATAAAATTGAGACTGGAAGAAATTTTCTCGTTGGAATGGTTTTGTCTTAGGAAAATATCCACCATATACATATTCTTGGCATTCCAGTGGATAGTTCGAATTTTGGTAATTGTTGATTCCAACCGGTATAATTTAAGAGCGGAACTCCCCAATACAACGTTAAATATCAGTACAAACATTAGATACGTACGCGTTATAACATATCCAGTCTAATAATGCCATCCATGCATTTTATACTCTCGTTTGTAACTTCTATTAGTTAAATTATAACTGGCTCATTAAGTATTCACGAAATTAATGATTTCGGATGAAGGAGCTAAAGCAAAACGCGATCGAAAAATATGCGCTTGCTCTAATAATACATACTTCGAGGAAAATCTCACGGGCTTTCCTGAGAGATAGCAACGTCAACAACACGCGAGTCGATTCCCACAGTGGGAGGTTGAACAGGTGGCTCTTATATATTCTATAAGCGATTGCTTCGGCCTCTTACACTACACCCGCTCCTCCCATTGCCAATACAGTGGCGTATATCATCCACAGAGTATACACTTTCACCCTCCCATACCCCCGATGTGTAGTAAGCACACGACGAGAGCTGTGGTTAACGTAAAAGATCCGATGGAAAGCTATTAGGGAAATCCTTTACCCTCAAGTTTCACGGGAAAAAGCACAGCTGCAAATATACCTTTGATGCCCCGAACCATTAGTGTAAGTAAAAGAGTCTCGTATCTCTTACGTTCGTCACTAAATCGGAACAAGCATTTTATTATTGGTATTGACTACATTCGAAAGGGTGCAATACAGGAAAGAGATTCAGTGCGAGGTAATCTGAATAGGAAAACAAATTGAGTTCCTTCAAACATGGAATACCATGCATTAACTAGTATTTCCTATTGACATAAAATACTTTATGGAATGTGTAGGGGGGGGGGAATATTTATTTAGTGCATGGAAATGGTTCGTAAATTTGAAAGTTTCAACGACTGCAAATATTTTGACTGTATCACTTAATCGATTTGGAATTCAAGTAATGTCTAGTGCTTACCTGAATTTGAGAAACGTTTAGAAAATCTTCATCCCTTCAAGACCGAAGTGAATGCTTATACATATATATTTTTTATAAACTAATCCCAGTTCAAGATAAGCACCATTCAATAGAGAAAATAAAAATAACATTTTATGGAATAATGGTGATTAATTAACATTACATCGTCCGTAATTTCCGTAAATAAGAGGCCCAGAAAAAATGATTGGAAGAATAAAAAATTCGTGGAAACACCGCAGTTTTGTGCGCAAGACACGCATTAAGTAGAGTCTCGAAAACCCCAGTCCCGAAAGTTCGAGTTTCCCGATAATCCGAGACATTGAAAATTTTTAAAAATTTTCTCTTTTTTTCCTCCAAGAATCCAACTTCTTTATTTTTTCTCAGCAATACCACGTAGCACATGCGTATTATACATTAATTTCAGTTTGAAAGGGACCAGGCAGTCCCCCAGCCCTAAAATGGGTAATTTGTATAGTAAAATATTAGACTCCTTTGAACAGACGTAGGCCATTCTAACTTTCGGGGGGGGGCGGTGGTCGGTGAGAAAGAGAAGCAAGTTTGACATATTCTTCATAATAATGGACGATAAAATTGTCCCCTTAATTGCTTACGTAAAATCATTGGGAAAAGCAATTGAAAGCGATCAGTGTCTCAGCGTCGCTCAACATAAATCCCACCCACAACGCTTCTCAATCACTTTCCCATCTTTGCATCATTTTCATATTCTTCATTTTTCAAACACATCGTATGGCATATGTATCTTATTGAAGAATTAAAAATGCAGTAAGTATGCCGGTACCGCTTTTGCTCGTCTATTTCTTAAAGTAAAACCAACATTTAAAGCATTTGTTATTGTTTTTTCGGATAATAGGGGTTTTTCGATAGTCCGAATTGACCTGAGTCCTATCCACCTCGAATTATCGAGACTATACTGTGCAAACTTTCAAGAATTAAAAAAATTAAGCAACAAAAATTTCAATAAACTTAATTTTGTACGTTTAATTTACCCTTAAATTTTATTTTTGTTTAGGAATTTCATAAAACTACTGATTAAACATTAGATATTACCTTCGAATTAGAAACATTTTTCAATCCTTCAAAAGAAATTAATACATAAAAAACTCTCTTAAAAATTCATTTAGAATCTTTTGAAATCAGAATGTCAGAAACAAAATCATCTTACTAAGAAATAGTGACGTTTTTACCATGCCAATAGTCAGAAATTTCGTTCTGAGGAGGGGGCACTTGCATTTCGGGGGGGGGAGGCTGAAATGCAAGGGGGGAGGATGGCGAATTAAACATTATGAAATTTATGAGATAGTGGTGATTCAATTATTCCATAAATTTAATTTTTCGCTTAGAGATATTACTGGCCTTGAATTCTACTGTAGTACTTTAATAGTACTTAATTTGTAATAGTCTTTCCTTCGGCTAAAAATCTACTGGACACTTACGGAAATTCCACGGATTTCAATTAGCCGTATAAGCTAAAAAAATATTTTTTAAAGCTGTATAATCCACAGTTTTAATAGAACACTTTAACAAAATAACCAAATTTAATGAAGCAAAAACAGTTGAAAAATTTATAAAAAATTTGGCATTAACACTAATTTTTGAAATATTTTGAATCAATGTCATATTTTGTAATCATTTCTGGATAATAAAAGCATCACAGGCCATTATATCTATCGAAATGTTGTCGTTGATAAATTAAAGGGATGGAAATATTGTGTATTATACACTCACACACATTTTCCCCGTCTTATAGTTTTTCGGATATTGGAAAAAAAATACAATTTTAAAAACAAAGCGCTAGAAGATAAAAGTTATTGCCTACTCGTTTTTATTTCCTACATCGAGATTTTATTGTCCACATTTCTTTTTTAATTGTATATTTATTATGTGTATATTGTTGTTTTTTTTTTACTTTATTTATTTTTTATAACTTTCGTAATTTGTCTGGTTTTTTTCCCCACTGTTTTTATTTATTGTATTTCTTTACCTGCACTTTTTTATCAAGTGGATATAAGCAAATAAATGAAAAAAACCGAGGAAATTTTATTTTTCTATAAGGTTTTCAATTTAAAGAAACAGCTAAATTCTCTTTTTGCGTGAAAATTAACCTCATTTTAGGCATTCGAGGGTTAAAAAATGATCATTTTTTCATTTTGACATTAACGTATAATATTTTGTATAAAAATCCCTAAAGCATAGAATATACATTTATTCTATTCGGTATTACAAGCTCCATGGAATTGGAATGAAATACGAAATTTTCCCGGTCGTATATTTACTCCACGTTCCATAAAACAGCGATGTTTCAAGTTGAATTCATAACAATATACAAATCGGAACATTTGAATTTGACATATACCGAGAAAGAGAAGAATGAGACGTGACAAAGATGGAGGCGGAGCACTTATTCAAACCTCAACGGTTTCCAGAAATATAAAGACTTATTCGAAATATCTTTTTATTCGCTCATTTTTCATAAAATACGTCTTTATTCTCTCCGCGAGATGATTGCTCTTTTTTTACGCAATATTCTTGGAATATTTTCTTTTGATTTGTCCTGCTTGAAACAAATGGAATAGAAACTTCTCCAAAGGCAAAAAGTAAAAAGGAAGAAGGGTTAGAGATCCATAGACAAGGGTGAAAACAGTTTTCGATAGATGCTTGGCCATCATCCAAAATATATAAGAAATAAAATAGTGAGAGGAGAGGAGAGAGAGAGAAGAAAACCTTCTTCTTTATATCATCTTCTATATATCTTCTTCTATCTCCACATTTCAACTTTTGTCAGTCTTTGGGACGGATGACAGCTTCTCACTTCCGATAGCGGATGATTCGAGACGGATTGAGAAACCCTTCTTCTTCTTTAGGTTCCCGAAATAAATGTTGTGATATATTATCCATAGCGTGAAACATATCCTACAGCAGCTACTGGAAAAGAAAGAGGTAAAACTGGGAGAAAGAAAAATCATTCGATTTCTTATGAATCTTCTGGAAAAGGAATTTGTTGGTTTATACCTAAATCTATGTAGTTATTTTTGTGTAACATTAAGAGGTATCAAGCTTTCGTGAATGATTCCCGTTACTCCATACCGGTTTCAGGCATTTTGCGTTCAAATGATAAAACTGCAGTATTTTCAGCTGGTGTAAAATTTATATAGTGGCTGTGTATAATATCCCTATGTGGGGGAGACTCAATATTAAATTCTCCCCGAGCGAGCCTTATTTTCAGTGCCCTTCTGGCGTATAAGTTACAACACCAAAACGAGCTGGAAATTTCCAGGAATGTTTTCTCCGGAATTTTCTGTGGTCACTTTCCCGATGGCTTGTAAGCTAACTGCGTGTGCCCGTAATATCGACTTTTGTAAACTGCATACCTTCTTTAGGTTATCATTTTCTATAGCACGATATAAACATTGTCTAAGGTTCTTAACTATGCGATTAGTTTCACGCCCTGCGAAACATTGTTAAGGATAACACGGGCAAAGTCGTTAAAGCTCCTTGGCCTTATATATTTCACCTTACTTCTTCATAAACGGACACATATTTGTGTCGTTTATGAAGGAGGCGTATTTGGTTGATTTTTGTTCTCTCAACTATATGGAATTCATCCATAATTGCATTTTTCCCTATAAATTTTTCCATACAATACGTTCATGGTTTAAATTTTACAGACAAAACATTTTTAAATTTTTTTTTTCTGCAATTACTTTTCTCATTACTTCAGATTTTTCGCCTTCCCCCTATACCGGTGCCCCATGCGTTCGTAATACTCGCACAACATTAGAGCTGTTCCAATCCGTATGCATTGCTCACATAAGAAGGGTAAAGGCTCATAATTCTTTGGTCTATAGCTCCGGAAAGTGCAGGACTTGGACTTTTGCGGCCTGGTGTGGAATACAAATTTTACTACATCCGTCTCCATCAGCTGTGTGTATAATTTACACTCCGCCCGCTTACAAAGCGAGTGTCTGGGTTCTTCTATTTTATTTTGATATTTCTTTCCCAAAATTTTTTGCACTGATAAATTTATGGAAAAGGAGTGTATCAATCTCCGAGAAGTTCTGGCTGTAGAGCCTATGCATGTGCGTGTTATTAAATTTCAAAATATTTTTGCTAGGGCTTGTTAATCAGCTACAGTGAAAAGAAAATATGCAGTTAATATACAGGGTGTTTGTAAACAGTTTAGAAAAAATTGGAGAGGGATAGTACACATCAAGATGAACAATATTTTCTAGCCACACTATGGCCGCAATTCACTCAGAGAATTATAAAAACGTAAAGTAAATTGTCCGCGTTGAAGTGTAAACCACGATATAAAAAGAAAAAACAGACATAATGAAACCACATAAGTTGCACAATCCTAAGCAGATTAGCGAAAGACTCAAAAAAGATACTAGTGACGTCCAAGGATGTCGTTGCACAGTTCACAACGGTGAATGAAAGACTGGCGCACTCACTCGTAGATTACTGGTACAAGTCAAGTACAGTAAAGCCTCAATAATCCGAGGTTTATGGGACCGAGATCACCTAAGATTATCGAGAAAAAAAACAAAGAAAACCTCGAATTATCCGAAAAACAATAAGAAATTCTTTAGATTGTGGTTTTATTTAAAAAAATAAAGATAAGCAAAAAAGCAGTGCCGGCATACTTACTGTATTTTTACACTTGGATAAGATATATCTGGATATGGATGCCATACGATGTGTTTCAAAAAATCAAGAATGTGAAAAAGGTACGAAGATATGAGTGATGATTGAGAAGAGTTGGGGATGGGATTTATGGTGAATGACGCTGAGACACTGATATTTTCAATTACTTTTCCAATAATTTCACGTAAGCAATTAAGTGACAATGTCATTGTCCGCCATTACGAGGAAAACTGTCAAGCTTGTCCGTTTTTTCTCTGCGCACCCCCCTCCCCACCTCCAAAAGTTAAAATGGTTTACGTCCATTCAAGGAAGTCTAATAATTTATTACACCAATTATACCTATGACAGGGGGGGGGGGGTGGCTGCCGGGTCCCTTTCAAACTGACTGTAATTACTATGCAATACGTGCATACTAAGTAGAACTCCAGGGAAAAAAAAATAAAGAAGTTGCATTCTTGGAAAAAAGAAAACCAAGAAAAGAGGGTCTCAAGAAGGAAATTCGGAAATTTTCCGTACCTTCAATTATCAGGAAACTCGAACTTCCGGGGCTCGGATTTCCGAGGAGGTACTGTATGTATAAAAAAATATGGATTGCGACCATAGGTTTCATTGTAAATATTTTTCTTCTTGTTTACCATCATCCCTTCAATTTTTTCCCCAAACAATTTACGGCCACCCTGTATTAAATGCGACCTTCACACTCTGGCCTTGAAGTCCAGCCCTGGGGGTTGTTTGATATGAGAATCAGCCTCACAAACCTCAAAGTACAGAGTGTCTTAAACAGATCCAAGTGTTAGACTTATCACAAGAGAACAAACAGGTGTAACAATCAATGTATATTAGATTACGAGAGGATGTCTTGGATACATCTGTCTTCTCCGGAATACGAGAAAGAAAATGACTTTAGTAGGTGCCGTCACGTGAACAATCCAAACTTCAATGGCTTTATATACCCCCCCCCCCCCCACCGCGAAGAAAAATCCTGGTTGCAGTATTGTCAACACCTATTGGCAGCACAATAAAAAAAAATTAACATTTCTTGTTCACAGAGGACACTCACATACTGTATAAACAGGAAACAAAGAATACACTATGATAACATCATAACCTCACTTCTACCGATATAAACACAGCCTCTCTCTCTCTCTCTCTCTCTATCACACCGATACTAAATAACTCTCTCAATACACCTATGGTTGAGACAAATGTTTTTGACATACATGTACGTACATACTTCAAGAAAGGGATGGTCTGCTACATGATCACCATCATCATCTCGGAAGTGTATCACATGATTACCAGGAAGCCACGTGCTGCCTCCTATCGGCAGGCATGACTCTATCACACACACTCGCAGAAAAGAAAAACGTTGAGGGAGGAAAGAATATATATGGAGAGAAACTGATCTCTCCCAGCGAAAGTATTAATGCAACGATTCGTCATCAGTATCAATAGCAAAGGGATATTGCATGTGTATGGGGGAAAGGAAATGGAGACAATGGCAAGAAACATAATGGGCCGTGATCTCGGTGAAGACGACCCACAGACTATTTCTTATATATGTGTATATATGTATAGCCCTCTAGATATATATAATCGCACTCCTCCCTCACACATTCTCTCTATCTTATCTTACTCGTATGAATCTACGACAAACGATGACAACTTGGTCTTTTCCCATCGTGTGCCAAACCGATCCATGTTCTTTTTTCCTACTGTGTGCGGTATACGCCGATATACTGTACGTTATGTGTATGGGATCTCCTCTTTTTTCCCATTTACTCCCTCCTCTTCTTCGATAGGAATTTTTTTTGCTCAGTACGATTCCCGAATGATGTATCGGCAGAAATATGCCTGTGACAGTGGGTCCATCCATGGGCTCCACCAACAGAGATATGGATGGAATATAAAAGGATGGAATAAAAAAATGGAGGAAACAAAATGGCGCGGGTGGAGGATAAATAACTGTCTTTATTCGCCGTTATGGTTGGAAATGCTTTTTTTTCCTGCTCCCGAGACTATCTTTTATATATATGTTTTTTTTTTTTTTGGTCCCGTGGCTGGGCATGGATTTTATTTCTCGAGAGTATAAAACGTTTTCTCTCTTTGATGTTTTTTGATTGCCCAACCCCCAGAAACCATTAGTATTCCGAAGGGAGTGGATAATGTTCGCTTTATGTCTCCAGACATAGACTGTACGTAGAGATGGACTAGAGAAAAGAAAAGAAAAATCCACATCAGCAGTTTTGATGTTTCAAATGCATTGCCAATACTGCCAGACAAGTGTAATAATTGATAATAATGTCTAAAAATTATTTTTCTGGTTGCCGTTATGGACAATAAAAGATTTATTTAAAATTACTTTTTTTAATAAATTAAATTCTGTAAGGAAAACAAATAGCGTCGACGGTCGTTATAACGACCCAAATCGTTAAAAGGAAAACAGGGACTTTCAATTGAGATTTCGTTATTTCGAACGTTTGGAAAAAAGAACAAGCTTCTCTTAAAGAAGTTTGAAAAAGCAATGAGAAAATAGTGAAAATGCAATAATTAATTCCATGCGCATACTTGTGCATTGAGTCCTCCAATGTCAAAAGTCAAGGTCAAAGACTCTGAACCCTTTATCTACCACATTGTGAAAAGTAGATTAAGAAGAAAATTATATTGAATAAAAATGTAATGATGATAACAAAATATATATTGTTATTTAAATTATTTTTGGTAGCTCATTTTAGTTCTATTAAAAAAAGAACAATTAAAAATAATATGATTTACAAATAATTAGTATATCTATGTAGATAAAAGTGATTTTCTGTATGTGTGTATGTTCTTTATACAAATCTACAATTTTAGATCTATCGTCGCCAAATTTTGCATGTACAGTAAAACTTTGATTAACCGTCATTCATTTAACCGTCAGTTTCTCCTATTCGCCATCGTCTAAAAAAAATATACGGGAAAGAAACAGCCCCAGATTTTAAGGTCCAAAAAGATTGGATCACTGCTATGGTCTGTGCAAATGTGACTGGCAGTTGTAGATTACCCCCTGCTTGTAATTGGCAAATCCAAAAAACCACGTGCTTTCGAAAATTTATATATGAACTATTATGCCCAAAAAAAGTGCTTGGATGGACAAACAATTTTTTCAGAATGGTTGCACAAAGTTTTCGCGTCTGAAGTTAGAGCTTATATGGCCAAAAAGCAGCTGCCGTAGGATGCACTGCTGTCAATGCCCCGACACTCTCCTCTTGTGAACTCAAAAGTGATGATCGCCACATCAGATGATGGCCCAATAACACATTATTTCTCCCAACGAATACGACTTCACTTATCCAGTCTATAGACCAGGGCATAAGTGAAAATATGAAGCGACGTTACAGAAATGCTTTTATGGGAGGCTTACTTTCATCTGGTGATGCCATGTCTGTCAAAGAATTTTGGAAGCGATACAACATAAAGGTGCTATTTATTACATTGAAGTTTATATTGATCGTTTTGTGTAAAATTAACTGTATGTATTATACACTTTTTTAAAGGATTTTATTTTCATTTTCGTCCCAAGCCCGCAGTGAAATGACGTCACTGTGCATATGTATTAGGAGGTAAATGAGTAAATTTATTCGTCTGATACAACATTGTGGAATCAAATTTCTTGGCATAAAAGCCACAGTGTTAGAAAAAAAAATACATCACATAAAATGTTTTTTCAACATAAGCACCCTTCCAAGATAAAATTTTATTTTCTCTTGTAATTACTGTTTTATTATATTCCACAAAAAATAATTTTTCAGAAAATAATTCCATTGAAAAATTTAAATGCACTTTAATTAGTTTATGTTCGAATGTTATACGATAATGTTTATCAATTTCTCGGAGATTGGTTCTTTTGAAAAAAAAACAGTGAAGACTCGCATCAGTATAAACGTCCCTAGCCTTCAGAATTACGTTTTTAAAAACATAAAAATGCCGCAACGCACAAGTTAAGAAATGTGATGCTTTCAGAAATAAAATTGAAATGACATTTTTACAACAATGCACAGAATTCAAAGCGTTTGAAATCTATTTTCTTCAAACTCAATCGATTCCCCTTAAATTCCCAGATTTATTCAATATCTTTAATATTAAAAACATGATCTAATTCCCATTCTAATTTTTCTTATTCAAATTACAGTATTTAATAAAAATCAGCAATTGAGAAACTCGATCATTACAATTCATTATTATCTCCCTACAATACCACCTCTTTTACTTCAAAAAAGATTTGCAATGTTAAATTTATCGCAAAACGATTGCGTTATACAATTCCAGGTAAAAAGGAGAAATAAATTGGATACGGAAAACACATAACAAATAATTTTTCATCGACGCTTCCAATAATCTTAAATGGACTCGCTCAATATCACGAGGAGCCACATTAAGAACCATCCAGAGAAAAATGTTTTGAGGAAAAAGAAAGAAAATGAAAAGGAATTATCTTTTTATAGAGCTATATACAAAATGAAACGAGAGGACGAAAAATGGCTTAAGGATGTAATCATTCCCCACTTTAAACTTCATTTTTTTAAAATATCTTTTACACACCATTGTTAATCTGTAACAAGTGATCATTTTGTTACTTGTGATGTGTGTCAGACATTAATCACCACAACAATTTTCTTTTCCTTATTTCTTCCTGTTAAAATTATATATATATTATTTTTTTCCTTCTTTTTTGCTCCCTTTCTCCATTTTCCTTTTTTTTTGGTGATAAATAGCCCTAGCGGTAAGGCTATTAAAGGAACTTCTCTTCCTAAAATGAAGTAAGTATAAGAAAAAAAAAATCCGAAAGAAATATCATAAGAAAGAAAGCCAAGGTAAGTAGTAGAATAAAAAATCAAAGCGAAAGAAAGATATAAACGTGACTTGGGAACTCATAAAAACTGCAACTTTAGAGAATTAGTTTTTTTTGTTATATATTCTTTTCTTGCAACAACAACAACAAGCGAAAAGAATCTTTGCAACAGCTGCTGTGGTTCAACTTCACAATCAACAAAAACCGCAGTCTCTTCTCTTTCTTTTATACTAAGTGTAATTTTTTTTTATCTCGACGAAAAGAAACGTTCATTGTATCACAGAAATAAGATCTTTTTTTATGAATGCAATACATTTTAACACTCACTAAATCCTCATAAACATGAGATGACTGCTGTAAAAGAACCAAAAGAAATAAAAGAAACGGTAAGAAAAAAGATAAATGAATGAGGGAAAGAACATTTCTTATTTATAAATTTATTTCGGCTTCGTTGTTCCTTAAAATGATATTCTTTGATCATTTCATTTGATTAATAATTTTTGTTTATAAAACTTAGTTATTCGCAAATAGTACCAGATGGGGATTTTGAATAAGAGAAGTACTCGCTTGTGTTATATTTTAGGAGAAACAAAATGCTTGCGTTTTTACCTAATCAATTATCAATGAATTTTCAGCTCTTTCCTTTGATCCTGAAAAATCTATTTCTCGAGGGGAAATCTGAATTTTTATTTTTGCAGCCTTATAACACGAAAAAAAATAACTAAAATTTAACGATAAGATAGTCTGATTTAATTATTATTATGTAAAGCTGTTCTCTCTCGATTTTAAAATTCTATAATTTAAATTAGAGAATTTAAGAAATTATGTTTGTTTTTAAAAGAGATTGTTCGAAACGAAAATGTTTAATATTTAATAATAAGGACAGATTCTCGAGAGAATATATATATTTTAAAAATAAGGATTATTTTTTTTTGACGAATTTTTGCATTTTCACGTACTAAGTTTGTATCATGAACTTAAATTTCGATTTTACTTATTTTTTTGTTCCTCATGGAAAGATGTGATTTGATTTCTCATGAAAAAGCACCTTCTTGTTGAATAAATAAGTTATCTTTAGAAAAAAGTATACAGAGGGATATTAAAATAACTAATTTATTCACATGTGCATTTGGTTGACTCAGTCAGAATATAAAGGAAGTATGGGGGGGGGGATTATTCTATATATATTTTATTATGTACGCATGTAAAACTTTGAACTCATTAAACTTTATCTATTCTCCTCTCATTCATGCACGAATATATATAGCGGGTTGAATTATTTATACGGAAATCAATCAACTACTGAATGATAGAAAGAAATGAACAAAGTAAATATGCTAAAACTTTATGTATAATGTTACTTAACATAGACATGTTGTCTATTCGTGCACCTTTATTCAGTATTGAGAAGATTACATTAGCAAATTAGATTTACAAGATCTATAGAGGATTTTATGAACAAAAACCATTTCCTACAAGCTAAATTCAGACATTTATTAAATTCAAGCATTTAAGTCTCTAATAAAAACTACGTGAACACGAGAATAATTTAATAGTGAACTGATATATTTGAAAGAATATTTCTTCAAAGTTTTCTATATTCAATGATTTTTAATACAGAAAACACTATAATTAATCACTGCGTATGTATATATATTATATATATATATGAATTTCTCTTTACACAATCGGAACCCATTGCTTACATATAGGCCTATAGTAACGTAGTAACGTAAGAGAAAATGAGATATATTTCAGATTCCAGAAAGTTATTAAACAAACATAATAATTATACGTCTATTACATCTCGACCTCTTGAACCCGATTCGGGAATAAGAAGAAAATAAATGAAGTGAATTTACTTCAGACGAATTTCCTTGGCGTCCTTGAAATAAGATTATACGTTACTCAAGGAAGAGCGAAAAGGTTCATGAAATAAAACATGAAGAAAGCTGTAATAATAATCATCATCATAACGATAATAGCATAATATTTCCTCAAATCGCACTTGATAACAACTGTCCGAAGCCTCCATATTTGTGTCTCAGTGTTTCACTTGGCAAATACCAGAAACGTATAATTTTTGTGCCGCTCATCATATAATAAAAGTGATGAATAAGAAAGATTGCCTAAGAAACATGTAATTTAAGAAAATAAACACACGATGCATTCTATGTTATCGCGTTGAAATTGAGCATGCTCGTAGTTCTTGTTAAACATAGAGACTTCATATCCCTTATGGAAAAGTAATGCCATGACATGCATGTACATTATTTAACATGAATATTTATCAGGAAAGGTCCTTCATATAAGGTCTTATACAGGGTGCGTAGCTAACAGCAGGCACCACATTTTATCGTGATCTGTTGGTCTTAGAGACATGTACTTGCAATTAGAAAAAGTATCCAAATAATGTGTGGAACTCAGATACATCATTCGTGTTGCGGGGGTGAGGGGGTTGTTTAATTACCAAAACAAAAAATTAATTTTTTTATACGGCCGTTCTGTGCTGAAAATCCCAATAAGAAAGTTTTTGAAAGTCCGTGTTTAAAAAACCACGTTTCTAAGTGAAATAGTTGCTGAGGTATTCAAATTCAAAAGAAAAACGGAGAAAATTTGGTTTAAAAAAACGGCATAATGAGGGGAAAAAGCGTTTTCCGTTAGTTCCTTCTGTTTTTGCCAACTGATCTATGTTTTATGCTTTTGAAATTCAAATTTCTCCGTGAATATTGCACTTAGAAACGTAAACTTTTTTTGTTGACATTAGGAGAGACAGCGAACAACTTTCTAATTGTGTTTTTGAGCACAGGGTGTCCGTATAAAAAGTCAGTTTTATATTTTAATGATTATACATTCATTCATTCAAACGAGCACAACTCCATTAAAAGACAATACTTTAATCGATTATTAAATCGTAAAACCTTGAAAAAAATGGAATCTTGACACACAGAAACAATGACTTTCAGAGATAATGTTGGTTTCGAACGCGCGCACGCTGTTCTTCTTTCACCCCTTCCACCAAAAAGTTGGTGCACCAGCCACTCAGTAACGAGACTTTTTAGGTCATCCACATGTTTGTATGGTGTAATCAGCTAGTCTTATTCGAGTGGAATTTCTACCTCTAATCGGGAAACATTAGGACAAAAGAATACACGATTTCAAACTTAATAAATCTTCGAACGAACATCCTTTGGTTCATTAGGCGATAATTGTAATTCGCCTAATGATCCGAATATAATAAAGATAATTATAAACCTTTTCAACCACACGCTTAAAATAATTTTTTGGAGAAACATTCAAAAATGATAATGAGGATTATTTTTTTAAATAAATCATCAAAATTTTTAAACGTTGAAAAAAATTTAATGCTCACGAAAACAAAAATAATAATATTTAATTCTTTCTTCTACGTAAAATGAATATTTTCAGGATGAAAAAGCAATTAAATATAAGAAAGTGTTTTTTTTTTATTTTGAAAGAATAACAAAATTTTCTTTAAAATATTCTAATAAAATCTTTATTTGTCTTTCTTCCTTAAATTGATAAAAATAAAGAGTTTAAACTTTGATATACAGTGAAAAGACTAAAAGGGTTTTTATTTAAAAGAAAAATCTACTTTATTATTAAAGAAAAGTACACGTTGAAAAGAATTAGATGGGGAAAAGAAATATATAAAAGCAAAAAAGCAGGACGTCTAGACAGTTTTGTTGATTCTTTTACTTTAGATGAAGGACACGAAAGAAGTGCTGAAAAAGGAGAAAAGAAAAATAGATATCCTAAAAATTTTCCACTTTTCTAAAAGTAATGTCTTCGTAAAATGAAACCTTCTCGTAAAAAAGAAAAGAAAAAAGAAATATAAATAAAGTAAAAGATCGAAAAATAAGATTTCTCAACTCGCAATTTCTTCAATAACAACTTGATATCCGTATAAATGTGAAGCGAACGGACAAATATAGTGGAAAAATTTATCCACTCCAGTTAGTCACTTTGATATACACTATATAACATTTTTTTGAGACCGTATATGTATTATATTAGTTTTATATTGTGTAATAAATGTTGCCTACTTTTTTATTGTTCCATAAAAATAATGTATCTTTATTTTGCTATTTTTCGATCATTTATCACAGATCAAATAGAAACATGTAAAGATGTTATAGAAAAAGAATTTTCTTCTCATATCGACAACACAGTGACATGGAAAGCCAATTTAACTATTTCCACTTTTTTAATTAAATACTCTACTAATTTGATAACTAGTACGTGGTTTTAAATGCTTTCTGGATAACATGGAAAAAAATGTTCTGGAAAAATACGGATTGTTTAGTTAGTAAGTATAAAAAGATCGTTCGCATTGATTTGAATATATTTTTAGAAATCTTCAAACGTGTAGATGAAATTATCAACTCGCTTAATTACATGTAGTTTAAGACATGCAAAACCGTGTTATGTAGTTGATAAAATTCAAAATTTAGTTTTTGAACTTTGAGTTTTCTCTTAAGAGATTTTCAGCTCTTTTACACAAATTATTTAAAACAATAATGTCTACTCAAGATTAATTTTCAGTATTTTTGATTAAAAAATCGTAAATAGAAGAAATTTTATTATTATAAAAATCAGTAAAAAATCATTGTGATTCCTGCGGCCTCATAACTGTTATATCATATCTGAAAAAACGATTGAGTCGTAACCATACTATAAAACGAAGTAAACTTATTATTTTTCTTGATTTTCATTTCCCGTATGGCTCATTATCATTCACTATAATAATCTTGCTATTTTTTTAATGAAAAAACATGTTTCCATGGATATAGAATCTTTAACGAATGAGATGTTTTCTCTTCATCAGTCTCAACCAGAGATGTCTTCAACGGTTCTAGCTCTAGCTCTTTTTAAATGATTATTTCTTTTATTAAATCTGTGTGCGTGCGTGCGTGCGTGTGTGTGTGTGAAATTTTCCCAATAATACTAAAAAAATATTTTTTCGTTAATTACGAAATTATTTCAAAAATTCTCGATTTTTTTTCGTAGTCTGTGAACTTGCTCTTCACAATTTGGAAATTACTCCAAATAATTCTAAACACAATTATTTCTTTCAATAACTCTATAACTATTTTTTCATTGAAATTATAGATTTTCATAAATTATGAGAGCTTTATCCATTTTGAATAATTCTGAAATTGTTTCTTTCATCTTGGTGTTTTATAGCAGTTCTTTAAATTCTGTAACTATGGGGGGCTAGCTTTAAGGTACCGAATTTGGCCTCTTAAAATAATATAGCCAAAATGAAAACATAAGCTTCAAAAACTGTTTTGACTTGGACCCTCCCCCCCCCCTCCCCGAATTCGTTACCGCGCTACGAACCTTTTAATGTATCAAATGCACGGCATTACTATTGAATCTGGAAAGTATCTAACAGTTCGAAATGCAACAGTACGGATTTCAGTGGGTAGAGCTGTTCAAGGAATGCTCTTTTGGAATTTATTAGTTTTCATATTAAGTGGCCATTTTCTCTAAAAATTGGCGGTGCGGGCCACAGAAAAAAGCTCAGAGGACCACCTTTGGCCCACGGGCCATGTGTTGATGACCTCTGTTCGAAACGAATATTTGCACCGAACTCTTCATTCTATTGTACATTGTCACGATACAAGCAATGTCGGATAAATAAATGACGAAATTATTTTTATTCATTATTATCATAATATATATATATTCAAGTGCCTCTTGTAACATTTCCATATTTTGGAAACCTGTTCCACGACTTCATGAAATTTGTATTTTTTAATTTTTTGGTTATAAAAAAAGAATTAAATTTTTATTAGGTACTGATAATTGCACAACCCACTGAAGGTGAATGTAATTCAAAAATGTTTGAAGTACGAATTTATGTGTCATCTAATGACATTGATTTTTAAGTCTGTGTGTTTGCGTATTCTTTATACAAATCTACAATAGTAGACCGATCGTGAAAGGATGACGTCACTCTCCGCTATTCATATAAAGGTTTGTAACTGCTGGCTGATGCGAAGATATACTTAGGAAAGAGAAAATTCAACTGCTTTTGCGGGGAATCAAACCCACTTCCTTTCATTTTCCGGGTGAGCGCACTAGACTACAAAGGCAACGGATCTCTCAATCTTTCCTTGGAACTCGTGTACACTGAAATTTTGTATGGATAGCGGAGAGTGACGTCATCCTTTCATAAGTCGTCATCTGGTGTCAGCGTCAGCAAATGTGAGCTTGGCCCGAGTCAGATACGGCCGGCCATGTACGGTCCCTTTCAGTGTACACAAGGTCCAAGGAAAGATTGAGAGATTTGTTGCCTTTGTAGTATAGTGCGTTCACCCGGAAAGTGAAAGGACGGGGGTTCGATTTCCTGCAAAGGCAGTTGAATTTTCTCTATTTCCTAAATATATTTTCGCATCAGCCAGCTGTTAAAGACCTTTGTAGACCGATCGCCACTAAATTTTGCATGTATATGAAAGAGGACCCGAACTATAGGCTACTTCAAAAGTTCATCAGAGTAGACCAAATACCCGAAATGGACGAAAACTGTTGGGCAACAATGGTTATCAACAATGATTTTTGGAATGTTTACTTTAGCTACCGTGGTTCTCAAACAATGCGTTTTAGACATCTATGTCTTTACAATGGTTTATCACTTCTTTAATGCTGCCTATAATAGTTTACTCCTTTATATGGTTTGTCACTATTTCAATCCTTCCGGTAACTGAAGAAAATCCGGGCAGAGCCGGGTATTACAGCTACTGTATATATAAAAATACTAAAATATTTATTTTTAAAACATTTCGATGGAAAAAATGTATAGAAATAAACTCGAAGATCGAGCAAAAAATAAACTTGACGGAAGGAAAAATTCTACACTCGACGAACACCACCACTGAAAATAGCAGGGAACATACACATACTTACACACCCATGAAATCCTATCCAGCAGCTGCAAATACTAGTACTATAAGCAGTCAGTGATAGTTCAAGGGATATATACAGAATTATAAGTACATACTACCGTACTATATATAAGAAACCCAAAAAGTCGGTTATAATAACTCTTCAGCGTCAACAGCTGCCATCTTTTCTTCTATATTATTATTATATAGAATTTTTTCCCCCATTTTTGGAAAAAAAGCTTCTTGACTTCTTCTTTTTATATATTTTTCTATTTCTTTTATATCGTAAAAACCTTTTTTTCTTCTTCTCCCAACTCCTTTACTGAACTTTTATACGCCTTGTTTGCAGTAAAAGAGAGAGCTACACACACACACACACACATACAGTGGGAGTGGGACGGACTCCTATTTTTGAGAGGAAAAAAAGCTTTTCTTTTCCTGTATATTTTTTTCGCTGTGATCGGATCAGGAGAACTGTGAACTGAATCTCATAATAGAGGCCGAGAAGAAAAGTGAATCAGTGAAAGGGAAAGACGCTGGAAAAGAAAAAAAATAGAAGATACCTTTTGTATAACACTCTTTAGGAGCAAGAACTTTACACAAGAAGCACATTCATGACACAAATCTGTCAAGTGTGCCGCCACCGCTCTGTTATTCTTTATACCTTTTTCCACTATTCTGCAATCTTTTCCACCATTTTTTTTTTTCGTCTCCTTTTATCCTATTTTTCCCTCTCAAATTTTTTTTTCTGTCCGCTTACTTGGTGTTCAATGCATGAGAGGAAGCGTAAACTGTATACTATGTATGGATAGGGATGTTTTGAAAAGAAAAAAAAAAGGACATGCGAGGAGAGTTTTAACGAGATCCACATACACAACACGCATATTCTTTCTACGAGAGTTGGTTTTGTAGCAACCCTATATATCCTCCTTTAGATTTATCCCCCTTCCATCCACCTTTACAGATCTGACAGGAGTTGAATGAATTAACCACTATTTGTATTGTATTCATAATACGAGCGACACACACACACCCGTGCTTACCAGGGTAACGCCTCCGTATGATATGGTTAGAGACGTGGATTCACCCATTATGAGTACACTACGGGATGGATGATGTTCGCAGGAATAAATACTCTGGAAAGTACAGTATAAAAGAAAAATATCTGCATTTTTTTGTGGCGAAAATTATTTTCTCTGAAGAGGGTTTGTAACCGTTTGAATATCGTTTTTAATAATTAATCGCGGTGTTTAATCGCCGTAATCTGTATTTAATTGTGAATTAATGTTTATGGCAACGGTATAGCGATGATTATATGATTTTGAAAAGTTGTCGCTTATAATAAAAAAAATAGAATTGAATTGATGTATGCAGTTTATAAAACAAATTGATATTTCAGCTAATAAATTTAATTACTGGATTTTGTTTTAATTAAGTGGCGATTTTCTTTTAGAATTAGCATTATTATGCAAAACTTGAACTTGGAAAAACGCCTGATGTGAGCTTAGGATGCGTACACAATGCTTCAGCGAAAGAAGACATGCATTAAAATTTAAAATGCAATCGGCCCGCTTAATCGGATATCAATGATTTCAGCACACAATATCCGATTAAACGGGGAACAATTCAATTGTCATTTTACAACGTTGGTATGATTTGTATATTGAAAACTGAAGAAGGATCAATAAAGCTTCTTGAATAAATTAATACATCTAAAATGAAATGAAAATTTTATTTAATCACAATAATCGCAATAAATAAGATCTTTAATTCAAGCAAAATTCTTGTGATATTCGAAACACGATTGCCACAAATTCAATGCATAGAATGCTTTGTTATTTTCACAGTGCGTTTAGCTGGTGAAAATGCAGGTTATGAACTAAAACTTAAAGGATTGTATGAGGATTGATATGCTGAAAAGTTACACTACGTGTGAACTTTTTTGGAATTTCACTCTACATTTCATCTATAAAGCACTAATTCGACAAATATATGTGATAAACCTTCGATTTTGACCTCAAAAATATATAGAAAAGAATATTATATTAAAATCTCGTAATGATACAATGAATAGATATTTGGAAATCATATTTCAAACTCAAGTAAAATGTCAAAAATACCATTCCCCGGGAAAAACAGCGTTAAATGTAGAAAAACCATTTTACCCATATTTAACGCAGTTCCCACTCCAAATTTCCTCCATTTTTCGAATTCGAATATTTCGGTGCATATTGTATTTAGAAACATTGAATGTTTTTTCTTTTCGTTGGCATCAGAGAGACAGTGCAACAACGTTTTAATTGAAAGTTAGAGCACAGGAGGACGGTATAAAAAAGTTATTTTTTATTTTAATAACCCCTTGAAACATGAATGACATGTGTGAGTACCACACGTTATTTGGAAACTTTTTCCAACTGGAAGTATATCTCTAGGATCAACAGTTTCCCAGTAAAATGCCATATCCCCCGTTTTGTGTGATGTGCACCCTGTATGTACAGTATAGACAAGAAAATGAACTTTATAAGCGACGGATTAAAATAAGAAAATTTTTCGAGAAAAAAAATTGCTTTGTTATTTATGCCATTTGTTTAATCAGATGGCATTTAAATCTACAATTAACATGACCAAACTAACTACAATTGAAACATGACCAAAGAACGTTATAAAAAGCGTGTGTTATATAATATATAGCATATCATCAATGTCAAGAAATGATGAATGATTCAAACTATTAAAATTGATATTGATAGAAAGAAATTTGACTATTGAAATTTCCACCTATTACTGCTTCGAGAATACTCCGGAAGGGCAGATGTTGAGCAAGGTTCGCTGTTAACGCACATTAGTCTCACTCTACAATGAAAAAGAGCACCTCTAGAACGGATCTATTCATTTCCATGTCTATAGCGGGAGAGGGGGGGGGGGTCATATAAGCATATAACCTGAAGATATTTATTTCATTCCTCTCCCTCCCCCTTCCAATCATTTTTTCCTTTCTATTCTACGATATCCCGATCAAGGGCGGGGGTTGGTTGAATACATCTTATCCCTGGATATCAGCAGCCCCACGTTCCAATTTTCGAGAGGTGTGAGAACCAACGGTAGAATGGTTTTGAAAAGTTGTGTCAACTCTCTGCTCAAATAATGACAAATTGCTTTCGAAAAATACATAAGGGGTGGGGAGCTTTTGAGAGCTTGTATGAAGGGAAAAGCAATAAGAATCAAACTATTATATACATCATGGGTTACCAAAATCTGGCGTGACATCGCATCAACACCACCTCAAATTTGAACGTACATCGATTTTTTTTTTTTTTTTTTTTCTGAACGAGCACCTGTTTCACTAGTACATATTATAGGGCTAAAGTTATAATTAGGGGATTCGGAAACATGTAATTTGAAGCAATCCTGATTAGTGGCTTGGCTGCAATACGTGATATTCGTATACCTGTAATTTTCATATCAATTATAACCATTTGAGTTGATGGAGGTAATGGATGTTTTTGTATATATGTTAGAGGCGAATGAATCATCACGGTATCGACCTTTGACCATCGATTCCGAGGCTAGAAACAGCACGATCTCGCTTTAAATTACAAAATTAGTGAGAGATTGTAGCTACCATGTTTCGCGGTTGCTTATCATCAGTCCCGATCATACGCAATGAGAAAAAATGTCACGTGCTTACCTTCTCGATGGGGGGTTTTGACGTGATTTCGAAGGTGAGATCGAGATTGAACGCAGCACGGTATGTTCCATTGTCTTAAAGTGAAGGTCATCAAAATGACCCAGATGATCAGGGCAGTTCAGATTTGAAGAAAGTGCATGTGCAATCTTAATCTCGAAAGGCTACTGGTTATAAGCAACTTATTGAAGCTCCTAGAATACATCAAACCTAGTTCCTTACTGATTGCCACGGTTTGTCTAGAAAAATGCTATCGACCATGGATAATGGCCTGCACGTGCCACGTTGAATCAACTCGTTGTCTGACGTAGTTTATTTCTGCTCCTGGCTGAGTTGTATCCCCCCATGTACTTGTATGTTGCACCAATTATAGGGAAGTTTTGGCGAAGTTGTGTCATTCACATAAAAATATAGCCTTAGCTCACAGAATTCTATACACGCGGTTGCTGGATGCAATCAGACGTTGAAGACTACGTTATGATAATAAGGCCTTGTCTCAAACTATATTATTGGCCTCGAAGAAACTTGACTAAATTATCCTTATGCGAAAAAATGAGCATGATTTACCTAAATATACGTGACCATAATGCTTTTTTGATGACAACTTTAAGCCGTTTATTTTGTTTTCTCGTGAACAATCAGGACCATCATTATATATTGAATTTAAAATATATTTTCGAAATGCACGCAATGCTTTTAAAGTCGAAAATGACCGCACGATGGTGAATTGCATATGATTTTTAACTTTTACTTTTTGCGTGGATGACCGATTCGCGTGTCGTGTTGGATTTCAAACATAACGTTGTATGACTTAAATTTTTCTGGTTTAATGTGTTCACTAGTTTACTGTTTTGTGAACTTTGCGGTTAATGGGACAGAAGTGCGCCACATTTAATATTTCGGCAAACCTTTTAGACGTTATTGATGAATAATTTTTGGGAGACTGTATTTCTACAAAATTATTCATATAGAATGACCATGGCAGTTATAATCTTTGCGTCCGAGTGGCAAGATGCTCGTCTTCCAGTATGAAGGTTTCCATCAATGTCGAAAAGTGTGCGAAATGCAAATGAATAATAAACTTAACTAATCAATAAATAAAGACCACTGTTGTCTGGTCATGATATAAATGTAATAATATATTGGATAAAGTCATAAAATAAATAAAACTGTTGAAAGTAAAACTTTTATGCAAAAATTAATGGCTGCAGACTATGTTGAAATGTTGAGAGTGTGCGTTATCTTAAAAGCTAGACCCGATTTGGCAAAACCAAAACCCGTTTTGAAATCAGCAGCCTCAATATACCCTAATATAGTTAAAGTTTGTTTAACATAATTTTTTTGAACAATGTTATTATCATTATATACTTATGCTGCAGATTCTTTTATATGCGTATTTTATATTGATTTTTAATTTGTTTTTCAAACCCATGAATGCAAGGAAAAATTGTGAGTTCAATAATTGGTTTGAAGCACTGCAGCTGATTTAATCGGATTTTTTATTAGTTTCTGGCCCAAGTCCAGATTCTGAGGAGATAAAGATGGACATCATGACATCTAGAACTGTTAAGCAATAAGTTTCATTCTCAGTTATTTCATTTATTGCATCAAAAAAACAAAATAAACAGCGAATCTCTTCAACCGAATGCTTCATGTCATAGTATAGAGCAATGGTTAGACGAGCTGATGATTCAACTTCTTTCATTTCAAGCATTTTCTCACGCGCGTTGAAAAAGGCATCCATGAAACCGTATGGAATGCTGAACAAATCCCAAACGGGGGGAAAAAAGAAATCACCACCACCAAGTTTTTCACGCTTCCGTTGTTTGATTTGGAATGACCATCTTTTTTTTCCCCCACTTATGACATGGACATCGTTTACTTTCACTCTCATCATTAAATGGACTTCACCCAACGGAACTTCACCGTACGCTCCATCTAACATCCAAACGTCACGTACTAAAGCTTCCCTTCTTCTTTTTCAGTATTCCAGTCGTGTTCCGTGAGGGTACTTTGCTCTAGGAAATACTCTCTCATTTGTACTATGTACTCTTTTTGTATACTTTTGATATTTCTCTATTTCTATCTCTCTCTAGTCGTTCCTATTTCTAAATCTTTTCATTTATACTGGAGCTCCCCCTCCGCTACATAACTATATACCAGGCGTCCAAAATTGTTAGCACAGTGCATATCATCTCTGAAACGTTGACTTTAGAAACATACTTTCAATTACACAATTTTTTTCATATCACATGCAGTTAAAATCAACTCAAAATTTGTTAGAGGGGTCATATACATAAAAAACAGAGAAATTAACATTTTATAGAGACCCCGTGTGCTAAATGCTAAAAATAAGTAGTTAAATGTAAAGGTGTCTCTCTCTGAGAATGCATTTGTATAAAATTTTATGTTGTTAAACACAATGTTAACGGAAATATTTTGACTGAAGTTTTCAACATTTATGGCCAATGATTGTCGGTATTGTTCACAAATTGTGGAACGTAAATAAAAATCTTTAGTTGTCAAAATAATTGTTATTTATAGTGAATAAAAAATGGAATGTGTGTGATTGATTTAATTCTATTTGTATACATTTCCTAAAAATGGCAACTTTAAGCCAATGAGGACCAACACAGTGATGAGTTGCTAGAACATAGTGATTTCATATATTTAATACCTCCCTAAATATTGCATTGAAAAGTATCAAACTTTTTTCAAACGACTCTTCTCAGAGCAGGTTTTATGCTAGTCGCACACTGGTTAGACGTGACAAGACAGCATTAGAGAAGCTCAGTCATTTTTGTTCACATTGATTTGTATGACGCTACGTTTCAATTTGACTGAATAACCGGCGTGCGTTGTGCCATAAAAATCAACGTGGAAAACAATGACCAATTTGTGTAAAGCCGGGATTGCATTATAAAATTTTGATAAAAGATCTTTTACAAAACTTGAACAAAAATAACCAATAATCCTATTGATTACGTTTACTGGAATGTAACCAATACGCTTATTGATTGCATTTTTAGAGTTTTATAAAAGAACTTTTATCAAACTTTTAAAAATCCGGGTATAAAGCTGTCTTGTCTAGGTGCACACACACACACACACACATTCAGCCTTACATTTCAATAATTGGAACTCTTAGCACGCGGGGACTGTATAAAAAGAAAATTTCTTCATTTTTTCATTTCTTCATTCATTCATTTCTTTTCTTCATTTCATCACATATACGACGCTTCAAACAAATTTTGAGATTTTAAGTAACTGCATATCATTTAAAAACTGTTTGCAGCTGAAAGTATATTTCTGAAGTCAACGGTAGCAGAGATATATCCGTTGTGCAAACAATGCCGGGCAGCATGCATAGGTAAATACGGATGCGGTGTGACATAGAAGCTTTCGAACATACCAGTTCATTAGATGGAGTAGGTCAGCACCTCCTAGAGATAGGCCTCCGCACAGGTTGCCAAGTTCATCTGTAACGCATAGAGATCTACAACATCTAAGACTACCTAGCAAGTTTGCCACATTTTGAACCACAGAATCCTATTTCGTTTCTTCTAATTTTGGCGTAGAATCTTCCTGGTTGGCTCACAAATACCGCGTGATGATTTGATGTGGGGCATAGAAACCGCAAATTCTGAGCCCGATCATTTCTTTTCCGCACAACGATGATACTCGCACAAGCAGGTAATTTTTTTATGCCTGAATATTCTGAGGGAAAATGGACTACTTGCTGACGTCACGAGCAGCGTGTGGAGGCCTTATATTTCTAGGAGTGAGTAGGTCCTGCATTGTCAAATGGGGAATTTAAAAATCTTATTTACACATGGTGAAATGGTGCATTTATCAAGCTAATTGATAATTTTTTCCATTTTTTAATTTTCCGACACAATCCTGCCTCATGAGGTAACAGAAGTAGGTTGCTTTGCATCAGTCTGAGGTTGTGAGCGGTTTTATTTATAAAGATTATCTCCGCATGGTCGTGTTGGGCAGTTACCAAGGTGATATCGGTTGGCCGAGTGGGGCATTCATCAAAAGGATTTGCAAATGGTCGTGTAGGAAATTTATTAAGCTAATTTCGGCGTGGTCAAGTGGTGACATTTACCAAGCTGATTTCTGCATGGTGGAGCTGTGTCTTTACCAGCTTCGGTATGTTTTAGCGAGTCATTTATAAAGCCGATTTCCGATGTTCAAATAGAGTATTTACTAAGCTGGTTGTGTGTGTGTGTGTGTGTGATTTCCGCATAGTCGGTTACCTCGATTACCAAGTTAATTTTCGCATTGTCGTGGGGGGGGGGGAGGAGGGGGAATTCAACGAACCGATTTCCACATAGTCATGTTACGCAGTTACGAAGCTGATTTCCACGTGGTCGTGTTACCCAGTTACCAAGCTGATTTTCGAATAGTTGAACGGGGCATTCCGAAGCCGAGTTCCACATGGTCGAGTGCTATATTTACCAAGCCGATTTTATCATTACACACGCTGCTGGTCACCGTTGAATTCGATTCAGTTATTCAGACTTTTTATTTAAATGCGATAAATTTGAACTCTGTTTTGTTAATATATGATATAGAGGGAAAAAAAGCAATGAAACATTGCCTAATATCTAATGACAATAATACAGTAAACTTTCCCCGTCTTCTTCTTATCGGTCGTAGGTCCTCGGCTGTACTTCTACTGCGATTTCAGGGCAAAATAACTGGGTTCTAAACTCCCAAAAGAAGAAAACAACACTTTTTTTCATTTACCATACAACATCCCCAACGAACCCGACGGTACAAACTTTCACACTCCTCCCCTTTTTCCGAATGTCTAAATTCATTCTGTTTTCTTTCTCTCGTGACTTCTGTTTATCCCAGGCCTTCTTCCAACTCTTTTCTCCTGAACCTTATAAATACCTTACGTGATTTTTGCACAATAATTCAATGATTTTCTTTCCAGATTAAAAATACTCTCATAAATTTTCTACGATACGATTTATATATATTTTTTTAATTTTTCAAAAGACTATATTTTTTCGAAACTCACATATATATGCAAAAAAGGGGGAAATTCATCCCTGTGAGAAATTCTACGATTCTAAGAAATATCTAAAATCTAAAGAAAAATGAAGAAACAATAAATGAGAAAAAGAAGGAAAATAATAACGGCCAACCAAACTCGTAAACTCATAATAAAGATAAAACTCAATAAAATACTTTTCTAAGAAACGAGCATTTTATATAGTTTTGTTTGTCCGCTGTTACATTTACCGTGTAAACGCTATATTCCTATACGTTCTCTAAACATTTTCCACCGGAAAAAAAATGCGATAAATTGATTTAAAATTGCTTCTCCGGGGAAGGGAATTTTTTTTCCTTATTATATTATATTACTAAACTTCGTTTTGTTTGGATCTCCCTTCTTTTCGGTATTTTAAATTGATCCGACTTCAATAAACTCAAGCCGATCCGAACTCGTGTTGAAATGAACGGAATCGAATAGAGGAAAAAGAACTCAAACGGTGAATGAAAAAAACTAAATTTGGTTTCTCGGCGCTAACTTCATTTCGGCCATAGCTTTCTTCCAAGAGCAAGAATAAGAAAAAGTCCATCCAATAAAACAACTTCAAGTCACCGTCGATTTGAAAATTTTTGAGAACATTGCACTATCAAATTGACTATAAAGAAATACCTAATACAGCAGAAGGGAAAAGAGTATTCAAAATAACTTTTGAATATTTAATATTTTTTTATCTCGATGCGCATTGTCGATATTTCATAGATATGAGTAACTCTAAAACTTGAAAAACTTATTTTCAAATTACATTACTTGAAATAATATTTGAAAATTTAGGAATAAATTAAACTTTAAATACATGATATATAATGCTCTTAGATTTCAAGTAGTATCGATTTTTCCAACAATCTTTAGAGTAAATGCAAACAAAGCCTAAAATATTTTATGTCAAAGATTGTGCAGTCAATACGTTTTTTTTTCACGTGCAAAAACAAGGGCTAAAACAATTTATTCTTTCATTTATTATACAGCCAATAAACCCGCCGAAATTTGCTACGTACAAAAAAATACTTACACAAATCCTTTTTTGTACATATTATGAGGCCGATAAATAGGCCGTAATAGTACGTAAGTCTTCTACGTACAAAAAAGACACGAAAAACAAGTTATAAAAATAGTTAATTAATAGCCAATAATCTTCATGTAAGTTTTCTACATGCATGAGCATAACAATCGCTTCTCATAGATATACAATAAAGCCTCGCTACAGCAATGCTCGATGTAACGATAAATTACTCTAGAACGATACTCATTCGGATGTTGTTTGAAATTGCCTATAATGTAATGTGTTAAACTCATCTCGAGATACAACTATGCCCTTTGCTACGATGAATCCCTCTACAAGGATATTTATTCAGATCTTGTTTGTGTAATTTTGCCTATAGTGTAATATTAAACTCCTCTCAATACAACGATACCCTTTATTATACTAAATCCCTCTATAAGGAATATTTTTCGAGATTTCGAAACTATATAACGATAGTTTCTGCATTCAGATCAAAATTACCCTTCAATATATTTTCAATTCATCAGTTCTTGTTTTTCGAGGGTGTTTAATGACATCGACATATTGCTCTATCTGCCATGTAAATGTGTTAATGGAGTTCCCGTGAAGCTGTTTCCGTTAAAGCGCACGAAAGTTTTGTGCCGTAAACTACTTTACGGGGTAGAAAAACCGACTGAATTTAATTGATCGAGTAATCAATAATTACTATTATTTATTTAAATTATTTAAATAACAATTTAATTTGTTTATATATAGTCAAAATAACTATAAACCCAAAAAAAATTCGGATTGATGTTTCCCAACACTTTTTAAATCAATATAATCTTTCATTCATATATCCACCAAAAACAAATAAATCCTAATAAGAAACCTAAAAGAAAAGTGATGTAGAAAAATAGGCATTTTCCAATCAATAGCCAAAAAAACATTTTTGACTTTAATTTGATTTTTTTTTAATTAAAAATAATATTAATTCATTTTTCTTTAATGTTTTATTAAAATTCAATTTTTTATCTTTTATTTTGAAGGAATCGAAAATATCTATATATACATTTACATACGTATACCATTAATCAAACAGAAAAGAAAAAAACTAATTAAAAATATTTTTTCTTTTTCTAATAACATTCATAAAAATAAAACTTCATAAAATATGGGAAAATGGTTTTTTTTCTTTCTTTTCCATTCATTAACTTTTTATTTAATTTTGAGGAAAAATAAATAGATAAGAGAAAAATATATGCATATATTTTAATTCGTGTATCTTTTGATTAGACAACAGAAGAAGAAAAAAATATTCTGATATTTTCAAAACAAGAACGTGAAAAATAAATGAGGAAACAAGGAGAAAAAATGAATTAGTTTATTCAAACGAAATGACAAAAACGGAAGAAAAAAGAATAGTGGAAAAAAATTGGACTTTTTTTTCTCCTTATTTATTATATATTATTTGAAGATTTTTTTCATATACATATATATATATATATATATATATATATATTTTTTTTTTAAGCAAAGCATTAATAAAAACAATGAAGAGGAAAAAATAATAATAAATATGAACATTCTCCCGTTTCAAGGATGAAGTCTCGAGAAGGAATTCACTGGAGCAGATTTAATAAAATATTTAATAAAGCTAACGTTAATGCTAGATGATTCAATTTTTTCTCTGGAGATATATTTTTTAGAAATTTTTTTTTAATGAATTATATATATTAAAAAAATGTCTTTTCTCCGGAATGTATTTTTTGTTTCTGATTATGTTTATGATTTCGCTATAATGTAGTTTGAGCTCGAGATAAAGAAGCATTATTATTTTGTTTTTAAATTTGCGATGCAGTTTTTTATGAATATAAATATGGAACTAGTTATAAATAATAAATAAATAAATATATATATATTCTAAGAATAATGGGATTTGGTATAAAAGATATGAATTTCTTTTTGTTTTTTTTGGATGTTAATGTGGTATCTTGTACTAGATAGTATTAGATACCATTCGCTGGATGTATGGTATGTGTGGAACTTATTGGTTTTCTTACTTTGACTAAAATTGTTGAATATATGCAGAGTGCATAGGTAACAGGGAGTATGACATTTTACTGGCGAACCATCGATTCTATAGGCATACCTCCAATTCGAAAAAAAAAGTATCTAAATAATATGTAGTGCTCAGATACGTCATTCTTGTTGCAAGAGTTTATATATTTATTAAAATAAAAATGTTGACTTTTTAAACGGACACCCTGCGCTTAAGAACCCAATTACAAAGTGGCTGCCCGGTAACTCTTCTGCTGCAGAAAAAAATCTAGTTTCTACGTGCAAATATTCAAATATTTTGCAAATATTGTAGTTAGAAATGTGAAATTTTCTTTGTTGGCATCAGGAGAGACAGGACAACAACGCTATAATTGGTCTTTGAGCACAGGGTGCCAGTAAAAAAAAAAGTTAACATTTTTATTTCAATAACTTTACAATCCCTTGCAACATGAATGACGTAACTGAGCACTACATATTATTCGGATATTTTTTCTAACTGGAAGTATGCCTCTAGGGTCAACAGTTCACCTGTAATTTGCGCTGCGTGCTGCTAGTATGCACCCTGCATATATGTTACGGTAAATGTGATAAATCCGGTTGTATTTAGATATATAAAATTGATTTTCTCGGTGTGTGTTTAAGTTCTCTATACAAATCTACAATTTCAGATCCATTTTCGCCAAATTTTGCATATATATCAAATGGGACCTGACTTATACGATAGGCTACTTTCAAAGTTTGTCAGAGATGGGCAAATGCCCGAAATGGACAAAAAATGTAGGACAACAATGGTTTCTTTGTCTCAACAATTACTTTTGGAGTGTTTATTTTTGTTACCGTGGTTCCCTAGCAATGCGTTTCAGACATGTATATGCCTTTACAATTGTTTGCCACTTTTCCCTTCAGCGTCACGTCGTTCGTATACATGTTGAATCTCGTACTATATGATAATACATGATAATCCATACATGTATTGTGTGATTATATCGAGATACGATCGTAAACTTTGTTATCAATATATCGGGATCCGACTATAATCATCGCACATATTAGACTCATCTCACATATTTGGATTTTTTTTTTCATATTTATCAAATTCATCAATTACACCAGCGCATAATCACAGATAAAGGGAATAAATTTTAAGTATTTATTAAATTTACCAACGACGCTTGGGTACTATACCTATTCACCGCTAAAAGTGATAAATTTATGAAACCTACCAAAACGATTGGCGAGTATGCATAATAACCAATTTATCACATTCACCGTAAGGCTATATATATTAGATTCTGCACGAGAGATAATGGAATTTTATTCACTGTATTTTTTCAGGTATATCACTAGTAATATTGTAGTTAGTATACAGGTATTTTGTATTTGGCTGAATTATGGGTCATAGTTACGTGAATATTTTCGACTGACAAGCCTATCAATAATTAATGGTTCAGATAATGAAAGTTTAACCGCTGTTATAATATTTAGAGACTTTCTGACTTTTCTAGGTCTATCCCTGTCTGTTGTGATTGGACAAAATTGTTCTGTTTTATTCTGAAAGCATGGATTGGGTGGGAAGTCTAGCAATTGATTCCTAGTGTGAATCTAGACTTGTTTATGATATGTGTTTCTAGCGTTATTAAAAACTAAGAAAAGTAAAATGGCCGAGAAATGCAATTTCTTTCTCAAAATGATATTGATAACTATCTGCCATCTTCAAATAAAGAATTTTTAATGCTTACATGTAGAAGAGTGAAATAGATGCCAGTGCAATCAGTTTCCGTTAATATGTAGTTGATGAGGAAATGTTGATATACCTTATTTCGATATTGTCAATGAAGTAGAAGTAACATGCACATTTGAGTGATGCAGAGAGCAATCAGACCTAACAATGTTTAAAAAATTCACCCATAACACAACAGGCAAAAATAACTTACCGAGTTTTATGATTCCGAGTTCAAAAGACATATGACAGCAGCTCTTTTATTGTGTACGAGGTGCATGTGCGATTCATCAAACAAGCATACATCACGTTAGGTAATGAATGCTTGTAGATTTACAAGCTTGATTAGTACTGAACATGCGCGCGGCACATTCAGACATGTGCCAATTCGTTAGAAGGTCCTCAGAGGAATATTTTCGAGGTGAATTTCCAGTTTAGTAGAAGGTAATAATCAGTGATGCCATGAGAATAACTGCGTGTAAGCAATTTCTAAAGATTCCAAGCAATGATAGTACTATTGTAATGTAATTTTTTGGTTTCGCCATATAGAATTTCAGTTCATTTTAATTTGATTGGCCTTCTAACAATCTTGGATATAGGAAATGAGGAATGTTCAAAATTTATAGTAGTCTCCAACTTCAACCAAAAGATTTATACAGATGACCGTAAAAATAAACAACCGGAAAAATATATGTTATTCATAATATTCGACTAAAGTAGAAAAATTCTTCAAAGATAAACATTTCATAACTCTAAATTCTTCTAGGATGTAAGTAAATATTTATTCTAGGAAATTGTTTCCGCAAGAAATGCGTTCCAAAAAAAAAAAGAAGAAAAAAAAAAGGTTGGTTGGTTACAGAGACATGGGAAAGATGAAATAAAATAAGTGACATTTTCTCCGTGTTTCAGATTAAAATCTCGCCTGAAATAGGATGTCACACACACAAGATCATCCATCTTTATTGGAAAATCTTAAGATAAATTGAAGATGGCTGTCAGACAAAGTCATGTGACAAACAAAAGATTATTTCCATTGTTTCTTGTTTTTGTTTTTTTTGAACAGAGATCTTTTCGTTCGGAAAATATTCGAGTCAGTTTCAACCTTTTGACACAAGCAATAAAATAAATATCACATTCGAATTAAAAAGAGTATCGTTACTGTATATACATCAGCGATGAATTATTACGGGACATTTTTCGAGGGAAAACAATAGCTTCTTTAGTAAATACATTATGGCACTGCCAAAATTTGATGAATGACTCGAAGTGGTTAAAAAAACGCTCTTTACCCAACCCCAACACAATACGAGGCATTTGAAAGAAGTAAATGCGCTATTAATCAAAAATGACCTCCCTCTCTCTCGTCTTGTTCATCGTGTCAAGAACCAAAGCCAAAACCCATGTCAAATTTGGCGAGAAAACGCGGTAAGCAAACCTGACGCATTTCAAACAATAAATTAGTTGTTTTCACCTTGTATCCATCCTTCGTGCCTACGTAGGAGGTAACAGCGGGAGGGAGACCATGAATGAAGTTAGATAAGCACTATAACACCAACTGGCGTAGTTTGCTGCGTGAATGCATATGTGTATGCACACGTGCTACCTCAATTCATTAATTAGATTTCTGCTCGCAGTCATTACCGGAGCTTAACGACAAGATTTGCAGCTCTAACGTAAAAGTTGCAGTAGGGGGAAGTGGTCGAGATTGAAAGAGAAGCGAGAGGCCAAACCCCGATGTCCGTGGAAAGAGATGGGCAAAAGGGTTACAATGGGATTCTCGTGGAAAATAATGACTGGCTCCACGGGCGACGAGCTGTGTATGTATGTGTAGCCCCCCTTTTAACTAGGGGGTCGACCCCACTTCTCCTTCATTCACCAGCAGCGAACAAACTCTAGCCACCAAAGGAAGATATAAAATTAATGACACATGCAAATGAGTTTTAAGGAGCCACTTTTATTAATGCCACTAAAGGCCAGTGAATGAAGCAGCGCTAGTGAATGTTAAACCCTCGTTAATGTGCCTGAAGAAGACGATTCACTTCCACCATTTTCTGCAGAAAAGGATAGAAAAAAGAAATATATTCCTTTTTCTTTTACTCTTTGGCGAATTTCTCACTATAATTTATTTCGCAATTTTCTTTTCCGCTCGTGCGTTTTGTGTTTTTAAATGATGATAAGAGGTCGTTAAAGAAAGAAAAAGGACGTGAAAAGGGTAGAAAAGCCACTTAATATTTTTCCCAGTGGGAAATAAAATGTAACGCGTGTTTCCGACGAAGACGTTCCAAGAAAAGTTTGGCAAACAAAACTCTCTTGGAATGAAATTAATGGAATGAAAAATATTCAAGAACTTGCGAAGAAAAGATAAGAAATGCTTGTGAAAATATACATTTTGAACTCGACCATGTAAATAAGTGCAGAAGAAGCCAAATGTAAGAAAATATTAAACTTTTTACAGAGTTTTCTTATAGAAATATGAATAAATCTCTTCTCAGATGCAGTTGGTTAATAATTGTTTAAAGGATATGAATAGCCATACCATGTGGATGACTCAACACAGACTACTCTTATTTATTTATATACAATAACCCCAGAATGCATGAAATGAACTTACGCTAGAAAAGTAATAAATATTAATAAAATATAATGATGATGATGATAATAATAATAATAATAACAATAATAAACAGAAATAATAGGCAGATGGGAAAAACACTTCGCATACGGAGTCGGGTCGAAATCTTCAATAGCGGAAGAAAATTTTGCCTAGGAGGCACATACAAGTTCTGATGGCAGACTGTTCCATATTCTCGCCTCCATATCTCTTCTGGCCGTTGGTATTTTTATTCGGAAGCGACACTTACGTAGGTTTTCCTGTCTGTCCATGATTCTCCCGATGATACATATATAAACCTCTGGTTGATTAGTTTGTAGCAAATCTTCAGATCTGCAGCGATTCTACTCCATTTTAGAGAGTGCAAACGTAGAAATTGAAGCTTTTCGCGATAAGATCAGCCATTCATGGCCAGCTATTTGTTTCATAAAGGACCACTGTGGCTCTTCGAGGAGCTTTATGCCCTTAATTTTGTAAGGACTATATGCTTGTGAACAGAACTCCAGAGTCAGGCGAACGTACACACAGAAAGCATATGAGAACGTATGCGCATCACATTTGTTATGCCGTACATAACATGTATGAAATTCTAATAGCTTCGCAAACTATGCCCTGATAATGTTCAGTAAAATCCAGGATGAGGCTCGTTGTAATACCTAAATCCCCACATGTATCTTATTGCTATGTAATGTTTCATTATCTAGTTGATAATATTCAGGATCTGCCCAAATGTATTGATCCGCAATTTGATGCTGAAATAGGAAGTCTATACTGACAATTTACTATGGACTGAATTGGTTCCGAATTTTTTCTCTTTAAGCAAACATTTCTACAATATAAAACTGTGTTTCTCAACCTTTCTGTGTTTACTGCTGTTTGCAGCAACCCTTTATTTCAGCAATTTTTGCAAGAATTAGCAAATTTGTCGTAAATTGAATTTTTTGGCTACAATTAGTGATTTCCCCGAATTTAGGGTCGCAATTTCCCGCATTCTTCTCGATGAGATATGGGAACGCCGAGTATGAAGCCGTAATTTTTATTTGAACCCATAAAAATTTTACTAGCATTGAAAAACTCTGCATTGAACATTGAAGGATCGGACACACCCTGCTTCCCATCTCAGAGAGAAGGTGAGAAACGCTGAACTATGATATTATAATTTTTTTTGTCCACTTATAGGTAACACCAACTCGTACGAAACACATAAAACACTAGACATTACACTGAAAGTTGTAGCGGTAGTAAAAATCCCGCATATCTATACCCTCTAGCACGATAATCGCCTTCGTTACGATATTATTCTCTGGTCCAGATTCACTTTTCTAGTGCTAATGTATAGTATCTAACTATAAATCCTTAGTAAATATAGGTTTCCCCTCTCTGGTCCCTTGAATATCGTTACTATATACGCTTTGCACTGTACATAAAATAACATGATTGAGTCTATCGGTCTATCCCTTTGGTCCACGCCCCTCCCACTGAAATGCCAGTTGGCCCTTCTCATGGCAAAAAATTTTATTATTAAAAATTCAAGATAAGGCCTTGTACACACCTTACAATGATAGGTTTTAATTTGAAAATCTGTTCCGGTGTGAAACGATGGTAAATAGGCTCGATGGTGATTATAATCGTAATGTAATTATTATCGTAATGTATCGAAAGGATAAAACAAAGCTATTTAACTATATAGTTTCTCAGGGTTATTTTTTACTTTAGTTAGATTATTTATACGTGCTTTACTAACATGTTACATGTACATACCAGAAATAAAGTGATGATTATAGACAAGAAGCAAACTGTAATTCCTTTAATTTCGATAATTTATACTGATAAAAAAAAAATGGTGAAGTGGATGCTGTAATAAATACAGTTTTATTATCCACTAGCTATAATACCCGGAGTTGCCCGGGTTTTCTTCCATGAGGCTTTTTGGATCATGCGATATCTCCCTCTTTCTTTGAGGGACATGCAAACCGTGTCTAAATTAACTAATATGGCGAGTTCCAGCGCGACTCATGAAAGAAACAAATCTAGATTTATACAAAAATTGCCACGTTTTTAAGACAAATAAATTCAATTGGTCGAATGGTCGGCGCGTTTCGGCTCTTCCATGGAGAGCCGTCATCAGGACCTTGTGGTCAGAATACACACGAATGAGTCGTGGAAGAGTGATGTTTACGTCTGGTCGTCCGAAGAGTTCGCCTTTGTATTTGCTGCGTCCGAGTGGCCTTTGGATGCGAATTGGGGAGCCATCTGTTGTAAAGTGTTGAAAGTTTTGTCACGACTGAGGTTAATAAAGCCTGTCCAAGCTGACGAAATAGGTGGTGTGTTTCTTCCATCATTAACGAGGAAATTCTGGCATGTTCTGATGAAGTATCCCTCGAGAAAATTCAATTCAGAATTGTGTGTTGCTTTTTTAAAAACAAACGCTTTATCAAAATCAAAATAATGTGAATGTTGCCAACAGTGTTGGGCAATAGCCGAACTATCCGTCCGTCCCTTCTCAACATGCTTTCGGTGTTCGAGTACTCGAATATTTAGATTTCTTCTAGTTTGGCCAATATATCCATTTTCACAATTCTTGCATGGGATGAAGTAGATCCAGATTCTTTGGAGGGTGAGATAGGATCTTTCAGATGGGAAAAGGTGAGTATATTTGTTGGCTGGAATATTGTATGGAAGTCAAATTTCTTGAAGATAGAAGAGATCATGAAACTTGAAGAAACGAATGGAAGAACAACGGTATTAGAAAACTGTTTTGAGTCAGCTGGGAGCAGGTTCGTGGTGCATGTCTGGGTCATTTTTCTGAGGACCTTGTCGATGATAAAAGGTGAAAATTAAAAAATTGTATAAATTAAAACCAGGCAAAGTTACTCATTTTTTGTGATAAAATCTAGATTAAAAAAAACGTAGAAATAAATAAATATATATATATATATATATTTTCTTTTTTAAGGGGGCGCTAAGTATTTCGATTCCCCTCCCCCCCCTTTTTGAACTCCAAGTTATCCCAATTTGCCTATTTCAGCTTCCAAAAATGCTTAGTTAAAGCTGTGGAATTTCTTCGATGTACTTCATGGGCCCCATAATTAATTTTGAAACATCCTAAACTACATGAGTTTATGCAGTTGAATATTAAAAGACAATAAGCAGACATTAATTTTCATGCTTGAGAAGATATAAATAAACGGCTGAAATCAATGTTATTTCATGTGGTGGACCAACTAAAAAGTAGGTCCGGCTAATTACTTGATATTTAGTTTTCTGAGCTTCGTATCTTTAAGCGAACTCTATATTTAAAAATCGAGAATTCAATACAATTTTTAAAATTATTGATATGACAGAAAACCCCACCAAATTTCAGCATATCTACAGTAAAACTGACAATTTTAACACTGATTTCTATGAGAATAACCCTTTTCCTGACCCTCAAACAGATGCTGATGATGCTTATGACGTCTATTACAAAAACCTCATTACTGAGAGAATTGAAAATGTGGCAAACCATTATAAAGGCATAAACTATTATACATATACATATACTAACAGGGTTAAAGAAGTGGCAAACCGTTGTAAAGGCATATACACGTCTGAAACGCATTGTTAGGGAACCACGGTAACCAAAGTAAACGTTCGGAATGTTATTGTTGAGGCTCAAAAACCATTGTTGGCCGACAGTGTTTTGCCTATTTGGGGCATTTGCCCTGCTTTGACGAAATTTTAAAGTAGCCTATCGTTTACGTCGGGTCCCATTTGGTATATATGCAAAATTTGGTGACGATCGATCTGAAATTGTAGATTTGTATAGAGAACATACACACACACAGGCATACACACAGACAGAAAATCAATTTTATATATATACCAGCTATAATACCCGGCGCTGCCCGGGTTTTCTTTAATGAGGCTTTTTGGATCACGTGATATCTCCCTCTTTTTTTGAGGGACAGCAAACCGTATCTAAGTTAACCAATATGGCGACTTCATGAAATAGATAGATAGATAGAACCGCTCACAACCCCGGACTGATGCAAAGCACCTTACTTCCGTTCCCTCAAAAGAGGCAGAGTTGTGTCGGAAAAGTAAGCAAAGATTTATAGTGGTGGCTTCCCTTGCCCCGTGCTCGCAAGTTTCGAATTACTCGCGTCGTTCTCCCCAGGAAGACAGCCATCAACCAATGCAACATACGAGCCATTTGACAAAAATGGGTGACTGAATCCAATGACTAGGGAGAAAAATTGCACGTGCGCCCAGTGGCACATAAGGGCCGGAGACCGCAGCCTGGGATTCCGAAAGAAATGTGGAAAAGACTTGTGGGCAAGAAAGAAGAGGAAGAAGCTGGCAAGTTGAAGTGGGAGAGCTTTGAGAATGATCAAAATACACAATACACAATGTATACAAATTACATATATACCGCGCCTCGACTGTGACGGGAAACGAAGAAACAAAGCCTCCGTCCACAGTGCTGAGCAGTTTTGCCTGACCTATTGCAGAATATGCAATATACACACCCACAGAATTCACACAGAGCCTGCACTGCAACGGGAATAATCAAACAGAGCCTCCGTTGACAGTGCTGGGCATTCACATTTGAATTACATGCATATATTATTTACTTTACAAAAATTTCCCTTTTTTATACCATTGGGAATGCACAAAAACATTACTGTATGAAGGTAGTATTGGGTACAAATATCACCATAAACTCATACAAATATATATTCAAGGTTACAAATTACTATCATACTAAAAAGTGCGGCGGGAACAATCAAATACAGCCCCTGTTCACAGTGCTGGGTGGCAGCGATCACATTTGAATTACCCACACATATTTACATAATATACGCTAATTACAAAATATAAATTCCCATTTTTATAATAATTGTTGATACACATAAACATTACTATGTACGTCACATATTCACAACAAATGCCATAATGAGCTCCTACTAATATACAAGTTTACTAAACCACCATCATACTATGAAATTGTATATACAAAAACATTCATAAATTATACAGGGTGTATTACTCAAATGTTATGGTTTAGGAGCCCGAGTGCGCCCCTCTATATGGAACCCGCATCCGTTTCAGATTCCACTTCCGAATCACTAGTGGATTGTTCACTACTTCCAGTTATTATCAAAATAGTTTCTTTATAATTTATCAGATAGCCCAAGACTTGTTGTAGTTTCCTCGTTGCAGATCTTTGTAAAATAATTTTCCGTTTCCACAAGATCTCTCGTCCGTTCGGTGGCGCCTGTAAATGGTATCCCTTTGTGTACTCACACTGTGTCACATAGTGTATCACGCTTCCCGGATGGCCGCATCTACACGTACTGGTCCGGCTGATTTTGAACCTTTGCATGTATTCACCGAATGGACCGTGTTCTGTGAGGAACATTACTATTTCTCTCGGCATGACTTCTTTCATTTTACCCACTTTTGGTATTACGTCGAAGACTTTTCTTCCAGTTGTGCATATTTGCCAATGGTGTTGCCATTTCTCTGACGCTTCTTGCAAGAGCAGATTTTTAATGTAGGATGCCGGTAATTTCATTAGATGGTTTTCATGTTGGTGTTTTGTAGCCTCTTTTGCGAATTTATCCGCCATTTCATTCCCCTCAATGCCAACATGAGCTTTCACCCATCGTATTGCAATCTTCCTGTGGTCCATCAGTGTTTTTCTAATGTCATGCACTAGGCTATAAGGGGATTCTACGTCTCGTATTGCCTGTATACATGACATGCTGTCTGTCTTTATAGTTGATTTTTCTGCACAATTTTTTGCATAACTGACCGCCATCCAGATTGCGTATAACTCTGCTTGAAATACAGTGTTGTTATTTAGCAATCGGCAGTTCCATTTGTCTGTTACTTCACCCATGTATATACTGATGTAGGCGGCCCCTACGCCATCCACGGTCTTTGAACCGTCTGTGAAAATAATTCGATTTGTTGATTCTTCTACATCTATGGTCAAGACCTGTGTTGGCAAAATATCTTTCACCGGGTGATACCTCCATGGTGGATGTTTATGCTCTACATCTGTAGGAAGATATGTTACATTGTTTATATTAATCTCGCGCTTTAGCCTTAAATTTGCTTTCTGTACTTCGTTTTCCAAAAGTATATGTAGAGGAGGATTGTTAGTTAATACTTGTAACGCACTGTTTGGTGTTGTGGAATAGGCTCCAGTGATGAATAGCAGAAATTTTCTTTGAAGAGAGTCTACTTTTGTTCTTAGTTGTTGTTTGGGATCACCGAACCATGCGATAACACCATATGCTATAATGCGGATGGCGACCACTTTATAAAGCGTATTTCTAATTTTCGTATTAATGCCCCATGCAGGACCAGCCATTCTTTTAAAATTTTGTAAACATTTCTGTGTTTTCGTGATCAGATAATTCACATGTTTGAACCATGTCAGGTTTCTATCAAACATTATTCCTAAATATTTGATGTTCATATTGTGTCTTATTGGATTGTTTCGCAGTCTAATGGTTGGTCTTCCCTTTTTGTGAGAAATCCATAAGTAATTGGATTTGGAGAATTCGATCTCTAAATTATTTTTTGTGAGCCATGTATCCAATAATACCATTGCTGTTTTTGCGTGCTCGGTGACCTTGCGGATTGTTGAATCACCAATTACCATAGCAATATCATCCGCATACACTTGAATCTTTATATTTTCTGGCCAGTTTTTCGTAAGTAAATCATTTATGACAAGGTTCCACATCATAGGCCCACTACAGGAACCTTGAGGGCACCCTTTTGTTTGAATTATAGTGGCCTCACCTTCATCCGTAAGAAGGGATATCTGTCTTTCTCTGATTGCATCAATCATTGTTCTTCTCACATTGTCCGGCATTGAGATGTTGAGAAGTTGCTTTACTATTGTTTTATGTGAAATGTTATTGAAAGCTCCCTTAATATCTATTGATATTAGGGCAACATCTTGTTTTTGGCTCTTAAATGTTTGTATGCTGTCATGAATCTTTGATAGTGCTGTCTCCGTCGAGAACCCTTTTCTGAATCCATGTTGTTTATCGCTGATCCACTTCGTTTTCTCGATGTAGTAGTTGATTCTTTGTGTCAGCAATTTTTCGAGAATTTTGCCGATTGTGTTTAGAAGAATTATTGGACGGTATGAATTGATATTGTTCGGATCTTTTCCTGGTTTTAGAAAAAGTATCAGTTGCCCTTTCTTGAATGCTGTAGGGAAAATATTGAAGCTGAGGCATTTATTGAAGAGAGTCAGGAAAAAGAACTTGTGGAAAGCATGTATACTTTTAATCAATGCGTTTGTTATTCCATCAGGACCGGGAGCTTTTTTCACATTTAGTTTATCAATTATTCTATTAATTTCTTGAATTGAGAAAGGTGGATCGTTTCTGGTATCAGTATTCTGCTTATTTCTTGACTGCATTACAGTATTTTCATTTTCCCCATTATTTTTGGGGAAAATTTCTTCTAAAATGTTTTGGGCAGCTTGCAAAGATGTTGTTGGATGATCAGGATTTACGAGGAATGTTTGGGGAAGAAATGAGCTTGTATTTGTGACGGTCTTGTATGCTTTCCCAAAAGGCTCCGTCGCTTTTTCACAAAATCTCATCCAGCCTTCTTTTTTTGCCCTGTTGATTTTCTTTTTGTATAATGCAATTTCTTTTCGATATAATTGCTTTAACCTTATTTGAGTGTCTGTGTCATTTTCTCTTTCACACCTCCTCTTTAGTGCTCGCAGACGTTTCCTTTCTAACGTTAGTTCATCATTCCACCATGCGAGGTTTTGAATTGGTGAAGGTTTCACTTTTGGAAATGTCTGCTCACACATGTTAGTAATATAGGTCATTAGTTCCTGGCATATTTGTTGGAGGGTTTTGTTGTCTTGCCATTTCCTCAAATTGTATTGTATTGTTTCAATTACGCTTTTTGTTTTCAAGATGAAAACCTTTAGCTTCCTCGCTGTTATTTTATATCGTCTCTGTGGCTTTTGGAAAATAGTCACATTCGTTTGTATATAAATGTATTTATGTCCGCTGAGAGTCACTTTCTCGTCCACTTTCCAAGATGTATTCAGTAGTGTTGCATGCGAGTTCGTAATAGTCACATCCGGCCATCCTTTCCCATAATCCGTCTCGAAGGTGGGAGGAGAATTACTATGGTTGAGAAAATATAAATTGTTCCTATTAGAATAATCAATGAGCTTATTTCCTCTAGTATCTGTTCTATGGTCTCCCCAGAGCGGGTGATGACTATTGAGGTCGCCGCACAACAATAAGTTCGCTTGTGTGGACAGTTTCAATAGTTGGTCCATTTCTTTAAGAACATTCTCAACACAATCTTTTGGTGAAGAGTACGCACTAGCTAATATTAGATCATGTTGAGGCTGTGAGATTCTAATCGATGTGATGTTGTTGCTCGTATGATATGTCATAGGGTTAATGTCTGGATTGAGCACCAGGATTGCCGCTTTCCCATTTCTGGACATCCATCTTTTCCATCTTTTCGGAAATCCGCGCAGTGGCTTCCCTGATATTCCTGGCTCCTGCAAGGCAATTATGTCAATCTTATCCTTGATTGCTGTATCTACAAGCAAGTTTATTGCCGCTCTAGTTCGATCTACATTTATTTGTAGTATTTTGAGATTGCCCATTGGAGATGGTGTCATTGAAGAGCATTGAATTTGCTCTTGTCGACATAATCTTGGGTGTTTTTCCCGTCTGCTATTTTGACCTGTTATCCGGGAGTTGGCTATTGCGTCCTTGATGTTATCTTGAGGCATTGTATATCAAATGTAATATTAAAATAGTTATATATATAATAACTTCATGAAATAAACAAATCTAGATTTGAAGAAACATAGAAACGATTTTTTTTTTCCTTTTTTTGAGGGGCATATCCCCCCCCACGAACTTCAAGTTATCCATCTCTGCCTGTTTCTGCTTCCAACAATGCTTAATTAAAGCTGAGGAATTTTTTCGATGTACTTTTTACGGGCCCATAATTAATTTTAAATCATCCTAAACTATGAATGTATGCAGTTGAATATCAAAAGACAATACGGAGACATTAATTTTCATGCTTGAGAAGATATAAATAAACGGCTGAAATCAATGTTATTGCCTGCATATCCAACTCAAAAGTAGGCCCGGGGCTAATTATTTCATATTTAATCTCCTGAGCTTCGTATATCTATAAGCGGACTCAATATTTCAAAAATTGAGAATTCAATAAAATTTTTAAAATTATTGATGTGACAGAAAACACCACCAAATTTTCGCATTTCTACACTAAAATCGGCAATTTTAACACTGATTTCTATGGGGATCACCCTTTCCCTGACCCTCAAAGCGATGCTGATGATGATGATTATGATGTCTATTCAAAACGCCTCATTACTGGGAGGATTGAAAAAGTGGCAAACCATTATAAAGGCATAAACTATTATACATTTGGTAACAGGATTAGAGAAGTGACAAACCATTATAAAGGCATAAACTATTATACATGTGGTAACAGGATTAGAGAAGTGACAAACCATTGTAAAGGCATAAAACACGACTGGAACGCATTGCTAAGGAACCACGGTAACCAAAGTAAGCGTTCGGAAAGTGATTGTTGAGGCCCGAAAACCATTGTTGCCCGACAGTTTTTTTGGCCATTTGGGGCATTTGCCCTGCTCTGACGAAATTTTAAAGTGGCCTATCGTTCAAGTCGGGTCCCATTTGGTATATATGCAAAATTTGGTGACGATCGATCCAAAACTGTAGATTTGTATAGAGAACACACACACACACACACACACACACACACACACAATTTTATATAGATAGATTTATCAAATTTCACTGATTTCACCTTGATTATTTTCAATGACATCGATTCGTCGTAAAATGTAGATTAAAAATGTATAAATATAATGTAAATATTAAAAATATTCATGCGATCGAAAATGCGAAGATAAAATTTCCATCTTCAAATCTACAAAGCATTCAAAGTCCGACGTTTAAAACTCAAATAAGTTCGAGAAGGGAACAAGTTTATTTAAACATTCGAAGATTGCTTTCATTTTCCAATAACTTCATTGAATTGTGTTCAATATCGCACGCATTTCCAACAAGCATTAGAACGATGTAATTTCATTATTTTAAAAAAAGTATTCAATTTTCCTCAAATTTTCATGATTTTCTCATGCATTATCGTTTCCATGAAATAAATATTCACATACATTTAATAAGAATTACATCTTTCTATGAAACAGATATTCTGATTAAAAAAAAAGGATTACATAACATATTTTTTCTTTTGGTAGACTATGTTTACGGTCTAGCTAGCAGAAAAAGACATGATTGTTCTGCCATCTGTCGGCGTATAAAAGCACTATGAAATATAAAATTCTTAACATTTTTTTACAAAAGCGCTCAGAAATTATTGCAGCGATGATTTTAAAGACTAAGGGGTTGCCCAAAGTTTTTTTTGCCCATTTCGGGCATTTGCCCTGCTCTGACGAACTTTTAAACTAGCATACGGTTTAATCCCGGTCTTGTTTGATACATGTGCAAAATTTGGCGACGATCGGTCTAAAATTGTAGATTTGTATAAAGAATAAACATACATTTATATATATATATAAGGTAATTGATGAAAACTAGTGAAAATGCTCAATTCATTTGTTGCTCAGTTCAAGGAAATGCTCGTATTCTAAAAATAATTACACAAGTATAAAATTCTTTTCAACGTTTATAAAGAAAGAACTTCAAAATTATGATTTTAAAAAAACATCAAGGTAAAATAGATGAAGTAGAAAGCCGTCTGAAATTCATTTAAAAGACATCGTGTTAATCTTTTCTTGAAGATATGAACTTTTATATGAGGTGATTGATCAAGCTTCAAATAGTAGAAATTTTCTATATTTTTGTAATTCAATCAGAAAATGCTAACATGTCTACGATTTCAATTCATCAGCAGTCCTTTCTTTTACAATCATCATCAATCATGCGCATTAGCGAATGAAGAAGTAAAAGTAAGAATGTCATTAGTAAGAATTGTTGAAACAGTATTTCGGGAAGTAAATATATAAAATATATTCTGTATAGAATACGCAATTATACATACAACAAAAAGAAGATGGACCGTACAATTAAAAAAAAAACCTCACTCTAAATGTCTGGTTTCTACTACATAATAATAATAAACCGAAGATTGAAAAGATTGTTTTATTATCGTTTCCGCGTCTTTGTCAAGAAACAATTTATCACGTTTTATGATTTTCAAAGGAATTCATTGCACGAAGGAAAAATATATGCCTGTTTCACCATTAATGGAAATGATCTTGCTCGCTGACCCTGAAAGTAACCGTGTTTCAAGGAAAACAAAAATTCACTTCTCTAACACGGAATGAAAAACACAAACATGAATTGAATCCTCTAATTTACAGTCACACACACACGCACGCGCGTCTGGTCTTTATACGCCCTAAAATTGCAGGTTTCATTCACATGAAAACCGTTTTCGATTTTCCACCTTTCCGCGTAAAAAAAATTTTTTTTTTGAAACGTTTCGGGACAGAGAAGAAAGTCGGAGTTCTAGCAGGCTTGTCGGCGGCCGAGGAAGAAACCTGTACGCCGAACCTATAATCATCAGTGTTCTGAAAAAATATAAACTTCAAAGATAATACCTACTATACTGAATATATATATAGTTCTTTATCTAGTGTTCTGTTATTATAATACCCTTGCTATTACTTCTTTTCTTCACGTCTTGACAGACCTCTTATTTGAGAGTTTGCTGGACGACGCGACAGATCTTGTATGCGTTTGAAAAGGAAAAGGAGGAGACTACGGAGACCGCCGCATGCCCACGAAACGTCGTCTACGGCCCGAAAAGAGTGTCTAGACATCTTTGTCTTGAAAAAATCCTACTTTTACTTGTATTTTTATTTTCTATTTTTGAATCCATGTTTACGCCGCCTTGTCTTGTCCTCGGCTAATGATTGTCCACTGGCGTTGATGATAGGTTTTATGTTGTCCAAAGACAGAATCGTCTCCATTTTTGCTTGTCATACAAGACTGTCTCTGAAAAGTTCGTATTCGATCTGTTGAAAGATAATTGTCTCGACTTTCGTTTTGACTAAAAATACACGTGAATATTCCTTTCCATTTATATTCAATATTATTTTCCGTCCGTTGAAATTCTAGTTTTTCTTCAATATTTTTTAGGCGGCTTTGTAAACGAACGCTGATTAAAGATGACGGCTATTATTTAGTATGGCAGTGGATGTCACTGCCGTATATTTTGTTTTTATCTCTTGTAAGAAGATCGATGTTTGTAATCAAACTCGGAAAAGCAAAATACAAATTTTGAGCGAAATGAAAATACAATTGTTTTTCCCCAATTTGACATTGATAAATCTCTTCTAATTGTATTTTCGCAATATTTGTTGTTGTTTTTTGCTTTCTGTATTTGCAACGTGCTGATAATGTTCTTTTCTCACTCCTGGGTAACTGGGCATATGCCTGTTGTGTGAGTTTATTAATAAATAAATAAATAAATATTTGCAACACCGATAGAACCTGAATAATGTTGACGCTAATTTTGAAAACAAAATTTTAAAAACATAAATCGTTTACAATTGAATGACTCATGTATAAGAGGGAATAAAAATATATGATTTATTCGGTTGGACATCAGTTATTTTTCTGTTTCAATACATATTTCTTCGGTACGTATTGTACAATCGTAGATTTGATAACGTCGAGTAATAAAGGGGTTCTACGACTTTAGTTTTGATATCGCTGAAAAAAAAGTGTGATACAGTTCTATACAGTGTGAACACATTGCATAGTACAGTAGGACCTCTCAAATCCAGACTCCTCGAGACCTAGGTGATTCCGGATTATGGATAAACAACTTTTTGTTAATTTCCCAAGTTTTCAGATATGTTGGAAACCGTTCAAAGGCTCTCTTAATGAATAGGACATACTTTCTTGTTAGCGATGGACAAACTACGTCCAGTGAGACAGATGCGGGCCGCTTAGAGGATCCAATCACGCCCGCAGGATAGTTAAAAATAACAGTATATATAAATTCATAACAGTAAATAATATAAGGCTAACCATGAAAAACAATAGAACATCTGCTCGATATAGAAATATTTATCAAGTGCCAGGAGTCAATAAAACATTATTTAAAAAGAGTTTCTGTTACATTGAAACTGAAATACTAAATCTTTTTCATACAATGAACCGTACAAATATGAGCTCAAATTTCAATATTTACTCATTTGAAAAAGATGTAAACTATGAAGAAATCATGCAATGAAGATACAGATAATTTATAACAGTAACAAAATGCTTGACAAATGATGGATAACAGTAACAGTATGCAATACCGATTACCCAAATAAAATGGAAAGTGGAGGTACACATAACTTGATATTAAATAAATCGTTGTGCTACTTTACATTAAAATAAAAAAGATAAAAGATTATTTTAAAAAAATAACATAAATTGGAAAATGAATGACGGTTGCCATGTGCCAACAGACAATAAATTATTTTTGTAGACCTACTGGAAGGACACCTTGGTCCCCTGGGGTTCTTAATCGATGCATTTATATGTGTTTTTTGTTTATGCTTTTTCTTTTTTACTAGTATTTTCTGTTTTTGTATCAGATGGTGATTGTCGTGTTATTGTCAAATAAAAAAATAAAACAAAATTAATATCAGTGTTTTAAAAAATTCATTTGGGGGGGGGGGGGTGATCTTTTGTTTCCATATTGAAAATATAGTGCTGAGAATTGAAATAAAAAATGATTTAAATCATCTGCATATGCAAAAGAATGGAACGCATATGCAATAAATCAATAAATATGCATAAAGTTGTTAAAATATACTTATTTTTCAGTTTCCTCTCATTCGCAATGTGGCCCTGGTAGTCTTCAGAGTGTACAACAAATCCCGCCACTTCATTTCTAAGCGCAAAAATTCCAATAATGAATCAGTGCCCTGCCCAAAAAAAAGGTTTCTTTTTGTTTTTCGGCCCGTTCCTAAAATAGTTTGCCCCCATATCACTGGTATAATTCAATTACATTGTGCATTCATGAATTCTTGGGGAAGGGGGAGGGGAAGTACCCTTAGTCCTCAGGTTCAGGTTACTGTGCTCAACATGATGTAGGTAAGATAAACTTTCACCGTTTTTCATTCATACATGATTGCGATAATCGAATTTATGAATCAAAATGAAAAATATAAAATAAAATAAACTCAAAAGCGTGACATTTTTGCGAGAGAATTCTCGCGTCCTCTAAAACGGGATGTATGGTCAGTGGGTGAGTGGTACTCGCACCGAATATCACTGTGGCATGGCTTGGAAAAACATCGGCCACCTGTATATTAGCTGAATTCGGATGAAGGAAAGATGTTCACAATATTTCTCAAAGATGGCAGCACCACATGCGGAGAGAATAACTTGGGAATGTTACTTTCGTTTTTCTGTGAAAATTCGTATATGCGCCTCATTTGCCCAGAGGGGAACAAATTTATTAAAACACTCTCAATGCGTTTTTAGAAAAAAAATTAAAATTGACATTTTTTTTAGGGCATCAATATCATGGCTATGATTATTCTTCCATGATGAGGAGTTTCATCTTCAAATAGAAAAATGAATTTTATTTCGACATTCTCACAAAAAATTATTCGAAGAAATGAAAATTTAAAGAAACGTTGCAACACGTAGTCCCCTACATCAGGGGTGGTCTTCAACCCATGGCCCGCGGCCCAAATATGCCCCTCAGAGCTTTTTGCCATACGACTGCCCCAACCACTGAAATCTGTGCTGCTGTATTTAGAAGTGTGAGATATTTTCTATATTCAATAGTGATTCTGCGCATTTGATACATTAAAAGTGCCGTCGTAACAAATTCAGGGAAGCCGGAGCCGAAACACTTTTTAAGACTTATGATTTCATATAGTATTTCAAGAGGCAAAATTAGTCATAAAATAGGCATACATGATTAAAGAATTCACAGAAATTATGAAAAAAAACATTAATGAAAGAAATACAGTAATTTTAGAATTACAGAAAAAAAGCAATTTCATAATTGATGAAAATTTACAATTAATGAAAACACTCATTAGCTTCAGAATTCCTGAAGGAAATGATTTTATAATTAATGAAAATGTAAATTTAATGAAAAAATAATTTCAGAATTATCTAGGGATAAGCTTCAGATTTAGTACAAGGAGTAATTTTAACGTAAATAGAACTGCTAAATAGCAGCCCGCTCTAAACAGATATATGTATAAACGGCATTTTCCTCGGCCCATAGGAAAGCCAAGAAAACTCTTTCTCAGCCAAAGAAACATAATTTTCGGATTTTATGCTGAGTTTTTTATTCGGAAAGAAAAGTCGTATGGTCTCCACCAGGGTTCGGACCCAGGCCCTCTTGCATATCAGACAAGCCATGCTACTACTTCTCCAAACACCAACTCTGGCCGGAAGTGAACGCGCTGTCTATCGGTGGTCGCCTCGAGTTCACTAGGGAAAATATCTTAGCTGTATCCTCCCTTGGGTTCGAACCCGGGACCCAGACAGCAACCTTCACGATGGTAGACGAGCATCTTACCACCATGCCACTCGGGCACCAAGCATGCTACTGTCTACGCCACTAGAGACACGACTCTGCCTTCCTTATTTCACACATTGTGGCGCGACGTGTTGAAGTAGAGGCATTAGTAGTATCTTATATCGGTATAGAATCCAGAAAATATGTGTTTCCTTGATATATTGGGCTGAGAAAAAGCCGTCTGTCTCGGGGAGAAGTGATGTTTCTGATGTTCTTTTCACATATGAAGTTTTCGAAAATTTCACTCAGATCTCTTTATGTGAGGGTCCCTCTCTTCTCTTGATGCCCACTCACCATTTTTCTGTACGGTCAGATTATGCAAGAATAGTTTATCCTTTGATTATATTCATGTGGAATGATTTTGATTCGGTGATTAGCATTGGTGGAAAATGATGCGGGGGGGGGGGAGGGGGGTTGCTGGTGTTCTAATATAAGCGTGTAAATGCATTGGCATGATCATCATTGTTATGGCTCCCAATCCCTGGAAACGTTTATCGCTTCTTACAGTGACTAGTTATTATCAATACCATCACCCCAAGTGTGCAGTACCACGGGGCGGCTCACCACAGGTCATAAAAATTGAAACGTATATATTTGAAGATTTTTTTGTGTGTTAAACTAAAATTGTAATATATTGTTTAAGAATTGAAACATCAATAATATCTGTTGAAATTAAATATAAAAAATATTCGTGAAATTGAATATATTAAAGTACTGATTAGTACCACACACACGCCGTTGAGCACCCGGTATGTGCTGAATTCTCGACATGCACAATCATGAAATTTCAAACGTTGGAAGAATGTGTCATCATCAAGCTGACGCTCCTAAACCGGACAAGTGATAATGTGCAGCAGATACTGGGGGAGAGAGCGCGTGATCCGCTACTTTCAGCCAATCACAGGTCCCGAGCCATGTGCTAGCAAGAGAGAATACTGAAAGATACTGAGTTTTAGGGACTGGGAGAGGTGATTTCTATCTGATAAGACGTACTAAAAGTTTTTCTTGTGGTTGCTCCGGGGGGGTCCGAAGATGTTCATGCCGGCTCAACATGCGATGGAATAAGTGATTCTCCTAAGTGCGCCTTAAGCTCTTCTCATAAAAAAAAAAGGAAAGACAAGATCGAAACTTCACTTCAATAAAGAAATGGACTACATCGGTACTTTCCCTTTTGTCTCGTACGTGTGCCAGTACCACTTCGCCGCGTGTTTATCATCTTCCTGCACACCCGTGTTAACATTCTGACTTTCTCTCAACATAACTCTTCACCTCTGCAAATATGGACTAAGCTTTACTTATGGCGAGTATGAACACCTAGGCCACTTCGGAGTCAACGCCAGCCTCATGAATTCAGCGGCAACTAGATAAGTTCTAAACCTTTGATTGGGGGGTTTTTTTTTTTGGTGGGGGGGGGGGGGGCCCAACAGTATAAAAAAAAAAGGAAAAAAAAATGTGAAATTTTAAATGATCATACATTCTAAAAATTTTCTAAAGGTGCACCTAATGTTTCAGATTTATATTTTGATATGTGAATGACAGACTATACCTAATTCTAAGTGTTAAAAAGGATCTTTGATTTGTCAACAACAACTTAAGTTATAATGAATTAAACATTCAAATTTTTTCTAAATTTAATCTGCCTGTCTGTCGGCCATTCATTGTTTTTGAGTCCCTTAATATTTCTTTGTTGCAGCTTTCCTTTTAGCCCTACCTGAACCTGGGTGCTAATGATCACGATGGATTCACGAATTATCACACTAAGAGTGACTCAAGTCACCTAAAGAATTGCACACAAGTAGGGTCGGCTGACAGGGTCCAGACTGTCGGCCCAGTAAGAATTATTTTGTTTTGTTGCCTCCGGTGTTTGGTGACCATAGTCAGCGGCCACTTTTACACGTGAATGAACAGAAATTAGAATACTGCGTGATACAGTTTAATAATTATGGGCAAATATGTTCAAAGAAAGAAGAGGACTTACGTTGCTGGTGGGCAGCGCTCGTTCGTTTCTTTGTCGATTCCCGACGTCAAAGTCGAAATCGGCTTCGCTCCTGAATATTATGGCTTCGCTTTCCATTTCGAAATCGGATTTCTCGTCGTAAACATCGCCGTTATGTAAGTCGACATCCTGTTTATCGACAAGTTCGAATTTTTCAGATTTTGGACGGCATCCAGAATTGGATTTGTTCTCGGCTGGTTGCGAAGACGTGTTCTTTCCGAACACTTCTCTCTACACACAAAAAAATAAATAAATATGGAAATGAATTTTGAATATATTAAAGTACAGTAAATAGAACGAAAGTATTAGAAAATTATGTTAGAGAAAAAGTTTCAATTATTATTATCATCACGAAATTATCCAATAAAGTATTCATTCACATGCATCCGTTTTTCACTTTCAAGACATCTTCTGTATCCGTGTCATTTGTTTCAACAGTATTCTTCAAGTAATTTTCAGTCATTAGAGTTTTTATTATTCCTTATGCAGCATTATCTTTGAAAATTTCATAATGTCCCTCTCAATTATTGCAACGTCTCCGACAGTGAAACTATTTTACTTCCATGACTTACGTACATGACTACTCGTCAGTAATATTAAAGAGGAGAACCCGTATATTCAGAAGAATCACCTAAAGGTAACTTATAATCTATTTAATAATTTTTACTTCATGAATCGATGCATTTTTTTAACCTAAAAATGATGTAATATAGTAAATATAAATTAATGTTCTCTGTGGTTTCCAACTTTGAAAAACGAATGAGAGCCAATCTCCCCGTTAAAAATGTCTCGCCACAGACAGCAACAGGCCTACAACGATAGAATTGTTCAATCATTACACTTCACTCATTGTTTGAAAAACTGATGGCAGATGACAGCATTGTAACAAGTGTAACAAAAAAATAGACTACTATTACTTAACTACACTTGCACCTCGTACACATTCCTCTACGGAATTTCTAACGAATTGGTACATGCCGGGATGTACGTGCTGTGAATCTAACATGAATTTTTTCTGTGTAATACTTGTTATGTTTAGTGCTGCCATCTGCCATCAATTTTTCTAACTATGAATAAATTGTAATGATTTCTTAGTTGTATCGTTCTGAACCTGTTGCTCTCTGTAGTGAGACTTTTCAAAGGGGAGATCTCGGCTGGCATTTGCTTTTCGAAGTTGCAAACCACAGAAACCCAACTTCAGCCGACCCACGCAAAAACTAAAACAAACAGCCACGCAAAAAGAAACCAGATTCACAAGACATACACGCACATTTCCCAGCATGTCCCATGTCTTCTTCGGCAACCTGCTAAAATCTCTTCATTGAGAATGAGCGGCGGGCCATGATCTGGTTAAGAGCAGGCGGTAAATATAAGTATGAATTGTATATCTCATATACAATTCATACCTGAATTCATACCTATAATTCATACCTCTTATCGGGGGAAAAGACCTTAAGAAATGAGTGCTCAAATAAATAAATGAAAACTTCTTTTTGACGATAACTGTTTTTTAAAGCAGTGTAAGCGTTACTATGCATTTCTATACACATGCACACAGTGGACTCTCGATTGTTCGACACCACAAACCAGAGGTATTTTGGATATCGTCGTATAACTGAGAGGTGTCAGTGACATTTTTCTATTGCAAGCGTTAAACTTACTACATTAAACTACTATATAGCTGCATTCTAGTCTAAAGATTAATGTTTGTTATCTGCATTTAATTCAGTTACTTCTATAAACATAGTTGTAATCCCGCTATAACTATCCCCCAAGAGATCGAAAATATATACATAATCAAACATCGAGAAGGACCGGACACACCTCACTTCCCATCCCAAGGAGATACCGGAAGATTAGGGCATCGAAATGTTATCCCGAAAATATAGATCGCAAAATCATATATCCAGCAAAATACTTTCCTGTAAGATGCCACCACGACTTATTCCCGTTATACAGAATCTGACGTTTCGTTGTAAGCCCGGTTCACTGTAGATGTGTTTCACTGTACTATAAAAAAAATGCTGTCAAATCTGTCTGATTCTATAATGAATCGGGTTTATAATGGTCTCCGTATACAACAAATGAAATTTTTTGGTCTCATACCATACAATGCTCTCTTATTGTATCGGATATATAGTGAACAAAACTTTCGGTCATTTGGAGCTCGTTGTAACGAGGTTTGCTGTAAATAACTATACTATTGGCAAAAATTAAGTAAATTATTATACATTCACAAAAAAATATCTGTAATTGATTCTTTTTTCATTAAATAATTTTTTGAGTGGATATCACATTTTGTGAGTTATCCCTTGATTTTCCACATCGATGTAGTAGCAAATATGCATGATAACTGAGTTGTCGGATAATTGAGAGTAAAATGTATATTTGTAAAGAATTACAGTAATTCTCTAATGCAAATTTTCTGTCTGCCAATTTTAAATAAATCATAATCCAATGATCCAATTGAAACCCATCTCTATTGTGTATATGTTTTGAAAAACAAAACATGATGTGTAACACCAAAACTCAAACATACCAAATGGAAAAATTATGTTTAAAAATTGCCTCAAAGTATATAATTTGACAAAATGAGTACTACGAAAATAAGTACTCATAAATTCACATTTGACATTTACCGAAACGATTCACAATTGGTTAAAGAAGTGCAAAAATTAAGAATAAAATTATCATGAATATTCTCGAGAACTAATATTAGTTTATTCGAAAACACGATCAATCAAAACGCAAGGAACTAATAGGAAAAAAAACCTTTCATTTAACGTAAAACAATAAAACTAACGGTAATTCATCGTGTTATCAAGAGAGAAGAGAAAAAAACACGACATGGGGAAACACGAGAGATAAAATAAGAAAAAAAAATAAAGTAAAAGAATAAAAGATTAGTTACAACGTGGAATTTTCTGTAAGACGTTGTGTTTCTCTCTCAGCGAGAGGCTAATAAACCGTCTTCTTGAACCATTTAGCGAAACTAAAACAGACGCCGTATTCTCCTCTGTCTCCTCTTAAGGGAGTCATTGCCTTCAAATTAATAGCCTTAAAAATCCAGAAGGAATGATACACACACAAAAGAATATCCTGAGGAGGAGGAGACAGAAGCATAAAATTAAAAAAACAACAACAAATTTTTTGGAAAATAAATGGCAGGAATGCGGAGAAAACTGGAATGGACAATTCGCTCCTTGATGAATAGTTCGCCGCACAAAGAGACGCGCAAGAAGTACCACTGTATAAAACTTTCTACAGGTAATTATTTTCTCAACTCTAAATGATTTATAACGTGTGAGAAGTATTCTAATTATTTCTCCAGAATCTCTCATTACGTATGAGTTTTTAGATTTCGGCCGGTTTTTTTAAAAATTATTTTTTGGTGAGAATAACATGATGAAATATGATCTCTTATGCCTTCTTGTCTTCCCTTTGTTATAAAATTTAATTACCCTATTATTTTTTAATGCATCGAATTTTGTATCAATTTCATCGATAACTTTGTTTTCAATTATTTCAAAATTATGATGAGGTATCATTATTTTTCTTTTTTGAGATCGACGTTTGGAATGAACACGACGGTCTTCACATATAACTTTCACATATCTAAGAGCCTTGTTAGATGATATACATGATCAGCACATAAGCCGCTTTGTGGTGTGTAAGCTCCGTATGTTGGTGGCCAGTTAAAAATCAGTTTTCTGTGATTTTCTAATTTTTAACTGTATATTTGATTTCCCCCTCCTAAAAACTACTATTGACAATGTGCCAAAGCGCAAAAAAAAAGACAAAAAATAATAAATAAATAAAAAAGTAAATAAATAAATAGATAAATAATGATAATAATTTCATCCATTCATTATCAAATTTTCACCTTGGATTTGATGGATGGCAGCAAATGCAAAACACACAGTCGCTAATAAGCCCTCTATGTTTCACCCCCATGAAAACATAATGAGTGAATTCTTAATTGTTACAAAAACGGGTGTAAAGTGGTGCTATTAGCATATTTTTGATTGAAGCAATACATAAGCACAGCAATAAATTAATCAAAGTGGATTTTTTTTTAATTAGCTAAAATAGTTAATAATGGATAAAATATACAGGTTGACTTGATTTTAATGTTATTATCTACCAACAGATCAGTTTTATTGGGTTGAGTTCACTCGCTCTGGTGGATTTAATGAAAATATCCAAAATAGAAGTATTGTGTGGGGAAATATATACAATTAGGGAGCACCCGTGGCATCTCGCTTAGCACCTTATTCGGTGAGCAACATGAATATATATATGAGCAATATACATATAAATTATATATTATGAAAAGGGAAAAAAATTAGAAGGAATTGAAAAATTGGAAAAATATGGATCAACGAGGAGGTCGTTCTCAAGGGGGAACCTCCCACATTGCTCCAAGCTGCAAAAATGTTTCTAATGATGGTAAGCCTAATAGGCATAAAATTACCATCAGTTCCTCCGACATTTTTGCGATAAACTAGCTTCGGAAGTCAAAAGGCAAAAATGAGAATACACAATTAAAACCAAAAAAATATGAAAATCAAATAAGTAGTACAATATAAAAAGATATTTACACAAAGTGCGTTTAAAAATTAAAAAAATGAGATTGTTAAAGCCCGTGCGTATCAATGTATTTTCGTGGACTGTATGTTTGTTTTCAGTAGCTAACTAGTTCTCACCAGAGACAGAGAATCGAGGCACATAAGTTCGCAACACTATGGAGTAACAATAATAACTAATTTAATTGCTTAAAAACAGCTTAGAAACAATCATTAAGATGGGCGAACGGAGTAGAGAACATTCCAACAAGTAGAGAACCCAAACTTAAACTTATTGAGGAGCGCGCTGTAAGAGAGAGAAGAAAAGACCGACCCTCCCCGGAGAGGTCGATCCCCCCACTCTCTCCCAAAGCGCCTCCCTACGGCGAATCACAAATACATGGATACGCACGGGCTTTAACATACCGCCCGGCCTTGAAATATTTATATTTCAACACATTCAAATTACGTATCACATTACTCTACACTTGAACTGTACAACATACTAACGATTTATCCTACTAAACAAACTAATGATTTATCATACTAAAAATACTAATGATTTATCATACTAAAACTACTAACGATTATCATACTAAAAATACTAACGATTATCATACTAAAATATGCCGCTGTGGTGGTCGAGTGGTTATAGTGCCGGACTCGTGATGCGAGGATCCGGGTTCGAACCCCACAGTGGTGGTCGGCTGAAGTTGGTTTTCTGTGGTTCCCAACTTCAAGGCGCAAATGCGAGCCGATCTCCCCGTTAAAAAGTCTCGCCACAGAGAGCAACAGTCCTACAACGGTAAATCATTCAACCATAACACTTCACTCATAGTTAGTAAAACTGGGGGCAGATGACAGCACTACACATAACAAGCATTACACAGAAACAAACTTTACGTCAGGTTGCACTATACGTACACGCACATTCCCGCATGTACCGATTCGTTGGGGGGTTCCGCAGGGGTGGGGGTGCATGTGTGGTGTAGCAGTAGTAGGTAGGGGCTCGGGGATCCATGATGTTCTTAAGTCAGCCACCTCGTTGGGCAATTTGCCTGTTGTGGCGTTGTATTTGTATAATTCTTATCATACTAAAAATACTAACGATTATCATACTAAAAATACTAACATAATGATTTGCACTCTATACATACTAATGATTTGCACTCTATATGTACTAATGATTTACAAACGATGTGAAGTACACAATAGAGTAAATAAATTGTTTGCAATATGTACACAAGTAATTCCAATTGGTCACTGTCTAACACTTTTTCCTTGTTGACAATGGTCAGTGTGGTGCTCGTAATCGGTTTTAGTTCCTTCATGTACGAAGCATCTGTAACACTGTCTTCACAATCTTGGAGAGGAACATCAATGTATTGCATCAAAAATTCGGGTCCATTCCACCACAGTGAATTATCAAGCAATTCTTTAGGGCTGGCGCTTCGAGATACAAGATCTGCAGGATTTTGAGACGAAGAGACATGACCCCAATGATATTCCTTGGTCAGCTCCTGTATGCTGGATACTCGATTCGCAACGAAGGTCTTCAGCTGGTGTGCGGAAGTGCCGATCCAGGCCAAAGCAATAGTGGAATCTGACCACAACATAACTCTTCCGGAGGACGTTCGTAATGCTACTGTAGATTTACGAATCAATTGGGACAATAGCAGTGCTGCGCATAGCTCTAATCTTGGTATTGTAAGCGATTTCAGGGGTGCAACCCTAGACTTACTACACAACAGCCTGACGGTTATGTCACCTGAACGAGAAATGCATCTGATGTAAACAGCTGCGCCATAAGCGATTTGAGATGCATCTGCGATCCCATGCAACTCAACCGTATTTTCAGGATTTATGCCAACGAATCTGGAAATTCGAGAGGTCTCTATTTCGTGCAACTCCGAAATGTATTTATGCCACTCTCTGGCATGTGGGTGAGGCAAATGTTCATTCCAATCAAGTTTAAGTAGCCATAGTTTTTGCATGAATATTTTTCCCTTAGCAACGACGGGGCCGATAAGGCCAAGAGGATCAAATATCGTAGCGATTCCAGATAATACAGCTCGCTTTGTGTACGCAACGAAGAGAAGATTTAGAGAAGATTTAGGGGTTACCTTGAATGAGAAGTAGTCCTGAGTGGAGTTCCAACACAGTCCCAAGGTCTTCACAGTAGACTCGGTTCCGTCTGGAACTGGATAATCCTGGGCACTGTAGGTTGGTGATGCAGGCATCAAGTCTTCCACATTCACACACCACTTGCACAAGTTCATTTGTGCACACTGGAGTAGCTCTATCAGCTCCGTTTGCAACTTCTTGGCTATTTCCAGACTCGATGCACCACTTAGGACATCATCGACGTAGAAATCATTGAGCAAACAGTTTGCTGCCAAAGGAAATCGCATTCCCTCATCCCGCGCTAATTGCACAAGAGTCCTAGTTGCTAGGAAAGGGGCACTGGACGTGCCATATGTGACGGTGTTCAGTTGGAACATTTTGTTGGGACCTTGAGGAGAATCTTTCCATAGAATTCTCAGCAAGTCTCGTTGGGTTGCGTCCACCAATATTTGCCGGTACATCTTTTCGATGTCCGCTGTGAATGCATACTTGTGCGATCTGAATCTGAGCAAAATTGAGAATAGATCATCTTGCACCACTGGACCCTTGGGCATTATGTCATTCAGTGACACACCTGTGGATGTAGGGCTCGATGCATTGAATACAACCCGTAGCTTTGTTGTACTTTTTTCAGGCCGGTAGACTCCATGATGAGGCAGATAATACACCTTGCTTGTCTCACCTTCATCGGTAACCTCACTCATGTGATGTAGTTCCTTATACTCCGTCATGAAGTCCACATACAATTTTTTGAGATTTGGATCTTTTTCGAAACGTCTCCACAGAGAATTGAGACATCTCTCAGCGGTCCTCCTTGAATGTCCAAGATGAGCATTTTCGTCTACCTTCAGCGGCATCTTGACAATGAATCTACCATCGTTGTTGCGGGAGTAGCTACGCAAAAAATCTTCTTCGCATTGAATGGCTTCGGGACTAAGGCAAGGGGAGAGGTCATTCACCTCTTCTATTTCCCAGAATTTTTTCAAGTTTTCCTCTAAGGATTCTGTCAGTAAGTGACACGTAGAAATATTATTCCCATCTTGTGGGACTCTGCCAGTGGCGATCCAGCCGAAAACGGTTTCTTGGAGTAACAGCCCGGAATTTAAATTTATTCTTCCCTCCCTTATCCATTGGAAGAAGTTCTCCGCTCCGAGCAATACATCAATCTTTCCAGGAGAATGAAAATTGGCGTCCGCATACTTTATGTGGTTTGGAAGACGGAGGGAGGCAACGTTGACAGGCCTCATTGGAGTTAAACCAGTGATCTTCGGAACTAAAAGCAGCTCTATCTCCTCAGCAATTCTCTCCTCGTTAACAATCGTAGCTCGTATTTTCCTGCTGATGATGTTTGTTGCTCCGTTCAACCCGGACACAGATATATGTGTTCTTTCTTCTTTCAGCCCCAGCGATCTTGCACATGAGATGGTAATAAAATTCGATTGTGAGGCAGAATCGAGAAGTGCTCTGCAGGGTCTCCTTTCCCCGTTGATATCCATGATGCTTATCACCACCGTGGACAATAGCGTTTGCTTGCAGCTGTCCGAAACAAAACACTCCGATGTTGAACTTGGAGGGTCGAGCTCAGCTGAAGGGGTCATCTTTTTCTCTTCGCTGTCCTGTTTCTCCTCCCGTCCTCTTTCACTTTCTTTTTTCCCTTTTGACGTATTGTCGCTTACTTCTTGCCTATGGAGAAGGGTGTGATGTTTTCTGTCACACCGGCTACAACTTCTTGCTTGACAACCGGCTATGCGATGTGAATTCGAGAGGCAATTGAAACATAGACCTTTCCCTCTCACTAAATGAAAGCGTTCCCCCGTTGGCATGTTCAGAAATTTCCGGCATTTGTAAATTGCATGCTTTCCGGAGCAAACTAGGCAAGATTCGCGCTCTTTTGTCTCCAACACCAAATTTTTTACTCCTCCGGCATATTTTGGTGCTTTCACTCTTACCGAAGAAGAATCGATGTTTGATCTTTCGATGCTCTCTAGCACAGCGCAACGTTTTTGGAGAAATTCTAGAAAGTCCTTCCACTCAGGCACTTCATTGGAAGATAAGGACATTTCGTAACTCTTTCTTGTTTCCTTGTCAACCCTTTGAAGCACGATGTTTATCAGAAGCGACTCTGAGAGCTTGTCGGTCCCCAATCCGACGAGCTTCAGTGCTCTAAGATGTTTGCAAAGTTCATCCACTAGCTTTCTGAGATCCCTCGAGGATTCTCTTTCTAGCCTCTGGAAACATATAATGGCATTGATGTGGCTGTTCACTATGAATCGCTTGTTTTCATATCTCATTTCCAAGGCCTTTATCAGTTATGAGTAGGTATCATCTGGCGTTTCCACATGTTTTGCCTCTCCTTCTAGCGATGATCGTAGGTAAAGCAGTTTCTGTCCATCCGAAAGTCCACCGTTGTTGCCGATGACCGCAGTAAAGTGGCACTTGAATGTGTTCCACTCTTCAAATGAACCAGCAAATTTGGCTAACTGCAGCTCAGGGAGTTTCATTTGTAGCCCTCGCCTGCCTTGAGCCTTCCCAGATGATTCTGTTTCTGAGCCTATGCTCACTACATCTAAGAGAAGTCTATCTAGTCGAACCTTGATTCCTTCTATCCTGTCCTCAAGACAAAGGAGTTCTTCTTCCTCTTTTTCTACCTCCTCGTCCTTGAGCACTTCAAAGAAGTCGTTTCGTAGATTTCTGGTGTCAGCCGCGATTTCAGCGACACTGCTCAATTTGTTGCGAATTTGAACGATGTCCATCAGTTCAGCATCATCAGTTAGCTGTCCTTCAAGACGCGAGACTTTCGCCTTGATAGTCCCTCTTTTCCTATTTAGGACGGTGATGCGCTCCATAGTGGTTTGAATGGCGTCTTTCCTCTACCTCCGGTGCTCCGACGGACCAATGTATTTTCGTGGACTGTATGTTTGTTTTCAGTAGCTAACTAGTTCTCACCAGAGACAGAGAATCGAGGCACATAAGTTCGCAACACTATGGAGTAACAATAATAACTAATTTAATTGCTTAAAAACAGCTTAGAAACAATCATTAAGATGGGCGAACGGAGGCCCCGTAAAGTACGTGCGTGTCTCTCAAGTAGAGAACCCAAACTTAAACTTATTGAGGAGCGCGCTGTAAGAGAGAGAAGAAAAGACCGACCCTCCCCGGAGAGGTCGATCCCCCCACTCTCTCCCAAAGCGCCTCCCTACGGCGAATCACAAATACATGGATACGCACGGGCTTTAACAGAGATTAAAAAATTAAAGAGTGAAGAAAACATACCAAGATTAAGACATTTTAAAACATGCCGCCTGAATTAGCAGTTAGGAAAACGTGGGTGAAATTTTAAACCCATAAAAAAAAATAAGATGAATAACCATATTTAAAAATTCAGAATATGCTTCTAGAAAATCCTTAGCATTATTACAGGTTTTTTTAATTCTTGAAAGTTGTCCAAAAAAAATATTTTTCGGGCTATAGACGTTCAGAAAGTGAGAGGAAATAAAAAGCCATGATTGAATAATCATGACCAATAAATAGCTAGTAATAACTGTTGTATGACAGCATTCAATTAGCTGACCCTCTTATATTACATGTATAATCTTAATGCGATCATAGACAAACTAATTATTTACTATAAGAGAAATAAAGGAAAAATTGAATAACTTCTTATAATTGCTTTAATTTTCATCAAGTCGAATATGAGTATTTATTCGAGCTATAGTAATTCAATATTTAAAAAAAGAAAACGTGATCTTATTAGACATATGATTTAATCAGGTATGAAAACCGGTCCCACCTCCACGTTGCTATTCCTCTCGAACTTCTAACGCATAGGATGCGCATAGTAATATATGAAAGATGTTCGGAATTTTCAATACACTAGGACGCATTAAAGACGTTTTAACAACACCAAAACGAAAAAAAAAAATTGATTCTACACGTATATACTTCCATGTAGAACATTTAAAGATAAATCTCTTCCTTGGAGAAAAATACAAAACAGCGAAATCCCATGTAACGATTCAAAGTATTCAAATATTTACATTCAATTCCATCCGAATTCTTTAGATGGAAATAGGGGAGGAAAAAAATCTCTACGTATGGAAAAAAACAAATACCGAAAAAGGAAACAGTTTTTGAAATATTTTCTTAAAGGAAAAAATGACTCGGCACCTTGCAAAAGAACTCGACGGGATGAGATTTTCTTACCTACTCAAAAGATATGGAAAAGAAATAAAAAGAAAGGAAAAAATACACTTATTTTTCATTTGCAATTTAAAAAAAAATAATGCATTATTAGCACCTTACGCGAATGATAAAATAGCATGACATAAATGTAATTGAAAAAAAAATTGATTCAAAATGAAAGAAACTTTTCAATTCGTAAAATGATGAAAAACATTTGAGATACAATCATAAATACTTAGGTTTTAACGAAAATCTTTAATTTTTCTTTTAGTTTCAAAATTTAAAATTTCATTTTAAATAGGATTTAAATAAATAAGATTTTAAATAAATTTTAAATAAGAGTCAATGAAATCTCATCTTTATAATCATTTTATGAACAAAGAATTTTCTTTATTTTCAATCAATTTTTATTCAATTATAAAAATTGATGTCATGTTATTTTATCATTCGCACAAGGTGTTAATGCATGTTTTTGAAAAATTTTAAAATAATAAGTATTTAATATATATATAAAACTTTTTACTAGCATAGAATAGCATATAAAATTAAATATATGAGTATCAATTTTGCGTTCCATCAATGATTAAAAAATAATTTTAATTATATTTCTACTAGAGCATAATTTTCATCATGTTATCTCGACACTGCATACTGTTGTCGATTGCAACATCTACTTTAAATATGTTTCTTCTTTGTTGTCAATTGGCAACTTCGTGTTGGAGACATTCATTACTCTCATTTTTACATTTTCGTTCGAAAACCATTCATAGATGACAATACAACTCTTCAACTAACAGAAGAAATACGAACTTTCTGCAATCTGTCAGAAAAAAAATCACGCAGTGATGGGTTGAGATGTTTTGTTTGCATTTATTATTATTTTTTTTTCAAGTAGAAGTTTGTAATCCGAGTTTTTTTCCTTCTACAATTTGAATTACAAAGAAGGTGCATGTATATTTTGGGGAAATAATATTTCAATACTTTATTTTATATGCGCTTTTGTGTCCTGCTTAGGACCCTTCATAAGCAGTACAATTCGAAACAGATTTTTTAAAATATTTTCCTATGGGAAAAGTTATCAGCTCAAAAAAAGAAAAAAAAAATTATGCACTGTAGGAATAAAATGTAGAAAGCCTCTTAAAACTTAAGAAAACGCGATATTATCAGACATATTATAATAAGGTAAGAAAGATATTCAAAATTAAAAGAATAGAATATTTAGAGAATATAGTATATACACAATCGATATATGTGTACCAAATTTGAAATATATCAAATGTTAAATAAAACTTTTAACGATATTTCTACTAGATCATATTTTTCGTCATTTTAAAAGGTAGAAGACCCCTTTCATAAAAAAACCGCGATATTATCACACACATAATAATTATTTATGAAAGATATTCAAAATATATATTCACTTCGGCATGATGCATTGAAAAAGTTTTCAACAAAACCAAAACGAAAAAAAAACTGATTCTACACGCATATACTTCCATGTAGAACATTTAAAGAGAAATCTCATCCATTGGAGAAAAACACAAAACAGCGAAATCCCATGTAACGATTCAAAGTATTCAAATATTTACATTCAATTCCATCCGAATTCTTTAGATGGAATTGGGGGAGGAAAAAATCTCTACATATGGAAAAAACAAATGTGGGAAAAGGAAACAGTTTGTGAAATATTTTCTCAAAGAAATAAAAACGACTCGGCACCTTGGAAAAGAACTCGACGGGAAGAGATTTTCTTACCTTCTCCAAAGATATGAGCAAAGAAATAAAGAAAAAAGGAAGAGACTATTTTCTTTCAGCAACTTTATTTCTCGTCGACCAGTCGGAGAAAATCTCTCCGAAAAATCTCAAGAGTGTAGTTAAAACAAACGAAAACAGGGCCCTAACCGACTTCCATTAGGAATGATGAAGTGGCAGGCAATTGTATGGGATTAAATTCGCGGATGAAATAAATTATAACGCACACGCACTCTCGCCCCTTTAACCACCGCTAGCCTAGCTCCACATCCTAGCTTTTCTCGGCCTCTGGAAACGGGAGGGAGTGAATAAATACCAGCAGGAAAACGAGATATAGGAGCAAGTTGATGCGGAAGTTTGAGGGAAGAAGAGCGTGTATATATTTTCGTTTGCCAGGCGCCTATTGATTATATCATTTGCTTCCTCTCTTCCGGCTAAAAGAAATAAAATGAAAAAAAAAAAAATAAACTCGTACTAAAATTGAAAGGAGGAGGAGAGAAATGGTCAGACCACGAGAAAAGGTTATTGCAAAAGATCGTGAGTGAATTACAGTTTTGATGCAGTCATTTATGAAGTGATGAATATTGGATACACAAGGTTTCTGGAAAATAACTAGGCAACTTTGAGAGTGATTGACGGGGGTACGGTTAGCGAGAACAATTTAATGTCTGCGGTATTTTTATTGAGGTACTAGTTAATATTGAACCATATTGAACTACAGTAGTTACTTTTAAATCCAGACTCCTCGGAACCTGATTACGGATTGTAGAATCTTTCGGATTATGGGTCCACTTTTGTTTATTTGCCAAGTTTTCATATTTATACTTATTTATTTATTAGATAAAACGTCACAAAAACATACAAGGCCGAAAGACAAAATTTAAACTGCAAAATAAAAAAAAAGAAACAAGAAAACTACAAAACAAATACTGTTTGATTAATCCTTCTATCGATCATATACAATAACTCACAGGTGGGACAATTTTCTTGGCAAACTTGAGAGAAAAAGTGCACAAAAACAATAATACTCAATAAAACTCAAATAATACACAATAAACAATAATACACTATATCCAAATTTAACTTTCTTTTTTCTTAAGAATACTACTTAAATGTTTAAATGTTACCCCTCTCTCTCAAATTATATTAGTTAATTATCAAACAAAATAAACTATTCATCATCCGATGTTGCAAATACGCAATTTATAACAGCTTTTTTTTTTATATTATGAAATGACAACTGTTGCCCATTAGTGCCATTAAACGCATTGCAGAACCTTTGAGCAAAAAAGCATAAATATATTTTTGACAATTGTTTTCCTCGGTAATGGTATGTGATGTAGATTTTCGTTCGTGTACTACTTCTTTGTGTAATTTCTCTGCTGGGACACCAGTCACAGGATTTTTATACATAAACAGCAATACTTTGTAATTTTATAGCAATAAGTACAATATTTTTGTTATAGCAGTAATATGTCTCTTTGACCACTTTGATTCATTTCTTCCAAAGGAGACTCAGATAGGCCATTCGTGTTGTATAGCTATTAACATAAAAAAATAGTTTTTTTATACGGACATCCTCTACTGAAAAACAAAAGTAGAAAGTAGTTGCCCTATATCTTCTAAGGTTAGCAAAAGAAATTCTAAATTTTTGGGCTTGATATTGGCTAAGATATTTGAATTCGAAAAAAACAGCATATAGCCTACTAATGGAAAATGCGTTTTCCCTTCATTCGTGTCGCTTTTTCATGTGTCATATCCTTGGGACGACAACAACCATTGTCAAGGGCGCCGCGGTGAGCCGTCTAATGTGGAGCTGCGGATACATATCCACTAGGGCAAGGGAGCCGCGTAAGACATAAGTTTGAGAACCACAGCTGTATGAATGTAGCTCCCATTTCATTCCATTTTTACCTAGAAATTTCTTTACCTTAGAAAATGAAAGACTTCATTTTTTGAATATGTTTACATTGGATGAGCGCAGGTGTCGAGGAGATATGATCGAAGTGTTCAAGATTTTCAATGGGATGGATAGGATGGACCATGAACTTTTAGTACACCGCCAATCGACTGCTTTTACAAGGGGACACCAGTATCGATTGGTGAGGGACAATGCAAGGTTATGGTGTCGCAGGGAATTTTTCTCCAATAGGGTTGTTAATAAATGGAATAGCTTACCCCCGGAGGTAGTAAATTGTAACACAATTGACACGTTTAAAAAGAAATACGATAAACATGTTGGGGTAAATCGAGAAGCTATCCATTCTTAGAATAAGACAACCATAAGTATTCTTTATGGGCATTGTATAATATTTTATCATGTGTATATATTGTTTGTAATTTGTGTTAATTGCATTTTTAATTGGGTTGCTGTATTTTTGAAACATATGACAACCATATTTTTATGGGCATCTTTTTATCAGCCACCTCGTTGGGCATTTTGCCTGTTGTGGTGTTGTATTTGTATTTGTATTTGTATTTAATATTCGGCTAAAAGAAATATTCTTTACCGGGCCCCAGTTGCGAATCACACTACTACTATAACACCGTAAATGCAGCTCATAAACATTCTTCTGGGAAATTTCTAACGTGCTTCGAACGTTTTCTTCGTTGTTTGTTGGTGCGTATATCATGCGTGGCTAAAGAAGTCCATGATGGCAATGTTCAACAGCATTAAGCCTGAGTGTGCAGTAGAATAATAACAATCTGTCTGAATTTTCCAGCCAAAACTCTGTCCAACAAGTGGTTTTGAGTGACCATAAGTAGGTGGAATCGGTGCAAGATGAATGCGATTTTAACCACGAACTTGAAAAAAAAATTATCTAAATTCAACAAATTTGTTAAATAGGGTTCTACTGTATTGCAAAGCATTGATATATGAATTCAATAAAATATTTTGATACAACGGTGCCTTGCCGACCAAGAAGAAAACGTTGTAGAGGAATTATCGTTATATCGAGAGGCAGCAGTTCAACATCAGAACATCGGCATTGCCAAAGAAGGATGGAATAATTGTAGAGAGATTTATCATTATATCGAGTATCGTGATTGAAAGTGTCTTTCGTGAACACCGTAGCGAGGTTTCACTGTATAAAAATTAAATGCAGTGAAATCTCGATAGAACGATATTCGGCTAACCAAGAAAAAATAGCGTTGTAAAGGCATTATCGCGTTACATCAAGAGGCAAAATTACCATCACGTTCTAACAAATTCATGCTGGTGTGGAGATCTTTCCTAAATCGTCTTTGTAAGAACCACTAGAAAATGTGCTTTTAAGTATTTATTCGCTTGTAATTGATTAATGAAATTCGATTTGATGCGTTGCCTCTGTAAAGACGTTCGCTGCATTGAACTCTTGTGTCTTAAACAAAAAGTAGCAACGCCAACATCAGCAACACTTTTGGTTATCATGTGATGCAGAATACCAATGTTATGAGACACTCTCGGAAGAATGAAAACCGGCAAAGAGTTTGAAAATTATCGAAAGTGTTTTTGAGCAAGATTTAAAAAAATATCGAATTTTATATAATAAAATTTCTTCGAAATGCATCGTTGCAAAGAGATTTGTCGTAGCAAAGAGTACCGTTGTACCGAGAGGAGTTTGGCATTTTAGACTATAAGCAAATCCAAACAAGATTTGAAAATTATCGTTGTAGAGGGATTTGCCATTATTTCGAACATCGTTTTAGCGAGGTTTCACTGTAACTGTACTTCTCTTTCATAAATTTAGTTTTAAATCATATCAAAAATATATTTTGCTCATTAATATATCAAAGCAATAATTTGTAATACTTTTTCTTTCAATATTTTTCATGATCAAAATTTTAAAAAAAAATTGAAGTTGAATCATTAATTTTGAAAATTAATGAATGATAATCTAAGGGGCAACACCGTATTACACTCATTAGCAATTGTGAAATTTATTTTCCATCAACATTATGTTTTCTATTTGATTTACTATATTCTGCAATTATTTAGAGATGAACGATGTTTCTTATGCGCGGAAAGCTTTTATTCCATTTAAACTCTAATTAAATTTCCCTAAATGATTAAAATTACTTTCTTACGCTAAAATATCGCTCTTTGCGATTTTTTCTTCTTCAAATTAAACATTCAATTGAAAAGAGAAAGAGAAGAACATTATTTATATTTAGTGATATAAGAACCTCATGTTGCAGTAAACTACTGTAAATGTGTAAATAGATAAACAAAATATCGCGATTTATATTTCGCTACTTTTTCTGTTTAAATTCTAGATTACAGAGAAAAAATGTCTTCATTATTCGATTCAAATCAAGATATGATTCCGACATTTAATTATTGCACAACACGTTAACAAATTGATATCGAAAATTATATCGTAAACTAATTGTAAAACTAAATTAAACATGATTTAATAAGAAATTTCGAAACATTTTTAAATGTATTCACTCGAATGTTAAAGTTCTCTTAATTTGCCTAAAAAACATTAATGCATGGTGGCAATTATTTTTCATTCGCTTATAATTGGTAAATTATTTTAAAACGATTAATTTCCTGAAAAGTTATCATTTTTGCTATGGAATTAAATATTCATGCATGTGTTTTAGAAGATTTTTCTAAATTACCAAAATACAAAACTAACTAACTTTTTGAAAAACAGTATTTTATTTATTTTGTGTCTTTAGAACAAAACAACTAACAAATTCCCTTGACAGATCGTAAAGACCTCTTGGGAAAACGTGCTGATCATGTTATATTAAAAAAAAATGACCTACGAAAAGTTTATATGATAACTATGTTTACTATAAAATCATCATAATTATTTTTATTACCATTTTCTTCTACTTATACATTTCGTAATGTTGTATAGATGATGGGTCAAAGTTTTCTGTAGAGGGTCCTAATGAGTACCATGGTATTATTGTGTTTAATGTTCGATGTTTTTTATTAAATAATATCTGTTTCTAAATAACCTATTCGGTTATAATTTGATAGGAATATTTATCACGTTGTTTACTTTTCCATAGGACAGATACACCGTTTACTTTGAAGGCTAATCAAATGCAAACTGATTATGTCGTTAGCTAACCTTCTGATGCCACTGTCAGTTTCGGGTTACAGAGCAATTGCGAGTTCGATCTCAATGTTTTCCCCCAGTGATGATGGTTCTCATCTTCAGGAGATTTTCAACTGGAACTTACCACTGTAGAAAGGTAGAAAACTAAGCCTGAATAGCTGATTCCAGTGCCTTGAGCTTTCAAAGAATTGAAAAGTCTCAAATTCCTTCTCTCCACAATATTCACATTTAGCATAACTTCCAGCGAAACAAGTGACATTTATCTACAATATATTTTATTTATGTTTTTGATAAGAAAAAAACAAGATACAATACGCCTCCTTTTTTTCCCGAGAGCTTTGCCTTTAACGTGTATATGTTTAAGAGCAAGATGGATTATTTTGGAAAAGAAAGGGAGCTGCATCTGTTCACGCCAATTTTTATTACTTTTTGGAACATTATTTGTTTATTTAATTCATATATTTTTTACGGTTACTTGTTTATAAGAGAGTAGCAATGTTGTTTTGAAATAAAATACTCCTCCATTTCAATTTCAATGGCGAAGAAGGTTAGGGCACAGTGTACTCAATACCCCAAATAATGAAAAACGGGAAGTTTCAGCAGAATAGATAATCACTGAGCTTCACTCTAAAAAGTACAGATTAGTATGTTTAAAATTAATGTTGAATTCAATAGCTGTTAAAACAAATTGATTTGAGTTTACTGTGCAAATAACAACTCGTATCTGTAACCATTTCTTTTTAAACAAGAATCTCTATTATGATGTATAAATACTTGAAAAGAGAAATATCAAATGCAATTCAAGTGAAAGGGAACAGGAATGATGGAGTCTTTGGTGTCGGTTTATAATAATAGTATACTTTGAGGGAAAGTGAACATATATGACCTTATATTGAAGATTAATGAGACGTCTCAAGCCTAACTCTCCAGGGAATTGGAGCATCTGCGAAAACCTCTTTATGCCGAAAATCGTATCCTAAATCATTTTCCTTCAAGAGATTCCTCCCTTTTTTGTTATTTTTGTTCCTTTTTTCGAAAATGGAGGGAAAATTTTTCCCTCCCGAGATTCGGAAGACGGTGCTTATGTTTAATAATAATCGAGCATCCATTAACATATTTATTAGAAGTCTCTGCCGACATTCTGTTGACAACAACGAAATACACATGATGATGATGATGCAGCTTATTAAATAAGAGCTTCTCTCACCCACACAAACAGAGGAAAATCTATGGAAGCAGAAGCGGTCTCTTTTGCGAGAGAAAAGCGAAATTTCATAAACCGTTAGTAATAAAACGCAGTCCGGTCTTTAATGGAAATCTATGGAAAACCAGGTTTTACCGGAGAATTCCCGCGAGTAAATGCCCGTGTAATCAGATATTCATCAGAGCAAAGTAAAAATTTCCGGCTAGGGATCACGTTGTTATTGTGAAAATTATGTTTGATAAATCGTGTCAGTGGTAAAATTAAGTGCATTACTCGATAAAATCATTATTATTGTTATGGAATTAATTGAGAACACGGAAACCTTTATTAAGGCTTTATTTTGACGTTTATTTTCTCTTGAACAAGTTAATTTGAGAATCATTTTAGCATTTCTGCGATTCTTTGCACAGGGAATGCATAAAATTCACTTAAAAGTGAAATGTCGACTCATTTATTGAAAGGTCCTACCGTGTAAGTTCATGAAAATAAAAACAAATCATCATAGTTTCAATACGAACATATGAATTCACCGAAATTTTGATTTTATTTAACTTGCTTAAAAATTCTGGTGATAGAGTGCGTTTTACACAAAAAATAAAAAAACACACATAGTGAATTTTCTATCAAAAATGCAAATCCACAATTCTTTTTTCGTTCTATTTTAATCTCGAGGGCTTTTTAACAGTTCTTGTAGGGTGAGAGTTCTCTCAGCGCCGTCTTGAGGCATGAGTCCAGGGACCTCAGACATGGGCGTATGTAGGATAGACCCTGTAAAGGGGCACAAATCGATTGGAGGTGGGGCCCAACGAATCTCTTCCAGAGACTTTTCAGTTACTAATTTTCAAAAAATCTTTCAAATTAACAGAAATTGATCAAGATAGCATACATATGTATTGTATTATATTCGGTATTTAGATTATTTTACAAAGTGTTTAAAAACCATTTTTAACTTTTAATAGTCTCTTACGATCAAGGACGTAACATTGTGTCCAAACACCAGTGAAATAAATTCAAACAAACCTATCTGTTTCCTTTTCTCGCTCCTCATCACCACAAAACATTGCTGCAATCCTATAGAAAAAAAGTAGTTCTTTTCATCTCCGTGATGAGGAAGAAAAACTTCTAAGATGAAATATTGACGCACGCAAAGGGGGGGGGGGGGTTGTGGGGTTCTAACCCCTCCCTCTCAAGCCGAGATTAGCCGAGATTATAGGGTTATTTTTCAGGAAAAAACGTAGCCCTCCCCCCTTGAGAAAATTCTGTGTACGCCTATGGTTGTACTATTACATGTACATAAAAAGGGAAAGAAAACAGGTAGGTGAGAGTGTAAAGAAAAATATATTTCATACCTTCTATCTCTTATTTGTAATATTACAGATAAGAGAGAGAGTACAGTGAACTTCGGTTAACGAGCAAAAAGTTTGAACAAATTTTGACTCGGTTAACGAGTGATGGTTCGCATTACGAGCAAAAATTGTACGCATTTTTATTTATTTATTTTCACGTTATAAAAACTGAGGTAATGGTTTTTGCTTTCACCCCACACGTGTTATGGAATTATGGGTAATATTCTTCCCTACTGTATCCGGTGAGCGTTCCTCAATCGGAAAATTAACACATGGGCGAGTGTGAATATTTACGATACGAAACTACATGGTGATTCGATTCAGAAAAGATGGGAAAAACTTTAAGAGATGATAGTACACACCAATACAAACAATTGTCATCAAAGAAAGCATGGTCTAAAATGAAACGCAAACGCGCTAGCGCGTTTCGAAATGACGGCTTCTCAAACATTAAAATGGCATTCCTGTTGAAATTTATCGGGAGAAAAAGAACACCATTCACGCAAATGTAACTTGTGGAAGAAGAAGAAACAAAACCGTATGCAAATCTGCGTCACATTTAATGGAAGGCGTGGATATCAGCCAACACGTTACAACTGTTAGAACGGTTGCATGCTGGAATAATTTCACAGGGATGGCGTCCGCGCCTTTTATCAAATGTGACGCAGATTTGCATACGGTTTCTTCTTCTTCCACAGGTTACATTTGCGTGAATGGTGTTCTTTTTCTCCCGATAAATTTCAACAGGAATGCCATTTTAACGTTTGCGGAGTGGACGTTTCGAAACGCGCTAGCTCGTTTGTGTTTCATGTCAGACTATGAATTCTTTGCTGACAATTGTATGTACTCTCACCTCTTAAAGTTTTTCTCTGAATCGCCCTGTAAATGTAGCGTAGCAGCGATGCGTATGTGCACTTGAAGTTTTTTAAAATTCTGCTTGAAAAAAACTGTGGGTTTATTACATTATTCAACGTGATTTTGAGGGGGGGGGGGGAAGCTGGCTCATGAACAGGATCCATTACTTGTCGAAGAGAATTTGGGCTTGGGGAAAACCATGGATTGTAGGGGCATGAGGATGGCATTCAAGAACTAGTGGTGAAAAACATCTAGACGTTGACGGTTAATGAAGTGATGGATCTCTCTCTCCAGCAAGACTTCATGGAAGGTTTCTCGTCTAAGGAAGAGAGAAGTAAAGAGGAGTCCCTCTCACACAAAGTGAGATTTGAGAGATTTGTAGAATATGGGAATCTGTGCAAAACTCTGTAGAAAAGAACCACCCAAATAAAGCTGAAGCAATGGTCAAGCAATGAATGTCTCCAACGAACGCTGCGACTTACAATTTCCCAGAAATCCTAAGAAAAAGGGAAAAGCAATATCATTGGCTAAGGCTATTTTTGAAAGTCACGCAAAAAGATTAAGTTAGCAAACAACAGTGAGTCTGTAAATCGTATAAATAATAGTCCTCCTCTCTCTCTCGCCGTTTAGAGTAAATTAATTTGTAAACATTATCGTATTGTATGTTTTTATGGCGTTATTTTATTGCATTATGTATAATTATTACTGTGTTTAATTATTGATTGAATGCCGTTTTTATTAGACATTTTTATGTGAATGAATAATTGTGGAACGAATTATCCCAGTTTCCATTATTTCCTATTGGGAAGGTTCATTCGCATAACGAGCACGTTGGAGAAATGAATTAAGCTCGTTAACCGCACTTCCACTGTATATTGTTTTCCTTTCATCGGTTTATTTTCTTACTCTTTTCTGCTTTTTCTTCGCTTCCTTTTTCTAACATGTCATTAAGTTATAGCAATGTAATCAAAACTTGTATCGTATTTATCTCCGATTCGTCAAGCAGAGACCATCTGAATTTCTCACCAATTGCTTGTTAGCGAAGCAATTAAAACCGTCGGAAAACAGTTACACATATGTGCACCTCCGGAGCAGAGGTTATAGAAATTTTCAGATATTTTTTTATAGAATGAAATTCGGCTTTGTAACATAAATGCTGTCGCAAATAATTCAATCGTGTGACAATTTGTTGGATTTTAATGAATTCTTACGAGTCTAGTGGCTTTCGTGGTCCGTCCTGCACATGATCATTTACTTTAATTTACTTAAATTTTACTATATGTTTCTGTACTAAAATCGAAATAAAATACTAGTGGAATGCAATAATAATTTATACCGTTTGGTGTAATTTAGTGTCTGTTCAAGAAACGATTACAATTACATTGAAAATGATGTTATGTTATTTTATTGTATTTTGGAAATCATCAAACAGTGAGTGGAGCGGGGATTAATAATAGAAATTCAAGCTTATATTAGCTTCCATTGGGCATAAATAATGCAAGAAGGGGAATACGAACATGATTTATACGTATATATCTAGATTTCCAGACGTCTGATTTCGTATAAATGGAACATGCTCATGAGATCTAATTCGTATTTGCATATTAGACAGTTATGAATATGGCTTGATTACAATCGTGGAACACCACGACGTCTAGTCATTATGTATCAGTGACTAGTGTCGCGATAGAATCGTAAATTTCATATCATACCACACATACAAGCGTATTTATATATTTAATAAACCGTATTGGATTGCCTTGATTGCAATGTATGATTTGAAGCCGAGAGTCAATAAGTCTCTTTCCACCATATTTTGTTACAAAATGATTATAGCTATAGGTTCGATATTAAAATGCAGAATCATGGGAAGATGTGAAGGCAGGTATAACCCGAAGGAGGATCGGATTATGTGTAACGAAATTTTTCCCTGTTTCAGCACTTTCGTATAAATTCTAGCACTTTCACATACACGAATATGTGTAAGGATATGCTATAAAGGGAATTTTCGAAGAAAATAATAAAACTAATTAAGTACTGTATGAGACAAATGAATTCTCTTAGCAATATGTATATTTTTATTAATCTTCTCAACACCCATTTATGTGTGTGTTTAATACTGTAAATTAAGGGGGTATTGTACCTTGTAACATTTTGAAAAACTGGTTTTTAGTAGAAATATCATTAAAAATACTATCTAACCAGTAATTTATTTCAAATTTGATGCACATTTTTTTATGTGCTATACTGCGTCAAAACAGTGTTCCGGTACATACCAGCCCACGGTGTGCTGGATTATCAAAATCACTAGATTACTGGACGTTTGCTGAGAAAGCCTATTTGAAAATACAGATGATGCTTATTAAAATCATGGATAATGCTATTGTTATGCTTTTTGAAAATTACGGAACAGACCAGTTTCATAACATGGAAAATAATTTCTTTATAGTCATCAGAATTGGGTTTGTGTTACATTTTTTTTTCTCTCCAAAAGTTTTTTCGCGTATTTGGACACTGAAGTTGAACCAGACTTTTTTTCCCCCAATGAATTATAATTTTCAGCTTTCAAGACTAAGTGGGAGATCAGAAGGTGCAATGGTCCCCCTACAGTGGAGACAAATGAGTTTATTCCTTGTGTTCCTAGTCAGCTTCTTTCACTTTCAAAGTTACTTGGCTGAAAGATTTTCTCAAAGGATTAATGGAACGTACTCTATACACTTGAAAAAAGAATATCATAATTCGTAATTCACATCAGGATGTTGCATTCAAACTCCTCATAATGACTGAATAACACTAATAATAATAATAATTATTATTATTATAATTATTATAATAATAATTATTATTATTCAGTCCTTTAAAATCTTGCATTTATTATTATAATAATGAACGCAGGATTTTAGCTTAAAACAATAATAATCTGTTTCAAAACAATGTGGGAAAGGGAAACGGCAGATTGAACATTTTGCAACCGTTTTGTGTAGAAAATAAAAACCAAATTGTCCCGTATCATGCGAATCCCGTTCAATTAAACTGGAGGTATGGTCATCATATTTGCTTTTGGATTGCTGTCTGATATAGTAATCGATTGTTTATTGTTATCGGAAACCCAGAGTCTTTATGACATCACATTAAGCGCCGTGTACCGTATAAACTTCTGTCTGTATAAACAGACACGCAGTGACATATTTTCACTTCTATGGGGGGCTTGAAGAAAAAAACTGGATACTGAACGGGTAGGATTGGCTCACGGCGGGCTTATCGAGAGTGTACTGTATCTCCAATTATTGTTTTCATTCTGCAGTTTCAAACATTAAGGAAAAAAGAGCATCACTAACACCTTACACACTAAAATTTAGTATGCCGTCGATGTAGTTTAATAAAAATGTATTGAAAATGAAGAAAATTGAATTCATGAATGGGCAAAAGATTGCGATTTCATAAATTCAATCTTATTCGAAATTAAATTTTAAAATTTAAATTTTCAAAAAATAAATTCATGGGTTAAATCATTAGAAAATTTAATTTAAGATTAAAATTTTCAAGAAAAAAAAAAAGGGAATTGTTTTTCTTTTTTCAAATCTAGTGTGTATTTGGATCATAAATATTTTACCTCCTTTTATGAACTGAGGAGCTTCCTTTATTATGAGGCAATTTCAATTCAATTATATTGATGTCACGATATTTTATCATGCTAATATATTATGATGATGAAATATCGTGATAATATATTATATTAGAAAATGGAAAAACTCAAGCATTCCCAACCTTCTCTTCGAAATATGTATGCCAGATGGCAGCGTCAGCAAGAGCACGAAACAAGCCCAACTCTCACAACATAAATACTTTAAGGGCCACACATACACTCAAAACACTCATTTTGGCATGTACCGATTCGTTCCGCAGAAGGATGTACGAGATGCATGTACAGTGTTAAGTAGTTGTAGTAGTGCTATTTTATCATGCAATAAGATGTTAGAAATGCACCTTTATCCTAATACGTTTAATAAAAATTTGCAAAAAGAAATGTATAACTGATATGTAAAATATTTTATCGGCATAACACATATAATACAACAGATACGGAAAACTGGCTGAATGAAGAGATGTCGGTGTTTCAGGGAAGGAAAATTCATCTCTGCCGTCACGGATACCCGAACCCCAGTCTCTCGTTGTCCAGACCGAGTGCTCTACCTACTAAGTGAGGGCAGAGTTCCCGTGAGGGCAGTGATGAATTTTCCTTCCCTGAAACATCGATATCTCTTCATTCAGCCAGTTTTCCGTACCTGTTGCATTAACGGGAAGAGTCACGTCTTTCTACATAACATATAATAATTGGAAATATGGGTAAGAAATTTGAAATAAATTAATAGTTACATAAGTAATATTTTTAATGATATGTTTACTTTACTAGAGAAGGCTTTTGAAGCTTTTTGACAATGTTAAAAGGTCATGAGATCCCATAAAATTTATTTTATGCAATTAAAAAATGAAATAAACCCAAGATAATTTTTTTTAAATTTATATTTAGAAACAAAAACAAATAATCATTTTTTTCAGAAACAAGAAAAAAAAAAGAACACGTTTTATTTCAATATTAAAGTTGCCGTTTACACAGAAGCTCCAAGTGGATACACGTAATTAAAATTCCAAAATACAATCAAATTAAAATTCGAATTTTACTTATTCAAAATAGTTGAAAGGGACTCAAATTTGTTTCTTCGTGTAAAACATTTTGTAAGTCATGCACCAGTAGACGATTAGCTACTTACTTTGCGATAAGATAGTGGGAAAACATGGTTGGAAGAATCGTTGACGAGAATGTAAGTCTGGTAAGAAAAAAATCCCCTCAAGAACAACACTTTCAACTCGATAATGAGTATCATAACATACTACAATATTTTCTTTTTTCCCCTCCCCTTTTGAGTACTCACAACTCTCATGAATAAAAATACTCTTGAGATTACGATTACTTAGTAATTTAATGATTTTCCAAGCGTCTACTCAAAATAAGCCTTCCTAAAAGGGGTTTTTAAAGGCAAGATACTGAAGTTAAGAAAGCAGCTGAATTGAGGAGAGCGTACTTGAGTCGGAAAACGTACGTATGAATAAATAAATACATTAGTATATCTTGAGGGATAATGAAAAAGATTATTGGGTTTTCTCAAGAAAATCTCGTTGAATACGAGAAGGTAGAGTCATCTACTCAGTCAAATAGATTACAAATACAAATACAAATACAAATACAACACCACAACAGGCAAAATGCCCAACGAGGTGGCTGATAAAAAGATGCCCATAAAAATATGGTTGTCATATGTTTCAAAAATACAGCAACCCAATTAAAAATGCAATTAACACAAATTACAAACAATATATACACATGATAAAATATTATACAATGCCCATAAAGAATACTTATGGTTGTCTTATTCTAAGAATGGATAGCTTCTCGATTTACCCCAACATGTTTATCGTATTTCTTTTTAAACGTGTCAATTGTGTTACAATTTACTACCTCCGGGGGTAAGCTATTCCATTTATTAACAACCCTATTGGAGAAAAATTCCCTGCGACACCATAACCTTGCATTGTCCCTCACCAATCGATACTGGTGTCCCCTTGTAAAAGCAGTCGATTGGCGGTGTACTAAAAGTTCATGGTCCATCCTATCCATCCCATTGAAAATTTTGAACACTTCGATCATATCTCCTCGACACCTGCGTTCATCCAATGTAAACATATTCAAAAAATGAAGTCTTTCTTCATAACTCAAGCCCTGTGTGCCAATAAGGACACGCGTAGCTCTTCTCTGCACCCCTTCAACCAAGTCTATGTCCCTCTGTAGGTATGGTCTCCAAAACCTTACAGCATACTCCAGTCCAGGACGAACTAAGCCTCGAAAAAGCGGAAGAATGACTTTAGGAGAACGCGAAGAGACCTTTTTGAAAATGAGACCAAGCATTCTATTCGATTTTTTGACAACCGCTGAACAATGTTCAGAAAACTTAAGTCGCTCGTCAATGAGAATTCCCAAATCGGTGACCCTAGTTGCATCCGGGATAGTGCCACCATTCAACTCGTAAGAGAACCGTGGGTTGTTCGAACCAAAATGAGCGACCATGCACTTATCTACGCTAAACGTCATGCTCCATTCATTTGCCCATGCTGCAATCTTGTTTAAGTTGGTCTGGAGCAACTCCCTATCGCTTTCATTCCCGATTACCCCCATTAGCTTCACATCATCTGCGAATTTGCTAGTAATTCCATCGATACCCTGATCGAGTTTATCGATAAAAAGTGAAAAAAGTATGGGGCCAAGGACACTTCCCTGAGGAACTCCACTTGTGACGTCTGTCCAACCAGAGAATTCCCCGTTCACCATAACTCGTTGCGACCTATCTCTTAACCACGATTCTATCCAATTCAGCAAGTTGCCCCCTATTCCAATCTCGTGTAAACGCTTCAAGAGTTTGCCATGTTGGACCCGATCGAATGCCTTCTGGAAATCAAGGTAAACCACGTCGACATTTTACCTTTAGAACGTGCGATCGAATGGTTTTCAATCGTTGAAATCAAAATACGCTGTAAAATTTGGTATCGTAACGGTAAAACACATCAGAACACTCCGAGAAAGAAACGTCGAATTTCACTAATTAATAAATATATTTAGATCGTTAAATAAGAATAAAAATGCACGGAAATTGGATAATATACAAAAAAGAAGGGAAATATAAATTGAAAAGTAATTAAATTTATTTATCTCCTAAATTATTCAACGATTAAACGCAACATTTTTTATTCGTGATGTACTATATTTTCCGACATTCATTCTCGATAGCTCAAAGGATTATTATGATTTTAATGCAAATGTATTACGTATTTTTGCTTGTAAAGAAATAAATTAATTTCAAATAATTTATTTTTCGGAATATATTAATTTTTTTTCCACTTTAATTTACAGTAAAATGCAAAAATACTAACAAAATATAGGAAAATTTAATTTTTCGTCTCTTTTTTTACAAATTTCTTATTAAGTATCGTAATGGAAATTCCTGATATGTTTGTGATTCCATATGTTTTCATCATATTACATTTAATTCATTACATCATATTATACAGCAGATATCTCTACAACCGTTGCCGTTAGAAACGTACTTTCAATTAAAAAGGGTTCTCCTACAACGTGCAGTTTCTTAAAATCTCAAAACTTGTTTGAGGGGTCATATACATTAACAAATAACTTTTTATACAGTCTCCGTGTTCTAGAACTTTCAATTATTGGAACGTATATCCCACTGTGAAAAATCATTTACAAAATATTATTTCTATTGAAATATTAAGTATATAAAATCCCTCTGTTTTGGAAAATTATCGCTGTGTTGGCATTTTTTCATTGGCTCAAAAGTTGCAGTTCGTAGGAACTGTTCACACATAGAATGACTAAACCATATAATTTTTTTTATTCATAACAAATAACATTTTTTGACATTTATTTTGACAATTACCGAATGCTTACAACTACATTTTACAATTAATTCCTCAATTATTGGCGACAAATGCTGAAAGCTTGAAAGTCGAATGTCTCCTTTGACATTGCATTTAAAAATATGTTTTTTATTTGCCAATAATTCTCCAGATCCGCGTTCCCATTTAAATATTTGGAAGTTTTAGCACACAGGGTCTACATAAAAATTTAATTTCTCTATTTATTCATAAACGACCCTTTGGGGAAAAAACTATTTTGAGTAACCACATGTCATTTGAAGTTTTTGTATCCGAAAGTGTGTTTCTAAAGTCAACGGTTGCAGGAATATTCGCTGTGCAAACAATTTGGGAGATAGCTTGTATAGCAAACAGAATGATAAAACATGAAAAAGAAAAACAGATTACTATTTCGTGAAAATCCTTGAATTACATCTGAAAATTTAGGTTACGCACTTTGGAATTCTATATTCAGTGCCCTTTTTGCCAGTGAGATGTTGCGTGAAATACCGTGATATATGAGAAAAATAAAATAAATATAATCCGCGGAATTTATCGGATCTATCACAGCAGAACTTTTTCCAAACTAATTTAATTTTTAGCACAATATTTACAACGGGAGATATCGAAGAATATTCATAAAACGCTCAAGACGCAAAAAATAAATAATCTGAATTAGAAATGACTACTCAATTACATTGGTGAATTGTAACTAAAAAAAGATGAATTAATTAACCAATTAATTCAAACATTATTTCAAAACTGATTCCTAAAATTAACGAGTTCAGCATAATCTCGATATTTCTCTTTCGCATACCGTATACTTTGTAACAAAACACAAAAATATAAATATGAAGTTGAAATAATTATGTAGTTCAATTATGTAGTAGGCAGCATTAAATCAATTGAAATTGTTTTCTCAACATCAGCATCAAAATCTGTTGTATCCAACATGCAAATTATATCAATGTAACGCACACTAAAAACAAACTTCTAGTGACTGCTTTATCTTTAAAACTATGTAATATTCATACGAACAATATAAATGCATTTTATACTTTATGTAAATCATTTTTTAAAACCATTTCTTCACGAAAAAACTAAATTTATCAGTAAAAGTCGGTGAGTATATAAATAGATAAATGTACGTATATTTGTATATTTTTCTTTCATTCCTTTTTTTGCCAGTTTTCCCATTGAAAAATGAATATCCAAGTTAGGTTCGATATTTTTCGTGAATACGCGAGATTCCGTCCATTAATCTTCATCTCTTCTCGAAGGATGACATAATTCTCTTCTATTTTTCTCCTTTTTTTATTTATTTGCTTTTCTCATTCGACTGTTTATTTTTCCTCATCTCTTTTCAGTTTTCTCATACATTTTTTCTTTTCTTTTCACATCATCTTATTCTCTTTCTCAGGAGAGAGAGAGAGACGGGGCGGGGGGGGGGAGGGAGAGGAAGGAAATACACGCGAGTGTATGTTTGTTTTTGGATAGATAGAACAAATCGCTATCCTTGAATACTTTGGCGGAGGAATGTTTCATTCTTATGTATGCGAGAAAACAAAAGACGCGGGAATGCTCGGAAAATACGCTGAATACAAATGAAGCTCAAGATGCAAATATCGGAGTGTGAAGTGTGAAGATTTGATTGTTTCGAGTTGGAATTTCGCACATTTTCCTGAAGTCTGCGTGTAAGATCATTGTTTCGCTGAATTTTGCGAACGAAAGATTATCTAATTTTGATATTTCACGCACATGAAATTAAGTTCTCATCAATATTGCTCGTTGAGTTGAAAAAGTGTATCAGAAATATTGTTTTTCTTTATTTTTAATTTAAACATGAATATTAGTGTTTTTACGCCAGAACTAATACACACCCACACGTACACAGGCACGCAACACACACACACGCGCGCGCGCGCGCGCGCACGCTCACACACACATATACAAAATGTGTTTATCAGTATAAAAATTGCACATTTGAAACGAATTTGTATGATTGCAAATGTTATTCATCGTTAAATTTAAATAATTTACTTGCCACTGAAGGAAATCAAATGTTTCTTTTAAGTACGAACAAACAAAAGTTCACGGCTAAAATAACAATTCAAAATTAATTATTTTCTATAATGAGATGCTTCTGCATCTATCCACCATGACCCAAAATGCTAACTGCTCCACCATACATTTTTTTTTTTGGTTGCCAAAAGTCTGTGTCTTTTTTAGAGTTTAGATATTTTTTCTCGAATTTCTAGAAAAATACTGGGAAAATCATTCTGAAATTTCGGTCACGTAAACCGTATACCCTATGTTTGTGCTCACAATTCCCAGTGAACATTTAGTCGCGAGTGCATTTAAGGTACCGACAGAAAATTAAAGGTTTTTGATCAACCCTATGGACAAAAACTGCAAGTAATCTGTAATTTTCAAAAAGTATTGTACTTGTGGCGCTGCGATCGTCACGAGAAAGCGCGCGCGTCCGTGGAGAAAGAAAAGAATTATTGCTTCGTCTTCCGGCGCTCGACAAGGTTGTAACACCTCTGTGTGAATAAATTTCTCTTTATATATTTTGTCGTTTTGTGAACCACAGTTTGGTGACCCGGCATCCAACGATAACGATGTCCAATCCATCGGAGCAACCAACGATGCCGAATTCATCAGAGCAACCACCTGCAATGTTCCGAGTCGCTGTCAAAGCCCCACCGTTTTGGGCCAAACAACCTCATCTATGGTTCAAGCAATTGGATTCTCAGTTCCTGGCGAGTGGAATTACCTCCGATGCCACTAAATACCACACAGCCGTTGCAGCCATGGATACGAGTGTTTTGGCACATGTGAGTGACCTCATCATGAATCCACCGGCGACAAACATGTACGACGCACTAAAAAGACGCCTCCAAGCTGAATTTGCTGAACCAGATGAGCGACGCTTACAACGTTTGATGTATGAAGTGGTCGCAAGGCGCAATAACACTATCACCATCAAATGCAAAGGGAGAAACGTATGTGTGAACATTGCACGAGTGAAACCAGCGCACATTGCCACTAACAGTGACAGTACAAACAGTGAACCCATTGTGACCCGTTACGGCAGAGTAAGTCGTCCCCCGAATCGTCTCATTGTATAAGTGCATTCATAATCCCGTCCTTATATGTGTATATATATTTTTTTTTTCTTTCTTTTGTTGTCAATAATTAGTTCGTGCGATCCGCACTGGAGGGGGGGTACTGTGGCGCTGCGATCGTCACGAGAAAGCGCGCGCGTCCGTGGAGAAAGAAAAGAATTATTGCTTCGTCTTCCGGCGCTCGACAAGGTTGTAACACCTCTGTGTGAATAAATTTCTCTTTATATATTTTGTCGTTTTGTGAACCACATACTTGCTTTGTGCAATACCTGTATGCATTTTCGTAAGAAGAGCACTTATATTCACGAAAATATAAAGGTTTTTTTCTGGTAATTCTAGAAAAAATGCTTAAATTCCAAAAAGGACAGAATTTTGAGACTATAATGCAGAATCACACTTATAAATATCGCCATCGGATCATGCAGCCCATATATTCGTGATTACAAAAGATTCATACATATATATATATATATATATATATATATATATATATACAAGATATACAGAAGACTGGATGTTGTGAAGATATTTATTATGCACTCGTCCGGCAATCGAGGGACCCGGGTTCGTCTCCCGGTAGAGGCAGAGATGAGTTTTTTTCCTTCCTTAAAAAATTAACATCTCAAATAATAAATATCTTCACAACATCCAGTCTTCTGTATATCTTGTATTAACAAGTGGAGAGCGACATTCATGTCGTATATATATATATATATATATATATATATATATATATATATATATACATATATATATATAGACTAGAATCTAGATTCGAACACATTCGTAATAATGTACAGGAATTTGATATAGCACTTCTCAATCTTTTCAAAACTGCATCTGGCAACAGTATTCCAACCCCCTTCTTCAACGACATTTCCAGAAAAATCGTCAACAAAACAGTCTCTCCATTCTTGAGGTATGTCCGGTGATTTATTGACTATTTTTTTGACTTTTCAATTTTTTTAAAAATTTATTTTTGACATTTTTCATAATCCTTGTAAAATATTCACTGTAATTATTTTTTCCTGTAACTTTGCATATATATTTTTTCTTATGCTTCTTTGAGCCTATAATCTGAAGCTCTGTATATATTTTTTTCTAATATTGTATTTTAAACATTTTTTCATTGTCTTTTTTTTTTGTCCAACATGTTTTTGAGAAGGCAGGCGTCGGGGAACATAGGTTGGCATTTTTAATGCATTCAAGCATATCCACCCTTCAGAAACACCTACACTTTTCGAACCATACATGGGGTTATCCCTGATGAAGACTCACTGCATAGGTTCTATTTCACTCTCATAAAATTCAATTTTTCTCTATAATAATTTTCTTTTTTCTGTATATATATATTTTTTCATACACGCAACAGAAGTTTTGACGTTTTAAAACAACTTTTTATTTTTTATCATGTAATGTAAGTTTGTAATTTTCTAGTAAAAATATGCCTATACGTACTGTATTTTGAGTGTTTATGCAACGGCGAACAAATATAAGCTCTGTTTCACTTTAATTCCCGTAATTATCAACAAATGTTCAAATCATTTGGATAACATTACCAGTGCGGTTTGTATCTTCCATCGGATAACATTGAATTTCACTTGTAACATGTTTTTTTAAAATTTATTTCTACACATTAAGGTATTTATTAAGATATTTATTTTTTGGTAATTTAGATATTTATTTTTGGTAATTTAGATATTTATTTTTGGTAATTTAGATATTTATTTTTGGTAATTTAGATATTTATTTTTGGTAATTTAGATATTTATTTTTGGTAATTTAGATATTTATTTTTGGTAATTTAGATATTTATTTTTGGTAATTTAGATATTCATTTGTGGTAATTTAGATATTCATTTGTGGTAATTCAGAGATGGCAATTTAGAATTTCCAGATTAATTAATTATTTTAGTTAAGAGATGGATTAAGATATTTAATTTTGGTAAATTTAGAAAATAAATTGAGATATTTATTTTTAGTAATTCAGAAGTCAGTTAGATATTTATTTTTTTGATAATTTAAGTATTTATGATGATATTTATTTTTGGTAAGTTATATATTTATTTTTTAGTAAGAATATATTTTTGTCACCTAATGTGTTACATAAATAAATGTGCATGTAACTTTTATTTTATTTTGATGACATTCATTTCCCCTTTTATTTTCCAATGTGAAACACCAACGCCATAACTATGGTAAAGGCAACTCCTTATAGTTCGGTATTTCGCCATATTTCTTTACAAAAATGAACTAAAAGACTTTTTTTTGTGAACTATTAATCAGTCAGTGTATCATCGACACAACCGTTCACTCAAAAACTTTTCACTTCCTGATTATCTATTGATTGCCATTCTTTGCTTTTCCCATAAAGAACTGTTTCAAACTCAAATATTAATATAAAAATTATATTGGCAGAGGAATACACGAGTAAAACAATTTTTGGTGAAATATTTCCCGTCATACATAGTGATTTAGAAATTTCATAAAGCATATAGAAATTTATTGACATCTATATAAGGAACAATTTAGGATCATGTACAATATTCCCTATTCGTAAATGAACAATACTTTTTGAGAATTGCGTATTCTGAAATGCATTTGTTCCCCTCAATCTTATGTATCAAAACATGTTTCAGAAATAAATCTCCAAATTCACTGTTTCGTTTATTCCCGATGGTCTCTATTTTTTCCCTTTTATTTCATAGAATTCCGAATATTTTACATGTTCAACTTAGTAGATATTTATGGATGAAAAATACGCATATGATAAAATAAATAAAATGAACATTGAAGTCATGAAATCCCCTCATAGCGTTCCGCATATAAACATGGTGACTTCGGCGAAAATTTCCCGTGATTCAAACCGAGATATTGAAATACGAAAAGAAATATCTCTCTCTATAATGCAATGAATAACGATCAGTACCGTATGCAGATGGTAGGAATAAGGGATGTATTGCAAAACCAGGAAGATGAATACCTCCACATACCCTTTTATTTAATCACAATGTGCATAAAACTATTCTAAAAAGAGGTGAATATTTCTAGTTCTCTTTATATAATATTTTTTTTTCTCTTTTAGAGCCGGTTTCAAAAGATGCGATGTCTTGAGAGCCTGCTGTAGCGATTCCAGGAAAATATGCTTTGAAGATTCCTACGGAGATGGAAGATTAAAAAGAGAAAGAAAAATAAATAAATACGAAGAGTTGTAATACCTCCCGCGTAAAATTCTCTAGTGGATATTGCTTAGATGGTGTGAAAGACTGCAATACGAATTCTTCTTCGGCTATAAAGTGTATTGTATTATTCCTCGAAGTTTTTATCGGGGTGCTAAAGAGATCATTTCATAACTGAAATGTATATTCAATGACATTATAGCATTTCAGACTGGTTCATATTATTTTCAAGTGCGAAGTACAGGAACAAAATTTCCCGAAAACAGTTTTATTAAGTATTTAAGAATCTGTTTGCTGGAATTATGTGTGAGAAGCATGGAAGAAAATGAAGCAATTTTTGAGTTTCCAATACATATTGAAAATATTTTTGCTTAAGAAATAAATCCAGTAAGTGTTATACTATTCAATATTACAAACTGAAGAAATATATACTTTAATATATACGTCGTTCGAAATATATACTTCGCTAATGCAAACAGCCAAATGATATAGGTTATTGCAAAAAATTTTAAATTTAAGTTCGTAATTTTTCCATATAACACATTTTTTGTGAAGGAAACTCAAACTTTGACTTTACTTCGATTAAACTGTTCTAAACTGTGACCTGATGGCCAAATTACCTCTCCATTATTTGTCTCTGTTCTGAATCTAAATTGTTGTCGCATTGAATTGGTAATTAGTACTGAATGTTGAAGGGTAACGTAACGCGTTGCTCTCCAGCAATCGTAATATATTGACTTTGCTCGCATTTAGATTGAATCAGGAATACAGTATTGCCTCGGCTTACTCTGCGTCAACAAACATTCACGTCATCTCGTCTAAAAAATGGCTATTTTTGAAATAGACTCAGTTTGATCGGAGCTTGAAACGTTTTAACTTCGCGTTCTTTGAAAAGAAAATTTCTCTCGAGAGAGCAGCATCACAAAAAGACGAATAGATAAAGAAAATAGGATCACCCCACCACATTTTTGACCCGTATTTTACAAAATGATTACATTTTCTTTCATATTTTTCCAGATCACTCGAATTTGTAATCTTAACTGAAATCGTACATGAAAATAACTTATGTTGCTTACAAAATTTACGATTTTAAACATGTACATTGCGCGATGATTATGAATTTAAATACAGGTATAGTATGACATATTTGTTATATATAACCCTTTAATTGGAAAGAATTGAAGTATCCAGAGGAGAAAATTTTGAGGGGTTTATATATTAAGCAAATGAGTACCCCTGTACGCTATTAGATTACAAAAATAGATTATTGTCAATATTTAAAAAAAATATGGGATGCTATGCACTTCATGGAACACACTTTATATTATAAAATTTACATAGATATGAACAATTTAAAAATGTAATTTATGGTTTATCACTATACTATTTTGAATATTGTTGAGGACTGCACAGCAATATGTGTCCTCTAGACATGGTATTTCCCTCCAAACTCCAAGGGTCAAAAATCGTTTTTGATGGGTTTGTCAAGGAATAGAAGACGTGTACCCTTGAACCGTTCTGCTGGTAATTATAGAAACTTCATAAACAGCTCACAAATAAAAATCGAATGTTTAGGAGTTGCTTTAAAGTATTAATGCCGTAACGAGCTCAAAATATACAATTTACTTGACGCCTTTATATACGCCTTTACTTGAAAAATATAAGAAAAACATGTCGTGTTTGCAGGCCTGTAGCCAGAAATTTCGTTCGTGGGGGATCACTTTTATTTCGGGGGAATGAAAGTGATAGAAAATAGATTTTACCATCTTTTCAACTTCTTTTCGGTCATTTTCTCACATTTCGAGGGAAGCCCATACCCCCCAAGTCCCTCGCCCACCCCCTCTCTACGGCCTTGTGTGTTTGAGATCAACACGGTCAGATAAAGAGTTAATGTTTTAATTTTTGTAGCGTATTTTAATTCACTGCAGACTTGCTGTAGGCCTTCATTTTCCCCCCAAAGGCAATTTTTCAACAATTTCAGTTATAATTGGTAATTTTTATCATGTTCGAGAATTTTTCGAGACTTATCGAAGTTGTCGTGTTAAATGCAATAGATGCAGATTCCGTCGTTTAGTTGTAAAACCTCTGTCTTTTCTGATTGAAAAATTTACTCCGACTTACGTTACGTCGTTACTCTTGGAACGAATTGCTGACCTCTAAGTCGGGATATGATTTCTCTCGAGAAGGTTCTTCTGAAGGGGTTCTTCCTTTTGCGCAACAGCATAGCTAACAATATTGAATTCTTAAGGGAAACTCGAAAAAAATTCTTGCCATAGTAGGCGATAGTCTGCCACAGTTAATAATACACATTAAACTAAGCTGAACAGATTAAAAAAAAGGGACAACAGAATAAATACACTAAAACCCCTCTTAATGGTCACACCTTTACGGCCACATAAAAATTTCCCGGCAAAAAGCCTATTAAAGTAATGTATTTCGAACCCCTGTTTAACTGTCACCCTCAGGTACGGTGACGGACACCATTTTCCTCATTCATTTCATTGGACTAAAACCCCTATACGGACACCAAAAATTGCAATTTTTGTTCGAATTAGGCTCACTAGATGGTAGCAAAAGTTTTATATATTCGATTAATTTTTTTGTACAGTATTTGGCTACTTTTGAATGAAATATCTGCTTGTGTTTAGCAACTGATGTCCATTTAGAATCTGAAATCACGTGTTGCTGGTTGTGTTCGTATATTTTACATTATTCCACGCTGTTTAATATGGCCAGCTCTAGCATAATCGTCGCCCTCTATCACTCGGAGGAAAAAGTAGATGTGTGGAACACAATTGAAAAACGTAAAATTTGAGTTCATGTTCTTGCCAATAAATTCAATGATTAAATGCTGTAAACACGGATGACGGAAAGTCATTGGATTTAGTCTCGCTATTGAAAGCTCGCTATGAAAGTTAGAATACAACAAACCCACCAAAAATCGACCGGTTTTTCCAAAAAATGTAAATTCAGTAGATAGATAGATAGAACCGCTCACAGCCCCGGACTGATGCAAAGCACCTTACTTCCGTTACCTCAAAAGAGGCAGAGTTGTGTCGGAAAAGTTAGCAAAGATTTATAGTGGTGGCTCCCCTTGCCCCGTGCTCGCAAGTTTCGAATTACTCGCGTCGTTCTCCCCATGAAGACAGCCATCAACTCGATGCAACGTACAAGCCATTTGACAAAAATGGGTGACTGAATGACTAGGGAGAAAAATTGCACTGCGCCCAGTGGCACATAAGGGCCGGAGACCGCAGCCTGGGATTTCAAAATAAGAGTGGAAAAGACTTGTGGACAAGAAAGAAGAAAAAGAAGCTGGCATGTTGAAGTGGGAGAGATTTGAGAATGGTCTAAATACACAATGGATACAAATTACATATATACAGCGCCTCGGGAAACGAAGAAACAAAGCCTCCGTCCACAGCGCTGAGCAGTGTGTTCTGCTCGCGTAATTCTGCGTAATTCTGCTCGCGTATATTCAGTATGTAAACTTTGTGTAGTATTTGTTTTGCAATTTAAATTACGCATCTAAGCGATAATTATGTATTTCCATGACTTCAAATGCATCTCATATTGTCAGATTTTCATTCACATTCAAATAAAGAACAATTTCAATTATTGTTAGTGCATTATAATGCAATGCTGGTACGATCACCCTTGTTTTACGAACATTTTTTTTTTCTTCCCGCGAGTGTCTGCAAAAAAGGGATTTTACTATATATAAATGGAGCATAATGCAATTCAAATTCACGTGCTTAAAATTTCATGTACATTTAAACCACATTCAAAAATTTTACACGTAACATGTTGACGTTAGACGGAAGTTTTATGTGATATGTACAGCACGATAAGTTTTATTTGATACGTAATATGCAGGATTTACAATTCATAATATACGAGTTTACTTTTGCATAGAATCTATTTGAAAAAAAAAATCACATTAAAAAAAATTCAAACAAAAAAGGACATTTTAAACACCAAAATTATGACGGTTTGTGTTCTTATTTAAATTGAAGAAAAATAAGAATCATGACTAAAAGTCATTAAAGACAAGCAACAAAAGAAAAATATTGAAATAAAAAGAAATGACATTTCAATCTGTTCACCAGTAACTGAACATAGATGAAGTAGAACATAAAAATATCGAGGGCATAAACTTCTTTAATTTAACACGAGAATGATAAGAATTGATGGATTCAAACTGTTCTTCTTTTTATAAAAGTATAACATTTTGTTAAATTTCAGTTGTTTTGTTTTCTTTTGATTAGATTAGACGTTGAACAGACAGGCGAGGAATGTTCTAGATTGGAAGAAGAAAAAGAAATGTGGAAGGATATCCGACGAGAGAAGAAAACACGAGGAAAAAAGATTTCGAAAATGTAAGGAAAATGTGGGAAAAGTGGATCTCGGCGGAATGTAGTACAAAGAAGAAAGGTTTATTCAATAAAGGAAAAACATCATCTGAAGATCTGCTGCGCGTTCCGATCCCAATCTCTTCCGAAGATAAAGAAGAAAAAGAGTTCTGCAAAATGTGATCTTCATCGATGTTTGAGATTTAATAAAATAAGTAAATGTACTTTCGAACTGAAGCAACGTCGTTTAATTCAACTAAAGAAGAAATATTCCTTGGATGCTTGCTTTGACTATTATCTTACGTAAATAATTAAAATCTCTTTTCGTCTTGCATTAAAAATAAATGCCCGCAATTTCTTTTAAACAAGAAAACCTGTTTTTAAATAACTGATACTGTACTCACATAATGAAATATAAAAAGAAATATACCATGTATAAGGATTTTCTTTATGGTAGATTTAAATGGAACATATCTGAAGAGCGAGAAATTTATCATACTTACGTAACTTTTGTATGCACATGAAATAATTTTATTTTTGTATTCGTGATTTATTGAAGAACATACAGGGTTTCCCATGTATTCGTAAATAGTATAAAAATTCATAGAAATTGAAGAAATCGGCTTATTTGAATGTGGTGTGCGAAAGAGATATTCTCACAAAGTGTTTTTTTTTTTTTTTTTTTTTTTGATGCATAAAAAAAAACAACTTCAAGTTTTGGTCGATAGAAGGTGATTATTGCATAAAAGTCCGGCAGGAGTGATTGTCCTTAACCCTTCCTACAATATCTTTTGTGTCTGAAACGTTCGTGAAGCTTCAGCCGACATTTCGTTGACTACGTTACTACTTACTAATAGTGTCGATTACAGTTTAGTGATAAATTTGGATAATTCAGCAAAAACTGAAAAATACCATGTTATTGAAAATTATATTACATCGATTTTTACTTTTTGTGAAATAGGTACAAAGATGCATGCACTGTATTTCCCCAAATTTAAGTTACGATAGTCCTTGAGGTACGATAAGAATTCTTTTTTGTTTGGAAAAATATGTTACATACACTTTAAATATAAATTCCAAAGACACTACAGGCTACAAACAACCAAACGAGGTGGCTGAAAAATAAATGCCCATAAAAATTTGGATGTCGGAAAAAACTTTAAAAATTCCGCAACACAAAGAAAGCGATGTTAATGAAAAAAATATCAGAGAATTATATTCCATCGCTCATAAAAAATTATGGTGGCCTCCACCACCAATTTCAATTAATAAGGCTTTCGTGAAACAAATTTACAAAAAATCTTGATCTAAACATTTTAAGGAAAAAACAAAACAAAAAAAAAGTCCGGTCCGAAAATAATTTTTATTCAAGTACCATTCGTAAAAAAAATTATGAGAAAATGAATGAGGTGATTAAAATATATTCTACTAGTATGTTGATTGCGATGCTCACTCATTACATACCTCACAAAAATTAATCAAAAGAATCGCAAGGGAAAGCAATTGTATGAAGCATATAATATTGGACAGAGAATTAGAAAAAAAAAAACGTGTGTGATTACAGCGAAGATACGAATTCATCATTTTTGAAACTACATGAGACAAGACTTCAAAGAAAAACAATGCTCATTAAACTTGAGAATCCGAATAATAGTAATACTGATAAAAAAACGGAACTTTTCTCTCAGTCTCTTATATCAGGTATCACTCACGAAGTTAAAGAAAAAAACAAATTAACGGGCCAGTTATAAAAGATCCAGAAACACAGATTCTTTCCAGAAATAGGAAATGTATTGTGGATTATTCAAATCGAAACGGAAAGAAAAAAACCAAAAGGGAAACCGAAATTAGAGAGAAGTCAAGTGATACGAATAGAAGACAAAAAAAAAACCTTTTGCCTTGGCATTTTTCCAATCGAAATCCTCGGAGACGGAAGAGAAATCCTTGACTTTAAGTAAGATTCTTATGCCATAAAACCATATATGGCAACAAAAAAAAAAAAAAGATTTTTCTAATTATAACATCAATGTACGGTAGAAACACAAGATCCATTACATATCTATCGGAATTTTTCCTCTTCCAAGCATTTGCTTACACCAACTCGGTTTATTCATTCCCGGAAAAAGAAGTAACATAGCGATAAATTCAATTATTGCCTAAATATTTCATACTTGCTATTCGAAATAGAGTATTTCCACAAGTATTATTTCCATGAATGGAAATAAAAAACTAATGATTGATGATCATGAATATATATAAAACTACTTTTTAATAATTATGTTCACGATATGAAATCATACGACACGGGTAATTGGAATAAATTAGGTAAATTATATAGACGATAATTCATTTTATTGAATTTTATATATAATACTAACGACTACTATGTTACGGAAAAACAAATTACCACATGTACAATCAAGTTTGCTATAGTTGTTTTTAATTTTTTGAGTAATGGTTTGTTTCTTTTGAGACATAAGACACAATGCTTCCGTTTATGGATTAACAATTACCTATTTGTACAACTGGTATTGAAATATCTTGATATTAAAATGGGCCAATCATTGAATGGTATATTTAACTTCCAAACAAATATAATTTTACTTTTTCAGTTAAAACTCTACAAACATCATAATAAATCTCTTATTATTGATATTGAATTTATCATTCGATAATTATAGTTGTAAGATTAATAAGGCAAATAAATAAATTTAATGAGGTCACATTTTTATTTACGTACGAAAAAGGTAAAAAATTGGCTTACTTAAAGTTTCATTAAAGCCACTAACACTAATGAGGATTTTCAATCTCAATTACAAAAAGGAATAAATTAATGAAACAGAATTATTTTTTTACATTAGAAAATGAAAGCTACAATTTTTTTATTTTATTTTAATCAGAACCAGTATTTTATCCATATTTTTTTTAAATACCGCAATTTTACAATTTAATAAATATCACAGGTATTCCATTTCATGCTAATTAACGGAAATCATACGGCAGTATATGCATTTTTAACAGAGCTTAGTTGGCTCAAATCATTCGATATAAAATGATTAGCATCATGGTAAATAAACTTTTCTTTCATCCTCGTGATTGGTTATAATTCAAGTTAAAAAGTATTTATTTAATTAAAAGGATACATTTTCCTCATGTTTTTTTTTCTTTTCTTTTCTAATTGTTACATCAATTAAATATTTGCTTGAGTCGTTTATTAGAAGTGATCTTTTTTTACATATTTTGCCTTCCAGTGGAAAAGATATCTCATTGAGAAAAGAAAACCACATATCAAGGTAATTGAAAATTGATTACCGCAAGCCAATTAAAAAAAAAATCTTTTGATGAACCACGAACATTACATCTTTTAATTAGAACACAACTAACATTATTTTTCTTTCTTAAGATTGTTAACACAATGACACCTCTATTTACTAGATCATATCATTAAAGAGGAAACAGAAATATTCTCTTATTTGAAAGTACATTGAAGATGTAAATAAGAATATTAAACGCTTAAATGCTCAATTTCTTTTCGAGCTTATAATTTTATCATAATCTTTGACACGTGTATGAAAAATCATTAGAAAATCTATTTTGAATTGCACTGCTTATAAAGGATCTTTAAGGTAAGAGGACGTAAAATCGCATGTAAAATTAATGTATTGGAGTAATATTTCTATCCAAATATATATAATTTCCTTGTTCCTTGTTTGTGATTAGAACTGCAGTAATACAAATACAAATACAAATACAACGCCACAACAGGCAAATTGCCCAACGAGGTGGCTGACTTAAGAACATCATGGATCCCCGAACCCTTTTTTACCCTACCTACTACTGCTACACCACACATGCACCCCGCCCTCAACCCCCCACGGAACCCCCAACGAATCGGTACATGCGGGAATGTGCGTGTACGTGTAGTGAAACCTGACGTGAAGTTTTTTTGTTTCTCTAAACTCGTTGTTCATTCTCTAATGCTTGTTATGTGTAGTGCTGCCATCTGCCACCAGTTTTTCAAACTATGAGTGACGTGTTATGATTGAATGATTATTCGTTGTAGGGCTGTTGCTCTCTGTGGCGAGACTTTTTAACGGGGAGATCGGCTCGCATTTGCGCCTTGAAGTTGGGAACCACAGAAAACCAACTTCAGCCGACCACCAGTAAGAAAAAAATTTTATAAAAAAAAAAATAAATAAATAAATATATATACATATTTTTTTTAACCAATTAACGAAATTACAGCCACACATGCTCTACAACAAACAAAGAGTTGTCTTCAATTGGGACATTTACCAGCAAATTCAAAACGTGAAATGGAAAGAAAATGACCTCAGCTCATGTACAAAGATGGTCTGAATTTTTATCTTCAAACTGCTGCAGTAATGAACGTTTAAAGAACTCTTTACACATATGCAGAGCTACGTACTTAAGAGTTGAAGACAAAAACTATGAAAAGCGAAGTATTACAGTACATTGATAATTTGGAATAGTCGAATAACATGAAATACCAGGTTTCCGCTGCCTTTAGGTAAGACCTCTGAGTGGAACAGTGTTAAGATGCCCCCATAATGCTGCTATAGAGTCATTGGACACTCGATTGCTACCACCATCACGGCTATTATAAGAGAATGTTTTTCATTTCCAGAAATTTACTTAGAGTAGTTTCCAAAAGTGTTTATTAGTTATTGGAAATGTGCTCAATAATTTGAAACTAAGCACAATGCAAATAACAGGTGCTGTATTTTATTGTTCTGTGTTCATTTTTAGCTAGCGATTTTCTCCGGTGCGATCAGTTTCCCAAATTTTTGTTCCACCGCCCCCTTTTTCAGGAATTTTTTCCCCTCATCGCCCCCAACTCAAGAGAACTCATAGAATCCTATGTCACACCCGTAGCTTTTATCGCCCCCTTCGACAATTCCATCGCCCACCAGGGGGCGATAATGCGCACTTTGGGAAACACTGGGTTAGATGTAACGCTATTTTTTCGCATATGATGTGTCGGCTAATATGTCCGATAATACCATAAGTATTATCTCTGAGTTGGGCTACAATATATCTTCAAGATGGAAAGTTTAGGAAGATAGAAGAGGAAAGGTCTAGAAACGGCTTGTGTTCTGTTCTCTGTGAGCTTACTTTGGCTGTTTTGGGGCAGAATAGAAAGATTACATTTGGGAATCTTACAGACTACGATACCACCACCATCATCAACTGCAAAAAAAATAAATTTTTATTTTTCGTTGTCATAGACTCGTTAAAATCTTGTTTTTGATCAAACCCCTTATTCCATTGATTGAGTTGTGCCGGAAGTGTGAGTATGTGTACCTAAAAATGTGAGTGCGTATACAGGGTGATTCAGAAAATATGGGAAAACTTTAAGAGGTGGTAGTACACACCAATACAAACAAATGTCATCAAAGAATGCATGGTCTAACATGAAACGCAAACGCACTAGCGTGTTTCGAAACGGCCGCTCCGCAAACGTTAAAGCGGCATTCCTGTTGAAATTTATCAGAGAAAAAAAACACCACGTATGCAAATGTAACGAACAATTACCCTATGAAAATGATTTTTAATGCCCTTTTCTTAGTTATAATTAGGGCTCGGATTTTTATGACATCATATGTGTCTTATAATGATAATTTTAAATATGACTTGACATAGACATGCCTATGTCAAGTCATATTTTGGGCATTTTTAAGCGATCGGTCATATTTTATAAATTTTCAAGCAATGTAGAGCACAGGTCCTTTATCATTGAAAATTTTAATTTGTAGGCATGTTCTTCAGAGACTGGAAAAACAGCGTTTGCATTTCCAGCAACCTCTTCTTTATTCTCGGACGATTCTCTTTCTATATTTTTGAACAAATAAGATCAAAGTTTTCCTTCAAAAACATACGAATGACGTTTATTCATTCATGCTATGTTTTTGAAAGGAAACGCTTGTCTTATTTGTTCGGGCACTCGAAATCTTCGCGTTCAACGCATTTTTATCATGCCTTATCACAACAAAAATTGATGTTGTCGCCTGCAACAAGTTCCCATTTTGAACCTCCCCCCCCCCCTGTCCAGTGATTTTTAGCCGGTGCTCCGTGGAGCCCTTTGGGCTTCGTGCGAGCTTTCAGTGGCTCCGCGGTCTCTCGAGGGAAGAAAAAAACAGTAACTTTGAAGAAAAAATTATAAATATTTTTGAGTAATAAAAATAAATCAGTAACTTTGATGCCCCAGTGGCTATGGACAGGAGTTATGCTCGGCTTAGAAGAAGATAAATGGTACTACTTTACCGTATTCTGTTGAATATATTCAATTTCCAGGACAAACCCGATATAATGTGTAGCAACATTGCAATTCAGCTTGAGAACAATCAGCAAGATTGCAAAAACTAGATATTTGACAAGTCTTTGTTGAAATATTGCTCCATCTGGTAATTTTTGAATTTAAAAAAAAAATTTGCGAAGCAATATATATATATATATAAAGATATAGTTTCTTCGAATATTTTTTAGAAGAAACTAAACAATAGCAGTCGAAACTGCAACTAATAAAATTCAGTGCGATTTCAGAACGTACTAAAGAACAGTTGTTGTCCATATGTTGGACGTGGTTTTCATTTGAATCCGGTGAGAGAATTTTTATTCAAAAAATGTATTGACAAATTTTTTTTTTGAACTTAATGATATAAGAAACAATAACTGAGAAAGAAGAAATGAAATAATGGGAAAATTATAGGATCATATCTTTAAGTTTCAAGGTCTTGTTTTTAGTTTTAATGTCGTATTTCTATGCCTCTGGGTCATAAATGCTTGCATATTTTTAATATTTTTAAATCATACAAATCCAAGCCCAAATTATAATATTTATTTTTAAATACGATATCCTTTTCAATATAAAGACAAGAAACTAAACTTTATGGAAATGTAAGTCTCAGTTTCCTACCTTGTTTCAAATTGGAATAATAGAAAAAATAAAAGTGGTATTGCATATCACTCGAATGTAAATATGCAGGAAGATACTTTTTTTCACCATTTGGTCCTCGGATTATTTAGATTACCTTTGGCAACTCTTTAGCATTATCTTCTGAGTAGGAGTTACAATGTGATTGTCTTCCATTTGCCGCAGCATTTAAATGTGAGATACAATAAATTGAGACAATGTCTTGTGATAGAGACGCGTATAGCATTTCTCTCATATCTTCACATTCTTAGCCGGGAGCGATTAGTTCCAGTTCCAAACCGAAATATGAGGATTATTTTAACGGCGTTGTGGAATAATTTAATCGCATAAGAGATGAATTTCAATTTCGTAAACTTGAACGGTTTCGTTCTCCAAACATATTATCTGTTTGTCTTGGAGGGAAGGAGTAGGCGGAGAATAGTTATTGGATATTTAATCGGGAAAAACAGGAACTAAAAATTCACATATTTACGATGAAGTCAATTTCACCACTTTTAGAACCAGTTTCAACATCACATATTTTATTGATCTTCATTGATAGAAGCTTTTGTCATTGGAAAGAATAAACACTCCCTCGTAAATTATTCATTCATTATTAACTTTAATCACAGTAAAATTTGATTTGAGCTGTACATTTGAAAAAGACGTATGCAGCTGAGGTTTATACTGTTTGAACCGTGGGTGTTCAACCTTTACCAGAATGCGGGCCACTTCATTCATTTGAAAACGTGTCGCAGGCTACTTAAATAAGTGATCTGGAACACCAGTGAAGGTTACTTTAGCGGTCACTACGTGTACCACTTGAGTTCTCTGAAACTGTTCCACGGTGATCAGTAAATACGTCGCAGGTCACTGAAGTGATCTGGGAATGTGCCACGGGACGCTTGAGGGATCTGAGAATGGGCTGCGGATCAATTAAAAGCTCTAAAACTGAGGTGATCTGTAAACGTGCGGCGAATCGCTAAAGTGCCCTGGACCTGTATCCCGGTAATCTGTATACATTGTGATTCAAAACTCAACGTACAAACTTTAAGGGGAGGTAGAAAACACAAAAGAGAATCACATAGTAATATATGACCGGAAATCCCAACACGATCAGCTGGAGGATAAACGAAGATACATAAATGACTAGTCAAAAATGGGTGGAAAATTTTTTTATTTAACGTGTCTTTACACACGAGGACAGTACATGAACACGTTAAGTTTCACAACACAAGTGCTCAAAGTTCTTACTATCCACAGTTATGCACGATTCACAACGGTATGGCTAAATAAAGTTTTCTACCCATTATTGGCTTGTCATTTGTTCGTTTATCCTCCAGCTGATCAGGTTGGGGTTTCCGGTCATACATTCTCATGTGATTCTGTTTTGTGCTTTTGTGTTTTCTGCATCCCCTAAAAGTTTTTACGTTGAGTTTTGAATCACCCTGTATATACGGCTGTTCAGCTAAGTGACTGAAAATGAGCTGCAGGACACTTAAGTGTTCTGAAACTGTGCTGTGGTGATCTGTAAATATGCCAAGTGCCACTTAATTGATATGTGAATGTACCGAGGGACACTTCAGTATCTGTTAATATGCCATTGTCCGCAGGTCACTCAAGTGATCCGGGAATATTCCGCAGGCCAATTAAGTGATATGGAACTGTACCGCGGGTCATTTAAATGATCTGGAAATGTAACGCCTAGTTCATTTTTATACAGTTATTTTTGAGGTCTCGATCCCTATCAGATGACTCCGCATTTGACCCGCGGATCATGGGTTGAGCATGTATGGTTTAAACGCTTGTATATTCGTTCATTTAAATATAGGAATACTACGCATTCATACACGAAGCAATGTTACAGAAACTTACTTTTAAATTTAAAAAAAACAAAAAAAAACTTGCGTTATATATATGTATATATATATATATATATATGTGCTCACATTTGTTATAATGTGATTAACACCAGAGAACATATACAGATATTAGAAAATATTAGTTTATCTATTCATTATTTCAACCCTGGAATACTGAATACTCACAATTTCATTCATATCATTAATTTCTTGAAATGAAATTGTAATAACTACGATGAAAATCCGACAAGAACTACGTAACGCAGAGTTTAATTAGGGTAATTAAGAGATCTAATTAAGGTTTTCTACAAGTGAATGATAAATATTTCAATTGATTTTCTAATTAATAGGCCCACAAAACTCTCTGCTACTCACTCTTTCTAATAAGGAAATTGAAAAAAAAAACCACCTAATTCTTTCTATAAGTATCTAATTACACATCTAAGGATTTCAGTATGAATGATTATCGAAGGTTGAAAATGTGGCTTTACTTAACCCGCGCGCGCGCGTAATGTTCAACAAAATGGATGGTGAATAGGGGCTGTAATGAAATAATTACTGGAATACACGATGTACTAGCGAAATACAAACATGCCTTTCTCGTAGAAACAAACACTAAAGAGCGCAGCGATACCTCGGCTAACGAAGATAATTCGTACCGGAATCTCATTGGCTAGTCGAAATCTTCGCTAGATGAAACGGGATAACCAGAAGTATCTATAGAAAATCGTTTGCTTAGTTCCTGGCACGGCCCGGAATCTAAAGAGGTGTTATGAGAAACACCAAGAACAACTGGCTTCGTGAGCTACATCAGATAGTTTGAAGGGCCACATTTGGTCCGGGGGTCATGGGTTGAGCATGTATGCTCTATATCGGGGTGGCCAATTTCTCTCTATTCGAAAGTCAACATAATGGTCAGCTGCAGTGTCGTGGGCGCAACCAGAAGCACCACTGCGGTGTATAAGCCACACCCGAGAAATATTTATATACCCCATAAATAATATGGTGAAACACGGAAAAAGTACCTTCATAAATTTTCCACGTGTCTGTTCTCAGCTAGATTCAAGGCATCAAAAAATAGCAGCTTCTTCTACACACATAAATTATTCCATTCAATACATTCATTTATAGTTTTAAATGAAGACAAAACCAGATGTGTGATATATGCATTATTTTCACGTGAGCAGGGGCGTCGAAAATATTTTGAACCCGGGCTGCTCATCTTAGGCTTCACGAAATGTTGATTTCTGAATCAATTCGGGGAGGGAATGTGCTTGGATTAGTGCCACATATTGCCGTGGTCGCTCGAGCCCCTACAGCAACTCCGACGCCACTGTAAGTAAGCTACCATCTTTAACAAGAATATGTGTGATTCGCTCAGTTTGAAGATGTGCAACGAGAATGTCACAAGCCTGCCATGTCGAAATTCAGAGATGAATGCTTCTCTGTTTTCGGAAATCATTGTGTCCCTGTATGGAAGTTCCTTGGTCAACGGCACAACATCAACCAATTACCAAGTATGACACATTTTCGCACAGAATCTGCTTAGCTTAGTCGGTTGAAGTTTCGATGTGCTGGAGTAAGTTGGCGTCCACTGCAAAAAGTTTGGTCACCGTGAACAGCACACCAAATATACATTTCGATTAAAAAAAAACAGCTTGCCCGACGAGAGGGGGAAAAATAATTGCAACAAAATGCCTATAACAAACACTTCATAAGTAATTCGTGTGAAAAGAGAGTATATTATGATGAAAAACATAGTAAATTATTCCCGCCACTATAGGAATATAATGTTTTTGATCAGGAAGTCTGCGATTGGAATCAAAATAGCTCAAATAATGATGACAAATTTAATGAGCGCGACAACGGAAAAACAATATTTTATCGTTGTCGCGGCCGCATGAAATGGCTCAAAATTTTCTGACAAAGAAATAGAGGTATGTCTGTCGGGAAAGTTATTCCGAGATGTATATAAATTAATTGGGCTCGAGTGGCTCGGGTGATTTTAATGTTACGATTCGTGCGAAAATTCAGTTGACAATGTGAGTGTGTGAGAATAGCATAAGCATCCATTTCAACGGAAATTTTCGTTACCGAATCCATATTCGTTAGCCGAGGCAGAAATATCATGCAAAGAAATCTTCGTCAGTCGGAAAATTTGTAAGCCGAAACGTTCGTTAGCCGAGGTATCAACTGTATTGTCAAAGAAATTGTAGCGAATACGTAAAAAATAATATTTATACTACCGCCAATGAAAAACTTTTCTCACATAATTTCATATTTAATTACCATTGATTATTTACGCAGTAGAAAAGTAGATAAATAATTTACGTATCTACTTTCCTCCGGTAAATATTTTCCCGTCATCCCTAGAGAATATATGCTCCTTAATGTCGACGCAGCACGAAGAAAAAAATATTAATAAAGATAATAATAGAACGAAAAAAAAATAACAGGTCATTTCAGTCTGGAGAAATAACATGTTCATTATACGATGATTAAAATTCATGTTCCTTCATTAAACAGAAGAAAAAAAAAATTTGTGACGAAAAAATATTATCATCGATGTAAGTAAAACATAGATATTCATAGCTCGATGATTAGAATACGAAAAAACAATATTGTTGTAGAAAATAAAAATTAAATAGTCTGTTTTTATGTATTTAAAAAGAGAGAGAGGGGCCTGTAATAATAGCAGAAGAAAATATTTAGATAGAAATGTTCTGTCACATCGGAAGAATAACTCGTTTGGAAATATTCCAATATTTTTTTTATTCCGTTTATTTATAAAAAATGTTTTATATTTTTCTTTTTAGTTCAAAGAAATTCATCTCCGTTGTGAAATGTAATTCTTGGAAAAAACAGTAATCTAGAATTTTGGAGAAAAAAAATACTTGTTTTTGTATTGAAGACGACACAAATTTCACGTATAATACATATGTAATGAAAAAGGAAAATCTTACCAAATTTTTTATTTGATTGAGGCAAAATATTTTTTTTATCATTTTAGATTTTAATATAATGAATGCTGTGAATAATAAGATGATTTAAATTTTTTCCGGGTTTCATCAACAATTTAAATAATGTAAAAATATAATCAATGGAAAGGTATTCGTGTTATGAAATCGAAATATAACGTTGTATATTCTTCTTCCTAGGATTTCATTAAATTCAGATTCGAAGTGTTTTCGATGATTATGGCTTTTTACTTGGAGCCATTTTGCTTTGCTTTTGATTCGGAATGATTCAATATGTGGATTTTTAATTTATTTTTCTAATTAGAGAAATTGCTGTTTTGAAATTTCATCTATCGATATTTCTACCAACAATCATTCAAGTGTCCCCTGAACTTTTCACTGCAGTATAAAACAGAATAGCAAATAATACTAATTAATATTTTTGATTGGTGTCCGTTTTATAATTTTTATAACTCCCTACCTTAGTAAAAGTTTGATTAAAAAAAACTTACCGATTTTCAAGGAAATAACATATGAAAAGCTTTTTCTCAACCGAAACACGTTCTAAAGTACTGAAACTAACCATTAAATAGATAGATGACTTTTTCTGAGCCCAAGGAAACATTTTATTTTCTGGATATCATGTTGAGGTGAACTCGGAAAGAAAAGTCATCTTGTCTCCGCCGGGACTCGAACCCAGGTCCTCTTGCATACCGGGCAAGCATGCTACCATCTACACCACTGGAGACACGACTCTGCCTCCCTTATCCCCGGTATGAAAGAGGGCCTGGATTCGAGTCCCAGTGGAGACGACTTCTTTCCGAGTTTACCTCAGCATAATATACAGAAAATAAAATGTTTCCTTGATGTCTTGGGCTGAGAAAAAACCATCTATCTCTCTAAACCGTCCCACCTGGGGGCCAATTCCTGGCGGTGGAAGTTAAGTGAGGCTACTGTCTCTACTTCAGTGCCTCACGCCACAGTGCGTGAAATAAGGAAGGCGGGGTTGTGTCTCCAGTGGGGTAAATGGTAGCATGGTTGCCCGGTATGCAAGAGAGTTCGAGTCCCGTCGGAGACAAGATGACTTTTCTTTCCGAGTTCACCTCAGCATAATATCCAAAAAATAAAATGTTTCCTTAACCATTAAATGTTTAACATCTACTCAATACTATATCTACTCAATACTATTCTAAATTATATCAAAAATTCTGAAAAATTAAATTTTTTAAAACTCAAGTATATATGAATGGATCTCAAATATTTTTCATAAATTTTATATAAACTGAAAAGTTTTCTTTATTTTGAATCAATTTTTATTCGATTTCATTGATGTCATATCATTTCCATCATGCCCGCACAATCAGTTTTTAATGCGTCTAATTTGTAAAAAATTAAGTATTAAAGACATGTAAAATTTTGTACTGGCATAGGATAGAATACACACAATCAAATATATATATGGTAAAAATTTGAAATGAACTAAAATGGATAAATAATGTTTTTAATAATATTTCTCCATAAGAAATTTTTTTAACATTTTAAAAGGTGGGAAACTCCTTAAACGTAACTTGCAACAACCGCCAGGGCTACCAACACATTAAAACAAAAATTTCCAAATCGTCCCAAATTAGGCAGCTGGCATAAGTATGGGCAATGTATCTTTGAATCTCAAACTTTAGTTCCTATAGCAATGGAACAATTCTCCAACGGCATAGGATACAGAAATTATGCTAAAATATATGAATGTGCGATAGTGAAAATGATTATTCATTTGGAAGCGATTCTGCTGAAGGGAAATAGAACGCAAAGGGGAAGTAGCAATAAAACTTTTTCCTCCGGAATAAAAAGTAACGTTGTGAAGCGATGACGTGGACATTTCTTATGAATTCCTCAGTCAATATATCAACAACATTCGAAGAAAGGAAAACCACTCTCATACATATAAATACACATTCACAAATACGTTCTGCAATAGGGTTTCGTATGATGGTTGTCATTTCTTTCGCTCACCCCCTTCTAAAAAAAAATCTGTATCGTCTTCTCAAAAATCGTGACTGAACTTTCAGAAAAGCATTTTTATTTCAACAAAAAATATGTATAAAAAAATCCTTTTTTTTTGTAACGAAAAGCATCTTCTTGAAAAAGAGCATACTTTTCCCTCCTCTTGGTGCTCATTTTGTAAAACCCTTATCGCCAACGAAAGCAAAAATAAGTTTCCGTGAGAAGAGTGAAATAAAATAAGAAATTCTTCTGAAGTGTCTACTTGTATGAGAGCAGTAGCAGAACTGACGAAAATATATATTTTAAAACGCGAAAATTCAATATTCGAGTTCGGCGCATTTAAAAGAGACGATCTGGAGTTTTGAAACAGCCGACATTTTAGAAACATTCGTGATATGAAAAGTTCAGTAGACTCTTATGGGTGCATTACGAATATCATCCGCTCTGTAAAAAATTTATTTCTTAATGCTACACAAATAATTTCACAACTAGGTAGAAAATGTTTTTTTTTCTCTTCAATGCTTCATTTTCTGATTTTTACAGAAAATTAATCTGCAAAAACCTAAAGTTATGCTCCACTCGTTTGCTTTAAAAAAGCTCTTGTGTGCTCAAGAACACAGTAATAGAAGAAGTAGAAAACTATGTATACCAGTGACAAGGAATTATATACCCTAAACAACAGAATCACAAAGGAAGTAAACAGAAGAGTCAGGTTTGGATGAAGCAGTTTCGGCAAAAACTGTGTGATTCTGAAGAGCCGCATGCCATTATGCAGGAAAAGAAAAGTGTTTAACCAGTGTGCGCGCACTAACTTGTAGAGTTGAAACATGGACACTCACAGGTAAAATGATACAAAGACTACAGACTGCACAAAGGAGCATGGAAAGATGTATGCTAGGCATCACAAGAAGAGACAGAAAACGAATCACATGGATAAGGAGCCAAACAAAAGTATATCGTATCACATAAAGATTTAAACTTCTGAAACAGAAATGTGCTGAACTTATTGCAAGAAGACAGGACAACACATGGACCATAAGTATTGTGGATCGATACCCCGTGGTGTTAAACGTCCGAGAAGGCGTCCACTCACAAGATGATCGACGAGATCCGAAAGGTAGCTAGAGTCAACTGGATAGAAAACTATATCCAGCAGTGGATTGAAAATGGTTGATGATGAGATAAAAATAATTCCACAACTAGGTAGACAATTTTATTTTCAATGCTTCGACTTTGTGATTTTTATAGGTTTATTTCTGTAATTCATGCACAGTATTTTTCCTAAACCCCCAAAAAAAAAATCAATCGGAAAAGCTATGAAAAATATTCAAGTAGATTGAGAAATATAAATATATAATCATATAATTTCGTGTTTACCCTATACTCATATCCTTCCATAAGTAATATCGCATCATATCTCACTATATCTGAATAAGTGCACTATTAAGAAAGTGTCATCACTCGTATGAGGCCGAGAGTGACCTTCTTCATTGAACGAGACATGCTCCCTCTTATTTCAGCATACTGAAGTGAAATCCCTCTTGATGGACATCCCGCTGATGCGGTGCCATCTGTTTCACGGCAAAAGAAAAGCGGAAAATAGGATTCCATCATCAGGATTCCACCTTTTGATAAGGACACTTTTACATTTATTGCATACATGTAAGATAATTTTATTGACGCAAATATTGTTTGTCAACATATTCCTTCCCTTAATAATGACGGATTTTATCCCCATATAAGTAGTGAATGAAAAAAAGATCTGTTCAACACTTTTTTCTTGCGCAAACACACAGTTGCGGATATACTTCTCTCTGCGCAAGTAAAATCCTTTCATTCAAATTTCTTTTGTGAAAGGTAGATGACAGTCAAACTCACTCAGATATGCACATATTGAAAAGGATCGAGAAATATGTGGACGGGGGGGGGGGGGTTACTAACAAACCTATCAGAGAATACGCAAATGTTGAAAAAGAAAAATTATATAACATCTGTATTTTCGGTTTTGTGGTCGGCTGAAGTTGGTTTTCTGTGGTTCCCAACTTCAAGGCGCAAATGCGAGCCGATCTCCCCGTTAAAAAGTCTCGCCACAGAGAGCAACAGTCCTACAACGGTAAATCATTCAACCATAACACTTCACTCATAGTTAGTAAAACTGGGGGCAGATGACAGCACTACACATAACAAGCATTACTCAGAAACAAACTATACGTCAGGTTGTACTACACGTACACGCAAATTCCCGCATTTACCGATTCGTTGGGGGGTTCCGCGGGAAGGGGGGGTGCATGTGTGGTGTAGCAGTAGTAGGTAGGGGCTCGGGGATCATGATGTTCTTAAGTCAGCCACCTCGTTGGGCAATTTGCCGGTTGTGGCGTTGTATTTGTATTTGTTGTATTGTATTTGTGTGTTATTTATATGCCATTTAAATGCCATTAAAAATCGTAAATTTGAAAATTAGAAAGGAAATTCTTTTGGGAAAATGAATGAGCTGTAAGCTATTGAATTGATATAAGCAACGACGAAAATAAAGACAGAATGAAAAAAAATGACGAAATGGGTGAAAATAACAAAATTCAAATTTTTTGTATGAAGTCGAGAATAATAAAAATCGGCAAAATCCAAGTTTGCACATTTTCCCACAAAATATATTACGATACCATTTATGGCAGCCCATTTACTACCCGACCCGTTTATCTCAGAGAAGTTAATGCATAAACAAAAAAAATAAATAAAATGAAACAGTGCAATCGAAGCATATTACGCACATAAATTTGCATGATCTTTTTCTTCTCGATACGTATAAGCTATCGAAGTTACGGTTAGTAAAGACACGCAAACGGATCATTTATTAAAACCAGATAAACACTCGAGATCTGGGAAGCAATCCGCCGAAACGACAACGTCATTAATCCGCGTGGTCGTATAATAACCTTGTTATAAAAGCGAAAGCGATCTTTGGCCCCCGCTAGAAATTATACGTAGGAAACATTTTCGGGGGATCGTCGAGACAATCGATATCGCGATGCTTTTCGGCAAACAAGGGCGGCTAAAACCTTTTACGTCAAATCCACGAACATCGATATATTACATGTATATACTGTCGGTATAAACATGTGCCATCGCACCTCTCTACCATTTTTTCGATCGTTGTTCTGCAGAATGATTTTGAACGTTCTTTTTCCCTTCGTCGATTTATATTAAATTGAAATAAAAAGAAAATGTTTTTCCCCTATCTTTCAATATTCACTTGCATTGGAAGAGATTGAGTTCATTGTGTGTTACATTTACTACCAGATTGTCTGAAGCAGAGACCTTCAACCCTTCAGACAAGGCGGACAAAATTGAAACTTCCCACTAAGCCCGCGTGCCAAAAACTTATGTAATTTAGTCACATAATAGAAGAGAAACCGATGGGGCTCCAAGTTAAACAAGGACAGAATTAATTGAAGATATCCATTTATTCTGAAATAATTTCTTTCATTATCAATTTCGACTAGTTCTGAAATTTTTTTTCACTAATTCTCAAAAAAAAGTTACTTATTAAATTAATAAATTCTGAGATTAATTTTAATCTGAAATCTCTTTAAATGACTTTGATTTATTGATTTATTTTTCATCGTGAAATAATTTTTATCAGAAATTACGAAATTGTTTCTTAATGAGTTATTTCTTTCATTAATTCTGAGTTTCATCGATTTGTTCCATAATTATTTCATTCATTTATTCTATAGAGAATTATTCTTTCATTTATTTTAGAGAATTATTCTTTTATTTTTTCTAGAATTATTCTTTTATTTTTTCTAGAATTATTCTTTTATTTTTTCTAGAATTATTCTTTTATTTATTCTAGAATTATTTCTTTCATCAATTCCGAAATTATTTCTTTCACTAGAATTAACCATTTTTGAATGTTTTTCACCCATTTCTGAAAATGATCGGAAGATTTTCTGAAATAACGAGAAGGCTCCGAAGAAGGTCAAATGTGGCCCGCGGGTCATGCGTTGAAGACCTCTGATACAAGGGGAAACCGTTTTACCTTGACCGGGAGTGAACCTCAAATAGTTTTCTGGCTGATGATTTTTGTAGAACTAGAGATTAGGAATACATAAGCTTGCAACTGAGTGTGATTTTAAATCTTTGTCTGTGACCTTGACAGATATTTTGCATGTAAGGCACGTTTTAGTAAAAAAATTGTGCGCATGTTTAGTGTGTTTCTTCTCAACATTTGCGTGTTTCTTCTCAACATTTGCGTGTTTCTTCTCAACATTTGCGTGTTTCTTCTCAACATTGCAAGTTTAATAAACTATACTTAGTAATTGTAATCTATGCAATCACTGTTTGAACCATATCAAGTGTTTAATCATACCAAGCACTTGTGAATGAAGTTATTAATATTTTTTCTACAAATGGTGGAACATCGTGTACCTTGGAACAGAACAAAACTTGAATAAAATTTTCCTAGTTTTTCTTGGAATACTCATTTCACAATTTGGAAATGAATGAATTTTAATATTAATATTTATTCTTTTGCTTTTATAATACAATTTATATTTTAAATTTTAGTTCTGCATTTCTCTCATACAAAAACTTTAGCTTCCCCCTCCCCCGAATTTCTTCTCTTCCATCCACCTTTGGTTATTTCTTGGTAAATTTTTTTGAAAAAAAAAACAAACAAATTTACAGTGTGGGATGCAAATGCGATAAATATCCTTACCAAGTAAATTTCCTTAGACAGAGAGGTGAGAAACCATACTATTGTTCATCATTAGTGCCAGAATACCAAATGTTGACGACACGGATGTTGTATCTCTAATGCAATCATTTAGCGTCACTTACGAAGCATCAACTAACAGAATTTAAGATTTAAAAACTTCATTGAATTTTGTTTTCTACAAGTATAATATAGAATGATATATCATACATTTCATCTGTATAAATACATTCATACCTACACTATTGTTACTTATCTGTATACATCGATATTTATATTTTGTGTCATTATATATATATTTTAATCTTTTTTATTTCAACGTACTAGTAGTTTTTTTCAAGGTAAAAGAGTGCATGTTTCAAATTACAAGACATCTTGTTGTACCATTGGAACATTTTTATAGTTTCAAAAATCCCTATCACTGTAAGAAAGAAAGATATATATATATATATATATATATATATATATATATATATATATATATAAAACAAAGTTTGTATATATATATATATAACTACGAGTGAAGTCACGTTAGTGATTTTCACTCGTAGTATAAAAGATTTGTCATTTTAACTGTCATGCGATTCTCATACTATGCAAAATATGCAATATCGGAGTTGCAGTTTAACGGGTATGATAGAATTTAGTGGCAAAAAACTTCTTAATATTATTTTGAAGATTACTTGAAAAATCTCTAAGCGTTTGTATGGTAGGTGCAAGTTGATTTTAGGGATATTTTTATACGTGAGGTAAATAAAAAAATTGTATAAAATGTACTGGGATGTTTGGACATATGTTTTCTTCAGAATGTGTATAGATGTGTGTAATCCAAAGTAACATTTCAATATCCCGATGTTATGTTTTTTTTTTAAAGAGGATAATGTTGTATAGCTTGTAAAGCGTTCGTTGAATCTATGAAGAGAATGGTTTAGGTCAGTAATCTGAAAGTGGGCAATATCGGCCCCGGTGGGTGATGGAATGTTCCAGGGGGCAACATAGAAGCTAAAAATTTAGCATAGGATCCTGTTTTGACTTGAAATGAGCAGCGATGATAGAAAACAAATTCTGAACAAATGGGCGATGGAATAGAAAGTTTGGGAAACAATTTGAAAATCTCAAAATTTGAAATAAGAAATTTCATATATACACAAAACGAAGATGTACAGAGTATAAAAATCTGTTTTGCTGGTGTCACAAAAGTGAAAATAAAACATATTTCTTCTCTCGAGCTAAAAATTGACCATCTGGGACATTTCACGGATTCTAAACATACTTAAAATTATTTGATGACGTAGATGTTTTCGAAAGCCACTTAAGTGGCTTTTTTGCTCGCAAACCAGCTCTACGTGGAAGGAATGCTAGAACTGTCTAAACGTGGCTAATAAGTTGCAGGGAGAAAATAAATGATGCTTCGATAAATATAAAAAAGTATAATCTCAAATATTTTTTTTCCATTTGCAATAACTTGCAGGGGCAAAGGAAGATTTTTTTCTAGACAATCTCATCTATCATTTGAACCGTAAGCAGAATGAAAAATGCATTTTAAAACCAAAGTCGAATACGCTACCTCATCACGAATACCTGAACACCTTCATGCTAAAAATTATCAGCCCATACAGTTGAAAATTAGTTGCATGTGGGTTCACTAGGCTGTCCACCAATTCCAAAAATGTTTGTGGGTCAGAAAAAAATATATTTTCCCCTATTTCCCTCACTATTTTTGTGAAAGAGTTGAGAATAGTTCTGGTACAAGTTATTAATATCATGGTCTGTCTCAAAACGTACATTTCTGTTAATCTTAAAAGTGCTGAACAGCATTTAAAGTATCATTTTTGCATGCACGTGAAATTCCTGAACAACCATTTGAAAGAAACTAGCTGCCTACGGCTAGGACAATGTGAGCTGGTACTCGATCATGTTGAAACAAAAAATATATACAGGGTGATTCAGAAAAAATTAGATCAAAAGAAGTGGTAGTACACACCAATACAAAAAAATTGTCATCAAAGAATGCATGGTCTAACATCAAACGTAAACGTGTTTAGGCGTTTCGAAACGGCCGCTCCACAAACGTTAAAACGGCATTCCTGTTAAAATTTATCGGGAGAAAAAGAACACCACACATGCAAATATAACCCGGGGAAGAAGAAGAAACCGTATGCAAATCTGCGTTCACAGTGAATAAAAGGCATGGATTCGGTACTACTAAAGTGTGCCATTATCCCGTACGTTACAACTGTTAGAACGCGCGCGGTTGCCGCTGGAATAACTTCACAGGCTTGGCGTCCGCGCCTTTTATTCACTGTGAAGCAGATTTGCATACGGTTTCTTCTTCTTTTCCAGGTTATATTTGCATGCGTGGTGTTTCCTCCCGATAAATTTAAACGGGAATGCCGTTTTAACGTTTGTAGAGCGGCCGTTTCGAAACGCGTAAGCATGTTTACGTTTCATGTTAGACCATGCATTCTTTTGTATTGCTGCGTACTATCACCTATCATATTTTTTTGCATCTTTTCTGAATCAGCATGTATACATATACAGTATAACAATAACAACCCTCGCTGAAATGTTGCTTTGATGTGTGTACAAAATAGTTCAATATTTTTGGAAGACTGGTTACATCTGTAAATGATAATTTACGAAAGAAAATTCATCTCTGCCTCCACGGGGGCACGAATACTTCCACAAATTCATGAATTTTCTCTTCTAAATCACCATTATCTCCAGATATAACCAGTCTTCCGAAAATCTTGTACTAACAAGTGTAAAGGACATATTTCTCTACATAGAGAATAATTGCCTATAATGTCACAATAGGTCGCTGTCGTCGAAGTACCATTAGTAAGCTATACTAGAAAAAATAGCTAGACAGTCACTAAAACGATCCTCTAAATTTCAAGTATGTCCGGGTAGTCATTGCTAAGTCATTGCTAGTCATTGCTATTAGTATTGCCAAATAGTGTGTATAATGAAATAAGATATATATATATATATATATATATTAGCTACGCACCCTGTATATGCACTATTGAATAATCGATTGAGAGAATATATATATATATTCTTTCAATCAGTATCAATTGATTATTCAATAGTGTATTATATACAGGGTGCATATCTAATAACACGCACCGCAAATTACTGGTGAACCGTTGATCCTATAGACATACTTCCAGTTACAAAAATTACCCAAATAACTCGTAGATCTCAGATACGTCATTCATATTGAAATTCATTCACATGCAAAACAGCATAAATGCGGATAAAACGCGTATTGCCCATATAAAAGAGATATTTTTTACTTCATTTTAATAAGTATGCAACCCCTTGCAATATGAATGACGTATCTGAGGTCTACAAGTTATTTGAATGTTTTTTTCTAATTGGAAGTATGTCTCTACGATCAACTGTTCTCCAGTAACTTGCGGTGACTGCTATTAGATATGCACCCTGTATAATTAAATATTTTCGATACTTACCTATAGTTATATTATATTTGGCATGTAATCAAAACACGCAACCGTCATCAACCAAAATGGCGTAATCAAGTTTAAGAACCAAGGGTTCTCGAACTTAATTCACTGCACCCTTTAGGAATGAGATCGGAATTTAGAGTATCTCACGGTATTTCTGGTTGATCGGTCAATCTCGAGGTACTTTGGTGACACTATAAAATTTATGTTACACTGGTGATAATCACAAATCCCAACCGTATTACTACATTCAATACCATTTTACTCACACACACACACACAAGTATCGTTTCCCACTACTTTTACGTGAGCTCCCTCTCGTGTCTCGCGCGACTTGCCGAGCTCTTATGATGGCAAGCAAACCGAGTGAGTGGCTCTTGCGACTCCACTTGGTGTGGGTACACCAAAGATTTTCATGTCGAGCCTCTCCTCATGTTGAGCAGTATAAATCCACTAATTGAGTTTCCTATGATTGATGCTTAAATCCCGTATTCCATACGAATTAAAGCCGCAGGGTAAGTGAGGTATAATGAACGGGAACCAGATCAGTTTCTTAACGGACACTAGTAGTGTGGGATCGCTTTCAAAAACATCTCACGGCACTGAAGGATGCCACGGGTTTACAATTCACGCGAATCACATAATTTGTTTTATCACCTTCATTTATTTATTATTTTCTGTGATGCAACAATATCAGACATCAAACACTCCGTTAGCGAGACACAATTCCCAATACGGTTCAGTCTACGCCGCTTAATGTGATCACATCCGGACTCGCGTTTTCTGATAACAATAACCATATGTCAACTATATCTGGAATATCCCGTTTGCAAGTACGATTGCCATACATCCGGTATTACCATACATTTGATCGAACGGAACGTATGGTAAATGAGACCTCCTTTCTAGGAGGTGCTGGACAACCCTCCCCCCCCCCTGCCGTCATTCTTTTTCACATAGACATAATTGATTGCAAAATGATCAGTCGTTCCATTTTCTTATTGCTTTCTGCAACACGGGGCTTTTCTCGCTATTTTAAGCTAAAATCCTGCACTCTTTTTACTCAGCAATTGTGAGGCATTAGAATGTAATTGTGATGCATATCAGGAATTACGAGAGTTTTTTGAAAGTTCAATGCGTTCCACTATGACGTCGGATCCGGAGGTGCTATGGGAACTTAGCACCCACGGCAATTTATGACACGGTCCGAGTTCCGCCAGAATTGATTAGAAATCAAATTTTCTTACATATTATAAAGCTCAAGACGAGTACCCGCAGGTTGGAAAAAACTGATAATATAGGCCTATATCTAAACCGAAATCCTGATAACTACAAACAAGTATTTTCTGGTGATAATACATAGGATACATGAATTGGTCCGTTCCGTTCTTCGCAAAAGTGACAACAATACTTGAATGATAACATTATCCATGACTCCAATAATCGGCCTCAACTGCATATCTTTGACTGATGAGCTTTTCTGCTAGTTACATCTCCATAACATCGAATAAATCATGTGCAAATAAAATTGTTTTCCCACTCGCTACCTTATTCAATAATATTCAATTAAGGAGAAAAAAAAAACGAAATAAATTTCTCAAAATCGAATCAAACACATTTTTCAGTTGTTATTATTAATAATAATTCCCGTACAAAAAGAATTAAATAATTAATGTCATGAGAAAATTCCTCGTTCTGTAAACGTTCGGTCTTTTTTCGGGAAATAAAACATACGCGGGTGTAGATGAGAGGTGGGGCGTTAAGAAATCAAACACATAAAAGAACAACAAAATAAATGAATAGATAAAAGAAAGCATTAATTATTGAATATAATCTAAAGATGGATAACTTTATTAATGAGTTTCATTTTGAAAAGGAGGTTGCGGGTGGGCGACGTAATTGATTAAGGAAAGGTTCGCGGGGATGCTCTGTCGTCTCTTTTAGAAAAGGGCCTTTTAATTAAGGAAAGCAATTATGGAGAAAAGGAGTGAATTGAACGAGAAAACATCTCGCTGAAAGATCTCATTGTTAGCTATTAGAAATTTCCTCTCTCTCTCTAATATATATATTTCTGACGTAGAGTTTCCATAAGGATCTGTAGTATTCGGTCTGTATCTCTCTCTCGACCTCCTGAAGATTAACTGAAATTCGACTTAATTCGCATAATTAACTTTCAGTCAAGAGAATACTCACGTAAAAATCACGTGGAAATATAATTTTATTTGTTCCACTTCTCGAGATCTGGTTACACGAGTCTGGGAAACGATTTCAACGATGTGTATTCGTTTATCTCGAAAATTTGTAAACACTGTAACTGTATCTGAAAACGGTTTATTTCAAGAAGGCGAATGCATAGGAAGGGTTGATCAATACGAGACTTGAGTGGCTTACATTGACATCGATGTCCAAAGCGTGAGAGAAGTTGTAAACAGATAATTAATACAATCGAGAGAAACGAAATGTATAGGATTCAATCCTTACTTGCTTGGGTGTCCTTGCTTTGAAACTAAAACACATTTTTACGGAATCCAAGTAAATTTTTTTCCAGCACGCGAATTATTTTTTTCAAGCACGCGAATTATTTTCAATGGTTTGCTTCTAAAGATGAGTTTTTGTATTTGTATTTGGTTATAATAGTTAAGACACACATTTTTCAGTTATCGTGTTTCTCTGCTTATAATTCGTTTATTACACGCTAAGTTTAATCTTTTCTATAGTTATATTCTGTACTTTGACAGTGTAAAGCTGGTATTAGAGAAAAATTCATGATTGGTCAGTTCAAGAATTACTTAATGCACTGAAAACAGGCAATTAAAATTAAAAATGAAACTGGATCTTTTAGGGAAATAGTCAGAGGTGTCCCTCAGAGATCGGTGTGAACTATGAGTGAAATGTAGAGATATTGAACAATTGTATCGTTGTAGGTCTGTGGCGAGACTTGAATAGGAAGATCGTTCGCATTCGCGCTTGGAAGTTGGGAACTCCAGAAAAAAAATTCCAGGCGACAACTGCGGCGACGGCGAGTCCGTCACTATGACCACTCGAACACCACAGCGACTGTATTGTGCTATTGTGCGTGTTGATGTGCACCCCCCCCCCCCTAACGAGTATTATTAGCAGTTTTTTGGGGTTTTTTCTCTTTTAGACGTTCTAGTAGAAATAAATACTTTCGAGAAATTAATTTGCTAATTTTTTTTTAGATGGCTATCTAAAGATTTTTAGGTGTCGTGAATAGAAAAATAGACGCTTTTTCTTCAAAAACGCTGTAAACTAATATTTGTTAAGATTTCATTCTTAATGGAAGAATTTTTCCCATGCAATAACTCCGATTTTGATGGACCAGTCACGATTTTTTTTCTCAAAGAAGCAAAATTGGCATTTGAGGATTATACGCAGGAAATGACAGTATACGCACTCGCGCATACTTATTTACGAATGATGGTTAGAGCAGTGATTCCCAAAGTGTGAGCCCATCGGGGTTTATGTAATAGATTAAGGGGTAGCGGTAAGCTTCCGACACAGCGTAGGATCTTCTAGGTTTTTTTAGCGTTCGGGCAATGACAACAGTTTTTTGTTTCTTCTGAGCAGAGGAGCCTTGAGACGTGGAATAAGTTTGGACGAGTGTTCTAGAGTGTGATTATATCTTATAGAGCGTGTATGAAAAGTGAATACACGCTTTTGAGAGAAACGAGAAATTTGTTAGTAATAGAAATGAATCATTGTTCCTGCATTTTAACTGGAGAGTCGCAAATTTTTGGCATCTCCGAATTACAGATTAATGGCAAATTGCATCAGTAGATGACGCTGCAATCAAAGGGAACTGAATCACGATACTTTCAAATTTTCTTATCACTTGCAGTAGCTTGTTGCGTTAACGAAATTTAAGGATACCTATGTATATGTGTCTCGACTGGGATACTGACAAATGCATCGGGCATAATGTTTTAGTTCCGTTGGTGTGTTTTGCAGGTAAGCTACTGCTGTTGCAATTGATATCACAGCTCATAAGGAATTAATGACATGCCATTTTAGGTAATCTCACGTTCGCGAAATCATCTGCAGCAAACACACACATCTATCAGCTAAATTTGGGATAAATTCGGTAATTCTGTATGGACTAAAACAGGAGTGCGGGCCACTTCCTTGATTTGAAAACGTGTCCCGTGCCACTGAATTAAGTAATAATTTTTTTTGTAATGATTGTAAATGTACAATGATTTATAAATGTGCCGTAGGTCACCTAAGCAATCTAAAAATGTCACGGACCACTCTAGTGCTTCGAAACTGTGCCGTGGTTCATTCAAGGGATCGGTAAATATGCACGGGTCACTTAAAAGTCATCTACTTCACCAAACACGTACTCTGGCCATATCGCTATATTGCAATTTACTGTCGTTAATGAGTTGGATTGGAAAATGAAGGTTCCATTTAGCGGTGGTCTCCTCAGGCTCATTAGGGAGAGATATTAGGGTGGGTCTTATAGATATTCTTCCCCGGGTTTGAAAATGGGACCTTGACGACAACCTTCAAGGCGGTAGACGAGAATCTTATTACCACGCCACTCGGGCTACTTACTTATCACTTAAGTTATTTGACAATGTGTCACGAGTCACTCAAGTGATATGGAATTGAAACGTGGGTCACGTAAGTGATCTAAAATTATGCCAGTTAGTTCATTTTTACAAAAATAGGTGTGAGATCAAGGACCACATCCGATAACTCCAAGGGTTAAAAGATGTACTAGCTTCCCCATAGAAGTGCGGCGGACAGTCATATACGTTATATCATCAACCGTTTTTTTTCGTAAAACACCTCCAAAGTTTATTACTTTTCCAAACATATACTGATTGTATGTCATGCATCATATGTAATCCAAATAGTAGATTGCATATATTTGAATTTCCCAAATAGAAAAATTGCAATCGTATTACTGTTTATTCAGATTGTATAAGGGGCTAGGAGGAAATTGGAGCTCACTGATTAAAATTTTGAGAACCACTCATATAGATGCCTGTAGACCAAGGAAAATCAACTCCTAGGCGCCAGGTCACCATGGAGACTAAAAAATTTGTATTGACCCCTAAACTTTTCTTTGTAAATTTACTAAATTGCAGTTTGAGAGCAGTACAAAGTCTTTGGAATTCATAGCAGCATATCTGCCAACATGAAAGAGGGCCCACTATCCTCCGAAAAACATTATTTGGGACCTTTTCCTAGGGTTAATTTTTTTTTTTTTTTTTTTTTTTGCACCTGAAAAATTGTTCTGTTGCCTAGAGTTTTTATTTTTTTGCGATTTGCCCAGTCCTGATATATTCCGGGTATAAGTATAAAAGTATCACTAGTTTTTAATAAGATGTTTTGATTTTTAAATACATGCTGGCGACGATAAAATGGATGAAAGATTTTACAGAAAATTCCTACTCCGATATACGTTGCTATTTCCATAGGTTTTTATGCTGAAAAATGGAAGTCGGTAAGTAATCATCGTGCTCACGCACTGAATATACCGAGTTTTATCATAATTTTTCCAAATTAATTATTTTTTCTTTTTCTTTTTTAATGTTCTATATCGTTTATAAACTTAACGAGCAGAGAAAAACAGCGAGCACTCGATTAGAAGAGAAGCGAGAATGATTCTGACTATCAGTGTAATCATCGTTCGGTAATCTGTTTCGACCCTGATGTTAGACGTAGATTTCAATTACGCGAAGGTAGTAATCGTATCTAATATGAGGAAATTCAACAACACAGTTGATGTTACAATCTTTACAGTTGAGTTCAGCATATTAATGCGAAGACTTAGAGTGTGTAATTACTAAAACTGGCATTCGTGGAAGCGTGTCATTTCACGTTCATTCCGTTGAGGGCGTTTCGCATTCGGTGAGTGTAACACTATGCCGATGTGTTTAGCCCTCTCTTCATGATTGGATCACGAATCTTGGCTGCTATTCTTCTATCTCATAATAAATAAGAACAATTCATGTCATAAATCAGTTATCAAATTATTTCTTTTCGAATTCTGGTGTTGCCACAAGGATGAAATAAACAAATTATATATGCTGGAGGAGATACTACACATCTTTGCCCAAGAATATTAAGAAGTTACCAACGAATAAAGCAAATACACGAAAAATACAGAAAAATACACAAACTCCTGTATTTATCTCAAAGCCTATATTTATCTCATTTCGTCAAAAATCTATCTTATGAAATCTATATCTATTGCATTTTATTCATCTATCTTATTTTTATTCTATCTTTTTTGTTCAATTGTCTGATGGAATCTATGTCTATCTCATTTTATTTATCTGTGTAATGATATCCATATCTTATTTTATTAATCAATTTTATCAATAAATGCAAAAAAAAAAAAAAATACATGTCTTGGGTCACTATCATGGATATTTGCATTGATTTTCTCCTCCTCATCCCAATCGGGTTTGTTTCTCGCCTGTGCATATGTTTTTCCCCTCGTTTTGTACGTTTGTTTCAGTAAACCAAACATACCTGGCAATTTCCATAATAAGTCCAAATTCCCTGGACAGATCGTAACGATCTCTTGGGAATACCTGATGAGCACGTTATTATTAAAAAATAAAAAAAACTATTATTACAATTATTGTAATAGCTATGAAATTTTATCTCAAGTGTTCAATAAATTAACCAAAATATATCCATGGTATAAGAATTGTTTTTTCTTTTGGTCGGGCATATGCATCTTCTTATATGGAAATTTTGGTGGGCATCAAGACACATGTTGTACGTCCAATAGTAACATCCGAGTTTGAAATAAGCATCGATACGATAAGTTAATGTAATCGATGCACTTACGAGATGCAAATGCATCTGCGTATCGATTATCAAAATATAATTTATAAGAACGGTTTGTGAATCATGAATAGGTTTTCGCATTCGCTGTCCGATGGAGAATGTTGCATTATATATCAAAGGTTGAGAAATGGCACCACGAGTGCCGTTCGTTCGCCGCTTCTCTCTTGCTCGGCTGGCTTAGCTGGCGTGTCTTTCACCATCCCCGGTGCCGGGATCCATAAGATTAAGCTGCGAAGAGATTTTGGGGCTCGAAACTCTCAAATAATCGATGAAGTGGAAGAATAAGTGATGATGCTTCAGGTTAATCGACGATGTTTCGAAGGTAGCAAGAGAGAAAGAGAAAGGGATTTCTCCAACATCTAACTTCTCCATAAATAGAGGCTAGTTTCCTTTATTTACGATGACCATCAAATCTACGGCCGTGGAAGTGATTACGAGTCATTCAAATTGGTTTGCAATGGAACATTGAGAACTAACTGCCGTGTACGAATCGGTATCTCTAACTAGGAACAATATAAATTAGGAACAGGAAACCAACATCCAGTATTGTTCAGATACAGGGTGTCCGGAAAATGACTGAATAACTTTGAAGACAAATAAAGTAGAGATGGTTAGCGATAGAAATGCACTGATTGGTGCATTTTTATTTGGGAAAAAACTTTGAACCGTACGGAAGTTCGAAATTAGTACCAAATTTTTTTGTAGATGTCACTGCAGTTTTAAGAAACTTTTATAGAATATTTTCAATAATCCACCATTTTCAGCAACTACACTCCGTTGTCATATAAAAATTCTCAAATAAAGTAGTACTTCAATTATCTAATCTCCAGTTATCCGAATCACTTTCAGAAGAAAAAAAAGAAACCATCAAAATCCGCATTTGGTTAGTCGGTTAGCGGATAAACAGACCAGTCTTGAATCACCAGTCTTGCCACTTCCAATGTTTATTGGAAGTGGCAGGCACCCAATCTTCCATTTGCAAGATTGGGTGTTTCAGTGTGGATGGTTTGGCGAATATAACCTGATTGGCAACAAGTAATACAGTACGCGAGTAGAAGAAATTTAAACAAAATTGCTTTCATACTCATTAAATTACTTAACAAACAAAAGTAAAGCTCATTTTTTACTGAGAAATAACCTTTTCTCGGGAATTTCCTATTTATCAGAATACAGCCCGGTCCCAATTGTTTATTCCTACTTGCTCGTGAGGATAACTGGATTCTACTGTACCTTTGACAATGGCTCGATTTGAACGCCTACATATGCATTAGAGATATTACAGTTATGCATCACCTTATGAGTTCTTGCGCTATTTAATCATTCACATAATCCAGCGCGACATAACTAGATGGATTCTAATACAGATATGGCTACATTTGTAACCAATTTTTAAATTTAGTACGGTGCAAATATTATTACTAGTAAACCTCAGTTGCTCTCCGTAAATATTTCGCCAAGAGATTTGCTCTACTCCTATCGTGTTTATGAAATAAAAGTTGTGAGTGTTTTGTGTTCGAGAATTGAATCTAACTTCTGAATTGGGAGTAAAAGCGCCTGATGCCTGAATTCTGGCGTTATATAAGGGAAATTCTGTTTTTTTTTAATTATTACAAAAAATTTCTGGCCTTCAAAAAATGAGGAAACTCTCAAAGATTAAGAATTCCAATTACAAGGATCTCAGTGAATTTTCTTCCCATTCCCTACGGAATGAATTTCTTCCTTTAAAAGATAGAGAGAGAGGGGGGGAGGCGCAAAGAGTTTCATAATTGATTGTTTTTAGATTGGAGGAAATGTAAAAAATAGTAATTTAAATATTCCCTATAATAGATGTTTTTAGGAAACACAGTCATAACACAGCAAAATTTTCCTCTTTTTGTTAATCATTTATCTTATATATTAATTTACATTTTAAAGTTTAGCGTAGAAATTTTTTTTTTTTTTTTGCAGTGAAAGACTCTACAGATAAGTATTTACAAGATACGAGTATGTGTACATAGCTTACTAAAGTATATACAGTCAACCCCCGGTTTATGAACTTAATTGGTTCCCGAAGTAGATCCGTAAACCTAATTGTTCGCAAACCGAAACAATTTTTTTTATAGGAATCAATGTAAAATGACTTAATCCGTTCGCGGGACGCCGAAAATTGTTACTGTGAATTTATATAAAAAACATATAATATTTATATATACGTACTACAATTATATATTATATGCTACAGCTCCTGTGCATAATCAGTGGTTATCATCAAACCAACATTGAAAAAATTACCATAACTCAACAGATATGAAATGCAAACGAAATGAAAATGATGCTGGGGCAAAGTCTGGTTTCGTAGATATGTATCATTCATGATCTCAGTGTCATAACCTTAAAAGCATCTTCTTTCAACTTTGTCCGGTCACAAAATATACTCCAAAGCAAATTGATGGTTTTTAAGACACTTGCTGCCAAACTTTGCGAATAAGAATTATCAATGTAGGACAATGAACTAATTTTTCTAGACGTTTCTCACTGTTAGTTATATGTTATCTATATATGTTATATCTTTGAAAAAGCTATTTTCTTCAGAGCTTCATAAAGCTTGAAATGACCCTCTGATCCACGGGAAGGATAAAAAAAAGCCGTAAAAATAATTATTCAAAAAAAAAGAAGAAAAAATGTTATCTGAGACTTTTGAAATATACTTCGTTCAGGATTTTTAGGCCGCTTTAATTATTCGTAAACCAAGATTAGTTGGCAAACTGAATCCTTTTTTTTGGTATTCGTAAACCGAATCATTCGCAAACCAACACGTTCGTAAGCCGAGGGTTAATTCAGTAACCTGACAAAATTCAGTCCATATTTCAGTCTACGTCTCTGCCGATAATACTTCATACTGATTGATACTAAATCTTCCATCCGTTGTAATTTCTGCAAGTTATCTTTTAGTCATTGATATTTACTTGTTTAGCACGATTTATTGTTATCAAAATTTAATTTATTTATTTGCCAACAACCTATTATATGTAGACCGAATTCAGCTAATATGCCGATAATTTTTGTGAAATGCAGGGAATCTGAACCAAAATTGTTTTTGGGATGTTCATTAAATGTGCTTCTGCGATTTTCGTAACATCTGTAGCATTGCCTCACACATGATGTAATTCATCTATATTTTTCTTGGAGAAAAGCTCTTTCTAATTTGCGTGTTACCGGCCCAACACTTCACATCGTGGGTAAAATTCTTTCGTTGCTTTGTTTGGAAGTGTTTAATTAAAACTACAAAGGCAAGAAGAAATTTCTGTTCCTTCTTTGAAGCATCGTCGAGAGAAAACTCTAGCCTCCTTCTTTTCATTTTCCTTTTATTTTTTATCTCTAAATCATTCTATGGTTTGTACGTTAACTCTTCTAAACACACTCGGAATTCCCACATCTTAAGCAAAGAAGCCTCAAGAATTCAGCCGTTTCGTATGCTTCCCTCTTTCGGAAAGACCGCTGACTTCATGAGGCCATAAACATAAACACACACAACAAAAATAAAGGGTTAGATTCATCCACTTCAATTTGCATTTTTCTCAATACTTCAGTGTCTTCTTTATTATAAATGAAAACAAATATTATTTTATATATTAAAAAAGCAAATTGACGCAATTAATTCACTATGAACATTTTTGGGTATAACATCGAAATATTAACGAATTGATAGTTAACTTATTAATGCACGAAACTTATCTTGTATTTCACATTTAGCCATGTTATTTTCAATACGTTTTTTATTATGTTATTTACAATATCTTTCCTCATGTTATTTGCAATCTTCTTTTACTATGATAATTCGCCCTCTCTTTCTTGCTTTACTATGTTTTTTTATTAAGAATTCACTGACAGTTTCTCTAAAGGTATAATTTAAACTTTCTTTGTAATTAAACGCTTTAGAATAATAGCATGATAATCATTAATTAGTTAATCATTAAATTTTTATATTTACTTATTATCATTTTCTTCTTATTCCAGTTTTATAATATGGTAGTTAAGTGATTAAACATTTTTTCTTTTATTTTTTTTTCCACTGTGACAAATACTCTAAGAAATACGGTGATTAATATTCAGAAATTAAAAACCAAAATAATTATTAACATATACTACAGTTGGACATATTCACTGCAGGAAATGGAATTCTCTCTCAATAATCTATCTTTTTTTGGAAATGCGAAGAAAACATAATGTTATTTTTATAATAAAACCAAATTGTTTGATGGGAAATAAAAATCAAAAGAAATTCACGGAAAATCCGAAAAGTAAATCAAATCAATGAGCAGTCCATTTGTAACAATCTTTTTATTATAAGAAGAATAGAATGCAAAAATGCAAAGAATTTTAATTTCGAACGCGTACATTTTTCCAAACTATTTTGAAAAAACAAAACAAAACTTGACTATTTTTCCTTTTTTTTTGTTTCTTGGGCAAGGAGAAATGCTCAAATGAACGTTCAAGAAGACAATCTCTTGGGGTAGGATGACAAATCGCTCAGAAAAATTCTCGACAGATGGCGCACTTGAAGATCAATCCAGTCGTTTCCGACGGAATGTACCAAAAAGGACGTGGAATAAAAAAATATTGAAAAATATTATATGTATGGGAAGACACAAGTTTTTTTCTTTTTGTTGTTATCTTTGCTGCCGCTGATATTGTGCACCAACGTGTTTCAAAGAGTCTCATACCCCCAAGAAGGAAAGAAAACAAGACACGGCACACTCTATACTGTGGTCGTTGAAGAATCCATTTGTTATTGATGGAAGAGTTCAGTGATATTGCTCTTATCTGTTTCTCTCTCTCTTGCCGATCACCACATCATCTTTTATCCTGTCATGGCTTATATCGAAGTGGTGAAAGTTGAATTCTCGATTTTCTGTCCCGTTTATCCTGTATTTAACGAAAATTAACATTTGAAGCCACTTTTTAAAGCATTTTAGCGGTGGCGGATATTTATTTTTCCACCCTGAATTTCGATTTTTTTTTTTGGAACGTTTTCAGTAAAAGCCGCTAGTGTCTTTTATTTTTTTGGATGATAATAACTGAAAATAATTAAAAATTCCATCATCTGATAATTTTCTGCACACGAGTGCGAATTAGACAGGGACCTAAATTTTATTATGGATTCCGAGCGGCATCCTTTTTTTCATATTCACCGGAACGTTGGTGCGCTAATCCCTCGATGTGAGACTCCCTGCTGTAGCAATTATTTTCTGTGGTCATGTCGCCGTTTCTGTTGCACCCCTGTGTCAGGAAAGTTTCTGACAAACACGAAACGGGTATCGAACTCGCGACACCTCTAAACATCCTTTGGTACTTTAGGCGAGTATCATATCGACCTGGGCTATCACGCCCAAAAAAATTTCCATCATGTCTAGTTTTTGAGGTAAAGTGAAAATTAAATTTCAACCGTAATAGGCAGTATACAAACCACGCTGAAACTACTACTTCACCAAACACCAACTCTGGCCATATCGCTGCATTAGAATTCGCTGTTGGGTTGAAAATGAAGGCGCCAAATATCGGTGGTCGCCTCAAGGTCGTTAGGGAAAATATCTTATCTATATTCTCCCCTGGGACCATGACAGCAACCTTCACGGTGGTAGACGAGCATCTTACAACCACGCACCTAATCAAAACTCTTTCTTTCTTTCAAACGGAGCACAACTCTGGTCTATTGCCATGAGCAATTTTCCACCTAGTGAGTTGGGTCGCAAATGTAGGTAGGAGTGTGTACCTAACAGTCTGAGTGCGTATCTAGTGTTGTGTTTGATTTTTCAGTGCGCCATCTATATTTTAAAAGTCAAACACATGTTCCCGCAATGTGAGTCCGTCAGTATGACCACTCGACCACCACAGCGGCACCACATTGAAACTGTGCGTTATAGAAAAAAACAGTAAATCATTTCCAAAGATAATTCAGTAGTTTCAGGGTGATTTTGGGGAGCTGTTTCCGAATCTGTTTTGTCAGATGGTGTCTACTTTTTGAGATAAAGTGAAAATCAAATTTCAGTGGAAATATATAAGCAGCACACAGATTACATTGAAACTGTGTGTTATGAATAAACATAGTACAAATAATTGCCAAAGATATTTCACTGATTTTAAGACCTATCATTGTAACAGAACTAGGATATAAATGTGAAGTATGTAGTTATATAAGGTGATAAAATAAGAATTCTAAAATATTTGGATTCGAGTTATTTTTCCCAAAATAAGAAATCGTTTTCTATGGAAAAGAACCTTACGTGATGGAATAGAAACGGGTTGCATTTTTGGAATCAGCACTAAAAAAAATATAAAAAATCAGCAGTCAAAACCAAAGAATCTTTCAAAACTTTTTTTAGAGACTTGTGTTATTGTTGCTCTGACAATATCGTAACTATTCAATCGAATGATCCGAACCAGAAACACTCAAGTTGAATCAGCGTTCTTTACAAAAAAATAAATAATAACCTATTGAATCACGCGTCAATAATGGTAATTATGTAAATAGGTTTCCTCCAATTTCATCAATAAAGTAAATATCGTATATCTCCTCTCGAAAATTCTCGTCTGTTTAAAATGTACGTCTGTTTTACCCTGAGATTTAACAAGTAAGAAAAACGTGTAAAAGAAGCATTCAAATGTCAATATTTCTTCGATGTATTAATAATAAAAAAGAAAACTAAACAATGAAATTTTTATTTCTTGAACGTTTCAATGGCTTTTCAAATTAAGTTTATATGGTAATACGTGGTTCAATTGTGAACTGAGTCGTGAACACATAGTATGCTGTATTTTCTTTTTATTAGAAAGTAAATATAGATTCGATTTTAATTTTCTTTATTAGTTAGTTAATTTATAATTGAGAATCTACTTCACTATGTAAATATATGCTTAAAATCACACGTTGATGTGTACATACAACATTAATTTTTGAGAGAGAGAGAAAATGGTATCATATAATTTTCTTAAATTATCAACAAAGAATAAATTTTGAAATATATGTTAATATTTAATTGTTAATTAAAATTTTTCCATTTTCGCATATCACTATCCTATTACATAATTTTATTAATTTTACACATCCTTAATCATAGTTTGTTAGTAGTTAGTATTAGTTTAATTTTTTTTTTCATTTGCTTTCGTACCAATACTGATATTTCCAATGAATCTTTGAAATACTGATGGAGAAACATATTCGTATAAAAATATTTAAAACTGTTATTTAATGTTATCAGAAACGCACTGCGTAATTTATTGTTGAATAATTGCGTTATTTAATGTTTATTTTATCATTTTGTTCTTTTATAATGCAAAATTAACTTAGATCTCTCTCTTAAATACCCATTATATATAATATTTTTTTTCGAACCCTAGGAATTTCCTCTGATTTCTCAGTTCTACCGTATATACTCGTGTATAAGCCGAGTTTTTTTTTTTCTTCAAAGATTTGTTACTTCATTTGGACGGGGAGGGGGGGGGGATCGGTTTATGCACGGATCAGTTTTTGAAGAAAAAACATCGACCCCCATTTTAATTTACTGAATCATATAGCTGCATGGCGTAAGCACGGCTAGATTGAAAATCCCCGACGTTATTGGACTACTTAGCATTGTATCACTTATCAGTAATTTTTGTAGCTGTAGATGCGTTGCTACTAAGCAGAGAGCAAAAAAATCAAAAGCGTCGTTGGCTTTCATAGCCGGTGGACTTGCGTCGATTTTAGAGCTTTTAGATTTGAGAATCGACAAGAATTTTACAGAATATTTAACGAATTTATGGACCGAATGGATATGTGTTCCGAAATAAAGAAACAGCAAAAAGCGGTGCCTTAAAGAAAAATGACATTGATCTGGTGTGCCGGTGGGTTCACGAGGCATGGAATTCTGTTTATACAGAAATTGCCAACAAGTCCTTTAATTAAAAGTGTTGTATCAGAGCAGCACGATGCACGGAACTGAAGACAACATTCTCTTTGAAAGTGACGACCGCGATAATAGCACAGTTGAAAACGAAAATGCCACACAGTATGATGACTTGGCTTTCGATGTGGAGCTCGACCTTTAGGGAAATGCAGGCCTCTTCATTAATTTGAAAATTAAACGTGCCGTGGGCCGTAACTGATCTATAAATTGCCTCAAGTCACTTGGATGATTTAGAACTGTGTCACGAGTAACCCTACGACTACAACTATGTAGAACTGCACCATGTGCCGAGTTTTGTAACTGTGTCACGCGTCACTTAAGTGATCTGTGAATATGTCGTGGGTCATTTTAGTGATTTTTAAAGGTCCCGCTGATCAGTTAAGTGACCTGTATATGTATCGTGGGTCACTGAATGAACTGGAAATGCGTCGCGGGCTCCTTAATGGCTCTGGAACATTGTTATGGGTCCCTCAAGTGATCTGCTAATGTGCTGCGGATCACTTAAGTTATACGTAGTTGAGCCACGGAGCATTTAAGTGTGCTGTAAGTGTGCCGCTTATGTTCATTTTTACGAAATTAGCTGTGAGGTCACGAACCACATTAGATGACTCAGAGAGCCTTATTTGGCCGGCGGGGCAATGGGTTGAGCATATATGATGATATGGGCTGAGTTTTGAGAATCAGGAGAAATGAATCAGAAAGTTTGAATCATTTTCCATTGTAACTTTTATTCGTAACTTATTCGAATTTCCTCCTTCCCCCTCTAAAATGCAGATATCTTGGGACCCACTTATACACGGGTTTTCAATTTATTGCGGTTTTTGTTGTGCTGAAGGGAGGGGGGGGGGGGTCTGCTTACATGTACGAATATATACCGTGGTCATATAATGGAGATTTCCTCAAAAAATTCAACGCGATTTTGTTAGTTATTTATGAAAATATATGAGGATGGAGCAAATAAAAAGGATATACACAGCCTTCCGTTTCAAACGTGATAAACTTCTTATTAACAGAATTGATAGCTCAACACCTCAACATATTGATGAAATGATTTTCCATTCATAATTACGGCAATTAAATCAGGAATGGTTGCATGTTTGTGTATCATTGTTCAGTTTCCTTTACGTGACAAAAATACATTGACAGGATTCGCAGAACCTACGGATACATAAATGTTTTTTTCCCGAATATTTTTATTGCAAGCTCGGTTTAAACCAGTGTTTCTCAACCTGGAGCAATACCCCTCTCCGAGGGCCTGGTGTATTCAAACGAAGCCACGGGTAAAAATCAAGTGAAAGGTGAGTCATGAGAGGTGATTAAAAGACGTCAGAGAGCATTAAAAAATACAGGTGTGACAAAACGAAGCTTTCAAGTAAAATATGATAGATAAAAAGTTAATTACTTTCAATATCCAGCAAATAGAGCTCGGCTATCTTAACCTGTAGAACCGGGGCTATCGTAACGATGGGCAGATCTTGACGTGGCTTGGGGGGGGGGGGGCGTTTGTAACAATTGATTGGGGAGGGGCCTCTGACGTCATCTGTTAGCTCTGAGATTTTTCGAAAGTATTTAAATATTTAAGCTATTATTTTCAGCTCAGCACGGGGAAAGAACATTATTTCGCCCTGGTGCCCATGAAGTCAAAACAGCCCAGTAGAGAATCCTCTATAAGAAACTCGTTGAAATCTACTGGGTATAGTCTCGTTAAAGTCTAGCCGCCATCGGCTAGGGCTTGGCTCCCTTAGAACCATATTTTCTTTTCGAGACCTGCTTTATTGAGGGCCCTCATTCTCCCCCAAGAGCAAGACCCTCAGTACCTATTGATTTAATTTGTAAGTAAATTTATAGTGGAAAATATGCTTATAAAATTTATAAACATATTTTAATAAATAAGTTTAGTTAACCTCAATAAAGCAGGTTTCGAAAAGAAAATATGGTTCTAAGGGAGCCATGGGCAAAAAAAGATTTAGAATCACTAGTATAAACGACAGCTCTATGATTACGATGAAATTCTGCGGTTCCTTGAGCATCGTTATAAACGATGTTTACATGTTAGCAATTTTGAAAAGGACGCAATTTGCGTCAATAAATAGGGGAAAGTCAGGCCTAACGAGAGAAGGACAAATTTCAATATCTGTGCTTTTTTCAAATATTTATTTTACATCTGAATGATAACCATGGCCCCCCATATCCTAGAGCAGGGCCTCTAGGCTGGGATCTTTTGCACCCCCCCCCGACTACAATTTCACGGGCCCCTTTATGATGAATTTATAGCGTGAAAAAGCAAAAGAAATGGTGAAAATCGTCCCGGGCCCCAGGGCTGGAGCCTTGTCAGCCCACCCCTTGTGGGGGCCCCCATGATGACAACAATCAATCTACTGTCATTAATCACAAGAAGTGAACCCTTTTTGATTATTAAAGAAAACGAAACATTAAAATCAGTTTCTATCCTGAAAACTATTTGACGGGTTTTTCTTTCGTTTGAATGATTTTGAAATACTAAATTTCTTTACACTGGTGAGGATACTGATACTGCCAATTTGTATATTTGTAACATTGCAATTTTCATAAATCTCAGTTAAATTTTCTTTTGATAAACATGTGCTGTATAGGTTTCACAAATATAAATTTTCAGCCTTTCGGATCAAATGGGACATGTAGTAATGGCTTAGAGAAGATGTTTTACAATGTATTATTTTTCAGATTTTCAAGAAGTTAGGCTATACAGGGTGATTACGTAATTTCCCTTGCCGCATTTTACTGGAGAATCGGTGGTCCAAGAAGCATACTTCCAGTTATAAAAATTATTCAAATAACATGTAGTACTCAGATAGGCCTTCCCTATTCATGTTGTACAAGGTGTTGTATAGTTATTAAAATGAAAAAGGAATTTTTCATACAGACACCTTTTTTCCCCTCAAAAATTTAACGAGAAAGTTGTTGCCCTGTCACTCCTGAGGCCAAAAAAAAAAAAATTCTTCCGCGTCTCTAAGTGCAATATTTGCAAAGATATTAGAATTCAGAAATATGCGGAAAGTTGAGAAAGCACAGCGTAAATAATAAGGGAAAGAAACATCGTGTCCATTAGTTTTTGCTGCTATTTCTCCACATTCCCCGATTTTTCAAATCAAATATCTCAGTGAATATTGCACTTAGAAGCGTGGAGGTTTCTTTGTTGGCTTTGGGGAGGCAGGGCAACAACTTTTTAGTTGGGCTTTGGAGAACAGAGTGTCCGTATATAAAGTTATTTTTTTTTATGTCGATAACTATACAACCCCCTTGCAACATGATTGACGTATGTGAGTTGTGCACGTTATTTGGATAATTTTTCTAATTGGAAGAGTGCTTCTAGGATCAACGGTTCGTCAGTAAAATGCGGCCAAGGGAATTTAGCAATCACCCGGTGTGATGATGTAAAAACAAATATATCATACACCATAAAAAAGGACAGGGAGATATATTTGTCATCACTCTGATATTAGTGACTGAGAAAGTGTTTTTTCTCAAGCACAAAGCAACAAAGTTACACCATGGCTTAACAACAACTCTGAAGCTATAAAGTTTCCATTTCAATATACTTTGGCTTTAGGCATAAAATCTGAAAAAATATGTTAAAATAATATTTATTTAGTTTTTGTGGGTTTATTTTTCTTACCCCATGGGACAAAAGAGTTGATAAATAAAGTTGATCATCATCATCGCAAAAGCAACTGAAATTATTTGTTATGAATAGTTTTATTATATTACACTAATGTGCATGTTTGTCTCAATACAACAAAAAATTAAATTTGTTTATTTTTTTTTGAAAAAATCAAAAACTAAAATTTATCTCACTATCCTATATCTTTCGCCCTAAATGACGATGTGCTTTCGCTTCATCGATGTGTGTCTCCATGATACGATACTGCTATTCATTTGCTATGAAACGGGAAACTCTCTCTTCAAATTCCCAAACTTGATCGTTCCAGATCGTTTCCTGATCACGTGAAAGGAATGAAACCTAAACACTCTATAACCAGGAACGATGATCTTAAATCACTCGCGATGAGTTGTTTCCGTGTCGGAGACGAAAACGCAAAAAGCAACCAACGCAATAAAACAAGGCATCTTTCAACGATGAGAAGACGGCGTGTATTTATTTTTCGCAATTTTAGAAAATGACGGAAAAGGAGAGGAAGGTCGGTGATTTGTTTCAATTTAGTTTAGTTGAGGAGGATAGAGTTGAGATGGCAGCGGCGGCGGCGTACATATATCGCCAGGGGTAGTCATATTTCACGCAAACACCGCACGAAACTTGCGGAATTATTGCTAAGAAAGACGCCACCACAGTAAACGAAGATTAATGGCCGAAACGGCAACGTATTCTCCGGGAAAGTAACCAAAAAAATAGAAGAAAAATAGTGGAAGAGAAGGATTTTTCTTGGGGTTTGTTCTAAGAGTTATTCCAGGCACATAAGGAAAACCCCCTTTCTCGGACCCTATAAGAGTAGAGGTATCTTTCGTTTGGTTCGGTGATGTTGAAAACGTTAGTTAATGGAAGATATCTACCCCATCGTTCTCGAATAAACTGTCAGAAAATCCCTCGGAAACGGGAAAAGTGAGCAGCGCGAGAAAATCGATAACTTCCTTTCACCAGAGGGTAACGTCGCTTGTCTTATTAATAAAACACTCATTTCCACCCCATCGTTACTCTAATGACAGTTTTCATTATGTTTGCAAAGAGAGAGAGAGTAAAGCTGCTCTTGTTCTCTAATAATTAGGGCAAATCTGGTTTTCGGTGTTTGTGATACGCCAAGGTTAAGTGACAGCGTGTTGATTAAGAGAAGTAGCTCCTAAACAAATCGCTCTATCACCATACCCACCTTTTTACATCCTTGCTTTTGAGAGAGTATGAATTAGTTTTCATTATTTTATTAATGTTATTCACTTATCGCCAACCATAAATTTTTTGTGAATTCAGGGAAATCTTTATTCGAGAGATTAATGTCTTTGAAAACAACGAATTCTGGGGTTTTCTTTTCCTAAATGAGTACATACATCGATTTCTTAACGTGGATATTTTCTGACTGAAAACTTGTTTCAAACTTCATAACACAGTTACACCGCGATACAATGACACTCCGCGGACCAAGAAAAATATCGTTGCAGAGAGTTATCGTTACATCGTGAGGTAGCATTGTTATCAGTCGCCACCAAATTTATGATGTTGTTGAATTCTCTTCTGAATTGGCATTATTAGTGCCACCATGAAATGCTTTTAAGTATTTATTGGCAACAGAAATTTTCAGTTTATTAATAAAATTATCTTAGTTCCACAGCTGTAAAGTGGTTTACCCCCACTCCAATACCTTCGTGTACTACACAAAAGTTAGCTTCACTGTCCCCTTTTTCCCTTCATCCCCTTTTTCGTAGAGTAGATAATGCAAAATACCGATGTTATCAAACACCCTCGAAAGAACAAAAGCTGCTGAGAAGTTTAAATATTTATTGAAGGTGATTTTGAGCGAAATATAGAATATATTGTCCTAGCAGTTGCAAAATCTCCACAAAAATATCCTTACAGGAGGATTCATTGTCGTATAGGATATCGTTGTATCGATAGAAGATTAACATTAGACTAAAAGCAATTCCAAACAAAATTTGAAAAAAAAATATCGTTGTAGAGCAATTTATCGTTATATAGAATATCGTTTACTTGACTATCGTCTACTTTACTTGGCCGAAGCCAGGTTTTAAAGACTAACATCATAGTCAGTTCATATAAATTGTCCATAATTTACTCATCTTTGACCTCTTTTCCAAATAGTGGCCAAATTGCACAAGATTTTCCAAAATAATTACTGATTACTTGATCATCTCACTGGCATTGACGAGATATCTCGCATTCTTAAAAGCGTTTCATTTTTGCAATGACAAACCTAAATATTTTTTAAAGTTGATTTCTCAAGTTAATTCATTTTCCTATCCTTCCCATTTTATTTTGCACCTACTAAAAATCGAAAGACAACCTATTTCATAGAAAAAAAAGATGGCATTTTAAAAGGGGATTAGTAACTTATGCTATGCCGGTAAAAGGTTATTTTACATATTAATGAAGTTTCAAAGATGTATTAATGCAAATTTTAATTGTTTCAATTAACATAAATAAGTTAACTTCATCAAATTAAAATGCTCAATAATTAAGAAACCTCATGCATGACGTGAAAAATGGAATAGGAAAAAACATTTTTTTTTCTATGTAAAACAATTATTTCTGTTTATAGTCAGGAAAAAAAACCTTATCGAAAATCAGGTTGAAATTTCGAATAATTTACTTATTTTAAAAATTCGTAAAAAATTAAATTTTTTCGCATAAAAAGATTTAAAAAAATTCTATGCCCCTCTACATCTTTCATTTTCGAAAACTGATCGTTTCTCCTAGAAGTTTGTAGGAAAATTGCCTGAATTTTTTTTTGTGTTGCGCAAACGCAACGTGAGTCAAAAAATTTATAACGATTTTTATTAAAATGATACATCTGAAAAGTATATGGCGTAGATGAAAGTATAGGATGTTTATGGGGGATATATCTTTTTATGATTAATGCATACTGTATACTATAGTTGGTATCCATAGGCCGTCAAAAATGTATTCGCTGCAGGATTCCCGTTGAATTCGCTTCGGACACCCAGATTTTCGTACAATTCGTTAAATTGGGCTCGAGTTCATCGCAACCACATAGGTAAGATGAGAATTAAAAAAGAACCATTGAGATATTGAAGGAATCGATATATCAAGGTCCACTGTATTATAGAAAGTATACGTATTTACAGAACATCATTGTTTTTCATGTACGAGAAAAATGTGTTTATACACGACCTAGTAATGTAACAGAGGACTCAAAACAAACTTCATAATTCATGAATATATTTAAGATGTTATACGAAGTACGATCGAATTCGATTGTAACGACATCGGAAGTTTCCACGAAATTTTGTCGTTATAACTGAAGTTAACATCTTCAAAGACATTTTATACAACAAATTATAATCCGATGCTAGGAAATACGAAAATGAAGTTATCATTTTTCACTTTGATTAGGGTGACTATATCCCATCAAGCAGAATAATTGATGCTGGAACCATTAACACGGGATATCACCAGTTTTTGCTAAAAATGTTGCTAATTGTCGAACAAATTGCCAATCATTGCGAATAAATAGCCCTTGACTGGTAATAGAGTGCCTCGTCAAGTCCACAAGGAAATAAAATTAAATCATTTCTATATGGCAAATATGCGAGATGAATACACGTGTTTACACACAATCATATATTGATTATAATATAATTATTTAAATTATCTTCACAACTAGTTATGATATTCGATTGAAACTAACCTTCGTCGAAAAAACAGGACATTTTTTATGGGAATATCGTGGGAAACGTGAGCAAAGAGATACCAGAAATACATTACAATAGTTTCATCGACGTTATAAAAAAATGCTTGTCAGTACTACATATTATGCATAGGAATCAGCGAGGCCACCCGTTGTTGATATCATAGCCTTGAATTGGTTACAACCAAGGTCATTATAACCGAGTTTATAAGAAGACATGAAAATATGTTGCCGTATTTTGAAATTGCTGCAATGAAACCTGCCCGCAATCGAAACAATTCACGTATGTATACACCGGAATATCAATTGATCTTTTGATCACATATATTTTTAATAACACGAGAATATCCAATTGAACATTTTTTTCAAATAAACGTGTATAACATTTGAAAGATTTTGCGTGTGTGTGAGTGATACTCAGCTACTGTTCAAATTGGAACAAAGAGAGGAAAGCCTTTCACATTCATTCAAAGTAGTATTGTAAAAGGCATTTTACACCAGCAAGTTATTTACCTCAGCTCATACAGAAACGTCAAAAATCACACGAATTCTCTTGAAATGTCTCTTCCTCCACCTCATTACTAGAGGAAGAGAGTAGAATTTTCCCACCAAATGAGAATCCAAAATGTGAAAGATTGTGTTTTCGGAAGAATTATTAAAGGGGCAAGAGAACAAACACACGCATTCATACACACAGAGAGGAGCATGTATTTATCGCTCACCTTCTCCGGCTAGAGCCCAAAGATTTCAATCCTGTGCAAAACTAGAGAGTGAGAGAGATCCAGGGAGGAAAAGGGATTGACAAATATAATTACGGCACCAAATATTTACAGCGGGAAACCAGTTTTGCCGGGAATTAAATGGGAAACACACTGCGATGGTGGCATTGCGGTTTGTCGACTCAGTTTGTGACATTGTTGCACTAGATTTCTCCCTCTCTGGGTAATGAGAAGTTTATTAACAATAACATGATGAACGACGACTCATTCAAAAAATTGAAAATTTCTCCCTATTATGTATGCAACTTATTTAATTTTGACAATTAAAATTTTAAACATTTTACAAATAAGTGTTTCCGATTAAGGCGACTGCTTTTTTAAAAAAGGCATTTTGGAAAAAAAACTCAAGTAGTTTTGGTTCGAATATGCAATAAAATTAGGAAAATATACGTTGTTATATGAATATTTTGGTAAAAAAAATTGCATTGCTAATTTATATGTGAAACTAGCATATTTTCAGTACTTTTACTAGACATTGTACTCTTAAAAAACTACTGCTTGTATTAACATGTTCTTCACACAGATTATTGCTATGACATTTTTTTTTGTGCAATGAACTAAATGTTTTAAAATAGTATGAAAAACCTCTCTAATATATGATTATATACGTGAAAAAAATACACATTTTTTTTCTCGTGAAAATCCCGATATTTTCAATTTAAAATCATGTATTCGAAATATGTCAAGAACAGGTATTTGGTATATCATTTGTTCCTTGTTTTAAAACAAGCCTCCTCTTTTTTTTTAAACGAGAGATTTTAAAACTTCTTACATATAGGGACTTATTTATATTAACTTCATGGAAAAAACTGTTGTATGGAAGCCACGAGTGCTGGAGCATCCCAGTATTTTTAAGCATATGTTCGAGCAAACTAATATTTATTCAAAAATCAGATTATTATTTTTTTACACACGCACGCAAAGTTTGAGCCGATCACCACGGGTCTAAAACACTTCCGAGGAACCTGAGTTTAATTCCTCCACTTAGACTGAGCATTTAGATTCCGGCACACAATGCATAAATCAACGACATGGAACGAAAAATGTATCAAATAAAAAAATACAAAACAGAGACGTCGGTTCTCAAGTTTGATATCGTTTCGAAAAAAAACTATTGGGTATAATATGGTAGACAAATGGCTATATAATGCTAAATACACTGCTAGCAAACTGAAAATGCCCAATTATCATAAGTGTAAGTATGTATTCGGTCAATTAGCCCGAAACACGCAATATTTGCCACCATCTCGATTACATCTTTAGAAACATTGGGTTTTAGTCTCCCACCATCCAACAAAATTTTTGAGCCTTCCAATATATTCTATAACTTCCCGCCTTTGAATATTGTACTTGATATTTGACATGAATGTCGCTCTCCACTTGTTAATACAAGATATACGGAAGACTGGATGTTGTGAAGATATTTATTATTTGAGATGTTAATTTTTTAAGGAAGGAAAAAACTCATCTCTGCCTCTACCGGGAGTCGAACCCGGGTCCCTCGATTGCTTAGTGGTCAGAGCACTCGTCCGGCAATCGAGGGACCCGGGTTCGACTCCCGGTAGAGGCAGAGATGAGTTTTTTCCTTCCTTAAAAAATTAACATCTCAAATAATAAATATCTTCACAGCATCCATCGTCTTCCGTATATCTTGTGTACTTGATATTATTTCTAATTTAATAACACACTCTTCAGTTTGAAATCCTCTTTCTACGAAATTATTCTTATGCGCGACCTTTCAAGCATAGAAAAAAAAGGGAAATTTTTTCGACAGAAAAAAGTGCTTTTATATACTCACACAAAAATTTTCAAGGTTACTTTCTCCTTATCTCAAATCGGTGCACAAACTAGGCAAGCCGAAGATAGGTGTTTAGTGTTTCTTCCATAGAACGTCCGACGTAATATTACGTCAGAAACATTGAATTGGTTAAACGAAACGGAATGAATATATACTAACAAGGACGAGGTCCTAACGTGTCGACCTCAAAAAGTTATGAACAATTTTAAGTACATTCATCTCCAAAAACACATAAAAGCAAAAAAATTTAGCGACGGCGTGCAATTATTACAGCTGCAAAAAAAATATTAAAAATGACAGTAGATGGCAACTCATTTCACTCACGCTTCTTGACGATATCTACAAAAAAACTCTCTCTTCCAGAAACTCTAGCTATCTCTATTTTTAATCTCTTTCTTTCTGTTGTACCTGAGAGAGAGAGAGATCATAGAACCCCTATAATACTCTATATAAAAGTTATTTAGACGCTTTACATGTTCTTGCGATATTTGAATGATATCACTTTGAACTACTAGGGATACACGGATTTGAAATTCATTCTTGGCCTGTATTAGCGTTCAAAATATTTATATTTGCATACTTTTAGTGACCCATAATAATTCCGCCGGATTTTTTAAATAACTTCTGCGCAGTTTTCAATAAGTAGAATAAGTGGGGTTTTTTTTTCAAAACTTTTTGAAGACATCACCTTTTCTTGTAAGTAAAAGATATATTAACTATGTCACATATACATTTCCAAAGTGATACAAGTCAGAAACCTGCATTTTCGTGTCATCACCATGAAATATTTGGATAGAAAGTCTTCCATATCAAACATCGTACAAAATTAGCTTCGAATTCCGTCCGCCAGAACGCTCTTATGACACTCTTCTTGTGTTTTGTATTCGAAACAAGATTATTTTTTTTTTTTCAATTCAATTCACTTTATTATTTCATTCTGTTACATAAGATACAAGATGAGACAAAAAATCAGCCAAGGGACTCATATTTGTTGATACATTGCAAGTTTATAATTAATACTAATGAGCACTTACTTATTAGTGATCAATATCAACAACTTAAAACGGAAAAAAGAATTAAAACGCAAAAGGGGGAATTTAAAATTAAAATTTCCTCTTTTTCCCCTTTTTTGTAGTGGTTAATGTGAGAGAAAAGAAATCAAATATCAAAAGAAACTTTCGCATGATTTTTGTAGTATGAAGAGATTGTGACAGTGAAAAGTGTTTGCGCGGGAAGGTCTTAACGAGACCAACGTATTTCTGCAAATTTTGATACTTTGGATTTCACGTCCGAGACATTTAGTGCCTATTGGATATATATCGGCTAGATGAATGGATAACTGTATTAGTGGCGACAAAATGGTAAGTGCTGCTTCTGTTGTCATTTTCTTTTTGGCCGAGTTTCATCTGTGAATAGTAGTGCTAATGTCGCGGACCATGGTTGGTAAAAATAAGATGATGGTATGCTTTGCGCATAGTGTATTGCTAAATAATGATAAGTTAAATGTTAGTAACATAATTGATAAGATCAAAGAAACTGTAAATGATGAAAAGCTACCTCTTCAGGACACTATAGAGTTTATTTTTTATGAACTGGATCCAATTATTCAAGAGTTCATGATCAAGAGTTCAAAATCTTGCGATGAGATCAAAGAATCTCTCGAGGAATTGGGTTACACAATTATTAGTGTGGTACAGCTAAAGAGCCCCCGTCATAAAGATGGTGAAAAGATTATGGTCCCAATACCACTATGGCTCATTGATTTGCCCAGGACAGATAAAAGCAAGGAAATATATCAATTATCTTCATTAAATTACTTAAAGATAAGAGTAGAAACATACAAAAGAAGGAAGGGGTACACGCAGTGCTACAACTGCCAAGCCTGGAATGGGCGCACAGCCCGAAATTGTTTTAACGAAGCCCGCTGTGTCAAATGTCCAGAAAAACATCACACATCACAGTGTGATAAGGTAAAGGGTAAGGACTTACCAGTGTGTATAAACTGTTCCTTAAATCATCCGGCGAGTTTCCGAGGATGTAAAAGGTACCCGGGGAACCTTAAAAAATCTGGTCCTAAAGCAGTTACTGGGTCACAAAAACTTAGACCACCAAAGCCCAGGCTTTTTTCCGTCACAAGTTCAAGTGACGATGAAATTGAGAAAATAGACATTGAAGCTGAGGAATTACCTCAACAGCAAAAACCAACAGAAGTAAATAATAGACCTACAAGAAGGCATAAGACATATGCAAAAGTTGCAAATGTCCACGAAGAGGTGGAAAATAACAAAATAGAAACTAACAAAAACACAATGACATCAAAAGATGTTAACATGACTGAAACGAACAATAATGTATACTCTGTACCAGAAATTATACCCACATCAACTATTGCAGTTGAACGTAGGGAAAGTGTAAATAATGAGGTAACCGCAAAGATCCCTCCCAACAGGATAGATGGGGAGGTGTCCCAGATTGTGAATACCGGTAATAATGAGATATCATTCCCCTTACAGGAGTTAATGGGTCTAATGAGAAAATGTTTTAATAACATATTACAAGCTAAGACATATCAAGAAAAATACTCAGTATTTATTGATAGCTTTACTGAAATATCCATGAAACTATTATCGGTAAACTTCACCAATGTTCAATAATAGTTCACAACAAATAAAATATCTCAAGATCATGGCGTGGAACGCCAGAGGTATTATTCGTGATCTGCAAGAATTAAGAGAAATTGTTGCAGATGAAGATTTTGATCTGATGTTAATTTGCGAAACATTTTTAAAACCATGTTATACAGCTAAGATAGCAAATTATGATTGTATAAGGAAAGATAGAACGCACGAAAGAGGAGGGGGAGTAGCCTTATATATCAAAAGGCATTTAAATTATGACATTGTTGACCTCCCACATTCCCGAGATTGCGAAGCGTTGGCAGTGGATTTGCACCTCACTAGCACTAGAAAAATCCGAATTTGTGTTTTATACAAACCACCAAATAATCAATTTGATATCTCTCTGTTAAATCATATATTTGACTGCAATTATGCAACAATTCTTAGCGGTGATTTAAATTCTAAATCACCAATTTGGAATTCAAATAATTACAATGCAGCAGGACGTATATTAGAGCAGTATTGCAGAAATAAAAATATTATTACATACGGGCCAAGTGCTGCGACACACTATCCGGATGACAGCAACCGAACACCAGACGTCCTAGATATTACACTGGTCAAAAACCTCAGTGTTCCTTTAGCAGTAGAGGTAATATCTGCACTTTCATCAGATCACATTCCAACAATTATTGCTGTTGATTTCGAAATTCCCATACAACAAAAAATCAAAAAAATTACAAACTGGCCACTATATAGGCAAGTGCTTACAGGAATTGAAACACCAGATAATGCTAGTGAGTGTACCATAGATATAGAAAATGAAATAAATTCATTAACACAAAAATTGCAGGACACTGTTAATAATTCCACTCGGGAAAGGTCAAACGAAAACAACCCATTAGCACTCCCCAGATATCTGAGGGAAATGATAAGAGAAAAGAATAGAGCTAGAAGAAGGTGGCAAAGAACCAGAGATGCTACACATAGGCTCAGATATACAACATTACGAAACAATGCACGTCGAGAAATCAGGGAATTTACAGGTGAACGATTTTTAAGGTTCCTAGAAGATGCTAATTGTGAGGATGGGTCGTTCTATAAAATTTATAGAGCACAAAAACCCCGTAGCCGAAGACTTACATCTATACATGGCCCGCATGGACTGGTATATACAGATGAAGATAAGGTAGAAGTATTTGCAGATACCTTTGAACTGCAATTCTCACCAAACACTAATACTTCAAATGTTCAGGTCGAGAGAGTGCTTAGAACTATTAATGAATATTTTGATAACCCTCCACCTGAAACACAAACAGCTCTCACTCCAACAGATATTAACGAATTAAAAACAATAATAAAACATTCGGAAGATTCGGAAAGCATGTGGGCATGACCTAATTTCAAATATGGCACTGAAGAATTTGCCCAATAATATTTTAGAATATATTGTCAAAATTTTTAATAGATTTCTGGAGCTCAAATATTTCCCATCTAACTGGAAAACAGCAATTGTTAAAATTATACCAAAAGCTGGCCAAGATTTGTACTTTCCAAGCAATTGGAGACCCATCTCATTGCTTAGTAATTTTGGAAAGTTATTCGAGAGAGTTGTGGTAACACGTATCAACACTTACGAAAAATCTCATCCAACAATTGGGCCCGAACAACATGGATTTAGAGACGGTCATTCTACAACCACACAATTGCTAAGAGTTATAGAAACACTTCAAGAAGCTGGAATTTATCATGATACAGCTGCAGTTGCACTGTTGGATTTAAGTAAGTCATTTGACAAAGTGTGGCATGAGGGGTTGCTCTATAAGATGATTAGATTGGCCCTACCCTTTAGCATAATTACAATTATACGTCATTATCTAGCAGCAAGAACTTTTTATGTAAAAATCAATGACACAATATCTACAACTAGACAAATTAAGTCATCTATAGTGCAGGGCAGTGTTTTAGGACCTTGCCTCCACAATTATCACATGAATGATTTTCCAGTGTCCATTAAGGGTATTACTGCGCTGTACGCAGACGATTCAATGATAATTTGTACAGATAGAAAACCACAGAAGGCATTAAGTAATTTACAAGAATTAATTGATCAAGTCGAAACATGGTGCGAAAACAGCAGAGTTAAACTTAATGCAGACAAGACAGTATTTATGTGGATCACAGGAAAACTAGATCTACCCCCAGATGCCGGAATAGTGGTTGGGGGGAAATTCATTGAACCTGTTATAAGTACTAAATACCTGGGAATAATAATTGACAAACGATTGACATTTGTGCAACAACGAAATTATGTAATACGAAGAGCAGACGTAGCAAAACACACTTTAAAACGCATACTTGCAAGCAGATCAACATTGACAATCAAGAACAAATTAAATGTATACAAAATGGCTATCAGATCCATACTTTTATATGCTGCACCAGTGTGGCTCTACTCGAGCAATCAACACATGGTTAAATTAGAACAATATCAAAACAAAACAATAAGAGCTATGCTGGGAGCCAATTGGTTCATCAGGAATAGAAGTATAAGAAACGATATAGGAATGCCCACCATACACGCCTTTGCTCAAAAGCTGGCTAATAATCTCTTCCAAACTCTTGAAGAGTCAGAATACCAACATCTTAGGGAAATAACCACTTACCCAAAAGATCAGATATCAGCTTTTTCCAGACCCAAAAACTTTCTGGTTATGAAAAGACCGGAGGTACCGGGATTGTGAAAAATGTATATAAGCAACTATATATAGTGTAAATAATTAGACCAACTGCAAAATATCAAATTTTGTAGATAATATATATTTAATCAAATAATCATAATTAACTGCATTTAATAACATATAATCGCATTTATTAATATGATATATGGTTGACGCTAAATATACAAATGAGAGTAGGTAATATATGCATTATGATGAATGATTAGTGTTAAAAGAATAGCATTAATTATAACTTAATGACATCCTAACAGGCTGATGAAGTGACATTCTGTCACTGCCCTGTTGAGTGACACTTTCTGCTTTTTATTTCCCCTCCAGCCTACTTAAGCTTTCATTTCCCCCTAGATTAATAACCCAATATGGGTAATATTAAACTCTAAGTAGTTTAAAAATAATAACATATACAACCATGGCGAAAATCGCACTACTAATCCAGGATGGCTAAGAAATGACTCAAGGGTATGCACTGTTTGCCAATTTCAGTCGGAACCCACAGGCATATTTAGGATTTAGGATTTTGTAGTATTTTTGGCAACAGCAAAAGCAAGGGGTGCAACTATATGAAAAAATACATAGGATGGTTTTCAGATTAGTATAAATAACAAGAATGAATATAATGTTGCAATGCGTAATATCGAATAGATTCATAATTTTAGTAAGGAGCATATGACAGTTCAAAAGAAACTCTTCAAAGTCACTGATTGAAAAAAGATATTGCTTCACATGTCTTTTGAAAGACAATAAATTAGTAATATTAAGGATATTCTTATTAATAAGGATTCCGTTTTATTACTGGAATCATGAATAGTAGCAAAGAGTTGCATAATTTTGGGATGAGGTAAGTAAAATGCTATTTTAGAAGAGTTTTGTGAATAAGTCGTAGTGAGGATATATTGTTCAATCTATTTGAGAAATGAGACCTATTTGAAGGAAAAACAAATTGTCGTTTAAAAACAATTATAGCAGATTTGTAGAAGTAAAGCAGACATAAGGGAAAGATTCCAAGACTGTGAAAAAGTTGTTTGGAAGGGTGTTGAAAGTCACCTGTGATGGGGATTATTGTTTTTTTTTTGGAGTTTCATTATTGGTGTAAGATTTCAAACGATTCTTAGTTGTGTCATTCTAGAAATACGTGTACGATATGTGAATTCAAAACTATATCAAATTTTGATGGTCACCTATCTTTCTGTGGAGGAAAATGGAACGAGTTACAGAATTTAAAGGTTATGTGGATACTTTACCTAATACTTTCCCTCCAATGAAAGCAAAATAAATTGAAATTTAAAGAAGCAACAGAATTCATTGTAGGGTGAACAATCGATTCATGAAAATGAGCAGTTCATTAAAAGCGTCTTGATATTATTCTTGCGATAATTTCCGAGAATATATATACACATACATGTATAAATTGGCCGTAACTCCGCTCATTTCTAGTCGTCTCCTTTAATATGCATGCAAATTATCACACATGGTGGGAGCATGAGGAACAATATTTTACCGTTACATTCTGTCTCTCGCCACATCAACCCTACCCCTTACCCCCCTTTTTCGACCATGACTCCGTGAATGCCACCGCGATCGATAATTTAGTCATTTCACTGTGGAAATGTTTTTGGCGGATTTTCGGGAAGGTTTTCTTCGCCGCCGAAAACACAGAAAAGAGTCAATTGAATTGTTCTCCGAGCGCATTCATCAGAGAACTTACTCGCGAAGCTTCGTTTTTCGTGATTCGAAGCAATTTAGGTAATTGAATCGACTATTCTTCTAGATGTAGGCGAAGTTAACATTGGTTTTATTACTGGAATCATGAATGATTAACACTGCTTAGATATTTTGAATAATGTCAACAGTTACATGCAATTTTTTCCGATTGAACCCCATCAGAAAGCAAAGTGATTAAAACATGGTCAATTGATCTTTGTTTAAGTTTTCTAATTCAAGAGTGGGGGGGGGGGGTTAATGACGGTCTTGCCATTTAGATAAGCCAGTAAAATTTATAAAGTTATACATTATATTTGTGGAAATATATAATTTTAAACATACTATTGGCATGGTAAATGTGATATATCCATTTGGTAAGTTTGATATCCTTTTATACCCAAATTTACCTTTTTATCCGTTGGTAAGTTTGGTAAATTGTGTTCAAATAATATAGCGAATTAATCAAAATTGCCGATGATTATGAATAGCAACTGTGCGGTCGTGTGAGCGTCGTGCTGAACTCTCATCGTGAAATTCCAGGTTCGAACCCAGTTGGTGGCACAGTGGTGGTCACTCAAATTGGGTGTTTTCTCTGTTTTTCAACTTTAAGGCGTGAATACGACTCGGTCTTCTATTTGGAAAACTCTCCACAGAGAGCAGGCAGACCTTCCAAATGATACGATGGAAATTCAAGTATTCATCGTTATTTTATTTGCCTTGACCGAGGTCTATACAAGAGGATTCGGTGGTTAAATATGACAGAAATGACGATGGATGTTGCAGGAAAATTCGGAAATCGAAGTGCAGTCTACAATATTTGGAGGGACGTTGTTCCAGTCGGTAATGGTTTTTGATAAGAAACTAAATTTATGACAATCTGAAGAAGCAATGATGGGTTGCAATTTTTTGGGATTTAAGTCTAGCTGAAAAATGTGAGGGTTTAATTAGAGTGTTCGAAGTGTCGATATGAAAAAACCATGGAGGATTTTGAAAAAAAAAATTTAAACGAGAGACAAGTCTAAGAGAAGAGACTATTATGAGAAACAAAGAAAAAATAAAGGATAATAAATAAAGGATGGTGAGGGGGGGGGGGGAAATCAGGTGAGTGAGAGACCAAAAGAGCCTGTGTAAGCACGTGAGTGACCAAAACAGTGTGCAAGTATGTAAATGACCAAAAGAGTGACCTAGAGAGTGTATGTGTAATAAGAAGTGAGCAAAAGCATATGAGTGATTAAAAGAGTGGTACGCAAGTATGTGAATGATCCAAACAGTATGAAAGCTTGTGAATGACCAAACGAGTACGCATGCGTGTGAGTGGCTAAAAGAGTAACCTAGATACACAGACGTATTTGCAGGGACCAAGCGGGTTATAGTGCATTCACATTGATGGACCGGTAACACCCAGCTTCACACCTCCAAGAGGATATTTCGAAGCGAGTCCCGACACATAGGTGAATCCGGAAGTCCACCCATTCCGGGTTGCACAGGGTGGCGAATTCAAGGAATGACTGGTCAAGAAAATTAGACTTGAACAAGAGAGAAGGGCGACAAAATTCGTATATCCACACGCAGCAGCAAGACCATGAGTCCTCTTCTGATTACTGATTTATGAAATTTACCGTGTATCACAGGTTTATATTTTATTAAATATATGTATATATATATTAAATAAAATATATACTAGTGAAATATATACAAATAGGTTGGGAAACGCTGGATTAGAGAGTTCTTCATCATATTTTCCTGCGTATATATATATACAAGTACATACAGGAAAATGTGCAGGAACTATAGCTCCAACAATGGATATGTCTATGAAAATACCAAATCTTGACAAGAATTCTTAATAACTAGTTTAAATTTTGAAGTAGTGAGAGAGTTACAGAAAAGGGGCCGTTCAAGTATTACGTCAGCAAATTTTTAGTCATTTTTGACCCCCCCCCCCTGTCAGCAAAATTTCATCATCGGCTCTGCCCCTCCGAATCCTGACGCATATTGCTGGGATCAGAGACGTACACGTCTCGCATAGGGGCTCGTGCGCCGCCCCCCCCCCCCGACGATCAAAATTTAATTTTTTAATTGAAATTTCGGAAGAAAATACCTTTATATGTAATAATAATCAATTTTGTTAATGTCAATGCTGTTTGAAGGCGCACTCAAAATTTATCTTTAATAAATTCATTGCGACCCACCCTCTAAGCCATGTATGGTAAATCCCATGAAAGTCCTTGTCCCACTGACCAAATATAGCCCTGGAAGTTATCTGATGCGGCCTGCCCTCCTGAAACCTAATTTTGTAAAAATGAGCTAAGCGGCACATTTACAGTTTGCTTAAATGACCCGTGGCACATTTTCATATCACTTGTCACACATTTAGAGATCGCTTGAGTGGCATAGTTTTAGAGCGGCCTATAGATTATAGTTTAAGCGGCCTGCCAGTGAGGCTCTACATCACTCAAGTTACGCGCTGCACTTTCTCAGATTATTTAGGTGATCCGCGGCATATAGTTACGGATGACTTGAGTGATACGTGGCACAGTTCTAGAGCAATTAAGCGGCCGGGACACATTTCCAGATCATTGGATCCGCGAAACATTTAGAGATCACTAAAGTGGCTCTTTAGGGCACTTATCAATGAAGGGAATGTTAATTCCCTTCATTGTTAAGTGGAGGAAAATGTATTCCTCCGATAGTTAAGTGTCCACAAACTATCGAAAGGTTTTTGTCGTTTTCGGCGCGCCGAGTAAAGATGTCATTAAGAATATTTTATATTTTCTTAAAGGGTGGTTGATGACGTAAGCATTATTAAAATCCCCCCCTTTTATCTAAAGTCAGCAAACCGAACCCCCCCCCCATCGATGCTGACGTAATTCTTGAATGACCCCAAAACAATAGCAGAGATTTTTCTGAATTGAATCAGAAAATTTTTTAACTATAGTGGTCGATGAGTCAATTCTTGGAATAAATTTTTATATGAATTCAAAGTTCCAAGATGGAAGCTCTTTTTAAACATCAGACTGTTAGTTCTCGGCATTATTGGGCAAAATTCTCAGAGTGAGCACGCTCTAAATTTGTCAAATTAATAAATATTACCCAATATGTAATATTTATTAACTAATTATTTTTAAATTCCAATTTATTTAAACATAGGTTAAATTCTTTTGCGAAAATAAATTCACAAATTATTTTATAACCATTTTGTCATTGCATGGTCACCAAGGGAAAGAGGGCAAGGAGCGATTGACAAGCCCCAGTGATTCACCTCCCTCATTAAATGTGGCCCGTGTAACTTCCCGAATCTATTGATATGGCCTTTGGATGAAAAGTATTGAAGACACTTACCCCATAGCAAAATGTCAATTCCCTGAGGACCCCATGTAGCTAAGGTCAATTTGGAGCACCCGCTCCACTATAAATCCAAAATATATTGTTTTATGTAATTTGCATATAACACCGCTCTGCAAAAAAAGTTTTGAGCCCGAAATTTTCCAACTGATTTTGAATATATTTGGTATGCTGGTTACGACTAATATTAAAACCGTTTTTCTCCATCCGTTCTACTTTTTAGATTCAGCGTAGCTAGATTATTCACTATCTGACTACACAACTCATTGAGCAATGATTAAATTGAGTTTTTTACGTGTATGAGGCCATATTTGTTGACGTAACCTAGTGTTTACATAAAAATGACTGACAAAAAATGTCTGGAATAAGTGCAGAACTTAAAGCTGTAATTTTTGATGGTCCTCGGAGGAAAAAGCTCATAAACTGTACTCATTTCTTGGATTCAGAGAGAAAACCGAAGATCTCATACATAAAGACAACGGAGGACCGATACCAGGGCAGATGGGATAATCATATGATGGCAGGTTTCTGTTGGAATCTGCTAAAAGACTTATGTAGAGAAAGTTAACTAAATAATTTCAAATAAAAGAAGCTTTCAGAGTAGAATAGAATAACTTTTTCTTTGACTTTTATTTGATTCTTCTCACTTATCATTTTAAATTAAGCTGTTGTAGATTTACAGGAATGTTGCTGGGCTTTTTTCAATGAATTGAAATATTTTGAAATATTTCTTAAAAATTTTCTTTTTTTTAATTTAACGCCTATACGGTAAGCCTTATTCGATATATTAACGTAAATAACGAGAGATACTGTCATATCTTACAAACAAGAGCTGATGGACAAAAACTAACGTCGTATTTGTTTTCAGCTCGTGAAATTCACATAAAATCAGAACCTCCAGCACCAAATTATGCGTTGTTGCCGTGCGTAATAAGTTATATCAAATATTTCAGAGCACTAAATGTCTCAATGGAAGTGAATGAAAATGATACCGCGGACCCCTTTTACAAAGTACTCACCGACCCCCCGGGGGCCACGGACTGCCGATTGGGACACACCTTTCACATACTCAGATAGAAATTCTTAGTTCCGGTACTGAATTCAAAATAATTCAGTACTATGTTCAAAGTCAGTTTCCATTTCCGTTTTTCTTTCACTTGATAAGATACCGAAGAATTAAATAAGAAAGTAAAAATTTGAAGTGTAATCGTAACCAGCCAGAGCAGAGTACCGCTTTCTATAAGCACCAACAACACATTTATACACGTATATATATATATATATTAGTTTACAGTACATTGCTTCCTTACGCTGGTCAACACGAATTCCTTTCTTCGGTATATGGCCTTTTATGTTACAAGATAATCACCTCGAAACACGATGGCCCAAGTAAATAGAAAAGACGTTTGGCGGAAAAAATAGAATATATCCTTGCGTTTTCAGGAAGGAAAAAGAATGGGGAGCGAAAACATCTTTCAGCCAATCTCTTGTTACAAAAGAAAAGCTTCTTCTTATTCTTCTCAATGGCAAATAATGAAGAACGAAAAGAATAGAAAAAGAATAGAGGAGGAAAAAAATCAATTGCAAACTTAGAAGGTTGGTTGTGGAATATCGGGATTGGCGATTTATGATGTACTTTGGCATCTCTGAAAACTGCCCCCTCCCCTGTTTTGGTCTCTTTGCTTATCCCAAGCGATTACGATAAAGTATTGCTTTGGATATAAGAATATGGTAGAGATTCAACGAGGTGCGTGGTTTTTTTTTACATCGGCTATATTTGCTGTATACCTCTCTTGAAATAAAGAGGCGCTTCTAGTTTCCAGTTTGAAATAGCCGATTTACGGGAATGTTATGAAAACCACTCGATTGTGGTGCTATCTATTCTCTTGTTTCTCGAGATGCGAATATTAAACTCAAACTTAGATATCATAAGAAATTCTAACGCTTTTGAAGATTTATTGCAGTCAGATTCTTGCCGATATACCAGTAAAATACCCCATAGGTTATATTTATTGTTTTTCACCGTTTGACAAGCACGTATATCACTGTTCTTCTGTGATTCAGTAAAAGACACGTCACTCTGTCTATAAGTGAATATTGAACGCGTATGAAGCGTATTTCGTCATTTTCTTTATACATTGGCATAAAAAATTAAGAATGAACAATAGAAATACGGTACAGGGTGCATAGGAAAGTTCCTTTGAATAACTCGCGAACCGTTGATTCTAGAAGCATACTTTCAATCAGAAAAAGTTCCAAAAAAACCATGGACTTCAGATACGTCACTCATATTGCAGGGAGTTGTTTTGGTAATGAAATAAAAAATAATAATCTCTTTTATTCGCTCATCCTGTCCTAAAAATCCCAATGGGATTTATCATTAGGTTAGAAGAAAACAATAAAATTGTAATAATTAACGGCATACTCGCATTTGCGTACAAGTCTCCGATATCAAAGGTTAAGATCATCACAATTTCGGCAAATGAGAAATTTGGAATTTTGTTCACCTATTTGCAACAAATGGGGGAAGAGCTGAAATTTGGACGTTGTATTTTATTGAATGGATTTTTCGGGTCGTTATACTGGATTGAAAATTGCATAGGATGAATGGGAAAATATCAAGACTCATCATACTGGTCGCTGTAATGAAACGGTCGCAATAAAGCACGGTCGAATGTAATATTAAATAAAAGCATTATTATGTCTTATTTATTCATGGATAAATTCCGGCAGCATCCGAATATATAATGTCAGTGACGAGCTGATTATGTATGTAGATACTTTAAGTGTAAAATTACAAAAGACTATAAATATGGAGTGTCTATGCAAGTTCAAATGTTGCTGTGTTCTGGGATGTCAGCAGCCTTAACCGCCCATCGTGAAATTATGAAAATTTGGAAAGATGCAAAAATAATCCGTTTCAACATTTAACATTAGAAGGCATTTCCTACACAAATATTAATGACATTGTGTCTACAAGAACGTGCAATGCTGATTAAATCCTTTTTTATAAAGATTCCGTACTAACTTCCGTACGAGCCAATTCTCGATCTTCAAAAAGGTTTCGAATTTCTGTCTATTTTTTAATTAAAACGTTGATAAAGTTTCATAACTTTCTAGTAGGTAGATGAAGCTGTAGATAGCTCAGAGCATGCTAATTGTATTTATAATTTCAAAGAAAGATACCTTCTGTACAGCACCTTGTACAATGAAACCCCTCTTAATGTTCACTTACAGGTACGGCCAAATAAACATTTTCTGGCAAAATGTCTATTTAAATAATGTGTTAGGAACCTCTGCTTAACGGTCACCATCACATACGGTTTCGAACACCATTTTTTCCTCATTCGTTCCATTGGATTAAAGCTCCTATACGGACACCAATGGTTATAATTTTGGTTCAAATTATGCTCACTAAATGCCGATCACAAGTTTCAGTATTTGATCTACTCTATAGCCACTTTTGAATATAATTTTGACTTGAAATTTGTTAATGGCCAGCATCTCTGATATCAGTCTAGGATCTGAAATCACGTGTTGCTTTGCTGGCTGTGCTCGTCAATTTCACACAAGATTCCATGCTGTTTTATATAGCCGCCGCTGTGGTGGTCGAGTGGTCATAGTGACGGACTCGCATCGCGGGGATCCGGGTTCGAGCCCCACCGTCGCCACAGTGGTGGTCGGCTGAAGTTGATTTTCTGTGGTTCCCAACTTCGAGGCGCAAATGCGAGCCGATCTCCCCGTTAAAAAGTCTCGCCAGAGTGCAACAGGCCTACAAACAGTACAAATATTCAGTCACTACACATCACTCACTGCACTTCTGAGATATAGATGGCAGAACTGAAAAATCATACGCAACACTAGATACGCACTCAGACTGTTAGGTACACACATAATTCCGGCACAACTCACTAGGTAGTAAATTGCCTATGGCAATAGACCTGAGTTGTGCTCGGTTTGAAAAGAAAAGAAGAAGAAAAGTTTTATATAGCCAGCTCTAGTAATCGTCACTCTCTATCACTAACAGAAAAAAACTGACGTCATCAAATCAAACACGGTGATTTGTGATGCATCGTCGAAAGATTATGCTTCTATAGATGATAATGTGAGAATAGAAGATCGTATCACACCGAGAGAAGTATTCAGCATCGTTTAGAAATTAACAATGTCAGAGTCATCTAAAGAAGACCATATGGAATAAGTAGAGTGAGAGTGCGAGAAGTACAAAGCAGTGTCGAAAACTCTTCGGTTTTTGAATTACTGGATGGTACTATAACGTTTTGAAGTACTGTACTAGACGGATCAATTGCATTTTCTTGTAAACGCAATGACGAAGAGGCATTGTATTTAGCCTCTCAGTTTAAAATACATTTTGGAGGAGTTGGAATACTCGACAAAACCCACCAAACATTGATTGATCAGTCTTTCTAAAAGATATAAATTTACTATGCAAACTTTTTTTATTAACGTGATCCTCACGTATTTTCAAGAGATCCGTATGATCTGTCTAAGAATTTGTCAGGCTTAATTTTCTTTTGTAATTTTATTTGGTCGTCATTGCAGTAATTATGTACTTTCATGCCTTTTACCCCGATTACCCTTTATACCCCGATGGTACTTGAAATTACCGCTTTAATGAAACGCTTATATCTTCGTAATATCACAGTATCTACAAGAATACGATAAGTGTAGTTCCGACAACACGCAGTAGATCGCAGCTAAAGGCAGAAATCCTTTCTAGCTATTGCTGTGAGTATTTATCTTTGTAATTTACAGCATTAGGAAGAAGTTTTGCAGTATAGTTGACTTGCGTGTTGATTATATGAGTGAATTTAGTGACTATTTCATTATTTTTTATTCTCTTCTATATTGTACAGGTAAGCATTCCCTACATTTATTTGAATATTACTATTTTGTTTTCTGTCATAGGGTCAAAAATGCATGCCGGTAATGTAAAGTACCACCAGGTAATGGCATATTTTTTTTCATAATGAAAAGTACTTCAGTAGGGAAAAGAAATAATGAGGATGATTTACTGGGGCAACTACAATGAGTCGTCGAGATTGAGATGGGACGAAAAAAGACGTTGTAGCACCTATGATATTCATCAATGGGTGGAGTAGATAAGGCATATATTCTGTGCTCACTATATGACAGGGGGAGGAAGTCAAAGAAATGGTGGCACAGACTGTTCTCAATGCTTGAAATGGAATACGTCAATGCATATGTCATTTATAAAGAAATACATGGCTAAATTTCACTGTTATGTTTCGAAGAAACTTTTAAGTGGAACTCATAGCCCGAGGAAGTAGTCTAGTAAAAAAGAGAGGTCGTCCTGCTGTCAGCACCCCACCAGAACAGCCAAAGAAGAGAAGGAAGAGCAACTTTTCTGTTCCCAAAGACATCAGGAAGCACAATCTGGGAGCTCATTGGCCTACAGTACGTACATTAATTCCACAGAGGGGAAGATGTGAGATGCGCTCCATTCGAAAATACAGTTCAAACCTTGCTCAAAATGTTCATTTTGCAATGTATTTCTCCGTTGTAATGAAAAAATGAATTGTTATCCGAAGTATCTCCAGTAGTGTAAATAAAAATATGTGTTTTGAATTTTTTTCCCCTTACACATTACCCATATTCCTGTCAGTACTTCTGGGTAACACTTTAAAAAGTATTTTACTCTTTCCTAGGGTTATTCTGCACAAACTTATCTAATGATGCAAAAATACAATCATGAATTTACTGTTAAATCAATTCAGCATATAAAGGCATCTTATAAAGAATTTCGCTCATTTTCAAATAATGAACCATTTCAGAGTAATTATTAATACTGTATTTTACAGTTTCAGCTGGGGCGTTGTTAGGTATGTGGTCACCCCCCCCCCCTCTCACGGACAAATTTATTTGTCCCGAGAGTGTCCGCAAATTAGGGGTTTTAATGTATTCCGTTACCTTCCTTGATTATTCCGATTTATTAGTATTTGTCCGAAAATAATATGTTTGAAAATATATTATATTATGATCTTTTTAATCATGAGTTAGGACGTTTTCAAACTATAAATAACACATATGTGAAATGACGTACAAAAATAGAATTTCAATTATTTCAAATGTTTAAATGCTTTCCTATTGACATGAAAAGTAAATAAATGCATTTTAATGCGTTTCATATATATACTTTGCCTGTATTTTTGTAAATTTTACTTTACGAAGCTTTCCTTTTTCACTAATCTTCACACTCGGTCCGGAACTATATTTAATTCACGAAGTAATGCAATAATCTGACGCTTTAAGTATTTTTGAGTAGTTAAAACCAACGAACGCGTTACTCAAATAACCATTTACTGTGTGTTGATCCGCTTTTATTTAATCTTTTTAAAGCAGTGATATTCAACCGAGAAAGAGAGAAAGACAAAAAAAAAAATATTTTTACGGAAAAATAATGAGATCTTTTCCGTTTTATGAGAATCATGAGAGAAAAACAAAAATGAGAGCATGGATCGATCTTTGCCCTCTCTCTCTTTCGAATCTCGCTCCCCCTTTTCGTTCGCGATAGTCTACAACATGCCGTGTCTTCCAAATGCTGTTAAATTTTCCGATATAATTTGAGCTGAGTAATTGACGTCATTACCGGCCGAGGGCATTTTCAAAAAAAAAAAAAAAAAAACCTCCCGATGAATGTTGATGTTATAGCGGAAGAAAAGAGAGCTTAAAACAAGTCAACGGACCAATGACGAAGAAAAATTCACTTGACTTGCTCTATTTTCCAACTCTTCTCTTGAAATAGATACTTTTTACTCCTTCTTAAGGATTAAGACTTAAAAAGAAAATAGATACGAAAAAGGGGATAAAGCTTTAACTTTAAGGATAGTTTTATTTATTTTCCTTATACCTCGAGGACTAATTAAAAAAAGAAGAAGACGAGAGGTGAGAGTGGTGTTTGCTCTTGTTCAAATTGGGAACAAAAATAAATGTTTGACTTTTTCCCTAACAATTGAATTGTCACCGACCATTGTGGTAAGTTTGATAAATTTTAGGACTTCATCTCATTTACCGGTGATTATGGTCAATTCTTAACTCGTATCGATACATATGATAACTCTTCGATGAATTAATCAAATTTACCGAACATTTTGTTGAAACAGTTAGTCTAGGAAGATAAAATCGATCGGTGATATCGATTATGATCAAAGATGCTGATAAATGTGACGAAAGCTACCATTACGCAAGAATGATAATAATACTTATAAGTTTCATCCTTATAACACCTATTTTAATCTTATCTAATTTCTATGGCAAAATATGTATAGTGCTGCCATCACGTACGGGAGATATTGATAAATGGTTAATTGCCGCTGTGGTGGTCGAGTGGTTATAGTGCCGGACTCGTGATGCGAGGATCCGGGTTCGAACCCCACAGTGGCGGTCGGCTGAAGTTGGTTTTCTGTGGTTCCCAACTTCAAGGCGCAAATGCGAGCCGATCTTCCCGTTAAAAAGTCTCGCCACAGAGAGCAACAGTCCTACAACGGTAATCATTCAACCATAACACTTCACTCATAGTTAGTAAAACTGGGGGCAGATGGCAGCACTACACATAACAAGCATTACACAGAAACAAACTTTACGTCAGGTTGCACTACACGTACACGCACATTACCGCATGTACCGATTCGTTGGGGGGTTCCGCGGGGGTGGGGGGTGCATGTGTGGTGTAGCAGTAGTAGGTAGGGGCTCGGGGATCCATGATGTTCTTAAGTCAGCCACCTCGTTGGGCGGTTTGCCTGTTGTGGCGTTGTATTTGTATTTGTATTAAGTGATATTTCAAAATGATTTCTCCGACATTTATTACTTATTAACTTCATTCGAAAAGTACGCATAATCACTCGTAAAAGTGGTAAATGCAAGAAAATGTACCAAACTTATCGAGACGACTGGTGATTACGCATAATAACTGTCAGATCAGACAAAGCCAGCGCTCTGTCCCGTAAGTCCTTTTACAGGATACCTAATAACTGGCAAATATGAATAATCACCGATTTATCACATTTTCCGTAACATATAAAGGGTGTCCTGTAATTCCTAATGCGGCCTCTATCTTATTAACCCTTCGTAGTAGAAGCATGGTACAAATTTAAAAAATTTCGTCTGTCTTTCGAATCTCTGTCTCTCTCTCTCAATCCTCTTTTCGTTTACAATATTCTACAACATGGTAGGTGTTCGGAATGCTATTAAATTTTCCGATATAATTTGAGCTGTGTAATTGACGTCATTACTGGGGCCGAGGGCATTTTCAAAAAACACCTCCCTATCAATGTCGATGTTATAGTGAAAAAAAAAGAGAGCTTAAAACAAGTCAACGAGCCAATGACAAAGAAAAATTCACTTGACTTGCTCTATTTTCCCACTCTTCTTCTCAAAATAAATACTTTTTACTCCTTTTTAGGATTAAGACTTTAAAAGAAATAAATACGAAAAAAGGAGGGGATATAGAGCTTTAACTTAAGAGAGAGTTTTATTTAGTTTCCTTTATTTTATTTATTTTCGAAGACTAATTAAAAAAAAAGAGAGGTGAGAGTGGTGTTTGCTCTTGCTCAAATTGGGAACAAAAATAAATGTTTGACTTCTTTTTTTCCTAACAACTTATTAATATGGATAGATCTCAATTTATTTCGTAGAAGCGAGTTTGGGGGAAAAGTATTTGTTCTCAAATGAAATTTCTCGATTTTTTTCCCGATTGCGCTAATACTACAGTATTATCGATTTTTCACTTCTCGTTAGGGGAAAAAATTATTGGATTATGGTAGAAAAAGAGAAAATTTATAACTTATTTTAGCTCACTTGTTGGGTTTAAAATTATATACATTACGGTATATGTGAGAAATCGGTTATTATGCATATTTACCATTCTTCTTAAAGTTTGATAAATTTATCCCTAGAGCCCGGATAACGTGCAAATGCATTTTTTAGCATTAGAACAAGTAGATATTTTTGAAGGTTTATTTGAGCTCACTCTTTTTTTTCATAATTTATCAAATAAATGTAAATCATAATATTTTCATAAGATCGGTTTTTTCCCCGAAGGTAGGATTAATAGATATTTATAAAGTATTTTACGAATATTAATCGTTTTATTGAAATGCTATTTCTAGAGATGTGTCAAAACGTTAAATTTTGTTTAGTAATAGTGTCAGAACTCTTATTTACTGATATTTTCGTTACGTTGCCACAGAGTTGGTCAGCCGAAGTTTGTTTTCCGTAGTTCCCAACTTCGAGGCGCGAATGCGAGTCGAACTCCCCTTCAAAAGTCTCGCCACAGAGAGCAACAGGCTTACAACGATAAAATTATTCACGCAATTCACTTCCCTCATAGGTAGAAAAATTGACGGCACATGGCAGCACTACGCATAGCAGTCATTACACAGAAACAGACCACGTACGGTCTACAACACATACATGCACAGCTTCCAGCATAGCCCAGGTCTTCGACCACCTGCTAAAACTCTTTATAGAGACAGGGCGGCGGTCCATGATCTGGTTAGGAGGAGGAGGTATTTTCGTTGCTGAGCAGCTACAACAAACTAGAAATTGAGAAGGCCAGAATAAAAAATATGCAAAAGTTATTTGCATATGTGGTGTATACATACGTGAGGATATTTTTCTTTTCTGTGAATGAATGCATATGCATTAAGAAGTAAAAAAGATGCATTTTAAAAACACATCTGTTTTTTCTTATGCCTTTTTTTTTCTTTGTGTGCATATTTTGGAATTTTTAGCATTTTCGGGTTTTTTAGTTTGTTTTCTCGCATATTTTGGCATTTTAAGCGCATATTTCGGCATTTTAAGCGCATATTTCAGCATTTTAAGTCTATGTTTTGACATTTTTAAGTGCATTTTTGACATTTTTAAGTGCATTTTTTACATTTTTAAGTGCATTTTTGACATTTTTAAGTGCATTTTTGACATTTTTAAGTGCATTTTTGACATTTTTAGTGCATATAAGCCGGGCTCTATTTATCACTTTTAGCGTGGAATATGCATAATTAGCAAGCGTCATTGATAATTTTTATAAATACTGGAAACATTACCACACTTTTACCGACGATTATGCATAATAACCAGGCGCCCGCGCGACTCATGAAATAAACAAATCTAGATTTAAAGAAACGTAGAAGTGAAAATTTTTTTCCTTTTTTAAAGGGCGCTAGGTAGTTAGTTCGATTTCCCCCCCCCCCTCTTTTTAAACTTCAAGTTATCCATCTGCCTGTTTAAGCTTCCAAAAATGCTTAGTTAAAGCTGTGGAATTTTTTCGATGCCCTTTTCACGGGCTCATAACTAATTTTAAAATATCCTAACCCTCATGAATTTATGCAAATAAATATCAAAAGAGACAATATGGAGACATTAATTTTCATACTTGAGAAGATATAAATGAAATCAATGATATTGCTCGAATATCCAACTCAAAAGTATAGGTTTGGCTAATTACTTCATATTTAATCTCCTGGGCTTCGTATATCTCTAAGCGAACTGAATATTTCAAAAATCGAGAATTCAATACAATTTTTAAAATTATTGATGGGGCGGAAAATCCCACTAATTTCCGCATTTCTACAGTAAAATCGACAATTTTAGCACTGATTTCTATGAGGATCACCCTTTTTCTGACTCTCAAAGCGATGCTGATGATGATTATAACGTCTATTCATAAAGCTTCATTACTGAGAGTATATTGAAAATGTGGCAAACCATTATAAAGGCATAAACTGTTATACATATACTAACAGGATTAAAGAAGTGACAAACCGTTGTAAAGGCATATACACGTCTGAAACGCATTGCTAGGGAATCACGGTAACCAATGTAAACGTTCGGAAAGTGATTGTTGAGGCCCAAAAACCATTGTTGCCGGACAGTTTTTTGCCCATTTGGGGCATTTGCCCTGGGCTGACGAAATTTTAAAGTAGCCTATCGTTCAAGTCGGGTCCCATTTGGTATATATGCAAAATTTGGCGACGATCGATCTAAAATTGTAGATTTGTATAGAGAACACACACACACACACACACACACAGAAAATCAATTTTATATATATAGAAGAAGATTATGTATAATACACTAGTGTAATCGGTGAATTTGATAAATGTTAAAAAATGTCCAAATGCGTCTACAGTAGTATGTGTGATGAATACATCACTAATCGGACCGCGATGATAACAAATTTTACAACTGTACGCCGATATAATAATGCAATACATGTATGAATTATCATGTGTGTAGTATATCATATAGTACGATTTATCGTGCTTACCAACGACGTGAAGCTTGTAAATTATGCATAAACAACGGTAAAAGTGATAAATTTAGGGAAATTTATCAAACTCACCAAGAGTTCTGCCACTATGCATAATAACCGGTTATCATGTATAATAACCGTATTTATCACATTTACCATAACCATATACACAACATAAACAGAATACTTATGTCCATACATACACTATGATGATAATAAAATGCACTGTTTTTTCTGCCACGGTGATCACGTTTTTAAAAACATAATTTTAGAGGTCAGTGGCGTGTATCCCCTTTTAAAACAAATATTCATTTTTTGGAATTTTCAAAATGTTTATGCATTTTTGATACTCAACAAATTCATTAAAGATGTAAATGTCAGCAAATCTTTATTTTTTCAATTTCATTTTGTGTCAATTTTTGTCAATTTCATCTTCACATATAATTTTTTCCAAAATTTTATTCCTAAATTTAAGGTGGTAAATCACACTTTTCCTGGAAGCACTTTCTCCTGGAAGCTATCTTAACCCCTCCCCCGAAAGTTCAAATTTATGTGCTACCCTCTGATGAAAGCTCCCAAAGTTCATATTCCCATGTTTTTAACTAAAAAACCTACACAATCCTTTAAGTCAGGGTTTAACTCCCAGACAAAAATTTTACGATGAGAAAATGCAAGCTATATATTTGTAGAATCAGGGTCTGAAAGGGTTGTACTTGCTTTCGTTTGTAACACGCAATCCATATGAAACTGATTATAGATAGTACAATATAACATATAATATTCGTATATCAACTAAATTTCATTTTAACTGTTCAGAAATAGTTCTGCGCATTCGGAAAAAACATTCACTGGCAATTTTTTGTTTCAGAATGAAAACGCAGTGATTACGTAGAAATCAAATTTTATCCTGAAAGATGCAATGGATTTTATGAGGAAAAATATTTTTATTATTGCCACTACTGTGCACCAAGATATACATGAATTTTTCCATTCGTTCACTGAGAGTGCTCTCCGCTAATTGCAGGCACATCCACTTTTTGCTTATGAACACGAAACACTATTTTACTCGAATTTTCAATAGTTCCCTGTCAAAATACACGTTAACTCATACCATGTTTATTCATCTCATTTCTAAAGAAATATCAGTTGAAAGTGTTTACGTATTTAGGAACACACATGATCTTAAATCTAAAACTAATCAACTAGTAAAGTCAAAATTCAATTTTCGACTTTAAAATTAAAGTATATCCCTAAAATCAAAAACAATAATTTTTTAAGGAAACATTTTATTTTCTGGATATTATGCTGAGTTGAACTCGGAAAGAAAAGTCATCTTGTCTCCACCGTGACTCTCGAAACCAGGCCCTCTTGCAATCCGGGTAAGCATGCTACCATCTACACCACTGGAGACACGACCCTGCTTTCCTTATTTCGCGCACTGTGGCGTGAGGCACAGTGCGAAAAAAAATTTTTTGCTTAAAATTTTTTGTTTTTGTTTTTGTTTTTGCTAATTTAAAGAATGATAATTTTTAAGAGAACTCTCTGGCGGTTCAAAGAAAGGTAATTGGATCCCGCTATTGATTAAATCAGGAGTTATTAGCCTTTTTTAGCCGCAACCCAAAATCAACAAGTTCAGATTCGTGAACCAAAATTAACAATTAAATAAACTTCGTCTCCCATAGTAGTCTTAGTTTTTCAAAATTAGTGAAACCAGTGACAAAAAAATGCATTTGTAACAGGATTGTAAATGGATTTTTCCCATTTCGGAAGCCCCCGCGAATCAAGTTTGGGTCGTGACCTGTAGCTAAAAAATCCCCGGCTGTTAGGGGAATCAAACGACCCATGTCGGAGTCCCTTGCGAATGCCGCTGTGGTGGTCGAGTGGTTATAGTGACGGACTCGACGGATTCGAGGATCCGGGTTCGAACCGCCCCAGTGGTGGTCGGCTGAAGTTGGTTTTCTGTGGTTTCCAACTTCAAGGCACGAATGTGAGCCGATCTCCCCGTTAAAAAGTCTCGCCACAGAGAGCAACAGATCTACAACGTAACAAATATTCAATCATTACACTTCACTCACAATTTGAAGTACAAATGGCAGCACTGAAATATCAAGCACAACACTAGCTACACACTCAGACTATTAGGTGCACTCGCTTTGTTCCAGGCTCTGCCACGAAGCTGGGCTGGAAGGGATCTCGACAACGGGATAAGTCCAGTTGCAGAGCCCCTGGCGTTCATTCATTCAGTCCCTTGCGAATTAAGTGTGGGTTGGAACCCCTATATAAAGAAACCCTGGCTTCATTGGAGTTAAATGAACTATCTCAGAAGGGCCTGCGAATCAAGTTTGGGTCGTTACCCATATTTTAAGAATTACGCACTGTTAATGGATCGACCGATCCATCTCGGAAGCCCCTGCTAATAGAGTTTGAGTTGTGACCCATACCTAAAAGATCATACCCCTATCTGTTAATGGATTTGAACGATCCATCTCAGAATCTCTTGCGAGTTAAGTGTGGGTCGTGGTCTATAGCTGAAGAGCCCATGGCTGTTAGGGGATTTGAACGACCCATCTTGGAAGCTCTTGATGGATTAGATAAGCGACGCATAGATTAAGTACGTTTGGACTAAATCATTCCTTTGGAAGAAAATCAAGGACTGTTATAAACATCCGTCCATGTCATTTCATCAGTGCATTTTATTTATGTCTGGGGATAATAATTAGAATAATTGATAAGAAATTATTAATTCATATTTCATGACTATTCGATTGTTGGTATTGAGAAAGAGTAAAATAATCTGCACAAAAGAAAGTAAACATTATTTTCAGATACCAAATGGTAGAAAACAAAATACATTATTTTTCTTATCTAGTTTCCATGTGCACTGATTAGGATGATGGATAGAACGCTGCTTCTATTACATCATATGAAACCGAATACGCCATTCGTTTCATTGAACAAAAGTAATTTAAATGCTCGGTACTTCATTTAGAAGGAGAGATGGAGTTGTTCAAAAATATTCCGAACATATTACGTGGACCTATTTCAAAAATGCTGGATCTGCAAAATAAAGGATAAAAAAATGGAGTCGAAGAGAAATGGAGGAAAAAAAAATCTCTTTTTTAATCTTTTTTCTTAATGTCAGTGCTAAAAATAAAATAGAAAATTATTTTTTTTTGGGACGAAATTGATGATATTTCACAAAAAAAAATATATTTTTTATACTTATTTATTTCATTAAAGATACAAAATATTTTTAGCAAAAAATATATTTAAATTATTTCTGGTCAAAGCACCTTCTCGACTCTGGCGAAATAGGTAAAATAATAATAATATGGGATATATGAGTAAATTTTCTTACTATTCTATTATTTATAACCACAATATATTGCCACCGATGGGCAGAAGTGATTCAAGACATTTTTTCGGGGAACCCCCAGGTATTGCACATGCACATCATCTATCCCAAAAATTAGAAATTAAAAGAGGAAATGTTGGGGGGGGGGGGACCTGCTGCAGGATCGTGATTTCAACTTTTTCCAGGTAGTGGCAAAGAACATATACTTAATATGTATATATATATATTACTGCAAAGCCCGAAGTTGGGGCTGGGAAGGGGCTCATTCTTTTATGTATATACTGTATATAAGAACAAAGGAGACAAAAGAAGAAAACGAAAAAATAAAAATAAATAAAATAAACGGAACAATGAGGAGGTCGTTCTCAAAGGGGGGGGGCGGGGAGCCCCCTCCACACTATCCTAAGAAGCAAAAATGTTCTGATTATGGTAAGCGAAAGAAAAGCATAGAATTACCATCAGTTCCCTCCGAGATTTTTGCGAAAACAAGCTTTGGGAGTCGAAAAACCAAATATGAAAAAATGCAAAAATTGAAGAAAAAAACTAGAAAGACACGAAAAATACATTAGTAGCACAGTATTTGTTGGACACCTCCACAAAAGTGTGTTCAAAAAAGTTGGTAATAATAGAAAAGTAAAAATGTAAAATCCTATATACCTGAAATTTAACTCTTTAATGGTAATGTCCCAAAATTGTGAGCAACATGGCATCAAATAATGTGCATATTTTTTGGGCATATGGTATTCGTATAAATTTTTGTTTTAAATTTTAAGAACTATATATAACCCCTTGCAACATGAATGACGTATTTGAGTACTAAACTGTTATTTGGATACGTTTTCAAATTTGAAATATCTCTTTGGGATCAGCTGTTCGCCAGTCAAGCTGCCTATGCATCCTGTATAATCTGAATTTTTTATTGACCTATACTTTTGCCAAGGATCATATTGAATTCTGTGTATATTCAAGCATAATTTACTACAGGCGGGCAATGCGAACAGCTACAGTACTTGTAAAATCTATTTTTGTCACTAAAAAGCCTCATTTCATAAAACGTGGTCTTACAATCTCTGTGGCATAATGCTACAAATGCTACTGCATTACAAAGTCTATACTATTAAAAATATACTGATTCGCCAATTCATCATTGACGCTGATTCTATTGATCTAGGTTAACTGTGCATTATATGGAGTCATACAATGAAAAAAAAAACAAATCTCTTAAAGAAATAAGTTAAGTATCTATAACATGTGTAAAATCGATAGTGAAATTAGAATAAAATGCAAAAAAAAAAAAAAAAAACTACAATAAAAGTCGATAACAACGAATCCAGCCAGGGTTACATTTTACCGACGTAATTATTATTATCAATAGTTACACTGAAAGGGTTGAGCTTCTAAGTAAATGATCAATACCAAAAAAATGACTTCTTAAGAAATACGGTGTTATGAATAGATCAGTTTATATTTCGAGGAGCTATTCAGGCCAAATTTATTGCAAATTTGGCAAACAATTATTAAATCCAAGATTCAGGTATATTACTTGTATTGTATCATCTAATTTATGGTAATAAAAAAAATTGTTTCAACTTGTTAAACAAATACTGAATTAATAATTCATCATTGACGCTGATTCTATAGATCTAGGTTAATTGGGTATTATATCGAGTCATAGAATGGAAAAAAATCGAATCCTTTAAGTATTTATAAGATATGTAAAATCGATAGCGGAATTATAATTAAATACGAAAAAGGTATGATAAATGATATATAATGAGGAATCCAGAATCATGCTGTACTGACATAATCATTAGCATCGATAATTATAGTAAAAGGGTTGAGCTTCTGAGTAAATGATCAATGCCTAGAAAAAAATAATGACTTCATTCAAAAAGGCGGAGTTACGAATTAATTCCCGTGAAATTTGAAGAGAGAAAAGAAAAAGAAAAAACAACCCCCCAGAAATTCAGAAGAAAAAGTTCCGCTTAAGAACTAATTTTCTAACAGTCATGAGCCTAACAGCCTCCCGATATTGATTTGACTGAACAAGCCGAAAAATCGTACCGATGGCTGCAATAAAAAGAGGCTGGGGGGAAAAAAAAGTCCTGATCGGAGGAAAGAAAAATAAAAAGAATAAAGGAAAAGATGCGTCGGAATCGAGGAAAAAGGAAAGTTAGAGAGAGAGAGGAAAAATGCCAAAAAAAATAATAAAATAAGAAAAAAGGTCTGTCTCTCCTTATGCTGTTGATTGGAAAAGATAGCTTCGACAATTTCTTTAAAACGGAGGGTCTTTTATTTCTTTGGAAAATATTGTCCTTTATTCCATTGGAAGCTCTTCGAGAGATTTATGGCCTAAGATTTTCTTCGGTCAGGATTCGATCCAAATGCGTCTCGCATTTTGTTTGTTTCGAGAAGAGAAAAAGCAAGACAAAAAAACATTCTGTTATAAATTGTATACTCGGAGTTGTTTACTATCCGATCGTTTGTAGGTAAGTCTATATACAAACATATGAGAGAGCGAATCTTTTTCTTCTACGATGCACATTCATTCACTATATAAGATACTGTTATTATTTCTCTAATCACTTTGATGCTCTCTGTTCGGGCAGTAGAATCTCCTTTATCTGAAATGAAGGGAGGGCGAGTTTAATCTATTTTGGATGAAATAAATTTTTTTACCTAGGTAAATATCTTCGTTGTGTGAGTGGTAAAAAGTGCTAAATGGCATTATTTTAAACATATAAAGGGCTAAACTTTGTATAAATGTTCTCGTTCGATTTATACAATTATGTCTGAATGTTCATATAAATTCTCACATCATTCTTTTGATCACTGGCCTCACGTGTATACAGTATTGGCCTTCTTCGCACAGTGTCTTAGAATAAAGTTCTTCAACCGCTGGTCCACAAACCAGCACTGGTCTGGGTCAGCGACACATTCGGTAAATTCTTAAAGCCACTACATGCTTGGAAAGCTTTTACTGTGGGATACGAAGGAAGCCTTTTTTTTTTTAAATTTCTATTTATGTGAGAAAAAAGATGTTCCATCATGTGAGTAATCAAAAAAAAAAAAGAGAAATCGAGTGAAAATTAATTCTCATCATATCAGAAAACAACATCTAGGTATATGATTTTTTCCTCACAAGGAATAAGCGGACGTCAATGCCACCATAAAATTTTATTTCTTCAAACAAAAACTAATTTTTGAAATTCTACGGCAAAGTAAAAATAAAACCAGAAGTTTAAAACCAAAAGTTTAAAACCAGAAGGTAGTTACATTTGAAGAATTATAACAAACTGTTTTATTGGATATATGGCACCAGGAGTCCGAGCTCAATGATGTTTCTCGCCGATATTTTACGACAAACGTAAAAACGAGACCGATTAAAAATTTGCACCGGTGAGCAACATTATATAATTTTTGATATGATACCACATGTTTTTCATTTTGATGCTGCATGGGCTTCAACAACTAATTTCACTTTTAAAATTACAGGAATAGTTTTGTATTTATTTGATAGGTGACAGATATCAAACGTTTTTCCACTCACGTATATTAATAGAGTATATTAATGTTAAACTAGAAACATTGGTGTCACTATACGAAATAAAAAATATATACATGACAAAATATATCTCCTTGCTGTTAATTTTAAATATATTTATATTTCACACACCAAAAAGTAAAGACAAGAAATTTTATTTAATAATATATAATTTGATTTACAATAATTTAATAACAAAGTATAGAGATGAAGTACTGAGGCAAGCATAAATGCGCGCGCATTGTCCACTGATATTATAACACATGAAATTTGCAAGGTATGCAGCATGAACATTAAGAATATATGGAATCATACAGTATGTTGTTCATTTTGATGCTGCATACTGGTTTTAAACCGACAACAAGTTCTAATTCCCGAATTATAGCATATAACTTTATTATTATTTTATAGGTGGCAGCACGCGTCTTTTTTAAATGTATCATAAGTCAAAAGATCGGGAAGCTTTCTTCCTTTTATTATAATTATTTATTTATTTTTCACGGGGTGCGAGAAATATTTCTCTTGTTTAATGCCGGTCCGCAAAATGCCTCACTTAATTTCACCGGTCCTCAAGCATTATCAGGTTGAAGAACAATGCCTTAAAATATGCATATGTAAAAAAAAAGTTGTTGGTATTTTTGAAAATGATATAATTCGTATGTACACAGTATTTAGTACAGTGGAACTTCGGTTAACGAGCTTAATCCGTCCCGCCAGCGTGTTCGTTATTCGAATCAAACTTCTTCGTAGGAAATAATGAAAACTTGGATAATTCGTTCCACAATTATTCATTCACATGAAAACGTCTCATTCATCAATAATGCAACACTATAATAATATAATAAATAATGTGATAAAACAAAATAAATACAATAATGCCATAAAACAAAATAAATACAATAATGCCATAAAACAAAATAAATACAATAATGCCATAAAACAAAATAAATACAATAATGACATAAAACAAAATAAATACAATAATGCCATAAAACAAAATAAATACAATAATGCCATAAAACAAAATAAATACAATAATGACATAAAACAAAATAAATACAATAATGCCATAAATAAACATACATTACGATACTGTTTGCAAATTAACTTACTCAAAATGACCAGAGGAAGACTATCGTTTAGGGCGACTTAAGGACTCGCTTCTTCTGTATTCGTTTTGTGCGACTTTAAATAGGAACCCTATCTATGACACTTTCTTTTGTCTCCCTTTTTTTGGTTGTTTCGGAAATGAGAAATCGCACTATAGTTGAACAGATTTATTGCTCGCACTGCTGCAGCTTCATTTTTGGTGTGGTTCTCTTCTACAAAGTTTTGCACAGAATTCCACGTTCTACATATCTCTTAATCTCATTTGAAGTGAAAGACTCCTCATTTCTCTCTTCGTCTTCCTCAGACGAGATCCCGTTCATAAGCTCTGGCTGTGGCGCGCAATGAAGATTCATCATTTCGCCTGTAGATATGACCCTGTTCTTCCAATAGTTCTTGAATGGGGGGATCATGTGAAACTCATGGTCATCCCCCAGGACACAATCTCTCCTTGTTCATGCGTTAGCCCCGCCCCCTCCCATTCAAAGTTACGTTCAATAATGCAATCAGCCCACAGTTTTCTCAAGCACAATTAAAAAAATGCTTTATATGCACATACGCGAGGTTACGATGCTACATCTAGTTTCACATCGTAAACAGTGACATCGTACGGGGAGTTCATTTTTTTGAGTTTCGCACGCTGACCGGAGACTGTAGGAGAGAATATTACTCACAGTTTCACAGCACGTGTGTGGACGAAAGAGAAGAACCATCAGCGCAGTTGCAACAACGTGAAAGTAAATAAACAAAGTTCAAAGGTTTTGCTCGTTAAGCGAAGTTCCATTGAACTATTTTTTTTATACAATAACAGGGAAAGATATAGGTTGCGTACAACGTGTATGAACGTTTAGAAATTTTCACTTAAATTTGCGGTGGAAATGCTCATCAATTTCTGGGGAACTACAAAATTTGCAATAATTCGCGATTCTGGTAATAATCGATAACTTCTATTAATAATAGTTTATATTTTTAATAATAGTTTATATTTTTAATAATAGTTTATATTTTTAATAATAGTTTATATTTTTAATAATAGTTTATATTTTTAATAATAGTTTATATTTTTAATAATAGTTTATATTTTTAATAATAGTTTATATTTTTAATAATAGTTTAATAATATTATTATCACTAATGATGAATTTGGTACGTATATCATAATAAAATTAAAACTCTCTACACAGCGATCCTTTTTTATAACGGTAAATCTCTTTATAACGACTTATAATCAAATGATACTTGAATTTACATTCAAGTTCATGTTAAATTCCTCTCAATAAAGCAATACACTTTACTACGACAAATACCTCTATAATGATAATTTTCAAAGATTTTGAAACCACTACGTCGATATTTTTCATACAGCACTCAACTGCACAGGGTGAAATGCCTACCCGAATATTATTAATTGCCAATTGATGGTAAAATGGCTGTCAAATGCTCGGTTTATTGTCCGGTGGTACGAACAACAGCGATTTAGAAGATATGTCTACAACAATATGGATTTGGAGAAGATGGAGGAAACGTGGCAATGATGATGCCTTTCGATATAACGGTAATCTATACCGGAATTTTTCCGTGGCCCACAGAATATCGTTCTTATATGTACCGCGATTTCAATGTATACCGTTTTCGGTTTCATTGACTGTAAAAGTGGTTTCATTGCGATAACATCAGCAATGCAGTTAAAGCTCCTCCAGTAATTTCAGAAACAAAATTCCTTAAATTCATTAAACTAATCAAGACATGAAACTGTTTATTGATAGACTTGACGAGATCATTTAGGCGAATTCCTCTGAATATATATCTGAAGGAATGGCTAATAAATAATATTTTTAACGATGGTTTAATAAAGGAAAAGGTTCCTCTTATAAGAATCAATACTTTATTGCTGACCGAGTGTTGAAACATTAGAAGAATCGCAAAAATATATTCCTATAATATCTTGGTTGAGCTCTTAATGATGAATAAACTGAAAGATTGAATTTTATTCAGCACCAAATTTATTTCCCGTTGAAACTCATCTCTTCTCTCGTTTATGGCATGAATAAGAAGTCATAAACGATACACGCTGATGAAGGATATTACATCGAAGTAATGTTTTGAGCTTTCCTGATTTATAAACATGTATTTTATAGTTTCTTTCTAAAATGTTGAGTATATATTCTATCTTCAAAACTAATCATGTTTTTTCCTAATATCTGAAGAAGAAAAAAAATATTGACCGTAAACGTTTCTTTCTTCCATAAATTTGATAAAATACAACCCGAGTAATAATAGCAATAAATTGTGGAAAATCTGTTCCAAAGATAAAGAAAAAAAAGAGATAATGGAAATCAATATGAAAACAAGCGGTTTTTTTTTTCTCTTCTCAATCTTTTTTTTATTTACCGCGAATGGAAAAAAAAAATGTTTTTTTTTCCTTCTCCTTTGCACGCATGATATTTATCGTTGATTTAAAACAAATACTTCCTGTCAACATTAATAATAATTTGTTCTATAGGCTGAGAAGCCGGCCAAAGACGTTACCATGAAAAAGAAATGTGCGTAAAAGAATTCTGGAAAGGTATGTAATGTGTGTGTGTCATTATCGGGTATCCGATTGGAGTGCGGCTCCATCGATAGTGGTAATCGGCTCTGAGTGATACTAAACGCGATGACAAAAGCACTGGATGCTCAGGAGGCTTGTTTAGAAGACAACAGGAGGGAGACAAGATGAAAGGAAGTACTCCTACATCATATCCAGTTTAATCAATGATACACGCGAATCGATGTCAATCCTCTTTTCCATAGATAAGGGGCAATCTCGTACTTTAACTTCCTTTCCCATATTGTCTTTCGATTTCGTTTAATCGGAATACATTTTGCTTTCAAAACACCAAGAAAAGTAGAATTTCTTTAGCTAAACTCATTTTGAGGGGAAAATATTGTTAGATACTTACAAAATGTGACTGCATTTATTAAAGGAATATTTAATGTTTTTTATACATTTATATGCAGCGTCATAATGGATTAGTCATACGGTTTTCATTATGTAAAAACAGGGTTGTAAAGAAAGTCCCTTGGCCACATTTTACTGGCGAACCATTGATACTAGAGGCATATTTCCAGTTAGAAAAATTATCCCATTAACGTGTAGAACTCAGCACGTCATTCATATTTCAAGACGTTGTATATAGTTACTAAAATATAAAAAATTAACTTTTCAATACGTACACCCTGTTCTAAAAAACCCAATCACAAAGTTGTTGCCCTGTCTCTTTTGAAGCCAAGAAAACTTTTGCCGTTTCTACGTGCAATATTCACTGGGATACTTGAATAAAAAAAAAAAACAAAGAAAAGTTGGGAAAGAACATAAACTAACAGTCAACGCTTCTTTCAGTCGTGTATGTTCTTTCCCAAATTCTATTCGTTTTTGAATGCAAATATCTCAGTGAATATTGCACTTGGAAACATGGTTTTTTGTTATCCTCGGGAGAGACAGAGAAACAAATTTCTAATGGTTTCTTTTTGGGGTTTGAGTCAATTTTGTGTTTTTTGAACTGAGGATACGTTTGCAATATGAATGGCTTAGCGGAAGTCTAAAAGTCATTTGGAAACTTTTATTAACTGGAAGTAATCCTCTAGGATCAACGGTTCGCCAGGAACATGCGACCAAGAAACTTTCCCTACTTACTTACTACTTCTGTAGATAATATATTATTAAATGGCTGGGTAATGCTATTAAATTATCTATAAGATAGGTCCTAACTATATATTATATCGCCCCCCTTACGCCAGGTCCATCAATGTGTAAATTTTCACTTTTGGATTTCTCAGCGGTTGGATCACTTATTTCGTTAGTTTTGCCAGAAATGCGAATCTGTAACATCCCTAATGAAACACAATTTACAAAATATTTTAGGAAAACATCTTCCATAGAATAATATGAGAAGTGTAAACATTTATATACACTGCTGGCCACCGTAAATGCAACACCCTGAAGGAAGCATGCAAATAATATGAAATTTACAACATGCATTAGCGGAGGTGAGATATGCAAATGATTAGAATTTCAGCGCAAACGCACATCACGCGCGCCTGTGGCGCCACTTCAAAGCGCTATTTAAGGCTTGGAGATTTCGACGATTTGAAGTACGGCAATTGTGTTTTTCTTGTGGTTTTTTCAAAAAAACGATCAATTATGCCTCGTAGAAAACAGCGATCATCTTTTGATCAAGTATCCGAGTTCGACAGAGGAAGGATAGTGGCCTACCGAGATTGTGGATTATCTTTCAGGGAAATCGGTAGTCGTGTTGGACGAAACCAAACAACTGTAATGCGGATATGTGATCGTTGGATGCAGGAGGGTACGACGGACCGACGTGTTCGATCGCATCCACCTCAGTGCACCACTTCACGTGATGACAGGCGTATTGTGCGTATGGCCGTGACGGATCGCTCAGCCACATCACGAACCATAGCACAGCACATTCAGTCTGTACCGCATCATCCAGTGTCTGCGCGTACCATTCGACGCCGTTTACAGCAGAGTGGTCTGTCCGCAAGACGTCCATTGCTTCGTCTACCCTTGACGCAGAACCACAGACGTCTCCGCCGCCAATGGTGCGATGAAAGAAGGATGTGGACGGCACAATGGAATAAAATTGTCTTTACTGACGAGTCACGCTTCTGTCTGCAACACCACGATGGTCGGATTCGAGTCTGGAGACACCGTGGAGAGAGGATGCTGAACAGCTGCGTTATGCACCGCCACACTGGTCCTGCACCGGGTATTATGGTATGGGGCGGTATTGGATATCACTCTCGCACTCCTCTAGTACGCATTACCGGTACTTTAAAAAGCCAGCGCTACATCTCCGAGGTGTTGGAGCCAGTTGTCCTTCCTTACCTTCAGGGCTTGCCCACAGCCATATTTCAACAGGATAATGCGCGACCACACGTGGCACGCATTGTCCAAAGGTTCTTCGTCAATCGCCAGATTGAATTGCTTCTCTGGCCAGCTCGCTCTCCGGATCTTCCGCCGATGGAAAACATGTGGTCCATGGTTGCTCAACGATTGACCCAGATTACATCCACAGCTGCCACACCAGATCAACTTTGGCAACGCGTGGAAGCTGCTTGGTCTGCTGTACCCCAAGAACACATCCAAAGTCTCTTTGAATCAATGCCGAGGCGTGTGGCAGCGGTGATCTCCAACAATGGCGGCTACTGATTTTGGCAGGAACCACACTTCACAGAAGCCTATAAATTTAATCATTTGATGCTTGGTCAACATGTTATCTACAAAATAAATATTGTTGCGATATCTCTTGTCTTTCTTGGTGTTGCAATTTGGGTGGCCAGCAGTGTATAAACGTCGTTTTCCAAGCCATTTTTCAGTTCAAGAATTTTGCACATTTATTTTCTAGCATACGGGGGAAGATATGCATTAAAATTGCGCACTCAGACATACTATCCCCCAGCATTTCTTATGTCAATTGCATTTAATGTTTATTCTATTCGTAGAAGTGACTTTTTTAAATTTAATTCTCATTATGATCATACTGAAAACATAAGTCGACTGCTATTAATTTGTATTAATATTGTCCGGTCATTGCAGCATTATTTTGTGTAAGAGTTTGCCTCTCGGCAAAATGAAGGAGGGCTTAGACACCCTAATAATTTACATATTTACTGATATTTATTGTCATAAATCGTTATGACAGATCTTACCGCGGAAGCTCCTATTCAACTATGCCTCTGCATGTGCCCCTCCCCCAAGGGAGTAGGTCTGCCAAGGCTCCTTCCCGGGAGCCCGAGATGATTGTCATCAGATGAGTGTGAGATTCTATTTTTGTTTTTAACCGTTCAAATTTATAACAGAGGGACCCGTTAAGAGTCTGGCCTGAGGACCACCAAAGATTTCAGCATAGGGGCCCTACTGCGGGATGTGGGGCCATGAGTCTGTCCGTCCCGTGCCCAGTTGAAGTGAGATTCCAGAAGTTGGAGCCCTGTGTGCCTATTCAGAGGCATATTCAAGAATCAAGAAGAAAGCTTCCCGTATGACAACTCTGACATATACTCTAACTGAAGTAATAATCATGATGCTTAATAATAAGGTTCACCTGAGTTGTCGGTGAATATCTCCTGAGTACGAAATCAAATATCTATCCTGAATCGTTTCAGTAAGCACCATAACCACAAGGTTAGGGCTGGAAAGACACTCACTCGCGGGCTATGGGACGAATCTCATTGTTTTTGTTTTTCACACTACAAATTTACTTCGGAGACCCCCACTGAAGATCTCAGTCATAGGGAGCCTATCTCCATGATGGGGGGGGGGGGGAGCATGATCAGCACCGAGATTCTCGTGGAAAAAGGAATATTTTTCTTTCATATAAAATGTGCCCTCCAACTTTTCGCATACATGTTTCTCTGCTCAAAGAATTTTAAACAAATGGTGCCTTTCTTAAGTTACTTTTGTCCATAACCAATAAACGGGTAAAAATAAAATTTTATCAACGAAAATATCCTTTTAAAAAATATTGCAAGCAATTATACAGTGCAGTATTATGTATTAAATGTGAAAGACATCACAATGAACTTGAATCCCTTCCGCCACTTATCAAATAAAACTGTAAAAATCTCTTTGATTGAAATTAACGACTGGATTTTGATTAATAATATTATTAAATCACCACGTTTGCTTCAAAATATTAACAGTTGATATTTATGTGTGGTAAAATGTCATTAATAATTCTTTCTAATTAAAATCACAAGCTAAACAACGACACAAAAGAGGATTTTGTTTATTTCGTCGTTTCCCAGCCCAATGAGGTGACGACTTAGAAATCGCCTTTCTGAGGCGTTGCGAAGAAAGACAAGTTGTATGTATAAAGCATAAACACTTTCCAAGTTTTACCGCAACGATGTTTCACCACACAAACATAACAACTGTTAAAATTTCCGGATAAATTTGATAACTAATATTATTATATTAACTTGTAAAATACTAACTAGTATCAAATTATGCAGGTTTTTTTTTCAGTGGCAAATTAATCAAAAACCACTCGCTAATTTCAATTGAAGATTTATAACAGTTTTATTTGATAGGTGGCGCAAGGGGTTCCCCTTCATTGATGTTTCTCACATTTAATACGTGATGCTGTACTGTATAATTGTTTTCAATATTTTCTATTAGGTATATTTTTCGCTGATAAAATTTTATTTTCACCCATTTATTGGTTATGGACTAAAATAACGAAGAAAGACGCAATTTTTCCATAGCAATAAATTTACAAAATGGACGTTTACGTTATGGGCGTTTAGAGTCTGGGAATACTCCCATGTGTAATTTTTTTTTGCTTCGCATATTGGCCCCCCACCCCATGATATAAGCGTATTATTTTGTCCGCAGAGATTCCCAAATGTTTTGCGCAGAGAAACAGTTCTGTGCAGGCGAGGATCAGCGGTACCATCGAAATAAAAAATTTCGTTCAGCTCAGAGAGATATTATCAGGCTGATGTTTATAGTATTTCTATATTCCATAGCTGACAGCAGAGGTTCCAACGTAACGATATTGTTATTAATGACGTACTAAATATGCGATTAAAAGCGCGTTGAAGTGATTACCAGATATTCCTAAACCTGGACACGAGGAATCATGAACACGCATGTTTGGCTTGTTCCTTGCATAAGAAAAAATTCATTTGTCTTAAAAACGTGTTAAATATTCTCTGTAAAAACAAATTTAATTGGAGATTTTCAATTTTCTTAACTTGATGACCACGACCAAGACGTTTATAATGATGAAAAGGTCTTCACCGCACCTTCAACTCTTGATGGGGTTTCACTGCAAGATGAGTGTTATGACAAAGAAATCCACTTTACAAATTGAAGAACCGAAAAGTGTCGATCATAATTTTCGTAAAAGAAAGTTATTGTTATTGAATGTGAGTGTGTATGTCTGCATAAAATGATCATACTTCGTTTACTGAAGAATTTCCATTCTCTAGAAGCTTGAAGGCATTTGAAATGTTATCTTCAATGAAAATCGAAAGGGAAAATTCTTAATACATATAAGAAATCTTAAAAAAATTCTAAGAGACTTCTGGTCCTCTCATATTGTTCCCACCTTGTGTTTTATTCCGGCGTGCTTTGAAGTTGAAATGGTGACATACAACTTTTTATAAAAGGATGATAGAGGTACATCTCTATGCAAACAGATATTAACACCCTCCCAATTCTTCATACTACCAGGTGTTATTAAGGGCCTTTAGAAGGATGCATGTATTTGAGTTCTTAGAGAATATCATTACGTCATCCTTTCTTGAATGGCTTTTGCCACAAAACGGCTATCTTTTTAGCGCTAACTAGAGCTAATTATCCTTTTACTCAGATAGTTCAAAAATCGTCATTCATTGATGATGATGAACATTCAGTTAATGAAACTCTGCATTGCTATTCGACTGCTGCACAATATAGGAAATAAAGCAGAAAGTTACATATGGGATCATTTTTGTCGCACCGCGGTCATTTTCTGCACAATAGGCTACCTGGACCGGGACCTACATTTTATTGCCGATTCCGAACAGCAGTCTTTTTTATACTCACCGAGAGGTTGGTGCGCTAACCCCTCGATGTGGAAATCCGTGCGGTAGCAAGCTGTTTCTGTGGTCATGTCACCGTTCTTTTTGCACCCCTGCGTCAGAAAAGTTTCTGACAAGGACGAACCGGGTAGCAAACTCGGGCTTCTCCCCAGCGCGACCCAACCCGCAAGGGTAAAAGGCTTATATCCTTGGAGGGACAGAGCCTGGGCCGTGACTGGTTTGTCGGGTAGCAAACTCGGGGCACCTTTAAATATCCTTTGGTACTTTAGACGAATATCTTATCGACCTGGGCTACCGCACCCGCTACATGAGTAACTTTCCTTTTTTTACATTGAGTCTATCGTAATTTATCCTGTTCCATAAACGTATACAGCTGCTTTTTTCTCCTGTTATGGTTCAAGTTTTCAATATCTTAGAGTCCTTTAACAAAATATATCAGTTCAAATCAATGAGTGGAAAATCTTTGGTATCTATTATGTGAAAACAGAAACCACAAAGTCTATGAAAGAAATACTTCGCGAGTACAGCTTATTGAAACGCGCATATATTTTTTCCTTCACATAGGAAGCCATAATAATTTACATATATTCACTATATATAACAGCACTGATTACACCGATTTAAGCGTAATGCTGATATAGATAACATTACGGATGATTATTAAATTAATGTCTTGCTTAACCCTTTATCATTATTAAAAGTGTAAGAGGAAGAAATAATGATAAATGAAAATATAAATATAATGAGAATTAGAAATAATCATGTTAATTATTTGTAAGGCCATTTTTCTTCTAGAGACAAAAAGAAATGTTTTGAAATAAATAAATAAAATTAATTGACTATTTAACCAGGTTGGATGAAGAATTATCAAACCTAATTTTTCAAAATACCGTCGGTAGATAACGGGTTAAAATTATTAAGCCTCTCATGTAGTTTAGAGACTAAAAAAATACTAAAGATAAATAAAATGCTGATAAAAAACCCATTTATTCAAACTATAAAAGTTATATTTATTGACAAGTTACGATTAGTTATTTACTAAAAATTACAATGATAATATTTATAAAGTTTTTCTGAAATTACAAAAATAGTACGTATAAAAAAAACGTAATTTCCGTTTAGTTTTCCAAAGATTCAAAAATTAATGGAAAAGTAGTAATTTTTTTTAAATCGTGAATAAAGCATAATGAAATTAAGAAAAGGGAACACTGGGAATGTCATATCTGTACAAACATGTTTGACGCAGAAAATGTACAAAAATCTCGCTGTGTATGGTTAAATTGATCATATCTTGGGAATAAAAAGTTTCAACTCAGCGTAACTAAATTTGATTATATATGACTTTGTTTCAGGAGGGAATTACATAAATATTTTCATGCAAACATGCATTCAGTTATAGAAACGATGAAAAAGTAAAAATACATCACAAAACAATTATTCGTTTCGACAAAACTATCGAATTTATTTCCAAAAGATCACCTGATAATTATCTGGTCGTTTTCCATAAAACCTTCATTGTATTAAGATATTCACTTAATAACTGAATCAAACTGATATTCGAAATAAATCACAATTCAATGAAAGACAATCAAGATGACTAATCTAAGCCATCAATCATATCCTTATACCCTGTTGATAATTTAGTGAAATCTACCAAAAAAATTTCAGAACATTTCAACCCAAAAAAGACGTCTTTTTGTCTGCCCCTCTCTTTTCTAATGCTTAAAATCCTTCCATCTGCAGATTATTCAATGCGTCTGCCTCCGATATTTCTTGTCTTATCCTTTGATTGAAATTAACGATGGATTTCCCGGCTGAACCTCAGAGGTTAACACCAACGTTTGATTTATAAACATAACTATTCAATTTTTTTCTGGGTTACAAAAATTAATGTAAAAAGAGTTAATTTCCACTAATTTTTTCAAAAATTCAGAAATGAATGCAAAAGGTGTTAGAATTTCCGAAATTAAGAATAAAGCATAAAATAGGTTTCAGACAAATAATAATTTGAATCCTATGTCCTTAAATAAAATTTTCATACAGAAAAAATGCAAAAATTTCGCTTAATTATCAGATTTTGATCCCATCAATGGTTAAATTTAGTGTAATTAGACTTTATTATACAGGGTAGTAAGGAAACAAGTCCCTTGGCCGAATTTTACTGCCAATCCGTTGATACTAGAGGCATACTTCCAATTAAAAAAAATAACCAAATAACGACTTCAGATACCCAATCCATATTGCAAGGGGTGTTATATTTATCGAAATATATAAATTACTTTTTTAAACAGTTACCCTGTCCTAAAAATCAGAATTACAAAGTTGTTGCCCTTTCTTTGCTGAGGCAAAGAAAACTGCTCCACGTTTCTAAGTGAGATATTCACTGGTATATTTGAATTAAAACATCTGAGAAAAGTTTGGAAGGAACAGCATAAACGAAGCGAAGAAGTGTTGTCCGTTACTTTATGCTGTTCTTTCCAAACTTTCCCCGATTTTTGAATTCAAACATCCCAGTGGAGATTGCACTTAGTAATGCGAATTTATTTTGTTGGCCCCATGACAGGGCAACGATTTTCTAATTCGGTTTTTTTGAGACGGGGGGGGGACCATATAAAACGTTAGTTAGTTTTTTTTTTTTCGTTTTAATAGCTATGCAGACCTTTGCAATATAAATGACGTATCTGAGATCTACACCTTATTTAATTATTTTTTCTAATTGGAAGTGTGCCTCTTTAATAAACTGTCTGCCAGTAAAACGTGACCATGGGGGCAATACTTAGCCACCTGCATACAAGGTGTTCTGTAAGTGCTAATGCTCTTCATCTCATCAACCGTCTGTCGAGAAGTATGGTTTTAATTAAAAAAATACTCAAAAGGCGTTCAAAAACTACCCTATACCAGTTTTGAGAGGAAAAATACAGTGTGTACGAAATAACATATTATAAATTCTTATACATTCCCCGTGTTCCCTAACTTCCAATTAGGAAGTTGTTGCCCTGTCTCTCCTGAGGCCAACAAAAAAATTCCAATTTTCTAAGTGCAATATTCGCCCAAATATTCGAATTCAAAAATCAGTGAAAAGTTGAGAAAGGACATCATAATTGAGAGAAAGGAGCGTGTTGTCCGTTACTTTTTGTTGTTCTTTCATAACTTCTCCGATCATTTCATAACAAACACCTTAGCGAGTATTGCACTTAGTTAGAGAACAGGGACACCATTTGTAACTTTAGATTTTCTTCACTCTCAAAACTGGTACAGGGTAATTTTTGAACGTTTTTTGAGAATTTTTAACTCATATCTCTAAGACGGACGGTTGATTATATAAATGTCACATTAGTGATTACAGGAAGGACATCCTGCATATTCGTTTCATGAGGATATTGCATAAACATTTTTAAACGAAAATTCATCAGTTTATGAAAAATTTTAAGCAGTTGAAATTCCCCGAAAAATACAATCTTTAGTTCAGCCAAAAATTATTAAATTTTCTTCAAAGATTTTCTGATAATTAAGATATTTAGTTCAAACTGATTCGAAATAAATCACAATTCAATGAAAGACAATCGAGATGACTGATGTGAGACATCAATCATATCCTTACATTCAGTGGATAATTTAGCGAAATTTATCAAGAATTTTCCGAACATTCCAACTAAAGGTTTTATTTTTCTCTAACTTTTGTAATGTTTAAAATCCTCCATTTACAAATCCTTCGATATGTCTGCCTCCAACCTTTCTTGCCTTATCCTCTGATTGAAATGCACGACAGATTTCCCGTCTGAACCTCAGAGGTTGACAACAACGTTTGATTTATCGCTGCTAAGGGAGAGGAAAGTCTCTTTCTGTAGGTTCTTTTTTTTTATGTTCAACCTTTTGCAGGATGTTTCCCCTTTTTGCTCTTTCTTTAGACAAGTAACGACGGGTAGAAGGGAAAAAGGTAGCGAAGGATAATTTTCTCCTATCGCCTCTAATCCTTTCATCAACATTAAGAGTCTTCTGGCGGAAAAGTAATTCCTTACTAAAAGACGAACCCTAATAATTAAAGAAGAGCTTTGCTATTTAGAAGACCGACTGATAAGAGACTAATAATTGAAGATTCTTCCTGTAATTCCACTTTTATACTCTACTGAAAGTCAATAATTTTTTTTTCCTCATCCTTTCCATGAAACTTGAATAACAGATACATTTAAAATTAATGTTTCCGTTAACTGGATAGATTTACTAGTTGGATAGTGATAAACGCTATTTATGCTCGAATTTTGAGTTTTTTCTCTTTCTCATCTTCCTTTTATGTTTTATCAAAGAATTTATTTAAAACGATTTTGGTCATTCAAAGGCGATGCTAAATACGAATTGATTGAGAATAAAAATCCAAAATAATTTTAACAAATTTCATTCCCTTCATGTCAATTCGATATTGAGAAACTAACTGATGGAACTTTGGTCATTTGATCACAAATTAGAAACCATGACCAGTCTTCGCACAGTAAAATTTCGAAATTTTAATTTCCTTTAATTCAACTTATGTTATTTGGTCAGTATAATTAGCATTTTTTTTATTGTAAAGTTTAGCCTATCACCATCGTACATTTTATGGCGAATGTGATATATCTGGGAACTTGCATAATCGCCGGTTATGCAGCATCAACGCCAATTTTGGTAACTTGGGCCAATTTCGCGAATTTATCAAACTTACCGATGATTATGTATAATCTCCATCTCATACTGGAAATATGATAAATTACCAGAGTTCATTTACCGAACACTTTGCTCAAACTTCAGTCTATTCGATCGGTGATGTTAGTTATGTTTAAAAATATCAATAAATGTGAAGAAAGATAGCATTAAAAGACTCTGATAATTTTTCATAGGTTTTTATTCTTGTATTAAATTTATTTTAATTTAATTCAGTTTTGTTATGGCAAAATATGTGTAGTTCACTCATCACGTACAGGATAAACTGATGTGTTGTTGAATTTAAGTGATATTTTATGGAAGGAAAATTTATCAGAATTTCCGAGAAGAGAGGTGATTATGCATTATAACAGGCGAATAGCGATAATCACCGATTAATCACATTCACTGTGTGAGATATACATTATATTATATATATATATATATATATAATAAGGTATTATTTAATATAATAATAAATATTAAATTAAATAATACCTCAAATCCTCCATGTGTGTGTGTGTGTGCATGATCCTCTCAAACCTCATATCTTAACTAATGTCTTATCTCCTCTAATGCCTTACAAAAAATAAACTGAGAGTATTCACTTCTATATTTTGTCAATACTACATACATTTTTTTTAGTTTGATATGATATTGGATATATTCCCACAGTTTGATTCTACAAAACGTTATAAGAAATCTATTGCTACCGCTAAAACTTCTGAAAACTGGAAATGCGATATACTCAAATAAAACAGAAGAAAAATTAAAGAAATGAAAAGAAAAGGGAACAAAAATTTCTCAGGCTCGACATTATATGATATTGAACACTCCACGCAAGAATAAAATGGAGAAACAAAGAAAAGAAGTCTTTGATCTCATTGTTTGAGATGTCCTTTCATGTTAACGATAGTGTGGAGGCCATTTTGCAATCACTTTCCTACGCGGACACACGAACAAAAAAGAATTCTCAAGATGTAAAAGTAAGCGAGACGTTACAGTATAGTTTTTTTTCGTATAATTTGTATGTGTGTATGCGTTGTACCCTCTCTGCAGCCTTAATTCATTACATACCTATCCCGTCTCTGAATCGAACCAATTCTGTTGCACGGCCAAATTCTTTTCTCTTTAGCTTCGAGTCAAGCAAAGGTTATAAACAGAGGACGGAGAAAGCAACGTTCGAGTTATTCCCTCAAATCATGACACTACCTTGTACATGTATGGGGGGGGACCATCTAAGTTACATTTCTTTTCGTCACTGAAAACAACACCGATCGATTTGTCTCCATAAGCTACGCGGTTTCGAGCCCACTCTCACCTCTTGAAATGGGGTGTGTGGTGTTTCTGAATATGGTTGTTTAAGACGGCTTATTTCAAACACAACTTCCATGTTAACCATAAATGCTGTTTTTTTTATTCTTCCTAAAACATTAAAACATTTTAATCTTTTCCATAATTTCTGTATTTTATTAGTTTTTATGTATTATTCGTTCTTCTGAAAATGTTTCTTTAAACTATAGGCCTGCGTCGAAATCTTTTGGAGTTTTCATTTTTAATTCCATACGATTTCGAATATATTCACGCGTTTGAATGCAAAAAAATGTCATAGAAAATACATTTCTTCATCTAAAAATTTCTGGAAACTAGGGAATCAGATATACTGAAATAAAAGAGAATAAAACGAACGAAATAGAAAGAAAATGTTACGAGAATTTCTCAGGCTCGACATTGTGATGATATTGAACACTCTACGCAAGAATCAAACGCGGAAAAAGAAAGAAAAGAAATCTTTGATCTCATTCTTTGTGATGTTCTTTCGTGTTAGCGATAGTGCGGAGCTCGTGTTGCAATCACTTTCCTACGCAGACACACGATCACCAAAAAAAATTCGCAAGATGAAAAGGTGGAAAGTAAGCGAGATGTTGCACTGTAGTCTTTTTCGTTTCAATATATATATATGTGTGTGTGTGTATGCGTTGTAGCCACTGCAGCCTTAATTCATTACCCACCTGTCCCGTCTCTGACTCGAACCAATTCTGTAGCACACGGAACATTCTTTTCTCTTTTCCGTTCGAGTCAAGCCAAGGTTATAACACAGGACGGAGAAAGCAACGTTCGCGTTCGAGCACCGGTAGAACGCTAATCGAACTAAGAGGGTAGGCAGAGCCTTCTCCTTTCCAACTCACTCTCTATCTCAGTGTGTGTGTGTGTGTGTGTGTCGAAAGCAATCGCACCGTTCGTTGCTCGAAAATGCCCCTGCAGCCCGCTCTGTGCTCACTCTGCTCAATCCAATCGATTTCTCAATATTGCTTCTCTTCCAAAATACATTACCTTCCATCATGAGCATATCATTCATTGCAGCTGTGTGTGTGTGTAGATTCGGACGTTTACTACGTGAGTTATTCATGAAATAAACTGTTTTATAAATTTCTGAACAACCTTATCGTTTTCTAAATAAAGTTCTCCTCTTCCTTTCTACTTCTTGATCTCTTTCTCGTGGTGGCAGTTTCGTTTCTCGTCGCGTATTTCGTGATCACGGCAAACACAAATTTGCAGAAGAAAAACTCGTCGTTATTCAAACGAAATGTATCATAAGCTCTTTCTATGAAGATACAGATTCAAATTTTGTGCTAATTACCTCTCTCCAAGATTAAAAACATTTCTCTGATATTTAATAAACTTCTATCGTCTGTGGGGATTCAATTCAAAACGTCTTCTGACAATGCTGTAGTAGAATTTTTATTAAGCAATCCGGATGAAATTACTGTTTCATTTATTTGTGATTGTGGTAATCTCATCGTTTGTGACTTATTTTAATACAACTAGATTTACACTATAATTTTCGTAAGCTAATAAAAGCTTACAACTCGAATATTTCTCAATAAATATAATACTATAATGATCAGGCAATGTCATTAAAATGCATAGAATCAACTCATATGCTTTCAATATGAAAATACTTAGAATTAAATTGAAAAAAAAATACAATTGGAGTAAACGCTAATATAATTACTTCAAGAAATATTTCAGGGAAAGTTTGTTTGATTGTATAGTTTAAATACATAAAATAATTATTTTATAAACTTAAAATAATTATTTTATAAACTTAAAATAATTATTTTATAAACTTAAAATAATTATTTTATAAACTTAAAATAATTATTTTATAAACTTAAAATAATTATTTTATAAACTTAAAATAATTATTTTATAAACTTAAAATAATTATTTTATAAACTAAGTCACTAAAGTCTAAACCCCTCGACTTTATATAAAGTCGATGACAGTACACAACAAATGCCTTTTAGTGTCCCTTCCTGTTGGAGGCGGTGATATCCAAGTTGAAGGGTATACTATGCGCAAAAGTATAAAATAAAACATAAAGAATATTCATCTGTGGTATAGTTCCACAATCTAATCTTAACCTTTTCTTCTATATTTCAACTGAGATTTTATTTTTGGTGAACTTCTATAAGGGAAATGAAAAAATATTTTTTTTTCTTCTGAAAGAGATAGAAAAAAATGGTACAGGGGTAAGAAAACCCTGACTCTTTTTTTTTTCATTTATCGAATGATTGCATTTTTATCTGTGTCGTATGTGAAAATCAAATAACTAAATATTGCATTTCTTAAACATATTTTACTACGCTGCTTTATAGAATAAATATTTCGAACTCAATATCTCCGTGCAAGTAATAAGCGCAAAAATATACCGTGAAAATTTTAAATTATTATTAAATTTTAAAATAAATAAAATTGAATCAACAAGTACGTATTTTAATCGGTTGTGTAAATTGGGACCTGAAAAATCAGGAATCTTGTAAGAAAAAAAAATCTGTTCTCTTTTATCTCCTTACACATTTCTTTTTAAAACCTCTTTTCAATGCATACTTATTCTTTAATTTCATGGATGAAAAAATTCATGTGTACGAAGGAAGAATACGTGGAGTGAATAAAAGTTGATTTTTTTTTCCGATTCCGCAAAATAAACTCATGAATAAGTAATGACTAAATCATAATGAGATTTATTTTGCTTTTTATCTTATTCCATTTTTTTTAAAATTTATTTCGTTGTTTGATTGAGAATGTAAAATGGTTAAGAGAGAGAGAGATCACGTTTCTTTCTTCTCTTATCTTTTCTTAAAAAGTATCTGTCACAGATAATTTCTTTAACATGACACAATACTTTGAAATTTTCTATATTTTTTTAGTGATTGCATAATCGTTACCGTCAGATGAAAATAGTAAACGGTTTTGACACTGATTTATTTATGTCAATATCAATTATCGTGATGAAGTTATCTTATTTTGATGTGAATTTGCAACGCATATTTACTTTAATTTTTCATTGTACTTGAGGAACTAAATAGTTTAAATAACGTCACAAAAGGTAACATGCATTAATATGCCGCTGTGGTGGTCGAGTGGTTATAGTGACGGACTCGCGACGCGAGGATCCGGGTTCGAACCCCACAGTGGTGGTCGGCTGAAGTTGGTTTTCTGTGGTTCCCAACTTCAAGGCGCAAATGCGAGCCGATCTCCCCGTTAAAAAGTCTCGCCACAGAGAGCAACAGTCCTACAACGACAAATCATTCAATCATAACACTTCACTCATAGTTTGAAAAACTGGTGGCAGATGGCAGCACTACACATAACAAGCATTACAGAGAAACACAATAAACTTCACGTCAGGTTTCACTACACGCACACGCACATTCCCGCATGTAACGATCCGTTGGGGTCGTTACATGCTTTGAAAAAATTCAAAGGCAAGTAAAGTTGTCAAATAATCGCTAAAATTGTTGAAAAATTACCAATGGCGAAAGTAGGGGCGCTTCCAGAAGAGACAATGGGTGAAAATGAATAATTCACCAAACAAAACATATATGTTTCACAAATATGTGAGATATTGAATATGGTCTTTTGAATATAATATTAACATATATTATGATAATTATGACTACGCCATGGAAAAACATCTAGTTCTTGATTTCAGTTCCATCCTCATTGAAAATAAGAGAAAACGCGAAACTTTATAAAATAGTCGAAACATCTATACACAAAATTACGGAAATGCACCGTAAAATACAGGTCATATGGTCGCAATATACTTAAAAGTTTCTGGCCCGCGGACTGAAAAGTTTGCGTTCCACTGGTATAGATAATGATGTAGCTAGCGAATGTCTTTAGAAATATTTAGTAAAAACACTACTTATTCTATATGAAATGTAATTATGCAAATTAGAAGATTTCTCTTTCAACTACTCTGTAATTGCCCAAGCAATGAGAAGATTGTGAATATAGCCAATATATTTTTATTTTTCAAGCCATCGCGTGAAAATATATTTATATTAATGTAGTTAATAACAACAAATCTATTACAATAATCCATCTCATCTTTTCGTAATCTGACTAACTTCAGGTATCGCATTCAACATTTATGAGAAATTTCGACTATGAATTTTAATTCAAATTAAGGATTATGATTAGAAGCTGAAAGTGGCTCTTATTAAAGTTTCTTTCAACGGATCAATAAAAGTTCTGTATCTTATCAGAATGAGCAGTCGAAATGACTCATGTACAGGATTGTTAATAAATAAACTGGCATTACTATATATAAAAGAAACATATATTTTCTGGATATTGTGTCGAGGTGAACTCGGAACGAAAGTTCATCTAGTCTAGACTGTGACTCAAGGCCCGCTTGCAGACTGTGCCCAGTGGCGTAATGGTTAAGACGACGGACACGAATCTTGAGGCTAGTGTTTTGTTCCCGAGTGGCGTGGTGGTAAGATGCTCGTCTACTACCGTAAAGGTTGCTGTCATGGTCCCAGGATCAAACCTGCGGGAGGATATACGGGGGGGGGGGGTCTATAATTAAAAGACCCTATTTTAAAGTAGCCTACAGGCGAAACCAGTCATCAGAAAAGTGTGAAATTTTGTGGAGGACTTCATGAAGTGATGGGAACTTGTTTCGGGGGGGGGGGGGGTGAATTGCACATGTCACCACCAGAGGGCGTTTCACTTTGAATACATGTAGTAAACATGTAAATTTATGTGACGTCACGCAGCAGCTGTTATAAAACCTAGAAACATTCGCTGAGATCTTGTTTCACAATGTGGTTATTGCTCACAATGTCGATAAGTTTACGAGATCGCGCTTTCTTGGTCAAATTGTTTTTCAAAACAGCATTTCCGCAGTAACTGCTCTACTGAAATATCGGACTTGGAAGAGGATTCGAAAAGGTCGAATGCATGTAAAAACCTTCTGAGTATGATAACGAAATTTGAAACACAGGATCGTTGGCTGTTCGTTTTGGAAGAGGAAGAAAACCCGTTTCTATAGACGCCGTGCAGGAGGTTTGCCTTCAGGTGGAAGAGGACAGCGCTTCAAATTCTCGTGATAGCTCTAGTGTCAGGCGTGTAGCACAGACGTTGGATAGGCCACGTTCAACTGTCCATAAGATGATGCGGAATATCCTCCAATATTATCCGTACAAATTTTTACTTGTGCAGAGGTTGCTTCCACATGATTATGACGCTCGACTCCAGTTCTCACTGCAGTTTCTAGCTCGCGTTGAGAGGTCGTTTCAGAATGGCCTTGGAATATCCTCTGGACCTCGCTATCTTAGGGGTTCCGTTGCATTCACCAAAAGTGACGGTATGGTGTAGATTTACTGCATTATTTATTCTCGGTCCCTACTTCTAGGAGGAATTACGTTCTTCAGGGCCAGTGACATGTTCGATCACCGGATATGCATTGCTGTTACAGAACGTCACTGCCTTGGAGACACAATCTTTATGCAACACACACACGCACACTGCACACATTGCAGTGTGTGTAAATGAAATGTTCTTAAAACACATTTTACCGAAGAACCTGTCATCAGCCGGCACTTCTTTAATCTATGGCCTCCCGATACCCGGACATTAATGTATGTGATTTTTGGCTTTTGGGGCATTTGAAAGGTCTGGTAAGTCGTGACAATCCAAGAACTTTACCTGACCTTAACGGTAGCATTTCACGCCACGTGCTGAACATTTCCCCGCACACACTTCGGTAAGTTGTGGAACACGCCATCTTACAATTTCACATGGTATTTTTCTAAATGTGACATTTCTTAATAAAACCCCCTCTGGTGGCGACATTGTGCAACTAGTTTTTCCCCCCTCTGAAACACATTTCACCCTTTCATGAAGTTCTCCACAAGATTTCACAATTTTCTGATGACTGGTTTCGCCTGTAGGCTACTTTAAAATAGGGTCTTTTAATTAAGGACGCCCTGTAAGTAAGATATTTTCCCTAACGAGCTTGAGGCGACCACCAATATACAGCACTTTCATTTCCAATCCATCTCATTAACGGCAGTAAATTGCAGCATAGCGATATGGCCAGAGTTGGTGTTTGGTGTAATAGGCCCTCTTGCAAACCGGACAAACGCTGTACCCACATCTCTCTTTCTTTCTACCGTCCGACCAAGGGCGGCCATGAGAAAATATACCAGCGATAAAAAAAAATATGACACTTTTCCACCTGATGGTCAGAAATTCATCTACTTTTTATTGAATCGTTTTTTTTTTCCTATGGTTAAGCAATTTTCATCAAAATACCTCCATCAGAATGGGTGCTACATACGTATGAGTAGTAACAGTTTACTTATAACGCATTTTATTATACAAAACACCTTCAATTAAATTGAATAAATTTTTTCTCAATATTATTTAATTTCTATAAAGAAAAATTTCACTGCTATTTCGTATTGAACTCAATACATAGAATAAATAGTTCTAAGAATATTTGTTCTAATGAATATTATTCTGGGGAGAAAAAAAAACCTAAACTTGTATAAGCAAATTTCGAGAAAAAACGGTACCTGTATGTACTTCGGTATGTATCAGAAAAAAAAATATATTTCCTTTTTTTTTTTGCAAAATCCGGTAAAATCAACAAATTTTGTTTTTCCCAGCGCTCTCTTTACGGAAATCCGCTAATCCACTGATTCGGAAAAAAGAGACGAAATATAAAAAAAGAGCGATAAAAAATTAGGAAGAAAAAATTCAGAAGAAAATGTAATAGAGAAGTGAAAATTGTCCTTCCACTTTATTTCTCGACACGAGTGTCTTTTCATGTTATTATTATTATTATTAAAAATGAGAAAAATGAAAGGTGTAAGAGGAAGAATAAGAAAAGAAATTATATCATCCTTTTATAAAAAGACAAAACACGATAGATATAACATAAAATAAAACTGCAAAAAAAAAGAAGAGATATAGCTTGTGTGCATTTTCAAGAGTCCAAGTTTATTTTATATGATGTCGTTCCACGAGAAGAAACTGCACATCGCCTCGAGGTTAGTAATTCCGCGGAGGAATTTCGAGAAGAATTTTTTTTCCATGCGAAAAAAGTCGAAGTTATGAATAAAAATGTGAAAAAAGAAATTTTCCTCCAGTTTTCTTCGTCCGTAAAATATGATACCCAAACTAGATTCAGGTTTTTTTTTTCCAAACAAAAAAGGAGAGAAACAAAATACATAAATAATGATGATGACGTGGTTTTTATTGTGCTCATATAATATGTAAAAAATATATATCTTTCCGGTATGAAGCAATTTGAATGTTCAAAATTCAAAAGGAATTACCAATATGTATCTATAGAATTCGTTTCTTTTTAGAATTTTTTTCCATGTGTGTTTTAATTAAAGTATCCAAGTTCAAATATGTTTTTTTTTCAGTTTGGGATTATATAGAAGGTATTTTTGGAAAAGGTATCTATCGGAGGTTTTATGTTTTGATTTATTCAATGTGAAATATCTAAAAGACACTCATGTGACTGGATAATGTTTGATAAATAGCATACTCACGATTTTATTTCTTTACCCTTATCAGAAAGAGTATTAGTTCCGACATTGAAAAATCTGATGTTAAGGACAAGAATTCTAATACTTGAAGATATATCGTGAATAGAAAAGCTGAACATACAAGGTGCGTTCCATAAGAACTTGGAGTAAAATCATAAGAAATCAAAAAATGTAGAGACAGTAAAAAAAATAATTAATTCTTTTTCAAGGTATCTTCTCGCAGATGAAATGGACAATAGCCTCATTGTTCAATCCAGTTTTCGAAGTTTCAGTGCAAGTAGTGAAGACTTTTTGTGGAAGCTATGAACACTGCACGACTGAAACTTCTACCAATCCACGACGCCTTCTCGATATGTGTTGTTACAAACTTTTCAAAACTGAAACATGTGTGCTACGATTATGTCAAAGCACCCTTACAGTTCAGATCTTGCAACTTTTAATTTCTGGCTATTCTCGACATTGAAGTTCCGGGGGGAATTACTAGTTATTTCAGTTGCTTAGGGTTTACTTAGACGACTTCCAGGGAAAAAAAACCTTTTCTACTTTCTTTAAAAAATGGATTGAATGATAGAACCATTGCATATCATCTGAAGAACGATACTTTGAAAAAGAATAAATTGTTTTTGCTGTATCTATATTTTTCTTGGTTTTCTTATGATTTTACTGCAAGTTCTTATGGAATGCAACTTGCAGATTGCAACGATAATATAATTATGGCAAGATACTAACATCTATAATTATGATAAGATAGCATCTATAATTATGATAAGATAGCATCCATATTTATGATAAGATACTAACATCCATATTTATGATAAGATACTAACATCCATATTTATGATAAGATACTAACATCTATAATTATGATAAAGTACTAACGATTATATAATTTATGGGTATCAGAAACAAAATGTTCACGATAGCAAGTTACAAAGCACAAATAAAATTGATGAATTGTTTGACAAAAATATTTTTATGACAAATCGCTATTGTTTGATAGCAAATTTTGAATGTAATAATGTTTGCCGATAAATCTGTATTTAGTAGTTTTACAATTGCCACTGATTTCCCCTCATTGAATTGGAATTGTAGCTCGATGTAACGTCGAGACTACTAATCAATGCCATGCTAATGATATCGTCGACCACAAAGGGAGCACGATTTGGTTCATCTACTCTAAATTTATCTCCGTATAGAGAGAGCGTGTGAGATTTACGGTTACAAAATATTATCCACAAAAGTATGGTATCGAATATGTTAAATGAAAGAAAAAAATTATGCTGTTAAACCCGAAGGGAAATCTACTTTGATAAACGAGAGAAACATTTTATACATACGCGTATATCTACTTTATTTACGCATGAACCAATAAAAAAAGTATTGCGTAGTGTAATTTACATTTTTCAACTTAATCTGCATATATTTTAGAATGTGCTTCAGTTGAGAATATCTCTTCTCTTCTCAAGTTCATCAAAATTTTTTGGATTTCAATAAAAAATATTATAATTTTTGTAATCATAATTATTTAATTATCATACAAATCATAAATTTAATCATACTTAACTCGGTCATGTGTCTATTTCATTAAATTTGTTTAATTTTCGTACATTTACAATAAAACTTCAGAATTATTCCAAAAAATTTCTTGTTCTTAAAATAAATCTTGGTAATAGTGATGTGTTCTTTAATTACGGAAATTTCAACGTGTCCTATAAAATGTCTCATTTGTGACTATGCATATACAAGAATTGTCTCTTATTAACATAGGAATTCCAAAACATGCATCATATATTGTGCATCTCTATTATTTTCACAGAAATACTCGAGAGCTCTTAACATTATTTTATAATGATGAGATTAAAACAAATTGCTTGTACTTAATATCACGCAATAACGCACATGCTTTTCAAGTGAGTACTCTCAAGTGTTTATTAAATTTATGGTCATGAGAATCTAGTGCTCTCTCACATGAAGAAAACTGTAATTATTTCATTTCTTAAGTACTTAGTATTTATCCATAAACCTCTTCACCGAACATAATTGGAATTTAACTTTATTTCCCACTTGATATAATTAATGCTTTATATGCAATGCATATATGAATCGTGAGCAAAAATATTTCCTTGAAATTTTGAATAGTATATTTTATATTTATAAAGATAAAAGATAATGCTAGAGAACACTTTTATACAAAGTGTACTTCAATATGCTTTCCAGCAGGTATAGTACTGTTTTTTTTGTATCATGATTTTTTTTTGTTAATGTTTTTCCTCTTATTGCATATTTTGTTGAAGAGCATATGTTTTTTCCGTGTATTAAATTATCGCATAATTAAATAATTTAAAGTGTTATCTCTTACTCAATTTTATGAAATGTTCATTTCGTCACGTCGCACGATCAATTCATGCACATAAGTATAACATAGACCTACACTTTATAGTTGATCTGAACAGTTATGGAGACGTATATGATCGGATTTTATCTTCCACAGTTGAAGGTTGGTGCACTGTATCATTTGACAGAAAGGAAGCTTTACATCATCAGTATCCAAACTCTATGGGGTTTTGTCAGCCAAATTGGCAGACGAAAAACTGTTTTTGGGTCACCAGAAATACAAACGATAGCTGATGAAGCCAAATTTATCACTTAGGTCGGGAAAAAAATCAGCAGACCTCTTTCCTTCTCTATCAAGTGTAAATATCCACTTGAAATCTACCCTTAATGATATTAGAATATCACAAAAATATATTTCATTTCCAAGTTGATTTTTTGGGACACATTAATATCTGTTCTGAGCCACGTGTAGCCAACGGGTGGTGGGTTGGGCACCCCTGCTTTACAGGTGGTGATTGAAAACTAAAAATTTCAATAGGGAAAATCTCTATAAAATATAATAAATCGCTATAATAATAAATCTGTAAAATCTCTGAAATATTACTGTATTTTCATTACAGGATTATGAAACATTTTTAACGGTTCCATCTGATTTCACTGAAGCTAATCCAAGAAAATCATATGAATATATAAAAGACATACAATAATTACAACAGGCCACTTACATAAATATAAATTAATACCTTCGAAAAGTAATACACCTATATTTTTTAGCTATATCTATAGTACATATATTTTTTAGTTCTTTTGTCACTAAAATCTCGGACAAGTATAATCGAAGCTTGTTTCAAACTTGTAAACATTGATCAAAATCTATCTTTTTTTGTTTCATTTTTTTCGATGTCGTTGTGGATAAAGCCAGGTTAAATATTCTCAAATGGAAATCAATTGAAGTCAATTGAAATATGCGTCTTGACTTCTATTTTTTTTTTAATTCACTGGGGTGATTTTGGGAAATGTTTAAATGCAAATAATACAGGGTGGAATTCAAGCGTGCCAACGATTGTCCAACTGATGATCTCTGCGGCAAGCCACAAAAGCAACACCTTGTGATTTAATGTAAATGTTCTAAAATTAATTCAAATTGGTTTTTTGAGAGCTTTTATTTTATTGATTTTCTCCCGCAATTTTCTAAAGAAACTTTAACGATGAAGTATACCAAGTTTCGGTTTCAAGATCTCAAAGAACATCCCCATATAACCGTGATTTCTAACCAGCGATCCTTAAAGAGATTTCAGGGAAGGAGTACGTGAGCCTGAAGGAGAAAACAATTAACTTATTTTTTCTATATTATTATTTGCTGAATATTATTCTGAAAGGGGTCTGTGCTCTTCATATCGCACAAAGGTCCCTGACTTTAGTTCTATTGGCAGAAAGTGTCCGTGGATTACGGGAGGTTGAAAACCTCCGCTATAAAATAATAAAAATATATAATTTTTCTTAGCTCCACACTTTCATTATCAGTTGAGATGAATGAATATATAGTGCCGTTTCACCATTTACTTTCTATGGCTTCGATCACTTGTTATAACCACTATACATCACATAAGAGCATCATTTCCTTTATTTGAACTTGATGTGTGTGACTAAAGACTATTTTCAACGATGCCAGTGGACAAAGAAGCTGATCTCTTTCTTTCTTTTTTATTTCATCCAAAAAGATCGCAAAAAGGTGGCATTTCATGTCATCACATTACTTAATTTTTTATCTCCCGAAATACATTATTTTTATCAAAATAATTGATGCACATCATCATATGTTGACTAGGGATAATCTATCCGGAATAAGGGGAATGAATACACGTAATAAATATTCCTTGATTTCATCACGTATTAACGTAGTTTGTGTCCGTCACAAAGAGTCAAATGCTCATTTTACTGATTTTGCACATTTTAATCAATAAGAGCTTACCTGTTACATTTCCTAAACACATTAAAAAATTATGATGGAATTTCGAGGACATAAATATTATTTTCGTGAAACTAACATTTTGAGAGCTTTTAGAGACATTTAAGAAAAGATTAAATAATGCTTGATGTTTTATTATTTTACTGAATCAGACAATCAATCCAAATGAATTAATACAAGGAATTTCTTTGCATTTAATTTATTTCTGCGAGTTTACTAAAAATTAAATACCATTTGTCTTTTATCCATCTCATTCAGTTTTTAATTTATTCTCATCTATTCTTCATTTATCGCGTATCTTATGAAATCCTTAAAAAATCTCGTTAATATCGATGAATGGAGAGTTGTTACAGCATGCAGACACATGGAGACAATACACTGTTAATAAAATAATGTTATATTCGTGACGCCAGAATTTGATAGCTCTTAAAAATGTTTAAGAGAAAAGTAGATAATGCTTGATAGTTTCTTATTTCATTAATTTGTTATTCAAATTAATGCAAGGAATTCATTTGCATTTAAATTATTCCGCCGTGTTTACTCATAATCAAATGCCTTCAAAAACTTTTCCTTTTGGATTTCACTTAATTTCTATAACAAAGAGTCAAATGCTCATTATTTCCGTCTATTCTTCATTAACCGCATTTCTTATAAAACCGTTAAAAAAGTCTCATTAATCGCCACGAATGGAAAAATTGTTTCAGCATGCACACACATGGCGACATGATGCTACAAACATAATAAATCCAATTCAATGCATGTTAACTCTCTTGAATGTTTCCTACTTACTTGTAGATCTTGATAAGAATTGAAACTGAGAATCAGAAATCCATCAATAACGTCTTCGTCACAATCGCTATATCCGTCAAACATTTTATTAGATAATAAATCCTCGTCATCGTCATCATCATTGCGAAATACGTCTGCACCACCACCACTAGCACTTTTCTCGATGGCACTTTTGGTATCCTCTTTGTCGTCACTAGTCTCGGCTGTACAGGCCGTCGTCGCACTAAACTTCCTCCTACGACGGCCCGTAACTTGATCTACAGATGATTTGCCGGTGCTACGTCGTAGCCGTTCTCCGGCCGGTTTCCGTGATCTGGAATTCCCGTAACATTTTGTTTTATCCATAACTCGCTTTTTCTCTATACACACATCAAAGTATTTCTCAACTTACAAAAAAAAAAGTTATACCAAATTTAAAAAAGACGAGGAACTTGGTATTTCTCAAAAAACCGCGAATAGATTTTCAAACGCCGCTTTAACCCTTTCCTTCTCATTCCTTATTCCCGAATTTTAACAGAAAAAAAAAAGGAGAAAAAAAAAATCTCTTTTCACTCCCGTATTGAAAACCTGGAAAATCAGTTTGTTGCGTAAGGTTGTTACCGTTAAGTTCAAGAGACTTCGAGAAACCTGGTATTAAACGATAGAATAGCGGAACCGATGGTTCCCTCGTATTTCTCGCCAATACGTGAGGCCAACCAAAGTTTTTTGCCGGCATGCAATCTCGCCAAATCGATCGCTTTTCCTTTTGCAGTTTTTGTCCTCTTTTCCTCTATCTCCTTCTCATCCTCTATTACAGGAATTGAGCTCCACATGGTAGGGTACACCGACATTTCAGGATTTCAAATAACTCAGCTTTCTCTCTCCAAAGAGAGAGAAAGGGAGTATGTGCAAAAGGGTGTCGAAGAAGGCGGAGTTCCTCTGCAGAAAGTGATGAAACAAAACACTAAATCCCAAACACTCGTCTTGTTTGACGGCCAAATTAGAATACAGCGTATCTTTAAGACAAAGTGAAGAAGGGGGGAGAAAAGAAACAAATTTTGCAATAAGTTCGGAATCCCTGGAATGTGGATAGGATAGTCATCACGGACACTTGCATTCACTTTGACTATCTAGTCCTTCGTCACACACACGGGAAAAATAAAGAAAATTCTGATTGAGAGAGAAATACCATCATGTGAATCGCTTCGGATAGAATTGGTTATATTGCACGCGTTTAATAATATATCAAACGAAATTAATCGAAATTACTATTGGTAGCATGAAAAAGTCTCTGATCTAAATTCACATACATTTATATCGACATTACTATAATGGCAAACGATAAGCAGGAAATAACATTAAATTTTAAATGTTCTGCTTATCTACTACGAGCATTGTTATTCATAATACCAAACTTTGAATGCAGTCGGCCCCGCGTAATCGGATAACGGACAAACGAACACCCCGCTTAAACGGAAAAATTTCTCAATTTCACAAATTTCACATTTTTCTCAACGGCACAAAAATTTCTCCCATAGATACAATACTAAAGTTCGCTTAACCGAATATTACGCTTCACGTCAACTGTTAATACACATCAACTATTATATTCCCAATGCTTCCATTGAATGAAGTACTTGGCATTAATGGAAAATATATGAAGTCAAGATAAACGCATATGAGAGTATGGCCTCCAAATATTCATGTTGTCTTCAATACGTACATTTAATTATCTTATTTTTGTTCTCTGTTGTACCAATAGAGAGCGCCAAACTTCCCTCATGCAAAAAAAAAAAAAAAAAAAATAGGTAATGTGATCATTGTAATTAAATATAATTTTCATTTCATTTTTGATGTCTGATTCATTCGAGAAGCTTTATAAATATTGATCCTTCATCAGATTTTAATATACAAACTACACTAACGTTGTAAAATGGCAATGTTTTGTTTCACGCATAACCAGATACCCCCGCCTAATCGGATATTGTGTGCTGGAATCGTTAATATCCGATTAAGCGGAGCGGACTGTATTGCAAAACGAGCAGAAATGTTAGAAAAAATACACAAAAATAGATAACGGGGTGCAGAGTAAACACGTTAAAACTGATGCATATAAAACATTTCATCAGTAGTCACATTATAACTTCAGCAGTGGAAATAATCAAATCCTCTTTGCAAATTCTCTTTCTCCATTTTTTTTTTTTTTTTGATTTGTGCAGGTGATACTGCATTTCCTTCAATTCCGAAAACAAGTAACCGAAGAAGAGAAATACTGTGTAGTACCTTTTTTCCTATTATTTATCCTGTACGCATATTCCTATACTCTCCTGAATGCAAGAATATAGTAAACGGAATAAATAATGGGAAAAAAGTGTTTCTCGTCCTAAATATAAGAAATACAAAAGTAACTTTTACATTGATATTGTATATTACAATTTCAATTGCGAGTGTAATATTTTCATTCAAACACTATAATTATTAGGCATGATATGTTTTAGCCTAAATTGGAAAGGGTTTTATTTTTCATTGAAGTGGTTTCACGTCACAATTTTACAGCTTTTTGATTCCGAGAAAGAATTTGTAAAACTTGTTTGATTAAGTTATGATCAATTTTTTTAAGTCTGAATGTGTTGAAATACGTACGAAAGTAATGATACCAAGGAAAGTTGAATGCGATTTTGTAAAGTTCAGTTGTTAGTGAATGAAACCATTTTATTCTGTGAGTATTTGATGCATAGCTACTTTGACATAACTGCATCACGAGGAAATGTTTTATTGAACTATAATTTTATAACATTGGTTTAAGAAAAGATAACTCTTGTTGAACAAGAGTTCTTCAAACTTCTTCTAAAAGGGATTGCTTACGGGCAAGAAAAGAAAAGAAAATTTTTCCAGATACAAATTGTTTTTAAGAAATACACAAAATGACGAATTTATATCCACACTGTCCCTGTTGATTTATTCTATACCCTACAGGGTGATTCTACATTCTTGGAACAAACTTCAATAGGTGATGTAAGACACTTAAACAAGCATTTTGGATCATACAATGTGCGGTCGAATCATAATAGCAATGACGGTACAGGGTATTTTTAGAGAGTGCACAATAGCACTTCACCAAAACTAAATATCACATTTTTCCGATGGATTCGCTGCGATATGTGCTGTCCTCCATTCAAGGGTTCATATGCACCTGCAGATCAGATCGGAGTTGGTTTTTATTTCGTGGAAGAACAATCAAAAAAGGTTTTGCTGCGCCAAACAATGATCAAGCAGTATAATGACTTGTGGCAGAATTTGCGTTACCAAGTTGTACTATGAGAAAGCCTACCACAATACAATACCCTGCACCCTCGAATGGTTGATTGCATTTATTGCAGCATATTTACTTTTGGTGAAGTGCTGCTGTGCACTCTCTAAAAACACTCTCAACCGCCTTTGCCACTGCAATTCAACCGCACATTCTATGACCAAAAATGCTTGTTTTGGAGTCTTATATATCACCTCTTAAAGTTTGTAACATGAATTCAGAATCATCCTGTATAATGCAAGAACACTTTAAATGGAAAAAATGAAGCAGTGATAATTGAGTGTAAATAATTTTTCACTAACTCACCTAAAAATGATCATTTTTAGGTAGTTTCCATACAGGAGACGATCAATGGAGATTTTAGTCAACAATCAGAAGCATATGTAAATTAACGGAGATTGTTCACATTGAAAATTATAACACGTGAAGTTCATGTCTAAAAAGTGATGTGGTATTTACAAGGCCATCATTTCAACTTTTTCCGGGGGAGGGGGGAGAGCAAAGCACATGTACTCCATGTATGTATGTATATATATATATATATATATATACCATTTTAGTGTATTTTCAAAAGCCAGGGGGGGCAACGCCACCCCTCCCCTGCCCCCACCCCTAAATGACGAGCCTGGGTATTTATTGAATCGCATTGGATGTTCTAATCAAATTCCTAAACATCTTCCTTACTTGGAACATCACTGAAACAATTAATTCAAGTAATTAATGTAATTAACTAAATCTATTATATGCTTTGTGCAAATTTATATTAATGATTGAATAATGACTTTTTTTCGTTATTCGCCAATCTACGGTTATCAATCCGTTCTATCTACGTATAGATAGAAACACTCAAGATGAAATTTATAACGCTGTGAATCTCAAATTCATAACTTTTCCGTAAATTCATCGTTGTTTTCCATATAATGCTAGCGTTGAATTAAGAAATCGCGAAATATTGACATACCCAGCATATAGATTCCACCTCTCAATAAGCATATATCTTTACGCGGCATATCTATTTAAACTTCTTGGTTGACAGGCTCTGCCAATTTGAGATATTCTCCCTGGCTTCGTTGAGAAGCATTTTTGAAATTGAAGCTAGACGAATGAACCTGAAGTTATAGGAAATGAATGTGAAATGAGACATTTTAAACGATGACAACATAAAGCGCATTAGGAAGTGAAATAGACACGCGTGATAAAATGCCAAAATATTGCGGATTGAATGAAAAGAAGGTGAGCGAAAGAAGCAACACACAAAATGTCACTTTTGAAGAAGAAAGTGAAATTGTTGCGAAGGGAAAAATAATTCTCCGGGTTGTTTCGAAAGGGTCGAAGAGGAAAAGGCTTTGAGCTAAAAGGATGTTGTTAATTGGTTTTCGCCGAGACTTTAGTGCGCGTTTATATCGCGACAACATTTACAACAGAATCCAAAACTCGCATGAAAGTAATTAGGAGAAGCTTTCGCTCGACAAAGTCTACGCGGAAATCATTTTTCCTCGCTCCACCACCACCAAAAGTTCTTTCTTTGGCCGACGGCGTTTATGGGTTTTCTCGGGCACTTTGCCTGATATAATTTTAAAGAAGCTTAACAACAACCACCCACCCATAAACGAACGAAAGTCAGTAAGTATGGCAGCATCCGTGCACCGGGCCGATGGATGGATAAGGAGGGACTACCAATATTGTTCGAAACTATCGACATCAAAGTGACGGACCTGGGAATGGCAACTATGATTAGGAAACAGAATCTAAGTGCTGTCAGTATAATAAAATATCAGTGATGAATTGACTGTAAAAAAAACCGAGGAATCGAAAAACAGAGGCACAGAAAAGTAAACGAAAACATTTTCTTTATAATGGGAAACATTTATAACGTTTCTCTTTTATTTACAATTCATTTCAATTTTATCAACACGTGGCACCTCAAAAATGAGTGCTAGAAACACGAATGTGCAATGTCCTTGGAAAAAAAGAACGTGGGGAATAACGTTGGAACATTTACTCCAACCAAATTACTCTATGGAAGTTATTATCCTAGAAAGTTTTGTAGCACGTGTTTCAACAGGGATACATATTCGCGTTTCAGGCAAAATTTAGAGAACAAAATAAGGTATCCAACCAGCTGATAAGAAGAAATTGAAAATTTACACATTCGTGCTTCTAGCGTGAGGGGGAGGACGGGGAGGACGATATATTAATTCACGCTTTTAGCTACCGCAAACACTTTTCATTGAACCAGAGGAAATCTATTTTGTAATGGAAATTATCATATATTTAGTTTGGTTAATTAATACCGAATGATGAAAAAATTGAACATAAAATCTGATAATTGAAAATATGTTAATATAACATGCCTAAATACTTGGAATAAAAAAAAAAACAAAATTTTAATGTTTTTTCAAATAATGATATGTTTCCGTATTTATATTAATTTTTCAAAACATTTAAAAATTTAGGTAGAAGAAAAATTCCATACCATAGCTTTGCCACTTGGATTGAAATTTTTAAAAAACGTTTACTCTTATTTTTGTGTGCATTTTTATTTGACAATAAGTATTTGATATACCGGAAGTTCTCAACTAAAGATGCACACAAAAATCCCATACACACAACACATTCCCGCATGTACCGGTTCGTTGGAAATGCTGTAGAGTAGTGTTTCCCAAAATGGGCATTATCGCCCCCTGGGTACGGTTGACTAGTAGTAATCTAAGATGATGAATTCGATTGTGTGTATAAATATGAAGATGGTCAATATACAGTAAAACCTCTCTTTTGCGACACCAGTGGGACAAAAAAATTCGTCCGTAAAAGGGGGGATGACAGGAGTTTGAAATGCATACTTTTATTTATACAGGGAGAAATTTTAATTTGGCCGTAAAATAGGTAATAAAAGGTGGTCGTATATCAGAGAGTGTCTGTTAAGAGGGGGTCTTTACTGTATTAACAAGATTTAAAACATTTTATTTTTATTCTATTCACTTTTTTAATTTAATTTAATTTAATTTAATTAATTTTTAAACGTATACGAGAGACCAAAACTGATAAGTGGTTGAATTAAAATGATATTTCCATGGGATTTCACCCATATTTATCAAACTGATCAACTAAATTTAGGAATTGCATAATCGGCGGTAAAAGAGATAAATTTACACAATGAATGAAATATAAAAAATCCACTTACAAACTTAACGAGATTATTACTACTTGTGCATAGTCTGATTTATCACATTTACCGTAACATAATCAGCAAGAAATAATTGTGAATCTAAATTTCAATGGAAATTAATTATACGTTATTCAATCAAATCAAAGAATAAAATAATTTCATTCAATATTTAAACACTTGAATTATAATTTGTGCAAAAATGTAAAACACGTACCACTATGGTTCTAAATTAACTAAGTGCTCTCCCCCTTTTTCTTATTTAACACCATACTGTAACTCTTATTTCGCTTTAAACACAGGGTATTGTATGTTTCTAGAGTAATAGCAGCAACTTTATTGTTTTATTGGTAGCTGAATAAAACTCTCTAAAATAAAAGAACACAAACATATCTTCATCTCAATTTTCTTCAAAATACACAATATAATATTTCTTCACGGATAATAAAAGAAGTAAGAGCCAGATGAAAGGAAAAGTGAATGTCATTTCTAAAATGAGCGTCGCTTCATTCCTTTAACTATGTTTGCAAAATACTTTTATTTTCATCGGAACATAAAACACATTTTTCATAAAGAATTCTTTAAAAAAAAAATGAATTTGACGCTTTTTTCGCCTCTCCTTCGACAATCTCGAATTTACGAGAGAAAAAAACTGAATATTTTTCCATCAAACTTTCAAAAGCTGACGTTATGCGTTAAATTACAAAAACACTTTCAGTAAAACAAACAGCTTAAAAAATAGAATTTCTTTAAGAATCTTCTACATCAATTTCGTAGTATCCTTTCGTGAATATTCTAATCGAAAAAATGATTTTGATAGAATAAAAATGATGTAATAATTTTAATGCCTTTATCCGAATCTTTTAGCGCCATTGCTATCGTCATTATTTCAATACATTTATTTTTATACAGCCGGATGATTAATATGATGTAAATACTTTCTATAAACTATACAGGCTGTACCAAATCGTTTGCACAGCAGATACCTCTGCAGCCGCTGACATTAGAAACTTAATTATGAAAGTTTTGAGATGAGTTGTATTGAAATGTTGTTCCCGCTCTGAAAAGTATTTTTGCCAAAATATTTCATATTTTTAAATGCAACATTTATCTTTGCCAAATTTCAAACTTCTACAACGATATTTATTTATGTTACGCTGAAAATCCTCTTTAATTCCTTAATTTTTGTTCTTTCGAAGATGTTCAATAATATCACACACACACACAGTATTTTACTCTTATGTAATCTATCCTCTGAAAGTGTTGATGAAGTTTCCCTGAAGCTACTTTCTGTGTAGTACACAATAGCATTATGCGGTAAAAACTTTTACAGAGTGTGAAACAACTTGCAATATTTTTTTTTTTAATAATCAGTTAGAATTTTTTTGCTGTGAATAAATACTTATAAATGCAGTTTAAGGTGGTACTAAGACCGCTAATTCGGAAAAGATACGAAAAGCAGCATGTGTGTGTGTGTGTGTTAGAGAGAGAGAGAGTGAATTTGGCGGCTTTCTGATGATAATGATGATAATCTCTCAATATAACGATATTTCCTGCAGTGTATTTTTCATTGGTTCACTGAATATCGATACAGCAAAACCTGCCTTTTGCGGACATCAGCGGGACGAAAAAATTCAACCATAAAAGAGGCGTTGACTGTGAATCAGGAGTTTTTAATGCATACTTTTATTATATAGAAAGGGAAATTATTATTTGGCCGTAAAGAAGGGATGACCTCATCTGCGCATCTGGGGGTTATCTGTTAAGAGGAGTTTTAATGTACTTATTGCGAAATAAAAATGCACAATAGAAAAAAACACACAAAAATAAGAGTAATTTTTTTTTTAATTTCAATCCAAGTGGAAAAGCTATGATACAGAATTTTTCTTCCATCTAAACTTCATTTTTTTTTTGAAAATTAATGATAGAAAAATTGATAAAATATCAAATCATCATCTATCAAAAGAAATAATTTAAATATTGCTTTTTAAATGACCTGTTATTTCATTAACATATTTTCCATTATCAGAAATTTATTTAAAATTTCTAAATCATTCGGTAATAATGTACTAAACCAGAAATATATGATAATTTCTTTTGCAAATAGCTTTCCTCTGGTTCTATGAAAATTATTTGCAGCAAAGCATATAAAGTAAATGAATTCATATATACGTCTTCAAATATACATTTAGTTTTCAGAATTTGCATTTGAAATGCCAAGTGTTTATAAAATTTAGGTCGGATGTACTTGCAAGAAATGGAATAACTGTTTATAAATGTCCCACAAAGGAAGTAATTTTTATTTACTTTTCGTCTCGAAACATTCAGGCACCTTTATGCACATACATATATGGAGGAAAAGCTTACCGTAAAGAAGATAAAAATCGAAGTGAATTGTGCTCGTATTTTCTATTTGTGATTGAGATCAGAGAAACATTGAGTTTGAAAGAATTTCCAGAGGAATTTTATTTGATAGACTCCAGTAATATATCAAATCAATCAAATTTTGTTGCTTTATGGAAACACACACACACACACACACACACACACACATCTATATATATATATATGATATATATATAGATGACAGAGAGATTTATAAACGGTATATCAAACAAAGTAGAGGCCCTTCTTTTACGGATACCGTTGGGGAGAAAAATTCGACCGTTAAAGAGAGGTAGCCGTAATCAGGTGTTTGAAATGTGTATTTTTATTATACAAAGGGAAATTTTTTTATTTGGCCGTAAAGAAGGGGGTGATTGTTGCATCGGAGGAGTGCAACAACTAGGAGGAGTTTCGCTGTGCGTCGCTGTATTGTAAATTCATCACATAAACGATATAGTTTTGTGATAGTATAACCTGTTCGAGTATAACTCGAAACAGGCATAACTCTGACAACATAAGTACGTTGGGGTCACGCCGGTGAAGTTTGTATTGTTTGTATATGTGCATACATGTGATGAAAGCCAACATTACAAAGCTGATAGTAATTTTTACATATATTTCCATTTTTACAGCACCTATTTTCATTGAAATGAATTTCTATGGCAAAATACGTGTGTTGTGAATACAAATACAAACAGAAAGGCCACAACAGGCAAGTTACCCAACGAGAGGCTGAAAAATAGACCCATAAAAAATATGGGTGCGAAATATAACCAAAACACAGCAACCCAATGTAAGAGTAAACAGGGGTGAATAGCAAACAGGGATGGGGGGTATGACATTTTACTGTCGAACCGTCGGTCCTAGAGGTATAGTTCTATTTAGAAAAAGTTTCCAAATAACGTGCAGTACTCATACGTCATTCATGTTGCAAGGGTTGTATAGTTATTAAAATAAAAAATTAACTTCTTTCTACAGTTAATGTGTGCCCGTAACCGAGTTAGAAATTTGTTGCTGATGCCAACAACAAAAAAACTCCATGTGCTGATTTCTAAGTGCAATATTCAATGAGATATTCGAATTGAAAAAAAGCAGGAAATTTGGGTAAACAAACAGCTCTAAATGCGAATAAAACGATTTGACCACATTTAGATCTGTTTTTTCGCAACTTCTCTCAATTTTTTAAATTTGAATATCTCAGTGAATATTGCACTTGGAAAAATTATTTTTTCATTATTTGGCATCAGGAGAGGACTGGACACGCGGGGACTGTATAAAAAAGTCAAATTTTTACTTTTATCATAATAATTAAATTGCAACATGAATGAAATATCTGAGTACTACACGTTATTTGGATATTTTTATAATTGGAAGTATGAATGTAGGGACAACGGTTCGACAATAAAATTCCACATACGCCCTGTTACCTATGCACCCTGCATATCACGAAGGAAAAACTAATAATTAATACTATATAACTCATATTGCCCATAAAAAAGATTATGGTTGTCTTATCTAGACAACTTAACCCTTAAGTATGGGCGGCTTCTCCATTGATCCGAATATGTTTATTTTACTTTTTTTAAATGCGTGAATTTTGTTAGAATTTACGACTCCCGTAGGTAAACTATTCCCTTTATTCACAACCAAATTATAGAATACAACCCTACCATCTAGTTATTATGTAAAATCGTTGTTTTCGCAACTTATCACAGTGTTGGCAGGTATTTATTATCTAAAAAAGTAAAATTTTCAAAGACTGTACACAAATAAAATGAACTCAACCATTTTATTTCTTTTATTCACAATAAATAGCAATAAGAATTTTTGACAATTATTTTGAAAATTACAGAATTTTTTACAGCTCTGAATTTGATTTATGCGTTTCGCAGTTCGTGAACCATACCCTCAATTATTGCCGATAAATGCTGAAAACTTCAGTCAAATATCTCTGTTAATAATGCATTTCAAAATATGAATTTTTTTGTGAATGAATTTTCAGAGTCGCATTTACATTTCGCTAATTGGAAATTTTAGCACGCAGGGTCTACATAAAGAATTTATTTTTGAAAAAAAAATTGTTTATGTATTCGTCCCCTTGGGAGATTTGGAAGTTTTGGGTAATTGTACGTCATGTGAAAAATTTTTGTCACTCGAAGTATGTTTCTAAACACAACGGTTGCAGAGATATCTCCGCTGTTAATAAAATTGACGACAACTTGTATTTTAGGGAGTACAAATGGCTTGTAGTTTTTATGCGATTCGTGCATGTGCCATGCGTACTCTTGCCAACGGTTACATTTCAGTGGCACTATTGAATTTGTGTTGTAATTTTCGCGAGTGCCTTAATTTTTCACCTATCATTCAGTAATTGAAAGGACGTTCTCCCAAATGGATCCGTAGCCGCTGAAATGATCAAATATTAAAACGCGTTGTTCCATGTCCCGTGGTTTTCTCATTTGACGGTTGTGTGACTCTGAATGCACTGGACGCATCGCGCAATAGTCTCTTTAGGATATGTGCCCACACGCTAATGTCACCTGTCATAATAGTATTTGCAATTCGTTAGGAATAAACGTAACTAGAATGGAGCACATCATGAGGTGGAGCTATCTATTTTATTGAACGCTTCTTTGAAATTCAAGCGATCAGATTTATCATTTACATAAATTTGAATGAGCCAAAGTAATGACTTCACCCGGCTAACCACAGGAACCTACAGAGATAGAATAGATTTTTCAAATAATTCACAAACTTTATTGATTTACATATATGTTACTGTCAAAGCCCGAAGTGAAGCCAATTCACGAAATGGCCGAGAGTTTTGGCCAAATTCCGATTCGAAAAAATGATTGGGGCTTCTTTGGCCGCCCCCCCCCCCCCGCTGAAGAACCCCTGCTGATATTCGATGTGCTGATGTAAGATGGCCCGGTAGGCCCCAAATCCATTTTTTCTATGGCTAACGTGTGATACACAGCTATATACAGGATGTCTTATAAGTGCTAATGAGGACTATAACTCATGAACCGTGAAAAACCGTCATGAACCTTAAATTCAGTTTTAAGAAAACTCTAAATTTGTTGAAAAAATTACGCTGTACCAGTTTTTAGAGTGGAAACACAATGTATCACAAAATATATTTAATTTAAATAATTTAATTTTTTATACCGTTTCCCGTCTTCTAACTTCCAGTTAGAAAGTTATTGCCTTGTCTCTTCTCAGCCTGACACATTAAAAAAATCCATGTTGTTAGCTGCAATATTCACCGAGATATTTGGATTCAAAAATCGGCAAATAGTTGGAAAGCAAAACCTAACGAACAACGTTTCTTCCCACAGTTATCTGTTCTTTCTCAGCTTTTTTCCCCGATATTTACTTCCAATATCTCAGCCATTATTGCACTTTTAAACATATATATTTTTTTTGTTGGCCTCAGTAGAGACAGAGCAACAACTTTCTCCTCAGAAGTTAGAGGGCAGAGAAACCGTACAAAAATTTAGATTATATTTTGTGACACATTGTATTACCACTCCCAAAGCAGGTACAAGGTGATTTTTGAACACATTTTGAGTTTTTTTCATTGAAACCCTACCTCTACGACGAACCGTTGATTAGGTAAAGGCCGAAATACCACAAACAGGACACCCTGTATAATAGCTGTATTGTATTAGCTGCAAGTAATGAGAGAAAAAAATATAAATTTGATAGAGAGAGAGAGAGAACTATTTATATACATGGTGTTCTGTGTTAATGGACCGACAAACTTAGAGGGTTGTTAGTAGGCATCAAGAGGAAAAAAAATTGCAATGGAACATGGTGTCTTAAACCACGTTGAGAGGGTGAAAATCGCGGAAAACTCATGCAGGTTTCAATGTCACTTTGGAACGACAAAAAGTACAATAATAACTACAAAAAGATTTATTTGAATAATTATTACACGAGTTGATGGAAGTGGCGGCCGCTGACGTCATTGCACAGTCTACAACGACGTAAAAATGATTCCCGGACGCGCTGGAAGATACCAGACATGCTTTAGATGTTTTCCGCAGAGACAACATACCGCGCTATGAGATCCTCCGGTTTGCCCACAGACGTCACATAAATGGTGGTAACGTCAGATGTGGTGAGCGAACTCACGAACGCATTCAGCGATCAACTGACATCCACCTTTCGTCTCCTCTGAACTCAGAGCCTGCATGCGTTTTTCGCGATTTTCACCCTCTCAACATGGTTTGCCACACCCAGTTCCATCCCAATTTTTGTTCCTCTTGATGCCTACTAACAACTCCCTGAGTTTGTCGGTCCATTAACAGAACACACTGTATAATATAATATAGACATGTAATTTTTTTCTATCAAATTTTGAAAGGACAAAAAATTATTACCGCAACTGCGACATGATGGGTTGATATAGCTAACGTGGACATAATCATCACGAAAAAAAGCCACCAAAAATGACCCCGAATCATGCCTTTTTATTTTCGGACTTTGGCCAGGGATCTCCAGCCACTTCGCGAACTGGATGACCAAAAGCTGAAATTCGGACATTCCCCAGATCAATTGACAACAAAATTTTCGATCTGGTAGATTTCGGGTTTTGGCCGTACCTTATACAGACGATGTTGACGGATAATCCCGATTGAATCAAATGATTTAACAGCACTTAAAACACAAATATCGAATTTTTGTACGGGGTGAATCAACAGAGTCACGAAATTTTAAGAAGTTCATAAATATTACGCAAAATGACTTACAAATATGCACTTTGCACCAAAATTGATGCTATGTATTCAGATATGTTTTTAAAATTTCACTGTCAGTTTATTTTTTGCAAAATATTTTATCGCGTACCTGCTAGAGATACAGAGCTATCGTACAGCTGAAATAACTGATTTCCCGTTTAGGTTGAAATAATTTCACCAGAAGAATGTTTTGCTGATCAAACTAATTTTACAAAATTTCCCTATTAGTCGACGAACATTAATTAGAACCAAAAATTGGAATTGAATTTTGAGGATGGAAAAATTTTTTTAAACGTAATTTATTTCATTTGAAAATCGATGGAATCTTCATAGAGACTTACTCTCTGCCGGCGAAATTTTGAGTTATTTCTTCTATTTATGGTGAAACGAAATCCGAATTGATGACAGGAATTTCAACGCGACGGTTTATCCAAATTTTATTAATTTTCTTAAATTTTGTGCAATTTGTCTTAAAAATTAAAATTTTATTTGCACAATTCGATTAATATCGCTTTCAGTACAAACGTACCTCAATTACAGTATTTTTCTAGCCCAAAAAAGGGAGCTAAAAAACTTAAAAGTATTTTCTTTTATATCCTACTAAAGTCATTTGCTTCGCTCACAAATGCTTTCGAATCGTTATACAAAGGATTAAAGGGCTATCAGCTGAGCCTATACTAGCGAGGATTCTTGTTCCACCATTCAAGGTTTCAACAAATCTCAATTTACTGCGGTTTGTATAACCCTATTGTGCTTTAAAAAGATGTCATGATACCCTCTTAAACATAACATGAAAAATCAAGCATTTATCATCTTCGCTTCAAAATATGAAGGCAGATGGCAGCACCAGCAAGAACTAAAAGAACAATCACAACTCTGACGATATGTATACATTAGGGCCATGCAAACACAACACATTCTTTCATGTACCGATTCGTTAGAAGTTCCGGAATGTGTACAAGATGCATGTACAGTTTAGTAGTAGATGTAAAACGATATACAAAATGCTCATTTACTCTAGAGTTTCTCAAACTGATATGTCTCACAGCCTCCACTACCTCTTTGCAAATTTTTTTCTCATCGCTCTCGTTGATAAGTTATCCCACGAGAACTCATGTATATGTACCGATATAAATGTATACGTCTCGGTAAACATGATAAATAACTAACATGACCAATAGAAAAAGTTTGCTATCACATCGAGTCCCACACTCCCAGGGTAACTCCAGTAACAGGGATTAACCTACACTCCCAATAACAGGGGTTAGCGCACCAACCTCTCGGTGAGTATAAAAAAAGGCCGCCACCGTTCGGAATCAGAAATAAACTGTAGGTCCCGGTCTAATTACCCCTCGTGTACAGAAAATGACCGTGGTGCGACAAAAATGATCAAACCATCTACACTTGGTTCGCCGGTAAAAGTTATAAATTTATTACGATTACGAAGACTATTGGTAAGTGTGTATAATACCCGATTTATCACACATTTACCATAACATATATACATATATTTCATTCCCATATACCTGTAGCTTCTACTGCACCCTCCCCTTTCACCTGTTCCGTTGCATGGATATTACCCAATTCGGGAAACAATGAATAAAAAAAATCTGTGTTTAGCAAAAACTCTACTTTTTATGTTAAGTTACCGTCTTCAAAGTACGTACAGTAATACTCGACATGCGAATTGTAATTGCGAAGCATAGCTTTATTTAATGTAATTTTATACAGCATTCATTTCATACTTTTGTAAAATTTTAATTTATTTTTTAAACGACCATCGAATATATGAAATTGAATGGGGATGTATTTTGATTATCATCGGTAACAATTTATTTTGCGATTTCTATAAATACGTTCTGATCATTATCATCTTTCATTATCTGATTACAACAGTTCAGTTACAGTTTATTCAACTTCATAAGAACATTTCTAAGGGGGGAGGGGATATTTTTTCCCTTTTCTCTTGAAAGGCATGTATTGGATTATTTTCCTTTCTTTCCGAGTTTTCTTTTCATTTCGGAGCTCCTCTTTATGTAGTCCCCTCTTTGAATTTTCTTGCAGATTCAAGAGTTAATAATTTCCTTAAGTCTTCTCCATTCATTCTTTCTTTTCATCTATCTTTTTTTTCGCTGTTCCCAACAGACGGGTACGACCCGGAGTCTCATTTCACGGGAAGAACACGGATCGAGGAATTCAGTAGAGGGTTATTATATCGATTTCCTAAGCGCTGGCTGGCTTTACCCACTTCCTTCCCATGTCCAACCTATATCACATTACACTTACCTTCTAGTCTTTTCTCCACCCGTTTCCTTTTACGTTACCTTGCTTTCTCTCTCTCTCTCGCTGGTGGTGTTGGGACTTTCATGCCCATCAGCCAAAACCTCAAAGTATCTAACATTCACGAAACTTCGTACGTGTAGAAAGAGATCGACCTAGTTCTCTCTCTCGCTCTCTCTTGGCTTTTCGACATCATGTGATGCTCGTTTACGATCGTCGACTGTATGTCGTACGTCAAGTATAAAGAACCAAGGAATGTCACAAACCCCAACCCCCCGCAAAATAAGACACATTTGTAACAAAGAAATATGAGTCGTAAATTCTTTTTCTTGCGTCGGTGAGAAAAAGGTTTTTATGCTATTTGGCTTTGGTTAACATGCATATTACAGAAGAGGAAAACATAAAATAAAATTAATGTTAAATGTTGTGATGGCTCTAAAATAGCGTTTCTCAACTTGTTGTCCGCAAAGATTTAACAGGTGGTCCCCTGGCAGACACGAAAATGTAATTCTAATTAAATGATAATCATTCATTTGTTTGCGAATTCATGATATTTACATAAGTTCATTCAGGGTTGAATATATCTATTGTCCGTCATGCCCAGGGTATGTGAAAATTTCGATCCGGCATGCATTTTTTTCTACCATATGACCGACTTGGGCATATTAAAAAAAAATTTAACATTTTCACTGTTTTTTTTTGTAATTTTTTTCATCGACCATAATGCAAGTGCTCCTACACACATGAGTGAAATTTTACAGAAGTGGTTTTTTCGCAGCCATGATGCAAATGTGTCAATGCTATTTTGATCTAATTTCATGGTCTCAATATTTAGCGGTCCGGTGCGTTCATGGGCCCTCATATATACTGCAACTGAGCTCAAAAATATAACCATATATTGCATATAGGCTAATCTGAAAAATACTTTCAGAGAGATGGTATATGCGAAAGGTATTCATAGAAGAAGAGAAAATAAATACGCAAAAATAATATGTATATTAATTAAAAATAATTAAAGTTTTAGATTTTTTGGGTTTTTTCTATTATGGAAGAGTAGATGAATTTTCCTGATAATGCTCAAAGAATCTCCAACGAATAATTCAAATACCAGGAATCCTTGTATTTGTCTTATTCGTCGGCGTTTGCTCGAGCGTTTTGTATATGCCCTCGTCGGACATGTCATCGGAAAAAATACATGTCCAGTCGAAATTTTTACACGCCCCGAGAATGTCGGGCAATAAGTTTGACCCGCCCTGTTTGATAATATCTTGGTGGGTCTCTGCATCTAAAGTGGTGTCAGAAAACTGACTGATTGTGCGTCCCTTTTCGACATGGCACATCAGAGGTCTGTTGACATAAGTGGCATATAAGAAACTCCGTAGAGTCATAAAGCAATACAAATACAAAAAACAAAGGCCTAGGCAGGCAAATTATCCAATGAGGTAGCTGAAAAAAGTGCCCGTGAAAATAGAGATAACTAAAATATTAAAAAATTCGGCAACTTAAAAAAATCTATTCCTGTTATCGATTCATCCCAATATAATTATCAAATCTCTTATTTAAACGTGTCAGTTCTGTTAGAATTCACGACACCCGAGGGTAAGCTATTCCACTCATTCACAACCCGGTTAGAGAAAAAATCCCCGTGATACCATAACCTGGAGTGGACTTTTACCAATCGATATGGGCGCTCCGTCGTCGAAGCACTCGATTGGCAGTGCGTTAAGAACTCATATCCATCCAATCCATCCCGTTGAAAATTTTTAACATTTTAAACATATTCCCCCCCCCCTCGAGGTAGAGGTATCCCCCCCCCCCTCTTTCAATGTAAACATATTCAAAAATTCAAGTCTCTCTTTTAATTGCTTTTGCCTCGTGCACCAACAATAGTTCGCTCTTCTCTGCGTATCTCCGACCAAATTTATACCCTTCTGTAGGTATAATCTCCAAAACTGTGCAACATACTCTAGGACAGGACAAACTAAGTCTCGGAAAAGCGGAAGAATGACTTTCGGAGAACACGAAGAGATCTTTTCAATAAAGTCGAGCGTTCTATTTGCTTTTCTGACCACTGCGGAGCAATGTTCAGAAACTAGTGGCTTTTCATAAATCTATGTCCGGTAAATTTGACTGTTTAAACGAGGGCAAAACCATAGGGGGGCTAAAACCAAACCGAGGGGCTTCGTCTTTTCCCATCTAGCAAAGTGACTAAACCTCGATATAACGATATCCTGTGGAACAAGAAAAAAATGTCGTTATAGAGGGATTATCGTTATATCCACAGGAGACAGCATTATTATCACTTCCCACCCAAAAATTTATGAAGTTGTGGATATCTTTCCTCAATCGGCGTTGTAAGTATCACTAAATATGTATTTTTAAGAATGTATTCGCAGTAAAAAATTGTAGTTGATTAGATGATTAATAAAATTTAGTTATCATTTCCCCCCATAAGGTTGTTTACAGCCTAGCACTGTTGTGCCACACACAGAAAGTAGCAACACCAACATCTGCGACAACACCTTTTGGTGATTAGCCACCTTCGGAAAAACAAAAACAGGTGAAGAGTTTAAAATATATTGAAAGTGGTTCTGCGCGAGGTTTGAAAAAATTATTGTAGCAGTTTCAAATTCTCTTGAAAAAAATATCGTTATAGGGAGATTACTCATTATCGTAGTAAAAAGTGTCGTTGTAGAGAGAGGAGTTAAACATCAAACTATAGGCAATTCAAAAGAAGATTTAACAAAATTTCGTTGTAGGGGGATTTATCGTTACATCGAATACCGTTCTAGGGTGGTTTCACTACATTTTGATCAAACACCACAGAAAATAATAAAAATTCAGTTAAGTCAATATGACGAACGTAGTATAGTTTTTTAAATTGAATGCGTGGTAGAGTACAGAATTATGTGTCTACCACAAATTATTTCCCATTTTAGCCACCATTTCGGTTAAAACGTCTCTTTTCTTTAATTGGTCCCCGGAAATACGTATATTAACGTAGCTTGATTTTCTTGTTTCGGTTCCTAGTTATAAAGCTAGTTCGGCTTTCTCCGCAGTGCATGAGTACGCCAATTACTTCGGCAAACATCCAATGACTGCCGAGTGAGAAAATTTCGAAAGAGTGTTTCGAAATTCGCTTTTCAAGACTCGTTAAATACGTTCTTGGAATTTATGTGCCCACGTCTACACAAACTCGTAACTTAATGTTTTAACGTATAAATTTTGCCGACAGTCGCAATTGCACGGCAGAAACACTTGGCAGGCGAGATTACCGCGTTTCGCCTCTATGTAAATATTAGTCGGTTTACTCCGAGCCACGTTATATAAAATTAATATTTTATACGGAACTATATATTTGTGATGTTCCGAAACATTTCATACGCTCCCTTTAACTCAACTGCGAGTGAGTTGATCGTAGATTATACATTTTTTTATGCAAACGTACACCCTAAATTTCACTCTACGTAATTTCAATTTAAGGTATAACCGAAACACATCATAGTTAAATTTTAACTTTGTATTTGAAAGAAAGAAAGTAAAACATACAGATTAAACTATTAAAAAAACTGCTCCATCAGTACTTATTGAGAAATTCACTACGTAGCCAAAAACCGATTACAATGGTTCGCGGACCTTATATGAGGTAATTCTGCCGCTCGCGGGATAGAAACGTGCATAAAAAAGATAACTATGTGATCCGTATTTTACGGAACGTTCTCGTAATTTTGGTTGCCCAAATTTTCCATATAATGCCCAGTTTCTTCCCCTCATGTTTTACAAAGCTTACCATAATTTTTGAAATCAAGAATTCAGATTATTCTCATGATTTATAAACGGCAATGGCAACTTACTTGCCTTTAAAATTTTGAATTTTTTTTTAGTTTTTATACTTGCCTTTGACTTTTTTTGACAACTTCACTTGCATTTGACAATTTTTTTTTGCTAATTTTACTTGCCTTTGACAATTTTTTTTAGCTTAAATTGACAATATCACTTGCCTTTGACAATTTTTTTGCTGTGATTGGCAACTTTATTTGACTTTAATTTTTATACAGCCCCATGGCTGCTACGTATTTGTATTTTAAGGACAACTATCAACCAGAAGCGTTTGATTGTTTTGACAAAGATTTGAGCATCGAATCTAAATTCAACGAGAATACTCCGAACCCCACAAAGAAGACAAAACAAAAACACCTTTAATAAATCAAATCGATATTTTTTTCTTTCATGTACGAATTAATTTTTCAGAAACAAAATTTTTCACTCAACACAATCGGACCTTAAAAAAGATACGATCTCTTACTCTTAGTTACTCTTAGCTCACACTTCATTTCAATAAACTAATTACTTTTAAAAACCTAATATTTCATTTTATTTTAATAACTCTTATTTTGAAACTCGCATTTCTACTAATTCAATTTACATTCCATAAAAATTAATAGCACGAATATATTTGCTTTGATAACTTAAACTGACACGAAAAAATTTTAAGCAGGAATTATTTGTCAACAAGAATAGAAGAGGTAAAAAAGTGTGCTCTTTATGAGGAGAAAAATAATTTTTTAACGCTTCTTAAACGTATGAGAGCTTTAAGTATTAAGAAAAATGTGAAAAAAATTATTATGTGTTTCGATAAAATTAGAGAAAGCTACATTCTTAGGAAAAGCAGAGTTGAATACATGTTGAAGAGAATTTTCATTTCATTCTTCGAGTAACTCTTGCACAGTTCGTTCTTGACGGCTATTTCTTTGTATACAGCATTCGCATGCATTATGCTAATTCTTATGCAGATGTTTTTTCTTTATCTCAGGGACTTAAGTCCGGACTTGAAGAATTATCCAACACACATGTGAGGAGTTCAACAGAAATGCTTTCTTTGGCAGCCAATGATACCAATGAATAGTCAACAATATTTTTATCTATTTCTGGGGTCCTAATATTTAGTGGTCTTGGGCCATATCATATACTGTAACTGAGCTCATAGGGTAAAATCTTTGGCGGGTTCCCAGGCTAGAATTTTTGCACGGGCCTTTCTCTAAAATTTCTCGGTTCATTTTAATTCTTTAGTGAATTTTACTTTTCGGAAAAATAATAATGAGCAATAACAAATAAACCTAGGCTATGGTGATTAGACGTCCTGATTTCCAGGTAGCGTTCTGGTATTTTAGTAATAAATGCACTGTGCCGAAAAATGCTTTCGGAATAGCTGTTTCTCCCGGTCTCTTCTCCGCTAACCAAAGATACAATAAAATCAAATTATTTTTAAGAATTTAGCTGTTTTATTTTGAAGCTTCAAACTACAGTTCCCACCTTTTTTTGCAGCTTTGAATCGAGAGGGCTGTATCATCAACACGGCCGCAAGTTCGGACAAAATATGTATCTTTCATCATTACGGTACAAAGGTTCTAGCTCTGTACTAAATTAAGGCCTCTGACCAGATGAAAGAAAATAATTGTAGGGTTCTTCGCAATCTATATTATCTTTCCCAATTTTTCTTTTTCGTATAGAAGAGAAAGGAGCTTAAATATTACTTGAGATAGAAAAGTTTTGAGCTAGAATTTTTGCTGCCATCTATCAAAAAAAAAACTATCTGTTATAAATCTTTAAATAAAATGATTGTCAATTTAAACAAATTTGAATCATAAAAAAAATAAACATGATATGATACTTCATGTCATATGAAATTATAAACTTTTTATTTAATGCTGCATACCCGTGCAAATTTTATGCGCCAAAATACAGTTACCGTGTGTTTTGGTAATTACAGAAAGTTATTCAGCGGAAAATATGAAAACATATTAACCGGTTATTTTTTCAAATACAAATACACCACAACAGGCAAAATGCCCAGCGAGGTGACTGAGAAAAAGATGCCCATACAAATATGGATGTCATGTATTTCAAAAATAAAGCAATCCAATTAAAAATGTAATTAGAAACATTATAAACAATATATACACATGATAAAATATTATACAACGCCCATAAAGAATACTTATGGTTGTCTTATTCAAAGAATGGATAGCTTCTCGATTTACCCCAACATGTTTATAGTATTTCTTTTTAAACGTGTCAATTGTGTTACAATTTACTACCTCCGGGGGTAAGCTATTCCATTTATTAACAACCCTATTAGAGAAAAATTCCCCCTGCGACACCATAGCCTTGCATTGATAAAATGTTGATTGGGGCATTAATTCAAGTTACATGCCCGAATTTGTGAAGATTTGTCCAGCCTTGAATTTCACGCCATGTTGTACTAGTTATTTATTAATTATTATTTCTAATTTGATAACGCACTAGTCAGTTTCGAATTCTCAAAAGAAAAATTTTTAAGAAATTATTTTAGTTTATATCCGCTCATGAATGACAAGCAAAGAGAAACAGAAAAAAAACATTTTTGAGTGAAAAACTAGTTTTTATCTAATTACACAAAAAATTCTCAAGGTTACTTTCTTAACTGAAAACGCAGCACACACTTGGCAAGCGAAATAATGGTACACTATACTGAGTTAGTGAATAAGTTAACTTTATTTAAAATTAAAGTAACTGATAATTATAATTTTGAAAAAATTGTACTATGTGATGAAAAAAATTTTAGGAAAAACTTTTTTCTCTTTTTTTCAATTATTTCTGTTCATGGAAGAAAAATTTCCAGATCAATAATCAGGATAAAATTTCCAAAAAATTTATTTTTTGAAACGCCATAAAAAAGTTAATTTCTTTGTAAACAAATTTAAAAAAATGCAATGGCACTCTCTCATTAGATTTCTTAATTTCCAAGAATTTTAATTTCGCACAAAAATTTGCATGAAAATTAATTGAAAAATAATTTTGTGAAAAAATAGGTCGACATTTTCGTGAATTCTATGTTTTAGAAAAGCCACAAATATATTTCGGGGTATTTAATTTTTGAAGTTGTATGTATGAACATCTTTGAATGAGATAGACTACTTTATCCCATGCATGAGTCGCATGAAAACTTCATTGATCAAATATATGGTGCCAAGAAATCAATTTCAAAGCTTTCATCAAGTTACAATTTGAAATATTGCCAATTTTCAATCGAGACCTCAAAATGAAAATTCTCACAATCGCATATGGAACTTTACCAGGAACTGTGTGTGTGTGTGCCGGAAACCATCATCGTTCACGAATATCGGCTAATAACTTCTCTTCGGAAAGACATTTTTTTCACTAGTAATCCATACCAGAAATAAAAGGTTTATATTTCTACTTTTTCAAATCATATTATGTCATTTGGTGATAGGGAATGATTCGGTATTTCAAATTAAATCGTACGACCAGAATAACCCCCAATTAGAGAGCATCGCTGAACAGAATGATATTAAAAGCCGCGTTTAAAATAACTCCGCTTTCCTGAAATATTAATTTTCTATTGGTCTAAACTTTTTTTTTCATTGATATTTTCCTATTTTCTGCGTTGAGCTTCGTGAAATTAATCAAATTTTAGGTTGAACACTTCCAAAGTTCACTTTTAGGCAATTGAAAAATCATTAACTTCTGCATCGATGATTAAAAATTAGGTGGACTATTTTACAGACAATTTAATTTTAAATACATTCAAAAAATTAAAGAAAATTTGTTAGAATAACTTTTTTTTTATAATTGGCGCTACGTATTTTCACACGATGTTTAATCATTATATATTTGGCATTTATTAAAATTAATATTTTCCATGTGTTTTATTTGCTTATGTATTTTATTTATAACTAAAATTGTTTTGAGCTACTTACAGCCATAACCGTACATCAGAAAGATATCAAACTTTTTTTGAGATCGTTTGGAAGAGTTTTAAACATTGGAACCGTTTTTAATCATTTCTTTATTAACCCTTTAAGCGGTTTTTGAAATTTCCCCCCAATCCGCATTAAATAAAACTGACACAGTAGAAATCACTAAATTCTTTGAAAAATGTCACCTGTTTGCTGGATTTTTTTTATATCTAGCGCAGCTGATAAATGCCCACCCCCATAACACCTAGCATAATAATGATAATAATAACAAGAGGAAGAGGAAAACTATATCGCGTTTTTATCCCTTGAGACATTCTTTTTCACACTTTCCCCCCCCCCAGACAATTTTTACCATAAAAGTTCACAAAATTCATTTTTAGTATCTGTATATTTTATCGGGTGATATTTAAATTAGCTTTCTGTTCTACTATAACCATGAGATATGGATTTACGAGCGGGCTAAAATTTTCCAAGGTACAACACATTGGGGGTTTTGTACCTTGAAACATGTAATGTTGTACCTTGAAATAGAATAAAATTACAAAGAAAAAAATATATCACTTGAGGAAATAAAAGGACTCAGAAGAGACGGGGGAAAAAACTTTAATTGGGTTTTGAGCACACGGGGAGACTACAAAAATGTAATTAATTAAACTTTTTTGTATACGACCCCCAAACAAATTTTAAGATTTTAAGTAACTGCACGTAATTTGAAAAACTTTTTGCAATTGAAAGTACGTTTTTAAAGTCAACGGTTGCAAAGATATCTGAATGTGCAAACAATTTGGGAGAACCTTTATATAGACACGCATTTCGATTAATGTTTCTCTCGTATATATATATAAAATGTATTTTACATTCATAGCATGTGTAAGAGCAGTAATGGCCAGACTCTAATACGCGAAAAATTGAGTTATATATCCCGAAGCCCTCAATTTCTTCCTCTCCCCTTTTTTTATGGCTCGTTTTATAAGTATTTTTCCTCTCGATTTAAGAGTTAATAATTCCTTTAAACTCTTTCTTCATTCCTTCGACGACGACGGCGACATCACGCAACCCTTCATCTCCCTGAAAGCCGAAAGTACAGTGTGTGTCTGTGTATGTTAAGAGAGAGCGCCTATTGATTTTTCAGTCGGTTGCCTTTCACCTCCTCCTCCTATAGAATACCCCCCACACATACAATCTCGAGCATTTCTTACAGCTACGCTTAAACCCGAGTCTTTTGCTTGGAGAGAGAGAGAGAGAGAACGAACGCTTACGGTTCATTTTAAAATCTTTGCCATCATCAAATGCAATGCATCAGTTTTGCTTGTCACGAGGGTCGCACGAGAGTGACGTTTGAATGAATGAAAAGGTTTCCTTTATGACAGAATTTCAATATGCGGATTTCCCTTTACCTTATATTTTTAATGGTGCGGGAACATGTAGTAAAAATAGACGAGGCGGAATAAATTGAGTCTCTTTATGGCAGGAGCATAAACACATGTTTATTAAACGTATCAATTGTTTTTGGGTCTTTTCAAATTAGGATTTAACAACCATTTCGCGTGACCAAAATTATATATTCGCGCGATTTTTTTAGCTCAATACAGTCTTTTTGAGCAATTGTGAGTCAATTTTGTGGTGATTAACTAGCACGTACCAGTGTGTCCCGTAAAAAAAATTCGTAAATAGTTTAAAATTCATAACAGTTTGAGGAATTGTTGTTTGAATGCGGTTTGCGAAAAAGTTATTCTCGCGAAAAGAAAGTACTGAAAAAAAGTGATTGAAATTTTTACGGATAGAGGGTGCTGCCAAAAGTAAATATCTTTAATTATGCAAATCAGGGTCCCATAAAATTCAGGGTGTGCGATTAATACCTCATTTCTGAATTTTTCTGTTACCGGCGATTGCAAAAGGTTATCATTGCGATATTGATATTTGTATATAAAGCACCATTGATGAAGTGGTTTTATCTCAGCCGCGAATCACAGGCTGAAACTATACTTTTCAGACACAGAATAGTTTGAACAGTAGTCCATTTGTAGCCTCCGCGCTAAGCTTTGATGCCGCTGAAGAAATTATTTCACCTGCAGCCATTGGATATATCAGACCGATGAATGATATATCTTTACCTCTTTTTTTGCGGTATATCCAATAGGTACAGGTGAAATGGCCTACTTGTCGTGATGTCACGAGCTTCGCGCAGAGGCCTTCTGCTACAAATGGTGCTGGTTCAGGTCTGGAGTTGTGTAGTTTGCTTTTTGCAGCGATCTCTATCTACAAAAATCTGAACTAAATTTTCTATTCTTTACCAAAAAAAAACCCCTCTTTAAATGTGAGAATAAGTCTTTCCGTATAAATCGCATTCAAATATATCAATTCCTAAAATTTTTATGAAATTTTTAACTATTACGAATTTATTGGACACCCTATATATACTGTATATCTAAATTGCTAGTGGAATAATTCATATATTCTCTATATCATATATAAGGTCTCGATGAAAATCTATCACAAAATGCTATAATTATGTTATACGCTGCACGTTGAAATAGAAAAGTGTCATACATTTTCCTGGGTAAATTTTTAAAATTGAGTAAATTTTATTGTTAGCTAATTTTATTTTAATTTTTATACATTTACTATGTATTGCCTTAATTGCAATTGCTTACAATTCATTGATATTTCCTTATGAAAAATAATTCATTATGCAGTAACTTTAGGCGAATGCAGTGGTTTCTCCACACAAATGAAGATTTTCGGAACCCCAAAATCTCAAGTTTTTTTTTTTTTTTAAATATTTAAAAATTAAAAAAAAAACAAAATTTTCGAAATTTCTGTACAACATTCTTACAGTTTTGCTAATAAACGTACCGTTTACCGCATAATTCTATTGATCTTTGTTGTAGAGATATTTAATTTTGAAATAAGGGCTTATTCGCTGATCCCCCTGTACGTTATATTTACGTGTTAATTACTGTGAAATCATCCGAATCAAAGTAGAACACCTCTTTTACAGATATATTCCGTAAAAGAGGTGTGACCATGAAAAATAAATTCCCATATTTGAGACTTTAAAATAATTCTTCATTTGAAAGTAAACCCAATTTCAATAACAAACGTGAGAAATTGTGTGTGATACTAGAACTGTGCATAATTTTGTAGAAATACGCAATTTTATCCACCGTGGAAAAATCAATTTTCATGGAAACGTCACGTTTTTTCAGCTTCGTACAAAAACCGCAATTTATTCTAATTCAAGAATTAAAACACTCACATCTGAATGAAACGTAATTTTGTATGCTAAACTCATCGCGCGCGTTCATGTTTTCCCCGAGAATTTTATAGTGCTACTGATTAAACATCAGTATTTATTTCCTCTCCGCGATAATATGAACAAATTACAGTAAAACCTCGCTACAACAATAATTGATATAATGATAAATCAACGATACTATTACTAATCATGTTGGAATTGCCTATACTCTAATGTTAAACTCCTCTCAATATAACGATATCCTTTACTACGAAAAATCTCTCTATAACGTTTTAGAGGAGCTTTTGAATGTGCTGCAATGATATTTTTTCTAAAATTTCACTCGAAATATCCTTCGATATATCTTTAAACTCGTGACATATTTCGTTCTCCCGAGAATATGCCTAATAGCACATGTATTCTCTCTCTCTCTCTCTCTCTTCACCACATATTCACCGAAAAGTGTTGATGAAGTTGTTGGCGTTTTGTTTTCTGTGTGAGACGCACAAGTGCAATGATATAAATAAACTACTACACATTGACAATGCTCGTAACTGAATTTTGTTTATCAACTAAGATTTTTTGCGGCGAATAAATAATTATTAGCGCATTTCTTTGTGGTACTAACAACGTCGATTTAGGAAAGATGCCAACAACAGCATAAATTTGGTGGCACTTATTGATAATGTTGCCTCTCGATACAATGTGTTGATTCCTCTACCACTATATTTTTTCTTTGTCCACAGAATATCGTTGTATCGAGGTTTCACTGTATATCAAAAGATTACCGGTTGGTCATTCACTACCGATGATTTTTATTCAATTTCTAATACTGCATTTCTTCATATGTCTACCATTATAGCAATCAATAGAAAATTGGTAGTAAAGAGTCAATTAGTGATTGTTCAAATATATATTTGCTCACGTTAACTATCATAGAAACGTAACACGTAGCGTGGAACCTGCTGCATTTTAAAATTAATTAAAAAATTTCCCTTTATATCTCCACAATGCGCGTTTTTTTTAAGTCATACTGTTGGTTGAGCTTGCCTACAAACATTGTTTCAACCCTTCAACTACCACATTATGAAAAAAAAGAAATAACTACCTTGCAAAAAAATGTTTGGTAGGTCATCTTAGTTCTAATCAAATCCTAAAATAACACACAACGAACTGATTAACCTGGCATTTTAAAGTACCGTCAGCACTATACGCTTGCAATAAAAATAAAAAATACCAACCCAAATGTGTAATAATAGAGTTGCATGTATATTTATTTAATTAGAAAGTCATGATGTGTTTTGTGGGATTTTACACTTTACAGGTGGCGAAACATCTAACTGGAATTTATTAATTAACTCGTTTGAAAACTAGTTGTCCTACACTTATGCTGTCATCTAGTAATGTTAAAGTAGTTATACATTCTTCATACTTCAAAATACAAACACTCAACGTATGTAAGGGATGATAAGGGGGAGTTAAAAATAAGTGGGTACTTCAAAGTACCGTCATTAATGAAAGGGTTAGTTAAGCCAACACCCCCTATAGATAAGATTATCTATAGGGGGTGTTGGTTGAGCGCAGTTATAGAAGAATGTACTGTTGTGATAGAAGCAGCAGGGATCTCAGGTTCGAAACCATAAAATTTAGGAAGATTATTTCCTTCCTTCATATTTCCCGTTGGGAAGGATGAAAATTGCTTCAGAATAATTAATAACCCCCGTGAATAATCCCCGATTCCTGCTAACCAATGGGTTCCGTGGGCCCACAACCTCAGCTTAAAATAGTAACAGTAGACACGTGTCACCCGTCCGGAAACGGATGCATTTATTATAACTAAGCTATTTAATACGGAAAATGTGTTAATCCCTTAAGAATAATTTGTACCAACATTGAACTTTTTTCATTCAAGATTATCTCAATTTTATTGCAACTGGGAAGTACTTAATTACCATTTGAAACTAATAAAGAAAGCAGGATCTTCCCAAACGCCGAATCATCACCCTTTCCATTGAAAACTACTAATCTCACGAGCAAAGTACTTTCCGAGTGATTTCAATTGGAGAAATATCTCAATTGCCCTAGCAGATTCACTAGCAGATTAATCCACCATCTACACACATACGAGCTTGATTAAAGAGCGGAAGAATCGTTTCATTCAGCCGGTCGAATACATTAACATTTAGATGGCGATTAACAAGAGCTTGTTATTTAGTTTAAATTAGTGAAAAATCCCTTTTTTCTCTCGGAATGATAACAGTTTTTAGTTCATAAGACGAGCTTCCGAGAGAGAAATTGCATCTTATTTCCAAATTTATTTCGTAGCATATTTTCCCCTTTTCTCTGAACTTATTAACTTGCATTCATTTGGCCTTTTAGCCGTATACACGTTTTCTTCAACATGAAAAATCGGGTTTCTTTTGAGAAAAGCTTCTTTAATTTTCATCATGTTTTTAAAATAAAAATTTCTTCTCCCTACTTTTTCATAAGTATGTTGTGGTGTATCCTTATATGATACAATCCTTTTGGTGCAGTTTTTAGTTGCTCATTAAGAGTTACTTTTCACTTTGCTAGTAAAAATACTTTTTTTGAATAAATTTTCTATTTAGTTTTGAAAAGTGATTATACTAGAAGCAGAATTAATCCAGCGGAAAAGTTGAATGTTAAATAAATTTGTTACCATGGGTGCGATGTAAATGCTTTGCTGTAAAATAGACCTTATAAACCCTAGGATTCTCTTCTGTCAGACTGGGCCAAACAATATTGCATAATTTAAGTAAATGATCATAAAAAAGAAACCGTTTTTTTTTACCCTGGAATAAATCGCAAATCGTTCGTCCTAGACGCATACTTCTAACTGGAAAAAGTATTCTAATAACGTGTAGGTCTCAAATATATACACCATTCATATTACAAGGAAGTATATGGTTATTAAAATAAAAATAATATAACATTTAATTTGGTCATCTTGTCCTTAAAAAACCAGTTAGAATGTTGTTGCCCTGTCTCTCTCTTCTGAATCTAACTAAACAAAATCCATGTGCAATATTCATTGATTTGGAAATTGAGATATCTAAATTCCAAAATCGTTTAAAATCTATTTAATCGATTAAAATAATCGTTTAAAATGAAGGAAAGAACCACGTACACTAACGGACAAGATTATTCTACGCTTCGTATGCTGTTCTTTCCCTCATTTATAGCGTTTTTCGAATTCAAATGTCTCAGCGGGTATTTCAGTTAAAAAATAATAATTTTTGGTTGGGTTCGGAAGGGACAGGGCTTTTTAATTGGGTTTTTCAGAACAGGGTGACCAAGTAAAAAATTCATTTTTTTTTTTACTTCAATAAGTATACAACCTCTCGCAGTATAAATTACGTATCTGAGGTCTACACGTTATTTGGATACATTCCCCGATAGAAAAAAATGCTCCTGGGATCAACGGTTCACGAGTTATTCCAAAATAAAGGGTCTTTCCAATACATTCGGGAATTTATTCACCAACAATTCAAAAATTAGCAGCTCACCAATTTCAAGTATTATTAAATAGCAAAACCATTTTTTAGATTATTTAAATCTTTTTCGTGCATTTTAGCATTATTATCTGATATTATTATTTTATCTATTATTTTATCTGATTTTCAAAAAGTCTTTATCGAATTGTCAGTATTTGTGACGACAGCTTTTTCATCCAGATTCTTTTGTATTAGCATGGACCGAAAAATATTGCGTAAATAAATTAATAATCATCGAACGCTCGCGAAAATAGCTTTAATGTCGTGTTTTGCTTTTTATGACCACCAACGGTGTCAAAAACTAGTAGTTCACCCGTGAACGAAAGAATGAAATTTATTTTTTCCCATTCTTTAAATATTTTTCATATATTTTAGCATCAAATCTGGTTTTTAAAAATTATTTTGCAATTGTGACAATATTTTCAATGTCATTAAGGAGTTTCGTACCTTTTAAAACATAGTGGAAAAGCTATGCTCCAATATCATTAAAAATACTATTTAACCATCGATTTATTTCAAATTTTGATTGCACGTGCTATCTTATGCTGGTATAAAGTTTTACACTTCGCTAATACTGAATTTTTTTTTCAAAACTTTTAAAAAATATGCATTAAAAACAGTCTGAGTGCATGATGAAATAGCATGACATCAATGTAATTGAATAAAAATTTATTCAAATTAAAAAAACTGTTCACCGAAATGCAGCAAATGAATTAATATTATTTAAAATTTATCTATTTTTTGAATTTTGAAATTGAAAATGTAATTGAAGCAAAATATTGATATATTTCATTGATAAATATTAATTTTTTTCATTTTAAAATTCAATTCCAAAATTTAATTTTTTTTTCATTTTAAAATTCAATTCCAAAATTTAATTTTTTTTTCATTTTAAAATTCAATTTTAAGTAAGACTGAGTCAATGAAATCTCATGACATGATGCCATGCTATTTTATCAGGTGTGCACGCGGTTGAAAATGCGTTTTTGTTTTTTGAAAATTTGCAAGAAAATATTGTTTTTTATTGAAGATATGTAAAAAAAGGAACGTCTCTCTCTCTTTTCACTAGGATAGGATAGCATATACAATCAAAATTTGAAACAATGGTTAAATAGCATTTTAATGGTATTTTCTACTAGAGCATAGTTTTTGAGCATGTTAAAAAATACGGTATAAGACCCTTTAAAACTGCATGAGGAGATTAGTCAATTTTGGTATTCAGGCAAAAAATGGGGGATAGATATTTTGAATAAAATACAGATAAGAGAGAGGAAAAGCTCGATTTATAAGTATCTCTGCGCTAACCGATAGGTTTCCGAAAATGATGGATTACGAGACAAACAATTCAAGTAAGAAGCACCCGCTTGTGGAATGGTTCCTGAGGAGACATCCGTTAGTTGTTTGCCTTGACGCCAACTTTGAGACGACGATATAAACGGAAATCCGAGAACGTCTCCGAAGTTTGGTTAAAACAATTTTTATTTCTTTCCTTTAGTTTCTGATAGAGAAAAAAATAAATAAATAATAGAGGCGACTTCATCGGATATTGAGTGGTAGACACACAAACGCGCCTCAAAGTCTTTTCATGGCTGACACTGGACGAGATTAATCTCACGTTTAGTTACACGATCTGAAAATTCTATTTCATGATGTATCGTTGATGGAGTAAGTTTGAAAAGAAAGTGTTATACAAATCGAATGACCGATTGGATCAAACAGTTACGTTTTTTTTAACACTGTATAAACACACCCGAGTCGTGTCCAAGTACAGCATTCAACCAGTTGGATAATTTTAATCGTATAATTGGTAAGCATTGAAATATCCAGAGGAGAAAAGTTTTGAGGGGTTATATTAAGCAAACGAGGTACATTGGATACTATTACGTGGCAAAAAAAAGTAATTGTTAAGATTTAAAAATATACATGAAATGTTTAACTTCAAGTAACACGCTGTATTTATGATTTACATGGATTTGAAAAGTATAAAAATGTCATTGGTTGTTTGCCACCTTACTTTTATATTATTGTTGAAGAATGTACAGCAATATGTCTCCAACACACACATGGTATTTTTCTCCAAAATGCAAGGGTCGACAATAGTTCTTGCATGACTTGTTCAGAAATACATGAGACGGATATGCACCTTTGAGACATTCTGCTGGTAATTACAGAAACTTCATAAACAGCTTATCAAAAAAAAAAAAAAAAAACACGTTGCTTGGAAGCAACAATGTCGAAACGAACTCAAAATATACAATGCCTTTATTTGAAAAATATAAGAAACTCGTGTGTGTTGCTTTTTTGAGAGCAGCAACACTGGCAAATAAAGGGTTAATTGAATACAAGTCACCAAAGACTTGTCATTATCGTTATTGATAAAACTTTCATTGCCGAAAATATTTCAGTGATTTCAAGATTAGCTCCCATTTCTGAGACAAAGTGAAAATTAAATTTAAATAGTAATGCACAAAATAGGAGCGTACAAAATCACATCGAAACTGTTTAAATTATAAACCAATAATAAATTTAAAATTAATATTTACAGAGATCTGCTCTTATTTGCGTTTAAAGAACAAAAGCGTTTGATTGCTTTGCTTTTACAAAAATGTTTGCACTGATCAAATCAATTCTAAACAAAAATAAGTTTTTCATATGAAACAATTACCTTTTTTTAATGTTTTCTTTCTTTCTTTCCCGTAATAATTTTTCTTCCAAAACAAAATCAGACTTCAGAGAAGATAAATCTGGCAACACCACATCGATTAATGAATACGCATGATTGTTTTTGTCTCTCGTGTTACGCCTACTTTATTACGTTTGGATCAATTTTTTTTTCTCCGTTTTATTCATTTTTCTCTCTCTTCGCTATACATCTGAACAGTCAAATTTCTAAATTTATTGGCACATCATGGCCGAGGGATGATCAAACACGAATAACAATAAGAGAAAATCTCTCTCTCTCTCTCTCTGGCATAGTTGGACTTAAAACAGTGTAGGAAATCAAGTCGGAACAGCGAGAACGTACTCGTAGACTCAAATCTGCCCAATTTAGGGAAGACTTTGATATGCGAATCACTCCCTCTTTACACACACACAGTTTCTGGTTGAGGATGAGACCTAGTCCCTTTTGAACAAAATGCTCGGTATATTAGATCATTTTACTGCTTGGTTACAAAATGTGGATGACTGCTTCTTCGAATTGGAATGTGCTTGCACCGATCTAACCCTCATATCCGATCTCAAAGAGTGCAAGAGCAAGGCAGAAAACTCTATCGCTAAGCTATCGAGAAAATCATTCCAGAAGAAACAACATGATTTTCACCGGTTTGAATGAATCAGATTCTGAAACACCCCGAAGATATACGTTCAGTGATCGCCGACTTGTGCAAAGAAAAAGTGGGACTGACCACGGCCAACTAGACATTCATTGTTTAGTAGACAGGATTATTCCTGGAAAGTTCGACAGGCACGAGCCAAACTCGTGGATTTTGCGAGCGGACACTCTTCAGGAGAAAACGGCAATTTTCGACTAAGATTAAACAAACTGTTCCTGGTCGGTTCCTGTTCTTTGTATAATGAGACTGATGACAAAGTATTCAAGTGCTCATCCCACTGATACAATAGCCGAAGCCCGAGTAAAATCATTTCTTGGAATGTAGCAGGAATTTATTTTATCGGCAATCATAGTTTGGATACCTTTTCAAAAAACACATTTTTTTGCTCCAAACAGTCACCTACTCTCCCGGCAAGACTTGTAAGTACTATTTCTGACTTTAACTTTTTGCTTTCCGCAGCAACCAGAATCGGTCGATTTAAAAATGGCTGGCTGCTATGTATAAAAAAATTTATATCATTTAAAACACTTTTTTTATAGGGATGATTATCTTGTCACGATCGAATGCAACATACATGGTTTTTATTTGAATTTTATTTTTTGTGTATTATCCGTCCAAGTGGAATACTATTTTTAACAACGCTTTCAGTTGTCTAACAAGCTCAAATTGCAAATCCATCTTGCTCAGTTATTTTAACGTTAGAATAGGCCTTTTTGATATTTCTACGGATCGGGATATCTTACCCTCTATTTGGAAATCTAGGAATTCCTATGATACCACGATCAATCTTAGGGGGCGGTATGCTTATAGATCGATGCAGGATTTGATTGTCTCAAACTGTCGAGATATTGGAGATTTTGATTGTTCCCTAACCTACGTTGGAGGCAACGGTTCCTCTGCTGTGGAATATGCCTTTTACTCACCGGACTATTTCAGTTTGATAAGTTGTTTTGAAGTTCTCAATCTTAGTGACTCCGATTACTTTCTCATTCAAATACCTATTTTTAGTGCCCCCCCCCCCCACTATGTTTAAAACTTGCTTTAAGCATGAAAGGTTTTTTTTTTTTTGGATTCCCGAGAGGTGTGAAATTTTTCGATCCAACGTAGACATACACCTTTCCTAAATCGATGTTTCTCACTCTGATTGGAATTCGCTACACCTCGTGATCTCTTCCACGGCCAGTTTTGCGGATATGATAGGATCCAGACTTCGTGCTTCTCATTCTTGGTTTGATGAAGACTAAGGAAGCTATGGGGTCTTGAAATCAGGCTCTATATTGGTTTCGTAGATCTGGGTCCGAGAAAGATCGCATAGGATTTGTGAAATTAGGATAAACACCACCTTCAATCTGTAGCTATAAAAACATAATGTATTTTAAATCACTGATTGAGGATCCTGATCTTTATGAAAATACCTCCGAATTCTGGAACTTCATGAAAATTCATGAACGAAGGAAAGGAGGTGAAACTATTGGTCCGGATATTTCTCTAACGTTTTCTCAGAGACCATCAACTCCGCCCCTTTCAAACCGTTCAACTTTTGCACAAATTGGAACGCTGTTCTCTTGGACTCCCCCATTAGCTTAGGCAATATCTCCAAAGCACTAAGGGCTACCAAGTCTGGCCAATCCCCAGGTTTTGATGGAATCCCAATCGAGGTTTTCAGAGTAGACAAAATAAGACCGTTCTTAGTAAACACAGGAAAGGTTCTATCTCCAACTCAGAATTTCCGCCCAATCTCGCTTGTGTAAAGTTTCTAAATCACATGTTTCCGTGTTGAATCATCGCTTGAGAAAATGGCTCTCAGACAATGATATTTTATCCCCCTTTCAGGCTGGATTTAGAAGCGGGCGCTCAGTTTTAGACAATATTCTTATTAAGGTCACCTTGATTCAAAAGTCCCTCTCACGAGGACGTCAGAAGCTTTCTTTGTGGGTTTCAGGGCCGCGTTTGACTCAATAAATGGAAACGTACTAAACTTTTTCGTCTTGGTTTGAGCTAAAAATTTGTTAACGCAATAGTTGGTCTGTATGATTCAAACCATGACGCAGTTCTCACTAATGCTGTCTCATCAGGAAATTTTTCGAAAGCTGTAAAACAGGGAATGCGGCCTCTCAATCGTTTTCTTTTTAATATCTTCATCAACGATTTTCTTGTAGACCTTTCTTCGGAGGGTTCTGGTGCCTCACTTTTCAATGAGACGGCGATGTCCTAGCTGTTGCCGAAGATATTGTTCTGATGGTAGATTCCAGGAGTGGACTGCAGAGGTGGGTAAACAAACTTGACACTTTCGTTCCTACCTTCAGGTAAACCTATCTAAATTCAAGATTGTGCTTTTTAGGAGAGGATTCAGGCTCCCTGCCACTTCCAGATGGCCTTGTTTTTCTTGGCGGAAAAATAGAATTGGTTAATCATAAGTATTTGGGATTTATTTCGACTACAATGAATATTTCACAAGGCATAGAGACCAAGCATACTCCTTTCCCAAACTGCGCATCAATAAATTCCTATACTCTTCCCCCATTGAGACATTTTAAAAATTTTAGGGGCAAAAATCAGAGTTTTTGATTCTACTATTCTTCCATCCCTTCTCTTCAGCTCAGAAATTTGGGGTGTCGGATCTAATGTATTCGATCCCCTTAAACTATAATTTCATTTAAAAAAGTTACGATATCTCGATGTACACCGCTTCCCATATAACCAACATGGAGTTCGGAAGTCTCCCAGTTTCTTTCAATATGTTCAAACGCACTCTCAAGTGGTTGGATAGAACAAAAAATTCGCACAATCATACACTTGATCTTAGTATTTATATCAAACACAGGGCTGGGTCAACCCGACTTTTTAACTTTTTTTTCAGAATTTTTTCCCGGCGAATTGCGTAACTTGGAACTGAATGGTGCACTTTCTTCTGATCTGCTTTTAGAACCCTTAATTGATATCTGTGTGAATAATTTTACCCAAAAAATTTCCCTTAGCAACTCCAATCCTTTCTACAGATATCTACGTAGATTCCACCTTCTACCCTGAGCCGTATCTTATTAATTCTCATAACAAGACCTACACATCAGCCCTTTTGCAGGCTCGCTGTAATTTTGTACTGGGTTGCAGCCGTTTAAACCACCACTGCCAACGGGCGAAATTGTTACTGCTTCTACTGTGACGGGGGATGTCCCACAGATATTTCTTTTGCACCTGTCCTATGCTAATTTCCCTACACGAGCACCTTTTCGACATTTCTCACACCCTCACTTTCCGATTTAATCAGTTTCCTGAATCTCCAGTCACGTCGGGTTTGAGATTTTATCAATTCTGTAAAAATAAGCGTTGGCAACTGTCATATGGAAACTATGTTTTTCTCCTTCTTGGAATTGTATACATTTGATATTTGGTGATTTTATATTTTTCTCACCATTGTCTTAAATGTGTATATATATCTCAATTACCCCCCCCCCCCTCTCTTTTTTTGTTGTTTAATGCAAATTTGTGTTTGTTTGCTGACGGGTTTTTCGCCCTAAGGCAGAAATAAAATACTACTAATAGACTTTAGAGTAGATATTGCATCCACTCTATACACGTCATCCTTCATATCACACACTTTATTTCAATAAAAGTATTTTTACAAAGCTAATAAATTTGTCTTTTTAACTAACATTCATTTTTTTTCAATTTTTATTCAATAAAAGTTAACACAAAAATATGCACAAACAATTTAGAGAAACAGTAAAAAAAATGAAATACAAGTTGTTTACGAACAGACATGAATTTAACAATGACAACGGGAAAAAACATTCTTTTAAGCGATGAAAAAAATGTTTTATTATTTTCTTAAGCGTATTTCAGACCTTCAAGCGCAGAGATAAAAATGAGAAATAATATCATATTTAAGCTTGTTTACATACGTATTTCCTAAAAAACAATTTGGCTGTGATTTGTTTACCAAGAAAATACACATTTTCGAGGAAATTTGATTTCTGCACAACACTGAATTTCAATATTTATGCACGAAAATCAAAATTGTAAGCTCACATTTGGAAAGATTTATACACGTGTGTGAATTCAAAACACTATTTACGGCCGAAGACATTAATCGATACTGCGACTTAAACCTACATCCACCTCGTAAACATCCGTTTAGGGAATTTCTAACGAACCGATTCCCGCTCTATTGCCTGTTGTGAGTGTATGTATGTAATAAATCTCAACAAGGAATATGTACGGTCAAGTAGTAGTGTATGGGAGGCCCTAGGATAGCCTAACGGATTTAGGCTATCCTCGTCATGGCTTATCCTTCCGTGTTCTATTGGTGCTGCCATCCGGCTTCCATAATTTGGAGGCAAATGCCTGAATTTTCGTCTTATGTAAGTATCGTGTTGAAGGTCTGCCTGCTCGACATACTACAGTCGAATCCCGTTTTAACGAATACCGTTATAGTGAAAAAATCTCGTTTTAACTAACAATTTCTACTCTCCCAGATAAGTTTACATAAGAATAATGCAAAAAAAAACAAAAAAACTGGGATTCCTTTATAACAAAATTTTGTTATAACGAAGAGATTTCTCCAGTCTCTTGGAGTCCGTTATAAAGGGATTCGATTGTACTACTCTATCGTATACCAACTCCGGTCATATCACCTTCAGCAATTTACGAAGCAAATATCGAATTGGGTTAGAAGATGAAGGCCCCTGGTGGTCGCCCAAGGTTCAATAGGTCAAGAACTCGTTATCTGTCTTCTGCTCCCGGATTGAGCCAGCAGACCAGACAGTGACCTCCATGGTGGTAGACGAGCATCTTACCACCTCACCATTCGAACATTTTTGGCTGCTCTCTGTAGAGAGATTTCTCAAATAATCGCATTCACTCTTCCAAGTTGGAAAGCCACTGAAAATCAGCTTCAGACTATAATCACTTTGCCGCCAACCGGGTTATAACATTAATTGACTGCTGCTACTTAACGGCACATGCGCCTCGTAACTATTCCTCTAAAGCAGCGGTTCTCAACCGGTGCTCCGCGGAGACCTTGGGGCTCCTTGTGCATTCTCTAGGGGCCTCCGCGGCTGCTCGAGGAAATTAAAAAAAAATGTAAAATTTAAAAAATAGTTATAAATATTTTTAAATAGTAAAAATAAATCAATAACTTTAATGAATAATTAAAAAATGCGCCTACGGGGCTCCGCCATAGATTTTTTTTTACTAAAAATGGCTACGCGAGTCAAAAAAGTTAGGAACTGCTGCTCTAAAGAAATTCCGACGGATTGGCGCATTTCGGATTGTTTGTTTCTGAGGAATATCTTTGTTTCGAAATTGAAATTTATTAATTTTATTAATTGAAACACAGACACAAAACATTTAGGGCAGCAAGCTTATAAGCCCACAAAAACAGTAGTTGATACATGTTTTTCGGTACCCATAATAACGAATGAGAAAGAAAAAGTACTAAGAAATAAGTGGCAACAGAAATTCAGTTGATAGACAAAAAAATCGGCATTTAGCGATCTATGCAAGATAAAAGATTGCATTACAATGTCAAACAGATGATTTAAATCTACCAGAGTTAACAGCCAAGATTTTAATTTTTTTTTAAAAGATTTGTATGAAAAGAAATTGCTCATTCTTAATTAACTGAGGAAGTAAATTAAATATTTTAGGAGCTAAATAAAGGAAAAAGTTTTGGAAACGAGTTTTATTTGTCCTTGGTACCTGTGTAGTTTGACGTAAATTGTATTCAAGATTTATGAAATTTCAGATGGCTTTTATATCATGTTGTAGAGGGAGTATCTTTAATTGATTGAAAAGTGGAAATGTATGCCTGAGTCTATTTTTACTCAGAATGATACAGATGAAGGAGCATAGGTGCCAGAACCTAGGGACTTAAGCCATTTGACACCCCCCCCCAATACTTTCTGAAAAGATAATGTAATGCACCTTCTCCATCCTACGTACGCACTTGAGTCCCGTATATACGGGACGACCAGCATCTTTCAGCCCTCCCTAATGTTTTCTTCACGTCGGCGCCTCTGTAAGGACTTCTGTGTAATGGAAAATGTAGAAAGATTGCTGAAGTATATCCCCCAACACATAATGCCATAATTCTATCTAGATTCTACCAACACAAAATAAAGCAGTTTTAAAATAGATTGGGAACATGGGTGGAGATACGACGCCCCTCCCCTCCCCCCCAGCGTCAATTTTACTGTATCAAGGGCATGTATCTTACACTTAAAATACCATACCACAGAACAGCTTTCACTGGCTTGCAGGCTTTAGCGTAATTTTTTTAAATTTAAATTCCCCCTGTAAAGTAGGTATATTCTCAGAATAATCGGCGAGCCACGGTAAAGGGCCACATTTATACAGTGCCACATTTATCCAGTGGGCTATGCATTGGAAACCCCTTCACTATTCCAACAAACATTAACATGAACCCCACCGCTTCACAGTCTTGGTCGGCGGAAGTTTGTTTTCTGTGGTTGCCAAATTAAAGGCGCAAGCGTGAGCCGATCTCGCCGTTAAAAAGTCCCGCCTCAGAGCGCAACAATCTACAACGACATAAATATTCAATCACTACACTTCACTCATAGTTTGGAACATAGATGACGGCACTGAAAAATCACACTAGATACGCACTCATGTTACGTGTGGCCGGTCCGTGATGCATAAGAAAAATAATAATAAAACGACATTTGCTCCAAAAGATGAAAAAAAGAAACTTCATGTGAAACTTTTTATCCTTTAATTTTATTCAAGGGTATTTTTTAGGACGCTCACATTTATACAAATTAACCAGACATTGAAAAAAACCATCAAACAAGCATAACCTCGGCTCAAGCATGTCTTCAAATTATCACCCCATACTAATGCTGAACAAAAATCACCATCAAGACCGATACTTACTTTACGTCCCCATTTTTGGGACAGCTCCAGTAAGTACCCAGGTGCGTATTTCTCTCTCCGACTCAGTTAAATGACCCTTATAATATCTACAAATGAATGGTCCAGCTGCCAAAACCGAATCACTAGTCCCTATCTCACCCTAAACGCATTTGTGTGTTTTAAAAGAACATTAAACACTCATATTTTCCGAAGAGGAAAACCCGAAGTGCGTTTTAGCACTGTGACTTTTTAGCACTCTAAACACGGCCACGTTCCCGGAGTGAGAAAAAGTGCAACTGGAGATCGAGAGAGTTAACCTTATACTTTTTCGTAGAAAACCAATGTGATTGGTTGAACAAGATCGTCTGACAACCGAAAACGTTTTTCATTGGTTCAAACAGGCACGTGTGGAGCGGCGTGATGTCTATTTCAGAGAAAGGTGATGCATGAGACAAGTACGCTGTACAAAAAATTATATTTAAATAAGCGCGTCGTAGGTTCCTAAGCGAGGAAATCCATAGCATGTACCTTCTGATATATATGCGTGAAGTGTTATTTTTAGAATGAAGACGTTTAAGGAGGGGAGGATTGTACGATCGTGACAGTCAGACTGTTAGGTACATACACTCGCATTTCCGTAACAACTCACTCAGTAATAAATTGCCCATGGCAATAGACCAGTGTTGTGCTCGGTTTGTAAGAAAGAAATACGCTTATTCCAGAAAGTTTTCTAAAAGTTCCATCAACGAAAATGTATTTACCGTATTTTCACACAATACTCTGTCGCTTACGTTTTGAAAACTTCGGAGGCTTGTAACGTGCACACTTTAATTTTCGATTCAAAAAAAGAAAAATTATTTCCATGATACTGACTATGAAAATCATTATAAAACATTGAAATTTTAATGAATAAAATTTTTTCTACTACTCAGAATCTGTTTTCAGTATTTAACTAAAATATTTTAACAAACATTTCTTCGTACAATGGAAGTTAATAGTAGTTCAAAGTAAATTAAACTCCGTCTTCTTAAATGTAGCGCTTACGTTAAGCTCATAATACATTTTAATGGTTTTTGCTCATTTAGGCGCATACGCCCATGCAACGCTTTTTCCCGGAAAATACGTTACACATATACACACTATAACTTTAAGTGCATGTAATATAATCCGTAAATTTCGTATTAAAAATATTCTAAATCAAAAGTCAGAATTTAATGCTTTTAAGAGAATGGCGTATGCGTCACGAGATATTTCAAGACAATGTTTGAAAAGGAGGGAGAAAAAGAAACGCAAAATTCCTTTCTCCTAAGAAAATACACTAAATGGATTAATGTTTGCAAAATTAATGAGCTTAGCGAGTTAAAATGAGAAAATTCGACTCCAATATCGAAAGGAAAGAAAACTCGGGGAGAAGAAATTACGGTTGATAACGCTTTTACGTCTCAAACTTGTATATTTTCATCATAACACCCACATTAATTTCGAAAGCTTTCATGAACCCACATGCGCCTTTTTCTCCTTTCAATAATAATTAACCTATTTTATATAACTCGCAATAGGGTGAGATTAGGTCTCAATTTGGATATAATTATCTTTAGGATCAGTTGGATAATCACAAACACGAAACTATTTTAAATCCTTATTTAAAAATTTACTTTCATTATTATAAATTTGTTTCTTTTCCTTTCACCAAGATATCTTCGTTTTTATTCGACGGAATTTTCGCTTTTGTTTCATGATTTATTTAAGAAAATTCCTTTTTCACTTAGAATTCTTAACAAAAGAAAAATGTTTTTTATATATTTATATTGAAAAAAATAAAAATTCGATGAATATAATGGTTGGAATTTTCAAAGAATATCGAATATCGCTTCAAAATGGTAGAGAACCAAAAGAAAACCTATTTTTTATTGTTATTTAAGTTTATTACAAATTTTTTTTGTTCATAATTTTATTTAATTATTTTCTGATATTTACTTCTCAATTTTTTCTCAAAAATTTACATTGTGCAAATACATGAAAGATTTTTTTTCATGAAATATGCACTAGTTTGGTTTCTTTTATTTTTAAGAAGTAATGAAAGGCTTTTCTTGAATACCTGCAATGTTTCATGAAATATTTTCATAATTTCCTTCAATTTAGATGTTGCTTTAGAACGAAAAAAATACTTTTTATATTCTAAAATATGGAAAAAGAATTTAAAATATATTCCAATATATTTTAATCTCCTTATCATGTGATCATATTTTCATTATTCACCCCCACTCTCCATCATTATCCACATTATTCACCTCACATGCATGCTTTCTAGAGTTTCATGCAAATTAAAATTCCAGTAAAACCCCTCTTAACGGACACCCCTATGATGCGGTTACCCATTATATTTACGGATAAATAATAATTTCGGAAAATTATTATTTATCTACTGAATCAAACCATTAAAACCATAACCATAATACAAAACCATAACCGTAATTTCTACAAACCACTGAAAATCAAACCATTCAGTGGTTTTTCCTAAAGCCAATTCGCCAAATTCTCAGAAGAAGTCTATGTTAAAAATAAAAAAACAAATCATTTTGAGATGTTTTATGAGAATTTTCTAACGACAAAAAAGATATTCAGAAAATAAGGCAAAATTTTGATTTGAAATTAACTGCAAAAAAAAAGAACTCCCCAAACTCGAAATTGAAATTAAAGTGATGAAACTAAAATTGATGTATGTAAGGCTTATGACAACAATCTGGCTATAACGAGTGATGTGCAAGTGATTATCAAATAGCTAACAATAAAGATACAAAAAAATTATTCGTTTATAGCGAGTGGAAAATTAAGAAGCATTCACTATAATGTCAAAAGACTTCTCAAAAATGTTGGTTCTTCCTTGTCTTTCTTCAACAATTGAACATGATGACTCATATCGTGGCAAATTGTTCCTCGTAACAATTACTCTGAGGTACTTATAACAAAGAAGGAACATAGAAAAGTTAAATTGTTTCAACCCCTTCTTTCGCTTTTTGGTCTTCGGTACACATGGTTTATGTGATGGTTTTATTAGACTTTAGTCTTTTTCGGTGACTAAGAGATCACAGGTTCACAGAATTTGCAGTTTAAGGTCGTTTCTGAAGGACTGAAAAAATATCGTGCTAAAAACCATTTTAATTAGCAGAAAATGTTTACGAGTCCATGCAAGGGATCAGTGGTATAATAATTGAGAATTTTAATCGCTCAATTGGTTAACTAAATCACTTTGATAATACGAAATAGTCTATGTAAATTTTTCAGAGAATTAACTGCAGCGAGACCAACAATTCAATTTTAGGTCTAGAGTTATGTTCATCTGCCAATAATAGAACGAAACGATCTAAAAGATATATTAATGCAGATAAATTAGCATTTTTTTCCATTTTTATAACCCTTTTTTTCTTCCAAACAGTGCACAACTCCAGTCTATCGTCATGAGCAATTTACTACCGAGTGAGTTGTACCGAAAGTGGGAGTGTGTGTGTACTTGACAGTCTGAGTGCGTATACGGTGTTGTATCTGATTTTTCAGTACTGCTATCTATAAATTTTATAACCTGAAAGAGAAGAAAGATATGAATTCGCTTTAGAAGTCCGTTATAACAAAAATTCTTCTCGTGATTAATGAACTGTCGTTATAACGGACTTTAAATGTATTTATAAAAAAGGAAGGGGAATCTAAAGAGTCTCGTTACATGAACTTATTGGTTCATATGAAAGAGTTACATGAGAAACTAGCAAATATAACATACGCACACACATAGACATAAAACCTGCCTGTCATAAATCACCAACTTACAATGGATATTACTGGCTGAAATTTGCATCAAGCCAAATTACGATAAGTATAGAAGAACGACCATAAAAAAAAAACTGCCTTAAAATAAATCGAAAAATTTTCGAATTAAAAAACCTTAAAATGAATGCAAACGAAAATACAAGAAAACTAGCTATTACCAGCGGTTTCATTCGAGTGGATTTGGTAATCTAAAAATTATAATTACCCCATATAACATTTGAAACTATCATGATCCACTTGGGGGGGGGGATTGAATTTTCAGAAATTCCGTCTTAGTGGGTATCTACATTATAAAATATGATATACTGACCAAAGTTCATATTTATAGTTTAAACAGTTTCAACTCGGTGTCATGATTGCCCCATATAACATTTGAACCACCTAATGGCTTCCTTAGAGGTTGAAATTTGAAATGACCCCCCCCCCCTCCACAGTAAGACTTCACATCATAAAATAAAACAACTGACTAAATTTCACATTTATAGCTTCAGCGATGATTGCTCCATATAATATTTGACCCCCCCCCCCCCCAGGGAGGAATTTGGAAAAATCTCTTTTTTTTAGTGTGTTTCTACATTAGAAAATAAAAATATACTGACGAAATTTAATATTTTTCACTTCAGCGGCTCGGCATGATCTCTCTTCATAGCCTTGAAACCATCTTATAAACCCCCCCCCCCCATGGGTTGAGTTTCGAAAAAAACCCTTCTTAGTGAGTCTTTATGCCATGAAATAAAACTACTGTCCAAAGCTCATAATTGTAGCTTCAGCGGTTTCGGCTTGGCGTGATTTCTCTATATAACCTTTGAACCCCCTTAGTGGTCAAATTTCGAAAAAGCCCTTCTTAGAGCGTCTTTACGTCATGAAATAAAACTACTGACCAAATTTCGTGTTCTTAGCTTCAGCGGTTTCACCTTGGCGATGATGAATCTGTCAGTCAATGAATCAGTTGGGACATGTCATTTTATATGACCTAAACAAATTACGTTACCCTCAAATTACGTCATTGGGTTTCATTGTATTTTCCTATCCTATAGCAAAACGTACACTTCCGGTTAGCGGACAAAATTTTCGTTATCAAGGGTGCTGTTATTGAGAGATTTTACTGTATGAGCAATATCTCCGTCGGATTTTGTACGGAATGAGAAAAATACAAGAAATGGTTCATATTACTAACCTGGCAATATAATACCATCAACACTTTATTCACGTTATTGTAATCATCCTTGGTCGATATCCGATGACTTTAATCACATATATGGTATGGTAAATGTGGTTATTATGCATACTTACCAAGCATTTTGGTAAGTTTGATAAATTTCCTTTAAGTTATCACTTTTACCGGTGACTATGCATAGTATCCAAGCGTCGTTGGTAAATTTAATAAGTACTAAAAAAAAGTTATATTTTACAATCGATTATGCATAATACCCAAGCGTCACGTCGTTGGTAAACATGATAAATCGCACTGTACGATAAACTATACATGTATTGTATTAGTGTACCGGGGCACGATCTTTAAATTTGTAGTCATTATATCTGAGGTCGACTATATTCTATATCACGCATAGTAGACTCATTTGGAATTTTTTTTCATATTCACCAATTACCCTAACATATTATGCATAATCATAGATAAACGAGACAAATTTCAATTATTTATCAAATTTATCATCGAAACTTGGTTATTATGCATAATCGCCGGTAAAAGTGATAATTTTTTTAGTCTATCAAATTTACCAACGGCGCTTGGGTTTTTTTTTGCATATTCGCCGGTAAAAGTGATAAATCTATCGAACTTACCAAGATGGTTGGTAATCATGCATAATTACCGATTTATCACATTTACCGTATCACATACAATTATACAATCATTTAAACCGACAATCATATCTCCAGATCGGCTACCATAGCACGGAACCTTTAATATTTTCTTAAAACGCTGATCCAAGCAATTCATATAATTGCTACTTCATGTCAGACTCATTTGTTTTAAATTCCATTCCTGTAATCAAATATTCAAACAACGCCATAGATTTTCCTATGGGACTTTGCGTTCCTCAAATAAGAACCGATATAAGTCCCGAGATAATAAAATAGTCGACTCACGCTATTTCAAAATGTTGAGTTATTGAAAAAAAAAGAGAAGGGGAAAAGTTCATCTCTACGGACAAGTACATATTACATTCTGAAAAATTTAGAAGTACAGAACAGTAAAATGGAAGAAGCAATTTCCAACCAGACGCCTCTCAGACAGAGTTTATTGATTTGTTAGCAATGGTGTATATACATGCATACACATATTGGCGAAACATATGCTCTCACCTCTATACATATAAGAATATATATTAGATTATCTACAGCATACGGGGAGATGAATATGAAAACAAGGAATGTACTCCATTTTCTCGTAAATCATGTTCTCTATCACTGAATATAACATATCATCCTGTTTAGAAGTTATCAAAAGAATGATCTTATTTTCGTCCTTTTTCTTGGCCACTTATACAAACCACGCTATCCAATTACATTAATAAATTACGAAGTGCATCTAATATACCGATGAATATATTCCAATAAAAATAAGGATGTATCGAGTCTCTCGATATATTTGAATGATGATGATATGATAGATACGGCGAAATCACGAATGACAATTTTATTTAGCTCAATTTATTTGAAAGCATCGAATATAAACCTAAAAATGCACCGCGAAGCTTTACTTTGGTGAATAGTTACGTAAAAATAGTATTTTGAATGAGCATGAAAAAACTAAAATGGGCAAATGTATAAAACCGTGAACTTTGATCAAAGATGAATTTTAACTGTAATTTTTATACTTGAATAAAATGTGGGGAAAATAATTTTAGTCGCGAATATCCCAGGGAATTTATTATTCCTTTTGTCGCTTCTAATTCTCAGATCTTAATTAATAATTTATTAAGTATGTATGTATTAATAATTTAAGTCTTGAAATACCTTGCATTTTTCCAGAAGTATTTTTTTTAATCCGATGATTATCGAAATTTGAGTGAGGTCGAGATTACACTATAAAAGTTTTAGAAAAGTTATTTTATAAAACTTGCAAAATACAACCAATAAGCGTGCCGGTGACATTAATTAATGCATATGTACTATTGGCTTATCGGTTGCATTTTTCAAGTTTTATAAAACAACATTTTGTAAAGCTTTTGCAGCGTAATTCTGACCTAATCAGACATGTAATGGGTTTAAACACAACGAATATGATTATTAAAATAAAATTTAAAATAACCACATGACAAAAAAAAAATTGAATAAATGAGGTACCAAAAATGGTGAACGATCATCGTGAAAATCTAATTTCATTTATATTTGTTTTAAGAGAAAGTAAATCATGCTGCAAGTTAGAAAAATTTATAAAAATTTAAAGTCTGAAAAATTTGAGTTTTTTTATACTGTTACCATTATTAAAGAAATGATATCAAAATGTTTCGATACAATAATTAATCGTAAAACCCTCTCATTCCATGTACGAAAACCAAATGAATATTGGAGAAATACGTGCTTCTAGAAGAGGCAAATAATTATAAATTCTCGGTAAAAGTAAGTACGTTATGCAGTTTCAAGGAATAACTATGCGGTCGTGTAGTCATCGTGTTAGACCAACACCATCTATATCAGAAAGGCTACGCGCGAAGCTGCTGACGTCACTGAAAAAGTTCATTTCACCTATAGCCATTGGATATAGGAGACCGACGCATGCGCCATCTATACCTTTTTTTGAAGTATATCCAATGGCTATAGGTGAGATACCACTTTCAGTGACATCACAAGCTTAAAACGGAGGCATTCTGCTATAGATGGTGTTAGCTAGCCTCTCATCTATGCCGTCGCACCAATTTTTAATCTAATTATTTCAATTTCTGAAAACTACTTAGTAATTATTTCAATTATCAAAATTTTTTGTTGTTGATGATTTTATTAAACAGTTAAGAACACGAGGGGAAGTCAGTTTAAATGTATTCATATAAAAATGTTTTATCAGGAAAATTCATCTCATTAGCTTCAAATTTTTAAAAAGAGAGAAATTACACCTGACTGTTGTGGTAGTTTTACGTGTTGCAAACGTCATAAACATTAATATGTTGCATTTCATTCACTGTGGTGGTGGTGGTGGTCATGTGGAACACATACTGTTGTAATAGACGATTTGGAGGCATTCTCTTCGTTATTTGCGTATCTTTTCTTTGACTTGTGTACGTCAGCGCCACCTATCGGCTGCTCTTTGAGTTTTTCTGGTCTTAAAAAATTCCCGTGACCTACCGATGCTAACCCTGCAAACCGTTTTTTATTTTCGTTATTTTTCCGGTTTTTATGAATATTTTAAAGTTTCTACGAACTTTTTGCCCACCTTGTACTGGGCAAATGCGCTAATCAATACACCAGAGACATACTTCTCGATCCCTTATAACAGCATTTTATTAGCGGAAGCGCTGAGTGGAGACATTGCAGCCTCCCTTAACTACAGTAATTTTCGCCCCAGGGGGCGTTTTTTATATTAATGGATGATATTTCTCAGTATAAATTCCGGGCCGAAGAAGCAACTATTAAGAGTAGTTAGTGTTAGTGAGTGAGTAAATAAGTAAGTGAGCTAGGTCACTGACCATTGAGCGAGCGAGTGTCATTGTGAGTGACCCAGTGTTTGACTAAGTGACCTAGTGAGTAAGTGTGTGACTGAGTGAGCGACCTAGTCAGAGTAAGTGAACAACTTGGTGATTGACAGTGTGTGACTACAGAGTGAGTTGGTGATAAAATGAGCGATCTAGTTCGAGAGTAAGCGAGTGAGATTGATCATCCTAGTTAATGAGAAAGTGAGCGACCAGGTGATTGAGTGCGCAACCTAGTGACTTGATGATAGAATGAGCGACTGAGTGAACGAGCGATCGAATGAGTGAATGACAAAGTGAGCGACCTATTGGGTAGGTGAGTGACCTTGGAAGAAAGTGAGCGGCCTCTGTTCACTCACTCGTTCATTCACTCATGTCGAACTGTTGTCGGTGAACTTTCCTAGTGGTGAAATGCATGGCGGGGAATTCCCGGACACGATTATATGAACGGCATCAACGAACAAAACGTCACGTCTTAGAAGACAAATGACATTCGAACAAACTACTCTTTAAATTAATTACTGCAAATGATGCTTTTTGTCTCACTCGCTAAACCTTGAAGCTCCAAGAACAGTAGAAACAAGAATAAATAAAATTATTTCTCGTAATCTAAGTAATCTTTATTGTGTAAACATGCCTATACCATACATTTCGTTTATTAGTTTAAATGGCGGTTTCGTTCACACACACACACAGTTTTACCTAATATTTAATATCTGAATAAATTTGCTCATAAATCAGCAAAAACTGGAAATTAGTGGCTGTTTCGGAATATTTACATGCATTTTATTCCTCTTTTACTCCGTACAAAGAAAAATTTTATTCCCCACCGATGATAAATCTTTTCTCTCGAGAGAGGAAATGCTTTCGTGTAATATATAATATGAATATACCGCTTATATATAAAGTAATATTGTTATATACATTGTGAATGCGTGAGAAAGATTAGGTAATAAAAATTGCACCGTAACAATATGAGGCAGTGAATTTCAGCGGAAAGTTCGTCTTGTAAACCTAATAATAACATTTATAAAGGACTATATCTTTGATATTGTGGGTTTCGATATTTTCAATTACCGGCGAAATATGTGGAGTATTCCAATGTTTCCCACCCACCGGTCCTTGATATTAGTCGAATCGGGCGGTGAGCGATTCATTGTTTCGTTTTTCCTAATTTATTTCTCATTAGTCGTGCGTATGCCCGAGCCTTCCACTCACAAAAAAGGAAGCCGTGGGCTTCCCAACGTTGAAACCACTGGAATATTGAAGTTACAAGTTCAACAGAAACAATAGTATTTTTGATAATCACGTTTCTTAATTGCATAAAATGAAAATATTTCTTAGTTTTAATATCTTATTGCGAAAGATGCCATAGAGAGAGAGAGATTGTTAATGATTAATGCTGTAGAGAGAGAGAGAGAGAGAGACAGCTGAGATCATGTCAACTTTAAATGCCGACGATATGTCTTACTGTAAGGGCGTGTAACAATCACACTTCGTGTATTCTCATATTTTTATGGGTTCTTATAGAAATATTTTAATAGATGCACTCAATAACTTGAAACAATTGAAATTTTACACTTTCAAATTTCTAAATTAAGTGTTCATCGTCGTGAAAACTCATCTTTAGAAAAGAAAAAATAACTGTATAAAAAAACTATAAAGTAACTATTTTTTTTATTTTATTTTCGGGAGTGATAATATTTTTGAAAAATGATAAAATACAAGAAAATTATTTTTAATCTATAGCGTGGTTGAAAATTACTACATGGCATATTTAAAAATTTAATAAAAAAATCAGCCAGTACGACAAAAAAAGTGTGCTTTTGCGAACATTTGTCATGATATAAAAATTTATTTTGATAAATTTAAGACAATATTTCAAAATTTGACTCATAGATGACACTGTATCAGGGCCGCCACTACAAGACGTGTGGCCCGGTGCAAAAGAATAGCGAGGCCAATGGTGTCTTGATATTTTCGAGGGTCCTTAGATCCGATTATATATATGTATATGTTTTGGGGGTAGGGGATGCGACAATAAAAAAAAAAAATTAAGAATTTACGCATAAAATTAATTGCTGCAGAATTAATAAAAATTTAGAAAATGAATTGAAGAAAATTAGATTGTTAATTATTGATGAAAATTCAATTCCAGAATTGGCGAAAATTCAGTATTCCAGAATTGGCGAAAATTCAGAATTCTAGAACTGAAAAAACACAGAATTCCAGGATCGACGAAAAACTCAGAATAACATATTCGAAGAAGAAATTCAGAATTTATGAGAAAAATTCCAGAATTCCCTAGAGTTGTGAAGCTCAGACACTTTGTTTACTGAAAAAAACAATATTTGGTATAGCTAATATTTTTTTTTCATTTCAAAATAATCGAAATTGCTGAGTTTTTGGGGGCCCAGTGCGACCCCACCTGCCGCACACCCTTGGGGGTGACTATGCACTGTATCACGAAGAACTCGACATAACATATAAAATGCAATACAAAGTGTATAAATTGAAGTTTGTTACAATTTATGTTAAATAAAACTGCAATATATTTAAATATGAGCACCCTTTCCAGCTCGGTCTATATCTAAACAAGTGAAGGGGTGTTTGCTTTAAATCATAGTTGTTCCATGTATCACAAATCGTAATAAACATAAATTATATTGATGCCCCATTTTATTCTCAATGTCATGTTTTTCGTAGTGCAACGTCATATGTGAATGAAGTTTAAAACTATATTTTTCATATTTATCGAAAAAAACTCTACTCCATGATAAACTAACATAACTTTAGGCACACTGAAAAATAAACACGCATAATCTGTAATATTATATAAGTACTAAGTATCTTATATATATAGGACCGTCGTGAGACAGTTTTACCCTACCGTCGACAGGCTGGGCTTTCCAGATCGATACAGTGGGGTGAAGCTTCAGCTTGGTGTCTGTACTAAGTAGATCTGTACTAAGTAGGATGGTGACGTCTGAACTACAATAAACCTGTATACCCTACAAGGGTGGGCCAGGGGTGTATCAATGAGAGTGTCTTATACATTTATATAGTAGTTATTGGATCAAAAATATACTACATTCTTTTTTTATATATTACTTTTATTTTTTTTCAAATCTACTCCTTCAATGTCACGTTTAGCAGTTAATAACTCACAGGTAGTCCTCTCGGCTAGGCTGCGACGGGAAATTTGAATTAGGAAGGTAGGTCGACTTATAAAATTTACATTTAAAACAGGTATTTTACAGTAGCGTGTAGATCAGTCCTATGTAATTACTTGGATATTGTCATTTTATTGTATTCATTGTCTTACTAAAGAGAGATCGGAAAGCTGATTGAATGTAGGTTATTTGAATAAATCTACGTTTGAAATGGCTCTTATGATTTTTTATTAATTCTGAAGATGTGTCATGGCATTTTCGATGACCATGTACAGTCAATGTACAGAAGTGAGTGAAATAATTGAGATAAAAAATTCAATCTGGTATCAAAACACACAGTATTTTATTGAAAATTAAAGTAACTCGCTAATCACAAAAAATGGTCATGCTTTTAAAATTTTGCTACTACCATTTTTTTCCTCCATGTGCCGTCCTTCTCTTTTTCCGTGCTTCTCTAACTTTTCAGAAATTGCTGCGCTCTATCTTATTCTATTCAAAAGAAATTTGAGTTTTTATTTTTCTGAAATTCGCAAATCCCGAAAAAAGTGGGGCTAAAGGTAAAATAGAAAGAAGAAAGTAATAAGATAGAAAACTATGCACATATTGAAAATTATTCTTCTTTCGCTGTCTCAGGTGAAGGTCTCTTTCTTCAGTTACGGGGATTCTTTCTTGGAAGAGAAAACATAAAAAATGCGATGCAAACAGTGACGTTTATTACGATTTGTGTTACATAAAATTATCATATTTTAATATTTCGGACTACATCTAAACAAATAAAAAGGGGCATGTATTTAAATGTGGTAGTTTCATGCAACACAAATCGTGAAAAAAATATATACTATATGTATACATACAATTATGCACTGTTCGTTTCACATTTTATGCGTAATATCGAATTTTTCATGATACGGCATCATCTGTGAATGAAATTTGATCTATCTTTCTTAAATCTATCAATAAAAAAAACTCCATGATAATTGTTTTAGTGCAAACCAAACATTTTTGTGTCAATGGTTGATTTGACCACCTCGTATTTTATCCGGCCAATGCACGAAAGTAAGTTAAATAATTATATTATTGTTATATAATAGTATCTATATTATATGAGACACTATTTTAGCCAAAATGAAGATAACTCACCAAGCACAGAAAATTGCATGCTTTAAGAATTTACTACAACCATTTTTTTTATCCACACCGTCCTTCTCTTTTCCCCGTGGTTTTCTAACCTTTCAGAAATTGCTGTGCTCTATCTGTCTTATTCCATTCAAAAGAAATTTCAGTTTTTATTTTCTTGAAATTCGCAAATCCCGAGAAAAATGGTTCTAAAGGTAAAGAAGAAAAAAGAAAGTAATAAAATAAAAAGAGAGACAGAAAATTATGCACACATTGAAGATTCTTCTTCTTTGGCTGTTCCCTTCTTCAATTATGTGGATTCTTTCTGGAAGCGAAAACAAGTGCTCGAGTGTCATTGGAGAGAGAGATCGAGTCCTATATATATATTATATATCTCTACACAATTATTTTTTCTATCTCTTTAAGAAAAATAAAATAAATAATAAAACTCTTTATATATATAGAGGAACTTATTCTTTTACATTAAAATGGTTTACTAGTTTTTATATTTTGTCAAATCTGGAATTCACGTTAAGAGATCGTCATTTGAAAAGTTTCAAATATAAAACTGTTTTTGCTATGCTGTTTGTTAATAAAAAAAATTCCTGTTAAATTGTAATAACGAGCTCACAAAGAAGATATAGAAAAAATCTTGGAATCTTTTTTCTAATCACTAAATTGTTGGAATAAGTTAACTTGACTCAAAGTATGTAAAATGCTATGCACCTAAAATATTGTAGTGGATTTTAGAAGAAATTTAGTTTAGTTGAATCGGAAATAAAATGAATTTCGTATAATCGATTCTCTGTTCATCTCAGTGAATTGAAATAGCATTTATGTTTTTTCCGCACGATGACGAAAGAGGTTTTTCTTTTCTTTTTTTTCTGAAAAGAAACCAGGATCATCAGGGCAAGTAGTTGACGAGAAATTTGCAATTCACTATTTTTATTAAAAGCATAATGGCTATGGAAATGCAGATTTTTTTTTTTTTTTGGAAGCGAAAGCAAGTACTCAAGTGTCATTGGAGAGAGAGAGAGAGACAGAGAGAGAGAGAGAGAGATAAACCCAATTCTATACGCATTGTTATGTGATTCATTGTTCGTGATGCGAGGATCCGGGTTCGAACCCCACAGTGGTGGTCGGCTGAAGTTGGTTTTCTGTGGTTCCCAACTTCAAGGCGCAAATGCGAGCCGATCTCCCCGTTAAAAAGTCTCGCCACAGAGAGCAACAGTCCTACAACGGTAAATCATTCAATCATAACACTTCACTCATAGTTAGAAAAACTGGGGGAAAATGACAGCACTACACATAACAAGCATTACACAGAAACAAACTTTACGTCAGGTTGCACTACACGTACACGCACATTCCCACATGTACCGATTCGTTGGGGGGTTCCGCCGGGGGGGGGGGTTGCATGTTTGGTGTAGCAGTAGTAGGTAGGGCCTCCAAAAAATGGCTCGGGGATCCATGATGTTCTTAGGTCAGCCACCTCGTTGGGCAATTTGCCTGTTGTGGCGTTGTATTTGTATTTGTATTTTCAATCTTTTAAAAAAATTAAAAAGAACAAATAAATAAAACTATAAGAACTTATTCTCTTACATCAAAATTATTTACTACTTTTTTATTTTGTCAAATCTGGAATTCACGCTATGAGAAACTACAAAAATAAAATTGTTTTTGCTTACTGTTTATTCCATGTAAGTTTCAAGAAAAACATGATTCAATTGTTTCGGGGAGAAAAATTCTGTTAAAATCGTAGTAACAAGCATACGAAGAGGTTGCAAAAAATTCTGGGAATCTTTCTTCTAATCACTAAATTCTAGGAATAAGTTAACTTACTCCCAAGTATACAAAATACCATACATATGAAACATTATAGTGACTTAAGAGAAAATTTTATATATTTGATATTTTAGTTCCTGTTAAAGTTTTCAAAAACTTGGAATGACATTGATGTTTTTTGCCCGATGAACGAAAGAGTTTTTTTTTCTTTGATTTTTCTAGCAAAGAAACTATAAGATTATTAGGGGCAAGTAGATCGGCGAGAGATCGCTGTAGTCCAATCGTTTTATTGAAAACATAAAGGATATGAAAAATATAAATAAAAAAGTAATCGACAGTGTCATTATCTTTTGACAGATTTTGACTCAATTTGGTTAACAAGCAATTAAAATTAGCATAATTAATATGTCAGTTTTATTAGGATCAAGATTATAGAATAAGTAATTCAGCGAAAAAATTAAGTTTGAAAAATGTTTAACTCAAAGTAATTTGATTTATTATAAATAAATTTTCAATAATACGCACATAATAATTTTAAATATATAATTCCAGGCCAATTTAAAGTTATCTGAACTTAAAATGTGTTTATGATGACATATTTTCAACAGACCTCAAATATATCAAATTCTCTACGGCAAAAGTTGTTTCAAAAATCCTCATGGATTCCACCTAGACTTCATAATAAATATAGTAACTCGACTGACATATCAACAATATGGCAAATGATGAGGGGATTTATTATTACAGTAGAGTTTATAAGGTACAAGTCACGCCACCCACATACTTGACCAACAAATCCTTACCAAAAGAGAATTCTTCAGTTAAAACAAAATATAAAATCTGTAAGAAATAAAAATAATACTTATGTTTCAAAAACTAAAAATTGAATAAAACAAACGGTTTTTCCGACACAAAACATGCCAAACTTCGAGCGCAAATGTTTTCGAACAAAAGAAAATTCATGTATGTTACTGAATGCGTGAGTGAAACTGACGTTATAAAATTTATTCTTTTCTTGATATGACCGAAGAAAACGGCTTGTGAGAGCCTACGTTCTTCAAGATCACGAAGTTCCAAAGAACAAACTGCAGACTTTTTTTTTTTCCTACTGCATCCATCGCATCTTCTTACACTTTTAAGGAATTTTTTTTTCATTCTTTTCGTCAAACAACATTTTTTGTCGCTATTCTCCATTCGTTCAGTTGATCTTTATGTACACGAAAAATCCTTCCGCGTCTTTATGCTAGCGTTGAGAATTTCACAGTATAATCCTTCCGGTACCGAGACGGTCTTCTTCTTTTTCTTGGGGATCTACTTTCTCTGTGACAATTTTTTTCTATCTTTTATTTCTTCAGTCATAAAAGTGATGTTGAGAAATCTTTTCGCTTTCTTACCGTTCCGCACAAGAGACACCATCTTTCTCTTCTCTTATATCACCATAGAGAAATTGGCTTCCTTAAAGATATTTTCTTTTGTTTCCTTACGTCTTTATAGGGAGTATTACTTCTCTTTCTGTGGCTGATCTTCTTACCGCAATCGTTGAACTGTTATGTTGTGAACAAGAAAGTAACGACCGAGTGAGCAGGTAGAAACTAATAAATATCATTCATCACAACCAAGAAAATATGTTCTCGGAGCAAAGAATCACAAAAGTTAAACCCAGTCGTAGTAGAAAGGTTATTAAAATGGGTAAAAAAAATCCTTATTGAACCTGCATTTCAACGGTATAGAACTGAAAATTTGAGTGAATTTGAAAAAAAAAACTGAATCGAATATAATATCTGAAATAATAAGTGATATCTAAAATATGAATATCCGAAAAAAAAATAGTTTCAAAATATTCAGAGAAAGGTTAAATTTTATTCATCTGTATCTCTACGTAAATATCATACATGCTGAACCCACATGACCGCCGGTCAAATGTAACTCTGGGAATTATATGATATGGCCAGTGACCTCAAACCTAATTTTGGAACGCGAAACCTAATTAAGCGAACACGTACAGGCCCGTCATTTACGGGGGGGGGGGGGGAAAGGGCAATGTATGTATGTATGTATGTATGTATATATATATATATATACATACATTGAGTACATGTGCTTTCCCCCCCCCCGGTAAAAGTTGAAATGACGGCCCTGAACACGTACTCTCCTAATGCTTTTGGACCCTTGGTATATATCATTAGGGTCACAAATCAGCCCGTGTTAAAAAATAATAATAATCTTTAGAATATAATAATCAGACATATTCATTCATCATCGAAAAACTTTATTTGGCCCACTTGAGAAGACGGATTGCATATTTTTTATCCAGATTTTCTTCGTGGTTCGGAATCTGATCCCTTACAGCTTTACTTTATTAGAAATAGTTCCAATGTTGCGGTGTCCATGTCCTCTCATATCATATATTGATATGAGATTGTATATGTATGGAGTATTTTGAAGGCTCTCAGTTGCATTTGATATGTTAAATGGGGTTATGCTAAATACATAATTCTCAGAATAATTTTATTATACTCAGTTTATATACGCATGCAATCGGTACCAATGTTGAGGCAACCGGCCTAACAATTTTTCGTTAGTTTATTTACCAAAAGAATTGGGTAATTAAGAATTGAGTTGAATCGATTCTTTCTTCTAACCCACGGTACGTCCAATTTAATCAAAAAATTTTTAACAGAGAGAGAGAGAGAGTGCCTCATATATATATATAACTCGAAATTATAATATTTTTTTTTACGTCTCCTCATTTTAGCCTTATATCTTTTCAAACAGGTTGATTCTTTTTATCCATAGCCGTATTTTATCAGTTCTAATAACTTGAAGACTTAAGATCTCTGGGCAAAATAAATAAATGTTTATTTATTTATTATGCATAAATGTTTAAATTACTTTTATCAGTATAACTTTTACTTTTTTCATTCACAGAAAAGAAAAATTAAGAAAAAATCATTGAGTTCGAAAAAGTAACCCCTGAATGAAATGTGGCTGAAGAGAAAGCTAAAAGTTTGTATATTCGGTGCTATATAAGACTTTTTCTCTTATGTTGCAGTGTGAATTCGAAACTATTTACCTTAAAAAAAGCAACATTCTATAACACAGTTTCTTCGAAACACTGGACTGTTATCTGACAACCTGTTATACTCTTGTAAATACAACAACGTTAATATTTTTCTATACGACACTCAAGCAGAATTTTTTATATGGCATTTTTGAGTCCAAAAATACTTCTTCCTTAAAAAGTCTCGCCACAGAGAGCAACAGGCCTACAATGATAAATTATTCAATCATCACACTTCACTCATAGTTAAAAAAACTGGTGGCAGATGGCAGCACTACACATAACAAGCATTACACAGAAACAAATTTCCCGTCAGGTTTTGCTACACGTACACGCACATTCCAACATGTACCAATATGGACGAGATGCATGTGTGGTTTAGTAGTAGTAGTAGTAGTAATCCAGAAATACTGAAAAATATTCAAGATCATGCGAAATAGAGCAGTCATACCTGATGTCATAGGCCACAATGTTACAGCATAATAGTATTATAACCTTATGATGTATAAATTAATGTATTTTGTAAACACGGATATTTATATTGCTCTTATTATATATATATGTGCATTCTCGATTACCTGTCATATTTTCTTTGGGATGAATTTTTTTTTCCATATCCTATAAATTGAAAAAAAAAACATTAATCTTTAGAATATAATAATCAGACGTCTCCATAACATGGTGTATTTCTTTTCACATAAGGGGCCGTTCAAGTATTATGTAAGCAAATTTTTTGACATTTTTGAACCCCGTTTTCGACATTTCAGCAAAATTTCGTCATCAGCTCTGCCCCTGTGAATTCTAACTCATATTGGTGGGATCAGAGACGTACACGGGGGGAGCATAGGGGTGCTCGTGTAACCCCACCCCCTGACAATCAAAAATGTATTTGTTTAATGCAAAAAAATATTTTTTAACTGAAATTTTGGAAGAAAATACCTTTATATGTTATTATAATCAATTTCTGTTAATTTCAATGTTGTTTGAAGGCTATGTGAACGCAAAAAAATGTATCTTTAAAAAATTCATTGCGACTCACCCTCTAAGCCATATAATGATAAATCGCATAAACGCCCTTGGCCCACGGACCAAATATGGCCCATGGGGGGGGGGGGGTTATCTGATGCGGCCTGCCCTCCTCAAACCTAATTTTGTAAAAATGAACTAAGCGGCACATTTACAGATCGCTTAAGTGGTACAATTTCAGAGCACTTAAGCGATCCGTGACACATTTAGAGTCACATGTTACGTATTTTTCGAGCACTTAAGTGGTCCCCAGTGCTGTTCTATATTTTTTAAGTTACCTGCGGCACATTCTCAGATTATTTAAGTGATCCGCGACACATAATTACAGATCACTTGAGTGATGCGTGGCACAGTTCCAGAGCACTTAAGTGGACCGGACATATTTCCAGATCACTTGTATCCGCGAAATATTTAGAGATCACTAAAGTGGCTCTGTAGGGTATATAAAGATGCGCCAACTTGACGATGGTCTCGAATCAGGTCTTTTGTAGTAATATTTTTCGTAAGTAAATAATATGCTTAAGAACTTAATAAATTTCAAATATATAACGCAAACCAGATCTGATAATTCTTTATCAAGCAACATCATTCACTGTAAATAGTTTGAACACACTCTTGCTTAAATGTGATGTGCTATGCGTCATTATTTATTAAATAATTTGTATCTGAATTCTTCCTTGGAGAAAGACTAAATGTGAAATATGTACATTCATATATAACATAATTAGTACTTCTGGACAACTATTATACTTCCGCAAGAATGATTTTTCTGTGGTAAAAAGTAATTTTTTGCAGAGGAACTTTCGTGTGGTTCATGGGGGAAAAAGATTTTCCTTAGAGTTATTTACATATCTTTTTCTACAGACAATAAATTAAAAGTACCGAATCCGGTAATCAAAATTAGCATAAACTTGTTCGTTCGTTAACCAGACAAGTTGTCCCTAATCTCTATTGAAACATGATTTCTTTCATGAAAACAACGAACGAAACGTGTGGAACACAATGTCTCACGAGACAAAGCGAGATGTGCCAAGAAATTTCTTTAGGCAAAAGAAAATACAGAGTTGTTTTTTTTTTATCCCTCGTTATTTTCTCAAAGTTCAAGGCTATTCACAGATTTATTTAAAATATTCTCAATTACCATATTTCATAATTCAATAAACAATAGAAATTTCAACATCGCGAGTCTTTCGTAAAATCATTTTTCATGAAGTCTTTTATTCGTCTGAATTCTTGAAGAAAAAAAACCCACTGAAATCCCGGAAATATCAAAATATCGAATAATAACTTTAAGAGGAAATAGCTAAAACCGGAGAATATGTGTTATGTATATCAAGAGGAAGAATACATTTGGAAGAGGGGGAAAAAAATCCAGAGTAAAATTCAAGCCTATATCCATTCTCATGCGCTGTTGTTATTCTTCCGTACTATATACGAACAGAAGATACTGGACGAAATCCAAAACTTTGATAACTCAAAAAGAACTGCTCCCTGTATGATAATAATAATAATAATAACATGCAGAAAAATAAGAATATAAAGGAGGGGAAAAATAACCGAAGAAATAATGTAGAATGTTATTCAACTGAAGAGCAGTCAGTACGTGCCAAATAAGATAGTGTTCAATAGATGCAGCTTAAGGATCACAAAACACGTGTTAGATCAAAGATACTATATGAATACTAAGAGGTTTCAGCTCATATGCCAAAAAGTTTATCGATCTATTTTGTTATCATTTGTTCTCATCCTTCTCTTCTAGAGCTTAATGGGAGAGTCCGGAGATTTCACTGTATCTAACAACGCTTGGTCGTGTATGTACATTCATTGGGGGAAGATACTTTTGTTCAGGATGCGTGGTAAATAATATCAGTATAGCTTATGTATCAATATATACATAAACATATATATACGTGTTATCTGTCCCATTTTTCATTAGGCTTATAATAACTTTATGGGATGACTAAAATCAAGCTAGACAGGATGCCAATCATCCAAAGCCATGTACGCAATTTGCTCCATTGCGAGTCTTATTGGTATAACTGTTTTTGCCGTTTATTATAAGCATACCTGTTTTAAATTTTCCGCAGTTAAATTTCAACATTCATATTTTGTTTGATATTCGAAACGTTGCGTACATTGATGGATTCAAATGTTTTGAATGTGTCAATATTTCAGAAATTTCGCTTGGTTGATAGCTAACTGCAGATCAATATTGCGGGACATTTTTTTACTTTATAATGAATACAGGAAGGTAAATTAAGTACGTGTATATCTAAATTCTTTGTTTTCTCAAAAAATGAATGCATTTATTTCAATGCTACAGTCCTTTTCTATATAGCTCACTTGCGTATCTATTTATAAGCTGTTTCCAAAACTCGGTGTCTTCTTCTTTGTGAAGTTTTCTAAAAACATACTGAACGAATCGTTTTGAAATTTCAGTCATATATACCCTATGTCGATACTCGCCATCTTCGATAAAAGTTTAGTCGCGAGTGCGTTTTGGAGACCGACAAAAAATTAAATTAGAAATAAATGTTTTCGATCAACCCCATATCCAAAAAAGCTACAAATGACTCGTAACTTTAACAAAATATTGAAGTGTATTTGTAAAATATTGAAGTGTATTTGTAAAATATATTGAAGTGTATTTGTGAAATATTTCTGTGTATTTTCGAGAGAATAACATGTATATTCGTGAAGATATAAATGTTTTCTATAAAACTTTCGTGGCATGATTTTTGTTTCTAGCATGCTGAGTTTTCAACCAACTTTCATGATGAAATTTATTAGAAAACATGACGCTGTACATGAGACATACTGTAAAGAAATTTAAAATTTGAGAAATCATTATCCGATTAGATATTATGATTTTTAGCAAATGATAATTAATTGCAGTGAGAAATGTAATTTTTATATATTTTTCATTATTTGATTGCTACATACATATGGTAATTCCAGCTGAATGTTGGGAAAATTCATAAAGCTATATTCGATATTGTGCTCTGTAATTTCGAAACTTGCTGAAATAAGGGATTAACTGCGATAATATGGGATTTTCCACAAATTGGTATATGATTATTTAGTACACACTTTCGATTCGAAAAAGTATCTAAATAACGTGCCCATTTCAGATATGTCATTTCTGTCACACTAGGGACCATATATATATACTGAGATTTTCCTCTGCCTTCTAACTTTCAATTATAGATAGTTTTTCCCCAGTCTCTCTTCCGAGACCAAAAAAACAGCTAAATTACTTCATTTAGCTATTACATCGTTAAAACTTTACCAAATTTTGAGATTTCCCAATGAACTTTCAGTCAGCAATATCTCAGCGAACTTAACAGCGAAGTCAGCACTTACAATCATGAAATTTTTTCTGTTGGACTCAGTAGAGACCGGGCAACAACTTTCTAATTGGGAGTTAGAGAACAGAGCGACTGCATAAAAAAATTATATTTTGTATCTTGGAACATATATGGCATCTAGTGAAATGAATTACACATCTAAAATGTACATGTTATGTAAATGCTTTTCTAATTGAAAGTATGGTTTCTATCACCAATGGTTTAAGAGGTGAAGGGTGTTGTATTTTACACCCTCAATGAGTAGGATCCAGCCCTTGGTCCCCCCAGGCTAAAGAACTGTCAGCTTTTCCTCCTGACAGTTCTTTAACCTGGGGGTCTATTACGCTCACGTCGTTATACAACGAGGTCGTTAGTGACGTCACGCCCTTAACGCAAATTCTCAACGAGCCTCATAACGCAAATCTCAGCGACCATTGTCAAAAACTTGATTTTTCTCAGCAACCCGCGGTATGTCGTTATCTATTTTACGAAAAACTCCCTGGTCCGAGAGTTGCGTTAGCTCCGAAAGGGATGGACCAATCGGATAATTTCTTCCGCTGCTGATAATCATCATCACTATCAACGAGTGCTGCAGCACGTGCGTTATTATTTTATTTACTCGTGCGGTTGGTTGTCCCTAATTTTCTAAGCAACATTTTTTTTTTAATTCATCCGGATTCTTTTTACTTTCATCAAATATTTGAGAAAAAGGTAGGCTATGCACACACATGATACTGGCGCGCGGGGAAATTTTCTAAATTATTACGTTTAAAAAATGATTTTCTATTGAAGTTCAATGACGCTATGTGAATTTGCAAAACGATTATCAAAAATATCATCATCATATATTACCATGTTTTTAACACATTTAATCTACCGTCTTGATATTAAGTCAAAATCAAGAACCTTTTATTTACGTCATCAATTAGACAATTGGTTTCCTTGCGTCACACATGAAAATGAAGTGCCACCAAATTTACAATGTTGTTGACATCTTTTTTATACTTCGATCAGAAAACACTCAAGGATTAGAAAAAATTTATTTGTTGATTAATAAAATTTACTTTGATTTTTTATAGTGTACTTAGTGCGCAGAGTATAGTGTGTGTGTGTGTGTGTAATGGTGTTTACTGCATTACACGTCTGTGTACTGCACAGAAAGTAGCAATACTTAATTGATATTACAAAATATCAATGTTATTAAACGAATTATGAAGGGGAAAATCTGGAGACGTTTAAATATATATTGACGTCGATTTTGAACGAGGTGTAAAAAAAAATATTGAGCGAATTTTAAAATGTCTTGAAAACATCGCGATAGAGAGATTTACCAGTTAAATAATATTCTTATATTGAGATGAGTTTAAGATTAGTATAAAGGCATTTGCATGCAAGATTTAAAAAAAAAAAAACGTTTTGTAGAGTGATTTATCTTTGTACCGAGTATAATAATTTATAACGATTTACGACTATGAATAATTTTTTCCAATCAGTATGTGTACAGATAACATTTTAAACGATAATGCTGTCTCTAAATCATGTTACTAAATTAAGTAACGTAATTCAGAGAATTATTATTCATTATAATGAACAATTTGATAAATTAATAATGAATGAATAATTTCCAATTCTAACTAATTTGTCTCCGTTGCTCTCACCTTCATCGAAAAATGTACGCGCGAGCGGCCATGTTTATTTCCGTAACGCGAACATAACGAGTGGTCTCCGGTTCTCGTTAGTTAACGTTTTACGTAGCGATGTCGATAACGAATATCGCTATATAGTAACGATGTGAGAAAAATCAACCTTTAGCGATGGTGACGTAAATCTATCCCACAATGCACCGCAAACCCCAAACACGTTTGAAACGCGGGCATAACGACATGAGCGTAATAGACCCCCTGGTCAGTAAAGGCCGTGAAGCTTTGTCGCGATTTCAAGATTGGGAAGTGATACATCCAAAAACATTTGCGTAGATGTAAGTAATGAATTATGGATTTTTTATGGGTTTAAAATCATGAAAATAAGGGTTATATAAATAAAAGTAGATAAAATAATGCGCGTAATAAGGAACATAAATGTAGTGAATAATGAATTTCGAAAAATTAATTGTTTCAAGTAAGCAAGTAATAAGCTCAAGTTTTAATACAATTTTTCAGTTTCTGTTATGCAGACAAAACAACCACAAATATGATGAATTCTCAACAAATTGATTCAACAATAAATGCACTTTTGTTGTAAAACATTTCGTAAAATTTAGAAAAAGAAATCAAAATGATAATTCCCCAGATTTACCCTCAATTTCATTAGAACTGATTCCATTTTTTAATATGAACTTGAATATCTCGTAAAAAATAGCTGATGAATGCAATATATTATCGTTCAAAAAATTTCATTAACAATTCACGAAACGAAAAAAAATTGGGAATGTTTTCTTTGGGAGATGGGCATAGAAATATATTGATGTTTAATCACCACTCATGCCAAAATATTAAATAAAAGAAAGGAAATAGGTATATACACACTGAATAACGAAATTTAGCAGCCCAGAAACATTTTCCATGTCTAACAGCCAAACGCGTAGTAGCATTTTTCTCCGGGGGCAATTTTTAACTCAGCTCCTTGCTTCTTTTTTTTCCCTTATCTTTGGAAACAAATCCGAGACAAGAAGAAACATTTCTCCTTTTCCTTCAGAAAAATAAGAAAGATCATTTCGTTGCAGAAATATTTGCTCTTCACATTCGGGAGAGGAACTCTAGATAAAAGAGAAAAAAAGAAACTTTATTCTATTTCTTTATTTATTTATTTTTTTAGATGCATTAAGGAATTTGTCTGCTCGGGTTTCGACAAATTTCTCTTTGAGACGTTCGGAGTAAAAGAAACTAATTTACCAACGAATACGTGATGTTTTCTGGTATGAATAACTTCTCGTTAGCGAAATGAAAGAAATCCATAAAATAAGAAAACATCAACAAACTGAAAAGAAGGGGGAAAAAAATACTGAAGAATATGTAATGGAGAAAAGATTTTTTTTTTCCAAAATTTTCCACATTCGACGTATTTTTCGTTCTGGCTCCGAGATACTTTGCATAATTAAAACGATCTTTTCCTTCAATTGGCACTTCTTTTCTTAAATCTTGCTTTTCTTTTTTGTTTTTAAATCCATTATCAAATTGAATTTCGTTATCGACATTTATTATACACTACGTCTGGTCGGAGAGAGCGCCATAATGTTGTCTATTATCGATTGTGATGACCTAAGCCTCTTGATTGTACTTCTTCGTCGAATTGCATTGACGTAAATTTAGCAACAACGGGTCACTGGATTTCTCGTCTTCATTCAAAGGAATTTATTTGAGCGAAATGTATTTCAACTCCCACGTTGATCGATGTCAAAGAAATCGTCATTCAATTTCAAAATGAAGACGTAGACGATGAAGATCAAATATGTGCCGAGTATTCTGGGAACCGGTAGATGACTTCCGGGAAATTCTGCTCCTATACATTCATTGCATTTATGCATCAATCGCTACACATTTCAGAGAACATGAATGGCTTCGAATTCTTCAGTCGAAGGATGAACAAACTTTGATTTTGATTACTTTCAAAGACAACAAATGCTTTTGAATGGAAAAAAAAAATGCGATGCAAAATTTTGACTTTATTCCTACATTTTTTTTTTTAAGTAGACATAAGACTATTGCATAAGCGGATACAGGTTCTTCGAACCAGAGGTAGGGGTGGATTTTATATTTCCACCACCTACGCTGATACAAATATTTTGGGGGAATAAAGGTTGCGGTCGCGCCTACAGCACCCCCACCTGTATCCACTTTTGTACTGTACTATTGATTGCAGTGTGCATTGGAAAACATAGAAGATTATATTACACAATATGGAAGCATTTGAGGTAAAACGAAATCATGATTGAATATCCCTTGTTCTTTATACTACATCAAAAGTCCAGGACACACATACATCCCATTCTGGGAACGAAAACATATAAAATGGAAAAAAGAAAGAGAATAACAAAGGTTGTTTTTCTTTTAGAATTTTATTTTTTGGGGGCGGGGGTCGTTACGTGAGCAAGTGTAAGCATCATCAAGTGTTCTGCATCATTCAAAATTTAAATTTATATTAAAATTAAAAGATCCTAACAAATTTATAAATTATAATTTCCCTGTTTGGAGGCATCTAGACCAAATGATTGGAATGAAACTAAATTTCATATACAGACTGTGGGAGACATAGGAAGATGAATTCCGTAAAAAAAAACCCAAAAGTCACCGATAGAAGCGATTTTGTTACTGCTGCCGCGCACCCACTAGGAAATTCGCATATCTATATAGATTATGTGAATTGCCTAGAGCGTACGTAACAACAGCACCACTCATTCTTTTTTAAAAAGCGTAGAAGTTAAAATTCAGTCAGTCAGTTCCTTGTCTGACTTGATTTGTGCTTAATATGCTGCGCCCTATATTACCGCAACTTGCTTTACTCTTGTAAAGCTGTTCTACACTAGACGGTGTAATGCCGTGACGGCTTTTGGGCAATTTATAAAGCCTCATAACCCTCGCGTTTTGAAGCAGAACATGAGACGGGCTGTTACAAACGTCCAAACTGATAGTTCGGAAACAGCAGTATAGAACGTCAGACATCCGGATGCAATATGTTGTACACAGGGAAGGTCAGCACACTGAAAATATTGCACGTCGTCCAGAGGACCCTAATGTTGATGAATAGGAAAATTCTATTAAATTCTATTAAAAATTCAATCTAAAACATTGAAATTCTTCGATCGTTTTGCGAAATACCCAGATTTAGGAATAATCAGGTCTTTCTGTGAATGAAGTTTCAACAGAAAGAACAATAAAAATGAGCTCACTGTCCTTGAAGAGAACTCTTAGAACTTCTCTATATTATCGTCACGATTAGAAAACGGGATCGTTTGTTTTTGGCTCTTCCAATATCCTCGAGAGCACGAAGCTTCACAAAACAAATGCTAATATTATGGCGTTATTTGATTCTTCCAACATCGATAGCTCGAATCGAATTGAAATGCGCTATTCGTTATTCCGGATACGTATAAATGGGAAATAACAATTTCTCTCTCCATCTCTCATTGTCATATATTACGAAGTGCGTCCCTAAAGAAATGATTGCACTTGCCAATAAGCACTACCGTTTGACGGAAATCTCTAGAGTTTGTTTTCTGATACAGTGCTGTAACGACTAATTAGTGGACGCATCTGAATCATCAAGCATTTCACTACTATGAGCATTTGGCAAACTGTTCGAAAGAATAAAAAATGTTCCTATCCTTGCGTAATTGATTAGATCGAATCGGAAATGCAAAAAATACACACATGTAAATGTGCAGATGGCAGCACTACACAGCAGCAAACTTCACGTTAGGTTCACAACACATACACGCACAGCATCTAGCATGGCCCAGGTCTTCCACCTCCTGCTAAAATCTCTTCATTGAGACAGAGCGGGGACCATGATCCTGTTAGGGGCCATTCAAGTATTACGTAAGCAGATTTTCAGCCATTTTTAACCCCCCAAAAAGCAAAATATCGTCAGCAGCTTAGAATATTTCATATCTTCAAAAAGGGGTGGTTGATGACGTAAGCAACCTTCAAACCCCCCCCCCTGTCATCAATAGTAAGCAAATCCGAACACCCCCCCCCCCGATGCTGACGTAATACTGGAGTGACCCCTTAGGAGGAGGAGGAGGTACAGTATAGTCTCGAAAGTTCGAGGTTTCGTATGATCAGAGGTGCTGAAATTCGTCATATGGATTCCTCTTCTCAGATACATGGACTTCCTATTTTTCACAAAGAACACGTTTTGTTTCATTTCTCCAACTAATGCTAGTAATTTTAATCAGAAGAGGACTTGATGGGGATCTTGAAAATGCAGACTTTGTCATCGCGACGTTTTCTTCCGTTTTTTTCTTTTTTCCTTCAATTAACTATACAAAAGTGGGTTCCCAAACTTTTTCAATTGTGATCACCTTTTGATAAGACTTTTATTAGTTAACCCCCCCCCCCCCAGACAACAGTTTATAGGTTATAGTGATAAGAACCGAGAGACACCCAGGCTTCCCCCCTCCCATTTTATTAACACGGACCCCTCGGTGTCGTGACCTATAGTTTGCACCCACAGTACTTGTGTTTTCGGCTTTTTTTCTTCACCGAAAAAAACACTGCTACGTTTGGCATCATTGTGCTGCCATCTCTTGGTGTTTATAGAAATCAACGTATGGGGGGAAAATAAATATTAGTGCTGGATCTTGCGGGGTTTTTTTTCAATTGTTATAAAATAGGAATATTTTTTCCCTATTGAACGAATTTCCTTTTTTTTCTGTTTAGGCATTAGGAGGAGTTAGAATTTGAACTGCCTAATATTTATAGCGAATTACGATTCTTCTTATAATGTATACCGTATACGGTACATCCCAAAGATTCTCTTGTGAAAATATTCCGGCCGAGGGACTGTAAATGTGACCAGTTGAAAGAAACTGGCCATGAACTGAAGAAATAACTTTTTTCCCTGTCTTCACTTTTGGAAAGAGATTAAAAAGTAGCGCTACACGTATATGGATCATAGAGGCCCCATGTCATCGTGACTATTGTGGCCCCATGTCATCGTGAACCTGAGCACGGAAATTTTTATCAATATGGGAAGCCTTCTTATCTCCAACATCAGGGGTGGTCAACCCGCTCCACGTGTGACACAACTGGCACACCATGGTATCGGAACTGACACGTGAGCGCTTTTCAAATGTCAAAGAAATTTTATTAGATTTTCGAATCTATCAAAAAATTCTCTCCAACTCTTAAACAATTCTTTTCTTATGGATGATGGCTGCCAAAGTACGTTATATTTACTATGGTAGGCACTCTTAAAATAACTGCGTGATAACTTACTGTTCAATGGGATTCTGTTCAGTTTTTCATCGTTGGGCCTAGTTGCTGGACGTTCCATGTGTACAAGATTCAGGATCGTCCGCATAGGGGACATGAAGGGCCGTAACTGGGCTGGGCAACCGGGCCACGAGCCGAATGGGGGCCCCACACAGGGCCGTCTTAAGAGCAACGTGAGTCCCCGGGTCAAGTGATTTTTCTGAATCCCTGCCTCTTCAATTCTCGAAAAATTCAGCTACTTTTCATTTTTCTGAGGCCCCCCCGGCCGTGTTCGGGTAGTCCCGTGTTTTAAGACGGTACTGGCCCTACAAACGTTTACACTTATTTTGCATAATTTTGCATAATAATAATAATAATAATAATAACCCTTTCAAAAGGAGCCACGCAAGGAAAAGTCTGCCTCGAGGCCACGAGGAGGCACACTATGGCCCTGAGGATATATGCTGTTATGCTAAGAATGTTTGTGTCTCGTAAAAAATGCACACGGACATAGCAGCTGTATTGGATTAGCTCCATGTGACGAAAGAACAAAAAGTTAAATTTTAAAGAAAAAAAACCTATAAAATTAATTATATATAAATATAAAGTTTTTTTCTGCCAGATTTTTGAGAAAAAGAATGATTACCGCAAAATGACAGCAGTTTCGTGCAGGGCCGTAACTAGGATTTTTTCCGTCCGAGGCAAACATTATTTGGCCACCCCCACAGCTTGAAAATTCGATAATTTTATAATGGTGTTCTTTGTTCTCACCTAAAACTGTCGTACCCTAAATTTTGCACCACGGGGCAGTTGCCCCTCTGCAATTAATCCAAGGTGTTTAATTGGAATGTTGATTAAGTGCTCGTAAGCACAACATCGGACACGAGTATAGAGTACTCAGGGTACTTCAGAGAGCCCCGTGGTGCTCGCGAGTAAGAGGTTGAAAATGCCTCTGATATAGGACCTCATACATTGGCGTACGCAAAGGTAGGAGGTCCCTTCCTCAAGCTGAGAGAGATGAGATTATAGTGTTAATTTTCAGGAAAAACCGTAAATCCCCCCCCCCCCCCCGAGAAGAAAAAAAATTGGAACCCCCACTTAAGGAAATTCTGCGTACGCCTATGACCTCATATGATTTCTGATCATATAATCATACTTAGGAAAAACTACATCGCTATGATATGTCCGCGTCTTTTTCTCTACAAATTTATTTTTAAATGCATCCCTCAGATGAAGACGAGCGGGAAAAAAGATGATTTTGAGGGAAAAAACAACAAAAAAAGCACGTTTTATTCTCTCGCGTGAACGGTTTTAGGGTTGCTTTGTTAGGCAGCACACAACCAGCATAACAATAGCAGTGAGGGAATGGTATTTCTATTCCTTCCTGACGTAATATTACGTCAGAAACATTGGAAGGGTTAAGATTCGATTCGAATGGATTCGTTGATACCAAAAAAGTTTGAAAAACGGACTGACAATCCATTTCAAACTTATCAGTAAAATATTGAACGCGTGATTAATTAACATTCATTCGTAATAAATTACATGCCTGAAATAACTATAGAAAGAAAGTCATACAAAAGTGTCTTTATTTTATTTGTAAGATTCTCTAGGACAGAAAACATTTGAAATAAAAGTTGCTTGAAAGATTTTTCTTCTGTTTGATTGATTCTGATTTATTCATTTCTAATTCATTTTTATTTATTTATTTAGTATGCAAATCTGTTAAAGGGCAAAGGGACATTGACTTCAGAGCCATCAAGGCATCAGAACTCTATTTTCTTCACCAGTTCTATCAAATATTCTGCACGTAGAAGAGAAAATAAAAATCGTGAAAGACGTATTTTGCGAAAATGTTTCAATCAAGTCATGGGATGAAAATGAAATTTCAAAGCCATCATGGCCCCCATATCCTACAGCAGGGCCCCTAGGCTAGGATCCTTCGCGGGCCTTGATCCAGAATTTTCATAGGCCCTTGTATTGGGAATTTATAGCATGAAAAAACAATAAATATGATGGTAATTGTCCGGGACCCCCAGGGCTGGAAACCTGTCAGCCCCACCTCTGTGGGGGGGGGGGGGGGGGCATGAAAGCCATTTAAACAAGGTGTTTGAAGATGATCGTCCGAGTACAATGTATGGCAAGCCATATGCTGCAATAAGTTGGCTCAAATGAAATTTCTCAAAACATCTCTTAGCTTATTCCTTTCTTCATTTACTCAACGGAATAATGGAGATTCCAAATGGATTCTTAGAGTTTGAAAACAGACTTTGAACTATGCAATCTCGAAAACTGCTATTCAAACTAATCAGCAAAATATTGAACGCGTGACTAATTCCCATTCATTCATTCGTAATAACTTTCATGCCTGAAATAACTATAGAAGAAAAAGTCATAAAAACGTTTATTTTATTCGTAAAGTTCAGAAAATATTTTAAAATAAATATTGCTTTAAAAAAGCTTTTGGTTGATTGACTCTGGTTTATTCGTTTCAAATTCATTTTTATGACATCAGAATTCCTTTCGTCACCAATTCTAATAAAGATACCTCACACACATAGAAGGCAAAATAAAATAACAAAAGACGTCTGCGAAAACAAATAACGTCGATGTTGTGTGATCAAAAAAAAAAGTTAAGAAAATAATAAATAAATGAGAGAAAGGAAAATAAAAATAGGAAATCAACTTGTCTTTTCGAATCCATTTGATCGTAAGAAAAGGCCGTAACAGTAACAGCGAAGAAAACAAGCAAAAAATACAAAAACCAAAGATGGCAACCTCATTTCCGGTTTGCTGTTCCGGAAATATTTCGGAGAAAAATACGGGAAAAAAATGGTTTTTAACTTACGGTTCTTTCATTTTTTTTTTTTCGCCGCAACTCAATTATAATTGAGAAATACTCTTATACCGTCTTTTTTTATTTTATTGTATTATAGAATCGATAAAACTAGAGTAGTGTTTCCATCTTGTACGATCGAATTAGCGACGGTTTAAATCACTCGTTTTATGTCCGTTTCCCCCCCCCCCCTTACATTTATTTCTTTTTCGACATTTAAAAGCTCTGAATTTGCTATTTGATTATTACTTCCAATAAAAATAATAATAAAATAAGAGAGCAGCTCTTCAATTGAATTAGATTGGCCATTCGCTGGCGAACGAGTTACTGGAGAGTAAAATGATGCATTCGGTTTTATTATGAGAGGAAAGACTTTTGAGAATCCTCCTCGAATAAATGTTATTACTCTTTGGTGAAATTCATCAGATATCTAATGAATACATATGCTGGAAGTTTTAATGTTATGACCCCCTGTAATAGAAACATTTCAATTTTTTTTTAATATTTTGAGAATAAAATTTTATCGTGGAGTATTTCTATTTCTGTGGCGAATTCAAAGAGCAGAGGAACTGCGTAAAACTTCAAATGTTTTGAATGCGGCAGGATAAAGAGGATCGCGCATGGAGGGGGGTGTGGGGTAACTAGAGGGGGAGACAAGGAGGGCAACTGCCCCGAGCGGAAAAATTTAGGGTGCAGAAATTTTAAGTGGAAACGAAGGAAAGCATCATAAAATTGTCAAATTTTGAAGTTGTGGGGGCAGCAAAATCATGTTTGGCCCGGGCGGTAAAAATACTAGTTACGTGGGGGAATGTTTCACATGCATAAAACTTTAAATATACAGTCAAACCTCGTTAATGGATCACTCTTGGGAGAGCAAAAATATGACTTAGTAGGCGGAGTGACTCGTTAAACGGAGTAAGTCATAGCTGTGTCAATTCCTGCCTGAGGACAATTAGGACTTCCAAAAAGTGACCCGGTAAGCGCAGTGACGTGTTAACCGGGTGACGCACTAACGAGGTTTGACTGTATATGCAGTGAGGCTTTGCAAATTCCAGGCGCAAGGTCGCCATCGCGGCTATTTTTTTCAAATACGATAACTTAATTGAAGTCTGAGGACAGCACAGAATTATCGAAAATTATGGTAGCATGTCTGCTAGTATGGAAAAGGGGGGTCCCAGAAAAGTCCAAAATATACTATTCCAGACTGATTTTGTCGGTGAAAAAATGCTTTTCGCCTATGAAATTTTGCTGGCGCCTGAATTTTTTTTTTCGATTTGTCAAGTCCTGGTATACAGTATCTCATACCATTTAATTAATGAGTAAAACTATCAATGGTCGATCAAAAAAACTCTGTGGAGTTGGATTCCTTCTTGTATTGGGCGGTTTTAACTCGAACTTTCAAAAACCTTATAATCTTGTACTGAATGTCAAGAATGTCTATGGCGGACACTAAAAAAGCGTCTCTTTCAGTCGATCGCTGGACCCTTCGTCTTGAACATTTCTCGCTGGAAATTCTTGAAGTGAAAATTTATGAAAGCCTAAATTATTCAACATATTTTTTTTTATTTCCACCTGAAAGATTGGTTGAAATCTCATAAAAGACAACACAAGTGTAAAATGATTTTGGGGGAAATTCAGCGATGATATACACGTAGGCCTGTTGCATCTGAAATAACTCGTGAACCGTTGATTATAGAAACTCACTGTTAATAAGAAACGGTATTTAAATAACGTGCCCATTTAGGAGAAGCCGTATATGTGAGACTCTTACGAGAGACTGTATATGTACCCAGGAGTTGTGCTCGGTTTGACCGAACGAACGAAAGACGTACCGAGACCGAGATAAAAGATTTAATTTTTATACGCGATCCTCTAACTCAAAATGAAGCAGTTGTTGGAGAGTCTCTCGTGAGCCCAAAAACAAAAATTCCACGTTTCGTTTCCAAGTCCAATATTCACCGAGATATTGCTCATTGAAAAATAAGAAAACATCTCAGAATTTAGAAAAGTTTTGTTAAACTGCAACTGCAAAAGAATGTTTCGAATTTTTTCTCTCGTTTTGTCCCTCTTATATGATTTTCTTTCCTTCGTTTTAAACGGTTTTTGAACTGAAATATCTCGGCGAATATTATTACACTTAGAAACATGGATTTTTTTTTTTTTTGGTCTCAGATGAGACAGGCCAACAACTTTATAATTAAAAGTTAAAGGACAGGGTGATCGTATAAAAAATTACATTTCGTCCATCAGTACATTTTCGGTCCCCCAATAAAATGAGCGCCATATCTAAAAAATGGGTGCATTATCTAAATTGTTTTTCTAATTGAAAGTATGGTTCACGAGTTATTTTGAGCTCAAACGGACCTTTTAGTCTTTTAGGACCTTAAGTATATGTTGATGACCAAATAGCTGGGAGCATCTAAGAATATAAGCCGGAAAAATCATTAAGCAGCTTGCCTACCCTCGTTCTCATTGAACTATAGGCGTTTCGCCTACAGCAGGCATCTTCAACCCGTTGCTCGCAAGCACCCAGTGCTCAATACTCGTGTCCGATTTCGCACTCGCGAGCACTTGGTGAACGTTCCAATTAAACACCCTGGAGGAATTGCACTCAAGGATTAAAACCATCCTGATTTTTCTCGCATTCGTATGTCAAACTTGCCGTAAGAGTGCTCTTCTTTTGATGATGATGGGTACAGGCAGTGCTCGCGACTGGAAAAAGGTTGAAGACCTCTGGCATACAGATTTCACTGTAGTTTTCCTACTACTAATTAACTGCACAGACACACACCTCGTACATTTCTCTGCGGAATTTCTAATAAATCGGTACATGACCGAACGTGTTCTATATATGTATATGCACGACAATAATGGATTTATTCTTTTTATACAATAACGTATTAATATTTTATTTCAGAAAAAGGTCTATAGTCTCATAAATCTAGTTGGATGAATTTCGATATTCGCCGTTGTTCTGGAAAATTTGAATAAAAAAGTAAGAAACATTGTTTTCATGTCTTATACATACCTATTTTTGCTCAACATAAGCTAAATAACTTGAATTTAAAAAAGAAAATTGGACCAAAAATATACTCTTACGAAACTATTTTATCTTTATTTCTGGTAACACAGAGTTGTATGATGCAGTTCTCTCGATAAAAAGAACTCCGTGAGAGAATGATAAAAATATCATCTATGTATCAGAGTTTCTTGATTTCCCTGAACCAAAGTTCCAGTTAAATATAACAAGCAATCCAACGAACACTGACTCACAGTATCTGTGTCTAATCTCTAATTTAAACATATATTTGTGGAATGCAATTGGATAATTTTAATTTAATTTGGAATCTGCCTGCGGACAACCCCATTACATCTTTGGGGACCATGAATTTAAAAATGCTGTACCAAGTAATATGCATATGCCAAGTAGAATATTTATACAATAGAAATACTGTACATATGATTTATATGTTTGTTAAACACAAATAGCGGGTAAAGTATTCAGACCACTCAAATCAATAAAAAGAAAGATCTTCAAAAACAAATGTTTATTCAAAATTTTCATTCTTCTTGACAAACTGGTAAGAGAACATACTATAATTGCACTAACATACCGAGAAACTAAACCTAGGGCTCTAATAGAATATAATATATAAAAATATTTTCTCCAGCTGCAAAATCAATATGTATGAATAAAATAAATAGAGTATATAGTTGCGCTAAAGTTTTATGGCTGATTTTTCAAAAGAAACATCTCGACACATTTTTTTCAAATCAAAACAAAGCATAAACATCACAATAGTGAGGCTCATCATTAACACGTAAGTAGTAGCAGATGAAAACAAAGCCAGTTGGAGGACCAGAGTTTATAGATGTACTGAACACCAAAGGTTTTAGTAATAATATTTAACCATATCAAATTCAAAGCATTCAACATATTTAGACATACTGGAGATCAAATCTGTTATCACAGGACTAGTTTGCATCATACAATTGTAGGAAATACAATATATAGGTACAGTAAGACCTTGATATGATGTCAATCACTTTTAATGTCAGTTTCTAAAAGTTCCTCTCAATAAAATAGGTAAATTAGACATAGTTGTTATCGAGTCACACTACTTATGTTTGGACCAGATTTTTGCACGGTGTTAATGTTATAATTTTAATTCATATTTTATAGAATTTTATATTACATTAAAATAATATGATTTTCACAATATTGCACATTAAAACTGATCGCACATTGCTTAAGCTGTCATAATTTCTCGATAACGTGAGTGACGACTTAACAAGGCTTTACTGCATATAAATAAAAATTGAATTTTTATAGTATCATAAAAAATTGGATAATTTTGATGCATGCTATATGTTGATGACAATAAAAAATTTTCATCAAACGTTGTCTTCATGTAAATCTCAAAATATCAGGGATGTTTCCATATTTTGATTATGGGGATCATCTGGGACAATAATTGATTACAGTTCCATCTATATAGGCATTTTTTAATTTAAAAAAAAGATTTGCTCTCAACAAACACAAAAATATTTTTATACAAATGTGAAACAACTGTTATTGTGCAATACACATTACGCATACACGAGTACGTATTTAATAATGAAAATTTCCATCATTCAGGCATGATTTGCTGGACACACACCACACAAATGAAGATATTTCATGAACATTTATAAAAAAATTTAAATAACAAGACTTTAATAAATAATAATTTTCAATTAAAACTTTTCTTTTATATTAGCAAAGTGTAGAGCGTTGCATATGTAATTATAAATTTGCATTAATTCTAATTAGCAAGCAACTAAGTGAGATCAATTTAATTCAAAGGCTGTTCTGAATATCTGTAAATTTAATTCTCAAAATGATTGAATCAGCTATTGAATCCTTGAAAAAAGGAGGAAAAATATTTTTGCACACATATTACAGTAGAACCCCAATTATTAACGGCGAAATAAGTTCAGAATGATCTTGATTAGCAAGAACTTTGGTAAGTTGAGACAAAATCCCAGAAAATATGAAAAATTTAAATTTTGGGATCACAGGTAAATTTGTTTATAAATAAATATGAAATCTTGATACATAATTTTAGTAAATGCAAGATTTGCTCATGCTCAACAAATGATTATGTAAAAATATTTTTAAGTCAGCAGAGTTTGACCAGTCTCCTAATCCATCATGCACTGAACCACACCAGTGAAGGGTATATGTCACTAGTCGACCTTGCTCTCAAGGCCCCCCCCCCCCCACACTTCTGTATAAAATAAAGGTTCCGTAAGTCAAGGTTCTACCGTACTTTGATTTCTTGTGAACAAAAATTGAAATCATCTGATAGCAGAGTATGCCACTAGTTTTGCATATTATTTCTTTCTTTCAGTTTGAGATGAAATTTGAAAAATAATATTATGCAGACTTAGGTAAGAAATTCTTTCCATTTATAAGACACTAAATATAAATTAGGCTGTGTGCATAGTGGAACGAACAGGTATGCAGTACAAGAATTGAGACCAGGTAAAAAAAATTGCATGGGGTGGAGGAAGAGATGTTCACAGATAGTAAAGGAGGATACAGAAAATGACTGGGGGGGGGGGGGTTTCTGAAATGTAAGGGTGTGGGGTGATGATGATTCCTATGGCAAAGCTCTTCTTTTTTAAGAGGATGGGGGGGGGGGAGAAAACGGGCCAATCACCAGAAGCAAAAATTAGAAGATTGAGATGAAAACACTTTTTTATTCAAGTCACGCACCTCGTTGAGCTGCCTTTTCTCTCTCCTTTGTCTCACTTCTCCAGTATGTGCAGTGTAGAATAAAACAATACAACTGTTTTTGTCACCAATCTATTATACCTCCCCATACCCCTCGGTCGCCCATTATGCTTGTTGTGGCCTTAGAATCGCAGTCAATTAAAGCTAATCTGAGTGGTTTTGAAAAAGTTTTAAGGCACTTTGAGGAATGAGCGATTATTCACTTGATTTGGCATAGAAAAATCATGTTTCTTTTGGGCTGAGGAAAAATCCATGAATTCTTCTCACAATGAAATACCCATCACTTAATATTTCAGTACACAGATTGATAACAAACAATAAAATTTCCTCTAAAAGTTACAAATCAGATTATAAAAGTTGATCAATTGTAAATAATATCAAAATATTTCTATTTTTCACCTAATTATACTTCATCAATTAACATCTAACTGATGAAGTTCTTTCAAATGCTCTGTGAAGGTGATGAAATATGGGAAAATTAACATTGTTTCAGGCATTCAAAACATTTTCCATCTGAAATATTCAGTCCATGAAAGCAACAAACAGCAACTTTTTGACCCATTTTTCCTACAACACATACTCAATAATTTTCTACATAATATTTGTGTTGATAATACAGTAATCCATGATTTGTACAGATAATACAGTATCAATAAAAAAAAATTTAGTAAATTTAAAAGCTTAGATCTAAAATTTCAACCACAATGAATGTTACATTAAACTCACAGTGAAAATATGCAAAATTTCATTTGGTTCACAGAACAAAATTATACTTCATCACAATTTCATTTGATTAACGGAACAAAATTGTTTCTTCATTAACAGAAATGCTATCCTAAGATTTCGCACTTTTTTTTTTACCATGTTTTATTTTGCATTTTGTGTTAAAAAGAATGTAGGCCTAAATATTGATCTACTCGTATCTGTGTTCAAGGGATACATGAAAGAAATACCTGGTTTCCAGGGTTCTTTGAGCTTGATTGACGAAAAAACTTGTTTTTACACCACCTTACAGATTTAATATTATTCAATAAAGGGGTATGTGAGCTTCATCTTTTTGGCAAGCAAGGGTTCTTGCCCACTTATTATTGGCACAGAGTCCCATGGAACACAAAAGGTTGAGACCCTCATATCTAGTTAATTTTATACAAAACAATAGCCTAGGGGCCTTGCTGCAGGATGTGGTTGGGACCATTGCATCGTCAGTATATTTACCAGGACCATAACTAGATTGGAACAACTGGAGTACTGCCCCAGTGCCCTGAACTAAATGGGGCAACAAAAAGAAATTCAAGTTATTTTGTATGATAACAACTCTTTCAGCCCCCCCCCCCCCAATATAAAGTCTGCCCTGGGGACTCGGATGAGGCAACTATGGCAATGATATTTACTATCTATGAGTTCAAAAATATGTATCATAAAATTTATTCGGAGAAGTTTTTAACATTTTTTAAAGACAAATATAAATTCTTTCACAGGTATAAGCCCTGCGACAGGGAGCAGTCTTCATAACAATGTGATCTTGACCCACAACGTGCTACACAGTTGATAGGACTACTTTGTTGAAAAGTTGTTTATAACACATACACATTTATAATTAATCATATCTAATTAAATTACATTTCATTTGTGCCATATTATAAATTTCGTTTTACAAAGCATATACCTCTACAATTTTAGATACACTATATTTATAGCAGGATTCCATTCCATGTAAAATTTTTACCCGTTCAAATAAAATATGGCGAAATTGAAAGCTTCATTTGTTATGACACAATTTTAAAATCATTTTGATCAGCATAAACCAAATATTTTTAAGGCACTGAATGTAGTTTTGAGAGCTACATTCTCCGGCTTGACATTGTAGTAGGGAGCAATCATCTCTATTATAACTGGCAACGAGCATGGCTCGTTCCTCTGAAAAGTACAATATCTATGCAAATAGCTAAGACTTTTTTCTGTGAGTGCTTTCTTGATATCAGATGAAACCTGACTAGCTCTAGTGTTAGGGTACATGAAAGGTGCATCTGTTTCAACAAGTAGTCGATCCAGTGGTACCAGGCAATCCTCTAAGATCTTTTTCATGCCATCGTCAGACTTATCTTTCCAAATGTAGCCATTCAAGGCAATGTAACAATCAAGAGATAAATATTTTTTGACTTGTTCGCTATTCCCGGCAAAAGAATGAATAACAATGTCAGATAGCTTCTCTCTGTGTCTTGAAAGAATTTCAACAACTTTGTCAGTGGCTTCTCGCTCATAAATTATCAGCGGCTTGGAAAGTTCACAAGCAAGGGAAACCAATTTTTCAAATACTGCTATCTGCACATCAGGTTCCGAATAGTTTTTACTGAAGTCTAATCCACATTGCCCGATACCAACACACTCTGAATTAGACAAGATCTCCTTCATGTAAAGTAGCATCTCCTCTGACCACAATTTTGCATCATGAGGATGAACACCCGCAGTGCAGTATACATAATTTGGGTACAGTCTTGTCAAACGTAAGGCATCTTTGGAACTTTGAAGACTGGTCGAAAGAACCACAATCTTTTTAATGCCAGAATCTTTTGCTCTTTGAATAACTCCATCAAGATCACGAGCAAATTTCTTATTAGCGAGATTAGCACAAACATCAATCATGAAATACTGACCGTCTAAGCTTTGAGCAACAGCAGTGGCATTATCTTGTGAAATGCTTTGAACAGAGTCAAAGTTACTAGCAAGTAATGTATCCATTGCAAATTAAATTTTGACTAGGTAATGAAGCAAAATAAAATTTGATAAAATTTTCTGAATTTTCTGCTATTTTTTTCAATGAAAATAAAAACTTTTCACCTATTCTTCTCAGATCGGCTCTCTCTAATTTCAAAATGAATCATACTGTTGATATAGGACTTTTGAAACAACATATCATCAAGCAAAACATAACCTGAAAAAAAAATAATTGTTTCACATGCACGTATAAATAGGCCTAATAACATTACAGCACAATATTTTATACAGAACTGGTCAGTTATCCAGAATGACGATTGTTGCAAGACAAAGCATTTCTGTTATATTGATGGTAGTTCCTGATGTTCCTATTTATGCTTGTGATTTATGTGTACTTTTGATCTTCAAAACACATAAGACAGGATTGGTTTTTCATTGCTATGATCATGTGACCTTCTGTGACCAATCTGTTGACTTTCCAGACAATTAATCAATACAATATTCCCGTATTGACCCTGGTCTATCACCAGTATTAACAGTACACCATCGTGCACAATTCAGGCTACTATAATTTTACCCTCTATTCAGGGGTGAGTTGTGTCTGAAGTGAATGCTGCCATATCCTGGAGCAGGGTCCCCTAGGCAGGTTAGCCCCTCAAGCCAGACTTTTTACTTTTGTCCTTCTATAGTGAATTAATAACATGAAAAAACTAAAATTGATTGTAATTGTCCAGGGTTCAAGGCCTGTTAGGCCTGGGGGGGCTAACAGGTTTCTAGCCCTTGGACCCGGGACGATTACCATCAAACCTAGTGGTGGGAGGGGGGCGCATGGTGAAGTGTTTGCATTTAGTATTCTTATTGCTTCATTTTTAATAAAAATTAACCAAATAATAATGATAAAAGAGGGTGGAATGGCATTACTTTGGACTGGTCTGCTTGGTTTGGCTAATAATTGAATTTTTAAGATTGCAAATTTGTATGATGATTTGACTTGGAGATGGTGCTTCTCACAGGAATTGACATTTTTAAATTGGGTGCAGAACAGGAAGATACAAAATTGCTCCTCTTGTATATGACTTATTGAACTATATATGACCTGATTATAACTTTCCTCAAACACTACACCATAGTTTCCCAAACTTGTTGCATCACCCCCTTCTTCAGAAATTTTTTTCTCCCATCGCCGCCAATGCAATCCAACCCATAGGATCCTATGTTATACCTATAGCTTCCACCGCCCCCTGGAATTTTCCATCACCTCCAAGGGGGCATTAACGCCCACGTTGGGAATCACTGCACTACACGCACGTGTGCATTACATAATACACATGCATCAAAAACAGTTTTTCTTCTTTTCTCTTCATAGGGTTCCAAGGGACACTTCTATGGTTAAGCTACATGATGGCATAGCCAGGCATAAGCTAACATTCCGGTCTGGTAACTGATATGGCGCACATCCTTTTTTCTTTTTCTACAAACCCTAATATTATCTAACCATTCTTTTTCGACAGGAAAAGTGCAAGCTAGGAGTATTATACAACTTATCGGATATTGCATTACATTACTATTGGAAACTTATCAGAAATAGATATCTATATGAAACTTTTTTTTAAATTATCCTTTAAAACATCGAAAACAATGACCAATTTGCACTAAGTTTGGAAAACACTATCGTGTAAATATTTTAAAAGTAAAATTTAAATAACTTTTTTCTTTGGAGCGAATCAACACATTTTAAAACTTGACTCATTTGAAATATATTTCACCATAAGCCACTATTCTTCCAGCTAATAATGCAAAATGGTAGGCTAGACATGATTCAATCCCAATAATGCCATTAAATTGTGCCCAATAATGCCATCAGTGACATTTCCAATAAAAAAATAAAAGGGGGAAAATGAATAGCATAATTTTCAAACATTAAAAAGTAAACAAAAGAGATTTCAATTATAAATAGTAGATATGAATACCATATCAGACCAGTGCTTTAACAAGGCTGGGGCAACAGGGACACTGCCCCGAGCCAAATGGGGGCCCTACAGAAAACGTACACTTCTTTTTTTTTAAATATTTTTTCCTTTTTAAGGGGCTGCCAAGGAAATGTCTGTCCTGAGGCTTCAAAAAGGTACGCTACGGCCCTGTAGCAGACATTGAATCATTTGTAAATGCTCTAGTCCCTATTTACAAATAAATACTTCACATATTTTGTCCTCATTACAAAAATTTATATCATCCCGTTTTCAACTGATTCCTCACATATCTCTCGATTTCGCTTTAACAAAAGAAGAACAATCAAAATATCGTATGAAAAGATTTTTCCCTCCAATTCTTTTCAAGTAGAAATCTTCTTGTAATAGAAAAACAGCTTGCAAATGCGTACTTACAACACTTTTAGGTGTCCATTACCGTCAACAAAATATTTCAAGTAGTAGTTGTTGTTGTTATTATTATATGTGTTTATGTCAACACTTGTACCCACAAATTTTATGAAAAATTTAACTTCCTTTTTCTCTATTATCTTTTTAATTTTTTTGTTCAAAAATTTGATTTTTTTTAATTGTAAAGTTTCTTGAATGTTTTTGCTTTTATTGTGAGATGTGATCACGTTTTGATTTTTAGTTTTTATTTTGTTTGAGTTTCTTTTATCATGTAAATAAATATAAGAACAAAAGTCATTGACATTAAAGAAGACGACATTTTCGATTAGAATGGAATTCCACTCATCGACGAAAGATATAAATATTTTACTCTTTATCAGGACAGAGGTGAAAGAAGAAAAAAAGTTTCAAGTTTGTTTTCCAAAGTTAAGTTTGTAGTTCAGCTATTGACAACTAGATGGCAGAGCTTGAGCAAGCAAGAAGATGAAAGGATGTTTTGAGGGGAAAAAAATTATATATATGTATATATAATTTTTTTTTTCTTCATTTATTTAATCATCATTATCTTCTTTTATTTTTTTTCACTGTAAACTTCTTTCTTGAAGCTTATAAATCCTCATTTCGACATGCACTGGTCAGCATTCGCAGCGGGGAAAGGGCAGGAAATTCTGTTACCCCACAGACGCTGAACCAAGAAGTGCGCCCAGTTTTCGCTTTGTTCGTTCAAAACTATGGGGAAGGGGCACCAAAATGGACACTTGCTGGGCGATAGAGTGAATGTTTGTTTCACGTTGTTCTCCAGAATCGGGAGATACAAAAGCGAGGGTGCAAGGAATGCGGTGCACCCGTGCGACAGCCTAAGCTTTTGTTTATGTACATAAATTCTTAAAATTTTTGAATAATAAAAAACCCACTCGACGCCACGCGCTGTCACTCTTTTGAGCCATATCTTGAGAACAGAAATGTTCAGAAAACTTGGAGGGTGCAGACAGGGAGGGGGCGTATTGCCAGAAGCGAGAATAATACTCTATCGCCTGGCGGGGGGGGGGGAAGGGGCAAACCAGCATTTCGATTCGACCATGGGCCTTCCCCCATCACATCCTGCAGCAAGGCCCTCAGGCTGGGATCTTTGGCTCGTCCCAAGGGTGAAAGGGTGAAATAAAGAAAAAGCACACACAAAGAAAAAAATTTGGAGGCCCTCATAAAAATGAGATCTGATTAAAAATTTCGAGAGTAAGCATGCGAATCGGTAGACAGGCATTTCTAGTCAGGTGGAGGACCTCAGAAAAATCCCTTCATCCGGGAAACCCCATGACGTTTTTAAGACTGCCCAGTCTACAGGTCCGACACAAAATTGTGCCTATGTCCACACAAACAAAACATTGGTGAATATAGGGATGCCGATATGTGGTAGACTTCTTTTATAGGCCTATATGGAATTTAAAGGCGTGCATTGTGCGCTTTTCGCACGCGTACGAGACTTGGGAGAATACGTTGCAATGCAGCCTATTATTTTTGAGGCCTACATTTACCACCTACGCTACACGGCAAAACTTTATATTGATGATCTCTTGCAGATATTACGGCCATGGGCGGAGATACGGGGGGTGGGGGACATTGCCCCCCCCCCCACCCCCAGGGTCAAAGGTAGAGTCGATTGATCTAATGTATATATGTATATATGAATTGACACATCATCATCATCGTGCCCGCCCCCCAGACTTCCAAGTCTATCTCCGCCTACGACTTCGGCACATCGAATTTTTTGTATTCGCATTGAATTACAAAACAACATTAAATGAACATATTTTTTTCAGTATTCAAACGGATTGCAAAAAAAGGCTATATATTTCTTTTTTAAATTATTATTTATTAATTTCTTATCCATTCTTTATTTCAGTTCATTTTTTGGCGATAATAAATGTTTTTTTAGTCAGCATTTGCGTTCCTAATTTAAAATTTTCATTCATTCAGAAATAAATACGTATCGTTCCAAAGCGATTAGAAAAATTCATATGTAAGATTCGAAACATCAAAAATAATTATGAAATAATAGAGACGAAGTAACCCAAAAAAAAGGTGAAAAATCATCGTGAGTAACGAATAGAAGACAAACAATTATTGATTTTATTGACTTATTCCTTTGTTAATAAGATTTCTGTAATCCACCTTAATCTTGATAGTAGTATTAACAGTTTTTTTTCAGGTCAACCATTGACAATGCTCAGTAACGAAAAATAAGAATACACACAATATTAAAAGGATCAGCAATAATCTGATTTTGTGAAATAAATGAAAAACAGCGGTAATATCAATCTGGCGGAACAAAATGTGAGAGGAAATAAAAAGAGTGGAACATTTAATTATCCAGGTAATGAACTTTATTGTTTCATGCATTAGTGAAGCAAAAGAGAAAAAAATAATTCGTGAAACGAGTAAAAAAATGATGGATATAGTGCTTTTGAATCATATTCTTCTTTTTTCTTCTCTGGCTTCTGTTCCCGCCTTTTGGGATTCAAAGTGCAATTCTTTCCAAACGTTGACATTTCCTTGTTATGAATGCTTTTTTTCTTTTCTCCTTGTGCCATTCATTGCAGCAGGGACAATGAAATCGGTTTTCCTCGTAACGTTAACAAAATGCAATCCTTTTATTGCTAAAAATAAGATGCACAATAGAAATACCCGGTAAGCAATTAGATCATTATACGGGGATCGTGTGTACAACTATTATTATGCTGCTTTTTTTGTTCATCTTTTCCCCGATGACAAAACTTACTAGAACGAAAATCCTACATTTTAAAAGAAAAATACTCGTAATAACCGAATTCTATTTCGGTTATATGAGAAGCAAAAAAAAATATTTGTTCCAACTTATACTCGGGGACGCAACTGCAGGGAGCAGCAGCAGATGGGTTTGTTGCTCCGGTTGACAAAATATCTAGTTGCGGCCCTGCTGATAGTCGTGAATCCGTGAAGGAATGAAATATTTGTGAAACGCCTGATAAAAAAAACGCATAGCTCGTCGTTTTAAAGTTCGGATAAATATGAGTCAAAACATGGAAAGTTGGGGTGCGGGGACGATTGATGCGATTGTTTAATGGGATGTAAATCATCGAATTTCGACAGAGAGACATACTGTGGTAATTTTCGGTTTTATGGTTTTACTTTTGTGGGATAGAGGCAAGGCGTATTAATAAAGCGTTTTTAACACGCTTTGGCTATAGGCCTATATGCTCGGTCATTTTCCTCCAATTTTATTCTAACTCTTCTTAATTCTGATTTTCCCTGCCTTTTTGAATATCCCTGAACAAAATGTGTTCCATCTATAATGTGAAGGAAGGAGCAAAATTAATATACGTACAATGCTTAAATTAACATTCTAGGGCAGTGGTTCTCAAACTTTTTTTAGAGCAGCTCCCTTTCGATAAAAAATTTTCATTTCCCCCCCCCCCTCTTCCGCTCCTCCCTTGCCGTAATCAACTTCGTTCAGAAAAAAAACTGACTACACTTCCATTTTTGCTACCAAGTGATTATTTCTTTTATTTTTTTGTGCCTATGTATATAAATGAACTTTTATCACACACTAAAATTATTGTACGAGTAGGTGTAGAATTCTAATATATATATATACACACATATATAATTGTTGTACAGTACAATACGCATAAAATACATGTGCTCTGGTGCTCCAGGCGTTGGATTAGAAAGGCACTGAGTTTCCCCCTCCCCCTTTTTCTGTTCCTTCTACATTACACAAATACAAATACAACGCCACAACAGGCAAATTGCCCAACGAGGTGGCTGACTTAAGATCATGGATCCCCGAGCCATTTTTTGGAGGCCCTACCTACTACTACTACACCACACATGCACCACACACCCCCCCCCCGCGGAACCCCCCAACGAATCGGTACATGCGGGAATGTGCGTGTACGTGTAGTGAAACCTGACGTGAAGTTTTGTTGTTTCTCTGTAATGCTTGTTATGTGTAGTGCTGCCATCTGCCACAAGTTTTTTCAAACTATGAGTGAAGTGTTATGATTGAATGATTTATCGTTGTAGGACTGTTGCTCTCTGTGGCGAGACTTTTTTAACGGGGAGATCGGCTCGCATTTGCGCCTTGAAGTTGGGAACCACAGAAAACCAACTTCAGCCGACCACCACTGTGGGGTTCGAACCCGGATCCTCGCATCGCGAGTCCGTCACTATAACCACTCGACCACCAAGGGCGTCAAAATGCATGCACGCCCCACCTGACGAGGTATCTAGTTGTGACCCTGTGAATAGCTCAGTTAAGAACTATTCTTACAACAAATATAACCTTTTATATTGGTTTGATAAATTTTAATTTACGTTATTAAAGATAAAAATAAATTTCTAAAAAAATATATATTTTAATTTTGGAAATTCTGGCGCAACGACCCTTAACCGTTTCATTGTGGGTCACGAACCCCTGGTATATCGCTGCCAACTGTTTGAAACAAGGGGGTGGGGGACTTTGCTCACAGTCCGGGTGAGTGCGAGGGGACGGTGGTTCGATTTCCCGTGGAAGTACGGGAATTTTCTTTCCAAAATATCTCTTCATTGTATCCATATGTTTTGAGTTATTAATTTTTTTTTGACAGATTATAAATTCTTTGATTCGAATTTTTTACTCGACCTTGTACTGAGAGAGGGATTTTCTTACTTAACTTGTATTTTATAGCTTAAATTATATTTCATAACAAAAATTAAATTGCCATTTTTAATGAAATATCGGTATTTAGATCGGTATTTCTCATCGTCCGTGGAGAGGGGGGGGGGTGTTATTGGCATTTTCGAAAGAGGAGAGAAATATGAGAGGGTGAATATATATGGTTTATAACATGGGGTTTGAACACACTGAGTAACATATGTTTCGTTTGACTCAGCAACGGACCCGTAAAACGATCATCATTTTCTATCAATTTTCCCCCCCTATTTTCCGATCGGGAAAACGGCTGCGTGAGCTCTTCGGATGCCCGGCTTTAAAAATGACGGAGAGTAAAAGAGACGGAAAAAAAAAAAACAGCAGCTGTTTCCTGCAGCATATTTAAAGAGTTTTGCAGAGTTTTTATTTGAAGCTGCCGCGTCTTACACGTCTCAGTGGCTGTTCCGCTTCCGCTGATTGGACAGCTGCGTGCGGAACGTCACACGCAATATGCATCTGTTAAAACGTCGGTTATATTGCAACCCTCCACCCATACATAGATCATACATAGAGAGATGGACAATACATGAAACAATAAAAACAAGTCAAATGTGTGATGGTGCGAAACGATAGAATTAGTCATTCTGTATTTATACTTTGGTGTCAAAAAATCCATTAAATTTTGCTTGAAATACTATTTTGTTATTATTCGTCTTGTATACACATATTTCTTGTATATAAGAAATATCGCAATAAATTCAGAATATCGCAATATATCGAAATATCGAAGGAATATCAGTTTGTGAAAATCGTATAAAATTAAAATTTACTGCTTTTTTAAGCCTTTTACCACAGAGTATAAATATGGAAGGATTCGTCGCACCTCCAGTGATGTACATGGAAAGTGTGCTTGGATAGCTTTGCAAGAGGAGTGGGTTCGATTCCCGGAGAGGACAAGCTGACGTTTCTTTTCGAATTCACTTTGGCATAATTATCCAGAAAAAATTGTCTTTCCTTCATATATTGGGCTGAGAAACATCATCTCACTCCCGTTACTGCTTAATTGTATTGTATAAATTATAGTTGTTTCGCACCGATGTGCCACCGCATATGAGTGTGGTAGTTAAGAAAAAGTGGCGAAAACATCATACATACAAATAATCTATGTCGCACGTAACCTTACAAAGTATGAATATATTTGTTGTACCGCAGAATGGATTGGATTGGATTTTGGGTTTAATGGTGCAAAGGGCCAATAAGGCCAAAATGCGCCAAAACAAATACCACAGAATGTGAGGTATAAATTAGGTTGGAAACTGCTGCTTCTCGCGTTGCGAGGTTTCGCATTCTAACTCCACCGGCGGCACAGTGGTGGTCTGTTTTTTCTGTGGTTCTCAACTTCGAAAACCCACGCGAACCGATTTCCTCGTTAAAAAAGTCTTGCTAAAGAGAACAACAGATCTACAACGGTACGAATATTCAATCATCACACTTCACTCATAGTTTGAAAAATAGATGGCAGCATGAACAAATCACGCACAATGCATGAAAACTGTTAGGTATATATTCACGCTCATTCGGCAATAAATCGCCCACGGCAGTAGACGAGAGTTGTGCTCGCTTTAAAAGGAAGAAAAGTTGGAAACTGCTGCTGTGAACAAAAGAAAAATGTCTTATGAAGTTTTAAACATTCGCCATCTGGAAAGGTTGGACATACATTTCTGAAATTGGAATAGAGTGTGTGTGTGTGTGTGGGGTTTTTTTTTTTTTTTTTTTTTTGAAGCGAAGATATGTTTGGACTTTTTTGGTGGGGAAGGAGGTATTCAATTCTCCCTGTCACATTTTTCTACTACGGAAATCCCCAAGAAAAACCGTTAAGTTAAAAGACGAAAATGCAAAATGCAGCCATACGGTAAAATCAGGCATTTCCACTTGAGCATTTCATGAACTGGACTTGCAAGTTCCAGAGTCACCCTAATATCTTGATATATTAGAAGGCTTTAAATACGTTCACTGCAATTTTTTCTAACTGTTATTTTTATGCTAAATCATGAAAAATGTCGTATGTAAATATATTTAAAATGATTCCCGATTGACTTATTCACAATATTGATTCAATTTATGACAACAAGTTCTAATAAGTTTATTCCGGTTCTCTTTTGTTTAGATGTCATAATCGGTCTATGGACACATCGCGTATTCTTTATATTTAATATAAAGAAGAACCAAATTCACAGTTAGGTTCAAATTCACAGCATGAAATAATAGCAATTCGAAAAACTTACTTTGTTTTGCTCAGACCATAGTTCCCCAAATTTTTTGTGCCATTGCCCCCACTTCAGAACTTTTTCTCTCTCATCGCCCCCGACTCAAGTGAACCCATAGCATCCTATGTTACACTCGTAGTTTCTATCGCCCCTTGGACCGTTCCATCGCCCACAAGGGGATGACATTGATCACTTTGGAAAACACCTCCTTTTCCAGTGTGTGTATCTGTATAATTATGAAACTTGGCTCATTAAAAAAAATTTTCATAAAAAAAATATGCTTATTAAAAGAACTAAATTTTGATCTGCTTTGATTATAAAAATTATAATATTTAATATTAATAATACTTTTATTACAAATTGAAAAAAATATATTTATGTAAGGAAAAAAACAATAATATCAGTCAAAAATTTAAAAAGCAAACGTGTGCAAATGAATTTTATCGGAAGTTTGAAAGAAACATTTAGAACCGAAAAGAAAATTAGAATAACTTAAAACATTTACACGAATTTTACAATAAAACAAGAAAAAAGACAATATTTAGATTATGATATAATGAAGATAAATGATAAAGATCTGAGAAAGCTAATTTGTAACAAAGATAAATGATCAAATGATGTGTATGCAGTAAAGATATAATAATATATATTTTTTCATAATAATACAAATATTTCAAAAAAAAAAAATACTTTCAATAGATGGAGAACGAGAGAGAGAAAAAAACACGCAAAATGTGGAATGATTTAATATAAATATAATATTTAACGTTTATATTTATTCCCGGTAAAATAACATTGAGGTTTGGCGCGCTTTGGAAGGTTGTTTTGGCGCGCGACTGTATTGCACATGCACTCACACACACCTGGCTTCGCTTTATTTTTTTTTACCTGGTTTTTCCTGTAGTCGCCAGGTGAGCGTCGCCGTGGAAGGTTGACGTCGCTTTGTTCTTCGTTTATTACCATTTGACGCGCTAAAAAATAAGTTTTGATTGAACTTCCTCCAAGTGTTATTTACAAACATGTGAAGAAAAGTAAGAAGAGAATTGAAGTCTTTGATGGTTGTTTTGAAATTACTCGTAGTTTTTACAGATCAACATCCGTGAATGTGTCAACACGTGCTGTGAGTCTGTGAGTGTTTGTGGTCAACGCTGAAGGATATACAAATACAACAACTGCAAGTTGACCACTTTTTTTTATTGTTTCATCTGCAAAGTTCCGACGCTTTAACGCTTTAACGATTGGCAATTATTTTGAGTGGATGCCCTTCGTAAAGTTGACATGAATTTGGTGGAAACCGACATGTTTCAACTCTGTTCGATAGATTAAATCTTGTAGAACCACTTCAATCAAAGATAGCGTTATTTTTAGTCGTAAAATTTAAAGGTTTTAATTCCTCACCAATAATATAAGGATGTAGGAATTTGGAAATTCTTTACGCGCCGATGTCGCGGTATTTCGCTATTTGATCGGTGATGTCCACATGCGAAGTGGTCGAAATGCAGCAAACGTCTTCGGGTGGATTTTATGGTGACTTGGAGGAATATTTAAGCGAAGTAGAGAAGAGAGCTTCTCAAAGGACGATGGACGCGGACGATGTTTATAGTCAGCTGGCCCAAAGAGAAAAGGACCTTGTGTTAGCTGCAGAACTTGGTAAAGCCTTACTTGAGAAAAACGAGGAAATCAGTAGGGCCAACGAAAGACTCGCCGAGGAATACTCGCATAAACTCGAGGTAAGAATTCTTAATTCTAATTCTCCCTCATCATTGTGCATGACATTTTTTAGCATGTTAGAAATTTAGATATCTATTACGCTTGAGGTCGCTGCTCTTATAGCGGGATCACATAAAGGTGGTTATGCATACAACGAAAGTGATCGAGATTTGAAAAAAAATATATATTTGTTACAAAACAATAAATTGAACACGTACAGATATGTACTCGCATGCAAAAGATATACACGCACATGTATATACATGTCCAAAACTTACAAAATTGATTAAACTAAAATGAATAGAAGTGAAATGATATAGAAATGAAAAGGAAAAACATGACTGTTAAATTAAAGCATTTTTTGTTCTGCGACGTTTATTATGATATCGAAAATTTTCTGAAGCCGCTTTTTTCAAGTGACCCACCAATTTAAATATCATAAAATGTCCTTCTATAACAAATAACAATTCAGAAAAGGAATGTGATTTAATAATTTGGAAATAGATTACAAACAGTCCTCCGTGCATTTGAAATCCTTATTGTATTCTAATATCGCATAAAATTAGTTTTATTGATTAAATTTTTTTTTCAATCTGAAAATTTGCATGGATTTTGGGAAATTAATTTGTCATTTTTTTAATAGTAAAAATTACCATATTGCTTTTTTTCCCCTTGTAATTTAGCTTAACCCTTTATATCCGACATTATGAAAAGTAAAATAAGAAGAAAATTATAATAAATTAAAATGAAAGTAATAAATGTAATGATATGTAATATTTATCGTGTAAGTTATTTGGTAACTCATTTTAATTGTAATTGAAAAAAATATTATTAGGGAATTACCAGGAAATTATCTAACCTGGTACTTTAAAGTACCGTCAGGATATAAAGGGTTAGCTCCTTAATGTGTATATTGGCAATGGGCAGTGAATTTCATATTCTAAGAAAATGAAATGAGGTCATTTCATTATTTTTTAATCTTTTCCGTCAAAATTTATTTTCATAATTTCGTGAAAACCACGTTTGTTTTAAGGAAAACGATTTGACGATCAATCATTGAGAGATGATTAAATGATTGATAAAAAAATATTTATTCCACATTTCATTTTATGTAATTTGTTTATGACGCATTTTTGAGGAAGACAAGACGGCTCGGAATTATTAAATTATTCCTGTTGATAATGTCAAAGAAAACGCAGAAAAAGCAATAGAAAAAAATAATTGTTTATAAATTGTTATTATTGTTTTCATGGCACATGAAGGTATTTTTGAAATAAATGTCTTAATGTCGTCAGACCAATCTTTAAGAAATAATCCTTTTCCACCTCAGTAAAAGATGCCTTTCAGCACTGAGTTAAATTTTCTGATATAGAAATGAAATTGACTTATGGTAGGTACGGATTCAGAGAGGGCGATAGGGGCGATCGCCTCGCCCAAGAACCGGATAATACGGGAAACATTCGTATGTAAAATACGAGACGACCTTGCGAACTTCGACAATTAGTCACACCCTCCTTATAAATCGCTCTGGATTGCACCTGAATGGGGAATGAGATAAACGAAATCTTTGATGGTTTGGAGCAGAACCGCAACTAGGGGGAGCAGCTGCGTTGATGCTCTAGACACTGGGGGTGCCAATTTCACATTTCAACCTTCCCCATAACATTAAAGGGGGGGGGGGTGGTGCCAAAATGCGTGCTTGCCCCGCCGACCAAGAATCTAATTGAGGCCCTTGTTTGGCGATCCCCTGCATGAATTGGGGTGTACGTAGGATATATTGCTTTTCGTGCTGGAGATAGAGGTTACAACTGGGGGGGGGGGGGGCGCTAAGTCGACTATACCCCAGCTCGGCAAGTTCTCAGGGGCAGAAAATGGGTGGAAGAAAAGAAGGGCGGCAAAACCATAAATCCGCCTTTTCCTAGAGAGTGAGGGATTAGGTCAGTGAGTGACCAAAAGAGTGACTTTGAGAGTATGCAAAAATCTATGACCAAAACTGTGTGCATATATGTGTGAATAAACAAAAGAGAGACTTAGAGAATGTATGTGTGCAAGCATACCCAAAGTAACCTAGAGAAAACGAACCACGTCAATGAGCAACCAAAAGAGTGACCTAGAAAGCGTGCAAGGATGGGGGTGACAAAAAGAGTGATCCAGAGAGCGAGAAACCACATTGCTGAGCGACCAAAAGAAGTGTCGCAGAGACAAATGTATATTTTGGGGATTACATGGGGCACAAGGCCAATCGGGCTGTAGCTAAGTGTAGCAAATTTGAGGAATGAGTTGGCCAAGAAAATGAGACTGAAATGGGAGAAGGACGGCAAAATTTGTGTAGCCTCATACGCGGCAGAACCATAAATTCGTCTCTGAGTGGGGAAGGCACAGTAGTGGACTGGAGTCTTCGAGGAGAGCACAGGGAACTTTTACAAAAGAAATTTTGAGTCACTCACCCTCATAAAGAACTTGAAATTAACAGAAATTGATCAAAACAGCATATAAAAAGGGATCTTTCTTTTCAATGTTTTGTTTTTTTTTCTGCAAAAATATTTTAAATTTTTGATAGTCTTGGCTGAAGCGGATTTTAGTCGGTTGAAGCCCCGGCTAAAGAGGAAACATTGGGCCCCTTAAATTAGAAAAAAAAAATAATTAAGTTTCGGTTTTTCGAGGCTCCATATGCGCGACCGCTGCGCCTGCCGTTAAATCCGAATCTGAGTCTTAGGACGGGCACGAACCCATCATGTCGCTCAATCCGTACCCGTCTGGCTCAAGGCTCCGGATAATACGGGTCATAATTTTAGCACCCGTTACGATGCCGTCGAGAGCCTGAAAATGGAACAATAACATTTCCCATTAACTGGAGACACAATTATACTCGAAGAGATAGAGGTATAAATTAACTCTGATTCATCCAATGAAGCACATCACACGCAGTTAATGCAATATGACGCATAAATCGCGAATAACCAAATACTACAAACAGAATCTGACAAAAAAAAGATGACCATCTAAACTACATTCGAATGGTTTACTCATTCATTTCCTTTTTGTGATCATTATAATCTCCTTATGCATGCCGTAACCTTATGACATATCGTTTAACAACTTCCTAAAAAGATAGCATAAAAACACAAAGGCATCGGTTTTCAGTGATTTCTTTTTTTTTCCCCCACTATGAGAAAGGTTCGACCCGGAGGGTAGAATCACGCATTAATAACTGAACCGATTGAATGAGCGATCGTTTTACGAATTAAAATGAGAAAGGCGAGAGAGATTATTTGAGCTAACGAGCAGCTATTAACGCGTACAATAAACGCGATTAGTGTTCTTTTTACTGGCACTAAAACACGTGGAAAAGCAGAAAAAAAAACTACCTATCCTACAATACGAGGTTTTAAACGCATCCCCCCTTCCCCATTCAAAAACCATTTCTTAAAAATCCCAAGGTTATAAATCTTTAAGAAAACTTCCTTTTTTTGTTCTTTTTACTCGTTATCTTTGGCGCTTTTTTGTTTTTGTTTTCGCATCAAAGATGGCAGACTTCATTGTGCATCATCATCATCATTGTCGGACGTGTATTTTCTTTATGGTTTTTTTCACTTCTGGAAGTTGAGAATTTATAATGATGCCCTTTATTGACTCACGGGTAAAACCTCTTGGATTTTCTTTCGTGGTTTTCTCTTGGAAGAAGTATTTTTCCTTGATATCATTAAACATAAACTTTTTGTCTTTCTTCCTAGTTCTTTTTTCCTTGAAATTTCTCATCAAGTATTCTTCAGAAAAAGTCAGACTCCATCCAGGCATTTTATTCAGAAAATTATCCATGTGTTCAAATGCATCCAATGATACGAAATAAAATTAAACTTTATTTTAATCAGCAACTTCGTCCTGACTAAAAAAAATTAACAATGATGTTTCTTAGAACCACAAAATATGATTATGAACAGTATTTGGTCATCACATAAGTGATGTGTGTCAGTGTTTGGCATGGCCAAATGTTATCTAACGAATGAATTACTAACTACTTCAGGATTATTAGCCCCCCTCTACGTGAAGCAATTCTTTGAAATACATCTCTGCCGTGTTCTCGACTGAATATGGTTTTCCAACTTCGAGGTGCGAATGTGGCCCGGTCTCCCATTCGAAGTCTCTCCGCAGACAGCAGGTAGACCTATAACATGATGTTTACATGACATGAAAATTCATGCATTTACACGTGTTCAAGCATGGCCGTGTCTGAAGAACGAATGAGTCATACTGTATACTTTATAAATTCCACCATAGGCATTTAGTGACATGAACATGAAAGACCAGCCACATCCCATTGTGTTCACAGGGAGTGAATGAATCCGGAAAATAAGGGGGGATACTCTCTCACTATACGTATTTGTCATTATGGTCATTCAGTAACCCGCAACGGAAAAAACATCATTGTCGTTCATGGTGATTGTACCTTTGGCAGGTTTATAGATGAAGATGATAGATTAAGAAATTATTGTCTTCAAATATCAGCTTCTCTGCTGCGACACAACAAGGGTAACCTGTAGAGGTAGACTTGCAAATTTGCGAATGATCCAAGTCTTCATGCTGAATGTATAATTAGCTTATTTTTAGCTGTTTTACAATCATTTTCGGGGTCGTGGTAATGTATTCGAAGTGCGGGAACGTGTCTAACCAAAGACTTGAAAACTCTGCAACCCAAGCACCATTCGCACCTCGAAGTTCGACAAAGCTATTTCGGAGAATTATACAAATGGGTGTATTACACACCCACCCCCCGCTGATACAGATTTCAGCAGGTTTTGCAGTTTTCTACACAATCCATCTTCACACATAAAAAGATCATCGGAACACTAACAAATTCCGTGGTGGGATCATGCTGATCACTTGGGAATGCGTGCGGATTACGTTTAAAAAAAAAAAAAAAAAAAAAAAAGACAGGGAGGACATGCGAATTTTTCTTTCTTTTGCTCAGCTTTCTTTGTACTCCGGCATTTGAAACGTTATTGGATAAGTTGCACATAGTTGTCTAATTAGAAGAAACAATTACAGTCAAACTCGGCTATAACGGCCTCAGCTGTAGTCACACCTCGGTTTTAACGGCAGTAATTGGTGGTATGGACTGATTCTCATAGAGAATAGGTAATTAATGAAAACGTCGATAGAAATCAACCACCTCGGTTATAACGACAAATTTTTTGTCGAAATATTTTGGTATTTTTTGCCCTTTCTGACTATTTTAGTTTGTAAAACATTTTCCCTTTTCTTGTTGCTTTAACCCCAATATTTAATAGGATCAGGAAGGAAAATAATTTGCATAATTCATAAATTATAATATAATAATTCCATTTTTTTCCATGAAATAAATTGTAGCAAACGTACTGAAGCATATTTTTCTCTCTCTCCAAGGGTTATTTATAAAAAAAAAATTTGATAATTTCATCGCCATTTGACATGTTTGGCAAGAATCAGCGATGTCCCGCATAAATTATATCAATTTCCCTAATCTACCTCTCGATCAAACTGGTCACTCCATAATCATAAAGAAATAAAAACTTCATGCACAGGATATGATTTCATCTGATTATGTTTTTTGTCGGAAAAAAAACCCATCTTGAATACGTCAATCTCGTTTGTAACCACCCCTCGGTTATAATAACAAATTTTGATGTCATTATAACCAAGTTTGACCGTATTATTCATTTAATAAATCAATTCCTGGAAAATATTTTACATCTCGTCTTTTTTGCAAGTCACAAAAGCACGAGTTGCAAGTGGTTTTAAAATTTTCGTACTTGTTCAACGGGATATTATGATACGAACTATGAAAAAACAAAAGTATATCCATATGATAGTAATGGCAGTTTGAGAGGACTGCATTGCAAGAAATATGACGTGTAAAGAATCAGTTAGAATAAAGATTGAAAACACTTTCGAAACACGCGAGTCCATTGTGAAGTTTCACAGCTCACGTACTGTTATCCAGCTGGATATTAGTAACCCCCTTTTCATAACAAGACTTCTAAGAACTTTCAAACACAGCATTCTTTATATCGCACGAGAAGATACAGTGTGTTATATATGCATGTCCCTTATCTTACTAAACAGGGCGTTTTCTCTACTTCCAACTTCGATGTATATGTACAGTATTTTGTATTCCACCGACGCCTTTAACACATTCACTTCCCCAGACCGATAGCCACCGGATTGTGTTCCCGTCCGTTTAAAATGCGTGGCATCCGGCCATCTAAGTTCTGATGGGCGTGAGATACTCATTTGATGCAAATGACCCGCCGATCACAACAACTGCTCCACTTAATAAGCGGTGGGTTGAGGCAACGCACTTCGTAACACCCTCTCCTAGATGATAATCATTATCACGATCCTCTTGCACGTTAACGACAGCGCTTAACTGGTTGGAAATTTTCGATTTAATGCATGTCTATTCGGCTTAACATCGATGTCTGTTCATTATAAGACTTTGGAATTTTAGTCCTAGTACGAAAAATTAATTTTCAGCTGAATATATTGCTTTACGTTTATGTTGAAATATTTGAGAACTATATCAGCAGGGATGGACCTATTTTGCATCCTGGAGCAAAAAACAGCTTTGCGGCCCTCTGAAATTGGTTATTTCCCCATTTTCCCAGTGTTCGTGGACACTCTGATGCCCCGCAGATTTACACTGTTACCCGAGAATGACTATAAACGACTTTTTCATAGTAAAAAACATCCTCTTGACATAGTAGGAAGCGGGGCATTTGTTGAAATCCCCTTTGTCTTAAGGGCTCAACGTCATAATATCAAAGACACCCTGTCTTGAGCAGTTTTAAGTTATTATACGTAAAATTTCGGGTCCTGGGAAATGTTTGGGGTCCTATAACTCCCGGTTTAATATATTTTGTGGGGGGGGGGGAGGAAGGGAATCTGCAATAATCCATACATTATTACAGAATACAAAGGAATGCTGAAAAATATTCGTGCAGAAAAATACAAGCACACAATTGAATGTAAAATAATAAAAAAAATTTCAATCGAAAATTTCGAATTGATGAAAATTTAGAACCCCTTAATTGCCCCCCCCCCCCTTGTCTTCCCTCTAGTACCAGCAATGAGCTCAGGCACTGGTTTTAATTACTACAAAAAATATCGGTACATAATTTTACTCCTATTGCTGTGTGTGCAGGTGCCTCTTCCCAAAGCACGAGGCCCGGTGCAACCATACTTGTCACACAACCCTTAGGGCCGATCTGTATCGGTGTCCAAAGTGACTTTCGCACTGAAATGAATTGCCAGGTAATCCTCAAAGTCTTTTAGCAAAATTTCATTGGGCTTCATCGTCATTTTTTGTCAGTGGAGCAGAACTAAGCCATACCCAACATCATTCTACGACACTGTCACAGACTGTTATTAACGCTCATATCATATATGTGTGTCTTATAGGTAATTGCCACATTCGTTGGTGTGTATGTGTGGTTCCGTCGAAAGAAATGAATTCATGTGCATGGTCGTGCGTGCCACTTGGAAAAATTTATATTCAGGTCGTACTTATCTCGAAACGAAACTGTCAACTTGTTTCGTGTATTTCGTCGAAAATCTCTGTCCTATTTTCGTCTCCGAGGTCAGAGGCCCACCTTCAAGATGAATCTCTGAGGTCTAGGGTCAACTTTTGGATGCGATTTTGGTGTCATATGTGTGACAAATAATCTCGTTGGGGAATCTGTTTTACGGGTTTCTTTTTACTTTGTCAGGTGACGATTCCCGTAATCCCTTAAGTACATTTTGTTTCATGAAAAGTGTGTCATCAATGACTGTGAAAAATACAAAACGATGCGATGGTTTCTGATCCAGCGTTCTTCAATCTTTTTTTACAGCTGCGAACGGGTGAAAGCAGTTGAACAATTCAAATGGTGAATATATAAATAAGAGGAAATAATGAATAAAAAGAAGAAATGACAAATGAACAGGAGAAATGATGAATAAATAGGAGAAATTAATGAAAAGGGGAAATGATAGTAAGCAGGAGCAATAAATAGAAAGGAGAAATGATGAATAAATGATGGAAATGATGAATTAAGAAGAGAAATGAATAAACAGGAGAAATAGTTTGCGCATCGACAAAAAACTAAATAAATGCTAGAAATAGTTTAAGAATGTGCAAAAAATAAATGCCGTAAACAAAAGAAATAATTTGAAGACTGGCAATTGTTTTTTTCAAGTTTGAGTTTTCAGCAAAAAAAAATTAAATATACATTTTAGGCACCTGCAAAAAAGTTAACGAATAGGAGAAATATAATTTGCGGACCGGTAATAAGTAAATGATAGAAATAATTCACAAATCTGCTGACACCTAATACAGAAATAAAAATGTAGAGTCTGTTAACAGATACGTCTCTTTAATAGCAACAATGTTAATAATAATACAGTTTAATAAATCAGAAGATATGTAGGGGCTATATGAACTCGCCGAAAGTTTCATAGACCGACAGGAAATTTTCACGGAACAGGGATCGAAGAACGCTGGTTTAGATGCAACACTTTAATAAGGTTGTGGTCGTATATATTTCGGTAGTTATATATTAAAAATATTCCGTTTATTTTTACTACCTCGAACGATGTTACCAAAACTGTAACATTTCCTCTAACCGGGTTTAATTGCAAATATAACGGGTTTTTTTTAATCTTATGCACATTCCACTCAAGCGATTACTAGTAATTAAACGAATATCTAGTTCGTATAAGCATGATATCTACAAGTGTTTTTTTTCGTCTTTCATTAATTGCTCATATAGAGGCATGTACAACAAGTTTCATTGTACTTACCCATGTATGGGGCAAGTATCACCGAAATTCAGTGAAGCACAGAGAAAGAAAGTTATACGAGGAAGTTTATGAAGAGTTTTTTGAATCCGCAGACCACGGATTACGTTCACATGCGGAAGTGAAAATTTGCCAATTTGAGAAAGTGATAATGAAGCGAAAAGTGGTCAAGCAGAATGGACTCGCTCTTGTTGTGTTGGGAACGTGTGTATCGCTCTTTTTCTTTCCCCCTTAGAGAGTACTCCATTTTTTTTTAAAAAAACTTTTAAGGAACGTTTCTTTCATCGGCTGTCGTTATTGTTCTGCGGCACACAATTAAAAACCATCAGGGCGTGGAAGTAGTTCGTCGGTCACCGCATCCGCCGGCCCGTAACAAAGTCCGAAGTTTATGGCAGGTTGGTGATATCAAGTTTCTTTAATGATACTTTCATCATAATATGAGGAAAGACCTATACGAAACAATTTGTTTTCTGTTTATGAGGGTTATGAACGCACTATTGACTTCAATTTCGGGAACACAGGTGATAGTTTGGATGAACGAGATAAAATAGCCCATACCTTTTCCATAATTTTTTATTTATCATCATTTTGAGGATTCTCCAAATCATCCTCGGTCAATTGGTCAACTTATCGATCGTAACAAAATGATAGGCTAATGAACGGTTTTGATATACATGTTGAATATGTTATATTCAACATGTAAATCGGTATTGGCACCTAAAGTTTTCTGTGTGTGATTTCTAAATCAAACAAAATCTTTTTTTTTTTATTAGGCTACAAGACAGTGTCTTTAACAGAAAGGAGAAGTAAGTCAGAGAAGTAAGGGAAGTAAAAAGTGCTAGGGATGTCGAAAAACCTTAGTTTAGATCGTTTCTCTTGAGAAAAAAAAATCATTCTTGGCTCCTAGGAAATTTGGCTGGTGCCTAAATTTCTTTTGTCGATTTGTCAAGCCCTGCTGCTATAGACATTAAGTGTCATTCAAGTGGCCGGTAAACGCTTTCAGTTGGTTTGTCTTAAATATTTGAGTGGATATCTTCACACGATTCTCAAAATGTTGACGCCTAACACTCATCCAAACACATACGGTGACACCTCTCTAAGATGGTGCTTATCAATCGTGACCATTTACCGTTATCCGGAATGATGCTGGAAGTGCGATTGAATCAGATAAGTCAAAAATGTATGTATTTTGAATTAAATATTCAAATTCATTTCAATCTCACATTGTCTAGCTTCCATATAGTTTGGGCAAACGTTGATCATGATTTGTCTATGATCAGAGACGTATTTACAGACGGAGACGGGCTTAGCGGGCTTTATCCCAGGGCGGCGGTCAATTCGGTGAGGTAGCCAGTTTGAGTAAAGAATGGTCAAGAAAATTAGACTAAAACAGGAGAAGAGCGGTAAAATTTGTGTAGCCCAAAGGCGACAAAAACCATGACGCTTTCGATGAGATTAGTCAAGAACAAGATGCTCTAGCAGAGCTTGGCAATATCCACATGTCAGGTCGACGTTGAACCAGGACTAAAAAGTTGGTACTAGTGCCTAACTACTTACGAAATTGAAATCTTCGTTCATACAACAAAATTTTTTATGAATTTATGTTAGCTCGTCTGCCAACGTGGAGAAGGGTTCCAAGTCATGGGGAAACAGGGATTATTTTGGCTTCTAAGATTTTATACCGATTTATCAAACCCTGTTCTACATTCGCTCAATTGACAAACCAAACGTTTCACGACTCTCTCCTTCCACGGTTGCCTCACATAAAAGTGAGTTCGGAATGAAAATTGACATAAAATTAATGTTCTGAGAATGTTTATTTAATCAGTGTTATAGGCGGTCCAACGAAATGCTAAATAATGTATTTTTTACCAGACAGTGAATACTATTTAATTACATAATTAAATAATATTTAATTTTTTGTTATATGTCTATGCATCCGACTTTCGAGCATAACTGACCGCGAAGCGAGGATGGCCGTCAAATAGAATGGACTATTTATGGAGGTTGCGCTGTAGAATTGATCCTTCTTTCGAATCTGTCTTTGCGCCAACTTTTACTCAGCAACAAATTAGAAACGCGAATAAATCTGAATTAGATCGAAAGTAAAACAAAAACATCTATTTATACATGACTAAAATTTCTTTTCGTTTCGTAAACAAGAAACGTATTCTTTGCACAACGCTGCTGCGACACCCGAATCCCTATTATAGAATGTCATTTGAAACTGCGTTGTCTTAAAGAGTTAAGGGGGGAAAGGAATGGCTAAGAGACAGAGAGAAAGAGCGCACCTTATTCATAAACACCTATAAGGACAAACTTGCATTTGACTCTCAATATTTATTCGGGGTATGGTTAAGGTCGTGCGGCACGAAATGTGATAAGCTCGAGGGTTAAATATCCAGAATTAACAACCACCTCTACTTCTTGTTTTCATCCTCATGAATACGGATGAGTTTCTCTTCCGAGGAATCGCGCCTCGTACGGAAGCTGACTCTCGCTAACATCGGATAATTTGAAGGTTGGACACGACGAGACCAGACTAAATTGGTCAACGTCGTTATTCTAGATGACGATAACTGCAATGCAATGCTATGAATCTGCGGGTATATCTCACGGCCCACGCAGGTTAACGCTAAAAATTAGAACACGTTTAAAGTAGTCATGTTATCTAGACTTATGTGTGCGTGCGTGCGGTATTTTTAAACGTGGGTGCAATGGGATAGTGTGGGCTGAGAGCATGTCTGACCAGTTCCGAAGTCACGAAAAGGGTTGAGATAATGAGCGAAATCATGAGAAAGTGACCGTTTGAATTTTGAATAGAGCAAGTAAAAACGTTCAAACACAATCAGGTTTGTACATATAAGGCTACATTCGTTATTTTCATCGTTATCACACTCATTTGTGAGAACTGAAGCCAGTGATTTGAAGGCTGATCAAAGAGCTACTACACACGATTTTTGTTGCCACAAAAACAGATGTTCAATTCTTCCCACTAAACAGGAACGTTGTCTGTATTGCTTGATTAAACAGCATAACTATAGGTAGCAAAAATTTGAATAGTTGGTAAAACTTTATTGTTTACACCACTCCCCAACATCTAATGGGACGTTCGACTTGTGTGTTCGAACCGCGTTGATGACCCAGTGGTGGTCGACTAAATTTGGTTTTCTATGGTTTTCCAACGTCGAGGCTCGAATACGAGTAGGTGTTTCATATAAAACAGTCTCTCTGGAGAGGGCTCTGGCAGATCTTCACAACATGATTTTTACATAACATGGAAATTCAGGCATTCTACATTTCCACTTCAAAGAATGGGAAAAAGCTAGCAGTACACACCAGTATAACACGAAGAGAAGCATAACTTAAACAACATAAATATGTTGAGGCCATTAATGTTCACACACTCCACACATTCCGGCATGTACCGATTCGTTAGAAATTATGAAAAATAATGTGTACGATGTGTATATACGTTTTAAGTGAGTGGTCGCATGGGTTTGAGTTTTCATAAGAGGCAAAAAAAACTTTTTTTTTTTATTTAATCCTTAAAATGCTCACGTTTTTTATTTTATGTTCGAAATTCAAAAAATAAGTGAGGAAGTTTTATTTTATAATAAAAGATACATAAATGTGTTGGAGTTATAAGTAACATTTTTATGCATCCACCATTTCTCCCCCCAAAGTAGAGCAACATCAGAAATTTATACGTGTAAAAAGCAAAAACTCTGGAAAACAAAAGACTTTTGTTTCAATAATAGCCTACCATTTCTCCTGAAGATGTCAACTGCCAGTGACTCATTCTCCTGAGGACAACAGAAAAAATTTCATGTTTCTAAGTGCAATATTCGCTAAGATATAAAATAGTTAAACAGTTATAAAACAACAGCTAAAACTAACGGACAAAACTCCTTTCCCCTCATTTACGCTGTTGTGTTCCAACTTTTCTCAAATTTTGCATTCAATTACCTCAGCGGATATTGCAGTTAAAAAAACATAGGATTTATTTCGTTGGACTCAGGAGAGACCACTGCAACCGTTTTTAAATTGAAAATTAGAGAACAGGGGTGGGGCCCATATAAAAATTTAGATGTTTTATCTTTATTTTGCGACACATTGTATTTTCGCTATCAAAATCGAAACAGTAATTTTTGAAGCTTTCAGCGTTTTTCAAGTTGAAACTATACCACTACGATGGACGGTTGATGAAATAAAGTCCGCATTAGCATTTGCAGGACACCCTGTATAAAAGTACGCAATTGAGAGTTGAATTAATCAAAAATTTTCTCCCGTGTGTGATGCACCGCATTGCTTATTCGGAATACGTGACAGTAACTTCGCAACTTGGATGTACTGAATTCCCGCCGATTCAACTCAATCACGCCAATATCGTACAGTTACCCGGCTGTGACGTCAACAGTGATCTATATAACGTATACGTATAGAAAGAGTCACCTTGCACCTGGCCTCTTTTGGGGGGAATCGTACCTATTTTTTGCCTCTCATATTGTGCTGGGGGCAAGAATTGTAATAGGGATGCGAAATTGATGCTCACATGAGAAAGGAAAAGAAATCGGGTGAGTATTCTATGCTCAGTGTACAAATGGAAAGATAGAAAGAAAAAGTGTGCTGAAAAAATGCTACCTGATCTTCCGAGATGGATGACGTATCACTGGAAATGACAGTTTGACCATCTTTGTAATTAGTGCATCAGTTTCGAACCCCATCTGAACCTCCATTTCGACGAAAATAAATAAGATCCAATCAGGGACATTGCGAGACATCTTTTCGGTGTACCCTACCCCCTCCGGCGTATACGCTGCGAAAAACTGCAGATTTGCACATATATACCATGCGTAATATAGGGTATCCAAGGTAAAAATATTTCGAAGCGATGGCTTGTGGCCCTACCATTACTACTTAACCGTACATGCACACTCGCAGACTTCTCCTCTGCGAGAGTTTCTCACGAATTCACGAATTGCTACACGCTGGAACGTGTGATTTGTGTGCATGTGTGCCTCTGATTTATGTTGTCGGAGTTATGTGTGTTTTGTGTTGTACTAGTGCTGTCACCTATCATTCATATTTTCATGTTTAAATGGTAGATGTCCGAATTTTCGTATTATGTAATAGCCTATACTGGTGCTATCAATAGGAACTGCACCAAGTTTTGTACCAAAACTGAGCATGTGTACTATCGACAGATGGCTTGAGACACTTTTTACAGCGGTCGAGTGCTGACTGCTAGTCACCACCACAACGTAAGGTTCAGCGCATACTTTGTCCGCAAAAGAGGAGACAGACCTTCAACACGAGACTTATATGACATAAAAAATTCACACATCGGGCGATTTCGCTTTTAAATATTGTAAGATAGATTTCAACACCAGAGTAGAACACGAAGCAAGTATAACTCTGACAACATAAATGCGTTAGGGCTACACACATACGTTCCAGCATTTACCAGAGGATTGTTTACGAGATGCAAGTACGATTTTAGAAATTTTACGTAAAACCTGGGTAGAACGTGGAGCTCTCCATATCTGTATCAATAGATATTTCTACAGCAGGTGATTTAATAGCACCTCTAATTCTACTCAACACTTGACAAGAGTGCAGGAATCGCATAGACATCGGCAGCATGGGCGGAGATGGGGGGGGGCATTGTTCTCCCCCCCCCCCAGCATCAAAAGTGGAGTGGACAGATCTAATGTATATGTGTGTATATGAATTGACATCATCATCATCGTCGTGCCCCCCTCAGCAATAATGACCTTGCTCCCCCCCAGACTTCCAAGTCTATCGCCGCCTATGATCGGCAGGGTCACTAATCACAAAGATTTTTTTTTTGGTAGAAACAGCACATAATTTACTTTCATAAATAAGCAATCGGTGCCATATTTACATCTAATATTTCGATGAATTTACTAAATTCTAGCTGCTTCACGCAGTAGGGCAAGTTAGGTCTCGGTTTCACCTTGCTCGATCAAATCCATTGGTGCTGAGTTCATTATAACACAGCGTTTCCTACCGGTGATTGATCATCGCCGATATTTTCGATAGATTAAATAAACTATACGCATTTATAGGCCAAATATATACCCGATACGCCGTAACAACCCGGAAGCAAAGCCGAGAATCCCATCAACTATTTACCGGAAAAAACGCTTTCGACACTGAATATACACCTCTGTTCCAGTCGTTGGTATTTGACAATGGCGACGGAAGAAAAATCGAAAATAATAATACAAATAGGAAAAAAAGGGCTAACGGATAGCGGGTCAAATTCCACGCTATCCACGAATTACTTGAATGGATGGCTATCGGAGGTACCGTATACGTAAGCAAGGTGTACTTTCATCTCGGCGATGGAGAAAAGGGAAACTGCCTATCATCCGCGGCGATCTCTGGCGATTTTTTGAGATCGTCCACCTTGTTATATAATATGCGCGTTACCCCGAAGGAGAAGAAAAGAGATTCGCGTTCCCCCACTTCTTCCTCATTATACACATTAACTAGCCTAATTAGAGCTTCTGATCGATATGTTCCGGAAACGCTCGCTCTGGCGTCATTACTACTCAGTTGGGGTGATAGGAAAAGCCATTGTACCAATAGGGCAAATATATCGAACGTAACATTTTTTTTTTTACTGAATTGAAAGCATTTCGTTTGTTACAGACTAATTAGAATGGTTAATTCACCGAAAATGAAATTCTATGCTCGACATTTAATTACAGGAATCGAAAACGTAATTTCCTTTTCCCGCATGAGAAATGTATTGTTTTACATCTTTGTCTTTTACGAAAGAAGTAGGAGTAACCCGAAAAATTTTAATATGTCGTAACCTGAATATCTAGACCAGTGGTTCCCAATGGGGGGGGGGCGCCTGGGCCTCCAGGGGTCCACGACCCAGTTGTAGAATTATTAAAAAATTAATGCCAAGTTCAGAAAATAATAGTAATTTTTATTTAAAAAAAATAAAAATAAAAGTTATGATTAAATTTAACATTTTAAGCAGATTTTGAAATTTCTCTGATCCGCGTTATAACTTCCACAGTAGAAATCACTAAAATCTTTTGCATAATTCCGCCTGTTTTCAAGAATAATATTTTCCCGATTTTGTGCAGCCTAGTACTTCACCTCCTCCCCCAGCATCGAGAATAATAATAATGAATAAACAAGGAAGGGAATTATTCTATGTGTCTTTTTTTTCGTTACCATACGCACGTTCATTGATCATTTTTGTCGCACCCCGGTCATTTTCTGCACACGAGGGCTAATTAAACCGGGACCTACAATTTATTGCCGATTCCGAACTGGCGTTCCCAGGTAGTCACCCTTGCAAGTACTAACCGCGCCCGATGTTGCTTAACTTCGGGGATCGGACGAAAACCAGTGTTTTCAACATGGTATGGCCGTAGGCCGAAAATTGAGCAGGGTATTAGAACTGATCTGGTCAAACAGGGACGTCTGGTCATCCTATCAGGGGGTCTGAATGCCATAACTCTGCTAGAGAGGACTTATTTCGTTACCGAAATCTCAATCGAAACGTGCGTTCGAATGGTGCAGTGGTAAGCACCATCGTGGCGGCTACTGTCAGGTCCGCGGGTGGGTTCCCGGGAAGAACATAGGTAACATGTGCTTTGCCTACCGAACCTAAGGTAACCAATTATTTATTCACTCTGTCCATAATTTTTTTTACTGCGTCCTGTGTTTGTGAAAATGCTCTTTATTTTTTAGAAAGTGTTTTTGTGGGAATCGAAACAAACTAGTTCATTGGTTAAAAAGATTGTTTAACCTATTCAACTTATCCGGGGTTCCACCGAGCCCTCTTAGGGAGAAAACTCTGTCTAGTGACTGAGTTCTGGTGCTCATTCAGAGCCCATTGGGGATCCTTAGAGCGGTTTCCTGAGGACACTGAGCGTGGATGAGGAAACAACTTATTGTTTTTACGTTAATATGAGCTTAATATTATTCGATAAAGGGGTCTGTAGCCTTCATCTTATTAATGGGGGGGGGGAGGAGTCGATCGCTTCCGCCTTATTGGCACAAAGAAGGTTCCATGGAACACAAAAGGTAAAGAGATCAAGAAATGAATTTTGTATAGAATAAATGAAATTTCAAACTCGTATAGTTTCGTTAATTTGTATTTTGTGAAGGGTCCAGAAAACGGACCCAAATTTCGGCGAGACAGATCGACCTATGTAATAAATTAATATCGTTCGAGCATTCAATGAAAAATACAAAGTTCACGTATTTTCGACATAAAGTTTTGAAACTCGCTTGAGATCGAGGATCATGTGAATTTTTCGATGAGATTAAAGTGATTCATATGCAGTTCACACGAAGATAGTACATGGACGGGTGGTATGGCTCATGGCGATATAAGCTTAAATATTACGTGCATGCAACACCATGCATTCAAAGTATGCTATATCACCAGGCTCGAAGAAAGAAAAGGTTTTTTTTAGAAACTAGGGTAAAGAACAAAGTGATCGACGAGATTCTGCAGGTCGCTGAAATTTCTTCCACTGAGGCATTTTCTTATTTAGGAAAAATAAAATTCAAAAGGATGGGAAGGACAATTCGAGTTTGCAAAGCATTCAGCAGCTTAAAGATTATAAGAGATTCTCCACACGATAAAGACAAGCAGGATCTCATGGGAAAGATAGTACGGGAACTGTGCAATCAATGATATGAATGTCAGTGGCGTACCGATCGATCGTTTTTTTTTTGTCTATGTATCCCATAAAATTGGGACAGCGCCCAAATTTTTTGTGTGGTTTTCCTCCGTAGAACGATGCTGCAAATGCAAAAGACAGCATATTAAATATATTCGGTGTAAAAATGTTCGGAAATTCAGTAAACACTGTGTTTATCATCAAAGAAACACATGAAACATGTGCTTATAAATATACGTCTCTGCCCCGTATCATTGCGATCGAAATTACCTCACGCTCATCACGATTCTTCTTTCTCTTTCACCCAAACTTGAAAAAACATGCGTGATATATTCGTCGTAATTTATTAGAATATGTTATTTATATATATAACAGAGAAAAACACGTGTGACCGTGTACAGCTGTGTCTGATTACCCAGTGATAATGCTTCTTCGTACAAAAATAGAGTTACACATTTTCAATGCTTATCTCTTCGGAAGAGAACGTTGAAGCTCTTCTGTTTACTTACTCCAGAATTTTCTGTATTAAAAATATATTCCTCCTCCCACCCTTTTATTTCCCACAAACCCCCTACTCCCGCCTCACGAAAATTGGATGCAAAAACAGCTTAAATTTTGTGTAAAAGATGAAAAACCATGTCAAAGTCTTATTTTATTTCTTCTTTGGAAGAGATCCGATGAATTGTTTTTTTTTTAACATTTTATACTTTACGATAACCATTTCCACGTGTTTATTTTGTTGATTTTTTTTCAAGGGGAATTTTTTTTTAAATCATAGAATTCAATATTATATCGTCCCGACCTTCTTTTCATTTTGGCAGGCGTATGTTTCAGTAGCCTGCCATGGCTTTTCGTGGTATTGAAATAAGCAACACGAGGAAAGTTAAAAATTTATCGAGTTCTTCAAAATGGGTTTTATTGTAATCTTGGATTAAATAGTGTAGGCCTATTTTGAATATTTATAAAGATCGTTCAATACAACTAATCAAAACTGGAATTTTAGGCATTTTATGGTAACACATTCACCATACTCACTAGACACATGCGCCATCTCACTTACACTTATTTACTGAAGCGATTTTGTCAAAATCCAGATACATGATCCCCCCCCCCCAATCAGCTGAAATTCTACAAGGACGGCATTTTAAAAACGGGGTTGGAAATGTTTTGAACCTGGTGTGTGAGCTGTGCTGTCGTAAAGTAGGGCTCCTGGATCTCTTGAAATACAGTTCTGGTTAAAAATTTCGAAAGTAAACGTGTCTCGCCAAGTCGGGGGGGGGGGGGGGACTCAGAAAAATAATTTTGCTCGGGGAGGGGAATTTCGATTTCTGAATAAATCTGAGAGTGTTCGAACCTTTGAGGGAGATATATAAGTAAACCTTCATACCTCCTCTAAGGTTCGGACCCGCGCAATAAATCGCTGGGGGGGGGCTCAAACACCCCCAGCATTCCCAGCTCCGACGTCACTGTTCGAAAAATAAAAGCAAAGTGATGAATTTCTCCTTCGAACAAAACTTACAGGGAAATCGTAATAGTCTTGTCTTTCAAAAGTTCTGTGAGTGTAATATCTGGGTCTCTGTTTACTTCTTTGCAATGTCCTTCATCTCCCTTTCAGTGACTATTATAAAATCTGGTATAAAATATGACATTATAAAGGATATAAAAATAAAATATTTTCCGTGTTTATTGTAAAGTCATGAATTGTTTCAAGGAATTCGTGGTAAATGACATCTTTCATGTACGACTCTACACTAGAATTGTCTCAGTTGAAGTCCCTAATGATCCGGAATAGCCTAATGGGCGGTGAGAGTTTCATCCTTTAAGCTCCATTATTGCTCTATTCGGGTTTACTATGCCTAATATCCGTGAGGATTACACTCAGCTGTACAAATTGGATCATGATTTAGGAACTTGACAGGGTACTATATCATATTACCCTAGATTTAACGGACCATGCCATAAAAATATATACGCAGGAAATAACTGCAGCATTACCGAAACCTTTGCAACGAGAAAACAAAAATGTAAGTTAGTCGGGGTCAGTGGGTAGTGGACAAAGAAATAAAAAAATTCACACAATTACTTCGGATGCATTGAGAAGCGACCAATGAAAGAGCGGAAACGAAGGAGTTCGTGACATTTGTCAGCTGCTGAATGCAATTCAAAATGGAGCAAAATGGTTTATGTTAGGGTCCAGCTGGCCGGATTCTTTATGTGTGTGTATATATGTGAGTGTGACGTCATTGAAGGTTTGATGATCGGTTTGGTGAATGCGTCAACACACATCTTTTTTTCTGGGGAAAAAAGTCTGTGGCGTTTTTATGACGGAAATCGATATTTTTGCACGAATAGGCGGATATGAAAAAGTATGCATTATTTATATATATGGGAGTTTCAACAATCATCTTGATAGCAGTGCGAATGCCACAGACTATTCACTGCTATCACCATATATCAAACATACAAAACAAAATTTTCCCTTGATATGGATCAAAATATTGTTTCCGTGTGTTTTCTTCAGCTACGAATATAACAACATTTCCTTATTTTCCTCCTATTTGTTAGATTTTATCGATGAAATCATTCGTTCGTATTTTTCTTTGACTTATTGCATGCAAAGTAAAATCATAATAATAAATTTTTAGAGCTGACGTTGCATTCGTTGTTATTTTCGTTGCGGGAAACGTACTGTACAGTAGGATCCCAATTATCGGAGCCTCGATTAACCGAGTTTCGTGATATCCGAGAGGTACTTGTTATCACAAAAATTCATTTTCAAAAAATTCGGTGCAGGTTAAAACGACATGCTAAATGCCTAGCATCACGTAAAAGTCGTTCAAAGAATGCCGTCGTGTGTAAAAGAGTTGTCTAAGGAATCATGGTTCACTAGTCATTTGCAGTGCTAGATGTTAGTTATGCACCCTATATAATAGTCTTCCGTTAAAATAATAGAATACCCCTACCAAAATTGTTTTGGACGAGTCTAGGTACGCAGAAGTTCATTTAGCTTTTGCTAATATCATCATTTACTTTAAGGCATAATATATAGCGTATTTCCCCCGAAAATAAGTTCTAGCATGATTTTTCATTATACTCCTAATATAAGCCTTAGCTAAAATTGTCTACACCGGGTTGTGAAGGTTTCATTCTTAAAAGGGGCGATATCGCGGCCTTTTGGGAAACGTACCGGAATTATCGAGGGGGGGGGGGTTTATAAAAGCTACAGATACAACATGAGATCTTATGGGTTGGCTTAGTCACAGGGGCGGACGAGAATTCAATTTTTGCAAAAGGTCAATTAGAAAAATAAATTTACAACAATCTTGACAAGACTAACATCTTGAGCACATTTCTTGTTTTGCACCCTGATGTTTCCTGAATCATTCTAGAGTGTCCGATGACAGAAGAAATTTAAAGGCTATTTTCTGAAGCATCGTATAAAATTCTAGAAATATTTTAAACTGCAGTCTAAATTTTCCAAACTAAATTGTCTTACGTGGCAATATTTCACGTAAGTTTAAAAAATTCATTTTATTGCACAATACCAGGGCTGGAAAAATCTCAGGCTCCAGGTTGCCATGGCGACCAAAAAAATTGTATTGGCGCCTAAAATTCCATCTGTAGTTATTAAGTGGCAAGCTGAGAGTAGCACAGCATGTTTGGAATTTATAGCATCATATATCTGTCAACATGAAAGAGGGTCACTGTGGCTTACTACTACTAAACCAGACATGCACCTCGTCCATATTCGTCTGCGGAACTTCTAACGAATTGGTACATGTTGGAATGTGTGCGTACGCATAGTGAACCTTCCGTGAAGTTTGCTTCCGTATAATGCTTGTTATGTGTAGTGCTGCACACGCACACACACATCTGCAATCAATTTTTTTTTAAACTATGGTCACTGTGTCCTGAGGAAAGTCCAAAGAAGCAATACTTTGGACCCTTTTCTTCGGGTAAAATTTGTTTTGGCGTCAATTTTTTTTTTTTTTTTTGGCGTAGATTGTTTTGGGATTTGTCTACCCTGCACTATACAATAACACAAATAACTTTTGTGTAAATGTAATTCGCGACATTTATAGCTTTATTTATTACATTTAACGCCGAAATTCTGTAAGGGCCGGATAATTATAGATCAGCCCAGTTCATATTAGCTGGTATAATCGGGGTCCTACTGCACTTACGGCAGAAACTATTAGTCACTTAAACATTGTGATACGATCTTTTCACTGTATAAACCAACATTTTACATCTTGGGTGACATGCGGTTTGGAAAATAGCAAATTAAAAATAAATAGAATATGAAAAGGAAATAGAGGAAAATTCAAATTTATCATTTCCGAAATATGTTTAGAATCTTAAATAGATTGCCTTTAACCAGAATTCACTGTTTTGCACCGAAATTAAACTTTAGAACCTTTGAAAATACGTATGTGTTTTTTTTAGTGCGTTTGATTTACATATTCAGAATATACCAGATGGTTGAAGTTGGTTCATAAAAGGGAAGAGAAGTTTTCCGGTAAAGCGAAATGAGTTTCCTTGGAGGAAGAAGTCTTTCCTCAGCCTTATATAATAAGCCGGATCTCTTAGCTATGAATATCTACTGTACCTGGTGCTGGATATAGTGTCGAGTATGGATGTGAAGACATGAAAAGACCCTGTTCTCTAGCAGAGGGGAAGCCACCTATGAGAGGGGGAATAAAGACTGGTCCAAATAGAGGGGGAATTTTTTTTTTAGTCCTTCATTTGTATTATTAGTGCTCCCGATCTTTTTTTTTTTGTACATGAATAAGAGTGAGGAAGTAGAAATATTTGGCGTCACATATTTTTCGTGCCGTAGGCAACAATAAAAATTTCCCGATCTACATTCGCTTAGAAAGTTCAAAAACTATATAGTGTATCTGTTACGGTGAAGGGATAAATTAATATGCAAGATTCCCGAGCATTTTGGTAAGTTTGTTAAATTTTCTTAAATTAATCACTTGCACCGGCGATTATGCGTAATACCCGGGAGTGGCATCGTTTGAATAAATCATACTGTATGATATACTATACAATGATAATTCATACATGTATTGTATCATTATATCTGGGTTGGATCGTAAAAGTTGTTATCATTATATCCGGGTTCGACTATATGTTCATCATCATCACACATACCAGAAATCATTTCGGATTTTTTTTGTATTCATCAGATTCACCAATTGCACTCTAGGGCAGTAGTTCTCAACATTTCTTGACTCTTGGAGCCCTTTTCAGTATATAATTTCTATGGTGGAGCCCTGTTTGACTCGAGCCCTTTTTCGTACATAATGTTTATGGCAGAACCTTGTATTGTAGGCCTCTCTTATTTATCTGTCAGATTTACTGATTCAGTTTATTTTCCTCGAGTCGCCGCGGAGCCCCTGCGAGGTGCACACAGAGTACTTGGGGCTCTGCGGAGCACCGGTTGAGAACCGCTGCTCTACTGTATTATGCATAACCACAGATAAATGCGATAAATTTCAAGCATTTATCAAATATACCGATACACGTGGTCATTATGCATAATCGCTGGCAAAAGTGATAATGTTTTCATTTTCAGGATACATAAAATTTACCAACGACGTATGAGTATTATGCATAATGTCCGGTAAAAGTGATAACCTTATCAAACATACCAATACGATTGGTAACTATGCATAGTAACCAATTACATTTACCATAACATGTCCATTTCAAATAAGATCACGAGGTTAGGATCTTAATTTCTTGAAAATTCGAAAACTCACTATAGTTTTCAGTACAGAACTTTGTGTTGAATATTTATAGACATAAGCTCAAATAATTTTAACTGAAGTTTATACATACAGTATAAAAAATAGTGCATGCGATATATAGGTGTGTGGCCAATACATTTTATTTCATTGAATAAAATAAAAAATACTGATGAGCATCTATTATGTAAATCTACTGAGGTGAGATAAAATGGAATAATTAGGAATCTGACAACACTTGGAGAGAACTGGACATTCGAACTGAACACCACTCGAACGCGAATACACGCGAAAAATATCGCTAGTTAATTGATTAATCTTAAAGGAGATGTTTTTTTTAGCAACAAATAATGCGAAAACGAAACTTAATACGCGTTTTCACCTATCAATCAATAATTAAAAAGTAGCTTCAAGTGCTAACGATATTTATTAGTCGGGAAAATCAGAATTACATGAAAATACAATTAGTACGATAAAAACTCTGATTTCTAATTATGAAAGAATTCTATTTCTCGGTGCTGATGATGTGAGGAAGAAAAAGAAACTACAAACTGTTTCCTTTTTCCTATTGTTTACGGTATCGTATCTTTCAGAAGGTTGCATACACTGAAGGGCTTTACTTTTTCTTGAAACATGCTCGTAGATAACATTCAAGAATACAAGTATACTTCAGTAACTTATTACACAATGACTATCGATAAGAGTTTCTTAAAAACTGTCACCATGTCTTCTGCATTTGTCATTTTTATTTGTTCATAGCTGTCTCCTGCGCACTCGTTTTTTGATAGTAATTTTTGTTTAGAAAATATAAAAGTGTGAATATATTTGATTTATAACTTTTTCAACGAACTCTAGATTTGTCTTGTTTCATGGAATGAAAACCTCACTACTGCTACTTGATCATATATATGTACCTCGCAAACATTCCTCTTACGGAATTTCTAACGGACTGGTACGTACCGGGATGTGTGTTGAGATTTGAGTGTACGTGTTGTGAACCTAAACGTGAAGATTGCTTCTGTGTAATGCTTGTTATGTGTAGTGCTGCCATCTGCAATTTTTCTAACTATGAGTGTAGTGCATTGACTGAACAATTGTATCGTTGTAGGCCTGTTGCTCTCTGTGGGCGAGACTTTTTTAACGGGGAGATTGGCTCCCATTGTTCTAGTTGTGCTTCCATCTGATTTCTATGCATATTTTGAAATGAAAATAGCAGATGCTCGAATGTTTGTATTATAATAGCACTGCGTTGAAGGTCAGCCTGCTCTCAGCGGAGAGACTTTTCCAAATGGGAACCTCACTGATATTTTATACATGCACTGTGCAGTGTGTACCCAGGGCTTCAGAATTCGGGGGTTGGGGGGGGGGAATAGGTGCTTGCAAAATTTCATAGGAGTGAAGCATGGTTTTCTTTTGGAAAAAAAAGTCCTAAGTTACTATTATTTTGTTTGGTTTTTCCAAGACATCAACTGCGCCCACCCCTTCCCATGTCGCAAGAAAAACACTGCCATGGAAATTGTATACTGTATATTTGTTATCCTTAAACCTTATTTAAGATTAACACAGTAACACATTAAGTTTCGGGGCGAATATTTTTTTTATAGTAGCCATGGAGCCTAGTGCCGGAGATCTGTCATACCTTGGTGTGCTTATGTTCATTATGACCGGGAAAAGAAAAGATATAAACTATAAGATATAAAAAGATTTAAATAAGAGAAACAAAAATAAGTAAAACAGAAAACTAACTTATATGAGCCGGCAAAAAAATTAATACATAAAATAAATGGGAGAAATAATAAATAATCTTTAATAATTTTTTATAATTTTTTATATCTTTAATAATCTTTAATTTATAAATAATCTTCTAATCTTTTTCTTCTAATAATTAATACTGAACGGGACAAATAAAGTTTGTGCGGCCACAGGCAATTCCTAATTATAAAGCGTTTAATAATATAGTAATAATATAGATATTACGATAAATCCCTCGACAACGATATTTTTCTCCAAGTTTTATTCGGAAATATCTATACTCTAATGTTGAACTGCTGCCTCTCGATATAACGATAAAACGTCTATAACGTTGTTTTCTTGGTGCGCAGAGTATCGCTATATCGAGGTTTCACCATATTTCAATATTAGAATATTTTTTTTTCGGTCATCTGTCTAGAGTCTAGACGATGCTCATGTTCGAAAGTACTCTGCTACCGATCGAGCGACGAAATTATCAACTCGGACTACTTTCTAGTTTCTACTGAATATGTATGTAGCGCTTATAATATCTTAAAGATGAATATCCATCTCGTATATGGATGAACGAAAGAGATTGAGCACATGCCGGAAGAGACATAAAAGATCAGGATATTCTTCACGTGTACGCTCTCTTCGGCATCGTCGTTGCTCCAAAACGGTTAAATCTCATGGTGGAACCAAAAAATTCCGATCCCGTTTTGAAATGGTGACAGGCACACACACACACATATCTGATCATGTGTCGTGTGTTTCCTCGTATATTCGTCTCTTCATTTCTTATACGCCATTGCGTCCAGCTGTCACGGAGGGGGGGGGATTAAAGTGTGAGTATTTCGGCTTTACGCGATCACGAGCCAAGACGTTTGAAAAAATACTCGGCTTCGGCTCCACAAATAAGTCGGCAAAACGTGAAAGAAAGAGAGAGGATTGCACGTGCTTTCGAGACCATGACGCAAACAAATTACCTGTATAATGTATATATTTTTTCGAAACCACTAGTCCGATGAGTCGCTTCGTTGATTTGCCAACTCAACCCCGGCATCGAGAAAACCGACCCTTTCACAAATATGCCAATATTACCAACATTTAGCAGGGAAAAAAATCTTGTGAAAATTTTCAAAAATATAATCCCGTAGGTTTTTCCGGAAAAATGGTTTGAGGAATATTAAAAGAAATCGCGTTCCTGTTTCCTGAAAATTCCAAGTTGATATAATTAATCATGATCTTTCACAATCATCTTTGTCTTTCACTTTCTTCATTACGATCAAACATATACAAGTGTTCCATAAATTATTCTCACGGGAAAAAAAATTAGCACAGAAAAAAAATTATTTCACATTTTGTCGATAGAGGACGCTACACGTCAGTCCGGCAGGATTGATTGGACCTGAACCTTTCTTCAATCTCTTCTGTGCCCAAAACGTTCATAAAGTGATTCGTAGCACAGGTAAAATAACTTCAGCAATAGTAGTACTCTGTCAACACTATCTACAGCAGAAGGCCTCCACGCGAAGCTCGTCACTGAAGAAGGTCATCTCTCCTATAGCCATTGGATATAGCAGGCCGACGTATGCGGCATCTTTACCCTTTTTCGTAGTATATCCAATGGTTAAAGGTGAGATGACCTTTTTGAGTGACGTCACGAGCTTCGCGCGCGGAGGCCTTCTGCTACGTTGTTGGCTCTGTGGACTAGTGTCGACGTCGTCCAAGCGCCCGAGTGGCGCAGCGGTAAGATGGTCGTTCTTCCACTGTTAAGGTTACCGTCAAGATCCACGGGTTCAAATCCGGGCAAGAACATCAGAAACAAGTTTTTTATCTACCGAGCCTAGGGCGACCATCGATAGATGGCAGCTCCATTTCTCCAACTCCACTGGTTGAAAATGACCGTATGGCGATACGGTCATATGATCGGAGCTGGTGTGCAGTAAAATAGTGTCAACATCACAATGAGAAAATTATGTAAGCGCCGGTAAAACACGCAAGGAAAACTCAGAAATGAGTTGTTGATCGAACACCCTGCATTTCATAGGAGTCTGATTTGTATACTTCCTCTTATTTTGCTTTCGTGCCGTGCTCTCGATCGACAAAAATTTGAACTAATTTTTTTTCTGTACCCCCCTAAAAAAAAACCTTTCGTGAGAATAAATTTTCCACAAACCGCATTCAAATATACCGATTCCTTTTTATGGATTTTTAAAATTTACGAATTTATTGGACACCTTGTACATTATACTATTTGACTGTACACGTGTACCTTGTAAATACTTTGTAACAGTGGGGAATTTCTAACGAATTTGCATATGCGGGAATGTGTTGTGTGTGTGTGTGTATACATGGCTTTAACGTATTTATGCTGTCAGAGTTTTGCTTGTTCCGTGATATACTACTTCCCCCCACATCAACTCTGACCATATATCGCTGTACTGAAATTTACTGCGGTTAACGAGTTTGGTTGGAGATGAAGGCGCCTTCCATCGGTGGTCGTTTCAAGCTCGTTATGGAAAATATCTTGCTACCTATATCTTTTCCACGGGATAAAAACTTGGGACTTGATGACAACCTTCGCGGTGGTAGACGACCATCTTACCACCACACCACTCGGGTGCATTTTTCTGATATACTAGTGCTGTCATTTGTCTTCCATATATAGAAGTGAAAAATACAAGTGCTTGAAATTCCATGTTTTGTGCCTGCTCTCTGTGGAAATGTTTTTTGCTTCGTACCAAAGTAGTAAGAATAAGAAAAATTTAAACATTTCATGTTCGATGCCTATCAAATTAAACAAAATATGTTTCTCTTGAAATAAAAATAATAAAGAAATAATAATTTAGGCACCAGAGAGAAGCTAAGCATAGCTTAGAAAAATCGTCCTAATTTCTTTTATCAAATTTTTTGGGGTTTGATGACCTCCTTTTCATGAAGGAAGACATTTCACTGTGATGAAATCAGAATATTTTTTGTCATCCTCAATCTCGAATTTATAAATCACGGTGAAAACCTTAAACGTCAACACTGATTTTCTTGTTGCCATGACGACCTTGCGTATGAGATTCGTCCATTCCTCACTTTTATCTACTGAGAAAAAATAGAGAACAATAACGAAATATTTTTCGAATCACCCTCAAATTTAGATAAGCACACATTAATGATATTGTTTCTTCTTACTATTTTTTTTTAATGTTATCTGTTTCGTTAGCCAATCGCATTTGACGATTTTCGATCACTCAAACGCGAGAGCTAGATATACTGCATTTTTCAATGTCTTGTTTTTATTTAAAATTTAATGGTGCAGAGCTCGCGATGTAACAGAAATGTATCATTTAAAAAATATATAAATCAGAAATTGGAGCAAACGGAATCGAAATGAGGACGGTTTGTGAATAAAAAGTAAATTACGCTGCACGCGTGCCAGTCAAATTTGATGCTTTCGGGGCTGCTGTACGCGTATGATGTATCGTCTTCCTTTTCCAGAGTAATGATAAAAAAGCGCTTGTGCTCTGGCTCCAAGTTCGAAGCGGAACCAAATACATTACATCGATAAACAAGAGGGAAGCATTCGACTGTTTAAAAGGGCACCTATAAACATAATTTGTTTTTTTCTTCTTCTCTTCCATCTTGATTTACTTTATTCGTAAGCCGCAGACGAACGTGTTCTCGAATTCAATCCTCCTCCTCCTCCTTTTTCTAGTCGAAGTGGATATAGTTATAGAAACATGGGGTTCGGGCACTCCAGGCGATGGAAGCAAATCATTGAGTCCAATCCTTTAACCACAGTCATCGTTTACATCCACGGCCGACCCATTCAAGAAAAAAAAAGAAGACGAAAAATATATATTCTCCAAAAGAATTTAATTGAAAAAATTGCTATATTTATATCAAAACCTAAAAATTTCTTATTTGTCTGACGATTCAGATCATAAATAATTATTATGATCGATTGACGTATAGATATTACGGTAAAAGAAAAAAATCTCGGTAATTAATGCATAATAACCCGTGATTATTTGGTATGTTTGATGAATTTTGGGAATTTGTTAGATTTACACTCGGTGATTATGTATAACCCCTAGCTCTCTTGTTGGTAAATATGATAAATCGCGTCAATGGATTACTTAAATTTTCAGGACATTTTGCTCAAACTCTAGTCTGGGATGATGGATTCGATCGGTGATGTTGATTAGAAATACTGATAAATGTGAAGGAAGCTAGCATTTTATACAAGATTGGTAATAATTTATACGTTTTTATCCTCATATTTTTATTATCATTTATTTCAGCTTTTATTTTCATTTAATCACTTTTTTTCATCAAAATATGTATCTACCCATCACGTACAGGAGATACCGATAAGCGGTTGAATTTAAGTGATATTTCCGCATGATTTCTTCTATATTAATCATACTTACAAACTTTATTCGAGAATTATGCATTTCGCAGTTCCAAGATTTCGAGAAGGAAAAAAAAACCCTCACTTAAAAACTTCAGGAAATTTCCGATTTTAAATTACCTTTATACCTTTCATTAGGAAAGAGGCGAGTTATTCTCAGATGTTGCCCGTGAACTAAAACATGGTTATACAATAATTATATTTTATCTTATATATAAATGTGAAAGTATGTATGTATGTATTTATTTATACAAATCTACAGTTTTAAGCCGATCATCGCCAGACTTAGCATATATACCAAACAGAACCGGGATTGAACCGTAGGCTATTTTAAAAGTTCGTCAGCCCAGGGCAAATGCCCCAAATGGGCAAAAAACTGTCCGGCAACAATGGTTTTGTGGCCTCAACAATCACTTTCGGAACGTTTACTTTGGTTGCCGTGGTTCCCAACAATGCATTTCAGACGTGTATGCCTTTACAATGGTTTGTCCCACCTTTAATTCTGCCATTATAACAGTTTATTCCTTTATAACGGTTTGCCACTTTTCCAATCCTCCCAGTAATTGAAGAAAACCCGGGAAGCGCCGGGTATTTCTGCTAGCCTATATACAGGGTGTCCTCTAAGTGCTAATGCGGCCTTTATCTCATCAACCGCCCATCGTAGAGGTATAGTTTCAATTTAAAAAATGCTTAAAAAGGCGTTTGAATAATATTCGCTGCCCAAGCTGGACGTATGATGTCACTAACAACAGAGAGCAATAACTACGACAACAAAACTGGGAATAAAAATGTTCAACGCCAGCTGATCTCTGGCACGAAGTTAAAAAATTATCATTATCCACCAACATGCGAGTTTAACTGCAAAATGACTCAGCACTGCTATCATTTTCACATCAGTTGATCAAACTTGGCAATGGAAGAATTCCCGTGGACCCAAGAAGGACTGATTACGTTCCAAAATGGATTTTACCTGTTTTTAAACTCAGTTCAAGAACTTGGAGACAAAGTCTTCCCAAACATTCAACAAAATCACCAAAACCATGAGTGACTGTGAGGGAGTAATTCTGGCACCGAAAAATGACAGTGTGAACAAGATCAACGAAAAAATCAAAAAAATTATTCCAGGAGACTGACTCCACATCTTAGAAATCAGTTGACACTGTCACAGACTCAGCGCAGACAGTTCTATATCTTGCAGAATTTCTGAACTCTTTGGATATTCCGGGTGTGCCACCTCACAAGTTGACCCTCAAAGTCGGAGTACCTATAATGCTTTCAAGCAATTTGGAGACACCGAGACTCTGCAATGGCACAAGACTCTGCGTGAAAAAATTGCACAATTACATCCTTGAAGCAACGACTCTAACTGTATGTGCCAAAGGAGAAGACGTCTTCATTCCACGCATCCCAATTATCACTGAAGAAATGCCATTCACTTTCAAGCGATTACAGTTCCCGATTCTTTTAGCTTTTGCTATGGCAATCAACAAAGCGCAAGGCCAGTCGTTAGCAATGGCAGGTATCAACCTACTTGAGCCCTGTATTTCTCAGGGCAGCTTTTCGTTGCCTGTTCGCGTGTTGGTAATCCCAAAAATTTGTACATCTACACACCAGATGGAAAAACCAAAGACATTGTGTATCCACAAGCGATTGCCTGAAGTTTTTAATTAAAATATTCAAAAATAAAAGTAATTTTTTCTTACTTGATGCAGAATTTTTTTTGATTAAGAAATAATTAATAAGCTATACATATATTAATTTTTTTACGGGGCGGGCAACGTCGCCGGGTATCAGCTAGTACATTTATATAAATGTGAATGTCTGTCTGTCTGTCTGTTCTTTATACATATGTACAGTTTTAGACCGATCGTCGCCAAATTTTGCGTATATACCAAACAGGACCGGGATTGAACCTTGGCTACTTTAAAAGTTCGTCAGAGCTGGGCAAATGCCCGAAATGGGCGAAAACCCGTCGGGCAACAATGGTTCCTGGGCCCAACAATCACTTTCGGAATGTTTATGTCGGTTACCGTGGTTCCCTAATAATGCGTTTCGGACATGTATATATGCCTTTACAATGGTTTGTCACATCTTTAATGCTGCCATTATAACAGTTTATTCCTTTATAATGGTTCGTCACTTTTCCAATCCTCCCAGTAATTGAAGAAAACTTGGGAAGTGCTGGGTATTTTTTGCTAGTCTAGTATAAATGCGAATAGACCATCAACAGTGCCTTATATGTTATTCATGGGTTGAAAAAGAACGTGTGGAAAATCTTTCGTCACGTTCAGAAGAATTTGAAGGGAAAAGATGACGTGCTAAATGCATAATTAATCAATCTGGCATAACTCACCAAGCAAAAAAGTTCTACGGTTTTCTTCCCCTTCCAACAGTTTTCTTGAACCAAAGTACGGATACCGGTGCCGGTCCACAAAAAAATTCGAAATTCGCGTTGTGGCTTCCATGGGCATCACCAATCTTTGTCAGGGGCGTCGTGGAGGGCTGGAGATATTCTTATGTGTGTGTTTGTTTTAAAATTATCTCAAATTATCTTTCTGATTTAATTATTTTTTGCCGGTCCGCAAGTTATTTTCCCTATTTATTTATTTTTTGCTGGTCCGCGAAATTGTTCAGCTATTGTCATCGGTCCGCAGCTGTACAAAAGGTTGTAGGACTCTGCTCAAATACAGTGTTTCTCAAACACCGAGTAGCGACCCAGTACCTGGCTGTAAGTCGTTCATTTTTTCTCATTTACCTCTCATTAGCCGTATTTATGACCGGGTCTTCCACTCAATAGAAAAGGAATCCACCGGGCAACGGGATTCCAATGGTTGATTGAGAATGGCTGCTCTAATAGATATCAGATAAACAGTGTTTTCTCAAAGTGTGCGTCGAGACTTCAAGGGGCTTCGCCAACCTTTGTCAGAGGCGTTGTGGTGAGCTGTAGATATTGATAGTGTACTTATTTCGCTTCGAAATGTTTTTTATAAGGGGAAAATATCTCCTTAACTCTTATGGGAGCCGTAGATGAACCATGAATTTGCCATGTAACCGCAGTTGACCAGAAGAAGAATTAGATCTATATCAGAACCACTGATATGAATTAAGGAAGAATCTTCTTCACTCAGTAACCAGAAAAATTCTCGTGTGTGTGTATGTATGTGTTCCCCCGTAGATTCATCCATGTATATATAAAATAAATCTGTAGTAGCCGGTCTCTGCGTGTTGAGCCCTCCGGTGCACGAACCCGTGTTGTTGCTGCTGCTGCTTCTGGATGTTTACCGGACCAAATACGGTTGGGTCATTTGCCCTCGAAAGGAAAAATAAATAAATAGAAAACGAAAAGTTTAAGAAGAGAATCACAGAAACGAAACACTGTCTCTTCCTCTTTTCCTATTTCTTCAAGTGTTTTCTTTAAAAAAAAACCACAAAGTTTTATAAGAACGAATTTGTACAAAAGGCAGGAAGGAACCGATTCTCAGTAATGCGAGAAAAACTGAAAAGACTTTAAAAACTCATCAAAAAAGATTAAAAAGTTTCCTTTATTATCATTGTTATGCTTTTCCATTTACTGGAATACAAAAAAAAAGTCATGATCCTTGGCCCAGATTAAAGCATTATCACCTCATTATTATTATTTTACTCCTTTTTTTCCGCACTCATTTTTTTTGTTACTTTTAATCAAGGTCATACTGTGACAGTTATGACTAAAAACGCGAAATTCACGCCTCTGTCATTATTTTTCCTACTACCAATTTTTTTTTAAACTTACCCATGCATATCCATTACCTTGTGTGTGAGGTATAGTCATAATGTCAAAATTATAAATTATATTATGACATAACTTTTGTGTCCGAGTTCTGTATATCTGTTCGCGAATGCTCATTTTATCATTTTATTTTCATTTTGATGCTCTAGAAATTTTTTCCGCTCATTGAATGAGAATTTTTCTACACTTTAATATTTTAAACTGAAAATTTGTTCATTTCTTTTGGTGCATAGTATCATTCTACCATTCATTCTTTTACTGTCGCATCTGGTTATTCCTATGCACACGTGCGCTAATCAGACCGGAACTTACTGCTTAGAACTGATTTTGATTTTTTTTTTCGAAATTAAAAATACCTATTTAAAAGAATTAAAAAAAATATTTAAGCATTTGTAGTTTTTTTTCCATCCAAAACCACATTGAAATATACTAGAACTTGCGAAAATTAGCTATCTAAGGGACTCTACGGCAGGGCTTGGCAAATCCTATGCTCTAAGTCGACATTTCAACTAGAAAATTGGTATTGGTACCTAAAATTTGTGCACGGTAAGTTAGAGTAACAAATTACTTTAAAATAAAATTTTCTGATTTAATTCGCATTTCTACATGTAAAGTGGTCATTTAGCCCAGTGGTTATCGACCTTTGGAAGCCCACGGCCCGGTAAATCTCTTTTGCTTAAGCGAAAGGCCCGGTCATACACACCTAACGAGAAATTAATGGGAAAATGAAACTGCGAATCAATCATAGCCTAGTGTGACTGTGTTAGGGCCCGGTGGTTGAGAAACACTGGTTTATCCTGATCACTTTTAGAGAAAAGTCGATTAAACATTATTAGAACCGTTCTTTTTGAGAAAAATAACCATGCTTGGGACACCAAAGCTGTCACCTACATTTTTTCCCGAGTGGTCAAGCCCTGCTTTACTGATCACTAAAAAATGCGATATTCTTGTAAAAATACACACGCAATGCGTATTATTTAAATCTAGGATTATATTCTTTAAAATTTACCGAACACTTTGGCTAGCATCACTTAATCAGGTTTTGATGTGTTTCAAAAAATATAAAATGTGCTAAATTGTTTGTAAATTACTATTAAACTCTCTGCTATCACAGTGTTTTACTAACTTAGTGTCACTAACACCTTTTATCCCCTTCCCCATGGTTCCTTTGGACAATTTTTTTCCTCATGGCCATTCTGTCTTATCCAGCCCTCCACCCTCATCCAGGAGCATGGCCTTTTCTACTTATTAAATGTATTTTGTCAGAAAATTTATGGTGACACTGTTTTCTTTTTAATATAAAAAAGATGTCAATACTGCGCTTGCATTCAGTGATTTCCCCTTTTGTCTTTGTTTTATGCAGGGCCCGCTCAAAAATCATGGGCTCGGAGCAAAGTGGTGTTCTGGGAAAGGGTCAGTACTCAGCTAGAAATAACAACTTACGTATTTATACACGCTTGCTTTTTAAAATCATAGTACAGTAAAACCTGTTTGAGTTTGGCACCTGGGGTTCCATTAAAATCTGTTCAAGTTAGAGAGGTGTTCAAGATACAGAGGGATTGTGAATATTCTGTGTTTTAAAAATATGATTGGTTCCATTCAGAACTGTCCAATATAGTACGGCGTCCAGTTTATAGAGATGTCCAGACTGACAGGTTTTATTGTGTACTAAATCTCATCGTATAGGTCCGGTATGGACATGAAACCTCCAGATTATGCCCGGTTGTTTCCATGCATTAGAGTGGTCCTGGTTCTATGGGTATTTAAGCTGGATTCTGAAAGTAATCACATTTTGTACCACCATATTTCGAATAAAAGCTTTATTTCTGAAAGTACAAATTTTTTCATAGATCTCTGTGACCTATGTATTAAACACCTATGTATCATAACTTGATTTGCACTCGTGGTCCCTTTAGAATACCTTAAGACCATGCGGTGTGGGGCGATATGGCTCCAGGTTGAAAACCACTGAGCTATCACCCAAAGAGAGAAGGAACTATTTCTTCAAAAAAATATATCAATGATTATTTTTTTAATAAAAAAGAATCGTAGCTTATGACATGATCTACGAAAAAAAGACGAAAGTTACTTAGTTATTTATGACAACATATTCCCACGACAGTATATATTATAGCTAATGTTGCAATTATTTTTTTTCCGAAATGCTTGATGAATTACCAATATATTCGACTCCCTTCAGACAAGAAACAATCTTTTCTACAGTGGAAATATTCCTTGTTCATTGATTGTTCTTGTATTATCTTGAATGGATGCAGTCAACGTCCCTGTTGTAATGAAAATACTTAATGTAAAATACATATATATATATATATATAACAAGAACTTCATATATATATATATATATGTATATAATAGTTCTTCCATTTGCAATGAGAAAACCATCTAATGTTTTGAATGCATCGAAATATTTGCATAAAGGGTTCTTTCATTCGAGCTATAAAAACGAGGTAAATGTCCTTCTTTGAGGAAGAAGACGAAATACGTGAGGATTTCAGCCCGGAGCTATGGGTAAGAAGAGCTCAATCACAGGCGGTCGCTCATGCGGCAACTCCTACAGCGGCCGCATCAAGCTACGTATAACAAAAAAAATCCATCTCCAGAAAAGAACTTTTCAACAAATTAACATTAGAATTTGTTTTTATTTATTGTATACATTTTTTTTTTGGTTCCTCTATATTTTGCGTTTGGTACGCGCGGTTGGTTGAGATTAACTCTCTTGTCTGTGGGTGTAAGATCTCAGTTATAGCAATACTATCCGCGGATACGTACACTAGATGCTATCATTTCCTCATCTGAAAAAGCAATTTTTCTTTGACGAAAACGTAATTTCTTCACATTTTTATTTCTTCTAATAATTGTTCGGATCATTTCCTCATCGAAATTTTAATATCGCTTTTATTTCTTTCATATCGCTTCTAGTCGAGGAAAAGAAAATTATTCATCTATGTCTAATTTTATCTCATCAACTTTGATGAAACCGAACAAGAACTTTATATCCTATGCATTTATGAAGTTTTTAGCTTATCCATAACTATCAATAATACCCAGACCTGCCCGCGGGTTTTCTCCATGTACAGGAAGCATTGAAGAAGTGACAAACCATCGTGAAGGGGCCATTCTCACGAAATTGGCCTGAATTTTGTCCCCAGCAGTTTAAGTTAAATATATTTAGCATAGAACTTTTTTTTTCACTTTCTATTGATATTTCTATCCCTGACGTGACACAATTCTATTTATAATTTTTTCATGAATAGATTTTTAAACTTCACTGGAACAAATTTTCATTCCTTATGGAAATATCCTTCTCCTGTCTGTCTTCAGCTCTTTTTTTTCAAATTTTACAATGATAACTTTCTACGAAATATACTTTTTTTAAAATAATATATGTATTTAAAAAAGTATACTTTCATATTTCATCTTTTTTATAATTTTAAATATATTTTATCAGTGGTTTAATAGCCAAATTAAAATTTTCTCCAATTTTTTTCCCCATTTGTGACATTTGGAAAACATAGGTAGCAACTCGTTTTGCAATCAAATTAGCCAATCAAATTTTGTATTGGAAGGGTTATGAAGAATGTAGTCATCACTTGAAATTTTTTTCAAATCTCAATTGATATTGGAAATTAATTCACAAAGTAGATTTATTCAGGAAAAAATATGTTAGTGTTTTTTTATATTGAATGGCCTTCTCTTGCCAAATTTTTTTTTGATAAATAAAATAATATTTTCCTGACACAGGGGTACAACAAAAAAACGGCGACTTGACCGCAGCAAAAAATTGCTACCGCAGGGAGTCCCCCATCGAGGGGTTAGCGCACCAACCTCTCGACGAGTATAAAAAACAAGCCTGCCGTTCGGAATCGGCAATAAATTGTAGGTCCCGGTCTAATTAGCCCTCGTGTGCAGAAAATGACCGTGGTGCGACAAAAATGATCAAATGATCAAACAAATAAAATGGTTGAAAATCATTTTCACTTCACCACATGTTTTAATTAGGAGACCGTTACATTCATCTTAACTACACCCAGAAACTTCTCCAACTACTAATCCCATCTCGTCTGTAATCACCACAAAATTTGTTAATCGTGACAGTACCCAATTGTCCGTGGAAAATATGTTGTAAAAGTTTGTATGTTTTTTTTTTGGTTTTTTTTTTACACAAAATAAAGTGTTCCAGACTCTGCCACGAAGCGGGGCTGGAAGAGATCTCGGCAACGGGATAAGTCCAGTCATAGGCGGAGATAGACTTGGAAGTCTGGGAGAAGGCACGACCATTATTGCTGGGGGGGGGGGGGGCAAGATGATGATGATGTCGATTCATCTATACATATATGCATTAGATCTGTCGACTTCACCTTTGATGCTGGGGGGGGGGGGGCAATGTCCTCCCCACGCCCTCCCCGTATCTCCGCCCATGAGTCCAGTGGCAAAGTTCTAGGCTTCATTCATTCATTCAGTTAGGAGACCGCTATTATTTTTGAAAAGCACATGCTTTTAACACGATTAGTTTTTGATCAGTGTTGCAAAACATGTAAAAATGTCTTTTTTACCTGACCGTTCTCCTTAGCATTAGATAACCAGATTTGATCACAAGTTGGTGGGGGGGGGGGGGAATAAAAATAAAAAAATCGAAGTTTCTTGACTGCAACATCAAACTGCAGTAATGTTCCATCTGAAGACTATGCTTTGAGAATGCAACTCGTGCTCTAGCAAATCAAAAACGAATTAGAAATAAATCGGTTGCCCCTGTAAAATTGATGAAAAAAGGAGCGAGAAATAAAGATGCAATTGACAAAAAAAAAAAAGTTCAAGAGTATCGCTGCTTATCCAAGTTGAAAATGAAATACCAAAATTAATGGCAGCATCTCTCAGTATCAAACATAAATATCAAGTTAAACGCTGGCTGAAACTGGCAAAATGTCAAGTGGAATTTGCTTTTTTCTTAACATGGTTAAACTAATCACCATCAATTTTGAACAAACTTTGCTGCTGACTACATTTCGCTCATGAGCAGTTAAAGAGGCGCCCCCAAGGATTTTTTTGTGTGTTTTGACTGAAATTTTTTTTTTGTTCACGTTCTGTCCAATTTTGTGAAAATGACCCAAAGGAATGAATATATCTGATACGCATTGCTTCGGAACCACACTAAAAAAAGCAAACATTTCAAAAGTCATTGTTACCGGAAAGTGTTTGACCATTTTGGGCATTCGCTGGCCTTGAAAAATTCTTAAAGTAGCTTATCGTTCAAGTCGAAATCTGTTCGGTATAAAAGCAAAACACAGAAGCAAAATTTGGTGGATATCTATTATAAAATTGTAGACTTGTATTGAGAACATCCATACAGACACATACACACACACACAGAGAAAATCAAGTTTATATTTATAGATAAAACAACCATTAAATGAACCAAACTAATAATAAATGTTCCATTATTCAGTAATTAGAAACATAACTCATCGATGTATATTCAATCTGATCCTTCTCTTTTATGATCTTCAGAGACAAATTTACATTTCAATCCAAACAGACATACAAACTATATTTTTATCCTCTTGTATAATGCTCATAGTAAATTGTATATAAAAAAATATATATTTGTATTCAGGCGGTGTAATTCTGTTACTATTCCAACTAGCGTAACTCTTTCTGGCGCCATTAATAACATTTACATAACATTCCTTTACGAGCCCAGCTTGACTTCAAGCTATAAAGGGCTCATTACAAATATCCCCTTATAAAATATTGCACCTTAAGTTAGGTCAGTAAAAAAGGGGAAAGAGATGCGCTCTCTCTTTCAACCTGTCAAGAGCAAAACTGCGTCCTAAATATTTTCAGAGAATTATTTCATAAGGAAAAGTGCTAATGAAAGTCGAGTCAGGAATACATGTATGTATGGAGAAGAATAAAGTATAAACTACAAAACGCCTGTTAAATAGTCATTTTATTCTCTTCCATTGCATAGAGCTGTTCTCCATACTCGCTATTCTCTAACCATTTGCATGATGATCATGTTTCTGTGATATCATAAAGGGTTACGCTTTTTAGAAAATTTATTTTCGTATTTCATTTTTCTCTTCCTTATTATCCAGAGCAAACTATTTCACGACAGATTAAAATACAAGGAGACAAAAATCAATATGATAAGTGGTCTAGAAGTCTCCACATTTGTCGTCTATGTTAATATATATATCTAGAACTGGCTCAAAGGGGCCGTTAAGTATTACGTCAGGGGATTTTTAGCCATTTTTACCTACTCTCCCGTAATTAAAGTCAGCAAAACTCCTATCTCCACCTCTCCCCCATCAGCAAAATTTCGTCAGCTTTGCCCTCTACCTTGTAACGTCTATTTGGATCAGAGATGTACGTGGGAAGGGGGAGGACACCAGCCGTCCCTATGCCCCACCCAGAGATGATCAAAAATATTTTTTGGAGCAAAAGATATTTTTTTGATTAAAATTTTGCATGAAAATACTTTTGTATGTTATTATAATCAATTTCTGTTAATTTCAATACTATTTGAAAGCTAACAACACAAAATTTCTCAAGAAATTCAGTGCGACCTTTCTTCTTCTTCTTCATCCTGTTGCTCACGAGCACCATGGTGCTCCTAGAAACACCAAGAGTGCTCGTTTCCGATTTCGTGCTCGCGAGCACTTGGTCAACGCTTCGATTAAACAATCTGCAAAAATTTCAGTTCAAAGATTACAACTTCGCAGATTTGAGGCATACCTATGTCAAATTTGCCGTCGGGTGCTCTTCGTTTGGTGATGGGCATATACAGCAATCGCGACTCGAGAAAGGGTGAAGTGCCCTGCTCTAAGCCATATATGCTAAACCCATGGCCCGCTCGCCAAATGTGGCCCTCGGGTTTATCTGATTTGGCCGGCCAAATCAAATATAATTTTATGAAAATGTCCTATAGCGGCACATTTACAGATCGCTCAAGTGACCCGTGGCGAAATTCCAGACCATTTAAGCGACCCATGACACATTCACAGATCCCTTGAGTGGTACAATTCCAGAACACTTAAGAGGCACATTTAGAGATCACTAAATTGGCTCTGTAGAGAAGTTATAAATCGGGAGAATGTTAGTTCAGGTGCCCACAAACTAGGAAAAGGTTTTCCTCGTTTTTGGCACACCGAGGAAGATGCCATTAAAAATATTTCATATTTTTAAAAATATTTCATATTACTTACATTACATTAAAAATATTTCATATTTTTATCAAGGATGGTTGATGAGGTAAGCATAATTCAAGAACCCCTCGTCATCTAAAGTCAGTAAACCCGAAACCTCCTCCGCCCATCAATACTACCGTAATACTTGAATGACCCTAAACAATTTCAACCAAAAACAATTTGATTTTTTTTTAAACACTTTCCTTAGTGAATTTTCACCAAATGTAATTCCTTCACTAGCAGTTGAGATCAATGTATGAATGATGAATGCGCATGCGCAATGCATCGGCCACTAGAATCATGTACTTTAGAGTCTCGGAATATCAAATATAATTTTCCTTGGCCAACTTTCGATGGTTATCAAATCAAGCACGGAAGCAACTTACACAAACATTTAAAGCATTGAAAATTCAATAGATTTTTTCTTTCCACTGAGGATTACTTTTTACAACCATTAAATCAAACATTTATTACAGTCAAACTCGGTTATAACGATGCCTCTCTCTCGTTTAAAATACTCAATAAGCGACGGTCCTGATGAATTTCTGCAGAATAATTTCGGTGAGCTTATTACCTCAGCTTTTAACGTCAATAAAATGCAACAACTTCGTATATACAGTCGAACTCCGTTGTAACGAATACCGTTTTAGCGAAAAAATATCTTTTTAACGAACGCTTTTCTAATCCATCAGATAAGTTCACATAGGAACGATGCAAATACCTGGAATTCCTTTATAACGCAATTTTTCGTTATTACGAAGTGATTTGGTCTCTTGGAGTTCACTATAACGGGATTTGACTGTAAGCACACAGTTTTGTTTTCGTTTTTGTGGAATTTCTCCAAACCAATCATCGAAATTTAAGCTTTTAAGCTTAACACATGAAGAATGATGAAAAATATGATGGTATAAATAAGATTCGTTGTATTGTCAGCGCTCCGACTTGGACATCGCTTAGTTTGAATTCATCGCGCATATTGGAAAATAGACGGGGGGATCGTATCAGCGTTTTGTTGTTGTTTTTGTTCTTTTCAGTATCTTCAGCTTGGCTGCGAGTACATTTCCGGGATTCGAGAGCTTACCGCTTTTTTTAATCCATGCATTGCTTATCACTTTAAGCTCTTTGTTTTGTTTTGAGAGACTACTTCAAGGATATATTATAACAAAGCAAAAAAACTCCTAATTTGTCGATTCAGATTCCAAAGGTGTGTTCCGTGAAATACTCAAAAAGACTGTAAACGGACTGTAAAATACTCAAAAGAGACTGTAGAACCGAGGTTCTTGATCTTTTGTGTTCCATAGGCCAAGACTGGACAAATTCAGGTGCTAGGTCACCACGGCGGCTAAAAAATTGGTATTGGTGCCTAAATTTTTTTTCGTGTGGTTATTAAATTGGAGGCTGAGAGCAGCGCAAAATATTTAGAATTTATAGCACCATATCTGCCAACATATGAAAAAGGTTCACTATGCCCTGAAAAAGTTAAAAGAAGCTTTATTTTTGGTAAAAATTTTCTCTTGATGCTTGCATTTTTTTCTTCTGGCGCCTAGATTTTTTTGCTATTTGTCCTGTGTTGCCATGGACCCTTTATGCATATTATGAAAGCCGTAGATTCCTGTGTTAATAAAATAATAGTGACGGATCCCTTAATTGAAAGAGTAATATTCAGTGTGTAATGATGTAAGAACAGCAAGTTTGTTTTCTTATCCGAGTTCGCGAATACCTGAAATCTCACCAAGGATTCCCAAGGGGTCCGTGGAACCTTGGGCGAGATAATCTGCTCTAAAAGACTCAAAACGGTAAGAAAATCAACCCAATTAAAGCATTTGATTATATATTTCATACAAAATTTTGGAAAACCTCAGCCTCTTCTATAACGACACCTTAGGCTGTAATGACCAACTAACTACTCGTGGTCACTTGGATGACGTCATAAGGGAATTGAACTTTATATATTGCCGTTCTTTAAATCACATTTTTACTTCATGTTGATGTTAAAATTTAAAAGAAATTCTTATTATTAAGAGAATTATGGAATTGATTAGATATCAGCTGTTATTATTGGAAATTATTCTCAACACGAAATTGTTGCACGAAATAAAAGAAACTTTTTTTCCCAAAGAAATGTGAGAGAAAAAAAATGTTTTTGAGACATAAAATGTAACGTATCCATGCCGTGATGCTTTCGTATAACTTCGCCGATTTAGTTCACTCGTGTTTGTTTCTCTCTCAGGCTATGGTTTTATGGAACAAAATGTACGGTTTCGAGAGCCATAACCATAGAATATTGCGGATATTAGCCATGAATTATGTCGTTAGAAGTTTTGTAGCTACGTGTTATGGTCAGTTTCTACGAGTGGTTATTTATCATTTGGTTCGAGTTCTTCTAGAAGGACTATATGTGCATCTGTCTATAAATTTCTAGCTGAACTGTGAAGCATTGCGTGAGGCACACAAGCTGATCGTTGTCTTCGATACGCCTCTGCGATTTTTTTAAAATATATTTCGTGTTATTTGTTGTTTTTTTTATTCTTTTTTTCCTGATCCTCCCTTCTTACAGAAGAAATAAATACGGAATCGCGTGATGGACAACGTTTTTGATGTTTTCGCCTTTATTTTTGGATTCACAGAGTTCTCCTCCTTATTCTTATTTCTGGACCGTGAGTTCGATTACCGACCTGAATAAATATGACCGTTCTAGAAATTTCTTTGTCCGGAATCAGTGTTTATTAATACTCTCTTTTGTTTTGGTTTCATCCTATTAGCCAGTGGATTAAGTTTAATCCGTGTTACAATTTGTCATGTCGTATGAAATGAATTGTTTCTCATTTACTTCTTCTTACGTCTCCGGTGTGGAAAAATTGATGGAATCAGTGTCATGGTTTTGCTCCATTCATTCACGTGATATAAGCTTAGAACAACATTTCTCAACCTCTCTGAATCCAAAGACCAGTAAAATGTCGGAAACAATTAGACTTACTGCATAGGTGAACTAGCCACATGATCCACATTTTACGGGACGTTCCCATTCTTTTGGTCGTTCCAATTGTTGTTTTATACAATATTCACGTTTATGTCCACGAAGCTAATTTTAATATGTGTGTTATCTTTACTAAAACTATGTAGGAAGATAATCTTCATAACTTATAAATTATGTTATGATAATTATGGCTGTAAAATACACAGATACACATCTCATATATTTCTCATGCGTTCGATGTTTTTCCTGCGAAATACATACAATTCAAAACATCGCTTTTTCCATTAGCCCCATCCAATGGAAATTTTTGAACAATTGCAGCAATAATTGGTGATTTTGCGAACTTACTCTAACCTTTTTTTTTTTATGACTATTGGCGATGCCTCATATTTATTTCAATGGAACACGGGTCATAATTCCACGATGTCGAATGCAGCCGTTCGGAATCGGTAAACAAACTGTTGGTCCCGGTCTAATTAGCTCTAGCGTACAGAAAATGATCGAGGTGCGACAAAAATGAGCAATTACATTGCAGAGTATTACTGTTATCGATTGAAAAAATATGAAAATTTTTCGTTCAATTGAAATTAAATCAGGTCTGTGACGGCGAACCATCTTTACTATCATCGCGAACCATGGGTTGAGAAACGCTGGCTCAGAAGAATACAACAGGCGACGGTAAAAAGGAAGAGGCTCATAAGACATTCTAAAACGAACTATTCTTCTCACATTTTGAAATTGAAGAATCATCCCTTGTGGCATTCTAAGAGATTATAAGGACGCAAATCTCATTCGAAGACGCAATTCGTTTCATATGAAACTTGCGTGTCGCATCACTGTCTCTTTTATCGCTCTCTCATGAAGGTATTCAATCTCGAATTTTCAATGTCATTTCTTTCATGATGCGCATTCGAGTATGCATACATAAAGTACATTGACTCTTGACTACCACTAATTGCTCTTCCAGGCATTCAACAGTTTTCAAGCCAAAGTCAGGGTGTGAGACGATGACGCGCGTGTTAATGTTCGATTAGTTTCAACGGTTAGGTATACACACACACATTCAACGATGACTACGATGCCTGATACTGCTCGAGCAGCACAAATTAACAGCGCGTATCATTTATGACTCGTAATTATGTCAATGTTATTGCATGTCGTAATTTAAACGACGCCATCCGTGTAAGACGAACGTCGAAAGTATTGAGAAAAAAAAATGTCTTGTTTTAGTTTTATGTCGCGTTAACTTTGGGGGGGGGGGGTGCACAAACGGAAAAAAAATGGGGGATAACAACAATAAAAGTGGAGTTTATAGTGCTTCCTCCATGTAATATTGATTTCAGAATTTTGAAGCAAATAGTACGTGAATATTGAAAATCTGAAATGCAAATCACAAGGTAAAACTTTTGAAGGCTATAGTGTCTATTTTGAATTGATTGTATCGTCAAACGCTCCAGAATGTGATTGGCTAACAGATTATTACAGTCTAGGATAAAACTTTCTGGCTTAGTACGGACAGAAAACTTTTTGTGATTTCTTCCTAAGATACCGGTAATCAGATAGGATTAGTACCGGTAATCATAAGAATGATGGGTTTCAAAAGATCTCTTGTTCATTCATGATTACCGCAGCTGAGCAGGATAAAACCGTTATTAACATTGATATCGTTTATGGCCTTGTTATAATAATAATAATATAACGGTTATAGTCGGTGAAATCACATCAGTTCCCCCCCCCCCCCCCATGAGTTCGAGGTCGCAAGTTACGTGATTGGAGAAACAACTATAATTTTTCTGCACCCTGGACGCAACAATTTCCGTAGGCCTTGGCCGTGTCATATTTTCTTCAAGTTCTACATCGAGCAAGACTTATAATTTAGTGGCTATGATATATTGAAATGACAATATTTATTTTTGTTTTCTCAATTTCATGAATGTATCAAGCTTTTTAAATATTGTTTAAATTTTCTGATAAACCTGAATCAATAAAAGATCGATTATAATTTTTTTTAACACAATGAGAGATTCCAGATATAATAGTATATAAAGAGATATATATATATATACAGTTAATTAATGTTCCAGGTATAGTTAGACTATAAAACCCGATGTCCATCCCCTTCGTTTCTCTGAAAATATGCTCGTTAGAGATGTGTGTTTAATAGAGGCACATAAAATAATTATGTGGGGGGGGGGGGCCTCTTATACGGGGTATAAGGGATTTATATCTTTATCTATATTTATACGCATATGTTTATATAACTATGGGCGTATGTGTAAATGTCCAAATTTATTGTCGACATTTTCTAATACATCAATACAATTATTCTAACAATAGTTGTTATAATTATTACTGTAACGTCCTGCGTATAAATCCAAGCAAGCAAATTTCATTCACCAGTAATGAAATCTTCAAGAAATGGAAGGGGTTGCGTTGGTCATGATTTTGTAGAAAAAAATTTTGATTTTTACGTTCACATATCGATGTAGGGCGCCCCCCCCCCCATATATATATATATATATATATATATATAAATCTTTTCAAAATTTTGATTAATAAATATGCAAGTAATAAATCTCTTTTTGATTTATTTTTTTTAAAGTACACCAATGATAATGTTTTTCGGGCATGTAAAATATTGATTTGGGTGTCTATTATATCTGTATTGATTGGGTGGAATTACATGCCCTACCGCGCATGCCAATTTCTAGAGATTTATCCAGCCCTGGACAATAGAAGGTTACAGAGAAAATCTCACGACCCAAAAAAAAAAAAAAAATGACCGGAGAAAGCTGGATAGAAGTTGATTCTTAGTGGATATAAATAATAATATGAAATATACAAAAAGAAAATTCCAGGCCAGAAAAAAAAGGAGCCTTTTGGGGAAAAAGTGCAGTTTATGGCAAGTAGCTTTTCCAGAGAGGTTTTACTATATTGTTTCTAAAAAAATTTCCTTCCGTTGATCTAATACTAATGAAGACAAAATCTCTTTTGCTACAATTAAGGAAGAATTAAAAAAAAGGGTGAAAAAAATATCAGTTAATGAGACTATGAGGAGATTAAAAACCGATTAACCCTGAAGTTAAGAAAATACAAGAGATGTTATTTTTCTTTTGCATGTATACACACACACCTATTTCTCCTTCCGTTTCCTTTTTCCTGAGAAAAATGAGAGAATCGGTGTATATTTTTCAATTTTACTTTTTTTTTTTCGCTTTTTTCTTCGTTCTTTATCTCATAAAAATTCATTATTTAAAAACAAAATGAAAAAAAAAGCAGATCAGGTGAGTCAAGTCATGCTCTATTTAATTAAGTATAGTATTAACTACACTAGTATTTGATTAATGTGAAGAAAATTAATGGTTGGTTGAATTTAATTTTCTTGTTTTAAAGGCCAGTTGAGCAAGAGAGACAACAAGAAAAAAATAAACATTGATGCGAACTGACATATTTATAAAAACTAGAATAGTTGCGAAATTATATTGTGTTTTGTTCTTTTAAATTTTCTTCCATCACTTATCAGCCGTGAATGAAATAATGATAGTGTAAATGAAGCCGGATACTTGCATCTCTGCAACAAATTATTTATGATGTCTTTATTGATTAGATTGGCGTCAAATATCTTTCGACACTCCTTTCTGATCTCGGGGCGTTTTATAGGTACTGTACCATAGGGCTAAACAAATCGCAAATTTAAGCGAAAATAACATTTTTTTTGTCGCCATGGCGATCTCGGATTTGTCCACTTTTACTGTACCATAAATAGCAGGGACTCACTGGTGTTGCTGTGTAGTTGTGTGGGCATCGTGCTGGACTCTTATCGAGAGGATCCAGATTCGAACTCGATGACTGCGCTGATGGCTGAAGTTCGTTTTCTGCGGTTTTCAACTTTGAGGTAGGAATACGAACCCCTTTCCCATTTGAAGGGGAAAAAAAATCTCTCCGTAGAGAGCAGTCAAGTCATCGACACGATACTTACAAAACACGAAAATTTAAGTATCCGCCATTTTCGATTCTAAATATGAAAGGCAGATGACACCACCATTGGAATAAGAAACACGGGCAATAAATGCATTTTTAGTATTGAGCTTAATCGAGGGTTAATACTAAATTGCAGTTTATCATTAATGGAGTAGAAAATGTTGATCAATGTTCTCAACTCTTTCCACGGCATTGTAGAAATCATTAAATCCCCGTGTATAAAATGTCAACTTTTTTTTTAATGAAGTAGACATAATTCTGATATTAGCAGGTGCAAAGTATAGGGAAAAGTTTTCCATTGAGGAAACCGGCTTTACAAAATATTAGGGCTCATCAATAACAATATTATACCCCTTTAAAGAAACCGAGATATCTCGTCAATGCCGCTGAGCAAGTTAATGCTTCGTGGCATTCATGAAGCATATAAAACTAAACAGTTTAATATGAAATACTGAAGAACGCAATACCTGCAGTTTCTCTGGATGCAGACTTTGATATATAGATTTCATCCTCAGAAATGCCTCGTAGCATATCTTACGTTGCACCTTATATTGTTGGGATACACAGTATAGGAAATTTTTTTGCTAAGATTACCCGTATTATGATGTGTATTTCAATCAGGAAATCTACCTATAAAATTTGTTGTGAAACAAGTATTATTGATGCCAGATGTTTCACGTTCGTAGAGCGCTATTATAAAGTCAATAAGAGATATAAGGGGAAAAAATTTATCCTTCTGATTTGTAATTTTATCTTGTTTACGTCTGTATTTTTTCTTCAATTATTATAATTTTGTCTACGAATTCGCTATTCGATTTTCGGGATGTAATGGTGATCAAAACCTATTATAGAGTGATTGGAATAATAAGGTTTGATTGTGTTGACACGGTTTTGAAGTCACGGAAAAATCATTATACACAAGATATACTGTATATTTATTGCAACCGAATTAGTTTCCCTTCCCCCCCCCCTTTCTGCAGCCGAGTCCGGTTCTTACGTAAACAAGTAGATTTCTTACGGTAATTTTGTACGGAAACTATATTCAGCATTCCGTTATTTAGAAGGAATTCTCGATAAGTACCGCACAAAAAAGTAGTAATGATAACTTTCTATCATTCAGTCTCAGGCCATCTTCAACAATTACCCGATTCGTGAACGAAGAAACTCAACAATCATTTCCGGTATGACAATCCACCCATCTGCCTGCATGAATATATTTATGCGAACTACTTGTCTACTGTCGTGCGTGTGCTTGTCTGTACGAGAGAGTTAGTTCTATTGATTGATGACCTGATTTATTTCCCTCTTTCTTCGATCGAACAACTTGGACTTTCGAGGTGATCGCTATTATAGTTTGCGGACAATCCGCCGGCGATTTACCCTGATGATGACTTTGAACTTTCAGGAGATAAAAAAAAATTCAACTACATTATTCCATCGAATAAGGCACACGCATGCGTTATGTCCTAGAAGAAGGAAGAGACACTCTGTCTAGAAATAATTTAGATTAGAAAAACATTTAGTTTTTCACCAAAAGTGTCCGAGAGGAATGACATTTCTGCAGTTCATTTTAAAATTCATGTAAAATACGAAATGTTATGAGAGAAAAGTGGAGAATTTAACTGCTTTTTGGCTGAACCTACCAAAAATGGTTATATGAAGTATTATAGGAATTAAAATTTTATATACAGTCCAAAAAAAAATAATTATTTGTAAAATTTGTACCGAAAGAAATTCACTCTATAACAACTTAATGAAAACTTGCCAAGATATTAATGATTGAAATGTTCCATTTTTGCTATTTTTTTCAAGTATATAAAGTTTTTGATTTTGCACATCAAAATCAGAGAAAGTTAATTTCACTCACCAATGTCTCGATGAATATTCGTTCAATTGTTAAGGGCCTATTATTTTCGGTTGGCGCAGTTTGACCTATTGGTCCTTATTCTCAATAAAACCAAAATCCAAAAAATATTTTCGATGTAATAAAAACAATTATGTGCAAATTTAGTTATGATGAACTTTATATATATAATATTATCGTTATTATTTTTAACTTATAACCGTATGGAAAGCATAATTTTTGTATCTTTCTCAATAACCATTGGTCCAGATTAACAGAACAGTTTTACTCTCTTCGCTGAGCAATTTTCATACTATTTTAATTGATTTTGAACAGAACCGTAATTTTTATTGTTCTAGGACACTTTTGGTAAAACATCAAATACACAAATCCTGACCAGCACCGGGAATTTCTGCCACTATATTTCTTATAAAATGCTAACATGATATTATATTATTTTATTGTTTTTTCAATAAAATTTGTCTGATTTTAACCACCAAAGCACTCTTTTTGAAACTAGTGATTTAGTTTCTTTTCAATGACGGGTGATAACACAGCGCCAACATTTCAGACCTGAACGCTTACACACGTTACCCGCAACACTCGTGTTTTGCGGAACAGAGCTTGAGAAACACTGTTCTAGTTAGTTTCATTTTTTTAAAAATACGATTAAATTTTTCTGCATTATTCTCTTTCGATAAATTCCAGTCTGCCGTTGAACACCCGTAAAAAAAGATACACGCGTGCGCGTTTGAATGTAAGAAGACTGTCGATATTTTGATCGTGAGTTCAAACGAGGATTAAGTTAATTCCCTATGGACGAAGAGAGAGATAAGATCTTCAACACGAAAAGAAGAGAGAGAGATAAAGGAATCAGAATTTGCTCAAGAATGAAATCCATAGGAAAGCAGCATACATACGTACGAATATCACCAATGTAAATATGAATGTATATGTAATGCTTTCATTCTTGATGCAAATACAAATGGAATTTTGTGTTTTTCTGAGGGAATTCAATGATTCTCATGAAGTTTGTGGGAACATCCTCTCCGGCTGTGGCTGTGGTTCATCGACTAGTTATTCTGCAACAGAGGCTAAAAAAGAGGGAGGGAAGGAAATATAGGGGCTTGTGCCCCCCGATGGAAAAAAAATTAAAAAGTTTTTTTCTCGATATTATCATGAAAAAAGCTAAAATATCGAAAGAAAATGTTTTTATATGCTAGTACGAGGAAACTAGTTCAATCAATTTCTTTTAATTTGAATGCTTTTTAAAAGATTAGTAACTCAAAGTTTCTATCCTTGTGCCCCCCTCCAAATGTCGGTCCTGCGTACACTCCGAGAAGCCGGACACGGTGTAGTTGACCAAAAAAACTGGACAATTTCTTTTTTTATCATTCCTCAAATACAACTTCAATATGAATATTAACTGGAAAAAGGTGGTTAGAAATGAAATACTTTGCATAATTAAAATGAATTCATTCAATAAAAGAACCTCTCCCCGATTTTGATAGTAAATATTTTTATATATTTTCAAGAATTTGAATATACGCATTTTTCGTTTACTCACTTTTTTACTACGGATCGACTTTTCAATAAATGCTAACTTAAATAGTTCCTGCGATGGAAAGTAGATGAAAATTTGAATCGGAATCAATCAATCACTCCGTATCTACAATGAGCATCTTCAGCATGATATATGGTGCTCACGAGTATCGCATCCAAGAGTGATCGATGATATTTAGCTCAGTTTCACAGTTAAAAGTCCCATTCAATTTTCATTAGATTATTAAAATAATGTTGATTCGAAAGTTTTGATAAATTCTCGAGTTGCCATGTGTACGTTTTTTATCTCATGAGCATAGTCTGTGCTTGTGGTTTAGAAAAGATTCATGATCCCTGGTCTGGAACATGGTCTACACTAATTGTGAATGAATATGGACGAGGGGGGGGGGAATGTTTGCGAAATTCATAGCTACTTTTAAATTGCTGTGAAATTCACAAGCATTTCATAGTTTATTCCTACTAAATTTTTGAATTATTTTCGATTTACAGTCTTTATTTATTTATACTTCAGTCAGTGTCATCAACCCACAGTATTCAGATACTTGGAAAAAGAACCGGAAAGCATTTTTCCATGCAAAAATCTCAGTGGTGCTTGAAAGCAAATCATTCGTAATAGCGCGTTTCATTGGGAAATTCCTCCATGAATCAGGTAGTGGGTCCTCGTGCATATCATACACGGGCTTCCTATGCAAAACTCATGGTAGCGATGTGAGAAAATCCGTGTCTCCAAACCGAGCAAAAAACCCACCATTCAGTTTCATTTCCCTTCATTTTTCTCTTCTTTTTTTTGTCTTAGTCTTGCGAATGAAGGCATTGGATTCATTTGATGCCCGAAGCGTTGAGAACAAATCTCATGTTTACTCAGTCAAACTCTTTTTCTTTCGTTTTAACCTCCAGGCTTTTCTCTTTCTTTCAACGAAACTGTCTATGCCAAGCCTCAAAGGTATTCCGAATATATTCCCTTATCCATCATATTTTGCACCTTTCTTTCATTTTTCTTCCATTCAAAAGAAGAGAGCAAAGAATGCTTTTGACATTCTGCAAAAAACGACTTGGAAGAACAGGAGGACTTCTTTAATGTTGTTTCATGGGCATCAAAAGATTAAACCCAGTGACGAGCATTAAAACTCGCAAGACTATGGTTCATTGAGTTTTTTTCTCTCTCTGAAAGGAATTCATTCATTTCGTATGTGACGCGATTTATTGCATGGTATTAATTTTAACGATTCTTTACAAATGAAAGTGTGTTTTGTCATTGAATTCGTTTCACTGAATCTCTTTATGTTTGAGTGATATTAGAAATTATACATTCTATCTGGCAGAATGTATGAAAATCACGGAAATATGTGTGTCCGGATAAGTGAATCTCTCTATCCAAACAAAAAATTCCGGATTGTTATTTTCATAGTGTCTAGTATCAAACATAGATGACACTAAATTATATTTGGAGGTATAATCCAGATCTCTCTCCACTCTCCCAATTTTTACATTCAGTTGCTTTTATTTCATAGTGAGACATTTGTTTCTCTTAAGAATTTTTTTCTTTTGTCTCGTAATTTTTTTGGTATGAACAGAGAAACGGAGGTGTTATGAAATTCTTTGTCAAAACTGAGATTTTTGTATCAAAAATTTATTAGTAGATAAAGGCAGTCTATATGGAGATGATTGTATGTACTCACGTTTTTTTTAGTAGTATCGACGTTTCAAAGAAGTACATCAGTCAGTACGCAGCTGGAGGTGAGAGTGGCGGAGTGGGAAAAATCTCTTATATCACCATGAAGGCTTCCGTCAGGTCCGTCGGTTCGAATCCGGAAAAGGACATGGATAATTTCTTTTCCAATTGAACCTGAGTCGACCACTAATAGATGATACCTCAATATGCTCACGCTGGAAATAACCTCTGTCTAAGACGAGGACAGAAGTATAATACGGCTTTCTGTTTAGAGAGAAAGATTTCACACACCTATCTCGATCGGTTGTAAATTTTCTGTATGGCGATAGGACCGGAGTTGGTATTCAGTAAAATAGCCAAAGCACAAATCGCCAGAAGACCAGGGCCGTCATTTCAACTTTTTCCGGGGGGGGGGGGGCAAAGAGCATGTACTCAATGTATGCATATATATGTATATATATATATATATATATATATACCATTTTCAGTGTATTTTCAAAAGCCGGGGGTGGGGCAACGGCCACCCTGACCTCCCCCCAAATGACGGGGGGATCAGTATCAAATCATAATCTAAGTATAAAATCAAGTATAAGAAATTACAAGGTCATGATCTTAGTATACAGCATTTGACAAATAGATATATTGCCATATGCGATCGGTTATCATACATAATCATCAATAAATGTAATCATCATAATCGCAGAAGAAGAGTTGGTGCCAAATTTTCGGTCTGAAATGAAAGTGAATCCAACACATTTATCGATACTTTTGGCCATGACCCTTCCTCACAAGAGTGGGACTGGCTGGGGCTGAAGCTCTGGGGCCCGGGACAATCGCGTCTTTTTTTTCTCATGCTTTAAATTGGCTATAGAGAAGCCCATGAAAAGTCTGAGATATTTGGGCCTTGCTAAAAATCTCAACTAGGGGCCCTGCTGCAGGATGTGGGATGCTTGTGGTTCAATTTCTCGTTAAACATTTATTTATTTATACAATATTATTGGGGTCTATACGAGAGGATGTGATTGAAAGTGACAAAGATATTGTTGGTATTGGACCAAAAACTAATGATAGTGGGGGAGTCGACAATAGAGCCGGGAATTTGTAACATTCTGTGAAAGTTCAATCCGCGCGGATCCTATTTATTAGCTTCTCACCGCGGCAGGCATTTTTTTTTATTTCCGAAAGTAAAACTGGAAGCGAAAGCCTCTGTTCTGAACATACAGAATTAACAGGATACACAGTCAGACCTCTGAAATATTGTAGAAAAAAACTATTGTTCCAAAATTTGAGATTAGAGGAAGGTCGTATGTCGAAGACTAGGAATGAATAGTTAAATTTTTTATGCATATTTTATTCACAGTTCTTGTTCGAGAGAGCTTTTTTTGTACAGACGGTGTAGATTGGCATTTAGAGGAATTGGTGAAAATTGGTTTATGACTAATCAGAGGGATATCTAGACTTTTTTTAGAGAGTCCTGTTTCTCTAAAAATGCTTTTCAAAAAAGGAAATTTGAATTTTATGTTTTCATTAATTTGCATTTCGTGAAGGATCTGGGAGACGGAATCCTGTTTTGACAGATCCCAGTCAATATCGAAGATTTCAAGTTATAATTTAGTGACAGGAAATCACTTTCTTCCATCGAATGAAATATTACGAGAAAAGTAGATAAAATACATACAAAAATACATACAGTGGCCACCTTCTGTCAGCATAATGACTCCTTCCCCCCTCCCTCCCGAAATAACCAAAACAAATAGAGAAGCATTTCATGGCCAGCATCTTGAAGAAAATTAGTTCTACCCCGGTGAAGTGCATTAAACTTTCGTGGATTGTATATGAAAATCGCATATCTGGTTCCTTTTCGTTTGCGGTGGTCAATAACTTTTCTGAATGAGCTTTCTCGGTAAAGAGAGTAACTACCAAAAGATATCCCTTTCTCTCCATCGAAAGTTTGTTTGGAAAAGTTCACAGAGGAATAAACAGCCGAGAAAAATCCGAGTGTAGGTTTTTCTTCGTTTACCAGGCTCATTTGCAAAGAGCAGAGCTTTGCACAGAAGTTAACACCACCACCACTCTTCTAAATCACTTTTGCCCATGCAAGCGGAACCGGAATATGCAGTTCCGTAATTCATCCACAACCCGACTATTATTACTTTTTCCAGCTACCACCGATTATCTTAAGAGGTTTTTTTTTTCACCAGCTTTTTTTTAATGTTTCTTCTAGGGAAAAAAACCGCTCCATTTTCTAAGAAATATAAAAAAGCAATAATAATATCTGTATAAAAAAGATTTGACTCAGGGAAAGTACGGATAATGACTGTATTTTTTTTTCTTCTCTTATATGCTATAGCTACACATAATGCCATCAAGCATAAGCTTTTTCAAGGTCGGATATAAGACGATTAACTTACGAGTAAATAATTGCTGCCCTTTGCTTGTCTCCCGGACACTCGGAACTGCCAATCCGGGATCAAGGTTATCTTGCATCAACTTTGGTTTAAGCGATTTAAAAAAAAAATGAGAAAGTCATGATCTTGTTACTGAGAAGCAAAATTACGGACTTTTATTGTTTTCTCTACTTAAATAAATATTTTTACCTTAACTTATTAACGATTTCAACTTGTTCGTCATATTATTGCTACTTTATAGTCCTGGAATAGGACCTGCTGTTCTAGTATAATACCTCGTACGATCAAATTATAGAATACAGTACAAAATCAAGGAGCTGTTTCCGCTATACCGCCAAACCCCCGTCATTGATGACAAACAATGCTAATCATCATCGAGTTGAAAAAAGACACGGAATTAATCATTAGCTATTAAAAGGAGCTTTAGACATTTGTCTCAAAACTTTGAAAATTGTATAGATGTTAGAAAAAAAGAAGCTATATTTAGATGTGACATATTTGTAAGTAGTTGCCGTACGTATCTGCTTGTCTTAATTAAAATATTAAAATCATGCGTTGTACGTATATGTTGTGGAGGGTTTACCGTTTCACGCATCTGTGCTTCTAGTATTGAAATGCAATTCTTTTTTTCTATGTGATTATGTAAAACAGCATTTCTCAGAATTTTTCTCTTTGCAGAACCCTTGAACAAATACCCATGGTGTAGGGCAGTGAGGGTCAAATTTTTTTTGGAAGCAGGACAAAATAAAGAAAGAAAAAACTTTTGGTGGGCCGGACAGACTCGGATGATGTTTCATATAATAAGAATTTTTATCCTTAAAAGTAGAGCAACGCAAACTCTTCGGCGCTTTACATGGAAACTCAAGTTTCTGCAATTTTTACTTCAAAATAGGGAAGCCAATGGCAAGAACAGTGGCTCTCAACCTTTGGAAGGCTGGTTGATTTATTATTATTATTTTTTGAGTGGAAGGCGTTATCAGAAATACGACTGATGAGTAACAAATGGACAAAAATGAAACAGTTAGTCATTCACAGCCAGGTTTAACCGATGTCAAGACCCTTTACCGGGCCGCAGCTTGACGGTTGAGGAATACTGCACTAGAACACAAGACATGCATAACTTTTACAGCATAAATACGTAAGCACCACACGTACACTCAGAACGTACGTTCTTGCATGTACAAATTCGTTAGAAATTTCACCGAGGAATGTTTACGAGGGCAGAAGCGAGTAGTCAAGAAACTCCGATCTAAGATATCTGAATATAAGAATGTGCCGCTGTGTGATTATGTGGAAATCTTGATGGACGCCTTGCGAAAACCGGGTTCGATCCCCGCAATCGGTGCAGTGGTGGTCGGTCGATGTTCGTTATCTGTGTTTTTTTAATAGTTTTCGGCAGGCACCAGTTCGTTATAAATTCCTCAGAAGAATGTTTACGAGGTGCATGCGCTGTTTAGTAGTTACAGTATACAAACAAAAATGTCCTCGGAAGCCGAACTAACAAATGAAAATAATTAGGAACACGGTAATGACTCTAATTATATATGTAATGGTACGGTGAACGAAACCCGATGTATGAAGCCATGTATCCGTGTGCAAGACTCGATGTCCAACATGATCTGAATACGGCGAAAGTAGAGCGAATTGGCAAATAAATTACCGAATGTTTAAAATTTACATAATGAACCGCAATCATGATCCGTTAACTTAATGATGTATACAGTATTAAAAAACAAGCATTGTCTTCTCAATACCCGGGGCTATTCGTTACTCATCCTGACTGCGGTGTACGGAATGGAGATGTCCAACAGCCAATCGAATCGAAGTTACGGGATCATATAAGAAATTAACTTTCTTATTGCTATTATTTTTATTATCATGCAAATCACAAATCACGAAAAAAAAGTAGACCAATAGCATTTTATCATTTACATCATTTTTTTCTTCTCCTCTATTATATTTCAATTCGTGATTGCATTAGGACCTGATACTAGTGTGTTTGTGTGGGCGATGGTATCTTCGGGCGATTGACGATCTCTTTCTTCGTCCCGAAGGCCTTCCGAACGTGTATCAGTTAATAATTCCATCGAGCCAACGCCTCTATTAACTTACATTGGCCTAAATTTTTCTGCAAGGTCCAAGAGATGAACTCATTGTTTTTTTTTTGGTTTTTTTTTCATTTTTATTCTGGAGATATCGCTGATGATATCTTTTCATTTCCTTTTTTTGTGTTTAATAACAGTTTCAATTTTATTTCAACTTTCATTTCTTTGCCATACTTTCCTAAAAGGCCATGTCCTTCACCATTCTTTTATGTTTACGCCCTTTTCCGTACACATTAACACTCTTTTTATTTTCATCAAAAAAATAGAACCAAAATGATCCCATGAGTTCATTTTCCTAATGTTTTATTCCATTTCACAAAGAATGACCCCCTATTCTTTGAGTTATGTGTTTTTCTAAAAAGGAAATGGTTATATATATGTGTCTATGTACAAACACTGTTACAATTATTTATTACTCAATGAATATATATCATTTCGAATGTTATTATCTCGGCCGTAATATATATATATATACACAAGTTGTATGTATATTTTGTAAGAATTTTAATGACAAAAGACTGAAAATAATTTAACTTCTTAAGAATCATTGTTCCTTTGTTCAACTTTATGATTCATGTACTTGATTTAAATCGTGTAGATAAATCAAAATTGCACTGACATTAAAGAAATGCAGGAAATAGAATGAAATACACATAAAATAACAACAAAAGGACACATGACTAATGTGAAGGAAATTCTTTGATTTGTCATAATTCACATCATAATAGATGTATTTAAAAAACTCAAAAGACCAATTTTCACTGAATTTTAAATTGAAAACAAAATGAAACCAAAGAAATGAGTCATGAGTTGTGAGAACTATTTGAAGTACTGCATATGATGAATTGTAAAAATAATGTTTAGAAATTTATGTTCAATATATAACTGCTATTAGAGAAAGGGGTTTCCATAAGGTGCTCAAACGTATTTCTCATCATATGCTCAGAGATTTACCTTTACATATTATTTTAAAGAAATAAAAGCAAGGGCCATTAACTCAGAAGCGAAAGTTTCTACGTCAGACTCAAGCAAATATGCGTATTTGGGCACACGTCATATTCGAATTTGAACACCTGGATTTGATAGAATAAGACGCGTCAACGTCAACGTACTGCACTCACCTGTATTTTATTCCTCCATTATGGAAATCTGTTCAATTGAACAAAAATAGTTTCGCGTGAGTGTGCAAAATATCATTAGAAATAGTAGTCGTGGTTTTATTTTGTAACCAATTTTTTCTAGGAACGAATGATTTGGGGGGAACACCCCCCCCCCTCACCGCACACTAAAAAACAACAACAACAAAAACGCATGCTGACTGTATTTCCAGTAGTTTTACTTAAATTATTATGGTGACGTTTTGCATTACGTGATTTCACTTTGCTTGTAAGTTAGCAGATAATTGGCTTGACATCCCTCATTAATATCAATGAAATATGGTCCGTCATGGCTGATTGTCCGTACTTCAAATTGTCTAAAGCTGTTCTGATCTTAAAAATCTGTGATATAATTAGTTCACTTTAGAGCATGAATGATTGCATGGCTAAATTACCGTTGTCGAGACAGATATTAAAATTTTCAAATTCTACATTTTTTTTTCTCTCTTATTTTCACAGCTACACACGATATGGTACTGCATTGGTGTTAAAACAGTTTTTCGGTCCTTTGTGAAATCATAGAGAATTCCCTGAAATTCGTGGGTGGGTGGAAGATGAACTTGTTTTTGAAACCAAGGTGAGTTGGGAGATGATTCAAATCCTGAATGGATGATGTCACATCTCCTCGCAATGATGACCATCAGAAGAAGAAAGAAAAATGAATAGACAATAACACGGGAGGAAAAAATGAATTGAGGAAATTGTGAAACCTGATGACCCAGATTTTTTATTCGACAGTGAATGAATGATGTCTCATCGACTCTTTTGTCATCGTTCGACTTCATTCTTCTTGTTTGAGCAGCTTTGTTTCCCACTTTTCTGAGACAGCATCTCAAGGTGCGTAATCGCCTCGTCATACGCACGAAACATCACTTTTTATTCTCATTTATTTTTTTTAACTTCAATGAGAATCAACTATGAATGTACATATATATCATGATCGGACGTTGTTGCGAAATATTAACGGATTACTTAGAATTTTAAATTTTCTTCTTTGTTTTTCGATTATATCGACATAGAATAAATACATCAAGAAAGAGAACTAATAAAATATCCGATTCGCCGAAGGATATAGATACATATTCAGTGTGCCGGACAGGAACGTACGCGGGGGAGGGGCATAGGGGGTTCGTGCCCCCCCCCCCTCCTCCTCTTCAAGCCGAAGAAAAATTTAATATTTTCATAAATCAATTACGATATCGAAAGAAAATACCTTTTATAGATATTTTTCAATCAATTTCTATAAATGTAAATTCTTTTCATAGTTGGTAATTCAAAATTCCTCCGGATGAAAATTGTTATGCCCTCTTCCTTCACCAACAAATATCAATCCTGCGTACGCCCCTGGTGCGAGGTGTTTCTGAAAAGAATAAAAATTCTATGGATGAAATAGACGTTTTTCTGAAATAGAAAAAAAAAGTCAACTGTTCTCCGCCTGGTGGGCAGGGTCAAAAATGCTATGTCTGATTCTGAAATTAAAGTACAATATGAAAAAATACCAGCAATGAAAGGAAAATCCAGCCGTGACAGTTTCTCCTATTGACGAATATAAAAACGAATTAAAATTTTTATACGGCCCCTCCTGACTTCCAATCACAAAATAAATAAATTTATGAGATTTTTATTGTATTATACCGAGAAAAAGAAAGAATGTATGTGGTAAAACATTTGAATGAATGCTTATTGGGATTTAGATGATTGGGGAATTCTTATTTTTCTCTCGAGGAAATTACGGGAAATCGCCAATCATTGTCCAAAATGATGCCAAATGCACGCAAATAAAATTGCCAATTTTTGCTAAAATCGACAATCATTGCCAAAAACGATGTCAAAGGCACCCAAATAAAATTGTCAGTTGTTGTTAATATCGGAGAAAAATCGCCGATCATTGCCAAAAGCGATGCCAAAGGTAATTGTAATTGCATTTGTAATTGCATCTGCTGTATGTTTGAAATATATGACATTCATATTTGTTATGGGCATCTTCTTCTCAGCCACCTCGTTGGGCATTTCACCTGCTGTGGCGTTGTATTTGTATTTGTATGTTCGTAAGTAAAATTGTCAGTTATTGCTAATATCGTCGAAAAATTTTCAATCGTGGGAAATGAAGCTAATGAAGAGTGAAAAAAAAATCCCTCTTCATTGTTCTGCTGAAATATGCGAAATAGTGCTATAAACTATGAAAATATGCCTCAAATTCTGAAAAATTCATGAAAAACACCTTAAAAGTCTCCAAAATTCATGAAAAAAGCCCTAAAATTTGCTTAAAATTACGAAAAAATGCTCTATCGTGTAAAAATAGCGAAATATACAAAATCATAAAAAAAATATGCAAATCATAAGAAATCAGAGTCTTAGTGATAAGTTTCGTAGTTCAGAGAGAAAGAAAGGAGGGAATCAAGTTCAAAATTCTGCAGCAGGAAAAATATTGAAAAGAGAGAAGGCAGGCTTTTTCACAGGCCGGGGTTTGTAATAAAGCTCATATCTTTCGGGCTGTTACGCCGTGTTCCAGGCTTCTTTGAAGCAGATCAAAGCGTCTGTTTCAAAGAAGCCTGGAACACGGCATAACAGCAAGAAAGATATTATTAGGAAAAATATTGTTATTAGGACTTTGTGCTACATGACATTGATAAGAATCATCGCTAAAACTAAACAATTTCTGGCCACGAAAAGAAAAGAAGAAAAGGAATCACAACCCAAACTTGCAGTGATTTTGTTCAAATTGGGATTTTGTGTTCCTTTAGAAAACTAGTACATACTGAGTAAATATTTGTGCAGAGGAATCTGTATAACTTCACGTAGCCGGATTTCACTGAATGCTTTAAAAACTGATAGTTGTGCCCACCGGGGTATACAAAAATTACGTTCAGGTATTTTCTTCCATGAATATGAATGGGATGTTGTCTGGAGGTACTTATGAGAGAGAGAAAAAAAATGTGAAAATTTTTTTTAACGCTTTTGGAATTCGTGGTCTTTTACTAGCTTTGGACGATTTCTTTTTCTTTATAGGTTTTGTGCAACGGGTCTCTCTCTTGTTTTCCTTTTTCTTTCTCCGTTTGGTTTCATGTTTTATTCATATTTTTTTCCCAACCATGAGGATAACGATCTATAGCCCTATTGCTCAACTGTCTGCGTCGCTTATTGTAGTTTAAGTAGAAAGGGTGCTATCCATCCATCTTGATAGCGGCGACTTCACCGGAAAATGGCAATTTTCGCCGATTCTCAAACAGCCGGACCTAACCTCATCTATCTATACTTCACCCTGATGCGTCACTCACTCATGGGACAATGAAAATAAAAGCCTAAACACAACAAATTATCAGTGTGATTTTATTATGCTTTTTTTTTATACATTGAGTTCGCCTTTGTTTCAATTTTTTGCTGCACATATGACCTTCTTCTGTGATGAATATTTAAAGATCCGCCGATAAAACAATAAGCCACCGTGAAAACACATCATCCGTTGAATTCGTGGTCCTTGTTAGTGGTAGCTTTCGGACAGAGGTCAGAGCTCATTTCCGATGATATTATTATAAAGCCTTCACAGAATAAATTATTGTTTCGGATGTATTTTTATTTCATTATTTAATTTGTGTGGGAAACAAAAACAAAGGCTACAATAGGCGAAATTTCTAACGAGTTGGATGAAATTGGAAAGGGAAAAACTGCTTATAATTGAATGTCGTCGTCATTTATAAGTATCCATGTAGAGTAAAGCCGGGTTTTCCTAGGAATAGGCTTCTTGCGTCGCTGGATTAACCGAACTGGATTATTTCGCGTTGGCAGAAACGTGTTACATAATCACGCTACGCGTTTGTGTTTTCCTTCCGTGGCGCATCAGCTCACGGTGGCTATATAGTATATGGCCCTGGCATCAGCTACTCTGTCGTCTGCATGCTCCGGTTTGAAGGGAAGGGAAAGAAAGTACAATAAAATGAAGGGAAGATCGGTGAAACGCGCGGCGCACGACACATTTGACGTCCTCCAGAAGCAATCAGCCAATCACGCCCGACGTAAAGCGCTGTCGTGAGCCGTATTGCGCTCTGTAGGAAAACAGTCATACAGTTTTTCTTATTGGTGAGTGGACGGTGTGTCGCGTTGGGTGATTCACGTTGCGCGCGACACAGAAAACCTGCTCCTAGGAAAACCCGACTTAAGTTTCTGGAAGTCATTATTTATTTACTCCGATCACATATTTGACTCATAACATGATGCGGTGACAATATTACCCGTATTTCACAGGACATTGCAGTATTTTCACAAATATTAGTTATCCTGAATTTTTTTAAAGCCTTCTTGAATTCTTAATTTTTGCTGAAATTGCGGATGAAGATAATTTTCATAATTATTATTATTAAATTATGATTGTGATAAAATATTTAGCTCGCATACTTTCCATGTTCAACTTTTTTTTGTAGTGAATCATATTTAAAAAAAATCAGTACTAGGGTTGGGGATTTTTAGCAATTTTAAAAATAATTGCAAATTTCCTATCTTTTATCATCTTCTTTTTTTTTTTTTTGCGACAGTTGGAAATGTCCCGGATTTTCCATTGTTCAGGATCTCCTGAACAATGGCAATTTACAGTTGTGGCGTGGTATTTGTATTTGTACACCTAGACCAGTGATTCCCAATGTGGGCGTTAACGTTCAGCGGCAAAATCTACGGGTGTAACATAGGATCCTATGGGTTAGATTGCGTTGGGGGGGGGGGCGATGGAAGAAAAAAGGTTGGAAAACTATGAGCTATAGACAGGCATTAGACTGGCAAGCTCTTGTTTTGACAGAATTTTTTGTAAGCCTCGTGATAGGTGGTTTTCATCTGTAAACATTCGTTCTTGGCCAATAATATTCGAAATATAGAATGCCGGGATGGGCAAGAGTGGAGTACCACTCCATTTTGCACTATAACTTCTTATGTGGACCGTCCGCAGATGACTGGCAGAAATGTGTCCTGTAAAATGATTATCCACTTCATGTCATCTTTGCAATCGAAATTGGATCACCCTCACTATGAAATTCCACAATAATACAACCCAGTCCACCATATTTCTTTTACTCTGAAAAATTATTGTTTTAATTTTTTAATAACAAAGACACTCATTGCTGCATGCCCCCTACCTAGTGTTTAAGGTAAAAAAGAAGTTAATTCTCCACCCCCTCCCCACAAACAAATACTATTTGTCTCGGTCTATCTATTGTCTCGAATCGAAAAACGCTCCTAGTTCGATGTCCAATTCGTGAGATTGGGAGTCGTAAAAACCATGCGGGCAGAGAATCGACAAAATAATTGCTTCTCAAGGGCACCTTAATGGATTATTCATGTCAAGGCCACATGCATACAATTTTCTACAATGGACACAATACAGCGATGTCGATACCCCCTTCTGGAAATCAGCTTATAAACACCACTACTTCCAACGTTGTGTAAAGACAATCGAAGTTAATATTCATGAGACCCACTGATCTATATGTAAACTAAACTTCACTGACCTTTGACCGCTGTCTGTGCGTGGTCGCTGCATTTTCTTATTATGATATCATTTGGTCTTTGCCTTGACCGTACACAATCACCAGAGATATGTGAATTTCAAAGATTTTTGAGTTCAGAATTTCGCATTCATTCGCAAAAAAAAAAAAAAAAAAAAAAAAAAATCTTCATTCGCAAAAATATTTTTCAAACAAAAAATTTCACATTGATCCGCATAAATATTTTTCCATGTAAAAAGTTTTGCGTTTGATCGCAAAACTAATTTTGACGGAAAAATATTTCTCAAATCAAAAACTTCACTTTCATTTGAGAAAAAAAAAGGATTTTTGAATCAAAAATGTCGCATAAATTCACAAAAATGAACTAAACTAACGACAGATTTTTTTTTGTAGTTTGATTGTGTGCGAGTCCAAGTAGTAGAGTATTGTACTTAGTTGAAAGTGTGTGTTCTAGAATTAAAGTGCTAAGCAAAATTACTTCCTATTTTCTCTTTAAAAAATCACTCGTAAATTTTCGAAATTTTATTTATTGAAAAGTGGTAAAAGTAAAGTTTCCGCATTTGTTCATCAAAAATTACAATTTTGCGAATCGTTTATCATTCATGACATCGAAAATAGCAAATTTCACATTTATCGCACCATATTTCGTAAATATGAAAATTACGTATCATTAACAATCGCCACATAATTTTTTCCTATAACATATGCCGGGGAGGAGGAAGAGGCACGAAAACTACGCATCTTTTGTTTGTGTGAAACTACTGGTTATAATGATTTCTTTACGGAGACTTATTTTTTCACAAGTTTTTGGTTTCTAAAAAATTCTTGTGTCGAATTCGTTATCATAATAAGTTTGCTTATGGAACGAAGAGAAAGTATAACTTTAAATCCGATTGTGATGACTTATTAAGTGGATTAAACGGTGGGAATAGATTTTTTTTTTTGATTGGATATCAAAAGAAGATGTAGTCGATGCTCTTCCGGTCAATGCGTTTTTCTATCATCTCCCGGAAGAGAAATTACGAGATTAGATCGGATCATCCGGATTTCCTGGCTTTGATACCCGGATTCCGTCATAGTAGAAAATAAGTATGTAAATGGCAAATAGATTATGCCACTAAGTCAACTTTGATGGGATTAGATTTATTCTCGTGCTTTGCATAAATGTCATGCGTATATCACTCCAGGAAATCGTCTAAATTGATTGACTTCATTATTAAATATCTGCATTTGCAAAACACAATCACGTCATGTTAAGAAAGTATGTAATAAACATTGTTAAATGCTTTGAAAATTGATAAGTGGAATTCTTCGGTGAATCAGATGAGAAGTCTTTGGAGGGGGTTTTTTTTGTGGGGGGGGGGGAAACACAAGGAACTTTTCCATAGAAATTTTCAGTTACTGATCTTCAAAACCCACTTTAAATTGACAAAAATCTATCAATAAGCCAATAAAGGTACATTCTTTCCATATCTCAACGTTCTTAACAAAACATTATTTCACCATCTTAGGGGCTGGCTGTCTATGCTCCTCTCTGCTTGGGCCTCTGAACAGAAATATTTAAATTTTTCAATTATAGCATGTGTTCCTAATCAAATTGTTAATTTACACAGGGTGTCAAATAAATTCGTAAGCATTTCAAAAATTCATAGAAATTCAAGGATTTCTTATACATATTCGAATGAGGTTAGCGAAAACGTTATTCTCATGAAGGGAAAATTTTCTGGCTAAAAAAAAATTAGTACCGATTTTCATCGATAGAGGTTGCTGCACGAAAAGAAATCGCAGCATTTCATGGGATTTCCCCCTTCTTCAATCTCTTCTATGTCTGAAACGTTCGTAAAGCTACAGCCAGTATGATCCGTGGATAAAGTAAAACAACTCCACCAATGTCAGTATGACAATAGAAACCTTATTCAAGTGCTGGTAACAGAAATTAGCCGGTAATCGTACACCCTGCATTTTATAGGACTCTGATTTTCATATTTCCTGGGATTTGCTTTTCTGCAGTGCCCTCTATTGAAATTAGAGCACGCAAAAAATAATGCGCAGTTATAGACACCACGTATATTTCAATGTTAAAGACGTGAACACGACTTTTATCATTTTAATTCATTGAAGAATATTATTTTAACTCGATTCTCAGATTTTCTTCTTCATACCAGTATTCAGAGATCTGTACATCGTCTCTCCGTTGACAAATCGATGAAAAATAATATCCCGGCGTTCTTATCATATGAGCATAAATCACAAGAAAGAAAAACCCAAAATGTTTCGGTTCAGCGAATGCCATCATCTTTTGGCCCAATTTCTCTTTGACACATAAGAGGGTTTCTACATTAATCTTGTATACGTCGTGCTTTTTTTAATTTGTCGTTTCCGTAAATGAATGTCCGCCTCCGATGAATCATGTTATTTATTGCGACATTCGATGGTGGTTTTATTGCCTCTCCACGGCATCACCGTCTCCACCAAATGCCTGTTCAGCTCGTTCTGTTCCAACACTCAGGATGACTTTCTTACGAATGCATGAATAACTGAAACTATAGATCCCGTGCTTGCATTTAAAACAGAAATCCATTATGCTGTATCTGTAATATTAATTGTAACAGTACATTCTGTAACACGCTTATATAATTATTACGCGAATCATTTTTTTCCTTCCGTTTTGCATGATTTACATTTGTTGAAACAAGATACCAACTTACTAATTGATACTTTCATTTACTTTACTAGCCGTGAAAAAAATACCTTGGCCTATCGCAAATAAAAAGGTTATTTATTACCATTTTTGCCTCGAAGAGTTGAGCTGTGCAAAATTGTATTTATTAAACAAGGAGTTTTATGTGTCTGTGTTTTATGCGTGTAAAGGATGAAGAGGTCATACTTTGAAATTATGCAACTGCAAGTGGCGAGAAATTTTAGGCTTGAAAAAATTTGTCTTTCCTCCCCCCCCCCCCCCGTAACTTGAACCCGTTATAGTTAAGTCGGCATAAAAAAAAATTCAAATTATTATTAATATTTAATTTATTTTTATTTTGACAGATGTCTATAGCCCATATGCACGAGGCCATGCACGGTCTGGAAGAATAAGTTATTTATACATCGAAAATATTTGACTGCGTGGAGGCATAAGAGACCCTTAATCAGGAGCTCTTAACTTTTTTCTGTTCAACGGACCTTTTGTGCCAATGACACAAATGCCAGTGATTCATTTGCCAAATAGATGAAAGCCACGAATCACTTCATTCAGGACATGATGATGTAAAAACAATAAGTTGATTGTTATTACATCCAAGCTCACGAAGCCTATGAAACCTATCCAAGGACCCACCAAAGGGGTTTGTGAACCCCTGGTTTAGAGCCACTGTCCTAAATAAAGGCCTGGGCGCTATTACTTCTACTTAACCTATGGTTTCCAAAACTTTTTGTTCTGTCGCCCCTTCTCCAAAATTTTTCTCTTCTCATCGCCTCCAACTCTAGTCACCCTATAGCATCCTATACTAAATACTAAGCTTCTACCGCCCCCTGGATCCTTCCATCATGAACCAGGGGGGCGATATTGCCCACGTTGGGAAACACTGACTTAACCATACATATGCCTCGTAGATATTGGTCTGAGGAATTTAGAACGAAAAGGTTTGCATGAATGTAGACAATAGTTTTGTGTACGTGTGTGAGAGCATGCTTCTTATGTTGTCAGAGTTATACTTTGTTCGTGTTATACTGGTGTTGCCATCTGTGTCAAAGCCTGGGCGCTCTCATCTATTTGCCAAATCGAAAGTAAAGGACTGGTGGAAGGAAATAATGTTTATATAGAACTACTATATAAACAAGAGATTTATAATCCTCAATATTGTGAGAAATCAGATGTTGAAATAATTTTAAGGAGTGAAATAGGGTAACTCCTTTTATATACAGACACCCCCCCCCCCCCCCCGAACGAGAAGTATATTCCCTATTTACCTAAAGTAAAATATGCATCACCATTATTTACATCTCTTCGTTGTCATATTCATATAGCATTAATCGCATCGATATTGACATGTTTCATCTTCAGAACCTTACTCATCATATGGTGACTATTTCATCATTTATTTTCACATTGCATCATACCATCACATATAATTAGTTGGCATCAATTACCCACAATATATGTTGTCAATTATTTCCTGTGGAAGTGACTGGTAACTCCCTGGGTATAAAGATGTACTTATAGCTACATTTATTTTCTATAATTATTATCATCCCTATTCTCTTATACCAACCATAGCTTCCATTCACTATTGCATTTAATTGGCAAAGCTACGATGAGAGGTATGAGCTGCTATAGTCTTAGCTACGGCACTCCGATATACGATTGAAGGTTCAAGGTGGGGACCAATAAATTCGTTCCCAAAAGAAAATCGGCCGTACATCCTTCAAACTGAACCCTTTAAAATAAAATTCAAACACTCATTAATTTTTTTTTCGTACGGAATAAATTTCCATGAAAATGATTCAAAATTTGATTTATGACTATTACTTGTTTGTGTTTCATTATTTTCACGTAGAAAAAAATTAAAAAAAAAATTCTAAAAAAACCCTATGTTCTCGAAAAAATACGCAAAAAGTCATTACATTGAACAGTCTTGAAAGTTTTTTTAAAAAATCAGCTTCTCATTAATATTAGACGTCATTGACCTCAATGTCCGTACTGCAAAAAAAAAATGTGTATATTACTGTGTACATGGACGTACATAAATATAGATATTATTCAATATATTTTTCCTGGTTATAGTTTTCTCATTTACCAGCTCTGGAAAATAAGACGGCGACTTTCTTCTAGCCACGCCCTATGTGCTATCATTAACTTACGACACATTTCTTAATTGTTTAATAAGTCGTACGTCTGGATGTTTTTTCTGAATCCTTTTCCGTTTTTTAGGTCAAAGGCTATGTGTGAACGGATAATGACGAGAAAAGAAAAATTAATTAAACGAAGAATAAAAATAAAAATAATTCACTGACTCAAACTACACTTGATGAATTACTCAAGTCGGTTCTCGAGACAAACATGGCGTAACTTTGGTACCGTTAACCAATGGAGCATTACCTAACGATGGTTGGATCATTTCTCTTGGAGTTTTGTTTGTTTTCTTCTTCTTCAAAGTCTTGGCAGTTTCGTAATGATTTGAGAAGGAAGACGGCTATGGTTGGTCAGTCCTGTGCCGCGTTCACTTTTCATTTCACCTCACTGGTCACGCCTACGTATTACCATTATTGTTATTATTTCTTCTTTTTTTTTCAAATAACAACTTCACCCGATAGTTCCGTTCAAAACAATGACGTGATTTCACTTCTTATTTGTTCCTCTAAATATTTATTTGTTTCTTATGAATTCCATATTCCTCGCGTTGTTTATGTTCCTGACCTCATTCTGACACAAGTGTAGCAGTTCGTTTAATTCATTTGAGAAGTAAATGCGTGTTTTTCTGGTTGAATGGATATTATTATTTTTTTAAATATTGTGATTAGACACCCCCCTTTCACACGAATGTTCTCGATTTTATTGATTTTTCTTTTCGATAAAATTTAAAAAAAAAAATTGAGTTTCGAGTATGAAAGTAGTTTTTCGGGAAGTGGTTGTTTTTCTGTATCTACATCTATAATTTCACCGTTTTATCGGTTTTTTTAATCGTTTGTTAGTCATGCTTGCGTGGCGAGTAACAGATGTGATGTCTAAGCAAGAAACTACCGCGAAAACTAAAAAATTGATTATAAAATGTTCTGATCGAAAACTACTTCTTGGCGAATATTTAAATTTTTATATTTTGTGAAACTGAAAAAGCCAAAAATATGTTATCGAATCATTGTTATTGATATTTTTTTACCGCTCAAGTTTTCTTCTAAAACTGTAATGCACTGGTTTTATTAACGGACCAATAGTACCACTATTGAAGTAGCACCTCTCTCAAAATGGCAATGACTTGAACAAGTTTTGATCGACTGAGAGAACTACGGACAATTTCCATTGAATTTTGACCACGTAGAAATTACGGTCAGAGTAATCGTGAAGGAAGAATATTTTAATACCGTATTTGAAGTGTTGGAATTATTTTATTGTGAAATTCAACTTCACATCCTTTTTTCACCGAAAAGAACTAGAGGGTTTGCTGCGAGAAAAAGAAGTAGCCCCAATCTGTTTGTACGTAATTTGGTTTACATAGACATTTTATAATTTGTAAATATAAAATTTCTTTCGATTGTGGTGCACGAAGAAGATATCTTAAGCCTGAAGTAACTGAAAATAAATTAATCGAAAAACAACGTCTAACTATATTTTACTTTATCCACTGTATTTTGAGCGTCCAAAAATAGAGCGAAAGAAAATAGAAAGTATTTTTTACTACACCCTATTATATATTGCTTAGTGTGCAAATGTTTTCGAATCGGCATAGATATGAGGTGGCTATCAGCTGAGCCTACTTTCAGCGAAGACCCTCCTTCCCCCATTCAAAATTCAAGGCGATCGAAAAATAAAATCGTTAGACACTACTCAAAAATATAAAAATTCTAACAATTTTTATTCTTTTTTTTTAATTTAAATTTTTTTTCGCACTAAGTTCTTAAATTATATTTATGTCTATCACTGTGATAATCTTGTTCATCCTCAGGGATAAACTTCAACTTTTCTTGATAAAAAAAAAAAAGAATAACTGAAAATTCATCTCGTTCGGTTGTTTTCAACATGAACTGCATATTTCTGCTTGCATACATTATATTAACACTAGAACGACGAGAATTTCGAATTGCCTAGAATGACGGTAGTGGTCATTTTTACTCCTATAGGGAAAAATCGACAAAATTTACTTTTCTATGCCGAAACTTCTTAAAAAAGTATTTATTCAGTCTCTGACTTATTTTTCAATAAACCATTGTTCTGATACCAATTTTTTGAAATTTTCGACAAAAAGACTCGTTATGACAAAGACTAATCCCGTGTAATACGCTTGAGAAATTCACGACGTGACTGCATGTGCGGAATGAAAAAATTTAAATAGACCACAAATCCTTCTGAGCAACGTAGATTACATACGGAAGATAGCTTTCGATGCCGATCGCTTTGCGCAAATTCACTATAAATCCATTCAATAAAAAAAAATTTTGAAATGAAAATTGCACAAATTAATCGTTTTGGGGAAAACATCAATGACACCCATTAGGGAAACAATAAAATTTCATAATTTCTGGCAGAAATTTCCTGCGTCCGCGATTTAAATTTTGTGTGTGAGGTTCGAGCCATAGATTTTAAAAATAATGGCTTCCCACATGATCTAACAGAGCCCCCCCAGGATGAGATCTTTGGTGAGGGTCCCCGGGTACCTTCTACGAAGGTTCAAATTTATAGTGTGAAGAGACAAAAAATGGTAAGAATCATCTCGGCCTTCACGCTGAAGCCCTGTTCGTGGGTGAGAATAGTGAAAATTAAAGATTCTTTTCGTCGTGTGACATTGTACCAGTGAGTGCAATGCAGTAGAAGCGAAAAGATTCCTAGAGACGCTTAATGAATTGAATAAAGTGCAACGACGAGCTTTTTCAAAAGTATACTTTTGAACGGTACCAAATGGATACAAAACGGGTACCGGAGGAAAAGCAAAGATGGTAGAATTCATATTGGTGTTTGCAATAGAGGATTTTTCACTTCAGCATATTTTGCAACCATGTAAGTTAAATATCTCAAAATGATCGCTACCCTCGTTCTAGATAGAACTTCGTTTTACTGAACTAAATAACCTATAGAATATTCATAATTTAGCAATTTAAGAGCTTTAACAAGATGAGAAAACTCATGAAATTTCAACAACCTGAGATAAACCGTTCGGGTGTAATCGCATGTCAAAGTAAGTGTGCTGTCAAAATGACCGCTTCCGTCATTCTAGTGTTAAAGCAACACCTGCAATCGAAATTCCATTGGAGAGCGTTTGTGTTACCATTGACTAGTGCTGTATTACGAGTAACTGTCAATTCTCGATCGATTTCGATAGCTCATACCAAGCTAATTAGAGTTAATCTTTTGGTGTAACTTTAAACTTCCTTCCACTTATGGGTAATAACGTTTCACATTTTTAATACGCATTAAACATTTGCTAAGTCATGAGTATGAAATTTTTTGCGATAATTTAATCGTATTTGGGGTTGCTGTATTTTCGACATACATGACATCTATATTCTTATAGTCATCTTATTCCAGCCACCTGGTTGGGTATTTTGCCTGTGTGTTTTGTGGCCTTTATATTTGTGTAAATTGTTTTTACGCATCACACATTGAAGCCACTCTGGTGAGAGCCGAGAGAATTACTTAATCTAATTTATAATTTAAATAAAATATTACAAAAATTTTTTATTTAACTGTGAGATATAAATTGCGGTCATCTCCAACATCCACGGTTTCATTCAATAGACAAGTGATGACTTCAACTTGTTGGTTATTTAATGTTAACCCAAAAAAAGGTGAAGGAAATCAGATGCGATCTGACATTTCATTCGTGATAGGATACTTCGAAGGTTTTGGCACCCCCATTTCATGAGAGACTACGGGTGTTCTTACTCTCGCCAGTGTTTATTCCGTTGGCCTTTAATCAATCCTTGACCCAAATCTATACTTAAAAATTCGTATGGAAAGTTGACCACGGTTTAAGAGAGAGAGAGATCGACGACCTGCATGAACGGTTGCCATGGCTGACGGACGACTTGTGGCCAAAATAAACATGACGACACCCACGTTGATCGGTGACGTTTGTGTTTATATATACAGCTGCAGCTTGGAATGCTATTTTATTCTCCCCCCCCCCCCACTTCTTCTTTCTACTTTATACCAGTGTTATCCTTGGTGTATGCTAATTAAGCATCAAGATCGATGAAATACTCACCACACACGCACACATATCAAATACTCTTTAAACCCATATTTATGTACTATGGTAAGTATTCGATTGAATTTATTTGAAAAAAAATGGAATTTTGCACGCAACAATTTTTTTTATATGCTACTAATGTGTGAGAAAACTGCTCAGTATAGATTTCGTTATACGGGAAGGTCCAGAAGTCTGAACTCGTTTTGAAAAGAAAAAATTAAAATAAGTTAAATTTTTACCGGCTGAATTAAGATTTGAATTTATTTTCTTGATTTTTTTCCGTTATTCTTTCTTTTTATCCTTTAGTTTAGAGATATCAACCATAAAAGTCATGAAAAAAACTCCTGTAAAAAAAATCAAGCGCTTTTATGTAAGAAAAATATATTTTTTTCTAATCAATAAATAGCCATGTTTTTTTCCGATTGGGTACATTGGCCGTTGAAAGGTTAAAGCTAGAGAAAAACGGCTTAAAACATTTAAAACAGAGATTTTCAGTTTTTTTTTTTACTTTGATTTGGCAAGAAACACTATATAGGATCTATATCCTCCGTGTAACTAAAAATGCGCATGTAGAAATTTGTAATAAAGTAGGTAAATAACTTTGAAGCCTCGTCTTTCAAATTCTTTAAGCCGTTTGATTTTATAATCAACAATTTTTTTTTCCAATATTTTTTTGTCAAAACAGGTCCAGACTTCTGGGCCACCCTGCATAAAAAAAAATTATGAAACAAGTTGAGCTGTTCAAAGTGCTAGTTTTCTCCAAAATATATAAGTTTTTGTTCAGCTTACGACTGCAACTTTTTTTACTAAAAATAGACACATATAATAGATATATTATCGTACTTTCAAACACTAGCTGTTCATAGGCCTAGCTTTAATATTTGATGTATCAGACAACGTGCAAACATTTTTTGGTGCCGTAACCATTATAAACTACAAGTTCCATCGTACGCATAAAGTTTTATACGAGAGGGGTCTTACCTACATATTACTTTTGGAAAAAGAAGAAAACGGCAACATGATTTCTTCAGCCTACTTTTGCAAGCACTAAAATGCATCCGAACCTTGACCTTACCACAAATAAGCTATTTCCATTTCAAGACAATATAAAAACATTGGTTGCATTCATTTTATTTTTTTACGACGGATTTCGCTTAAATAACAAACAATAACTTTACACGAGGATATAAAAGCTAGAGGTGAATCTGTGTGATTCTTTTCTTTAACCTTCCATTTCTTTTCTGGTTAAGATATTTTTCCTTAATTCTGACTGTTTTTTTATGACAAAAAAATATAAAGAAGCAACCAGTAAAAGTTACACCCATCGACCGAGTTTCCTAGATGGCGTCATCCTGAAGAGAGTTCGTTGCTATTTTTTGGGTATTATTTAACCATGTAAAAATGTCGATTTTAGTTTTTTTCCTCAAAGCCACTTATTATGTGAAAAAATATAGTAAAAAAAACTGTAATTCTTGTTCCACGGAATTCCTGTTAACCTTTCGTTGATCCCTTTATTGAACGATTTACATTTTTTGTTCATCCTTTCAACGAGGTGTTTGTTCTTATTTCCATTTTGGTCGTGTATGTTTTTCCTCTCTGATATAGGTAGACTCACTGCAAGTAGGTTATACTACATAACAAACATAATATAGACTACCCGATGAGGATGTACTATCTCGGTTTGAGCACTGGTTTGAGTATCCCATTCATATAAATTTCGAACCTCTAAATGTAGGGCTTTGTTGTCATCCGACTTTCGGATGATGTTTGAAAAGGAAATTATGCTGTGTGAGAGGTTGGGCCAGTTCTAGTAGTGTTACCAGATTTATTCCGACTAAGCATGTTTTTAATTTTATTCGTTAGGATGGATTCTCTCAACAAGAGAAACACGCAATGAGATTTGTTGCCGGATATTGAAATCGATTCCGTGAGCAGCTGTGTTTTCCCCCTTCGTTGAAAACGAACCTATAATTCCATGAAAAAAAATGGTCGATTATATTCAGGTACATTGAGATCGAATACGTATTCTTGGTATTAAGTTACAACTCACTTGACTTGTCTTTTAGCAAATGTGGTTGCAATAAAGTGGTGGGGGAACGACAACAGTGATTCACAAAAACGCATATTTTATTCTAACAAGAGAAGAAGAAAATGGCCGAAACATACCTCAAGCAATGGAGATATTATCAAATTAACGCAAATTATGTTCATATCATCAGAGATATGAACAATAATGTTTTATTCAAAACTACGTATAGTAAAATCCCCTCCATTGTGGACGCTGAGACAAAATAGTTTGTTCGTAAAAGAGAAGTGGCCATTAATAATTGGGTTTCTGGTGAAATCTTTAAAATTAGAATTAATTATTATTTGGCCATAAAAGAAGCGTGATTATATCTGTGTGACCGTTAAGACGAGCTTCACTGTATATTTCTTTCTATTACATTAATTTGGGCGTCATAAAATGAGTTATACGTAAGTCACTTCACAAGTGTTTACCACGAAGTTCACTTCGATAGTTGCAGGTTTGAAAAAGAAACCTCCAAACACTCATGTATATAGCTTATAACTATATTTTCTGTAAAATGTGAACAATAATGTTCAAGGTATTCCCTTCTAGCATGAACATACTTTTATGTTTCTTAAAATCACACTTTTTTAAAGAATTCTGAAACTGCTCGCTTGACAGGGCTGTCCATCTCATCAACCAATGCTTTTGTGTGTGCAAATCACTTGACATGAAGTTCTCCTCTTGATTAAAAGGAACAAAAAAGAGCCAAGTTTTGACTTTAGGGCAAAAAGGTGACAGTTGAATGATTCAACTGGTTGGAAAGTAAAAATTCTGATTGCAAAATGAAGCAAAAATTCTTTCATTGTCGTGATGCAAAAAACTACTTGACATGAGTCATTGCTCTCCAAGTTTGTTGAACAAAATTCGCTGACAAGTTACCATTTTGAATCAATAATACGTTGATTTTCCAGTGGAATAACACTGCTGAAGAATTTTGAAAGGGAATGGCATCCATTATATTTTCCTCACTTTAAAATCTGTTCTCTTCGACAATCAGTCACTCCTTGTTCAAATTTGTAAAACTAAATTGAAGATTTCTGTTAGGTTTCTTGATCTTTTGTATAAATGCAGATTCCAGCACCTGGAACTATGTTATAAACGGATGTTTGCTTTCCTGCATCAAATTTTTCCATCACATACTGGCATATGTTCTAGCAATCCAGTCTCTGTACTTCTGTCAGCAGATGTTGTACCTAATGACTTGCAACTTTCTTTGCTCGGAAATGTAGATGCAAAATTGCCTCAGATAGAATACCTTCATTCCTTAACTCAAGTTATTTATGCTATCTAATGAAGGGTCGTTAAAAACTTTGAAAGATCCTCACGCCCGTTTATAAAGCGCCAAACAAATCAGAGATATTCTAGATTTACAATCAGTTAAATAAGTTAGAATTTTTTTTTAGTTATGGTTACGGATGAATTGAAGATTTTACTCGTGAATTTTCTCATGTCTAATCTTTCTTTAATGAGTGATTTTATCCATACATGTGAAAGTAGATACAACATCAATCGGGAACATCCTCACTAAATTAACCGGCAAAAATGTTTTACCCATGGGAAAAATAACTACACGTGTAGCATAAATGTACTTATATGTTTGTAGTTGTCAGGGGGGAGAAAGAATTCGAACAGGAAATGAAGAGATGTAATTAAAATAATAAAAATTATTTATATATATATATGTTTCTTTTTTCTTCTTCTTCTCACAAAATGTTAAGTAGGGAGCATTTTCCTAGGATGGTGTAACTGGGAAATTCCTCTTCTTTTGTGAATTGTTGAATTCTTTGTTCTGACAACAGCCATTGTCATTGTCAAAAAGAAAACAGCAAATCCTCACATAATGGAAAGAAAAACATTTACATTGTTCTGGTGTCAGAATCATTGGTTGTTAGAAATGATGCAGATTTCTTAGAAACTTTAGCGTCTCCTCCATCGCGAAAAAAAGAGATAAAATGTATTTGTTCTTTTTATACTTATTTTTATACTTTTTATACTTATTATTTCACTTTACTTTCTGAAATTTTGATGGTGTTGATACAGTAGATTGGAATGACAGCAACGTACGAAGAATTTTTACACATTGATTGTGTTTGCTTTTGCAATCCTTTCGGAGTACTAAAACTTTCTCAAAAGTGTGTATGTTACATATTTGCAGGAAGCAAAATTTGTTTTCATGATCTTCGACCTTGTAAAAACTTGTCAAAAAAAAAAATACAACGTTTTGAATACACCATATAAATACGTAGGCTAATTGTCTAAAACTCACTCGTAATAACAGCTTTTCTAAAAAAAACAAATTTTTTAAACTAACGAGTAAAATAGCTCATTATTTACATCAATAGATTGAAGAAATACGATTTTTCTAAAAGTTCTCTGTTACAGTAATTAATTTTACATTAATCTCTTCGAATAGGGAGTCTGATCTTGTCTGCCCAGACTTTTTATAAAGTTCTTCGTTTCGCTAAAATTTTCCTTATTTTTCTAAAATAGTCATTAATTGGACGAAAAGTAAGTGACTTTGAGGAAACACCGAACCAATCTCGTTAATTTATCCCAAAAGAAATAAAATGCCAAATTTTGAAGATTCGTTACTTTATATTATATGAGGGGTTTGTTTTTCATAGTGAATTTTGGGAAGAATAATGGAAACTGACAAACAGACCCAAATTTCGGCTGGACAGACTCCTGTAATGCTATACATTGCACATTTGACGCAACAGATGAGAGATAATCTGATTTATACAGATACAATAGCCACAACAGACAGAGGGGGCTGAAAAAAGAATAATAAAATCCCATAAAAAATATGGATGTCGAATACATATCTGAACTATATCAAAAATACAGCAACCCTAGTAAGAGCAATAAAAATCAAATATAAATATACTGTCTATAAAAAACTATGGTTGTCCCAAAACAACTCTTTGCTAAACAACAACGAGATTTTTTTTTCTAAGAGCGAACAAATTGTTTGTGATGATACATTTAGTAGCAGCAATCTTTCATTCCCGAAGTCTTATCGCTTAATGAAACGTATCCTCAGTCTTTTGCGACGGAATGTTTGAGTAGCGAATGGTACTTTGTAACTTCTTGAAATGTGCAATGCATTCACACACACGCTAATTTCTATTTTTCATATTTTAAGATTTATTTAGGCATTTATTACCTTTAGGCATGTTTCAGTTTTTCTGGTTCATTACGAAATTTTTTTGTTTACTATTTGCAGAAGGAAAAAAAAAATCTTTTGATAAGTTCCTTTAAATTTGATTAATTGAAGCAAAGTAGGATGAAGGGGAAAACAAAATCACTGAACTAAGAAACAAGTAATGAATAATGTAAAACTTCTTTAATCCTTAAAAAAATACACGCACATAAACAAAAAGCTTGACCAATTTACGTTACCTTGAAATTTCTCAATGTAGTTGTTTCTTTCTCTTCTTTTTATAATCCATAAGGATATTCTGATAATTAATATAACATTAATATCGAAGCCAAGTATTGTAAATATTCTGCTTCAGGCGGTGATAACAATTCAAGACATGGTATACGATCAGTACTGCGAAAGCATTTCGAAAATGGATTTAGATCGATTTCGAAAGTCTTAACCGATGAAAGAAATGTGAATTCACTAACCCGATGAATATTTCCATGCTTTAAAACAAACGAAATCTATCATATGAATATGCATCACCAATTTTAAATGCAATTCCCATTATTCTATAAGCATAATATTAAGTGCATGCCGCTTAATGCAATCACATCGGGTCTCCGGGTTTCTGATAACGATATCAATTGATAATTATATCCAAAAAGTCCCCGGTTGTAAGCACGATGACCATATGTGTCGTTTGGTTAAACGGGAAAAATCCGTTTTTCTTACCCATAACAGGTTTCAAAATGTTAAATCATGCAATTTTTTCAATAATTCTATACAAAAGCAAATTTTCTTCCCGTTTGAACAAGGGTTTTTTTGTTATGATATTGGTCCGTTTCGTACTTGACGAAAATGATAACAGTACCCGAATGATAGCACTACCCGTGATTATAATATATACTTAAATATGTCCAGCTACCTTGCTAATCTTTGAATTAATTATTAAATTTCACTGCGTGTTTTTTTTTAATTACAGTATTTCTCAAGCCTAAACGTGCCATCACCATTATTACATGTAATGGTTCATCCGCAGCTACATACTCATTATAGGGTTTTAATAGAGGTAATAGTTCACTAACTCAAATGATGGGCTGAACTTCGCTTTGTCACTGTGCAATAATTAATAATAATTTTCTCGTGGCGTGCCCCCTTTTCTTAAAAGCACCTACATAATAACCTTGGCCAGTTATATCGAAGGTGAATGCTTCGTTGTTAATTTATGGGAAACGGATTTTTACGAAGGCATTTTCTTTCGTTCATGCCATATTTTGGACGTCGTCGTCATGACTGCGGAGCCCATAACAACCTCTGCCCCGAAAACCCATTGGTCAATCGGTCTTTCGCTTTCATTATTTTGTTTCTTGTTCTCTCTTTTTTCCGAACGCTTCACTGAAACAGAAGGGTGACACGTAGATGCGCTGAAGTGGTCAAAATGCACATCAATAATGTTTTCTATTAAATAGAAAACATTATCTAAAAAATTACAGGATACGTATGAGTAAAAGCAAAAAAAATTGATTTTGCTCATACGTATCCTGTAATTTTTCTCTATTTTTTGCCGATAGCTGTCAAACTCGGTTATTGTGACATCGAATATTCTGTTAAATTTTGTCGTATAACCGAATTTTCGTTACAACTGAAATAAGATCTTGACGTTTGTAAGACCTTTAATCACGGGACATTGCTAATTACAGTTAAATCCCGTTATAACGGACTCCAAGAGACCGTATAAATAAATAACTTCGTAATAACGAAATTTCGTTGCAAAGGAATTCCAGTTTCTTATATTGTTCCTATGAAAACTTATATGGGAGATAAGAAAAATTTTCGTTAAAACGAGATTTTTTCGCTATAACAGTATAGAATTCTAAATGAGGGGAACCTACTTTTTTGGATTCCCAGATTTTCTATTTTTCTTTCTAGTTTGTGCAATAACAGTTATAATAATTTATATAATTTAATACAATTATAATAAAAATTATAACAAGAATCATTATATTTAATTATTGAATAAAACTGTGCTTCGTTGAAAAAAAAAACAAAACAGAGAAAAGTGAGACCTTTTTTAATAAAAGTCGGAAAGGGTAAACTGAGTTACAATACGAGTATGTTCCGTTAATGAGTCTCATATATTCTTAAATACAAATAAAAATACGAGTTCACAACAGGCAAAATGCCCAACGGGGTGGCTGAGAAAAAGATGCCCATAACAAGTATGGATGTCATATATTACTAAAATACAGCAACCCAATTAAAAATGCAATCACAAAAAGTCTAAACAGCCATCGTTAAGTAACAATAGAACAACAAACGAACATTATACCCTGTTTCCGAAGATTAGCTCTCATTCCAAGAATTTCTTGAGAAACGCCACGAAAGTAGAAACAAAAGCGATGGAAAAAATGTCGTTATATCCCAGGTCCTTGCGTTTTCGTCGTCGTTTTAAGCAAGGCTCATCAACAAAGCTCATCAATACGGGAAATCAACTGGGACCACCAATTATTGACGTTATAGCTGAGGTTTCGTTACAATTGAGGTCGTTATAATCGAGTTTGACCACTTGAAAATATATGCTTTTGTTTTTAATTCTTTGAAGTGATTAATAGTAACAAGAAAGAGAAAAAACTTTTTTGCTACTTTTTTCTAATATTTCGTAACTTAGCTAATTATTTTTGCGTTAAAATACCTTAATTTTTTCCGTGATGACGAGACATTTTTCATTCTTTCCATGTAGTTTAACAATTACCATAAGATATGTTTTTTTCCTCTTTTGCATGAAAAGCTCTTTTTATATTAGTTATTTTTGTTAAAAGAAGCAATTTTATGGCTTTTTCGAAATCTTTAGGTCTAAGTATCACTTTTTCTTAAGTATTTTTTTCCCTTCTCGAATTTATGTGTGTGTATATGACGCAACTACCATAAACGATTTTACTACTCGCTCGAGCAGTTTGACGAGCCGCTCATTTTCCGAAAATAACTCCTTCAACACAACATAAAGTCACCCTGGTAACGTCACCCGCAATATTATTTTGTGTATTGTGTGTGTATATATTAACGCTTTCGTCATTAACATCAGCAATTCTTCCGTGACGCCATCGCTTAACTTAAAATGCACATTTTTTTTGCAATATATAAAAGTGATGTGGCATCAACACGCACGGGAGATGTTATTGATAGGATCGAACTTTTTTGCTTCGTGGACGAAAAAAAAAAGAAAAAAAGAAAAACATGGATGTAAATATATTTATACAGTTTGACGTAAGAGCATTGATTCATGATACCATGAAACATGAAGTAAAATCCAATAACATATATGTCTTCAATGCCAGAATTCTCTGAACTGAAATCCAACGAAAAACTTATACCTTTCTATATATTATGTTTCCTCTGAAGAAATGGGTGTTCAAACCAGAGGCGGATTTATGGTTTGCCGCTTGTGGGCCACGAAATTTTCTACCCTTTTCCACCTATTTCTACCCTTTTCTAGTCTATTTTGTTTACCGCTTATTGCTCAAATTCACCATCTTGTGCTAATAACGCACATGGACCCCCACCCTTGTACGTGCACCTGTCTTCAAGTCACTCTTTTGGTCACTCCCTTGCTCACACACTATCCAAGTCACTGTTTTAGTTATTCCCATGCTTCATATATCACTATTTTGATCGTTCCTGCTCTAGTTCACTCTTTTGGTCATTCAGATGCATGCATACACTCTACGATACTCTTTTTGGTCATTCACATGATTCCTCACACTCTAGGTCACTCTTTTTGGTCATTCACATGCTTCCTCACGCTCTAGGTCACTCTTTTTGGTCATTCACATGCTTCCTCACGCTCTAGTTCACTCTTTTTGGTCATTCACATGCTTCCTCACGCTCTCTTTTGTCACTCTTTTTTGTCTCTCACTAATCTAGACTCTCTAGGTCACTTTTTTTGGTCATTAACATGTTTGCATATGCTCTAGTTCGCTATTTGTCATTCACGTGCTCCCACACGCTCTAGGTCACTCTTTTTGTCACTCACTGACATAGTCCCTCGCTTTCTGGGCAAAGACGGATTTGGGGAAGGCTATACAAATTTTGTCGCCCCTCTTCCATTCTACTAACGTTCTTGGTACTTATTTCTCATAGTTGCCGCCCCTTTGAACTTGTTGCCCTAGGCTATTCCCTGGGCTCCATTCCTGGCTTGTTGCCCACTAAGTTCCCCTACTGTAAATACGCCCTGGTTCTCGCCATTCTTTCTTTTATTCTGCTTTTTTTGAATGTCTATTTGTAAACGATATGAACATCAGGCTCTATTGAATGATGTAACTTCTGAATATTTTTCAGAAATCCAGACAGGATATAATTTTTGCATGTCGCGTATGAATGCATTTTGAACTGTTCAATCAGTTATTTTTTCTTTATTCATGTGACACAATATAGTAAATAATAATTTGAATTATTAATGAGCGCTGCTTACATTATACAGAGTTCTCAGTGACCTGAAAAATCAGTGAAGATCAAAGAAATGAAAAATAGTCAGGGAGATATGCGAATATTTTGCAAAAGGCAGGGAAAGGTTCTGTGAAGAGGAGAAAATCTGTAATTTGAAATCAAAAATTCGAAATTTGAAAAGTTAAGATTTAGAATTACAGTACATCGCTGCCTTCCGGAGTTTTGTTCAGGGAAAGCCAGGGAAATTTTTGAGCTTTGGTCAGAGTTAAGTCGGGGAAATAATGAAGCAGATTTTGATTTTGCTGGGTGCTTTGTTGTATCATTACTGATTGCACAAACGAATATTCATTGAAACTTGGAAAACATTAGCAGTGCACCTCGTACACATTTCTCTTCGGAAGCCATGCATTATATTCTTAAGTGTCTATGTTCAATATTTTTCGTAACATACGCATTTCAATTCGGGGTGATTCTTTTTGAAACACCCTGTACAACAAACAAATCAAACTTTCAAATTCAAATATAATTTAGAATTCGTAATTCTGTCTGTTAATAGTCGTTACGTTACGAGGAATTCCGCCCAGTTCATTGATATCCCGAAGCCTTAGTAAAAACTGAGATAAAGATAAATCAGTGTCGTCGAAACTCATTTGGTTTACTGAATATATTCAGTGTAAGATATATTTTGTAAATATTATCGTTTTTTTTCTCCGTGTAAAGTAAAAATGTGCAAAGTGATCTAGACACGAATTATTTTGTGTAGCTTGATTTACATAGGATTCAAAACCCAATTCAGACAACATTGCATTTTATTCAACAATATCTCATTGGTAGTTTGCATTAAATCTATATTAAAATCTCCAAGACAAACAATAAAATCTGCTCTACTTATTCCCCATTATAGCACTCGTTTTTTTCCAATTGATTTGTCAAAGACATTTGTATTTATGATGTTAACGGTTACCATAAAATTATTTCTCACACTATCTAACGAATTCCGTTAATGTGACGATTCATTTCCCGTGATCAACGAATAACCGAACCTCCAAACAGCAGCGCGAGAAAGCGATGATTTCAAGACATTGACCTCATTCCCGTTAATGGACGTATATGGATACTCGAAATTTCCTTCGCAACATGAATGAATGTTATATGTTCTAGCAATTTTCTTTTTTTCCTTTGTTGCTTGTTTTGTTTGATCCGGTTGAGGCTCCCCATGGGGGGAAAAGTCCATGACAATCTCTTTCGGACGGATAAGATTTCTCTCACGTTCTAAAAAATACCGAAAAGAAAAAGTAGGTACCAACTTACTTTACAAACTCATCAAGCGAAAGATCCTTCATCAATCGAAGCCATTAAAAATGTTATACAGAATTTTTCTTTGCATTATATGTATACTTAAAATCGGTAATTCCACATCCTATAACTCACCATAACTGGTTTCGGAAGCAGTGGCGTCCTAACGGGTGAATCCAGAGTTGGAGAGAAACCAATGGAACCATTGAAAATTTATATTCATTCTAAATTTCCGTCGTTTAGGTTTTTTCCTCTTGTGTGTTCACATTTTTCTGCTGTTATCTTTCAGCATTTATTACGATTTCAATGTTTATCTTTTTGAATGCTGACGTTTTTTCCCGTAAGGGGTCATTCAAGTATTACGTCAGCACCGATGGGAGAAGGGGTTTCCGATTTGCTAACTTTTGATGATAAGTGGGGGGAGGGGGGGGATGATGCTTACGTCATCAACACCCTTTATGAAAATATGAAATATTCTTAATGGTATCTTACTTAGTGCGTCAAAAACTACTCCCGATAAGATGCAAGTCAGATCACTTAAGTAATCTGGGACTGTGTCACAGATAAATTAAGCGATCTGTAAATGTGCCACTTAGTTATTTAAAAAAAATTAGGTTTGAGCGGGCAGGCCACATCAGATAACCCCCCACCCGGGGTTACATTTGGCCCGCGGGCCAAGGGTTTATCATATATGGCTTAGAGGGTGGATAGCAATGAATTTCTTAAAAAGAAATTTTGAGTTCTTCAAATTATATTGAAATTTGAAGCATATCAGCGTTCGAAATCATTGGTGGTCCACTTGCCTGAGACCACTGATTAAATAATCGGAACACCGAGAAAAAAATTGTGGTGGTCCGGGGACTTTTTTTTCTTGCGGAGAATCACTGATCTGCAGTGGACTTTTTGTGGCTTTTTGCACCCCGTTGGTGGTATATCTCTTCTAAATACTAATGTATTTCGGGAAAATAAAAATTATTGTTAAGAACAGATATCGTTTTTTTAGCTGACCCCAGTAGGTTCTCGTATTTTTTTTAATTCTAACGCTGCATATTAACCGACCATTTTGGTAAGTGAATAAATGTTGTGAATTTATCACATTTACCGGTGATTATTGATGCATAAACTTGTCTAAGATGACAAATTCAATCGGTAATGTTGATTTTGTGTGCACATGTTCATGCATGTGAAAATAATCATTATTACCAGACATAATAATTTTTATAGTTATATCTTTTGCACTTATTTAAATGTCATTTTTATGGCAAAATGCGTGTGGTTTATATTACTTGATGGCAAAACTAATAAGTTGTTAAAGTGATAATTTTAAAGATTTTTTCATATTTATCGAACTTACCAACTTCATTTTGCACAATTGCTAATAAAATTAGTAAATGCAATGAAATTTATCAAACTTACGAAGCAATACAAATTTGAGCATCTATGATACCTATATGAGAAGTTTCTCAAATTGTCGTATTCTTGGGTATAACGAAAACTATAAAAAGTTTGATATGTAAACAAATCGATATAATTTCATTTCTACAATCCACGGGGAGGCTAGCGGGATTGAACAAGGTGATATTGACCATTAACAAATATTTTTCTGCTATAAATCTACTAGAAAGGAAAAGCGCTATCAAGTCTTCACCTAGATACTGTTTCTAGGAGGGTAGAGAAATTGTTGAATAAAGCTAATGAAAACAAATCTACAGCGGTTTAAAATCCAATTGATTTTATCAAATGCATTTCTGAAGTGTTCCAAAATCGTAGGTTTGGGGGATCTGTCGAAAAACAATTTGAACCGTCTAAAAAGCCACAGAGAAGGAAGACATAACAAAAAATGTATGGTCAGACATGAGAAAAAAATGTCTGACCAAAGAAAAATAGAATAGGGACGGAGGGAGAGAGAGAGAGAGAGAGAGAGAGAGAGAAAGGTATTTTTTGTGGAGAAAAGATGGTGGTCGTTGCCATCATTGAGGTCACGAACTTCCGATTTCAGTCCGGGTTCTTCTTTTCAAAAGATAGATCGAAATTGACGGGAAGAGAAAAGAATGAGAAATAAAATAAGGAAAGTATAATAATGATAATAGTAGTAATAAAAGAAAAAATAGGCGGTCTCCGACCTTCTTTTATTTTCATTTTTATCCCCCCGTCATCTCATTTCCATGTTCATGATATAATTCGAAGAATATTCTTTCTCTCCTTGAACACAGGCGTAAATGCCTTGAAGTTTCCGTCATGATATGATACTTTACTTGGAATAAAACATCAAAGATCTGTTATAAATAGAGCATACACACATAACTATTATGTTTTACTCTGATAGCTTATCAAAAACTTTGTATTCGGATTTTACTTTATCATGATGCAACTTTGAAACTTTCCTTATGACAGTATTTGAATGAATTCAATTGTGTGTTAGCAATGTAGAATTTCGAATTGAGCAATATTTCATTGCTTTCAAGAAATTGCTTTCGCTTTGCATCATCATCATTGTGTAGTGATGGACATTACATGATTCGCTATAGAGCAGTCAACAGCCGTTTTAACTACCAAGGGGATAAGGTGAGTCGGAATGTTTCGATAGTTACGGCCTAGAAGTTCGTGTGTTTGGTGTTGCCACCTATCTTTCAATATAAAAAGATAGGTGGCAACACCTGTAGTGCGAGAATGTGGTCTCTATGCGGTCGTGTGGGCATCGTGGTGGATTCTTATCGTGAGGATCCAGGTTCAAACTCCGTTGGCAGCACAGTGGTAGTCTACTGAAGTTGGTTTTTTGGGGGTTCATCAACCTCGAGGCGCAAACGCGAACCAGTTTCCTATTTGTAAAAGTTTCTCTGCTGAGAACAGACAAACTTTCAGCACGATGATACGTACATAACATTAAAAATTCATATATTGGTCATTTCAAATTCAAAATATGGAAACGAGATGGCAGCACCAGTGTAACACGGAAAAGAATAACCCCAACAGCGTTGAAAGGTACTTTTTTTTAAAGCCGTGAGTCTGCCAGCATTTGTGAAGAAAAAATTTATTAAACAGGTTAAAAGGAAAAATGCTTAGATGTAGTCAAAATATCAAAACTACGGAAATAACTTCATATAAAAGAAAAAACGTGTCGAGCTGAACCTTTTTAAATGAGGTTTTAAGAATTGGGGAATCTTGAAAAGAGAAAATAATACGATCGTTCGCTAGAAAATTAAAAGACTTTTTCATTCTCAAAATTCTTCTCATTCCACGATCTTAAAAAAAATAATTCCCTTTCAAATACTCATTTCTCTCGCTGTTCAAATTAAAAGGAATTCAAAAACATACAAATTTATGTCATTTCTTGAATATAAAAATGGCGGAAAGAATGCACGTACACGTATAAAATAAATAGAATTTGGTGTGACCTGGAGAAGAAAAAAAAATTAATTAAAACAAAGCTGTTTATTTTTGTCGTCTTTTGTCGTGAAGCGATAGAAAAACATCCTGAAAGGGGAAAATAAAGGAAAGAATTTTTTTGTAAAATAGAGGATGAGCATGTATGTAGTAACAGGGGAAAATCGAACGTATAATGCGCGGATACTCAATTTTTTTTACGGCACATCCTTTGTGAATTTCAAATAGCTTGTGGCACCGTTACTGGATCCCGAGGAATTATGAAAGGTACAGGGTGAATTCATAGTCTTCCGGGTTCCTCGTTCGGATCACCAGCCCTACCCGCTAATATTTTTTTAATGGTTGAAAAATAGAACTCTCTCTAAAGTAAGATTACATTGTGAACTCATGAAAGAGTTATTTTTTGTACATAGACTATGAGATTTTTTTTTTTTTTCAACAGATTAATTAAAGTGGGCCAAACAAGATGATAGGAATGCATATTTTTTACTTTTTTTTTGAATGCTATCATTAGTTTCGTATGTCCTTGCTTGAAGCAGTAATTTCGTGAAATTACGACTGCAATGACGCATGAAAATGACTGGAATTTAGCAAGGAGGCAAAAAACTCAAATAATTAATATAATCATTTAGGTTATTTTTTTTATATATTAAAAATTCCCCACAATAATATAATATTTATATACTTCTAAAAACGATTATATCATTTTTAACACTACATAAGCTCTTTTCAGCTCTTTTCCTTTATCTATATAAATGTATATGATATTCAAGTTGATGAAGCTGATTGGTCAGGAGCACGTAATGTACGGAATGACGTATAAAGCTTTGAGTTGAAATGTAATAACACAAAGACGGGTATTATATAATGGAAATTAATTTTCTTCCGATTTTTTTTTTCTCAGCTTTTAGAACAAGAAAAACATGGTCTCAGGAGAAAACTTGAAGCTCTGGAAGGAGAGTATGACAGCAGAGTCACCGAACTACAGACTGACTTGTCCCAGCTTCGGCAAGAACTCTCCCAGCAGCAAGTTATCCACAGAGTATCAGAGAAAGAAAAAGGGCATCTTCTTGAGGAGCTCACAGAACAAAACCACAGGCTCACCGCGGAGCTTAAACAGGTATAAATAATTATCATGAAATGTTTCTTTGATACACATTCATTTGTATATCTATCACTTACATCATCTATCACATCAATTATTGCTCACTTTCCCCAAAGTGAGCAATGATTGGGGCGATATTGGTCACTTTGGTCCGGGAGGGGGCGGTAGAAGCTTTGGGTTTATTATAGGATTCTATAGAGTGGCTTAGGGTTGTGGGTGATGAAATAAGAATATTTTGAAACTGATCTATATATATTATAGTATAATATTTAGAGGCATTTTTTCTAAAACTTCATGACCTCTGGCTTACATGAATATTTTTTTCCGCTACATGCCCGGTCGAGCATATAACTTGAAATAATGATTAGATGCCCGAACCTATATTTTACATGCCCGAAAAATATTATCACTGAATTTACTTACTTGAAAATAAATTTGAAAACAAACTAATTTATTTGCATAAAAAATATCAAAAATAAGATATAATTCATTTTTTAAATCGAAATTTTGAAAGAAGTATAAAAATTCTAAAGGAATGTGGTCAAAATCTAAAATTAGTCAAACTGCTAATTATTATTTTTTGCACTGTTTGTCCCTGAAAAGAAGTCAAGCCGCAATTATTCACCTCGCTCATAAATTTATAACTGATTTACGGTACGGGACCGGATCTGGGTAGGAGTGAGCCTAAGATTGGGTGGCCAGATCATGCGACTGAGTACTGTGACTTCCAACTCTCCCATCCACACTCCTCTTGTATACTTGTTTCGTCTATGTCCTTTCGTTCATCCTATGTATCCATATCATCTCAACATACCTTTTTCAATCTTCGACACATCTTCTTTCCCTCCATAACGCTCCCTAAAATTGACAGTCTATTTTCCCCCCCTTCTTCATAGGCCTTACTGGGCCCGTTCGTAACCCCACAACCAGCCAAGAGCTGGGCATGGGGGGGGGGGGTAGCAATTTGATTCTGTTCTGTTTAAAGTTTATTAAGTTATTATTTTACTTGTCTTACGGATATCCCCTTCTCTGGGAGCGTCAGGCTTTCACTCTTTCTTTTTTCGGCAAAAACTCGTGAAAAAGATGACTCCCTTGGGAGAGGAAGGGAAGGGAGCGAGAACAAAATGGCCAAAATGCATGTCTAAACATGATTTTGCAAAAATCCGGAATTTTTGTGCGCCCGCAAGTGGTATATATTTTGTGGAAGAGCCACACTCAACGGGCCAAAGAGCCGCATGTGGCTCGCGAGCCACGGTTTGCCGACCACTGGTGTAAGGCAATAGATGAAAGTAGCAATTTGCGCTAAAAGAACATTATATATACGAGAAATCGCTTGAAGCTATAATCTCTGCTGCTACCTATTGAATAAAATGAAATCTGTTATAATTCTCAAAACAAAATGATTGTTGGTTTTAAACCGGTGTGCAGAATAAAAATGGACAACACTTGGTATGAAACTTACTTTTTTTGTTCTACATACCGGTGTGAATTTTATGCGACAAATATACCGGTTACTGTGATTTTTCATGTTAACAAAACGTAATTTATCGGTAAAAATAAAAACGTAATAACCGGTACTTTGGCGCATTGAATTTACACTGGTATTCAGCATAAAAACAAATAATATATGCTATCGTAGCACGTTGTTAATTTTTTTTTTTCTGCATACTGATTTGAAACCAACAACTATAACTTCACTTCAGAAATTATAATGGATAGTTTAGTCCTTATTCGATAGGTAGCGACAAAAGCTTCATATTTTTTCGATATTTTTGTGCAGAAGAGAAATGTTACATAACTATTTTCTACAATTTTTTGAATCAATCGCAGAATTTTTATCGGTTTCGGACACTTTATATACTGTGCAATAGGACGTTAGTTTTTGGAAGGATATATTTTTACGTTTTTATCCAAACTAAGAAGTCTTTTCTCTTCTTCCGTGAATATCAACCATTGGGATATACAGTGAAACCTCATTATAGTGATGTCGTGACTGAGGGGCCAAAAAGAAAATCATTGTACAGGGACTATCGTTGTATCGAGATGGCAGCAGTTAAAAATTAGAGTATAGATATGTCCAAACACAAAATTAGAAAAAATATCTTTGTGTAGAAGGATTTATCGTTATATTGAGTGTTGTTTCCCTGTATTATTTCGCTGGAAGTGAATTTTCCGTATTCCAAAACAGCCCAGTTACATTGTGATTTCATTTTGAGCCCACTTGCAATATATGAAAGCCCACGACCGCATCAGGCAGCTAAACATTAGGACCGTGAAAAATAGATCAAAATACGTTGACTTTTTTTTTCTCTCAAACCGAACATAACTCCGGTCTATCGTCATCTGTGCGAAATTTACTACCAAGTGAGTTGTGCCGGAAGTGTAATACCTAACAGTCTGAGTGCCCGTCTCTAGTGTTTCGTTTGATTTTTCAGTGATGCCATCTATATTTCAGAAGTAAAGTGTGTGATATGTTATGATTGATTCAAATTCGTATTGTTTGTAGGTGTGTTGCTCTCTGTGGCGAGATTTTTTTTAAAGGAGAGATATTGGCTCACATTCGCGCCTCGAAGTCGGAAACCACAGAAAACCAACTTCAGCCGACTACCACTATGGCGACGGTGGGGTTCGAACCCGGAACCTCGCGACGCAAGTCCATCACTATGATCACTCGATACCACAGCGGCAAAATACGTTGACTACTGATTCGCGGGGTACCAAAGAAAGCATTTCTGTGACATTTCACGTTTGTAGGAATACTTGCATGAGAAATTTAAAAACACGAAAATGCCCAATTTTATATATTTATATATATATATATATGCCTACGTCTGGCATGTCGAGGAAAAAAATACATGCTCTTGGACATGCCGGGCAATAGATGTCCGTGCTGGACAAATACCAACTAAACCATTGAAAATGGAGTTTTGGGAAGAATTATTTTAAGTAAATTTGTGCTCATTAAATTTAATTGGACCATATTCTACTTATGAAATTTCATAAATTTTTATCTTTGATTCTGTATTTGTGATTCTTATATATATTTTTTTCTCTTGTTCAAGGCTGCTAAAACAGAGGACCAACTTCAAAGTCAAATACAATCATTAAGAGAGCAATTTAATGTTCGTAGGTCCAACCTCCATGATCATGTTTCACAACTTGAAGGTCTAAGAGAAGAGGTGAGTCTGCAACATGACTTCCTGTTATTATCTGCTATAGTTTAGTATGAATCCTTAATGATTTCTATGTTTCACATACAGTCCCATAAATTTGTTATATAATATAGTTTAAAAATTCATAACATAATTCATGTAGGAATTGATATATTTGGAGGTTATTCTCTAACAAAGGTGGAATTTTTTCAGAACCGAAAAAAACCTTAGCTCGAATTTTCGTCGATAAGGGTTCTGCACGACAGCAAATCACAGAATCCTGCACTTGAACTTTTCTTTTAATCTCTTCTGTATCCAAAATTTTCGTAAAGCTTCAGCCGTACCTGAGGTAAAACAACTTCACCAATGTGTTTTTTCCACCAATGTCAACATCAGAATGAAAACATAATGTAAGCGCCAATACAGGAAAATTCTGCAGGACTCTTATTTGCATATTTCCAGTGATTTACTTTCCTTCAGGACCCTCTAACAATTTTTGTTTACTCTACACAAACATACACTCATGACTCATGCTTTACACATACATGTACAAACTTGTCTTTCTTCTTGATAACGCCTCAGAAAGACTGTAAGCCATCAGACAGCCTTATTGAGCTGGGAAATGACGAAATAAATTATATAAATTCTGTTCCGTTCCGTTAACAAATAATAAAACACCTTGAAGAACTATCGTAATTCTAGTGGGAAGTGCTGCTGAATTCAGGCACATGTTTCTGCAAGGCTGAGCCGACCATTGTATATTGTGTATATTAACTGACTTAACCTCACCATCATGCCCCCTAGACTTTCGAGTCTATCTCTGTCTATGGTGGATAATAATCATTTCCTTGATATATCTTTTTACATGAAATCATGGTTTATCCACAATTTGAAATAAATGATAGATAAATATGTTTTTTGCAGATAAACCTATTAGCTGAAAGGAAAAGTGAGCTTGAAAGGAGGATATCAGCATTGAGTGATGAAAGAGAAGGGCTAAATCTATCCCTTGAAGAATCTAGTGATAGAATCATGCTCCTCGAGAAGCAAAACAGAGAACAAGAGCAGCAGGTATATATATATATATATATTGAAGGGGATGAAGTGAACTGTGGGTTAATTTATATGTGCAATAGGAAATCAAAATTAGCGTGAGGGATAAGTGTGTACCATGTATATTCATGAAAGAAACTTATAGCTATTAAGTTTTACATAGTCACTTAAAATGGTTCATGCAAGAGTATTACAAATACACTTTGTATATTTTGAACGCTGCATCCAAGGTGATGAAATCAAAATGGTTTATTTTTTTCATTGGTAGCTGCGGTCACAGCAAAGAGACTTGGATCAGCTACGGCTTGCCAATAGTCAACTGCAGTGTAAGCTTGATGCCCTGATGAAGAGAAGTAGCACTCCAACATTTGAGCAGCAGTCACTACTAAATGAAATTGAGATGATGTCATCTCAGTCATCAGTCGCAGATGAACCTAGATCATTGAATGAAAATCAGGTAGAAAGAGTAATTAATATATTTGCTCATACAGTATGTGTATATATTTATTTATTTACTTACAGTATTTATATTTGGTTAGCTTCGAGGCATGAATGTGAATTAGTCTTCCATTAGAGAAATCCTGTCTACAGAAAACAAGCAAAACCATCAACACAACACTATTATGTCACATGAAAATCAAGATATTTTCCATTTTCAAAATATGGAAGAAAGATAGCAGTATCAGTACATCACAAAATAAGCATGCTTCTGACAACATTAATCATTAGCGGTCATGCATATACACAGGTCCGGAACTTTGGGGGGGGGGGGAAGCAGGCAGGTTTGGTGCCTCAGACACAGGACAAAAGGGGGCGCAAATTTTAACCTTTAACCTCTCCTTGAGCATTGCAAGAGGGTGTAAAAATGTGTGCTTGCCTCAGCTGATCAAGTATTTAGTTCCGGCCCTGCATATACACACATAACACATTCCTGCATACAGAGCTGCCCTGAAGGGTGTGTCGCACAGAGCCCCCACGCTTTGTGATGCCCTGTGCTCATGGTAAATTATTAGAGGCTTTCACCATTTCTTAAATTATTTCTTGCATTAATTTTGAATTATTATAAATTCTGGAATTATATATATTTCCCCGATTAATTCTGAATTTTCATCGATTCTGGGATCATTTCTTTCATTGGTTGTGAATTTTTATAATGGAAATGGAATTATTTCCTCCATTAACTCTGAATTTTCATCTATTATGGATTAAATACCAAAGCTGTTCCATTATTTCTTTCAATAATTATGAATTTTCATTGGTGCTGAAATTATTTGTCTAATATTTTTAATTTTTAAAATTTCCATTAGTTCCAGGAATTGTTTCTCTTATTTGTTTAGAATTACCTTCAATGCTGAATTTTCATTTTTTTTTTTTTTTTTTAAATCTACATTTAATGGTGGTTTTTTTTTTTTTTTTTTTGCATGGATATTTCTCAGCATTCCTGTATATGCTGAAATAATAGATGCAGATTTCTCTCTCACATAAAATATATAAAATTGGAGAAAAGCCTGCGGGGGGGGGGGGGGGTTCTAAACATGTTTGGTGCTCCAAAATTGTTGAGATAACCATACCCCATGCATGGTAAAGGTGGCTCTGAATGCATGTACCAATTCATTGTAAATTCTTCATAGAAATAAATGTTTGCAAGTTGCATGTACAGTAGTAGGTACGAGTATATGGGGCTCTGTTTAAGAATAATATATAGAGTTGAACTTTGATATTTCAAAGTACATACAGCAACTGATACTGCTTCAAGTTATTAAAAATTTGAGTAGTAGACTTTTTTACACATGAAAGCTCAACTGTAACAGGGTACTGAATCACGTATAATGAACTCTGAAAGAGAAATAATTTTTCTATATTATTTCATTCCTAACATAAAATTTTACTTTGAGTTGATTTTTTTATGGCTGAAATCTGTATGTTCTCATTTTGAGGATATCTTAAATTGTTACATAGCCGATTAATTGATTGTTATCCTTTGTAAATCAATGAAATTGGGCATACTGGGCATATAAACTTAAAAGTGTGTGTGTGTGGTAATTTATAGCTTTTATGATAGTATAATGCTGTTCAATCTTTCTTACTCAAACATTTGTTCGAAAAGAAAACTTTTCCTCATCTTATTCACCCCAACCAATACATAAATGAAATTAAAATGACACTATGGTGTCATAAATGAAAGTAAAATGACACTATGGTGTCATATGGTGGTAATTTGTTTTTCTTTTAATTATGAATCCTTGAAATTTCAGAATGACGTTATGAAAGCATTTTCTTATCCTGGTTCATCAATGCTTGGAGATTTAGGGGATGATGATATTGAATGTGATGAATTAGCTTTCAGTGGTTTACCCATTGACAGTGATAATGAGCTTTTAAAAGTATGTGTTGTTCAATTAATTCTATCATTTTTTCACCACTTCCTGATTGAAATTTTTAAATTGAAGAAAGTGTTGTAAAACTAGAAGTTATTTTAAAAAAATCTCCATTTTTATTTATAATTTTGAGATTTGCAGTTTCCAATATTGACATTCGAGTAAAAATAAATAAAATATTGTGCATTGCTTTTTTCCCCTCTTGTAGTGAAATTGAACATTAGAAATTGAGAACTTTATGGGTGATTAAGTATTTTATATGCAGTTTATTTATTGTTAATTTTATGTGTTAATGTTATAGTAATAACTAGACCCATAATTGTATGCAAATACATTCACATATTTTGTTCTTTTTCAGCATTAATGCTGTAGATTTAGTGAATTAATAGAGATGGGGTTTTTTTTTTTCAAATATCAACTGTTTCATTGAAATTCTTTTGTTACTGGTATATCGTTACTGAGCAGCTGCAACAAACTAAAAAAAAAAATACTAAATAAAAAATGTGTAGAAGTTATTTTCATATGCAGTATATACATACGTGGGGATATTTTTTTGAAAATGAATGTGCAATAAGAAATATAAAATATGCATTTTTTAAAACTATGTTGTTTTATGTCACATGGTGATTTTTTAATGTGTACTTTCTTATTTTTGGTATGTATTAAGGAATTTATAACTTTTTAGAGAATGCATATTTTAGATTTTTTATTCATGTTTTGGGTTTTTAATGGATGTTTTGTCTTTTTTAATACATATTTTTCCATTTTCAAGTGCATATTTGCCAAGTTTTGGAACATAATTCTACACTTTTTTAATGCATATAATCCAAACTCTAGTAATAATATTCCAAGTGGTTTTTTTTCTGGTACAAAATAAATATTATAAATTGTTGCCCAAAGATTTTAAACTGTGAATCACTTTTCTAGATCAATATATTATATTAAATCAAAGACTTTTCAAGTGTGATAATATGTTGTGAATGAGAAATCTATTTGCAACAACATCTCTCACAGAGTCTTAAAATGCAGATCTGCCACTTCAGAACCAAGAAAAGCAGCATAAGGCTGTGGTTCATATGGTTCTATGGACACCTACGACCCACTACTTCACCAAACCTGGCCATATTGCTATATTGCAATTTACTGCCATTAATGAGATGGGTTCGAAATGAAGGGGCTATCTATCGGTGGTCACCTCAACCTCACCAGGGAGAATATCTTATCTATATCCTCCCTCGGGTTTGAACCTAGGACTGTGATAGTAACCTTCAAGGTGGTAGACACCTACTGGAGATTTTGTTATTTTATACCTCATATGAACAGTCAACCAACCCTCTATTACTTGAATTTTTTTGTATCTGGAATAATTTGTATTCTCCTGTGTAACATATTTTCTGCAAATCAGTTTTGATAATGATATCAATTCCCAGCTAAAAAAAATTTTCCATTATCCCAAATTATATTTTGTCGTCTGTCTCTATGATCCGAAAATATATTGCCTTTCTTACATATTTTAATTGTATTTTCCCAGCTTCAACAAGAACTTGTTCCTATATATCATCAGCTGAGAAGGCTGTGTGAAGATCTCAGGCGGCGCAGGGATGATTGTTCTGCTGATAGTGGAATATCTTCATCACCTGAAGAACTACAGGCCTATCATATCAGGTTTGGAATGTTGTCTGCCATCACAAAAGAGCTGAGGCATCTCATTGAAGAAGCTCTTGCTAGTCATGATGATACTGTGAGTGGAATATTTTGATTTTTCCTCAAAAATAATTGATTACTCATACACATGTTTATTCATCTTTATATGAGGTGTGTAATTGATCATTTTTGTCGCACCACGGTAATTTTCTGCACACGAGGGCCAATTAGACCGAGACCTACAATTTACTGCCTATTCCGAATGGCAGGCTTGTTTTTTATACTCATCGAGAGGTTGGTGCGCTAACCCTTCGATGTAGGACTCCCTGCGGTAGCAATTTTTTGCTGCGGTCAAGTCGTCGTTTTTTGTTGTACCCCTGTGTCAGGAAAGTTTTCTGACAAGGACGAACCAGGTATCGAACTCATGACACCTCTAAACATCCTTTGGTACTTTGTTGGGGTTGAGAACCACGTAATGTGAAAAACGTATGTTCATTGTAAGCCCTTTGCTCTTACTAATTTGCCTTCACCCAACATACTGCTCTGAATCCGCGCCAGTTGTCATAATTAGTCGCTTGGATCACCAGACTCTTAAGAAATGGGCCTTTTGTATACATATATACACACAAGGCTTGTAATAAGTATGATGATGCAAAATATCTTATTGCATTGACATTTGATGGCATTAAAGTTGGAAGATAGAAATTAGGGGAAAAGACCTTGCTACATAGTTTGCAAAATATAGCATTATTTATCAAGGTATACACTTTTAAAATAATGGATAAGAAAAAACCTTGGACAACATCACAAATGAAATGAACAGAAAAAATCCAGATTGAATGGGAAGTGCTTTTGACAAATATTATTAAAAAATATAAACAGGAAAGTTTATTTTTCCAATGCCTTAAATTTATCTTTTTAGGGGGGGTGGGGGCCTTAATATTTAAGGTAAAAAAAAGTGTCTAAAAAAACCACATTTAATATATGAAGCTGACATTCAATGATTTATTCAAGAAATTTAAATATTGATTCTCTTACAAAGTTTCAATAAACTTAGAAAATCAATATAAAGTTCATTTTAATGAATTTCGAGAAAAGAAATCATCTGCCTCTGGAAATACATTGATTAATTAATACAATAGTTTAGATTGTGAAGTATCATATAACTGGACAAGTGAGCATATAAATTTATGTGGCGTTACTAAAGTTGCAGAGTTATTTATCACACATGTTTTTACTAAATGTTGCAGCCTTGTGTGACATGCCAAACAATTTTGGAAGAAAGGGGTATGTTGGAAAAAATTCAAAAGGAGCTTCTAGAGAAAAATGAGGAGCTGAAGAAAAAGACTGAAGAAATAACTGAACTCACGACAAAGGTACATTCCTGTTATCTACTTTCTTTCTAGATGAGCAATGATATCCACAATTGTAATACTGAAACTGTTTGAATAATGACTGACATTTATTCTATATATCATTCACGATGAAGTCCTACAAAAAATTTTTAACTCATTTTTCATGTATATTAATTAATTTATTGAAACAGCAATACACATACACAAATCCATAATATAAATATGATAATATGATACTCAATGACCGAAACTCACATGTAACTTGAGACACAAATAGACAATGAAAAAAATGAATTATAAATTTTTTGATCACTCAAGTTAACCAATGTTTCTAATGTTGTCTGTAGTGCTGATGCAAAATGTCCTGTATTTTTGTTTCAATCTAATTGAAAAAAAATTTATTAAATAAGCATTCTCACATAATTTTAGATATTGGTATTGCTATTATTTTTAGAGTGCAACTATATCATATTTTTTCCAGAGAATACAATATATATATTAAAATGATATTTTTATCCTGATGAAAACTTCACAACAAGTTAAAGTTAGCTCAGGCCCGTCATTTGGGGGGCAGGGGGGCCATTGCCCCCCCCCCCCCCGGCTTTTGAAAATACACTAAAAATGGTATATATATATATATACACATACATTGAATACATGTGCTTTGCCTCCCCCCCCCCCCGGAAAAAGTTGAAATGACGGCACTGAGTTAGCTCCTACAAAATTAGCATTTTTGCCACGACCACCAAATAATATGAAATAATGATTCTGACCCAGTAAATCACAGAACATATGGTCACTCTACCATCCCCCTAAAGGTTTGCAAAAACAAAACTGAATGTAGAAGTTATTTTAGAAAAGCAGAAAATACATTAAATTAATAAATAAATGAAATAAATAGAAAAGGAAATAACAATTAAAATCTGAAAAGGTAATGATAGAGTAAAAGCTAGTCTGAATTCACAGTGAACGTTATTTATTTACTTATTTTATGTATTATTTGCAGGTCCAATGGACTTAGCATTGAATAATATTTATATGTGTATTATTCTCAGCTTTCTAATATTTGTATAATGTATGCCTTATCATGTTTCTGAAAAATCAAGTTTCGTATTGTAAATATTTCACCATAATATTCTTTCTGTTAATGTAACTGCAAGTCAACAAAACTGCATTATTGTTTATTAATCATTAATAAATGAATTATTAATATTATTTTGTACTTGTCTTAAAGTTTTTATGATAATTTCATTTACCCGTTATAAAAGAATATAATACTTTATAAATCTGGACAAATCTGCAATGAATTTTAATCACATCTATCAAATACACCATATTATATGTACTTTAAAATTGTGAACTACAGTAGATACTTGATAATTTGGCCCATCAAGTGATCTGGTGGATTTAAGCGGGTCTACTGCAAGCATAGAAGAAGAAAACATGTCACTGTATGTTTGTGCTAGAAGTTTAAATTATTTAAATGGGCTCTTTCTCAATTGAGTTTCAGTAATCCAGCAATTTTGATAATCTGGCACACCCTAGTCTGATATGTGAAAGATTGGCAAGAGTCTGCTGTACTTTGCAATACTTTGCAATGTTCCTTTCGTTAATTAACAATGTCATTTTGCAGCTCACATTACAAGAGACTGAACTTGCATCACTTAGAGAAGCTCGGGATCAACTCCAAGCTGACATGAACAACAGTGCTCTTGCCAAAGACCAGGTAGTGAAGAAAGCTTGGGAAGTTCGTGATCAAGCTGTAGCTAGGTAAATGCATATTCTTGTTTTGTATATACGTAAATATGTGGCATACTATGTAATGCAGAAAAAGTGGAACACACAACATTTAATAACATAGAACACATAACTATAATAGTGTAAACAACACTTACATTATGCTTGGTTTTATGGTACTTTAATTTCAAACGAAGCTCATGTAAAAACAAAATTATTTATACACAACTATTTCAAACCCGCACTATCAATAATGAACTCTTAGCTAGTGAGGAAATTTCTTTCAATTGCAGTACATAAAACCTATTTATGATGAACAGATTATGAATTATGAATTCTATAAAAGCTGTATTAAGCAGGAAAAAAAAATTTACATCATGTGAGATATTCTTGCTGACAATTTTTTTTTAGAATTACAAAATTAAGCAATTAAAAAAAAAAAAACATTTCCTCATCATGAATTATGCCAAGTCTCTTACAAATGTAAAAATTTTTGATTTATTGCTATTACAATTGCCATTTAGAGCTACAAAATTTACTGTTAGCTAAATTATTGTTTCCTGTTTAATAATCACCCCAACCTCTGCTAGTACTGACCTAGACATCCAAATATTTTAGCAGCCATTCAGCATTACCTTTAAATTGTGTGAATCTCCCTTGTATACATTAAATGGTCTGGGTGGAAAAAAGCCAATCAAAATCCACATTTTTCGTCTTTATCACATTTTTACTCAGTTTAGTATAAACTATGTATTTCATGTTGGTGCATTTGCTTACATTCATTTGCAATAAGCCTATCACGATTTTAAGAATTTTTCAATGCAGTTGAGGTCTGAAGAATCTTTGGGCATGAACAGCATTTTGTACGTTCGTTTATCAAAATTAAATTTAAAACATTGATGATACATAATAAGAAATAGTTCACATTATAATAGTTTAATGAAGTAATAAACTTTATTGTTGAAAAAAAAGAAAATAGAGTGACATTTTTTTTAAGCTCTTTAAAGGAACTTTCTCTCTTTTTTTTTTTTTTTAATTATTTTTCTGGTTTTCAATATGAGAATTAAAAATAATTTGAATTCTTTTATTTTCTTACCTTAAACAACTTGGAATAAGGAAGAAAAATATGGTCATACCATCAATTTTCTTTTCTTTTCAAGTTTTTCAAAACTTGATTTATTTTTAGAGTAAAAATATTGTTGAGCATCAAAACTTATTTAAAATGCATGTCTGTAACTTGTGCAGTATTTACTGCACGTTATCAATTAATTGTTCGACTTCTTTTTTTTTTCCCTTCCCCCCTCCCCCAATATGTTTTTTTCTAATTGTTTCTTATTTTTCTTAAAGGAAAAATGCAGTTGAGATTGAGCTAGCGAAAACAAGAATAGATGTCCTTCACATCAACAGTCAATTGATGGAGGCTGTCCAACAAAAAATCGAGCTTTCTCAGCAACTTGAGCAGTGGCAGGTCTGTGTTTAATTTTTAATTTGTTGTTCTATTCTCAAACACACTACATAATAATAATAATAAATTGCACATGGGTGCTTTTTACACATGCTTCTTGTTGCCTATATGTTCGAAAATGTTTTGTGATGTATATACAGGTGAACTTCAATATCTGAAAGTGCTTCTAACAATCAATATTACATCAGCAAGTTAGAAAATTTTTACTTATAGAAAATATTCAATACAATAAATTGAAATTATTTTGGAATACCAAAACTTTGAGTAATAGAAATTTGGTTGTATGTAGTAAGCATTTTACGTAGATCTCTTGTGCCATTTTTTTTCTCAAACTTAGATACGAGACATTCTATTTTAAATTTTTTCTTATGTAAAAAAACATGATCAAGATACGTAATACATATTCACTGACTTGAAAAATTGTCGATTCATCTTGTGTCTCTCGCATTCACTAATATATGCAACTAAATTTTCAAATAACATATACATAAATGAACTTAGCATTGTTCTAGCAATTAGTAAGAATGATTAATGAACTTATTTGTGCACTTTCATATGTGAAGGAATCGAATGTAAGTCTATATCATGGTGAAATCGCATGCCAGGCTGATGAAAATTATTTCAAATTAGAGAGTTTTTACATATTTATGACATAATTTGAGCTTTTATGAGACATTGTCGTTACTTTTATTACCACAATTATCAGTATTTTCAATAAGCTATCTCATTATTGAATATAAACAATCTTTTCAAAATAAATTTCAGAACTAGACATCAAATCTTTACTATATGTAGAAGGTGAGAAAATTAGAAATGGTGACGTAAACAAATTAAAATATTGAGGCTGTTCAGTCAATTCTGTAAATCAAAATACAGGAGGATACATATAGCTACATACGTACAGTGAAAATTATTAAAATTTGTCCACATGGGAAATGTCTTAGTATTTTTAGAAAATTTGGGGTATGCATCAAAACAAAAGAATTTAAAAAATAAATAAATAAAAATAAATGCAGTGTAATACTTTTATAGAGTAAAAACACTTGACTACATATTTTCTCTGATAGATAACAGCACATTTTTCAGAATGTATTTGAAAAATTTAGTCTAAAATGAAATTTTTATTTGACAAGGTTGCTATCATTGAGTTATAAGCAGGGGAACATCATAAATTAGAACGCTATATGCGGAATCCACTGTATATTTTTTCCACAATAACTATTCATGTATGATGTGTTTAAATATTTCCTTTTTAAATTGTTAGATGGACATGGCAGTACTGTTGGACAAACAAGTGATGAAGAAACTGAAGAACCAAGAAGCTGAAGACAAGAAAAGACATAATAGCAATCTCCTCAGGCCGCCGCCACCAAAAAGACCGGCATCTAAGAGCAAACTTTTTAGTCTGTGGAGATAATGATGCATTTGTGTTAAATGTAATTTATTGACTGGTGCTTCATATTGCAATTTTTCATAGTTTTTTGTTAATGTTTTAGTTGCAGGAGTCTTTTTTTTTATATCTTGAAATGATCTCATTTCAAGCTATGCCAGTGTCACAAACTGTATAAATCAAATAGAACGGTCGTTTATAATGCACTTACTATAGATAAGCTTGAATATTCAAGTTTAGTGAGAGCTACTGATTTCAAATGTTCATCTAAGTTATTTTCACCTTGCATGTTAAATTTAAATGGTCAATGTCACTAAGAATTTGTGCATTCATATTTTTTTCTCCATTCATAATTAGGCTTATAAGCTTTTAACTTGGGTTCTCAATCACAAAACGGTTAGGCAGATATTTTATTTGTTCTCTTGCAATACATGAATGTGATCTAGAAATTTTTTCGCTATTCTCTTATTTCACTGAATGGAAATTTCCTCTTTTTTATACACAAGTGAATTTTATTACAAATTTAATTAATGTTATCAAATATAGCAGAAGTTCCCAATTAGAGGTGTCTGACCCCCAAGGGATAAACAGTCATTTTACTGGGGAAGTTCATGACTTAATTTTAGAATTACAAAAAAAGTTAATAAATTACTTAAAAAGAAAAGTTTTAATTTAATTAACGAGCTAAAACACTGCTGCAATGTGTTGGTAGACTGAAGTATTAATATAGTAATGATTTGACAAAAATTGTACTTGTGGTGACATCTCTTGATAGGAGTATGAAATGTTGTTTAGTTCAGGCAGTCCAGGCATGGCTATCGTATCATATTTACTTGTTCTGGATGGAATGTCCTCTAGAGCAGTGTTTCCCAACTGCCAGACTCTGATATCATTCATACCAGCCGCTAGTGATTAGCTGTTTCAATTTTCCTCATTTATTTTCCGTTAGTCACGGGTTTGACCGAGCCTTCGATTCACAAAAATGAATGAAACCGAGCCATGGGCTTGAAAAGTTGAGAACCACTGCTCCAGAGTATGTTTGAGGACATTCTCACTGATTGATGGCTCTAGTTTCCGCTGCTATAATGGAAGTGGGGGAGTTCACGACTACAAATATTTGGACAACGCTGAAATATAGTGTCAAAAAATACAGATAGTCTTGCTTAGTTCACATTTTTACTTGTTCTGCTCAAATGAATGTATTATAAAAATAGTAAGATCAACTGTATAGTAACATAAAAAACAGATCAATATGTGTAATTCCATGATCTTTTCAACTTGAGCAATGGGCTATCTACAAGATAAAGCTTTAAATAATGCTTTGAATTAAGACATTGTAAAAATACTTAAAAAAAGTTAATTTTAAATTATTTTCACAATATCGATTTTCCATGTAATTTTAATTAAAAATCAAACATATTTTTTTTTCTCTCTTTAAAACTACCAAATACTACAGTGGTACCTCGACCTACAACACTTTCATCTAATTCTTTCCTTCATGAAAGTCTTGCATCCTAAGTTAAACTAAACACTCACTAACTCTTTCAGCAGCTTAGAATATATAAGTACTCATACAAAAAAATAAATGAGTATTTTGTATTTTAGTTTAAAATTTTTTTTTTTAGTTTAGTGTACAACATTATTTTAGTACCATAACAGTGTAGTGAATTCAACCCTGTGCAGTCCTGTGGGCATCATACTAGACTCTCATCATGAGTATCCAGGTTTATACTCCTGTTGACTGTACAGTGATGGTTGGTTGAAGTTGGTTTTCTGCAGTTTTCCAACCTCAAAGGGCAATGCGAGCTGGCCTCCCATTTGAAAAAGTCTTTCCATAAAGACCAGGCACACCTTCAACACGATACTTTAAGAAGAAAATTCAAGCATTTAAAATTTTCACTTCAAAATATAGAAGACAGAGGCAGCACTAGTGTAACATGAAACAATTAAAACTCTAGCAACACAGATACGTTAGGGCAACATATAAGCACATATAAGCACAAACATATATACATACACATACAACATGTTCCTGCATGTACTAATTTATTTTAAATTTCCCAGAGGAATGTTTGCGAGGTGCACATATGGTTAAGTAGTAGTCATTCACTGTATACTTTTTGATAAAGGTATTGAATTCAAATTTTTTGTACACTGAATGAGCCTTTTTGCGGCTCGTGTTTGTTAATCAAATAATTCACAAGCTTGTACAATTTAGTTGAAATCCTCACTCATGTTTTGAATTACTTGCGAGTGCAGCCACTCAAGTTGAGGTATCACTGATGTAAACCTCATCTAGAATTGAGGCTTCAAGTTTATGTCATTGAGCAACTTTCGCCCATTAATCATTTGATATTACTTCAGCCATAAAATGTCAATTGCTAAATTAATTATAAATACTTTTTCAAAAGTCAGTTTTTAACGGGATGAGAAAATTTTTAGTGCAGTACTTTTCTATTGGAGAATTTATCAGTTCTGGATATTTCCGATTTCTTTTAAATACATTTCAACTTTTATAAAAATCGGAGGAAGGGATATTTCCAGATAGTATTCTGACTATAAAGTATATGTTCAGTTATGAAATGACACTTTATGTAAAAAACATTTTGTTAACAAATAGAATTGAATACACTAGAAACGAATACACTTTGTAACACATGATAGAAATAGGGGAAAAAAACTTAAAAATTCAGTTATTTTGTTTTTAATAAATAAAATGAAATCACTATTTTTTTTTCAATGTTAACCTAAACATCCAATACAAAATAAAACCAATTGTTTTGATTCACAGAATAAGTAAAAAATAATTTTCTTTTTTAAAAACTGATGCATTAAGTATAGTGGGGGTGGGGGGAAACACGCCTTTTCAGCTGCCTTACGTTATGGATTTCTCAACACTGGGGAATTATTACTTTGACCAAAGTTTTTAGTCATCTTTAAATATTTCTGGTATTTATCATAATGCTGAGTCATTTCGGCTCATTGTGAGCTCATTACCAAAACTTGTGATAATGGTCTTCCAAATATATATGTATTGAGGAAAGTGATACATAATATAATAGGTAATGAGACATACTACAATAACCATATGGAAAAAAAAACATGTCCTTTTGGGATTTCATTTACTTTTTATTTTTATTTTTTTGCTTCCCTGTAATGTCTCCAGTATTTCCAGACTAATTTTTAAAGCACCATTGAGATAGAATAGGAAACTTTAAATCACACACACAGTAAAACATTACGCTCTGTGTGGCTTCTCTTACTTATTTGTTTGTTTGCTGATTGATGTGTCATTCTGTTATATGTGACTGAATAACACTGAACCCAAAGTATCACTTGCATGAAGAAATTGATTTAGCAATTGCAGCTGATTCAGGAAAGTTCCTATGTATATTCATTTTTCAGGTAGATGTGATGAAGTCAATTCATATGTTGAAGATACAACTACAATATTTAGTTCATTAAAATAACTTTAATACTATTCTGACATTATTAGTGTCCTCCATGCTAATAACAGAATCCTGGTCTGAAATCTCTAATGACAGCTAGTTAGAAGAAAAATGCAAAAGTTGAAATAAATCAATTCATGTTCTTTTTAATGGAGATGTAATTTAATATGTACTTTTGAATGGCAACATCTTTCATGAGTTATATATGCAGATGCTTTTTTATTGATTCATTATAAAATATCCTTTATAGTATTACAGTTTGACTATAATGATGCCTGCTTTAACAATAATTTTATATGTGTCAGACCGGGATTGCACTATAAAAGTTTGATAAAAGATCTTTTACAAATTGTGAAAAAACAACCAACAAGAGCATTGCTCAAATGTAACCTATGCATTACATTTTGATGCAACTGATTGGTTGCATTTTTCAAGTTTTATAAAGGAACTTTTATCAAACTTTTATAGTGTAATACCGACCTTACACTGTTACAGTAAAAGTCCAAAAAGACTGGTAAAACACAGGTTTCACTGAGGCGAGTTTGTAAAAGCCCGAAATAAGCTTGGTAACGTTTTTATTTCTGTCTTTACCATGTCAAAGCCCATTTTTAATGAATCAATTAATCATTATGAACTTATTAGTTCCTGACACTTACTAATTAATTAATAATCATTAAAAAATGAATTAATTAACCAGCATAAACTTAGTAGTTAGTAATGACAACTAAGAAAAAATAATACATTGATTGATTGATTTATGGTTCATACTGTTCAGAGAAAATTAATTAATAACTCCACACAGTGGAAGCCTGTTAATAATGAATCAATTGACCACTGAATTTATTAGTTCCTGATGCTTAAAAATTAATTATTATAATTATTTTAATAATTAATTGTTTATTACAATATTCAATAATTCTATTAATTTTATATTATTATTCTAATAATTCTATATTATTATTGTGGGCATCTTTATCTCAGCCACCTCGTTGATCATTTTGCCTGTTATGGCGTTGTATTTATATAACTAATAATAAACTGGTGAATTATTTAACCATCATGAACTTATTATTTTCTAATACTAATTAAGTAGGTGTGGCGTTATGATGTGCTTGCTATGTGGTATAATTATAATGTTAATTAATTAGGATTGTTAATTGAGTATAATTATTAAAATTATAATTATTGAAACATTAAGAACTTATTAGTTCGGGATGGTAAATTTATTCCTTAAAAACGGGCTTTAACTTCGTCCAAATGAAATGTCCAAAAGTCCAAAATGAAAATGTTTACAAGCATTTTTTGGGCTTTTATTAACTCGTCTTAGTAAAACCTAGGTCTAACCAGTATAAAGCCTCTTCTCCCCAGCATAGCCCAACCCGCACTGGTAAAGAGCTTATATCATGGAACGGACAGAGCTCGGGCCTTCTCTGGTCTGATAATATAAAACCTAGGTCTTACCTTCTAGGTTTTACCAGTCTTCAGGCTTTTACCGTAACGTATAAACATATACATGTATAACTATATTACTCTTTGGTTTGGAAGATTTCCCATAGTTATTCGATTTTATCTATGGTACAATAATATAAACTTCTTTGATATAATTGGCTATGGCCCATTGAAAATATCCTATGTAGAGAATTCACTTTATCCTATTTTCATTGACTTTCATGTCAAAAGCCAGTGAACATAACATTGATATGAATCTCTCAGTTGATAGATATTTTTTGCACAATTTATTTCAAGATATCTTGAATCACCCAATATAGTCTATGCATATATTTCATTCGATAATTCTGTGATAAAGCTGCTTAACTTTTTTGGCTGTTTATTGTTTGAAAAATTGATATTACTCAAACACATTGACACACTCGGGGGGAAAATGCAGGAAAAAATGTATACACCCCCCCCCCAAAGAAAAACAATTTGAAACCTCCTTTGAGAACATTCTGTGTATACCTTTGCGCAAACATGTCATTAAAACTGTTGGCATGCATAATTTACCCACAATTCAACCATGAGAAATATTACGGCAGCCATATGATGTTATGTAAATACTACATGTTTAGTTTTCTATGAGTAGAAAATGCTTGACTCACACAATCTGTAGATAACAAAAATGCTGTATCACAGTATATCTGTGCAAATATCTATATATAGCTGATTCCGTCCTTGTATTACTTAAGTGGTGCATATGTCATGTACCTGAAATCCTTGTATATAATAAAGTTTATGTTGATATTGTGTCACTGTCATTGAATCATTTATTTTGTCTTATACAGTGGGAATGAAAATCGAAAATTCTCTCTGCTGAGAGCTAGCAGGCATTCGACACTATACTTACATAACGTGAAAAATTCAGATACTTGTGACTTTCACTTCAAAATATAGGCACCACCACCAGAGCATGAAATACTCACAGTTCTGGCAACATAAATATGTTAGGGCCACACATACAACCAGGGTTGCAACTTGGGGGGGGGGGGTATGCAGAAGGATCTGGTGTCATGAGTGTTGGAACAAAGAAAAAGTGCTTTCTTTTACTTCTCTTTCAAAATTACCGGGGACACCAAAATTTGAGCTTGCCTCGGCTGACCAAGTATCAATCATTGGGGCCTTGCAAACAACTCAGAATACACATCCTGACATGTACCAATTTGTTGGAAATTCTTCAGAGGATTGTGTACCTATGTAAATATATGGTTAATTAATAATAGTAGTAGTATAACTGGGAAGCTGGAAAATTTAAAACAAAAACTCTCATTGAATCAAGATACCACATCAATTCCATCCAATTAGTATTACAAATAATTGTCATTTCAGTGAATTTAGCTCTACAATCATTTATATACAGCCAAAAGTTTAAATGCAATCGTCAAATACAATTAGTATTTAAATTTTTAATGCCAAAAGAATATTTAGGGGCGTGAAACTTAATCTGTATTAACTTATTAATTATAATATACATTATAATCTATATTAATTAATTATTTAATTATTGAATTAATTATGGTTTTGATTAGCATCGGGATGGGAGCTAGATATTTCGAAATTTTTTTTAAGTTATTGATCTGCCTGTTTTTGCTTCAAAAAATGCTTGATTAAAGCTGTGGTTCTTCGATGTAATTTATATGGGCCTATAATTAATTTAAAAACATCCTAAACTATACGGATTGATGCAATTTGATAACATAAGACAACATGGAGACATTAATTCTCATTTTTCCGCTTGAGAAGATTTAAATAAAAAGCTGAAATTAATGTTATTGCATGGATATCCACCGCAAAAGTGGGTCTGCCTCATTATTTTATATTTAATTTTCTAGGCTTCGTATCTCTAAGCGAGCTTAATATTTCGAAAACCAAAGATTCAATTCAATTTTTAAAATTATTGATGTGGGGCGAAAAACCCCACTAAATTTTCTCATTTTTGTGCTAAAATCGGCAATTTTAACATTGATCTCTATAGGGGATCTTGTTTGATTTCACCGAGTCACGTGATCTGATGACAGAGATGTTGAGGACATCTTTCTCAGCACTGCCAAGGCGGAGACCGCTGACGTCATGCTCCTTCCAGCAATGTAAGCTCGATGGTAACAAGGCATGCCATATTGAAATCGTACAAGTTGATCACGATTCAATGATGGCATATGGTGCATGGAAATCTTAACGTATGAGCCCAAGACACACTCGGGAAAAAATACCCTCGGAAATTATTCACTTAAGTGAATATTAATTACCGGTAATTACTGGTTACATAAACGCAGTTTAGTGTATAACATAACCCACATTGTTTGCTCCGATACATTTTACATTAAAAATGACATTTGCTTTCGTTGACTGAAAAAGAACATTGCTCCCAGCATAACGGGAATAGTTATAAAATTTTAGATATAAAATCTATATCGTGTGTATCTAATATAGATCTATCTTTGGAGACACAAATTTTGCTGTAAATCAAACCTAAATCTATATAAGAACGTATGCAATTACTTCAACTTTTGGACGATAGATGGTGCTAATTCAGATAAAATAAAGAAAGTTAATTCAACTTCCTATGGCTGGATTTTAATCCGGTCTCCTGAGAATTCGACCTGACACCTTCCCGATCACGCCACCACAACATCATCTGCAGATTGCTATTATAAAATGAGTGCAGTAGTATTGATATCAACTTCATTTTTTATCTGAAAAATTATGAATGTTGCAAATAATTGTTCGCATTGTCTATAATTTGCACTTTATTATAACATTGATCATTTTTGTCGCACCACGGTCATTTTCTGCATACGAGGGCTAATTAGACCGGGACCTACAATTTATTGCCGATTCCGAACGGCAGGCTTGTTTTTTATACTCATCGAGAGGTTGGTGCGCTAACCCCGCGATGGGGGACTCCTTGCGGTAGAAATTTTTTGCTGCGGTCAAGGCACCGTTTTTTGTTGTACCCAGGGGCGTAGCCAGAAATTTCGTTCGGGGGGGGGAACCAAAGTGACAGAACAATAGATTTGACCATCTTTTTCCCATTTTTCGGGGATTTTTTTCACCCCCCCCCTTGAAAAATTACAAATTATGTAAACAATTGTTTGCGTTGTTTATGATTTCCAAACGGAAAAAAGGACGGCTGTATAAAATGCATTTCCTTTTTTTTCTTAGTTTAATGCACCTCGAAGGATTCATTGTCTCTCTCGCAATCATTGACTGATTTCACTGATGCTCTAATCTTCAACATAAAACATACACAGTAATATACGAATTCAATTATAATTGATAAAAATGTTTCGTGTGATCTCTGATGAATCGGCGATAACTATAGTAACCTTAACCTAACCGCACGTTAGAAAAATAGAAAAGGGAAAAAAGGAGAAGGAAAAAAAAGTAGAAGAAAAACAAAACAAATAAAAGGAAAACAGTACAATAGATAAGTAGATAAGAGAGTACGTACGAAGTAGATTTCTCCATTTGCCCTCACCCTACCTGTTCTCTTTCGCTCTTATATGTATATAGTAGAAGGGCATATCACATGTGGAAAAACAATCACTAATAGGAGTACAGAAATAAACGGAGGTAAAATAACAACTTTTTTCCACTGGGTTTCAACAAAGCTTCGCGATTATGACGGGAGAGGAAAGAAGACAGAGAGAGAACTTATTTGAATGTTTCCTACTGGCGTTTGGACGCAATATTCACGGCCTTGATCGTAAAGTGGTTGGGGAATTATACTATAATATATTATAATATAATAAATGGATATAAATCATGCATTAATTCTGCTAGTTCTTCGTTTCCGCATGTTATTACAGCACATATTATTTTTTACATTACATAATTGAAAACAATATATGAGGTGCACTGTGTATCTTTATTGAACTGAAATTTTCGGGAAAACTTTGTTCCTTGGAATTATTCTCACAGATCTTGCGTATCAATTACGGTCTAGTTCACTTCTCAGAACGCCCCAGTACCTGCTATAGAGGGGCTCAGACTTGACCGTACCCCATAGCGCTTTGAGGCTGAGTGGCCAGCTCACTCATCAAAGTTAGCTAGACGGTGGAGCTCACCTCCACTGCAGAGACCAAGGGGACATCCATCGCAGAAGAAAGACTCTCTATACGCTTTCAATACATTTTAATGCATTCCCAAACGATGTTTTCTGTGGCTCCATCGTTTGATGACCTAAATTGAAATTCTAGGCAAACTCGCGAGTGTCCTGGAATAATCTAACAGGTTTGCAATTGCTTCCGGTGGACAAAGGCTGATTGAAATATCGTCCCTTTTCATAGCTAACTCCGAATTTGAAAATTGATTGTTCATATTCGAAACAATGGAAGTAAAATAGGGAAAAAAACAACAACAATGAATTAAATGTTTACTTACAGAGGAAATGAGTTTAAGCAACAAAGTGCATATGGGCAAAGCCGGAATTAGAGAGGAGGGTGGGCAAATGTCTCGGTTGATGACAAAATTTAGGGAGCGGTAGTTTTAGGTGGAAACAAAAGCCCGGGTGGCAAAAATCTTAGTTACGACCCTGCATATGAAGGCTTATTCAGTTTTTATTTCTCGGACGTTAGTAACGCAGGCCCGTCTTTATCAGATGCGAAGATCGGTGCAACAATCCTTATCCCCGATTTTATATATTTAATTGACGGAGAGGTGGGAGGTTGGTAATTGGGGCATTCAAAGTTTCGTGCATCATCACGAATATACAGGAATGCTCAAAAATATTCACTCAAAAATTATAGACATGTAAATTAACATGAAGAATTAATGAAAATTTTGAGTCGATGAAAATTCAGAATTAAAGGAAATTTTTCGAATTGTTGAAAGAAATAATAAAAATTAGGGCCTAATGATCTGAAAACTAATGAAAATTTAAAATCGATTAATTAAAAATGATGAATAATTGAATGATATAATTACTGCACAAATGAAAATTCTTAGAAAAAGGCAATTTTTTAATCACGTTATTTTTCTCCTTGCCATTATAACTTGAACATTCTACCATTTTTGTTAGTAAAGTTGGTTAATGGTTGGCACACGTCCCAGAGAGAGCAATATTTCCTTGATTGTTAATTGAGGGTGAAGAACTCACAATTAACGAGACATTAAACTCACATTTGTCCGATAACATTCGAGTAGGCTCTGCTTATTTTAGATATTTTTCCTTGGTATTAGATGTACGAGACTGAAAAAACACATCCTGAAAACCGAATTCATCCTGTTATTATATCCACATCTGCAAGTTGCTAGTCTAAAACACTGTACCTAGTCGAAAATGGCAGCGGTGAGAATGGCCTTCCACATGTTTCACCCAATACCTTCGGAAATGGTCGATTCCGAAAAGATTAAACGCCCTCCGGTCATATTGCTTCATGGTCTGTACTGGAATAAAAACATGTTTCCGTATATATCGCAACTATTGGCCGACACCTTACGGAGAACTGTGAGTAAACGTTATTTATGGTATGGGGGGGGGGGGGGGACTGTTGTTTCTTGACCAAAGTAAACCTTGAACCATTTGAAATAGTTTTGACAGTTTTGCTTTCTAGCTGATGTTTTCGGAGTGCAAGAGATTAGAAATACACATAACCTTACAACTGAACTGTCTATGGCATTGGCAGAGATTTCGCAAGTAGGCGCATAAAGTAAAAAAATATAGTGTTCTTGTTTTTGCTGTGTTTCATCTGAACATTTCAAATTTAGTAATTATAATCTTTGCATTCTCCTGATAAATTGTACCTAGCGTTCAACCATACCAAACATCATAAAAAAATTATTAATATTTTTCAGATATAATAGAGCATCATGTACCTTGAAACAAAAAGATCGTGTGCCTTGGAACAGCATAAAAACTTGAAATTTTCCAAGTTTACCTCGGAATACCCAACACTTACGCTAATTTTTAATACTTCTTTTTTTCTTTTAAATACAATTTATATTTTAAATTTCTATAATTTTTTCCTATAAAAGCTTCAGCTATATTCATTTCTTCGCTTCCATTAACCTTCGGTTATTTTCTAGTCGAATTTGTTGGAAAAAACAAAGTGTGTGGAATGAATTTTTCGCCAAATGAATCTCCTTAGGAGGAGAAATGCAAAACTATTATTGTTTATCAGTGCTATATATTTTAGCACAAATGATCATCACGCATATTTTATCTCTAATGCGATCATCTAGCATCAAAAGAACTGGTGGAACTAAAGATTTAGAAACATAATTTCCGTTTCTACAAGTATAATAAAGAATGATTATGCATTTCAACTACATATATATGTTCCTACCTCCACTATTGTCACTTTTGTTTATATATAGGGTAATTATAATTAAAGTCCCCGTAATCTGAGTATTTCTTCTCAAAAGCTGCTCATTCGAATACAGCTAAATTTTTAGGATATCTTAATGAAACCGTGGGAGAGAGATGTATGGAAAAAAGTTTACTTTTCGACCATCAGTTCAAAAAAAGTGACGCTTTTTTATTATATTTCTCTTTTTCCCCCATGGACCATGTGACGTATGTACCAAGTTTCAGTGTAATAAGTCTACTAGAAAGGACGCTACATAGGTCTGAGTACTTTCACCATACTGACATTAAGGTATCCTAAAAATTTGGCTGCATTCGGATGAGTAGTTTTTGAGAAAAACTACTTAGAGTACACAGGAACTTCAATTATATAACACCCTTTATAATCCTATTCGTGTCATTATTTTGATATTTTATATTTCAAAAAATATATAGATTATATTTAAAAAATACTCATTACAATTTGTATTTTTTTTGTTTTTGAAATTTTACCCTGTTTCAAGGTACAACAGTGCACGCTTTAAGGTGCAAGACCCCTTATTGTTTCTTGGAACACTTGCCTTTTCCCAAATGCATATTTTATGATTACAGTAAGACAAGAAAAGGTAATTTGAAATTTATATTATGTTTCATGTTGTATACAGATACCAAGAATGAATTTGGAGAAATTTTACGGTAAAAATGGTCTGAGAAAAAAGTTTGAAAAATAATGTTCTAAGGTATATCAGTCTCTCCTACTTGGCTCCCACAATGAGCAAGCTGACGCTCGACCTGATTATTTGTTACTCTATTTTAGGATAACAGCTGCGAAACAATATGAAAAATATATTACATTTTCATTTTCCACCCCCCTTAAACGCTATTCCAACATTATTTTAACTATACACTGAATATATCATTCCTGCACAGCAGTAGTCTTCAACCTTTCTCGAGTCGTGAGCGCTGCCCCCATATCCATCATTGAACTTTGCACAATTTTAGTCTTTGAAAATGTAATTTTTTCAGGGTGTTTAATTGAAGATTACGTGAAAAATTTTATCAAGTGCTCGCGAGCACGAAATCGGGCATGAGCACTGAGTACTCTCGGTGTTCGCGAGCAACACGTTGAAAATAACTGCTCTACATCGTCCATTTTTATCACCTTCACCAAACACCAGTTCCGGCCATATCGCTTTACGCAATTCACTGCCGTTTACAGATTGGGTTGGAAATGAAGGCGACATCTATTCCCGGGATCGAACCTAGGACCTAATGGAAACTTTCACGATGATAGACGAGCATCTTACCACCACGCTACTCGAGTATCCATCTTTATCTCGCACCATGATAAATTTTCCTCCCAACGGCTAATTATACTGGGACCCCGAATTTACACAGTTGATTCGGACTATTTTTTTTCATAATTTTCATACAAATTTTTGTATGAAATTGACATTTTTGGAAATTAAAAGGTCTAATGAGACAGTGCCAAATTATTTTGTTATCATTATTTTCAATTTTATGACTTTTTGAAAATTAAATTTTTGGAAATTTTATCCTGATTTTCAATTTAGAAATTCCCATGACCACAAACAGAAATGAATGTTTAAAATTTGAAAAAAAAAATTATTTGCTTAACTAGTTATATAATTATCTATTAAAAAATTGTGCAATTCGGTCATGAATTGGAGGAACGATCAAAAATGGATTAATTACACGCATGAGTTTTGTCCCCAGAAGATAATTGATAGAACCAAAACACATACATGCCCGAAACCTGCTAGGTTAGACATAACAGTTAATTTCCCCAGTTAACCTTCTCGGACGCAGAATGATAGTAAACTGCCTCTGTGACGATGAATCAGGGCTGTGTACTGATTGAAATAAAAGTGCCCCTGAGTTATAAGAGAGATCCTTACAAGAACACAGCCGGATCCTGGAATGTCCTACGGTACCAGGAAAACGGAAGTTGCTTTACATCAGTCCGGGGTTGTGAGCTGTTCTATCTGGGTATATATTTATCCTACGGTAGTACCAGGGCCGCCTTTACCAGACGCGGGGCCCGGTGCGAAAATAATAGCAGGGCCGGAGGCGTCTTAATAAAATTTCTGGGCCCTTTATTCCCGATTTTATACACTCTGTGCGAGAAGGAAATTGGCATGAAAAATCCATACGTATACAGGAATGCTGAAAAATATCCATACAAAAAAACATAGACAATTAAATGTAGTAACAGTCAATTATGAAAGAAATAACACTTCAAAATTGATGAAAGTTCAGAATTTATTAAAGAAACAATTCCAAAATTGGTAGAAATTCAAAATTTATGAAAGATAATAAATGATTCCAGGATTATTTCTTTTCAAATTAAATTGCAGAATTTCAGAATTATTTCTCTCTAGATAACAATTCAGAATTCCAGAATAGACGACAATCGAGAATTTACGAAATAAATAATTCCAGAAGTGCACCCCCCCCCCCCAAGACATGGAGCCTCTGCCGCACACTCCCAACGGCTGCTCTGTACGGTACAAAGGTTTCTAATCGATCTGGTCAACCGCTTCTATTCCGGTCATGATGAAAAAAGAGAAAAGAAGCGTTTTTTTTTAATTTGAAGAATTGAATCCTAATCTATCTTTGTTGTTTGTTAAGGTTTACACGGTGGATCTGAGGAACCATTTTGACAGTCCTTCGCCAAAGGAATGCACCTGCGATCTGATGGTGAAAGATGTGGAACTTTTCATGAAAGATCGACGAATCCAGAAAGCCTCTTTCATCTGTCATAGTTTTTCTGCTTCAATTGGACACATGTTAGGCGTTAAAAACGTATGTGCAGTCATAATTTATGATATTAATTGCATATCATCATCGCCTTCTTGAAGACAATTGTGCAATTATGCTATTAATACAGGCTGTCCCAAATCGTTTGCACAGTGGATAACTCTGCAACCGTTGACTTTAGAGAAACATACTTCCAGTTATAATTTTTTCCAAATGGCATGCAGTTACTTTCAAATGTCATCAGTTTCCCGAGAGTTCATCATGCACAAAATAAATACAAAAGAATTAACTGTTTTTATGTAGACCTTGTGTGCTTAAAACCCTTTCATTAGTTTCTTTTTGGTATAGTTGCTCGTATTTTAGTTATATTTGAAATCCATATTTGTTACGGGCATCTTTTTTCAGCCACCTCGTTGGGCATTTTGCCTGTTGTAGCCTTTGTAATAAAGCCTCCAATTAATGAAACACGAGCGCTGCTCTCAGGGCCGTAGAGCATCACGGGCCCCCGAGCAAAGTGATTTTCCCGACTCCGTACCTGGAAAATTCTCGAAAAATTCAACTACCCTCTCATTTTTCTGAGGCCCCCGTTAAAACGGCACTGACTGCTCTTGGAAGTCATTTGCACCTCAATTTGCAAATGTGTGGTTAAGAAATTGCGAAAATGTAAAGTAAACTGCAAGTTTGAAAAATAAAATCTTCATTGTGAATTGTGACTAAAAACATAAAACAAGTTTCACTCATTAAATGACACTGATGATATAGCATTTCCAGCCAAATTGTTTCACAACAAAACCACCTTTTCCCGTGCGTTTGAGATGAGTGAGCAATCTAACGCAGTGAGCAATAATGAAAAACATTTTCATTTAAAATAATACACAATAAAATAATTTAAATGATAATAGCCAATAATTTAAATTCCGTTTGTGTATAGTCCCTAAAATTGAACATTTTTGAGCCAAATAAAACCTGTCAAAGCAGCGATAACCCAAGTAGTCTCCTGACGTCAAACATAAAGCAAAAATTTGGTTATTTTCCCTAAATGACGAAAGTCAAAACAAAAAAAAAAACCACGTCATTTAATGACCACGAATAATGAAGGTCATGAAATCACGTGATTTTTGATAAAGTTTGTAAATGACGTGACATTAAATGGTGTAAACAATTTTACATTATAAAAAAATTCTGTTCCAGATTAAAATATTGAAAATTATCCAAAATGTTTGCTAAATAAAATAATGAATTTTGAGTTTCAAAATCGTTTGCTTATTCGTTACTAATTGCCACAAGATTAATGAAAGTACGTTAATTTGCAATTTTGTTTGAATTGAAATGTAGACCTTTTCTCTTCGAACAATAATTGTTCATATACAAAATCGACACACATTTCGATCATACCGAAGATCAGAGGATCTATGAAATCAGGCAATGATTGAAAAAAATGCAGTGGGTTCTTTGAGATGCATATATTGTGAACTAAAAAAATAGAAAATAAACGGAGAAAATAACTGCAATCGGCATTACTCCCCGAAAACGGAGATTAATTGAGCAATATTTAATATATAATTAATCAATATATATATCATGCTAAAATAGCATCATAGCATCTGGTGAGTCCTGCTACCGATATCGCGTTTTGTAGCACAACTTTAGCTAGGGTGTTAGAATCCGTTATAGCCGTGCTCCGCGGAGCACGGGCTCCATGTGCACGTCTCAGGGGCTCCGCGTTGACTCGAGAAATATAATATAAATCAATAAATTTGATATATAAATAAATGAAAGAGACCTACAAGGTTCTGCCATAAAAATTATTCACAAAAAAGGGCTCCTGGAGCTGGAGTCAAAAAGTTTGAGAACTACTGCGTAATAGGATTCCAATCAGCAATCCTCATCTTTTTTTTCCTCCTTAATTAGCGCCATCTATCTTCCAAAAGTTAAAATATTTGCATATGTTCATTCTTGATATTATTAAAATGGACATGTAGTGACCATTTTCGAAACATTTCATCGCTTTCAAAAAACATTTTTATTTATGGCATACGAGAACTTGTAAAGTCACCAAACAGCAGCATAATTAATATGTTATTTTCAAGATATCTATAAAATATGAAGTAAAGAATGGGGAAGTCTCCCCCCCACCTCCCGTAATTTGCTTTCTAAAGCCGAATTCACATTTCGCCAACTGGGAGAGTTTAAGCTCAAAGACGCACAGAGTCTACACAAAAAAAAAAAAAAAATTCTACTTATTATGACCCCTCGGGAAATTTAAGACATTTCAGTAACCACTTTTCATTAAAAAATAATAATAATTGTAGTCGAAAGTGTTTCTAAAATCCACGGTTGCAGAAATATCCGCTGTGCAAACAAATGAAAAGGGGCGCCGAAACACGTTAGATATACATTACTAGAAAAATATCTTAAAGACATTTTTCTAGTAATGTATATGTATTTAAAAAAATAATTATAAAATGTACACGAAAAATAACAGAGATGAAAAAAATTGGAGGTTTGAGTGTATATGTTACCGGCAAAGTATGAAATCCAGGCATTCTATACAATGCCTGGTCGTTTCAGGCAAAGTATGAAATATCTTCCTCCAACAAAACATCCACTGACAAAATTTTCATTATATAAATAAAACAATTATAAAATATTACAATTTCATCGAATTGAAATTTCACGGAATTTTCGTCATTTTTTCCCGGAAACGTTTCCCTTTCGCTCTCGTGAAAAAGGATCTGTTGAGGGGCGGTATAAAATATTATATTATATATAATATATATCCAAATATGTTCAAACATGATCGTAGGTGGAGTGGTCCCATTTTGAAACTACAAAACCGGAATTTCTGATCAATTCTCACAATTATCGTCCAATTTCCGCTAACATTGTCCATTAAAAATCATCCGTACGATAAAATAAAATTATATCATGTTATTCCTGGAAAAAATTAAATAATAATCATCCACGACTTTTGGTCAATTTTGCTCATTGGTAATATATTTTTGTTTCACATTCTCAGCCAAACGCCGTCGAGAAATTGGTTTTTGTGGACAGAGCTCCGTACCTAGAAGATAAAAAGGAATATATGGATTGTTGTAGGATGCAGTTATTAGGACAAAACAGATTTTTGAACAAACTCGATCCCAACATGTCTTTGATGGAAGCAAAAACGATGTTGAGAAGCCATGTGTGTGATTCTGAAGGGGTACGTTACAGCCCATGTAATTTCCTTAATGATATGATATTTTTCCTTTGTAATCAATAATGTTCTGAAATTGCAAGAGATCACCTTCAGAGCACTTTGTTTCACAGGGGGTGCATAAACAATTCCTTTTGCATAGGAACGGAGAGAGCTGTAGTCATATGAGAAACTTATTACAACTTCAACTTAATGGTATAGTAAAGTAACTATGCTGAATTAGATATGCGAAATTAGAGTTGGGAAAGAAAAGTAAAGAAATTCCTAATCCAAAAATGCTTTTAAAAAACTGCCGCTCTCTCTGTTGCACAAAAAGACCTGACCTGAATAAAATGATTTTCCATGGTGCCGCGGCATCTAGGCCGTTCTGCAGTACTTAGTTATGGGGCCGTTAAAGATGGCCGTATGTTTAAAAAAAAAAAAAAAAAAGACGGCACCAAAAGAAATTTACCCCGGAACATTTGAAGAAAAATTCGGTGAACTATCGGTGATTTAATTCTTGACTTTTGTCTTTTTTCAAGTGCTTAAACTTCGGAATGCTTCCATCATCCACGGATGATCAACGTAGTAAGTCACCTGCTCAATCATTCTGTGATGATCTGAATTAATTTTTATTTTTAACATGAAGTGCTTAAAACGACGTATAGATGACATACGTAGATATAATCTTTTTTTTTTTCTTATGAATTTTTTTCTTTACTATTTTTACATTTTCTATCAGGTTTGCTTGCACTGTGTAACATGGGTGTATATTGTTGAGTAGTTGAAGAGTGCTTGCCTGCCACCAGTCACTATTGATTGTGGGTTCACACCCAGAGATTCTCTGTTATATATTACACTGTTTTTTTCTTATTATACTGTATTATACATATTTGCAACGTATGAGTTCAAGTGGTACCGTCTACCTTTTACAAAAAATACAACTGCAAAAAATAGAAATTTCTTTCACCCTGCTGTTTTGAGAGGAGCATTCCTCCGACTGTTTCCGCAACCAAAAGATTGAATAATCAAGTTAGAAAATAAAAAATAAAAGCAAAATATAGATTGCTAGAAGTGCGACAAAAATCAAGAATTTCTCTAGCGATACATTTACTCTTAGCGTAATTTTTAGAATAAATAAATACTTTATGAATGTTTCGTTGGTTGTAACTACATGTTATTCAACATATAGTTGGTTTTATTCAGTAAAAATTCTTATGTAAGGCGTGTATTTTTTCGTATCACTCTGTCACTTGCAGATACAGTACAATATTTGAAGTTCAAGGACTAGTGTCCACATGTAGGTATGCTTATTTAAAGAATTCGAATTAATTTCGGCATGGTTTTTGATGATTTTGCTTCGAGAATAATCTGGCTTAATTGCTGTTTACCTTAGCAAAGGATTTTCATGAAAAAAGTCGCCGCTGATTTAGTGAAGGAAAATGGTAAGTTCAAATGGAAAACCGACATCGATTTCTTATACAAGAAAGCCGAAGAAGGTGACTTACGTCCGAAGGCTTACAAAGGAATCTACGAAGGAGACATGCTCTTAGTCCGAGGCTCGGAATCGAAGAGAATAACGTTAGTGTGAAACGTTGAATGTATTTTTTCATTTTCAATTGGGTAATAAATAATTCAAACATGAATGTTATTTTCTATCATAATTCAATTGAGCTGTAACAATAGTTTTAAAGACTTGGGAGAAACATTTGATCCCCGAAACCTATTTATCGGCCATGTATGCATTTGCAGAATTCATTTGTTAGGGATATCACATTCAATCATTATCGTCTCACCACGATTAGTTATGCGCATGATGCGTAAGTACTGTACGCCAGGACTTAGTCTATAGCTGATTCCGAATGAAATTTTTTGCTATGCGTCTCACTGTGAGGCTAGTGTACTAACTGTTTGGTGTGAGAATTTTCTGTGTCGCAATGCATTGTTTGCTAGTATGAAATGAAAGTACGTAATGTCGAGGGCCCATAGCCTATATAGACAGAACTTTAGGCTGGAATATTTGGTTCTCCTTTTGGAAAGGTTCCCCCCGTGGTGGTCGAATGGGTATAGTGACGGACTCGAGAACCCGGGTTTGAACCCCACCGGCACCACAGATCAGCTGAAGTTGGTTTTCTGTGGTTCCCAACTTCGAGTCACGAATGAGAGCCGATCTCAAGTCAAAAAGTCTCGCCACGCAGAGCAACAGACCTACAACGAGACAAATACTTAGTCACTACAATGTTTTATCTCTTGATTTGAGACATAGCGGTGGGCCATGATCTGGTTAGGCGGAGGAAAGGTTATCTGTTATAGGACTTCTATAGTGCAAATGTATTGTGTAAAACTGATACTGACGTCTCGGACCCTGGACTAAGCACTAAGCCCTTTCAGCCTTAGCTATGAAGGGGCAGAGGCCCTGTGCCAAGAAAAAAATCAGACATGGATTAAGCGGTTCCTTGCGTGGCTGACATAAAACCTCAAAACACTTTTATGTTTTTTTTAGCTGAATACCAAGCTATTATGACGACTCGTACTTATTTTAGAAATGCAATAATTTCGCATATTTTTTCATGTGTGAAATTCCATTCAATTAATTATAATTTATATAATATTCATTTTTGCAAATTAATTTTCCCGCAGCCAATTTCGTTGACTCTAGACCACTTTGGATCGAATATTTCATGGTTGATAGCGTTAGAATGTATTGTATTATCATAATTACTTTGAATTCTGTCTATTATTGCAGAGACAAGATTTTCCAGACAGTTCTTGAAAATAATCCGAATGCGAAACTGATTACTATGGAGAATGCGACGCATCTTCTGATGTTGGAGATGCCTCACCGATTTGTCAAAGAGATGCGAAAATACCTAAACGATGGGAAGTGAAGGGGATCGTTTGTTCCCTTTTTCTTTATACTCTACTACCAATAGAACTCAACTGAAGAATAAATTATAGTCGCAAGACAAACTATGTGTTCATCATATGATGCATAATTATTGTCACCATAATTCGAAATCGGAAAAAAAAAAATCGAGGAATCAATCGGGATTGTACAAATTTTTAAATATTTTCTATTGTTATAGCACCGAATGAGAAAATTTTATTGAAGAATAATTTTTTTTATACGGAAATTTTCTCATCCTTACCGTCTGCAAACCTGGCCTACTGACATCGAGGCAATTCACTAACATTTTACGTGAGAGCGAAATTCCTTGGATACCGTAATCTCTTGCAAATCTGAATTTTTTAGTGCGTATTGTAGGGCAGATGCTTATTGTCTGCAGCTTTATTTTTCCTAAGATGCTCGAATAAAAATAAATAATTTCGAACCATAAAAGACAACGTATAGATTCTCTCGCCGCAGAGAGCAGCAGGCCTACAACTTCAATTGTAGATAAATTACATAATTATTCATTAATTACACTTCACTCTCTATGAATTGAGACAAAACTCATAGTTTAAAAAAATTGATTGCACATGGCAGCACTACAAATAACAAGCATTACACAGAAACAAACTTCACGTAAGGTTCACTATACATACACACACATTCCAACATGTACTAATTCGTTAGAAGTTCCGCAGAGAAATATGGACGAGGAACATGTGTGGTTTATTAGTAGTAGTAGCGTATAGATTGGACTAGAAGAATCGACATTTTTTTCCCGAAAAAAGCATGTCTAACATTTGTATTCCTTAAGATTTCATTATTGATGTGATTGAAATTTGTATATGAATTTTTTTCTCGAAGTGATGAGATCACGGTATTCTGTATAATGGAAATGTTCAGCGCAGTGTAAAGAGATGAGAGCCAATGACACATTAGTCCAAAATACAAAAATAAAACACCAGGCAGCTGTCACAAAGCTAATACATAGCCCCTTTGTCAGTGGAAATGGCCTATTATAGCGCAGGTTAAGTTCTGAAATCAAAGCATGTGTCGGATCGGAATCCGACGAGTGATAGTAATCATTATCACGCGTCGGCAACCGGCTATTTCCGCTGTGGCAGAAGGCTATTACAGGTTATTTCCACTGAGGGATATATCACTTTCGGACCCCGTGTGAACACAAATGTGGTGGTGGCATTTTTCCACTGTAGAAATTTTTTTGATAGGCCTTGACTTAAAAAGAATTGCGTAGGTTTTGAATTAGAAATAAGGTGAATATGAACTTTTGTGGCTTTCTTTAGAGGGCAGCACTTAAAGTTGAACTTTCGGGTTTTTTTTTGAGATTGCTTCCACAGAAGAAAGTGCTTCCGGGAAAAGTATGATTTATTGCATAAAATTTAGCAATAGAATTCTGGAAAAACGTATGTAAAGATGAATATACCCTTGCATAATCTTGGTTAAAAAAATTGAGCAAAGTTAATTATTTCTTCACAAAAAAATAAAAATAAATAAATTAAGAAACTTAAAAATAGAGATTTGCTGACATTTATGTTTTTAATGCAAATTTTTGAGTGTCAAAAATGTAAAAAAAGTCTCAAAAATTCTAAAGAAAATTAATGCTTTTGTCTGAAAGGGATATATTACGCGTCGGCTTCCGATCCGACCATGTGCTTCGATTTCAGGGAGTGGCCTGCGCTATAACAGACTATTTCTACTGAATAAGGGTGTGAACATAGTGCGTCCGTATTTCGGATTCTAAAAACCCGAATTTTAACTTTTTTAAAACTTGAAATTCGGGTTTTTAACCAATTGGAGTTTAAGCGGGTTTCCAGAACCTGAAATACAGACGCACCATGTTCACACCCTAAGGAACTATATTAGCCTTGAATCAGCTGCCTGGTGTTTTATTTTAGCATTTCGACCGGATATCGTTGATTCTCATCTCTCTGTACGGAATTCTGTATTTCTAGTTTTACAGCATCTGTCTTGTGTTTTAATGTGATTAGTAGATGTTGTCACCTATTTTTTAAAAAAGAAAGGAAGTGAGAAATAGAAAATAAATTTGTAATGGAAATGGGCATTTTCATTGTAAGCTTGCGGCCGGTGGTCAGAATTTTTTCGGAAGCGAAACTTATATTTTTCGGTTGAAATGTTGGTCATTGGAACTTAATTGATTTTAACAAACTTGTCCGAACACAATTTACAATTTTTTATAGTAAATCTTATTTACATTTTACATTTTTCGTGGATTTAGGGCATTTGCAGCATCAAAAAAAATTTTATTTTGAAAATTTTGTGAACACAAAAATTATCTTGTATCACATTTTCTCTTTTTTTTCTTTTCTTCTTTTCTCTTTTTTTGCATATTTTCTAACGCCCTTCAAAATCGCGGGAGAAATATTTCGTCCGAATCCCAGTGAGATAAATTCAATCCATTTCTCAGTGTTTCCCCCCCCCCCTCTCTTCACCATCGCGAAGGTTTATTGTAACCCTATGAATCAAAGTTGTTTTTCCCCTCCTCGTTTCTTTTATACTCCTGTTAGTGATCTCCCCCCCCCCTCCCCCCCAGATACAGTAAAACCTGTCTGCAACGTTGCAGTAGGGACCCAGAAAAAATATTGTTATAGACAGATTAATAAAAATGTCGTTGAAAACAGTTTGAGTTATTTTCGCTATTTCCTATTGAAGAGGAATTCCGCCGGGACTGAAGAAAATATCGTTATAGGCAGGTTTATCATGATAGAGACATTATCGTTATACACAGGTTCCCCTGTGCAATACATTTTTTCACCATATACATGTAACAGCGAAAGATAACCCGTAGGGTGAGGATGAAAAGAGAAATTCCCATTACAGTTTTTCCCCCCTTTTCTATTTATTTTTTCCTTTCTTTTCATTTATTTATTTTTCCTTTCCCGTTCTTTCTTTTTCCGAACGTGTGGTTAGATTAGAAGATTACCAGATTTATTGCCGATTCGTCAAACATAGATGGTCCAAATTTGTTGCCAAAATCTCGTACGTGAAGGGGTAAAATTAAGATTCCTCTATCTCTGACGTGAATTTCTTAAAATGAAGAATGTGAGAGACAGAAGACGAAACCCCCCCCCCCCTCTCTCTCTCTGAAATCATCATCGTTACTTTTATTACGAAAATCGGATAATACTATTGCTATTCACGATTCGATACGAAGAACGCGGCGATTGTTTCTATTTTCTTTTGTTATTCGTATGGAAAGGGAGGCGGGAAAGAATAGCAGCTGTGAATATACTGTATATTTGTGTGTAACTTCAGTGATAAACTCTCAGAGATTACGTAAAACGGAAAAATATTCAGATAAAATGTAAAAAAACGTTTATTATCAAGTGTTCTGGTTTATCGTAATAGGATGACAATGCGATAAACATGATGACAAGACTAGTATGAAGTAGTAGTATAGATGTTACAGTAAACGTGATAAATGGTTATTACGCATAATAACTAGTTATTATGTATAATCGCCAATTGTCTCGGTAAGTTTGATAAATTTATCACTTCAACCGTTAATTATGCACAATACTTAGAGAGAGAGAGAGAGAGAGAAAAAAAGAGGGAAGGGTAGCGTTGGTAAATCTGAGAAATACTGAAAAAAAAAATCACTTTTAATGGTGCATAATAATCACCACCAAGCGTCGTTTGTTATAGTTATAAGTCTGTTAATGTTAAAATTTCTAACTGAGAATTCATTAATATCTGAGTACAATCGCAAAATTCGTCCAATAGGGGTTCGTTGGTTATTTTTTCGAATTCGTCAAATAAGAGTAAATTATACCGGAGTGCGGCTGTAGAATTCATTAAATAGGAACTTGTTACATTGGGTCTGATTGTATACGCACAGAAACTGGTGAAAATCCGATAAAACGAACAGTTTTTTTAAAATCATTTGTTATATCGGAGTTATATCGTAAAATTTGTCAAACAGGTGTTCATTATATCGAAGTTCGATTTGAGAATTCGTCAAATAGGACTAAATTATAGGCGTTATTTCGGGGGTGTTTGAAAAACATTCTATAAATCAGAGTTCATTATGTCCGGTTCAGACGCTGCTCACATTTACAGTCATCCAAATATAATGAATCTTATCACAGCAATGAGACCAATTTTTATCAATACAAAATTGATTATGCAATAGTAATCGGCAAATTTAATAAATTTATGGAAATGATATCAATTATTAAATAATATTGAGTATTAGGGAGAATCAAACTAACCAGAATCGTTAGCGGTTATGCATAGTAAACAGTTATTATGCAAAATTTATCTGGATTTATCACATTCTCACCGTATTCGTTGTGCCTAAGCATTGAATAAAATGACGGTCGTATAGAAAATATTCAACTAACTATTATTATTATTTTGCCAAAATTTATAGAAATCCAAAAACATAGCCCAATATCTATGGTTATCTTTTTACTAGATAATGTTTTTCGTATTCATGCTGAACTGAATTCAGACATGATCGTCCATTATCAAAGTTGATTTAAAAGAAACACAGTATAATTTAATAGGTCTAGGAAAAATACTTTTTTTCTCCCTAATTATTTTGAATGGCAATAAAAAGCGGAAAATAAAAAAATTTGCGGAAATTAAAAAAAAGGCAGAAAAGTATTTATTTTTATGACTCATTAAGTTATATTGTATTTCTTTGAAATCAAGTTTGATTATGAATGGCCATAAGTGAATTTAATTCAACATGGTCAAAATTATTTAATACAGTACAAACCGTCTTAACGGTCAACCCTCAGATACGGCCACCTCTGTTTTACAACCAAATAAATATATCACGGCAAAAAGCTTATGCAAATAACGTATTTCGAAACCCTATTTAACGGTCACCCTCAGATACGGTCACGGACACCATTTCATCGAGCATTCCATTGGACTAAAACCCCAGTACGGGCTCTCAATTACTATTTTAGTTCAAATTATGCTCACTAGATTGTAGCACAAGTTGTAATATTTTATCTACTTTTTGCTACTTTTCAATGACATTTTGGGCTGTTAATGTTTCAGAACTGCGATGCTAGTTTTTTGGTATTGTACTGTATATTTCACAGGATTTCACGCTTTTTAAAATGGCCAGCTTTAGTAATCTCGCCACTCTATCACTAAAAGAAGAGATTCCGAAGAGACAGGATCAATGTCACCGAATACGGTGAAAAACGTAAAATGGGAGTTCGTGCTTTTGCAACTAAATTCAATGTCTGAAGGACACAGATATGTTCCATTTTGAAGCAAATGGAACAGCGGTAGGAAGGATGGCTGAAGAATGGAAATCAAGCTAGGAAAAATAAATTTCCAGAGACAGCAAAGAACTTGCCGTAGAACTGGCCATTGGTGTATGCGCGTTTAGTTTGGTTTGTTTCTGCTCGAAGCAAGAATTTACCTGTTTCCGACCCGATTGTACAAGAAAAAGCTTGAGAAGCTGCAGAAGGATTCAGACTCATCATCTTCAAAGTTTCAAATGGTTGATTGGATCGTTTTCGTGTGCGTCGCGAAATTTCATTCAAGAAATTGCGCGGTGGAATCTGCTGATGTCATTGATGAAGTAGTATGCGAAAAATGGATTAAAAAATTGCCGAAAATTATCGAGGGATATTCAGCTAATGATAAATACCTGGGCTGGCCAACAGCTTACCCATGGGCCGCATGCGGCCAATGTTTGGGAAGGAGTTTGAATACTAAGCAAAACCCACCAAACATTGATCAATCAGTTTCTCTAAAAGATGTAAATCCAGTATGTATACTTAGTGCAATATTTCTTTTGTAATCTTAATTATATATCTGTGCAATAATTATGTACTTTCATGACTTTGAAAGTATCTTATACCTTCAGAATTCCTTTCATTTGCAAAGAAAGTACCGTGTCAGCTATCTTCAATACCGTATTTTAGTTTCCACAGAAGCACCCCTCTGATTCTGTCACCCAGATTTTACGAATGATTCTTTTTTGGTCCCAGAAGCATCCTCAAAAAAAAAAGAAGTGTTTTACTGTAAAAATATTTCTACCAATAATTGGACTGTTTTTTTGATTTCCATAAATTTTGGCAAAATGATAATAGCAATAGTTAATTTTGCTTGTTTTTTCGTAATGAGGGCGTGCGATAAGTTTTCCGAAGTAATTGTCACTATGTACGTGCACCTTATGTGTAAAGGTAATCTTTTCCTTTATTTATTCGACACTTTTTGAGTTTAACACATTAACACGTGAAGGACACGTCACGTTGATAACTGGTAGCAGATAATTTTCACGGACGCCGTGCTTTTCTTCGTACTTCGCGCTTTGTAATCGAAGATAGACGTGACTAAGCTCTTACACGAAGCACGCCATGACCAAGTAAGTAATTCTTAGAAATAGGCTACATGTATATTCGTTTGTTTGTCATCGCGAGGATATGATGCCACAATGTCGATGCCATATCAACTTTTATAGTCTGCAACTCCTTAGAAGAACCGCTCGCACACAGCTTGTCAACTCTAACAAATTTTTAAGACTCTTTTAAACTATTTCATGTTAAATTTATTGAGAGTTTTTAAATTTATTATGTTAAATTTATTATGAGTTGGTTCACACATATCATTTTGAAGCTGTTCAGAAAAATTCAAGGAAATAGTTTTGATGCGAACATTTAAGTTATGGTAATATATTCCTGAGAGATAACTTTAGCCATGACATATACTTATATAAGTTCGTTAACCCTTTAATTGGCAAGCATTGAAATATCGAGAGGAGAAAATTTTTGAGGGTTATATTAAGTAAAACAAGTACCCCATGAATGCTATTACATGGCAAATATAATTTATTGTCAATACTTAAAAAATATGGGATGTTGCACTTCAGGAAACACATTGTATTTATATGATTAAATAAAAATTCCATTTATTGTTTGCCACCTTAACTCATTGTTGAAGGCTGCACAGCAATAGGTCTCCTCCACACATGGTATTTCCCTCCAAAATTACAAGGGTTAAAAATCGTTTTTGCTAGGATTGTCAAGAAATAGAAGGCATTCTCTGATAGTATTTGTAGAAACTACATGAACAGCTCACAAGTAAGAATTGAATGTTTAGGAGTTGCTTAGAAGCATCAGTTCTGAAACGAGCTCACAATATACAATGCCTTTATTTGAAAATATACGAAAACTATGTTGTGCTTGAGAGAAACATTGCCAAATAAAGGGGCCAACTAAATTTATATATTTTGACAGTCTTATATAGGCAGGCGCACGAGTGGCGTGGTGGTACGATGCTCGTCTACCACCGGAAGGTTGCTGTCACGGTCCTGGGTTCGAACCCGAGGGAGGATATAGATAAGATATTTCCCCTAACTAACTTGAGGTGACCAGCGCCTTCATTTCCAACCCATCTCATTAATGGCAGTAAATTGCAATATAGCGATAGGGCCAGAGTTGGTGTTTGGTAGAGTAGTCTTATGGAGACATAATTCAAATGTTCGATTTTAGCTAGAAGAACTATTATATAACCATTAATTACATAGTAAAATCATATTTTCTGATTTGACAGCTTTTAAAAACATTGACCGCCTACTTTGAAAGCTATAAAACCCTTTTCATGGTAGGAAACGACGTGGTGTATAGACAGTTCCGCACACGAGGAATTTGGTGACAAATCCGCACAGTCTATCCCCGCACTTGCGAAAACAAAAAGGCCCTTCTTGTCTTTCTTTTTCCGTTTTTCTTCCTGTGTCTCTTCCTTCTTTTCTTTTCTACCATAAATGGACCGAAGTTATAAAGAGGGCTGTAACCACAAGGAACCGCTCGCAGCTTGTTGAAATTGTACCACTGAAATTATCTTTCATGCATTCCATAATGAGTGAATGAAATCCAAAGATAAGAATGTTTATCCTGGGTTTGGAAGAGGAATTTAAATACAGTGACATACTCATATGAGTCGAGTAGAGGTGGATTTACAGCCAAAAAATAGATACATAAGGTACGGTGAACTAGGCAAAACTTGTAACTATAATACAATAATATTTGCTTGTGTTTGGAACAAAAGTTTTGCAAATCGCGACATTTCATTTACTTCTGAAGCAAATCGTCACACAAAAATCTTTACTCCAAATTATTTGTATACGTACTTCTTTCTTTTCAAGCTACCGTCCGATCGACATTGCGAATTCTCTTTGCGAGCCATCAAATGGATCTGACGAAAAACTTGCACCGATTTTACTGCTGCATGGTATAACTAGATCTAAGGATGACTGGGAAAATGTCGATCAACTTCTTGCCGATGCCACGCATCGCAAAGTAAGACCGAACTCGAAATTTTATTTAAAAGCATTGTGTGTAATTAATTATTCACGAAATATTCCTTATATGTTATTGAAATTTAGTACATTCGATTTCCGGGCTGTTTGGCCATGGTCGGGGGAGTATTTACGTCCTGACGTTTCGCATCTTTGAAGATTTTCAGTAATGAAAATCTCCGAATGACATGAAATGACTACAGTGCTAAGTTGTTATTTATGTTACGGTAAAAATGTGATAAATTCAGCTATTCTGCATAATAACTGGTTATTATGTATAATCGCCGACCATTTGGGAAAGTTTGATATATTTCCCAAAATGTATTACTTTTACCGGTGATTATGTATAATAACCAAGCGTTGCTATAAACGATAAATCGTTCTGAATTCATCCTATTCGCCGGTTGTTACGCATAATCATCATCTGAAAATAATTCCTGTAATTGAATCTTACTTTACGGATCTCGGATATCGGACCTCTATATAGCCAACTCCAATTTAACAAATTGTACAGGATCGTACTTCGATATAATGATTTCCTTATTTAACAGATGTTTTCGATCGTTTGAATCATGAACTCTTATTTAACAAAGTTTGCGATTTTCCTTCGATATAACGAATGAATGGGGTGGGGGTGGGGGGGAAGAGACCTACTCCACTCATATTTTTTTCTTTACTACTTAAATATTAGAAAAAAAGTTGCCTGTTTTTCAAAATACTTCTAGACCCTCAATTTAACGAATCAGATGAAACCGATATTTTTTTTATTGAATCGATAGAAATCATTATATAAGGGTTGCAATCGAGAGTAATCGACACAAATATTCGCACAGGGACAGGATTCGGAAAAAAAAATCGTTAAATCCTGAAATTCATTAAATGGAAGTTCGTTATATCGGGGTTCGACTATTTTTATCAAACATACTAGACTCGGCTATTTTTTTTTTTGGCATGTTCATCAAACTCATCAATTGCACTAGGACAGTGTTCCCCGAAAGTGGGAAATATCACCCCCTGGTTGGCGATGGAATGGTCCAGGGGGCGACAGAAGCTACGAATTTAACATATATAGGATCCTATGGGCTCACTTGAGTTGCGGGGCGATGACGGGAAAAAAGTTCTGATAAAGGGGGCGATGGATCAAGAAGTTTGGGAAACTATGCACTAGGGTGTTACGCGTAATCACCAGTAAAAGCGATAAATTTTAAGTATTTTATCAAATTTACCAGATACGCTTAGACATTATGTATAATCACCTGTGAAAGGGATTTCTTTAGTATTTAACAAATTTACCAATGACGCTGAGGTGTTATGCATAAGCCGGTAAAAGTGGTAAATTTATTTAGCTTACAAAGACACGGTGATTTTACATATTAACTGGTTATTATGCATAATAACTGATTTCTAATTTTTTCATTGAAGGTCTATAAACTTGATGCCCGCAATCACGGTGACTCCGACAGAAGTGGGAAATTCGATTTCGATACCTTAAGCGAAGATGTCAATTACTTTATGGAGGTGCATAGCATTCCGAAAGCCATCTTGATTGGGCACAGCATGGGTGGTAGAACGGCAATGGAAGTTGCTGGTAAATATGTAAGTTGAAAAAAAAAGCTTACAAACTGTGTAAAGGCCATAATTTTGAAGTTTTGAAACGTGACTGAATTTCATATAATACTGATATGCCAGGAAAATATTTAAAGTATGAATTTAATGGATAAAACAAAAATGTAAATTCGTATACGCATTTTGACACTAGAACGACAGAGATGTTCAACTACTTAGAATGACGAAAGCAATAAGTAAAATTGAACGTAAATATTTTTTCTTCAGCGAAATTTCTTATAACAGCATCTTTTTCAGTCTCTCCGATTTATTTTTGCATTATAGTTCTTTTTTACTTAACAATTTTTTTTTGGAATTTCGGAAAAAAAGGGCATTTTATGACAAACACTAATCCCGTGTTTTGCTACTTTAGAAAAAAAGGTTGGGTATGATTTTTTAAACTCTTGTATAATTCATCAAGTAATATTTTTTTTACGTAGTTGAAAGCACGATATGTGGCAAAAGGATGGATCCTCACATCATTCAGAGGGGGCCCCCCCAGGTTGGGATAATTGGTGGGGGGGGGGGTCCTCTGTAAATTAATTTGTAATGTGAAGATACGAAAAATGATAAGAATCGTCTCGGTCCACGGGGTGGAGCCCATTCCGTTGGTAAAATCATGAAAAATGAAGATTCCTTTCGTAGTGTGACATTATGCCAGCGAATGCGAAGAAAGAACCGTTATGCTAGTAAAAACGCAAAGATCCATAGAAATGCTAAAATGTATTGAATAACGTACCACAAAGAGAGCTTTTTTTTTAAGTGGGCCTTTGAATGGTACAAAACGGTACTGAAGAAAAGCAAGCACCATGACAGAACATCTATCCTCTTCAATATTAATATTTGCATAAAATGATTGTCCATTTCAGCATGATTTGCAATCGTTCTAGTGAAATATAGTAAAATCTGTCTTTTGCGGACACCGGTGGGACAACAGAGTTCATCAGTAAAAGAGGGTTAACCATTAGTCAGGGGTTTGAAGTGCATGTCTTTATTATACGCGCGAAATTATAATTTGGCTGTGAGAGGGGTTATACTGCATCTCTATAGCGGCCAAAATGACTGTTACCGTCGTTCTAGGTAGAACTTCATTTAACCACTAAACTAAGGAACCCAGAACATAGCTATTTAAGGAATTTAAGAGCCCTAACAAGATGAGAAAAGTTGTGAAATTTCAACAACTTGAGATAAACCGTTTGGGTGTAATCGCATATCGAAACAGCTTTACGATCAAAATGAACTCTTCCGTCGTTCTAGTGTTAAACTCGTTTTAGGGAGAGAATAATGCTATTTATCGAGAAATATTTGACGATGGGTGACTGAAGTGATGCCTCTCTCCGATTTTGTTTTTCCAGCCAGAGAAAGTTGAAAAACTCATCATCGAAGACATGACACCATTCGGTATCGAACTTCCACACATCAAAGTGTTGCACGAACTCATACAGTTCAAAAGCAAGAGCCTGGACATTATTCCTCCAAATGTTGACTTTGCTACGGCCAAAAATCTTATCAAAGAGTTCCTGCTAGAAAGGAGATTAGCTATGATGAAAGTAAGTACAGAGAGAATATCTGCCAGTAAAAATACAAAATTTTGTTGTTTCTCCGAGCAAAACATGGTGTATTTTTAGAACAAATCCCCACAAGCACGGGGGGCTGAGGATTTCGCTTTGAGTGATGATAAGGGTGAAAGTAAAAAAACAAAACAAAAAAACGGGTATTTCTGAAGTGATCTTTCGTTATCAATTTTGCAATTATTTTTTGTTTTCTCAATAATTATGGTTTCCTCCATTCTCCCCTCTCCCTTTTCATTTTCCCAACCAATATCTATGTCACTATATCAGGTGCAGAGTATCTCTCGCGAGCGAACTCTGACTATAAAATAAGAAGTCGAATCCCGTCGTAACGAACTCCAAGAAACCGGAGAAATCACTTCGTTAAAAAGAAATTTCGTTATGTAGGAATCCCATGATTTTGCATTGCTCCTATGTAAATTTATCTGGGGATTAGAGAAGTGTTCATCAAAATGAGATTTTTTCGCTATAACGGTATTTGTTAAAACGGGATTCGACTGTGTTATTGTTCAATCACTTTATTCCCTAATGTAGTCGACGCTCGCTGCGACTACCATGCGTTGCTGTCACCGTTCTATTAAAACGACCAGTGCGATAAGTCCTACTTTTTTTTCAATTCATCCAGTGTTATTTTTCACCCAAAATTATGACTTGCAAAAAACATTCAATCCAATGCAACGACCAAACTCAGCTCTTTTCCTGCCTCTTTTTTTTTGCAAATTAAATGTACGAGATCCATGTTTTCGTTTGCAAATTGTGTCTGACCTTGGCACTTGGTATTGGAGAATTCGGTACTTGAGTGAGTGCGTGTGATTAATTACTAAAATTTTTTATTATTATATCCTAACCTGATGTATTTTCAATGCCAACTGCTTATAATTTTTTTATTTCGTTCATATATGAATTCTCTTAAGACACTAATTTTCCGCAAACTTCCGATATAATGACCACTCAATCAGAGACAACAAATCTATTGCCCGACGTGCCCGGGGCATGTAAAAATGTCGACGGGGCATGTACTTTTTTTCGACCACATGCCCGCGTCGGGCATGTAAAAAAAAATTAAACACTCTCATTTTTAACGTCAATGGCCCGGAAAATAGTAGTTAGACGTTTGACTAATTGTAGATTTTTAATTGGTGACCGCATTCCTTTCAAAGTGGGTAATTCTTTCAAAATCTTCATTTAAAAGAAAATAAATAGATGACTTGACTTTTTTAATGCAAATAAAAAAGCAATTTACATTTTTAAAGTACAGTAAAACTTTGATTAATCGTCACTCGTTTAACCGTGAATTTCTCTTATCCGGTCATCGTCTAAAAAGAAAATACATGAGTATTAACAGACAGACATTTTTAAATTAAGACACAGAAGGAGATGACAGATTATTTTAAAGTCACGTAGGTTTATAGTATTACAATACATTTCTGTGCATTATTACTCTTATATTGACCGTTTTGTAAAATTAAATGCAATACGTATGTTTTCACTTTTAAAGGATTTCCATTTTCATCCCAAGCCTGCAGTGAAATCCCGTTGCAGTATTGTTGCTTACACATGTTTTAAGATATTTCTGTTATATCCGTCACAGCCCTGGGTCCAGAACGGTGACGTTTAATCGAAGTTTAACTGTAAATCCATCCCGAACCATTATGTTGAGTTACATGTCAACCGGGCATGTAAATTTTTGGAGATTTGTCCAACCCTGCTCCCAATATAACGCCCGTTTTCCGTGGAACGAGGTGGGTCGTTGTAACGAATGCCGACTGTCATAACCCAAGCATGGCTGTACGTGCACGCATACAGTTTGTAGCTATAATTATTTAATACAAATTTAATAACAATTTTTTTTTTTGATTGGATAGAAATATTTCAGTCGATCAAAATGGGTCTCTTGATTCGTGATTCATGAAAAACATTCTTGATTCATGATTGCAATAAAACCGTTTTTTTCGAAATAAAATATTTTTAACCTGAATCGAGTACCTGAAATACCAGTGATAACAAGAAAACATCAGAGGACATAATCCATTTTCTTGGATATTAAAACCTCATTGTGATTTATTTATAAAAAGAAAAATAATAGAAATGAGATACTTCTGGTGACATTAGTATATTCCATTTACGTTTTGTTTTTCAGGACGCCGTGAATGAACGCACCAGGGAAGCGTCCAAAGTCGAATTGGATCTCGGAGAAGCCGAAGAAGGATTCGGGTATTGTTGGAAAACGAATTACAAAGTGATCTCCAATGAAGAAGTACTCATAGGACTATTTTCCAAGGAATTCGACAAAGTATATCATGGTGACACGTTTTTCATTTGCGGTCCTCTGTCACCAATGAGAGTGTAAGCCATCAGTGTTTCTCTTTCGTTTGAATGAATGAGCTACATATCCCTATGAGATTTATTTCCAACGAAATATCCATTGTTTATAATAACATTCCCCTATTCAGGGATTTCATATTTCATGTAGTTATAGCTCATATTACATACATCTCTATATTCAGGGTGAGCGCTCAAGTCCTTTCGCCACAAATTACTGGCGAACCATTGATATTATAGGCACACTTCTAATTAGAAGAAAAGAATCCAAATAACATGCAGACCTCACACAGATGCGTCATTCATATTTCAAGGTGTTTTGTACTGCTATTAAAATATAAAAATTAACATTACGGACACCCTGTTCTAAAAAACCCAATGAGAAAGTAATTGTTGCCCTGTCTTTCTTGAGGCCAGAACAACAATAATAGCAACAACTTTTAGTTGGTATTTTTTTATTAACTATAAAACCTTTCGCATTATAAAAGACGTATCTCGAGTTCACATGTTATCTGGGTACTTTTTCTAATTGGAAGTATACTTCTGGTATCAATGGTTCGCCAGTAATTTACGACAGACTTAAGCGTTCATTCTGTATCCCTTTCAGACCCTGGTGCCACAAATGTTTGGGTTGATTTTTCAACTGTAGAATTTTCTCTTTTCACCTCAGGGAGTTAAGCCACGATTATGGCGAACATGAACTTTTTTGTTGACTTTCACCAGAGGGCAGCATTCAAAATTGAATTTTTAAGGGGGTCTTTTAAGATGGTTTCCAGGAGAAAGAGTGTGAATTTCCTCCGGGAAAAAAGTGATTTATAACATAAATTATATAAAATTCCTTAAAAAAGTTGTATGCAAATATGTATATACCTTGCATCATCGTGGCTGAAACATTTGAGCGAAATGTTTATTTTTTCTCAAAAACTAAAAAATTTAAGTAATAAAGATTAGCAGACATTTATGTTTTTAGTGCATTTTTTGAGTATCGAAAATGCAAAAACATTTTGAAAATTCCAAAAAAATTGAATGCTGGGGTCTGAAAGGTGGTATAATACTTAAATTATTAAGATAAGTAGTAATTTTTATTCGTAAATATCGTTACTGTTTTTGTTTTTCAGAATCCACAGTAAAGATCGAATACTTGAAAAGTTTCCTAAAGCAATATTCGAAGAAATTCGAGACGCGACTCATGCAGTGCATGCCGAATACCCAGAGGAATTCGTACAAAGCTGTGTAGAATTCATTCTCTCAACTTGACAAGAGAAAACATAACATTATGCTTTTGCGTACAGTATAAACAGTATGATGTGCATAAGTCCCAATTACAATTGAGATCCATTTACATTTTTAACTAAGAACAGCTTCTCAAGTATTTGGTGAGTTTTTATTAAAGTTTTATGATTTCAAGGATTCTCACCCGAGTAAGATGTTCGATATAGTTAATTTAGTAGTTTTTTGTGATTACGTATTGTGCTGCGTAACATGTGCATAAAGATGACATGACAATGCATTAAATTATTTTTTCCCGATGCTGTTTCATTAAATTTTCATTTTCGATGTTTATTGTTAAACCCGTACCATTGACTCTGGATGTATCAACCCCGTTATATCCCCTTCACAATTTCCTGAGAGTTCAACACAACTAGAGTTACCAGATTCGAAAACTGAGAGAGGAGGACGCTTTTCCATGCTCATCCTTGATAATGTCGATGTTCACAATTTTCAAAGTAGCTACGAACCAGGTAGCTGCATCTCCGAATATCCAACAAGATAGTGAAACGAAAATACTTTGAACCGAAGCCGCAGCGAGAGGGGGGGGGACCCGAAATTTTATAAATTGACTGGTTTTTATATAATAACGTGGTTGAAAATTTGTTGGGCTATCACTGTGGTCCCCGCTTCGAAATAATAGTCGCCCTCTTCCAAAATAAACTTCTGGCTACGGTCCTGCTTTGAAGCCTGCTCTCATCTCAAAAAAGTTTGTGGAACATACGTGTAGTTTTTGGTGTCCACGGATGATATTGTTTAAGCCAGTATTTTTAATTTTTTCTCTACTTGTGGTGAAATTAGAAACAAAGAATTTGCGGACCATCATAAATCGGAGAAATAACTTAAGAACCGGCGAAAGAAAATAGTAGGATATTATTTCAAAAGTTCTGTGACTTACCATACTTCATATTTATACTCTACTATTATACATGCAAGAAACAGCAATGAACTATCAAATCTAGCTGTCACCTATCAAATAACAGAACGAAAGTACCCGTTATATTCCTTGAAGGAAAGCTGATTGTTGCTTTGAAACCGTGGTGTAGGAAGAAAATGTATAATCGTGCGTATAGTATGATATGTACTGATACGTGCCCCGCTTACTGCCATCTATAGGACAAAAAACACAACTTTATTGCTATATTTATTAAAGTATAATTGATTGTTGGTTTTAAGACGGCATGCAGCATGAAAATGAATGTATAGAGTGTTTCTATACATTGTTCATTTTCATGCTGCACACCAGTGTAAATTCCATGCAAAACAAAACTGGTTATTATGTTTATGTGTTTGCCGAAAAATTTCAGTAATTAATGTTTGATGCGGCAAATAACAATGATTTTTTAGTAGTTAAACACCCGTGCATCTTTGCGAAACAATCTCATAAGGGTGACTTCAGTGTTGTTTCTGAGATATAAAGCGCTACATCTCAACTTTCATTCTATTTCTTTATTTGGTTTTATTACTCACATGTCTGACCAGTTCCCCCCCCCCCCCTCTCCCCTACAAAAATGGAAGCTGGAAATCATCCTTCTCACCCTGCAACAATGCAGCTCCCAAATCATGAAGTGGCTTTAAATATTTAACGAAATGGGACCAGTGATTGAAGAACACTGGTTTAGTCGAATCTAAAGGAGAGTATACATTAGCAAGCCGACCTTGTAGCTAGGGTCTTCTACAGCGGTTATAATCCACTTGTGGGTATACAAACTTCTTTTGGGTTCCTTTTCTTTTTGTTGAAAAAATCCAATTCCAGGTAGGTCCAGTTCAAACAGCTCAAGAATCGTTCACAACACCGTACAAATTACTGAACAACCAATTGCGAATGCTTACATTACATCCGGATTTCTTGACAGCCGCGACCCAAAATTAACAAGATCTACTTTGCGTCTCACAGGCCTGTTTGTTCCTCGAAATTAGGAAAGCAAAAGAGTGATACTATAAGTGCATTTATAGGGGGACTGTAAATGGATTCGTAAGACTCATCTAGGAAGTCCCCGCGAATCGAGTTTTGGTCGTGACGCATAAATCGAGAATCCTTGGCTATAACTGGGTTTGTGCAACCCATCTTGGAATCCCCTACGAATCAAGTTTGGGTTGTTTTGACCCATATCTCATTACCCTTGCCTGTAAGAAGATTCGTACGACTCTTCTCGGAACCTCTGCGATTATGGTTTGGGGCGGGATCCATAAATCAAGAGCCCCTGTTAGAAGATTGGAACGATCCATCTCGGAAGCTCTTGTGACCCAAACTTGGGTCGCGAGAGGCCCTGCATTCCATGACCTGCGAGGAAATGTATATGCGCCTTAACGATAACTTATCGATGTGAATACGGCTCAAGGTTTGGAGGTATACATTACTAGACCAGTTGCACTCTACAAATATCAATACGAAGGCCACAACAACCAGAATGATGCCCAGCGAGGTGGCTGAAAAAAACAAAAGATGCCCATAAAAATAATGTAAATGCTATACTGTACTGTAACTGGATACAAGAGGTAATAAATTCTCCAGATTCTCCACCACAAGATGTAAATGAAAACCAAAAGGTCACGTTTGGACAAATCGAATGATATAGCACATTCAATTTTTCAGATTTTATTACCAGACAAAACGGGCCGTATTAGGGTGTATTCGCATCTACTCAGTCAGACCAGGTCAGATACGGCAACCATTCCTTAACATAAAAATGTCTGCCAGCGCCAGAACAACCACGATACGATAGATATTAATAAGTTCATTAGTTTTAATTTGAAGAATGTTTGCCGTGTCTGACACGACACAGTAAGTGCCTGTAGATGATCGTAAAGAGGTATAAAATTTTTTTTTTAAAACTGCCCTTATCCCTATTTTTTTGCGTCCCCATAAAGACAACTGTTTTTTCGATTTTATAGCTGTTTGTAGAATGGCCATTTTTTCCTCGATTTTCAAGTTGGAAAAATACATGACCTCAGAAGATATCACATTACCCCCCCATGTTCAAATATATTTTTGAACGTGTATAGCGTTTTCATAAAAAAAAATAATAAACTCAAGCAGGTTTTGATATTTCCCTGCTATTTTTCTTTATGTAATGTGTGTATGTATGATGGTGTCTTTTGTTCGGCTGAGAGGATTCAGTGGCCTTGGGTAAAGCCAATTCCATTAGCAGCTCCAGTCAGTCGAATTGATGGGTACGCAACCCTACGGGGTCTTCTTTCTTCCTTTCGACTTCCTCTTCCACGTGAAACGCCTACTACTGCTGATGCTCATGGGAACGAAATTGCAGCATATAAAAAAGGATAACCTTTTATTTGGCGACTAGATCGTCACGTGACTGCTTACGTAGTACAGCCAAAAGTTACAGAAAACGTCTGAAATTCACGTGTGTAGTTAGTTTCTCCAACAAAGGAAATATAAAAAATAGCATAGGTGAAGTTAGAGTTCTGTGTGACTCTCTCTCTCTCCCTGATAACAATCAACAAGAGTTATTGAAAGTAATATCGCGAAGCAACGACCATGAGCAGGTGAGTGATAACGTTTTATTTACTTTAACATTTCAACATAAACCCGTAAAAAGTAGATGGGAAAAAAAGACGTGAGACAAAATAGTGGAAATACAAACGCGTGCTGATTATCAGTGATGCCAATCGTTTTTTTTCTTCACGATTTTCATATCTTTTGTTACTGTACACATTGGAACACTATGTCCGTTTACATTTTTTACGCGTCTTTCACGCGTACTTTTGTCCATACAAATGTGTTGATGGTGATATAGTAAAGCAAGAACGGACCATGAAAAATTTCGTACATGGGGTCTGAATAGGATTTTCCTTTCCCGTTCAACTTAATCCATCAATTAACACCGTATCTGCCCATTTTTACAGTTATTATAAGTCAATGATCATTTTGACACTGCAGTAAGGGAGGTGGGGCAGATTTGATAGCAATGAATAGCATTTCCATTGTATGTTTGAAAATTGTCTACCTTATATTAGAGCCACTTCTGAGTCGGTGGCTTAAATGGCCAACATTCTAACAAAACATTCTATTGGTATATATATTATCGACCACGTAACCATCTCTCTAATTGAATGGGTGCGAATAAGAACAGGGCTAGACCAAAGTTTTCAGTTCGAGATAATCAAGTTTCAAAACGGGTACTGTTATTTTCTTAATTCAAATTTAAAGGGACACGAGTCTTGAAATCGAATTGATGACTTCGAAGCAATGACTTCAAAAAATATTTCATTCAATTGCGAATAAAATACTAAAAAGTTCATGTCGATCGGTTAATTCGTTATTTCAAAATAAAAGTAAGCAATATACAGGGTGCATAACAAACGGGGGGAGGGGGTATACTTCCAATTGGAAAAAGTTTCCAAATAATGTATAATACTCGTATGTCATTTATGTTTCAAAAGGATTGTATAGTTATTAGAATGGAAAACATTAATTTTTTATACCGTCCTCGTGTGCCCCAAAACCCAGTTACAAAGTTGTTGCCCTGTCTCTCCGAATGCTAACAAAAGAAGTTCCATGTTTCTAAGTGCAATATTCACTGCGATATTTTTGAATTCTAAAAACGGATGAAATTTGGGAAAAAACAGCTCTAAATGCGGAAAAACCATTTTAGCCGGTTTTCAAGCCAATAAGAGAATTATTCTCCTATTGAGTAGAAATTTTTATCGATCACGAAATAATAATAATTTCAAAATCATTTTTTTCATTAATTTCTAAATTATTTCTTACAAAAATTCTAAAACATTTTTCTTTCAAGAATTTCTGAAATTGCTCTCTTTCAAAAACTCTGAAATCATTTTTTCCTGAATGTATTTTTCAGAGTTCTTGTGAATTCTGTAGGTAGATATGCCTATTTAGACACCGAATTTACCCCCAAAATCTATTTGCGCCTCATGCTCCGTCTCTCACTGGCCTCTTGGTGTAATCAAATTATTACTTTTTTCGTAGTCATGTTTCTTCAACGTTTTTAGCCATTTTCTAAAAATGGTCGGCGGGCCACAGCAAAAAGCTCCGACGGCCAAACGTGGCCTCCGTGCCACTCGTTGAATACCCCCCCCCCCCTGCTCTAAGGTATTTCTAACGTATTGGCATATGCTGGAATGTGTATTCTGAGTGTATATGTGGCTCTTTCCCGTTTATGTCGTTAGAGTTAGGTGTGTTTCATGCTGAACTGGCCTGCCATCTCTCTCCCAAATTTTGAAATTAACTTGCATACTCTAGAAATTTTCATGTTGTGGAAAAATCTTGTCGAAAGTCTGCCTACTCTTTGCAGACAGACTTTTTTTTTTTTTTCAAATGAGAGACCTGCTCGCATTCGCATCTTGGAGGTGGGAAATCACAGAAAAATCTTTTCAGTCTGCACAGGCTTGACACGAGGGTTGGCTGTGGATTGAAGGCCACAAACTCACGTTTCAATGGGTAAACGCGATGGATTGGCAACGTAATCCGATGGGTGGTTATAACCGAATAATATTACTTGCGAAAAATTAGAAATTTGAAGCTGTGAGATACATCTTTTCCCGGACTCGTCAAAATGTTTACACCACATCTTACCACACTTGTCACCACATTCACTCACACGTTCCATCATAGGCATCCTCCCGAAGATGCCCACTGATAAGACCAGTAGAACGGCCATAAAAATTTGTGCCGCGGAACTGGCGAAAAAACCTCCATTCAGCTCAGCTCAGCTTTTGTAAGGTGCAATATACTGTATTAACGCGGTATGGTGAGATTCGAATCACAATGCAGCACCCTATTTTTTTGTGAGTGACAATTTTTCCCCTAGCCAATCACTGATAGTATCTTATGAAAAAAATTATATATTTTTACAATAAAATTCCCCTAAACCACCGTATATCTCCCATATCATTGTCAAAAGTATCAATCTACACAACATTCTACGTGTTAGTTGATACTTTTTTACAATACACCTTCGCGTGCCTCTGGAGCCCTTGCGCATGACCCCCACATCTTGAAGCTGGGCTCCTAGGCTGGGATCTTTTGCGGGCCAACCAGACCAGACTTCCACTGGCCCCTTTATGAATTTATAGCGTAAAAAATCAAAAAAATAATGAGAATCATTCCGGGTTCCAGGGCTGGAGCCCTGTCAGCCCCACCCATGCCCTTACGATGACTGCATGAGCAACCCTGTGCATGGTGTGAATAGAATTTATCACAAATCTTTTTCATTTGAACTCAAATATTGAACATTTAAATAAAAAGGAATCATGAAACTTGAATTAGCTTTCGGTACTTTTAAGCATTCAAACCATTTGTGAATGGGTGTACAGTGGAACTACACCTGAGAGACGATATCGAATTTTACTATAAATTCCGCTATAATTATTCAATATGCCAAACTATATCTATCTATACCAAAAATGCTATAAAATCTGCTCTGCTTGGAACAGAAATTCTAACACTTGAAACTGATCTAAAAGAATCATAACATTTCAGCATAATCGATTGACAATTTAATGGCATAATCTACCCTAGCGAAATGAGATGAAACAAAACTTATCACCATTTTTTGAGTTGATTGGTCAAAAGAAATTTAATTTTTTTTAATTACGTTTATTATTATGACTAATGACATTTAATGCCCACGCTGATGCAGCAGTATTGACCAACCTTTCATGCTTTACCCTTTACCTCTGGCATTGCGTAAGAGGTCCACTCAAGCCTAAGAACACGAAAGGTGTCCATTGTGTGCCAATATAAATGTGAATGTGTATACTCGTACGAGACCTCCGTTGCGACAAGAAGTTGTAGAATATTGGTACCTTCAGAGATGGGATGAGACTATGCCTTCTACTTAAAGCAACGAAGTTTTTTTTTTCATTGTGATTCAGGCTCTAGTATACACAATTATTATTTATTTTTTTATCATTTTAAATTTCGAGGAATATCTTTTATATGTGAAAGTAGAAATTACGGGGCAATACTCATCACGTGTTAGGGGAAAAACTTGTCTTCATAGTGAATAACACATTTTTGGGACGAGTAATAAATCGTCAGAAAAAGATTTCAAACTTCAAAAAATTATGTATTTTATTGTTTTAAACGTTTTCTTAACACCTTAAAAATAAAATTAAACTAACCCTAAAAACACGAATAATTAGCTTAAAAAATGCAATTGACATTTCAAGCGTATACACAAATATATTTTAAACATATAATAATGATTTGGACACAGTAAAAAGAGAAAAGAAATTGAAAATACATTATTGGAAAAAAAGAAAAATAAAGTTAGAAATCTTCAAAAAGTTTTACATTTACCCTGTTTGAATGTCAAACATCCTTTTCTATGTTGATGAAGAGGAAAGTCCCCCCCCCCCCCCACCAACCACAATCTTATTTTTTGTAGCAGCAGTCTCCGTATTCTAAGAAAACGAATGAATTTTCAAATTTTCTTCACAAATCTAATAAAAACCCCGTCGGCATCATATAACCTTTGCCTTATCTTCTACCACTTACCCAACAAAATGTTTGCAGTAACTCTTTCCTTTCACTCACACAACCGCAAAAGTTCCTACCATATTTAGGCTGGTGTAATTCTCTCTTCCAGTGCGAAAACTCCCGTGACAGCACTCGATCCAAAATCAAGAAATATTCTATCAAATTTTGAAAACTCGTGATAACTTTAATTTCGCCCCGTTAAATGGAAGAAAAACGCATATTTTCTCTCACAGCACTATTATAGCTCGAGCAGCCACACGATGTCTACATCAACTGAGGAGCTTATTTTCAAAAGGAAACATATTTTTCCAATTTTGCTAAATTTACAGTAAAAGTAAAAAAACTCAATACGTGGTAAAACAAAAGCTTTACAAAATGCTTTAAAAAGTATAAACCAGCCCAACAAGTAGCATGTAGGAATGTTATAAGAATATTCAAATACTATGTCTCTTGATCAACATTCAAGAGAGAGTTATCCACATTTGAATTTTGGAAATGTTCCGGTTTGAAAGAAAATTAATGGAAATGTTACCTTTTGATTAAAATTTGAGCTGTTCAAATCTGAAAAATTGGAAATTTATACTTCACCTGTTGATTCAAGAAGATTTTAACTAATCCAGGAAGGTGCTCTTATTGCCCTCTCCTCAGTAACATAAGAAACACGAACCTACCGTAACGGACACTCCCGTTAGTGGATACCTCCACTCACAGACACAAGTTTGAATTACATCGTCGGGACTAGATGTATCTTGATATCCATTAACGGACACTCCTCGTTTGCGGACGAAATTTTCGGTCCCATGAGTGTCCGTTATCGTGAGACGAAAAACACCGAAGTCTATGGAAAAAAGGTGGATACGTTCCCTTTTGATAGAGGCAACTATCTTTACATTGTAATTGCTACCAAAAATATTCCCGTTCGAATAATCACGGATGCATAAACTGACAGAGCTTATCTCAAAGATTCATAAATTATTAAAAAAGGCATTTCACGGAAAAGAAAAAAAGAAAGTGGAAAATGTTCCCTTTTTCGAAAATAAAGATTTCAACTGACAATGGAGGAAACACCTGTTATAGTAATTCCAACATTACAAAAAAACCGAGATCATCTGTTTTGGCGCAGTTTGATCTATAATTGGTCCTTGCGCCAAATATACACAAAATCCAATCCGATCCAAAAAAAAAAAAACAACTGAGCAGAATGTTTTAGTTTGCTGATTTGTTTTCCCTGCCTAAATTTTATCAAATTAAATTTCAAATATCATATTGATGTGTTTTTATATGTTTAAGCAAATGCATAAAAATCTAGAAAAATGATGAAAATCTATTCTAAAAATATTTTGAGTAGAATTTGAATTTTCCTTACATCTGACAATTCTGACCCCGTTTATGATGTTCTCAAAAAATTAAGTTCTTTCATGTGAGTAAACTATTATTTGTAATTAATAATATCGATGATCTAATTGGGAACATCGGCCATCAAAAGATTAAGATTTCACTAGTATTGATTGATTAGCAGCTGTGCGGTCCTGTGGGCTTCGTGCTTAACTCTCATCGCGCAGATCTAGGTTCGAACCTTGATGGCAGCACAGTGGTGGTCGGCTATAGCCGGTTTCCTAGATTCGTTTTGCACGAATTTCCAAGTTTCTACATGGATAATTTTCCAGTCCAAAATTCGTTTTTTAAGAATTTGTGTTGGAGGGAATGCGATGAAGTTTTTTTGAATTCGTGACGGGTCAATTTGTGTGCTTTGTTCTCTCATTGATTGAATTGTAAGAGGAATATAAGTGCGGATGATGAACGGGTCACTCACTTGCCTTGGGGAAACTGAAATCACTTTTCTCCTAGACGTGGCATACAGAGCTTAACCAGTTCGGAGGTGAGGAATGGGTAGATATCCCGCATTTTCGGTGTGTGAACTCTGTCTTTATTGAAACAGTCAGCACAAAGGAAATCGAACAAACAACAGTCAAAGGTCACGAATAATAACTAAATTGCGATTATATAGTTTCTTTTTCACATGCTTCGAACCGAGTCAAGTATTTATCAGTTTCAACCGTTTTAAATTTTCGTACATTTTAAGAAGGAAAGAGAGCAATGTACCGGTTTTCTAGACAAACGACATTCCCAGAGTCACTTTCGAACACAGACGGTGACTCATCATTACATTATTTGTAGAATACTTGAACCGAGAAGTAAATAATGTTTTAGATGAGATGAATTCTTCTACATCACGCGTGACAGGATCAAGTACGTACTTTCGTTACGCGTCAAAGACCTCAACAAGTCAGATATCATGAAGGATCGACGGATTTACTTCTCATTCTTTGATCCCAGTCTCTGTCGGCTTTTGTAAAACGTTATTTAAATATACTTACATCGCATAGCGATGCAAGTATTTCTTGAATCTAGAACTTTTTTTTTTAATTGGGGATTTTCTAGTCTCACTGAATTGGACACAGCATACACGTAGACGACGTGATTGTATTGATAAGATGACAAATTGCACAAAAATTGACCACGCGTCTCTATAATCACTTTGCTCCAGTATGAAGTACACACGTGTATCTTCATTTTTAACGATTTTAAACGTTTTTAATGATAGTTTTTTTCAAGCCCTGACGTGCACATATATGTACACGACTCAAATCGTCCTTGTATGACCTACTATCAAATAAACTTAATCAATCAATGAATTTTTTCCCTTATTAAAGAGCATTTCGACATACAATGAACACATAAATCAAAAGAGTGTAGGCTGTTAGGGTCTAGGGTAGAGAGTAATGCAAGCATATGTAATGCATTCAATGATTCTTTTCGCGCCAGTTTTCAATACCGAAAACGATATTCAATGTACGGGTGTTGCATGGGGCAATAAAATCCTCAATGATATTCAAGTGCAACATGTGGACGTCCTAAGCAAAACAGACCAGATGATATTTATCCTAGGGTCCTTAGGGAATATGCTAATGAATTGTTGGGGCCAGTCTCGCTCAGATTTGCAGGAATATCATTGCTGAGGGTATCGTACCAAGGGACTTGGTGATGTGGTTCCGATATTATTTAAAAATGATAGTAGAGAAGCCGTGTGCAATTATCGTCCAGTGAACTTGACGAGCTCCCTCTAGAAAATTTTGGAAGTCATTATCAAAAGGCAATTGATGAAGTAGATGGACGAGAGTAATATATTTTGTTGGGAAATCAGAATGGGTTCGGAAAGAGGGAAAGTCATGTGTAACCAACCTCAACCTCCTTCTATGATTAAGTGACTAAGGCTTTGGATAAGGGTAAAAATGTCGACGTAGTTTATCTTGACTTCCAGAAGGCAATCGATCGGGTCCAACATGGTAAACTCTTGAAGCGTTTACACGAGCTTGGGAGGGGGGGGGGGAGCAACTTGCTGAATTGAATGGAATCGTTGTTAGAGATCATTAAAGTATTACGTCAGCATCGGTAGGGGGAGGGGGGGGGGTTCTGGGTTTGCTGACTTTTGATGACGAGGGAAGGGGGGGGGGGGTTTGAATGATGAAGCACAGAAATATGATCATCATATATCACATAATACATCATCCAGCACAGAAATATGAAATATTTTTGATGGCATCTTACTCGGTGAGCCAAAGACGAGGAAAACTTTCCCTAGTTTGTACGCACCTGAACTAACATTCTATCTATTGTATTTATATTTAAGTCTTCTATAGTGGCACCTTACTTATCTCTAAATCTTCTGCAGATCCTTCAAGTGATCTGGAAATGTGTCCGGGCCGCTCAAGTGTTCTAAAAATGTGTAGCGGGCCACTTGAGTGCTCTAGAAATGTGTTGCGGGCTGCTTAAGTGTTCTGGAACTGTGCCACACTTCACTCAAGTGATCCGTAATTACGCCGTGGATCACTTAAGTAATTTAGGAATGTGCCGCGGGTAACGTGAGTAATGTACAACTGCACTGCGGGCAGTTTAAGTGCTCTGAAACTGTGTCATATATTACTCAAGGGATCTCTAAATGTAAATCATGGACTGTTTAAGTGTTCTGGAACTGTGCATCGGGTCACTCAAGTGATCTGTGAATGTGCCACGGGTATAATTGAGTGATCTGAAATTGGGCCACGGTCCGCTTAAATGATCTGGAATTGTGCCCCGGTTCTCACTTAAGCGATCTGTAAATGCGCCGCCTAGTTCATTTTTACAAAATTAGGTTTTGGGGCGGGTCACATCAGATAAACCCCGAGGGCCACATTTGGCTAGCAGGCCATGGGTTTAGCATACATGGCTTAGAGCAGGGCTCTTCAAAAATTCTCGAGTCGCGTGAGCGCTGCATATTTCCATCACCAAACGAAGAGCACTTCTGACGGCAATAACATTGGTAAGCCTGAAATCTGCAAAATTGTAATCTTTGAATGAAATTTTTGCGGGATGTTTAATCGAAACGTTGATAAAGTACTTGCGAGCACGAAAGCGGACACGAGCACTGAGTAGTCTTGGTGCTTCGAGGAGCACCATGGTACTCGTGAGCAATAGGTTGAGGATGGCTGGTTTAGAGGGTGGGTCGCAATGAATTTCATAGAGAGGAAGTTTGTGTTATTAGCCTTCACAAAATAGCATTGAAATGAACAGAAATTGATAATATATAATAACACAGACACATATAGTGGTATTTTCTTCCAAAATTTTAATTTTATTCAGAATATTTTTTGCATCAGAAAAAAAAATTCTGATCGTCAGGGAAACATAGGGGGTCCTGTTGCCCCCCCCCCCGCCCCGGCGTTCATCTGTGATCCCAATATGCGTTAAGAGGTAGGACACAGAGCTGACGAAGTTTTTCTGACAATGGGGGGGGGGAATGAAATGATCTATTTCAGCGTTTCTCTCTCTCTCTCTCTTTCTTAAGCTTTTTGATCACAAGGGCCAGTAAAATATCCGAAACAATCAAGCATGGGTAGCGTGACGATGTGTGCACCATATTTGATGAGATATTCTTCTCTGTTTGTTCCAACTTTTTTTATACGACTGTCCCGTTGTTTTTCAAAGAAGCTTATTTTAATTTCTAATCTATACTAAAATCGTAAATAAAGATAACTTTCATAACTTATAAATGATATTATGATGGTTATGCCCATAAAAATAAATATTTATCACACGTATTTTTTCATGTTTTTAACGCTTTTTTCGTGAACTACATTTCAATCCACTTCGAGTTCCAGTAGCTCTATAATTTCCCTCTCATTTCTTTTTTCAGCCATTTCAACAACAATTGGTGATTTTGCCTACTTATGGCAACGTTTTTGGCGATAATTGGCGATGTTCCACATATTCTGCTTTATTTCAGATCACAATATCTCGTATTTTACTTTAGTGTCTCCTAATAATTATTAATGATCTTTTCGTGAAATACATCTTTTGTTTATCGCGATTAACTGCAGTTGTTTATTTCCGCAATTTTTAGCAATAATTAGAAAATTTGTTGCAACTATTTGGCTACAATTAGCAATACTACATATTTATAATATTACGATTTACCGTATGTCACTGTATGAGATATGGTGCGAAGATCTAATTTTTATATTTGAACCCTTAAGGTTAATATTACTTCCATCAGTTGCAAAAATTAGTTGCAAACTTTTTCATTTAGTTGAAATTAAAATTATATCAGGTCTGTTCTGCGGTTAAGAAACGTTGATCTATTTATGTTATACCCGTTTCTTCCATAACCTTTTGCGAGAGAAATCTCTAAAATACTTGCAGCGGAAAAATTGGTAAAAATTATTCTAAAAAAAAAAGAGAAATAATATAATTAAGAGAAATAATATAGGCAGTTGTGAAAGTTTTCATTGAAAATAATTTTGATATTTTTTCCTTCCCTCTCATTTCGAAAAGCTGGAAACCAATCAATACCGCTTATTCCGTTACTGAACCGACTACTGGATTGGATGACAAGCTCGCACCAATTATTCTACTGCATGGAATGACATGCACAAGACATCACTGGGATGAAATCGATCAACCATTAGCTGACGTAACGCATCGGAAGGTATGACATTTTCCTTCTCTTTATGGACCGATTCTTAGTAAATACAGTCGGCCCCGCTTAATCGGATATCAACGATTCCAGCACTTAATATCCGATTAAGTGTGTGTCATCCGATTATGCTGGAAACAATTCAATTGCCATTTTACAACGTTAGTATAATAGGTATATTGAAAACTAATGAGGGATCTTTCGAATAAATCAGACATAAAATGAAAGGAAAGGAAAAAAAAAATGAAATTTGTATTTAATTGCAATAACACACAATACCTAAGATTTTCACTTTTCAATAGACAAGTTAACGCCCTCTATCGGCTCATTCAAAAACAAAAATAGTTATTAAATTCACATGTTGAAGACAACTTGAATACTTGGAGGCCGGTACTCACTCTCAAATGTGTTTAACTTAGCAATATACTTTCTATTAATTACAAATGTTTCATTCAATAAAAATATTACGTGTATAGTAGTTAATGTGTATTAACAGTTAACATGCGAAGTGTAATATTCAATTAAGCGGGAGAAAAGCGGTCGAAATTATGATATTAATCACTTCATTTTAAAGCGTTTGGAGAGAAATTTGAATTATCTGTATTTAACGAATTAGCGATAAATATGGTAATATTGTCCTAGCCTAACCGTACGCTAGAAAAACGGAGAAGGGGGAATACATAAAAAGCGAAGTATAATAGATAAGGGAGTCTTTTTTAGAGTCCTATTTTCACCCTCACCCTACGTGTTCTCTTTCGCTCTCACATTTATGTAGTACAAAGATAAATTATATGTCTTCCGTAGATAATAGGCTTGCTATAAAGCTTCGCGATAGTGAAGAAAAAGGAAAGCAAACAAAGAGAGCTTGTTTGAATTTATTCCGCTGGAGTTTGGACAACGCCCGTGATCGTAAAGAGGTTAAAAAGGGAGGGGGGGGGGACTTTAACATTGTCTTTATGGGAGAAATTTTAGTGAAGAAGGATTTTATATTTGTTTCAGAAGGGTATCCATTTTCCGACTAAGCGGGGGCCGACTGTATTTGTCTCGAGGATATGAAGTTAATTACTGGATTTACATATATATTCAGAATTACTCACTACGTACCTTCAAAAAATATTAGCAGTTTTTGGCGATATATTGTGATATGATCCATCAAGAAAAAAAAAAGGTTTTCAGTACAAAATGATGAAGTTGTTTTACTACGTTTCACTTCGAGGCGCGAATGCAAGCCGCTCTGTTCACAGAGAGCAGGCAGACGTTTAACACGTAGCATAAAAAATTACTTTACATGAAAAATCAAGCATTTTTGCATGAAAGCATCTTCACTTCAAAATATTGAAGACAAATGACATCAACAGCAAGAGAGCACGGAACAAGCAAAACTCTGGCAACATAAATACCGCAACACACACAACACACATTCCGACATGTGCTGAATCATTAGAAATTCCACAGAGGAATGCTTACGAGGTGCATATACGGTTATGTGTCAGTAGCAGTGCCACAAAATTCCGTAATTTCTATAAGCAGCTCCATCGTGGCGTTTATGTTTCTAAGATTCATAATTTGAGGTATATGTGATAAATTACGTATTAATTAATATGGAGTTTGTGCACATTTTATTATCTAAAATTTTTATAAACAAAATCTATGTTTTGATACCAGTTTACAATGATTCCTCTACTGTGCACATGCTGCGTTTAGGTAAACTATAAAAGTCAAGGACTTCCACTTTATCCATAAGAAGCAAACTGACCAATTACACATTTTTGCCAGGAAATATTTTATAGAGACAGATATGATTTTTTTTGCTCTCACACTACATCATGGGAAGAGACTTTACTGGATATTATGCCGATGTGGATATGGGAAGAAAACGTGGCGGTCTCTACCGTTAGTCGAACTCGGTCCACTTGCAGTTCAGGAGAGTGTGCTATATATATAACCACGAGAGAAGCAACCCTGCTTTTTTATATAGTAGAACCTCCCGATAGCGGACACCCTTGGCACTGAAGAAGAATCCGCTAACGAGGAGTGTCCGTTAAAGAAAATTTATCCAGAAATTACGGTCTTTTTTTGTCAGTTTGCAAATCTGAGAAAAAGATGATGTGGCTATTTTTTTTTTTTTTTCAGGTGTATAAACTCGATGCCCGTAACCACGGAGATTCCGAATGGAGCGAAGAATTTGACTTTGACATCTTGTGTGACGACGTGAACCACTTCATGAAAGAACATAGCATCCCGAAAGCCATCTTGATTGGGCACAGTATGGGTGGTAGAACGGCTATGGAAGTGGCCGGTAAATACGTAAGTATGCGTGCATCCTTTTCGTGCAGAGACGAGAGCCTGATTGCCCATCATATATAATAAGATTGGTGCCATATCTATATTCGCCCATGTAAAAACCATATATTTCTACTTTTAGCCTGACAATGTCGAGAAAATAATAATCGAAGATATGACTCCTTTGGGCATCGAAGCGGATTTTGTAACTGGAATGCGCACCTTTTTACAGATGAAAGAGAAATGTCTCAACCTCATACCTCCTGATACGGATGTTGTGGAAGGCAAACGAATCATCAGGGAATTTTTGCTGGACAAAGTCATGGAAATATTAAAGGTTGGTTGAACTTGATCCACCTAATTCATATTTCAATACGCAATAATTATTCTCACACAGTACTGCTGTCCATCAAAACTAAATGGATAGCGATCTTACGTAATTGATTTCAACGATTCACTTGTTACAATATAACAAGCTGTGGATCAAATGAAAACGGAACAGTTGTTAGTTTTGGTTTATTTTTGTATGGGTGCGGTGAAACTTTGTGCAGAGTTAGAGCGAGATATAAAGAAGGTAGCAACGTACTGCGGAACGAACTTACCCTAGACAGTCTATTACAGACAGTCAGCCGACAGTACCGTCCAAGAGGCAATCGGGTTTTTTTTTCCATTTGCGTCTGCGGAATGTTTGCGAGTAAAGAAGAGCAACATGGTATTATTCATTTTTCAGGTGGAAGAAGGAGATACTGTTGGCCGACATAGCACGTGATTCCGTGCGGCTACCTAGGGCAAGTCCATTCTGCAGTAGAGGTTGCTTTCTTCATATATCCCGCTGTACCTCAACACAGTTTCGCCACACTCATACAAGAATAAACCAAATTATAACAGCTCCGTTTTCATTTGATCTACCCTTATATTTAAATATTTATTGAAAAAAAGATACCCCAGAAATGATATATCTAAGTGTCATACGATTGATCCGCCAACCAAGCGGAGCTGCTATAGGTGGATTTTTATATGATGAAATTATATATGTAATATGTGAGTCAATTATTATTATTCTATTTCTTGTAGGACTCGTCGAACGAGCGTACGCGAGAAAAATATCAAATCGACATGGACTTGGAAAAGACTGACAAGGGCGAATTCAAGTGGAAAACGAATTATGAGCTTATTAATAACGGCAAATGCGTCCCCGAAATGCTTCGTAAAGAGTTCGACAAAGTGTTCGATGGTGACGTACTCTTCATCTGTGGTCCAAAATCTCTCTTCCGAATGTATGTACCGTGACGATAATTTAGTTCAGATCATACGTGATTGGTGGAACAAATTTTTCGAGAATCTTTCATATCTATTTTTTATACAGTACAGCAGAGTTTTGCAACCTCTTTCAAGCCCGCTGCACAGTTTAACTTCCGCGGCACACTCAAATGGGATTTTTCAAAACTACACTTAGACTCATTTAATTATTAACAATGATTATTAAGCATGAATTAATGAATTATTATCACTAATTGTTACATTATCATTTGTTATGTTATCACAATTATTGTTTTTATATTATCACAAAGCGATTCATTGCTATTTAATTCAGCGTTTCTCAAACTTTTTCAACCCATGACCGCCCTTGGAACATATTTTGCTCTCGTGGCACCCCTGTCTTATATAGGGCCCCACCCTCATGCGTGGAATCAGTCAGTGGAATTTGGGCAATTTACCACTGATTGAGTTGTGTGCCGGAAGTTCATGTGTACCCATCATTCCGAGTACGTATACAGTGATGTGCGTGAATTTTAGAGCTGCCATCTATTTTTCAAGTGCGAAACCCCTTTTTTGCTTATCGAATTCAATTTAATCAAAATTAAATTCATAATGAACAAACAATTTTTAAATAAGATCATCTCTGGAACCCAGGCACAAGCACGGATACGGAAGGTAGAAGAGAGGTGAACTTCCCTCCCAACAGCCGAATTATATGGGTGGAGATAGGTCTGTATAAAATACGGACGATCCAACAAACCTAAACAATAAATCTACACTACCCTGGCCTAGAGTTCAGTGAGCTTCTTCCTTGTGGGGGTTTTATGCACAGCCGTCTCAACATCATGGGTGCCCGAGTTGTTCTGGGGCCCCAAACTTAGCTGAAGTAACATATATAAGTAAGCACCTTACATATTACATTTGATCTAATCTTGTCTGCCGCCTATAGATGTGAAAGTCATGCCCACATGGGCCCATGTGTTAAGATAAGTCTGGTTCTATGGACATGCTGGATTCTGAAAGTCACATTTTTTTCATCCACATTTCACTTTATTTCTTCACAGCTCTGTGCTCTCTAAGCCCAGAGTAATGCTCGCTGTAAAACAAGAACCGATTCATGAATGTGTAAAATACGTAAAATTTATTAAAATGTGTAAAAAAAATTTCAAAAGATCCAGCATAAAACCGATTCAATGTTCAACAACATTCCAATTCAGCTCGATAAACAATCAACGAGATCGTGTAACTGTAAACTAGAGTCTGCTTTATGACAAGCCGTCTTCAAACTTTGCTGCATCTGGTAATTTTTATCGAATTAAAAAAATAAAATTGCAAAGAAAAAGTAGTTTCCTCATTTATATTTCTTAAGAAGAAACTAAACAATAGCAATTTTTTCTCAACATTTGAAACTGCATCTTATGAAACGCAATGCGATTCTAGAAAGAAGAATAGTTATTGTGCATAAGGTAGGCGTAGTTTTCATTCGAATCTATAGAGAGAATTTTAATTAAAAAGAGGTGTGTGTATATGTAAATATACAGTATATATTGATGGTTTTTTTGTTTATTTTTTAACTTAATGAGATAAGAAATAATCTGAAAAAGAAGAGATGAAATAGAGGGTAAATTGTAAGGTAATACTTTCACGTATTTTATTCCATAAATGCTTGCATATTTTCAAGATTTTTATGTTAGGAAAAACGTCAAAAAATTAAGTGTCAAACAAGCATGCATTTATTGTGGAATCGATAAGTTTGCGATACTGGTTGCAATCGATAAATTTAGAACAATGGTTCGTAACTAGGGGTTCATGCACCTGTGGGGGGGGGGTGCACGAAAGGATATTTGGGGGTGCGAGGTCAAAGAGAAAATTGTGAACATTTTGACTGATTAATTATTGAGGAGATCGTGAGTGTGAAATGAAAAATCGAATTTTCAAATTATTTAAAAAATAATTTATTACACCGGCATTTCAACACCTTACTTTTTGGCTTTCGCTCGCAGAAACTGTCACATGAAATTCAGAGGGGGAAAAAATCCCATCTATTCTCAGTAGGAAGGGAAATAGAAGACAATGATTATCTCATGTATGCAGTTTTCAGATGTTTTTGAACGATATTTTTTCCGTTAGTGATACTAGATTCATTTCTTTTCGATGTTCATTCTATGATGGTAATTTAATTAGAAGTTGAACAAGAGAGCGTTACCATTATGTAGGAATTTCAAAATTCTGATTCAGAACATTTGTTCAGTTGGTTGGAATTATTTCCAAAACCAAGGAAGACAGCTTGACGAACACACTTCGGCCATTCGTTACCACTCCCCTTTGCGAAGTAGGGTTTCCATTACATTTGCCCGCAAAAGCAAAAAAAAAAAAAATCCAGATCACGTAAATTAAGTGATCACATTCGGGCGGCTCTTCAAAAAAATCGATCCTCTCAATTTCAAAATATGAAAAATCAATGACAAATGTCACAAAAAATCTTGTAAATTTCATTTTGTTGCTTTGATACTATATACTTTTGTTTTTTACCTGAAAAAACTATTTAACTTTGCAATTAAATTTAAAGTTTAAAATTTTAAAACGACTACCAAGTGGGTAATTAACACAGTTAATTATGAACATATTTTCTAACTAGTGCGGGATGGAGAAAGGTTAAAACCACTGGTTTCGATGTAGCCCGAGCTATGTAAAGTGCTCAGATTGAAATGCGGGCTCAAATCGTGATAGACTTTGCACTTTATATGCCTTTTTTATGATAGAACACTTAAGTGAAATTTTGGACCGTTTTTTTTAAATTTATCAGAAGAAAAAAAACACTACGTCATGAGTAAGTATTTTTGTGCAACGACACACTATGCCGATTGGTTGATTGTTTTTAAAATGTGTGATGGATTTTTCATCAATCCTTTTTTTTCAGTTGGCTTTCAGTGGGATACAAATCACAGCTGCATCATGCTCAGCGGAATATTATTTGAAAAAAAAATTCTGTTTGAGAATCTCACGCGATAGAAGTGAAACTTCTAGGTTTGACATGACTAGATTCACGAATTTTCGAAAATTTGTAATTATTATAAATAAGCAAATATAATACACTGAAGAGCCAAAAAAACTGGTACCCCTGCCTAATATCGTGTAGGGCCCCCGCGTGCCCGCAGAAGTGCCGCACGATGTGGCATGGACTCGACTAATGTCTGAAGTAGTGCTGGAGGTAATTGACACCATGAATCCTGCAGGGCTGTTCATAAATCCGTAGGAGTAAGGGGGGTGGAGATCTATTCTGAACAGCACGTTGCAAGGCATCCCAGATATGTTCAATAATGTTCATGTCTGGGGCCAGCGGAAGTGTCTAAAGTCAGAAGAGTGTTCCTGGAGCCACTTTGTAGCAATTCTGGACGTGTGGGGTGTCGCATTGTCCTGCTGAAATTGTCCAAGTCCGTTGGAATGCACAATGGACATGAATGGGTGCAGGTGATCAGGCAGGATGCTTACGTACCTGTCACCTGTCAGAGTCGTATCTAGATGTATCAGGGGGTCCCATATCACGCCAACTGCACACGCCCCATGCCATCACAGAGCCTCCACCAGCTTGAACAATCCCCTGTTGACATGTAGGATCCATGAGGTTGTCTCCATACCCGTACACGTCCATCAGCTCGAAGCAATTGGAACCGAGACTCGTCAGACCAGGCAACGTATTTCCAGTCCTCAACAGTCCAATGTCGGTGTTGTCGGGCCCAGGCGAGGCGTAAAGGTTTGTGTCGTGCAGTCATCAAGGGTACACGAGTGGGCCTTCGGCTCCGAAAGCCCATATCGATGATGTTTCGTTGAATGGTTCGCACGCTGACACTTGTTGATGGCCCCGCATTGAAATCTGTAGCAATTTGCGGAAGGGTTGCACGTCTGTCACGTTTAATGATTCTCGTCAGTCCCGTTCTTGCATGATCTTTTTCCGGCCGCAGCGATGTCGTAGATTTAATTTTTTACCGGATTCCCGATATTCACGGTACACTCGTGAAATTGTCGTACGTGAAAATCCAAATTTCATCGCTACCTTGGAGATGCTATGTCCCATCTCTCGTGCGCCGACTACAACACCACGTTCAAACTCACTTAAATCTCGATAACCTGCCATTGTAGCAGCAGTAACCGATCTAACAACTATGCCAGACACTTGTTGTTTTATATAGGCGTTGCCGACCGCAGCGCCGTACTCTGATTGGTTCCATATCTCAGTTTTTTTGGCTCGTCAGTTTATAAGTTGTGGCAAATAAATTTTAAAAATGCATTAAAGCATCTTGCACGCATGATAAAATAACCCGACATCAATGTAATTGAATAAAAATTTATTCAAAGTAAAAGGAATTGCGTTCACAGCGCAGCCAATTAGGGAGCTGGCACTGTAAGGTCGCAAAACTGGCGTTCTCGTGCGAAATATATTTTCTTTGGCCAGTGGGGGTGCGACGTCACGGAGGGTAGGGAAATGTAATAAACTGTCTTTGTCCGACACAAAAACCGTCCATGCCGACCCCTCCACAGCCAACGTTATTTTCTTACACGGTGGAACCTTTATTGACATGTGCTTTATTAACCCATGTGCTTCTCGGACCTTCATCACAGAATAAGTTAGAGGAAAAAGGTAGTTGGGTTTTTTGAAGAAAATAAAGCGTTTTACTTTATGTGATGAATCTTCTTTCCCTCACAGAAATTTATTTTTTTTCTCTCTATGGAAGTTTCACGTCAAAAAATCAATAAAACTACATTGTTTTCTTGTTTTTCAGAATCGACGATAAGGACCGAATTGTCCAAAAGTTTCCAAAGGCTATATTCGAAGAGATTCGAGACGCGACTCATTCGGTTCACGCAGAATATCCAGAGGACTACGTGCGACACTGCGGCGAATTTATCCAGAAATCTTGAAGTATCTGCGGCACGTTTGTGATGTTCGATGATTATGATCAACATGAAAATTCTATTTGTAACTATTGATTGATAAAACTATTGTGGCAGTAATTTTTGTTTCCTCTCAGATTTTTCTTATGCGTATAATTCCTTTCAAAGAGGTTATAGAAAACGTGAACTTTTCGGTGATTATTTTTAGAAAGTTATAGGCCTACTATACAGTGAAACACCGCTACAACGATTATAGATGCAACGATAAATCCTTCTACAACGGTATTTTTTTTCAAATCTTATTGAATCGTCGATTGTGTAATGCAGTGGTTCCCAATTGGGGTCCACGGTCTAATTGTGGACATGAAAAAAAAAATAATAATGTCAAATTAAAAAAGTAAATAATATTTTTAAATTACTTGACAAGAAACGTTGTATTTAAATTTAATCCACAAAAAGCATCGCTGCAGCGTTGGTCGACTGCAGTAGTAACACTGTTATGATTTGACAAAAATTGTAATTTGATGATATATCTCTATAGGTATGAAACTTATTTTAGTTCTTAGTGGAAAGAAACACATTTTCATCAATTAGTTGATTTCCGAAATAAAGTTAATTTCCTATTTTTAGCTGTATAATTTTTTTTTATTCTCGTAAAAATGAGTTCAGTAACCGTCACTTAAAAAAAATTATCAGTTACATCGGCACATTTCAATTTTTTTCACTATCAAATACAATTTTTCAATGAGGCTGCGTGTTCAATGACTGTTATCAATACGGTTTTTCGAGATATTTCCGTTCTTGCTGAATCCATACTTTCATTTGTGCATCTATCTCATCTATAGCATAATAAACGAACGATATATAGCACACAAACTTCATCCTTTTCTGTTTTTTTATTCCATTAATTTTGTCATAGTTGTAATGAATGGCCTTGGTTTCATTGTATAGCGAGTTTAAAAAAAAAGTGATTGGCAGACTTCCTCGTTTGGCCTCGTGTGTGTGTGTTTGACGCCTCCTTACGTGTGATGGAAGTGTTATTTGCAGGCAAAATTCATTACGCCGATGTAACAAAGATAAGGAACGCAAAGAACATTATCGAAATAATGCCATTGATTTCTCACCTAATGTTTCTCATTTGTCTGAAAAAGACTAAATTTTTGTCAAACTTTGAAGATATGCCGAAAGCTGCAAAGTGAGTGATTACAAAATTATCATATTTATAGATGAATATCTACGTATTCACCGGGAGGGTTCAAACAATAATCTTTGGGTACGAACATAGTGCGCGCTGGTTTCCGATTCTGCGAGTCGGCGCCATTACGGACTGGTTAAAAAACAAAACCTTTTAGGTTACAAACATGGGTGCAGGCAGACTTTACGTTTCTGACAGTCCGTGCGCTACGGATTCGTTAAAGACCTGAATTACAAGTTTTTTTAACCAATTCGTAGTGAGACGACTGTCAGAATCGAAAACCAGTTTGCACGGTTTTCGTACCCTAAGACTGTTGTTTAAGCCCTGTGAATGAATACGGTCGTATGATATATACCTTTAAAACTCGGTGATTCTTAACCAGGGTTCCATGGAGAGGTTTAGGGGTGACTGTGAGTTTGGGTGGATAAGTTAACTTATTCTTTTTACATTATTATGTGCTGAATACTATGAAGATGATGTCACTTTCCTCAATTCATACAAGGGTTTCGACTACTAGCTTTATGAGTAAATGAATTCAGGAAAGAAAAGTCAGTTGCCTCTACGGGGAATTGAAACACCGTCTCCTCGCAAACCGGGCGAGTGCTCTTCTACCCCAGTGTTCCTAAACCGCTGATCCGCGGACTCGACAACTGTGCGCGAAGCATTGTATCTAATTCTCATTGATCATTTTTGTCGCACCACAGTCATTTTCTGCACACGAAGGGCTAATTAGACCGGGAATTACAATTTATTGCCGATTCCGAACGGCAAACTTGTTTTTTATAGTCATCGAGAGATTGATGCGCTAACCCCTCGGTGGAGGACTCCCTGCGGTAGCAATTTTTTCTGTGGTCAGGTCGCCGTTTCTGTTGTACCCTTATGTCAGGAAAGTTTTCTGACAAGGATGATCTAATTCTCAAAGCCACTCCATGATTGAGGAGCTGTAATATGCGGGACAGGCGACACAGACCCCGAATCGAAAACCAGCGTTTAGCGGTTTGAGAGAGGTGCCACTCTCTTAATTTCCGACGATCTGCTTTTGCTATGAATACAGAACCATATCCTTCAGATGGCGCGAGGGTTTAAGCATGGGGAACAGATCGGATAATTTCGTATAGAATTGTTATTGATCGACAGAGCCGTATTTCATCGCCATATTTGACAAGGGGGCTTTTTAGCTTTCTTGATAGTTTCGGAGAAGTGAAGCGCATGAACGAAAGACGTTTCTCTCCTAAATATTTGTGTAAGTGAGAGAAGGATAAATTATCTTGGATTGAACACTGAGAGATAAATAAATTCAAATTTGAATTACTCTCGTGGCCCGCTACAGAAAAAGAATGCGAATAAATATTGTGTGAAATAGAAAACCACTGCGCTGAAACTCCTACTGTCACCTATTAAATGAAAATGAAACTATTTACCATTTATTATGAAGTTTTATTTATTTATTTATTTATTATGAAGTTATTTATTATGAAGTTTTTATTTATTATGAAGTTTTTATTTATTATGAAGTTTTAAATCGGCATGCTGCATGAAAATTATTGATGTATAGTATGATATATCGTATGATTTTTATTTCTATGTTCAATACCGGCGTAAATTTCATTCGCCATAGTGCCGGTTGTTTAAAGAATTGCCCCAAAATTATTCTTGGTAAGCACCAAAAAAAACATATAACCGGTATTATGGCACGTAAAATAAATACGAGTATTCAGCACAAAAATAAATGTTATATAGTATTATACCACATACTGGTCATTTTCATGTTGTATACCGGTTTGAAACCAATAATAAACTTTACTACAAGATTTATGCTGATAGTTGTAAGTTTATTTGGTAGATGACGGTACGGGTTACAGCGAAATGACGTTTCCCGTATATAATAGAAGAATAAATGCGAATTCAGAAACCTTAGTTTTAGAGGGTTGAAACCTTGTTTCCTCTTTCCCATTAGAAAAAAAAAAACTTATTTTCTTAATGAAATTTTGTGATTTTGCACGTAAACTGCATCAAAAATATTGAAAGTACTTTACAGAAGCATCAGAGTTTGAAAATTTTGTCATTTTATTTTACACTTCATAGCTGGTCACCAATAAAAATTGCGTACGCTGTGACAGAGCCATCAACGGGTTTGAATGACAAACTCATGCCTGTTATTCTATTGCATGGCATGACGCCCACGAAAGAATACTGGGACAATGTGGACCAGGCATTATCTGATGCCACTCACCGTAAAGTATAGACTTTTTCTTTTTCAGAAATAATTAGATTAATTTGACCTGACAACATTGAGTGCATGTAGATATGAAACCTCCATTATATACCTAGTTTCAGTAGTTGATGAAATGAAGATTGATCAACTTCCTGGAATCAGTGAGGGACGTTTCCTTCACTTGGAACAAGGACTCTTGTTCTCAAGGGTCATTTGGGAGATATCAAGGGCACCGTGTTTTTTTTTGTTTTTGTTTTTGTATTCATATAAAAATTAAAGTAATATGAATTGCGATTTTTCAGCGCCAACTGTGCCATTTATGCAATGATGGAAACTGAAAATTATCCCATGGGAACCCGGGGAGATCCATTGAAAAAATTGCTGCAGAGGGCTAATCCATGGCCGTTATCTAATGGGGAAAAAATATCACACGATAGGTTAAGAACTCCCTGTCTTAAAGTAGCCATACAGCTTCCTTTACGACTTCCTTTTTTCACAGATTGTATTTGTTTTCTTCCCATAATCCGGAAAAACACCAACAGCTCCAATACACTATGCCACTGGTTCTCAAAGCATGCGTCACGACTCCCTGGGGGTTTCGTCACTGAACTAGGGGGTTCGCGAGGGATTCTTTAAAATAAAATGTCCAAATAAGAAATTTATTTTTATTTTAAAAATATGTAAAAAAAAAAGTAAAGAAATCCATTTACTTAGTTGAGCTACTTACCATGCAACATACAACCTCATTTTATCTAATTCTACTTCCACAGTAATCAATATATATCAAGTTAATACTTATAGGCCTGCATGGTGACTTAGAGAGATTCACCCAATTTCAAAATCGTATATTTTTACAATATTGAAAGCACAGAATGGTAAATAAGGGGGGGGATGTCTATGTTTTATAAAAAATTTCATTAATGGTCGATTTCAAGTGTAACGTAATTTGAAATCGGATGGTTCTTTCTTAATCACCTCAATCAAGGAGTACATGCCTCGCTACACTTCCATCTTGCATAAGGAACTGTATGTACATAAAAAAACAAAAGAAATATTTAGTTAATATTTAAAAAAATAATGAATATTGTTGAAAGTCAATATCACCTAATTAAAACCGAAAAAAGCGTTCCGAAAAGTGTTTTCGGGACAGCACATTTACTGGACATGCCTCGGAAAACTGGGACATATGGTCACTATGTAGCGTACGAAGCAGATGAATTCCTTGTTGGAAGAGGTCGCCTTTTCGAAAAGTTTGGGAACCACTGCACTATGCTAATGGAGAACTAAGTTGAACTTATTTGAGTCGAAGTTTCAAGTGGAATTTCTTTTTTCCAAACAGGCAAAACTATCGCTATGGGCAATTTACCACTGATTGAGTTGTGTGCCGGAAGTGTTCATGTGTACCCAACATTCCGAGTACGTATACAGTGATGTGCGTGAATTTTTGAGCTGCCATCTATTTTTCAAACCATGAGTGCGGTGTAATGATTTAACATTTATACTGTTGTAGGTTTGGACCTCTCTCTGGCGAGACATTTCAAAAAGCGGGACTGCAAGAAAAAGTTCAAATTATTCAGTTTAACATAACGGAATCCGTAAATCGCAACATAATCGCAACCATTCAGCTACTACATCATCCTATTCTTCTGCGATTGGCATCATTTCGTGCGTGCATAAAGCTTACTTGGAAACGTAGGTCAACTTTGCCGAAGGAAAAAAATATTTAACCAGTAATTACGGAGTTCAATGAATAAGGCAAATACAAAAAACTGCTATTGCATACAATGGGTGTCGTCTTCAGAGGGAAAAAAATTTAGCTTTTTAAAACAAAAAACAAGCAAAGCTTTGGGCTAGAGGATTTCTTCAATGTCAATTTGTGTATCTCACGGCGAAAAGATTACTAATGCACTTTCGTTTCCATTGTAATGAGATCCCTTTATAAATAAAAAAATAAATAAATATATTTTTCCAAACTGCAGAAAATAATCTAGTTTCTGAAAATTTTCGAGACCTTTCTTTATCCACTCTTCATCCCCCCCCCCTCCCCCGTGCGCATTCATTTTATTTTTTTGTAATTTTATATTATTCCTTTCGTTGTGTGAGATTATGTTCTTTGCACTTTTTTATGTTTTTGAAGTGAAACTTCTTTTGGGGAGCGGTGCGAAGTTTCAAATCAAAATCAGAAAAAGTGGAACGGAAATAACGTAAGATTTCCTATTTACCCCCCCCCCCCCATTCCCTCCAAAAACGGTTGCCTGAACCATCTTGCGGTTTGTGCCGGATAAAGGCAGTTTCATTAACTTTCCCTAAGAGAATGCAGGGTGTACAATTAACTCAACAGACCAGACCAAGCACGACCGGGCTCTGTCGCTTACGCGATATTAGCTCATTGCCGCATCCCCCCGTGACGCCGCTTGAATCGTAGAACGTCCCCTTTAGAGACTGTAGATGAGAGATGCACTCAGTTTGGAAGAAAAGAATATCAGGTTAGGGTAGAGTGGGAAGGAGTGTGTCTGTTCCCACGCTTCGATATATTACGACCAGTAACAACCTGGAAAGTGCAGTTCTATTGCGCGATATTCTCACCCAGATTTTTTTTATCACACACACTTCACCAACTTTTTCCTGTAGCGGGCAATTGCCTGAACAGAGGTAAAAATAAAAATTGATTGATTGATACTATCAATCAAGAGTCAGAAAAATTTGAGATGTCAGGAATTTCTATTCTTTTGTCTGTTTCTTTAATAATTTTATAATCAATCTGAGAAAAATTCGGGAACACGAACTTCCACTAGAAAACCACAATCACCATTTTTTATATAGATAAGCATTTATTATTATTATTTCAAATTCTTACTCGTCCTGATAGGAAAAGAGCTCAAGCGCTTCTTCTTCTTCTTCTTCTTTTTTACCATTTTCATTATTATTATATTATTTGGTGTGAGTAATACTGAGTGTCCTTGGCTGAAGTTTCTTTTCATTTGAAATCACGAGTGAAAATGATTGACTGACGACCTTGTTTCGGCTTCCTTTTGGAACGCCTCCTAGCGCTTAATGGAAACATTATTTGGCAGTAGAAATTCACTACTCGGATGCTGATGTAGTTACTTAACAGCAACAAACGTTGAGCGAAATTTACTGTTGTTATCGTTCTTTGGATTTCTGGTGGCTCTGATAAGCTGAAAAAAAAAGCGGAAAACGTCTGTTTTGTTCAAGTTTATACGTTAACTGCAAACAATAGCCATGAGCAAGTGAGTAATAACGTATAAATTTTAGTTTTTTGCTATTGAGAAATGCTATAACGGATTTGAATTATGCGCGAGAGAGAAATTTTCACTATAAAAATGACCGGGTATGCCAGGGCTCTTCAACCTTTAAGACATTGCGGACCAAATTGTACTTTTCACGAAACCGCGGGCCGTTCGGTTATGCCGTGGTATTCCCGGTTTCAAATAGGCCAAATTTATTGAACACTTTTGTTTACTCTGTATTTATTTTCTTTTATTGAGAGAATTGGAGTTTTTAATTTATTTGCAAATAACTTACTTTCATTAATTGATTAATAATTTTTTTTAAACCAATTATTTATTTTATTTAGTCTGAAATTTCTCCCGATAGTTCGAAATTAATTTTCCACTAATTTAAATTTTCATCATTTATGAAATTACTTATATCAAAAATTTATTTTTTTAATGAATTATTTACTCTTGACAATACTGAAATTATTCTCAATAATGCTGAAATATTATTTCTATTAGTAATTTTGTAATCATTGCTTTCAGTAATTCTATTACTATGTTTTCATAAATTGCATAAAATAACATGTCTTAACTGATTTACTGACTGATGCATCCTCGTCGAGCCGAAATCGCTGAAGTTATAAACATGAAATTTTTGGTCAATAGTTTTATTTCATGATGTAGACTCACTAAGAAGAGGATTTTCAAAAATCAATCCCCGGTGAAAACGGAGTTTAATCCCTTTACGATCAGGGACGTAATATTGCGTCCATGCGCCAGTGGAATAACTTCAATCGAGCTGATTCTTTTTCAATCTCTTTTTTTCCTGATGTATCTTGTGCTATCTCAAGGGCGCGGTAGCCCAGGTCGATAAGATACTCGCTTAAAGTACCAAAGGATGTTTAGAGGTGTCGCGAGTTCGATAACCGGTTCGTCCTTATCAGAAAAATTTCCTGACACAGGGGTACAACAAAAACGGCGACAAGACCGCGGGAAAAAATTACTACCGCAAGCAGTCCCCCATCGAGGGGTTAGCGCGCCAACCCCTCGACGAGTATAAAAAACAAGCCTGACGTTCGGAATCGGCAATAAATTGTAGGTCCCGGTCTAATTAGCCCTCGTGTGCAGAAAATGACCGTGGTGCGACAAAAATGATCATGATATCTCAACGAGATAACGATGGTGGAGGTCCTCCTCAGCTTTATTTCCTCCCCTCGCCCCGCTTACACAGACATGTAGTGTATCTTTCTCAGATAATCCTTATATACTGTACATAGAAGTGAGAAAAGGAACACAAAAAAAGGTAAAGAAGAAACTACAAAAAAAGTTTGTAGGTGAAGGCGAAAAAAAAGCAAGGCACTGTACTAATACTCTCTTATCCAATATATCACTGTAACTGTTCCTCTCCACTCTTCTTTCTTTTCTTTCTTCTCCCGCCTCTCTTCCTTTTTTTAAGGTGAACAAGGCTTCTCTATTTATCGCTAATTCAGCTCTACGGGGATCATGATAAGTTCAAATACTGTATGGGCAAATCATCGTCTAGTAATTTTCAGATTACCAAATCCACGTGATCTAAGCCGCGGGTAACAGCTAGTAAATTATAAATTTTCTTCAATTATATATACATATATAGATACATGAATTATTTTTCCAATATTTCTAAAATTACTTCTTTCATCAGGTGTATTTTAGTATTTCTGTATATTATGTAATTAAGGCCGTGTAAAATACGGAAAAATCCAACGAACCTACACTATACATCAACCTTCCCGACACACCACTCTGGGTCCCGCCTAGCCTGAACCAGAGTCCTGGATGAGAGTAGGGTCCCAGGGTAAGACGGTCGGGGGGGGGGCAAGAGAAAAAAAATGATCCAAAGGTGCCATGGGCTAAAAAAAGGTTTAGAACTACTGCAGCGTTATATTAGATATCGGCCTCTTTATGCCTAAAACATGGATATGCAAATTTCTAAAGCGTGGGAATGACGTTTCAATGTTTACTCTACCCATGCTACTCTATGAGTATCATTTCCATAAAATACTTTGTAACATGCTTTCAACATGTTCAAGACGGATTAAACATGCTTGTCTCTCTGACAAAACTTAGATAGAAAAATAAGGGATCCAATCAGCTGATAAACACAAAAAAGAAATTGCATGTTCATGCTTCTGGTATGAGAGGCACGATATAAGAAACATCTTCGGACTGAAACTTTTGCTGCCACCTGTCAAATAAAAAAGTTATAATTCTTTGATCGGAATTAGTGACCGGTTTTTGATTAATGCGTTGCATGAAAAAAAAGCAATATGATATTTATTCACATTTTTCAAGCTATAATATTGGTTGAATGAACGAGTTTGATTCGAAATTTTAACAGTTGTTATTTATGTGCGTGTGTGTTGCAAAATAGCATGAATAAAACTCGTGAAATTTTTCCATCCTCGCAATCGAAAGGAATAGAAGAAAAGAAAAGTTCGATTCTGGTTCAGGATTATGATCACAGAAAGCAAAGGGTGACTGCACTACGCAAGTTTTACTAACGTTATTTTACAACATACAAACAGCAACAAAGACACAGTTGGTAATGAAAGTAATATTATTGCTTAAAAAATATTAACTATTATCGCATCATGTTGTCTTTTTCATGCGGCACATTAATCAGAAACCGGTTGCTAATTTCAATCGAAGAATTACAACAGTTTTATTTGATGGGTGGCAAAAGGGGTTCCAGTTCATTCACGTGTTTCTCACATGTAATATAATATTGTGTGTACTGTATAATTATTTTTAATATTTTCTAGAAGACATATTTGTGCTGAAAAAATTAATTTTATTTTTACCCGTTTGTTGGCTATGATCAAAAGTAACTAAGAAAAGCACCATTTTTTCATGGTGAATAAGGTTGCTAAATTTGGACGTTTACAGTCTGAGAATGCTTCTGTGTACACAGAATATTTTGCGAGCAGAAAAAAATTCCCCAAATTCTAAAAGTAGTATGTTAGTCTGTCATTCTGTAAAGATATCGAACCTCTGAGCGCAAAAAAACCGTTCTGTGCACGTGAGGGTCCTTGATACCACCGAAATAAAAATGTTCATTCAGCTCAGCGGGATATTTTAAGCAGTCTGATGTTCAGCATTTTTTATATTTCATATGCAGATAACAGAATGGGGTTCCAACGTAACGCTACGTGCTCTCAACACGCAGACATTTCGCCCCGATACTTGCGTAACACGAAAATTCAAGCAACTGACACTTTCACTTCTATAATTAAAGAGAGATGGCATCACCAATATAACACAAACACTCTCAATTTTAAAAACATAAATACGTTAGGTATACACACGCAACACATTCTGGCATGCACCAAATAAATAGAAATTCCTCGGAGGAATATGTACAAGGTGTATGTATGGTAAGGTATTTTAGGGATGTGCTGTGGGAATTAATAATGAATCTCCGTTTTTTTATATGGGTGTGGGGAAGCTTATTTGAAGGGATACAATTCGAGTAATTTCCGGGTACGAATTCATTATGTTGGGGGCTGACTTTGTTTCATGCAGTTTATACAGTATATATCATCGCGTTGAAATATATACAGAAGAAAACATCGCCAGATGTTTTATTATATGTTGTAAATTTTAAAAATTTGCATGTCATATTTTTGTCAGGACGATGCTTTTACGTAAAACCGGCACTCTAACTTTATGCAATGTCATGATTTGACTCGTGAATGTTTCGAAAAAATATTACAACCGCATTTGAGGTGCAGTAAAACTGCATGGTGTCACAAAATAATTACCATCCTTATTTTTCTACTTCCATAGCTGGACACCTATTAAAATTGCGTACTCGGTAACAGAGCCGTCAACTGGTGCGAATGACGAACTTGCCCCAATCTTATTATTGCATGGCATGACACGCTCGAAAGAAGACTGGAACAACCTGGATCAAGCATTAGCCGATGCCACACACCGTAAAGTACAGACATATATATATATATATATATTTTGTTTTTGTGTATTGAATTGAAGTGTGATAATAAGTTGCTCGGGATAATAGAGGGGCCATCCTCGGCAACAGCGTGTTTCAAAAAAGTTTAAACGTTTCCAATAATACCAATATACCAATTTGGGCATCTAATTCGGGGCCCGCATTCGTAACGAAATTGTTTTACGCTGTACCTCGAGAAGTTCACAACTCAAATAGACAACATTGGTATATCGTCTTTTAGCTATTCGAAGTACAAGTCCGATGATACTAATTTCCTTATGTTGGTATACTCAAAAAAGTATTCGCTTCAAAACTTGCGGCCGTGTCTGTAAACTAGTACTGGAGTGAACTTTAATAACATTTTTTGTTAGAAAGTGTCCCAAAATTATGAAAACAATAATAAATTTTGGACTACCTTGTCATTCTCTATGAAACATTTTGAGCAAAATTCATGTGATATTCGAAACGCGATTGCAAAAGATTATATGAATGGAATGTTTTGTTTTATTTTTCACAGTACATTCAGCTAATAATAGTGCAAGTTAAGAGCCAAAATTTAAAAGATTGTACATGCTCATAAGTTTCACTCAAATCTGTTAATATTAGTGTGAAGTTTTTGGAATTTCATTCTACATATAGTCTGTAAAACACTGTAACTAGACACATATATGTGATGGATCCTAGATTTTTAGTTCACGATCTTAACAATATATAGCAATGAATGAATGAACGCCAGGGTCTCTGCCACCGGAGTTATCCCGTTGCCGAGACCTCTTCCAGCCCAGCTTCGTGGCAGAGTCTGGAACAAAGTGAGTGCACCTAACAGTCTGAGTGTGTAGCTAGTGTTGTGTATGATATTTCAGTGCTGCCATCTATACTTTAAATTTTAAGTGAAGTGTAATGATTGAATATTTGTAACGTTGTAGGCCTGTTGCTCTCTGTGGCGAGACTTTTTAACGGGGATATCGGCTCGCATTCGCGCCTTGAAATTGGGAACCACAGAAAACCAACTTCAGCCGACCACCACTGTGGGGTTCGAACCCGGATCCTCGCATCGCGAGTCCGTCACTATAACCACTCGACCACCACAGCGGCAACAACATATAGCAGAATATATAACAATATATAGCAGAATATTATATTAAAATTTCGTACTGATACTATGAATAAATTTTTAGAAATCATGTTTCGAACTCAAGTAAAATGTCAAAAATAGTATTCTTGGTTAAACGCTTTCAAAGTTTTTATTACTTCTATGTAAAAACGCAGCACACTAAAGTGTACGTAACTTCGGTTCTGAGCGTCATATGAACAAAACAAGGCCTGTCTTGGAATGACAAGAGAAATGAAGCGTTTATAAAAAATAAAAAAATAAAAATTGATATCCAAAGTGACGTTTTCAACGTATATAGTCGGAATCTTTAAATGAAGTATTTCACAGTTTTCCCGTATTTTATTTTTGTAGGTCTATAAACTCGACGCTCGAAACCACGGTGACTCTGAACGGAGCGGCGCATTTGACTTTGAGATCTTGGGTGAGGACGTCAATCACTTCATGGATCAGCACAAAATTCGAAAAGCTATTTTTATTGGCCACAGCATGGGTGGGAGAACTGCAATGGAAGTTGCCGGCAAGCACGTAAGTTAGCATTAATGTAACGTCTAAACCAGTGGTTCTTCACCGGGAAGGGGGGTGCGAAGGAGCATTTGAAGGGGGACAGAAAAAAAATTACAACATGTTGACTGATTATTTAGAAGATTGGAAATGATAATGAAAGTTTTGAATTTTTCAATTCTTAAAAGAAATATGTATTATACAAGGCATTTCGGCACCTTATCTTTGAACTTTCGCTTATATATATATATCGCCGTATTCGCATTGCAAAAAGTTTCTTTTTCGATTAGAGTCCGCAATTGTTTTTCATTTCCATCGAGAAAAAAACTCTATTATTACCAAAAAATATTTCGCGGTTTATTTGCATTATTTTATCTTATGTTATTAGCATGCCGAGCTTAGATTTGATAATGACATGAGCATGACAATAAATACGCCAAACATTTAACCAAATGTCAAACAAACATACAGTCGGCCTCCCGTATTCGCGGTTTTTTTTCCTTTATTGGAATTTTTTTTGCAACACTCAGAAATCGTCATTCATGTGTTTTGTTTTCAAAATTTGAGTTGTGCATATTTAGAATGGCTCGCTAATGACATTACTGTCATCACCAGAGCCGAGGCAGCCCCCAAGAGAGAAACAGTCCTCTTGGGTTGGATTAATCTTTTGCCACAATGTGCACTAAAGGATACAACCACTTCTACAGAGCCAACTGAAGAGACTATAAAAGACATTGTCACGTTAGCGAAACAGGGGGGTGGAGAAGGGTTCAATGATGTGGATATAGAGGAAGTCGAACAGCTAAATTAATAGCAATTCAGAGGTGTTGACCGAGGAGGAATTAATGCAGGTTGACTGCACCTGAAACTGAAGCGGTACCAGATGAAGATCAAGATAAAGAAGTAGAAGACAGGTTCACCATGAGTAACATAGCGGAAAGGCTTCGCACGTTCAAATCAGCAATGGATTGTTTTCATGGCATAGATCCCCATATGGTACGCTCTTCACATTTAGAAAAATTGGTACAGAAAGCCTTGTCATCATATTACAACATACTTGATGATATGAAGAAGACACGACAAGCAGAAATCACAATGTTCTTTCAGAAAACATCGCCAACAATCGCTGCACCCGATTTTACATTTCGTTCTATCCTCTGCGTCACCCTGCTCTTCCCCATAATGTTCAATAAACGAGATATACAAGAAGAAAACTATGGTTTCGGTTATTCGCGGATTTCCCGTATTCGCGGTCACCCCCGGAACGTAACCCCCGCGAATACGGGGGGCCGACTGTATATACATGGCGTCCTGTAAGTCCTAACTGGAAATTCATTTCACCAACCGTTCATTGCAGGAGAATGAATCCAATTTTAAAAAATTCTCAAAATGTTCAAAAACCACCCTGTATCAGTATTAAGAGTGAAAATGCAACATGTCACTAAATAAATAAATTTTGGTAAGCATGCCCTGTCTTAAAAAACACAATTAGAAAGTGGGTGTCTTGTCTTTCTTCCTGAGGCCAACAAAAAATAGCACGTTTCTAATTGCAATATTTGTTGAAATATTAAAATTCAAAAAGTGGAGAAAAATTGGAAAAGAACAGTTTAAATGAGGAGAAAAGAGCATTGTCCGTTAGTTTATGCTGTTCCTTTCTCCGATTTTTTAATTCAAATATATTACTTACAAACGTGATTTGTTTTCGGTTGGTTGGCTTTAGAAGAGACAGGGCAATCGATTTCTAATTTTAAGACCCGTGTAAAAATTTAGATTTTTTGATTTTATGACACTGTATTTTCACTCTCAAACTGGTATAGAGTGATTTGTGAACACATTTTGAGCATTACTGAAATTGGAACCATTTCTCTACGAGTTAGGACTTACGGGCAGGGCCATAATCAGGATTTTTGCCCCCCCCCCCCCAACTTTAAAATTCGATAATTTCACACGATGGGGTTCTTAAATTCATTGAAACTCTTTTTTTCCAAATTTCAAAAAAATATTAACAAAACAGTAAATTTTCTTAGTTTAGTTTTTGAATTTATTTAAAAAAAGAAACCAAAACTAATGTTTTTTGATAGTAGTCGAAAAAAACAATTAAGTAATAAGTGAAAGATTTTATCAAAATTATATAATACAGGCAATAAATGTGGGAGTCTTCTTTGATCTAATGCATATGTGTATATATGAACTGACATTATGATCATCGTGCCCCCCAGCAATAACGACAGTGCCCCTCCCCCATACGTTCGTCTATCTCCGCCTATGCACATAACTCTTGAAATCTTGAATGGAAAAACGTAACCGTCAGGCACATATTAACACAATATTTTCGAGTATTTTCATTAATTGTCGCGTCGACGTGGGAAAGCATGTGTCACAATAGTCAAATTTTAGGTGAGCAACAAACAAAACGTTTGTGAGCCTATTGAAAACGTTAACGCCATCTTTGGATAGCAGAAGGAACTAAGCCATTTCTTGTAGCGAATGACTAGCTTCACCAGGGCACCGGCATGGGCCTATACTATTTTATGCGCGAGAAACATAATTTTTTGATATTTTGTGACTAACATACTTTGCCATGTCGATGGTACAATTCGTTAGCAGTTGTTCAGAACGTGAAGTGTGGCTGAAATGAATTTCTGTGGGAATGAAAAACGAATCTTTCACCCTTTGTGCTTATCTCCTATTCGCTAACTTGAATCTCATATTATCGGTTTGATATTTACCTTATTTATTAGGTTTCGTCACATTTATAATTTTATTTTAAAACGTTAAAAAAAAATTTTTTCAAACATAATACAGCTTCGAATAGAATTTTTCTTCTTTATCGAAACTTATTGCAGTAACATTAAATAATAGAAATGATGAATTAGCTCTTCATTCTATTGATCGTCACAATCAATTTTTGTTCATCACAATATGAAAATTTTACATTTAATTTATTTTTTAATGAGGCCAATTGTCATTTCCTTCAGCCTGAAAAAGTAGAGAAAATAATCATTGAAGACATGACTCCTTGCGGTCTCGAAGGTGATTTTGTCAATCAGTTGCGTGGTTTATTACATCTGAAGGTGAAATGTTTGGACATGATACCAGCTGATGCGGACTTGGATGAAGGGCAACGTATAGTCTCTGATTTCCTTTTCGAGAAGATTATGGAATTTATGAAGGTGATCAAAAAAGTCTTTGATTCTCTTAATGTAGTTTTATTAAATTTTGTTCTGTGCGCTCAATTTTTAGTAATCACCATGGATACTAGTAGATACTTTATATTACGGTCATTTTTCCGATTATTTAGGAGCCTATGAATGAACAAGCTCGTGGAAACTACAACGTCGACAATGAATTAGAAAAGTCTGAAGACGGTGGTTTTCGTTGGAAAACAAACTACGAAGTTTTGAACGGCGATAATGTCCTTTCTGATATGTTGTCCAAGAAGTTCGATAAAGTATTCAACGGTGATGCCCTTTTCATCTGCGGTACCAAATCCTTATTCCGAGTGTAAGTACTTTTCCCTTATGACCGCAGAGAACAAATACAGGGTGTCCGCGCTAAAGGTATCCAAAATTAATGCCTTATAGTGAGAGAGAACCGAACATGACTACTTATAGAAATTTTTTCACTATCAATAAAAGAATAATTGCGTAATTATTCAAAGAAATTATTTCAAGATATATTGAGAAGAAAAATAATTTCAGAATTACCGAAGCAAATAACTACGAATCATTTAAAGTGATTTCAGATTAAATTTTTTTTTTAAATAAATAACGCCATCTTCACGTATTCGCAAGGGATCAGCATGATCCGTCCAGGGAATTTGTTAGTGTTAGTAGACACCCATGCCACTTAGTGGTTTCCTAACCACTAATTAATTAGAATTAATTAATTTAATCTGTAATTAATGAAAAAAGTTTCAGAATTAGTGAAAAAAAGACTTATCCAAAGACATATAAAAAGCACTAATCGAGATTGATCATTAATGAAAGAAATAATTTTAGAATAAGTAAAAGTTGTCTCCAATTATTTTTGCCTCTGGGTCATAACTCGGACCCCCATTAGCCCCTACTATTAAGATGACACCAAACTATATGAGTTGGTGGCCCGCGGGTTCAATGGGAAGTCTCAATTCAGCCCACATTGTCTGAAAGGTTAAAGACCTCTTAAATAAGGCAAATCCAAGAGTTTATTTGCAGGTTAATAAAGTTCAATATGGTCACCTTTAGTTTCTCTGCACATTTGCAGGTATACAAACGGTACTCAATCAAGTGTTTAATAGCATTTGGGCTGTGATTACATCAGCTTGTGCAGATGGTGTTTCAAATCATGTGATTGGCTTCAAATTTTACTCAGTCGGTGCACAGCGTTTACTACGCGTCACTTATTTAAATTTAGCTAGCCTAAGCACTTAGCCTTATGCTGCCCTTATGTCCATATGCTACTGCTAAACTGCACATGCACCTCCTAAACATTCCTCTGAAGAACTTGGTCCATGTCGAAATGTACCGTGCATGTTCTGTAAACAGTTGTCCAGTGTGTTTCTGAGGAATGTGTCATGTGTTCTTGAAGCAATGCCATCCTATTTCCGACTTCGGAAGCAAAATATCGTTCAAATGTCTTGAAACTTTGTGTGTCTCTCAGCACTTAGGTGCTGCATTCTTTAACGAGAAGATTTCTCATTAAAATTATTTTAAAACATTCCATGGTACAAAATGAATAAGTAAATTTTGGGAAGGTTTTAAAAATGGTTAAAATGGAAGTTTAAAAAAAAGATAACCAGCAACTAAATATTCTAAAAGCTTTCGTTAAATTGTATAAAAATATTTCCAAAATTTGAGAAAAAATTGGGGGCCTAAATTGAATAGAAAGTTTAATGTTCCTTAAAGGCAGGGGATTTTTCCCATAGGAAAGTATGAGAAGCCAAGATCTCGTACCGACAGTGCACACGAGAGACTGGTAGAAAACATGAATAAAAAACATTGAACTGTACCCTATGGACTTCGCAGTATTTTCATAAGTAAAGCATGTGCGATTCTCTCAGTACAAGAAAGAAATTTTTGACACCTTTAGCCCCCGAAGACCTTATATATATATTCCCATGTGATGTAGTTTATTCACTGTCGCACACATCGATATTCCTTGAAAGAAAATGCTGATCTACTTATTGTGTGTATAGGGCCTATTGGATTTTTTGTTGTTATCATAGTTCTTTATTGTTTTCAGAATGGATGGAAAAGACAAAATCTTGGAAATGTTTCCAAAAGCTACACTCAAAGAAGTCGTTGATGCAACTCACATGGTACACGTAGAGTACCCGAAGATATTCACGGAATTATCAGTCGAGTTTATTCAAGAAACTTGAAAGGAAAGACCGCTGGTTTTGTTTCATTTGCATTTTCATTGCAATAGGAAGAATTGTAACACTGAATAAAATCAAAATACCATTACGATGGCTCCGTACATTTTATTTCATTAATTTACAGTATTTTGATGTATGACAGAGATCAAGTTATAACTTTGATTGGGATTAGAGTTCCGTTTATCTCTTCGTCATTGCTCCATAAATTTCAGCTGCACACAGTTGTTTTAATTTAAAAAATATTTTATCTTATATATTTTTTGTATAAGAAAACTTCTTTAACCCTCAGGCTGCGGGAATAGTCGGATAAAAGCTGCTCTCTCTCAAAACGGCTGAGTAAAAATATCTTTTTCTTTTTAGTTGTCTTTTGTAAAAGATAGATGGCATTCAAACTCACACGTTACAAGACAGTGATATCTCGACTAACGAAATATATCGTTCCAGAAAATTACGCTCTAAAACTTCGTAAGCCGAAATATCACTATGCAGTGAAACCTGTCTGGGACGGAAATCTACATCTTCGACACAATCAAAATATAGTCCCTTCATTGATTAATGCTTTTATGTGTGTTTGTGCACCTTTACAAAATGGAAATCTGTCGAAATGGTTACTTATTCAGTCTCTTGAGTTCCGTTTCGTACAGGTTTCATGTATATTTATTATTTTATCGATTATTGCAATCGAAAAAGAAAAAGTGATACAAAGAACAGGGGTTCGAACCAAAGCTGGTTGAAGAGTTTTACTTTTTTATTTATTTAGTACTCTTTAACCAGCCTTTGGTTCGAATCCACAAAATACTGATTGGGTGCAAGTAGGGACTCTACCCCACTACTCAACAACGTACATTCACTCTACATAGTACAAGCGAACCTGTTAGAGAATAGGAAAAAATATATATATATATATATATATATATACGCACGCTATCTATACGTCATTTTAAGAACTTCATGTTAAAAATTTTCTTTGAAAAAATATTCATATCTCAAGATGATGGGGCACGCTACTACGCTAATCATCCCAATCTCCCTAGGCACGCTGCGGATTGAAATCGATGCCGGGTGTGGAGGGAAAATTGCGCCCAAATGAGTAATAGTTTCTGTCGAAGTGATTTCATACTCTCTGAACAATCAACGATACAAAAAATGAACCTCAATTGATCAATAGGAAGTATTTTTTTTTTTTAAAAAAAGGTTGAGTTTAGATTTTTGAAATTTATATTTTTTGTCGAACTTTAAAAATTTTTGAAATTCTAGCAAAATAGTCAGCTGTCCACGTTCAAGATTTACATCACCAACACATGTCGAATAAGCATTTCTGCGAAATTACAGAATTTTTGAAGGCAGTATTTTTTTTTTTTACGTTTTACGGATGAGCTCAAAAACTGAAATCTGAGAAAATTGGGTCCAAAGTATTTTTTCTGGTATATATTTACACTACAATTAATTAATTCTTTCTTTTCTTTTGAAAAATAATAATCGATTGAAAAAAAATGAAATAATAATCAATTTTGAATTTGATTTGCAATTTAATGAATTATTTTTTTAAAGCCATTTTTGAAAAATTGACTTCGGGTTCGTAACGCAGCCCTTTATGTCACATATCGATTTCTTATTTTAATTGTATTTTTTTCTATTTTATAATAATATTGATACTGAATATCTGTTACGCAGGTCCCGGCTTTTGAAAATACACTAAAAGTGGTGTATATATATATATATATATATATATATGCTATCTTTGCCCTCTCCCCCCCTGGAAAAAGTTGAAATGACGGCCCAGTCGTTACGTATTAATTATAAATATTTACAACAGATATTAGCATTGAAATCATACTTTTCTGCTTATTTATCCATTTTATTTCTTCACTGTTTATCTGTCTGAATTTTTGCAGTGAAACTTCTACATCGACATAACAGTGAAAGTTGGTGAGGGAGAGAAAATTCATCACAAAAAAGGGAAAAGCTTTATTTTTCCTCAAAAATCCAACTTTCCTTTTCCTCTAACTCATTGTGTGATGAAAGGCCGCGAAGAACAGGGTGGTGGTGGTGGTGAGGAATGCCAACAGAGGTTCCGCTGTGTAAGAAAATAAAGTTGGGTAAGGGGGATGGGGTTTGGATGATTTTTGTGTCGAACAAAGGCAGTTTATGACATGAATAATGTCGCTCTTCACCCTTGTTAATACAAGATATACGGAAGATTGGATGTTGTGAAGATATTTATTATTTGAGATGTTAATTTTTTTTAATGAAGGAAAAACTCATCTTTGCCTCTACCGCGAGTCGAACCCGGGTCCCTCGATTGCCGGACGAGTGGTCTGACCACTAAGCTACAGAGGAGATAGAGATTTTCCTTCGCTAGAGCGTATATATGTGCCGAACGGAACCGTGCAATGGACGGTGAATCGATCAGCCAATAGCTCATGGACGACGAGCCACCAGATGGCTATATATATGACATGAATGTCGCTCTTCACTTGTTAATACAAGATATACAGGCAGTTTATCACCTTCCCCTTCCCCCCGTGACGCTGCACCCCTCCGGGTACACGAGAGTATATTTCGCAAGTGAACGCAAGTTTTGTGACATCACAACCCTTAATTGGCTGCGCTGCGCTCTCTCTCTCTTCTTTTATTTGAATAAATTTTTATTCAATTACATTCATGTCGGGTCATTTTATCATGCGCCCAAGCCATTTTTAATACATCTTTAAACTTTATTTTACATAATTTATATTATATTAGCATATTTATAGTAATTGCAAATTTTCGAGAATTCGTGAATCTAGCTAGCCATGTGTCAAACCTAGAAGTTTCACTTCTATTGCGTGAGATTCTCACACAGATTCTTTTCTTCATGCTTACTTAGAACTAAGAGTTTTTCGGTAAATATAAAATTCAAATATTGAATACGATTCAATATTTGTTTCTCCTTGTTTTATCAAATGTCAGATAAATTTGAGTTTTCAGAAATTTTTCTTCTTTTATCTGCATTTCTATAACCTCAAATACGAGAATAATCTGAAAAAAAATTCTGAAACAGAAATTTTCATTAAAAAAACGCAATATCATCATTTTATACATGAATTTTTTCTTATTTGTCGCGATAGGGGAAAAGAGCTCAAGATCGTGATGATGTTTTGTCCCAGTTATTATTGTTGTATGTTATTTCGTGTGAGTGATAATGAGTGACCTTGGCTGAAGTTTTTTTCATTTGAAATGACGAGTGAAAATGAGTGACTCACAGTCGTTTCAACTCCCTCTTGGCGCTTAATGGAAACGTTATTTGGCAGTAAAAAGTCACAACTCGGATGCTGGCATAGTTCAAGATATCAAGATAGAACCAAGTTACGTAGTTTGTAGGCAAAGATAAGAACAACGTTGAGAAAAAACTTTACTTCTGATATCTCTTTTTGGGACTCTTCTGACCTTGATAACTTGAAAGGGAACAGAAAACGCCCGTTTCTCAAAGTTCACTAAAAATGGCAGCCATGTGCAAGTGAGCAGTATTATATAAAATTTTCATTTTCTCTATTGAAAAATCCTATAACAGATTGAATAATGTACGAATGAGTAATGTTTGCTATAGACATGCAATTAACGTATGAGAAAAAAAAAAGTATATCCTTTTTCAGACCCTGGTGCCATAAATGCTTGGTTGCTTTTTCTCACTGTAGAATTTTTTCTTTTGACCTCACTGAGTTGAACCCTGACATGAAGAATTGCGTAAGTTTTGAGTTAGAAATATGGTGAATATGAACTTTGGGGGTTTTCATCAGAGGGTAGCACTTGAAGTTGAACTTTCAGTGGATTTTAAGATGGCTTATAGGAGAAAGTGCCTCCGGAAAGTGTGATTTATTACATAAAATTTAGCAATAAAATTCTTTAAAAAATTATACGTGAAGATCAATGTACTTTGCATATCATCTTGGCTGAAAACATTTGAACGAAGGGAATTATTTCTTTACAAAAAATTGAAAAATAAAAATTTTCTAATACATTTTTTGAGTATCGAAAATTCACGCACGCACGCACGCACGCACGCGCGCGCACACACACACACACACACACACACACACACACACACACACACACACACACACACATTTTGAAACTTCCTAAAAATGAATGCTCGGGTCTAAAAGGGTTGTTCATTCAAACACTGTAAATGAAGTCTCAGACTTTTCGTATTTGTCGAGGCCAACACCATTTGTTGACTGTTCTGTCAAAAACAGTGATAAGCACGTTGTAGTTTCATGTTGTAAGCAAAAACATTTTAACCCGTCATAAACTACTACTACTACTACTACTTATGGGCTGTACATGTACCTCGTACACATTCCTACGTGGATGTTTTAATGAATCAGTACATGTCGGAACGTGGTGTGTAATTTTATGTACATGCATGGTCCTAAAGTATTTATGCTGTCAGAAATGCGTTTGTTCCGTGTTTTTTTTAGCTTTTTCAGCCATCTGCCTTCCATATTGTGAAGTAAAAGCTGAAAAATGTGCTTGAATTTTCATTTTATGTAAATATTATGTTGAAGGGGTCTGCCTGCTCTCTGCCGAGAGACTTTTTCAAATGAAAGACCGGTTCGCATTCACGCATCGAAGTTGGAAAACCAAGTATTCGAAGTTATTTTCGTAAGCTGTATTTGCATATGTGGGAATATTTTTTTCTAATAGAAAAATATGCACTAATAGAAAATATGCATTTTTTTTAAGGATTTTAAGGATTTTTTTTTTAATGCGTATTTTCTCATTTTTGACATAATTCGGAGTTTTTAACTTTTTTCACGATGTTTTAGTGCATTACTTATTTTGGGTTTATTTATGCATATTTTGGATTTTCCCATGCATATATTCACATTTTTAAGTACATATTTCGCCATTTATTTAGTTCGTATAATCCGGGCTCTAATTATTACCATCGTTTTTCCTTACTTTTCATAGCTGGACACCAGTTAAAATTGCGTACTCTGTGATAGAGCCGTCAACGAGTTCGGATGACAAACTTGCTCCAATCATACTATTGCATGGCATGACACGTACGAAGGAAGACTGGGACAATCTGGACCAGGCATTAGCCGATGCCACTCACCGTAAAGTAAAAAAATATATTTTCTATTTTTTGTATACTGAATTAAAGTGGAAAAAGTTTCTCCTGATAGAAGGCCGTCATTGGCAACAGCGTGTTTCCATAACGTAAACTTAGATCAGGGTTCTTGACATTTTGTGTACCTCGGACAAGCTTACAGACCCCTGAAATATTTCTAAAAACCCCCCACGGGGTCCATGGACCCCTGATCAAAAGCCCTTGACTTAAACATATATGTTTGATCTTAACCGCTGGCGCTGGAGAGACGTTGCGAATTCATACCGTCGGCAGCACTTTGGCACGAGAAACTATTTTTCTTTACTACGTACGGAAGTTTGATCCATTACTTGAGTAAAACTATGGCCACACTCGTGTCAAGGCTGGTCCAATACGTTCCATGGGCAAAGTAGTATGGCAGTGCCACCATTGGCAGTGATCGTGAAATGTTCGAGGCTGGAAAGTATCGGAAGGCTGGTCGAGTACCTTCCAGCTTTCAACCTAAGTCAAAGGTGCCGCTTTCCTTCCTGATATTCCAATGCGTCTTCCCACGCATTGGTTGAAGGACGTCTACAGTCACAGCACGAAGAGCGTTCTGCAAAAAACGATTCTGTTCTTGGCAAATATTCTCTCGCCAAGGAATATTTACCAAGCTGGGCCAGTGTGCAGTCAGCTGATGCCGCCGCGGCTTCTTTGCATCATGGAAAGGCAAATATTGGAAGCAAAATATTTGCAAATGACTATTGGGCCAGGTTGACCCTAGCTTTATAGTAGTTTTATAATGACCAGTGTTAAATAAATTTGAATACTTCATAATTAAAAATGTTACTAGAAGACCTTATGGCACATATTTTCACATTTGATATTTAAAATTACAATTTACAATATATACATACGAAATTATTAAAAGAGAAATCGGAAGCCCCCATCCCCATCGTGGGACCCAAAGGAGGGAACTAAGTCATATCGTTAGTAGCTCCTTCTGAGTCCGACTGGATCTCTGTGCAAACGCTTCTTGTTGTCAGTCTGGTTGAACTCTGGCGTGCCACTGGAATGTCCGAGCCAACTCTTTTCCGTCATCATTTGGCCTCCCCATTAGCTTGGCCTTCTCTGGGTTGTCGCTCAGGAAGGTGAAGAGGTTTACTAGTTGTTTCGTTAGTTTTGGTCTTTTGAGTATCAATTTTATCCATGTCGCGGTCCAGCGTTCATCAAGGACCCTGAAGTGCAGATGCGCCGCGAAATGGCAAGCCGTCGCATAGCGCATTTTTGGTGGAATCTGACCGCATCCGTACTTGTCATTAAGGACCACTTCGAAACGGCGGAGGTTCGTTGCGAAGGGTTCAGTGACTAACAGTTCACGTGTTGAAGTGTTCGGTGACTAACATGATGATCTATTTTCTCCATCTGTTATTCTGCTTTAGGGATCACGTCGTTTATTTTCTCCTTGTATTTCAGAATTTCCTTCGGCACGAACAAGCCCTCCAGGGCAATGACTAGAATCACGTAAGCGACAGAGCCTGGTCATTCTCGGTTCATTCATTCTGTCCTGTATATTGAGTATAACTAATATGTGGTTAAGCAGAATAAGGTTTTTCTCAATCTTTCCCATACAATTCAAATAATTGTGTTGTTTTTTCTTCCGTATTTTCTTTTTTTTGGTAGATCTATAAATTCGATGCTCGAAATCACGGTGACTCCGAATGGAGTGACGCATTCGACTTTGAGATCTTAGGAGACGACGTTGATCACTTCATGAATCAGCACAAGATTCCAAAAGCGATCTTGATTGGCCACAGCATGGGTGGAAGAACAGCTATGGAAATGGCCGGCAAACACGTGAGTAAGCATAAATGTCTTTTGCGGACACCGACGAGACAAAAAAAAATCGTCCGTAAAAGCAGGGTGACTGTTATTGAATGATTCACGGGTTTTCACACAACTTAGATTCGGAGTAGACTCGATCTTCGTGAATGGTAAGAGTATTGGCGATAAATCGGGAAGATACCTGCTCTTTCTGTAATGAAAGGGTATTAGAAACTTGGCAGCACGTGATTCTGAGATGCATGGTTTATAGTTATTACAGAATAAAATACTTGGGAGCCTCTACAATAAACCAATCCTTCACATACTTTATAAATAACGCCGATAGACTTGTATACAAAATATTCTGGTTTCTTTCCGACATCTCAATGTTTCGGAACTCATTTGCGTTGTAGCTTTTTATGAAATTATATTATTATATTTACTTTTGAACAGTGTTGAGCACCTGTAGAATTTGGTAGAATGTGGTTTGCTTCTTCTATGCAGTATTGCGAATAGACGTGTACATTTTGTTGTTTAGCATGCATATAATGGTCTTACCGTTCGTCACCCGGGCCTTCAAGTGTATTTTCACTTTATATTTAATTGTACCTTTCACGTTATTGTCACCTTTGCAATTGGTTTTAAGACCAGAACAATAAATTTGAATTTGTTATTGAGGGATTCAAAATGCATACTTTTATCGTACAAGAGTAAATTATTATTTGACCGTAAAAGAGGGGTGACAGAATCTGAGGGGGTGTCCGCCAATAAGGGTTTTACTGTATATCATGAAATAGCTGAAACTAATTTTGAAAAAAAAAAATATTTTTTGACATGCCCACTTGCCATTTTTAGCCTGAGAAAGTGGAAAGAATAATCATCGAAGACATGACGCCTTTCAGTATCGAAGGTTATTTTGTCGATCAAATGCGAAGTTTTTCACAGCTGAAGATGAAATGCTTGGACATGATACCAGCTGATGCGGACCTGGCTGAAGGGCAACGTATAATCAATGAATTCCTTCTCGAGAAGTTTATGGATTTAATGAAGGTGATTAAAATTATTCGATTGTTTTATAAATATAGTTTTATCAATTTTTTTTGTATACGCCTATAATTTTCAATTATTACCATCTGTGAATACTTTGTGTTATTATAATTTTTTCTGGTTATTTAGGGCTCTGTGAACGAAAAAACTCGTGATACCTACCGCGTCGACATTGAATTGGAAAAGTCTGAAGACGGTGGTTTTCGCTGGAAAACAAACTACGAACTTATAATCGGCGATAAAGTCATTTATGGGATGTTGGGCAATAAGTTCGACAAGGTATTCAACGGTGATGCCCTTTTCATCTGCGGTACCGAATCCTTTCTCCGGGTGTAAGTACTTTTCACGTATTGCCAAAGAAAATAAATACAGGTTTTCCGAGCTAAGAGTATCCAAAATTGACGCCGCATGGTAAGTGAGACACTTAACCACACTTGGCTACAAATAACTTAAGACTGCATTTAGGACAACCCCTCAAGCTAGCACAATTAGAACTTCTGCAGCTATTCAAACTGTAATTTATAAAGTGCTTAACAGTGGCGTATTTACAGGAGGATTAAAGTGGGCTACAGCCCTGGTTGTAAAGTTCAGAGTGGCGTCAGATTTGAAGAATGAGTAGCCAAAAAAATTAGTAAAGTGGGAGAAGGGTGACGAAATTTGTGTAATTCCCAATAAATTCGCATTTGCGCAGACATCGGGTGACCAAAACAGTGACGAATGGGGATTTTGAGAGAAAGAATACTGTCTTTCTATGGTATAACGGTCAGTGCACTTACCTGGTATGTAAGAGATCCTAGGTTCGATTTCCTGTGGAGAGAATGACAATAGCCAATTGATTTCAGTGACTTAGAGGGTTTGGAACACTTGAGTGAGAAAAATAATGACTTAGAGCGTAAGCAAGCATGTGAGTGACCAAACGAGTGACCTTACTGTGTGTAAGAGCATGTGAGTGACTTAAATAGTGTGCAAAGCACGATAATGACTAAAATAATCACTTTAGAGACCAAGAAGTACGAAGGGGGGGGGGGAGTCAGGTGGGATATATCACAGGATGGGGCGAATTCGAGGAAAGCGTAGTCAAATAATTAGACTGGAATGGGAGGGGGGCGGCAAAATTCACGTAGCCCACCCACAGGCGGCAGAACCATGAATGCGTCTCTGGTGTTTAATAGCATTTCAGCCGTGACTAAATCAGCTGGTGCAGATGCTGTTTCAAATCATGTGAGAAGCTTCAAATTTTACTCAGTTCGACACAGTGTTACTGCGCGTCACTGATTTAAATTTAGCTAGCCTAATCGCTGAACCTTATGTAGTGACGTCCACATGCTACTACTACTACTAAACCGCACATGCACCTCGTAAAAGTTCCCCTAATAAACCTCGAACGAATCGGTGAATGTCGGAATGCGCCGTGCATGTGTTAAGAAACGATCATCAAAAGTTTTTTATCTCCCCCCCTCCCCTCCGAGAAATACATGTCGTGTGTTCCATCCGAGGTGTTGCTACCCGTCTTCCGAATTCAGAAGGAAACTATTTGGTAGTTATTTTACCTGTATGTGCTATGCGTAAATGTTAAATGTAGTCGTGATTGCTCTCTGTGGAGAGTTTTTTTCCACAGAAAACAAACCAAACCCGACCATGTCGTCCCCCTTTCCGGCAGTCAGCGTAAAAGTGTCTCACAGCAGCTATCCACAGTGCACACAAGTGACTTTTGTAGAAAACTATGGAGCAATATCCTATCGACCTAGCAGCATTTACATAAGTAAGAATGACTGGTTTTCCCAGTACAAGCTGCTGGCTGTTACCCGCGACTTCGCTCGTGTGGATTCTGTTACCTCAAAATTACTCGGCGATGGATTATCCCGTGTAGCATTTGAACACAGCTTCATGGGGACTGGAATTTCATAAATTCAGTCTTAGTGGATATCTGAATTTTTAAGATATAATACTAACCAAAATTCATATTTTTTTTTTTACCTTCAGTGATTTTGGCTCAGTGAGAATTGTTCCATATAATCTTAGAATCCACTTTAGGGGTTCAATTTCGAAAACAAAACCCTTCTTAGTGTTACATTACAAAATGAAACTTTTGACCAAATTTCGTATTTATAGCTTCAGCGCTTTCGGCTTGGCGATAATGAATCAGTGAATCAGTCAGTCATGTCATGACATCATTAATGTCATGTCCTGAACTGACAGTCAGTCAGGACATATACATTTTACATACAGGGTGCATAGCAAACAGGGCATGAGACATTTCAATGCTGAACCATTGATCTTAAAGGCATAGTTCCAGTCAGAAAAAGTTTCCAAATAGCGAGTAGTGCTCAGATATGCCATTCACATTGCAAGGGGTTGTGTAGTTATTACGCCAGTAAAATGCCATACCCGTTTGTGTGATGTAATTTTGTGTTGTCCTGCCGATCGTTATTCCTTGACCATTAGATAATTTTTGTCGCACCATCGTCATATTCTGCACGCGAGGGCTGATTATACCGGGACCTACAATTTATTGCCGATTCCGAACGTCAGCTTTTTTTTATATTCACCGAGAGGTTGGTACGCTAACCCCTCATGTGAGACTCTCTACGGTATCAATCTCTTTCTCTAGTCGTGTTGCCGTTTCTGTTGTACTCTTGTCAGGAAATTTTTGTGACAAGGGCGAACCGGGTATCGAACTCGCGATACCTATAAACATCCCTTGGTACTTTAGGCGAATATCTTACCGACCTGGATTACCGTTCCTAATATTCTTTGACAAGAAATACTGATCGGTTTATTTTATCTGTCGATATACCGGGAGTTTCAAAAAGAATCACCTGATTTGAAATGCGTATACTGCGAAAAATATTGAACATAGAAACTTAAGATTAATTTTATATTACATATCTAATCAAAGTTTTTTTAAAAACCAAATTAAAGGTGCTCAATATGTCCATCTTGGGATGCACGGTATATGTGTCTATATGGTAGTCAAATTTGTCCCAAACTTTTGCGAGCATGTTTGCATCCTCTCTGGACGACGTGCGAAACTCTGTCGGATGCGCTCCACATTTTCGTCTGACATGCAGGGACGGCCGGGGGATTTTCCTTTGCACAGACAACCCGTGTCCCGGAATTTTTTACACCATCGCCTAATGCTCTGATCGAAAGGAAGTTCAACACCATGGTATTGTCGACGAAAAGCACGATGAACAATTGTTACGGACTCACACTTCGCGAAGCTTAGAACATAAAACGATTTTTGTTGTGAAGTCTTCATCGTGACAAACACTGAAGTGGCGGTCGAAGGAAGAGCATTAGCGCTACCTGTTGTCAACTTGTGTGAAGCTAGAGATTTCCCTCTTTCTACCTTTACATTATTCGATCAAAACGGATTGAAAGCTGAATAATTATGATTTTTTTAAATCGAACGATTTTTTTAAAAAACACCCTGTATATATATTTTTTGTTATCACACCACTACTTTTTTGTTTTCAGAATGGATGCAAAAGACCAAATCGTAGAAATGTTTCCGAAAGCTACATTCAAAGAAGTCGTTGGTGTAACTCACATGGTACACATCGAGAATCCAGAAAAATTCACGGAATTCTCAGTCGAGTTTATTCGGGGATGTTAAACGCAAACTTGCTGTTTCTGATTCATCTTACAATAAATTCACATTACTTTTTTTTTTAATGCAATAGAAAGAATTGTAGCACTGAATAAAATTAAAATACGATGACTCTGTACGTTATTGTATTTATTTATTTTCATGTATATAAATGTCGATAAATCGAACTTTTTTTGGCCACAACTCTCAGCCATTTTGCGAATTGGCCGCACTTCCTTGTTTGGCAGAAATATTATGCGTAAGAATATATTAATAATATTGATCAGCATTCGCATTTCAAATCGATTCGTTATTCGTTGGAGTTCTTAAAATGCATCAGTGAAAGTTATTGTTTTCTGCACTAAAAGTGCGGCGTAATCCCTTATGATGTGAATTTTACGGGATTTTTTCCAATATTTTAACGACGTTCTGTTTCATGTGAAAATCTCTGGTTTTCCGCACGAAGCTACTGGAATTTTATATCTTCAATGTAATCTCAGAAACAGGTGGTTTATATAACTTGATACGTACAAATACATGCACCGCAATTTCTAGTGAATAAGCCTCGAGGTTATATGCCAGCCATTTTCAGAAAAATCACCGGAAAGTAAAAGTTTTCGTAGAAACGCTGCGGCTTCTACAACAAACAGCAGATTTGTGTAATCCGCGTGTAGTTTTCATTCAAGAACTAAAAAATATATAGTATTCAAGTTCTCATGAAACTAAATTTTGTACGTTCAGCTTTCCTTTAATAATTATAGCCAAATCCCGTTATAACGAGGTTAGGGGACCGGAGAAATAACTTCGTAATAAAATTTCGTTATAAAGGAATTCCAGCCTTTTTTCATTGTTCCTATGTAAACTTATCTGGGAGGTTAGATAAGTGTTCGTTAAAACGGGATTTCCGCCATAATGGTATTAGTTAAAACATAATTCGATTGTATTTAAATATGAACTCGGAAGCAAAAATTAATTATGAACTCGGCGAATATTGCACTTAGAAACACGGAAGTTTTTTCTGTTGGCCTCAGGAGATACAGGGCAACAACTTTCTAATTGGAAGTTAGAGGACAAGGACACCGTCTAAAATTTTGAATTTTTTATTTTCGGACACAATGTATTTCCACTCTCAAAACTGGTACAAGGTAATTTTTGAATTCCTTTTGAGCATTTTTCAAACTGAAACCACCTCTATGACAGACGAATGATAAGATGATGACCGCATTAGCACTTACAGGACACCCTGTATATGCTACGGTAAATGCCTGAAGGTTTTACCAAGGCGAGATGGTAAACGCCCGAAATACGCTTGTTAACGTTTCCCCTTCGGACATCTACCAAATCAAAGCCCGTTTTTTAATCAAATAAATAACCGTTATGAACTTATTGTTAGTTCCTGCCGTTTAATAATGAATTATCACCTATAATTATTCAATAATTAAAATTAGTTAAAAATTGACTAATAAAATAATTAACCTGACGATAAATAACCAATTATTCATTAATGAACTTATTATTCAGGTGGTTAAGGTTCACGGTGGTTAACGTTTTTCATAATTACCAATTTTTAAGCGTCAGGAACTAATAAAATCACGATGATTAATTGATTCATTTAAAATGAGTTTTGACTTCATAAGAGTTCGAAATGAAAACGTTGGTAAAAGCACTTTTCGGGCTTTTACCAACTCGCCTTGGCAAAGCCTAGGATTTAATTGTCTTTAGCCGTAACATGTATACAAAATTCGGTGATGACCAATACAAAATTTTAGATTTCTATAGAGAACACACACATAGACAGAAAATCAATTACGTATGTTACGTTAAGTGCGATAAATGCGGTTATTATGCATACTTAAAAATCATTTTGGTAAATTTGATGTTTCCCTAAATTAATCACTTTTACCGGCTATTATGAGTAGTACCCAAGCGTTGTTGGTAAATTTAATGAATACTGAAAAAATTATCACTTTTATCGGTGGTTATGCATAATACCCAAGCGCCGCATCGGTGGTAAACATGATAAATCGTACTGCATGATAAACTAAACATGATAATTCATAGATGTATTGTATCATTATATCGGGGTCCGACTGTATTCATCACACACACTAAACTCATCAGGGATTTTTTCCGATATTTATAAAATTCACCAATCACACTAGCGTATTATGCATAATCACGAAGGCGATAAATTTCAAGTATTTATCAAATTTACCAACGACGCTTGCGGGAATTATGAATAATCTCCGTTAAAATAAGACAAACTTTAGAAATACGGTAAACATGTTGGGGCAAATCGAGAAACTATCCATACTTAGAATAAGACACCCATAAATATTTTTTATGAGCATTGTATATTATTTTATCATGCATAAATAGTTAATTCAAGGATTGCTGCATTTTAGAAATATATGAAATCCATATTTGTTATGGGCGTCTTTGTCCTCAGCCACCTCGTTGGGTATTTTGCCTGTTGTGGCCTTGTATTTGTATTAACATAACAAATACAAATACAAATACAACGCCACAACAGGCAAACTGCCCAACGAGGTGGCTGACTTAAGAACATCATGGATCCCCGAGCCCCTACCTACTACACCATACCTCCCCCCCCCCGCGAAACCCCCCAACGAATCGGTACATGCGGGAATGTGAGTGTACGTGTAGTGCAACCTGACGTAAAGTTTGTTTCTGTGTAATGCTTGTTATGTGTAGTGCTGTCATCTGCCCCCAGTTTTACTAACTATGAGTGAAGTGTTATGGTTGAATGATTTACTGTTGTAGGACTGTTGCTCTCTGTGGCGAGACTTTTTAACGGGGAGATCGGCTCGCATTTGCACCTTGAAGTTGGGAACCACAGAAAACCAACTTCAGCCGACCGATAAAAAAGTGATAAATTTATCAAACTTACCAAGACGATTGGTAAGTATTCATAATAACTCATTAACGATAACCGATTCATCACATTTACCGTAACGTATGCATATATATAGATTTAAAACATTGAATCATAATTTTTTTTTGAGGTCTCAAGCAGTGTTCGCCAATACGCATCCACACGCGTGATTCACGCATTAAAATTCAATTTCACCCCTACAAATTTCGTAGAGGTGGTGAAAGTACTCCTCCAAATTTCTAAAGTATGCGTTTTTTTTTTATATATATATAATATTACTTTGTTTTTTCATTAAAAAAATACCCCTCATTTCATAAAATTACCCCTTAAAATTTTGGAGAGAGGAGTGAAATTATCCTTCAAAAAGTTTCTTTCGGATAATACTGGTCTCGAGGGTGTACGCGGTTTATTTTTAAAGAAGATTTAGTATAGCACGATTTTCGCAACGTTTTGAGGAGTCTTCTTGAACGTCGTATAAACAGACTTGGACAGTATTTGAACCAAGGCCGATTCATGTCCGTGATCCCTACTTGATCTTTGAAGACTACTACTTCCTTCTTTTCTATATATTTGTGGGGGTTTTTCTTTTCTCACTCGTATGTCAATACTGATGGGAAACACTGGCTCGATTAGATAGAACTGTTGACTGAAAAACGTCCGTAATAATATTTAGCTAAGAAACCTTTCGAGTGCAGAAAGCGGTTTTTCGCTGTACGTTTTCTGTCAGATACGTTATCACACATTACTGAGGAAAAAATTCACAGTTTCTTTGTTCGAGTACGAAATTTTATCTATAGCAGATAAATCTTTCCCGCGTCCACAATTCCACGTACACTGTATTTATTTGAAGTCTCCATCCAAGATATCACGAACGTAGAGTTGTATCTCATTCTGTTTTTCCCTTCTCCGTGAGGTGAAAAAAATACTAAAATTCGTCCGGTGATTCGTTCGGTGACAACAGCAATCGATAGTTTAACCATGAGCAGGTGAGTAAACTTATTCAGAGCGGTACTTATAAGTTGTGTTGCTTTTCGTTTAATTTTCACGGGGCTCAAAACATTACTGTCTGATATAAATAAGTCATTCAGTTTCTCTGAGGAAAAAAAATCATGCCTTGATACTTGTATCAAATACAGTCTGGAACAAAAAAATCGGTTGGGGCGAAAGAATTCATTCACTTTATGATGATTCATTCACATTGAGTTCTTACAGCAACATCTAATAGTGACCTGGTTCTTGGCCCGATCTTACGACCGATGTTTGAGCTGCCATCTGCCATCAATTTTTTCTGTGAGTGAAGTGCAATGATTGAATAATTGTACCGTTGTGGGTCCGTTGCTCTCTGTGGCGGGACTTTCTAAAGGAGAAATCGGTTCTCTCACATTCGTACCTCGAAGTTGGGAACCAAAGATAAACAACTCCGGCACAAAATTCTCGCATTCCGCAGAAAAACAACTTCAGCAGACCACTACTGTGGCAATGGTGTAGTTCGTGATATAAATACGAACGGGTAATATAGATACGGTGGAGGTTCATTCTATAAATACTGGATACTACAGACGAACTGGGCCAATTCCAACATAAGGGATTCCCCTTGAGTGTGCTGAGTAATGTTGGAAAGTGTTTTTGGATTTTTATTAAAAAATAGCATTTTTAAATGAGAAGCTGGTTGGAATTCTATGAGACGTTAATTCTATAAGACACCCGGAGTTTGAAGCAGTGAAATCATACAGTGACCGTAAACGTAATCCGTATTTAACGAAACACTCCGGCATTAAGTCGTAAAAGCCATTATTTCTTTGGATTTTTTTTATTTGCTAGGAGTGAGGTTTTTTGAATACAGAACTTAATGATTATAGAATTTGTGATTATTTCATGAGCTTCACGGGACACCCTGTATGTCAGAGATATATTCAAAATTTGTTTGGGTTCCATGGAACATTCTCATCGCCATCAATTGTTCCGCGAGAACTCATGTGTTGGAAACTTATGAGCTAGATATCTGTATCATATGATTGTTGAAAGGTAGTGTTGCCCTCTACCTTTCAAATGAAGAGCGAGTGTAACTCGCTTGAAAAAGTTAATATTATCTATTGTTCAAGTTGGAAACCCGTGAAAATAGCGTATGATGTCACAGAACCATCAAAAGGAGCTGATGAAAGATTATCTCCGATCATATTGATGCACGGTATGTCGATGACAAAAGATGATTGGAACCATGTAGATCAACCTCTCGCTGATGCCACTCATCGGACAGTAAGGCAATCATTTTAATTTTCTTGAACTGGAAAACAATTAGTCTCTTCGGCTTGAATGTTAATAAGAAGTTTTGCGAGAAATTAGAGCTTTTTTTCGCCTTCAGTAACAAAGTTGTCCTTTTTTTTGAAGGTATACAAACTCGACGCTCGGAACCACGGTGATTCCGACTGGAGTGACGCATTCGACTTCGAGATCATGGGTGATGACGTGAATCACTTCATGGAGCAACATAAAATTCCAAAAGCAATCTTGATTGGGCACAGCATGGGTGGCAAGGCGGCAATGGAAGTTGCCGTTAAATACGTAAGTGGCGTTTGCAGACTAGAATAGTGTTCCAGGGAAGGAAAACTGACTATAATTTAAAAAAAGAAAGACCTATTCGGTAAAAAAGAAGATTACGACGGAGACACAATTTATCTGAATACATCGAATTAAAATCGATTTTAGTACATCAATTTTTATGGTTTCACAACAATATTTTTTCGTTCCTTAGCCCCATAAAGTGGAGAAAGTAATTATCGAAGATATGCCTTTAAAACTCAAACCAGATCAAGTAGCTGCAGGGCGTACTGTTTTAGAGATGAAGTACAAGATGCTGGACGTGATTCCTGCCGATGTTAGCTTGGTGCAAGCCAAGAACATAGTGAGAAAAGCTCTACTGGATAAAATCATGGCCGGTTATTATAAGGTTGGTGCAAATAGCAATTTACATTGAGAAGATTTGCTTGAATGACTTGCATGATAATAAAAATGGTTATCTTCTAGTTTATCTATTCATTTGATGGTATAATATATATTAATTCGGAATAAGACGAATTTCGATTAAATTTTTCCTAGAATTTTCGTGGCGAATTATCATAAATATATGTTAAATTAATAAAATTATAGTCCTTTTACGCACAACTAAACTCTCAAAAATCACGCCGCGAAGGCACGCTTTGTGACGTCACAGTGCCAGCTCCTAATAGGCTGCGCTGTCATAAAATGCAATTTCTTTCATTTTGAATAAATTTTTGTTCAATTACATCCATATGACGTTATTTTATCATTCGTGCAAGCTGTTTTTTTATACATTTTTAAACTTTATTTCATATAATTTATATAATACTGGCATATTTAAAATAATTACTGTAACAGGCAAGCTGTTAACAAGGATGTACAGTAATACTTTTATTCACGAGACACGTGAGATTTAAGTTGTATCGAGAGACGAAGACATTCTCGAGAGTTCGATTTTAACCTTCATCACGAAGGGTTGTATGTTTCGCAGGTTAATGCAGAATAAAGGAATGCTTCATGTTCGTCGCTTCGTATACACCTCACCAATCGTCACATTGGCGCCCAACGTTTAAAATAGACGCGTGAGTGTTTTTAGCTAAGCGGACATCCTAATTAGGTACCAAGTGAGTGAAAATGGCATACTTGGCGAAATATCGAAAAGACGAACTCCGTCGCCTTGCCGAAGAGATGGCCGAACCTACCGAACCCGAGATGAAAGTGATAGAGCTGAAGAAGCTGATTACGTCCAGTAAAGAATACGATGAGGTCTTCGCAAAAGGAGTGCTACAGACCCTCGTAGAAGAGAGAATTCGACAAGAAGAAGCAGAAGAAAGAATTCGACGAGAAGAAACAGAAGAAAGAATTCGACGGGAAGATGCCGAAGAGAAAGAAAGAATTCGACGAGAAGAAACAGAGGAGAGGATTCGACGGGAAGATGCCGAAGAGAGGAACCGGCGAGCAGAAATGCAGTTCGAACTCGAGAGACTGAGGATAGAAGCGGAGAAGTGCCAAGCTTCCGTTCGACCGGCTGTGACAAATCGGGACTTTCAAGTGTCGGTTCCGCGTTTTGAATCATCAGATGACATTTCACTGTTCCTGGTCCTGTTCGAACGACACATGGGATTACACCAGATTCCGGAAGAATTGCGGATTACGTATCTCATCAATAGCTTACCGAAGGAGGTGGCTAGGATCTGTGCCAGGGAGCCTGACGAGAAGTTCAAGGACTATCGGTATCTCAAGGAACTGCTGTTAAAGCGATTTAAGCTACATGCGGACAGATTTCGACAGCTTTTTGTAGAGCATCGGAAGAACTCGGAGAGTTCATGGCGTGATTTTTATTTTGAGTTGAAAACGTATCTTGAAGGGTGGTTAACAGAAGTTAAGGTCGCAACATTCGAGGACTTGATTAATCTAGTCATAGCTGATCAGATGAAGAAGAAGTGCCCTCCACAAGTTAAAGAACATTTCATCGATGTATGGGCCATGTTGATCTCCCCATCGGAACTAGCGGAGAAACTCGACGCGTATGAAGATGCCAGGAGTACTTCCACAAAGAAATTCAACCAGCAGTACGATGTCGAGGGTCGTCGAAAGCAAACACCGAGGAAATATCCATGGACGTCATCAAAACCAGTGATTCGTGCAGATGAACAGACACTTCCCATGATCAGCCTGGATGAACAGCGACCTCTAAGCTGCTATGGATGTGGATATCCGGGGGTAATTAGAGCGCAGTGTCCGACCTGTAATCCCGAAATGACAGAGACAACCGCTCAGTTTGGTCAGTTGGAACTGAATCTATGCTCTTCTGTAACAAAACCCGTAGCATTGTTAAAAATTCATGTAAATGGCAAAGTGGGAACTGCCTGTGCCGACAGTGGTGCTACGCACTGTATCGCAAGTGATACTCTGCATTGTATTTTGAAAGAGCAAAACGCCAAATTCCATCGGGAAACTATCGAGATGCGTCTTGCAAACGGACAGCAATCAACGGTGAATGTGTGGACCACAACGGTATTGGTCAACATCCAATGGAAGCGACTAAGGACGAAATTTATAGTTCTTCCTGGAATCGTCGGTAACAGAACTCTTTTGGGAATCGACTTTCTAGAGAAAGCTGGTATCGTGTTGGATCTCAAGCGAAGGCAATGGTTCTTCGGGGAAAATACTCGGAAGCGATTCCACTTTGTGAACGAGTCTACGATTAAAACTGTTCAACATGTAGTAGAGCATGTTAACTTGAATTCTTGCCAACTACGACAAGTTGAAGGACAGCAACGGAAACAAGTGCTGAACAAGTCGTGGAAAAAGAATGAAAAATTTTTCAGTCCAGGGGGAGGAGACACTCCCGAAGGCGAAGTTCACCATGGTGATATGGCATCGGAACCTCAGCGGTGCGATCGGTCTAGACGTCTCAGGAACCAAACAGGTCGCGTCCGTGACTATCCACGTCATGTTTCTGGCTATCCACGTCTTGCTGTCCATAGCGAAATCCACCGATCCGCAAGAAGCTTTCATCACCAATCGGTGCAAAGGCAACCACGAGTTACTCCGACAGGCAGGCAAGTACTAGACTTACGTTTCCGCAGGAACGAACGAGTCGAACTTTACGGTGCCAGGCGACGCAGTCCAGGATCACCAGGATATTATCACATACTGCATCGTTGCAAAATGCCAAGCCAAACAATAACGTCTAGCAATAGCTTCCATGAGTCAAGGACCCAAACAAGTATAAGCAGTGCTAGAGAAGGGAACGATAAATGCAGGGGGAGCGGCATTAAATATTCGGATCAAAACCCTAACGCGCGTTGATCAGAAGGTCGCAGCCATGCCCAAAGAAGTCGTGAAAACAGGTTGACTCCCATGCAAAGCCTTACAAGAGTTTCTGTGAAGCAGAAAGTGGAACAAAAACGGGATGAACGCAAAGGTTATGTTGACAACGGTTCCAAACCGAGTTCTCGAAGGAAGAACTGGTCGACAAAGTTCACGCCACAACGAGATGGACCATACCCTGTGCTAGCCCAGAGATCGCCTACGAGGTACATAGTCGCTGATCCGGCCAAATCGGGTGTCTCTGTCAGCGTATATCGTACTTCTTCTCTCACACCATGTGTGAAACCGGATGCTGTATCCGTAGTGTCATCACGAAAGAAGGGACGACCACTCAAAGTTGGAACTAACAAGAACACTGAACAACTTCCCATAACGCCTATTGCTGGTTCCTTGCCGGGACGTCCGCGAAACCAGAGGGGGAGTATGTAACAGGCAAGCTGTTAACAAGGATGTACAGTAATACTTTTATTCACGAGACACGTGAGATTTAAGTTGTATCGAGAGACGAAGACATTCTCGAGAGTTCGATTTTAACCTTCATCACGAAGGGTTGTATGTTTCGCAGGTTAATGCAGAATAAAGGAATGCTTCATGTTCGTCGCTTCGTATACACCTCACCAATCGTCACATTACTAATTTTCGAGAATTCTTGGATCTAGTCATGTGTTAAACCTAGAGAAGTTTTCTATCGCGCGAGATTCTCTCTTCATGCAGATATTTTTTGTATATTTTTCTAATTGGAAGTATGCCGCAAGGATCAACGGTTCGCCAGTAATTTGCGGTTGGTGGATTCAGCTATGCACCCCATATATCTGTAGGTAAAGGGCACTTTGTCCATTTTTTTCAAGATCGGAATAACGTGGTAATGCCGTATTATAACGCTGTTGTAGATATAGGGTACGAAGACCAATTTCAATAAATAACATAAATATTCACTTTGTAAAAGAAGCAAGTTGTATAAAAAAAGATGCACAAAATAAAAATCAAACTCCTCTTCTGTAAAATTTCCCTTTTGTATGAAATGGTGCTATTACACATGTACTTCCGGAATACAGTTTCTGTCGGCGTTCGATTTTATGAACCTCCAATCTACGAACCGTTTACACGAACTATGCGAATATGCAATTACTTCGAACGTCTTTTCCATTTACGAGTTTTCGATTTTACGAATTTATATATTTTTATATTTTCTCCATAATTCTACATCACACATTGTTGTTGTTTTCTAGAATTCAGCAAATGAACGCACTGAAGGCAGTTATGGCGTTGAAATGGATCTCGCAAAAACCGACGATGGTTTCCGATGGAAAACGAATTTCAAAGTAATCCTCGATGAGAAAATATTTACAAAAATACTCGTAAATCAGGTCAAAAAAATATTCCCTGGTGATACGCTTTTCATTTGTGGGCCTAAATCAGATTTTCGAATGTAAGTTTGTAGTTAATTTTAAATGTACGTGATTATTATTTTTTTCTTTTTTAATTCAAATTTTGCTTGGGGAAATATTGTTGTGCACGTATTGTGGCTGTCATGCAGCCAAACTTACAATGAATGGAAGAAATTTAAGAAATTGAATACAAAATTTTACGTGATTATCAGCGATTGATTATTTCGTTTAATTTTTGTCTTTTTAACTCTTTTGTCTTTAATTTTAATACTTTGTTCTGGCTGTGCGCATTTTTAGTTCCTCTTCGCAGAAAGTCTTGAAAAGAGAGTAAAAAGTTTTTTTTAAACAGACTTTAATCACTTTAACTGCTTCCATCGCTTTTGGATGATGGTCTAAATGTGGCTACTTTATCGCACACCAATCCCGGTCATATATCGCTATACGGCGATTTCTAACCAGTGGAGTTGGGTGGGAAAAATGAAGGCTCCCTCCATCGGTGGTCGCCCCGGCTCGGTAAGTCACGAACTTGCTTCTGATGTTCTATGCCCAGATTCGAACCCATGGACCTAGATGGTAACCTTTATAGTGGAAGACGAGCATCTTGTCACTCGGGTTGCTTAGTGTGGCTGGCTCAACCATTCTTCAATAATTTGAATTGTTTTTTTAGATGAAAATAGATCAATATGTATAGATAATGTACAAATTTATAAGTGCTCGTTTTCTTTTCTTTTAGTATTTACTTATTCTTGTTCTTACTTATGACATATTTGCTTGTTTTATGCCCCTTCCCCTCCGATCCTATTCAGTATGTGAAACGTCTGACTTTTATTGTCATCTATCTTTTACGAAAGGAAACTGAAAGATATAGGGACATTTTTTTCGTACGTGTAGAGAGAAAGAGACGCGTATCTTTGACTATTTGCGCAGTCAAGAGTTTAACCGCTTTACGTGCTAACTTTTGCAATTTGGGCGACATGCAATTTAACTAGCAGAGCTAAATCTAAAGAAGTGGTATCATTATTTACACGTAGGAAAGAAACAAAAAAATATTAGAAAAACTGATTTTTTCCATACTTTCGTCCTCTGTTTCAGCTACCCTCTCCCTATGTTACATCATCAATTTTTTTGTACAATAAGATGTTATACTATATTTTTTTAATCACCGAACCGTAGCGAAGGAGTGAAAGATAATGCTAAGGTAAAGTAAAAGAAAAACAAATGTTTTTATAGGGTTTGGTATTTTTGAAATCACAAGAATTAAGATTATTTTCACGAATTATATAAATTGTTGCATTTGACAACTTTGTTGGCCTTTGAATTTCTTGGATGTAATTGGTAATTTTACTTGCCTTTGACAATTTTTTAGGCTGTTATTAAACTTGCCTTTGACAAATTCTTCGTGTAATTGGCAACTTTACTTGCACTTGAATATTTTTTTGTTTGGTGGTAATTGGTGATAGCCCATATGGATTGGGGCTTTCCGTGTTGTTATGAAAAAAATATATGTTCAGCCTATAAGCATCGTAGGAGATAGACATCGTATCGTTTTGTGTGTTGATACTTTTTTAGAGAACACTTTTCGCGGGCCGGAAAGGTTAAGGGGTTATCCGAAACGTAGAATTTAAGTAAAGATTAAAGTGGAAGGAAAAAACAGTGGCACATAATAGAGAAAATTTTTTCTTTCGTTTTTGAGCTTGGCCCGATCGCGAATTTTGAATATGGAAAAACATACTCGTACTCTAGTCAATTTCCAGTCACTTTGATCTTAGCCAAAAGGCCGAGAAGCGATCAATTTCCACTCAGGCATCGATGGACGGTAACGAATACTGAACCAAATTTCGATAACTATATCTAATAATAATTTAATAATTTACTAAAAATGTCTACCTATTCATTTAATACCTATCACTCGTTACGTTAATTTCATGAATGCCACGAATATTTTCAGAATGGACGAGAAAGACGAGATTCACAAAATATTTCCGAAGGCTGTGTTCGAAGAAATCGCAGACGCAACTCACATCGTTCATGCAGAATATCCAGAGGAATTTGTACAAGTTTGTGTTGACTTCATTCAAGCAGCTTAAAAAGGAAAACAGATTCGCATGTGTGTGTTTCTCTGCTATCTCATAATGTTTTGCCATAGCGATTGTATAGACTTTTTAATAAAAAAAGTTATTAAATTTTTCTGGATCTCTTTTCCGATTGTTAATTTTTTTCCCAAGATAAAATCCCTGACATATCTATGTATAGCATTACACTTTTTTATTTTTATTTTCATGGGAAAATGCTGTGTGCCAGGGTAACATGGATAAGATTTCACTGCACTAAGGCACCTAGAAAGGAGGGTTAACTCATCGTACTCCAGCTTTAAATAAATAACTGGTTTTGCCGCTCAAAGTCACACCTAATTGTTAAAAATAGCAGGATGGAGAACAGCGATTGTCTATAGCGATGATACTGCCGTCACACTTGCTCTCAATGATGGTGGATGAGCCTATAGGGCAGGGGTTTTCAAACTGTGTGCTTTCAGCCTTTGTCAGGGGGCTCTGCCATAACACACAAAATGATCTACGAGGTGGCTGAAAAAAAAAGATACCCATAAAAAAAAGAAGTGTTAGATATATCTGTAATACAACAACCCAAAATGAGAGCAATTATCACGAAATGTCAATAATTATGAGAAAAAAATAATTATATAATAAAATAAATTGAAATTGAAAATATAATACGATGTCCATAAAAAATTATAGTTGTCTGATCTGAGTATGGATGGCTTCTTGATTCATTCCACACATTGTAAGTATCGTATTTCTTTTTTAAACTTATCGATTGAGTTAGAATTCACGACTCGGGACGTAAGCTATTTATTCCATTTATTCACGAGCCTATTAGAGAAAAATCCCCTGCGACACCACGGCCTTGAACAAAATACACACAGGCGCGCGCACGAGCGTGTATTTTTATATGCGTGGGCCCCTACCGTGTTTATGTTGTCAGAGATGCGCTTGCTGGTGTTGCCATCTATGTGTGTCATCCATATATTGAAGTTAGGATGGTTAATCCGAGGATGATGTCACTCTTCACTTCCATACGAAGATTTTTAAAACAGTTTGACGGGCATGGCCGTATACATCCGGTCACACAGACACCTTGTAAATCTGATTTCTCAATGGAGCACATTTCCTAATCCCCTCTATTTACAGCACTTTGCTGAAAATCGGAAGAAAGCCTATACTGCATTAAAAAAACATGACAATTTGAAGGGGGGGGGGGGGTTAGTGATTTTTGCTGTGCCCATCCTGGCTGATGCGAAGATGAATTTTGGAAAAGAGTCAGAAAATATTCAACTGCTCTTGCGGGAAATCGAACCCACATCCTCTCACTTGCCGGGTGAACACACTAGACAACAAAGGCAACGAATTTCAATCTTTCCTTAGAGCTCGTGTGCTCTGAATGGGACTGTACATGGATGGTCGGACTTAACTCAGGCCAGAGCTCACAATTGCTGATCTGCCACCAGATGGCGACTTTCCGAGGATAATTTGACTGTCCATGTACGGCGTGTACGGTGCACGACAGTACGCCGTACACCGTTCAAAGACAAGATTAAAATCCGTTTCCTTTATAGTGATCTAGGGCGCTTATCTAGCAAGTGAGAGGACGTGGGTTCAATCCCCTGCAAGAGCAGTTTTGAATTTTCTTTCTCTACTAAATTCATCTTCGCATCAGCCAGCTGTTAAGATGGTTAATGCTTGAATCTTCATGTTATGTAAGTATCATGTTGTGTTTTCTGTGGAGAGACGTTCCTTTACAGGGAGATCGACTCGGATTTGCGCATCAAAGTTGGAAGAATTGATCTTTATGCTAATACTTCTACTAAACCGTACACACACTTTGCACACATTTCCTTAATGAAATTTCTATCGAATTGGTACATGCCGTAATATGTGTTCTGAGTGAATACGTGACTCTAACGTATTTGGGCAGTCAGAATTGTGCTGGTTTTGTTTTTTTGCTGGTGTTGCCATCTGACTTCTAGATTTTGAAATACAGATGGTATATGCTTGAATTTTCATATTATTTAAGTAATATGCAATGCGATGCTCTCTATATTGCATTTCCTTTCTCCACGAGTCTTGGTAATGTTTATATGCACGTACAGTAAGTGAGTGAATAAAATACCCAGCACACTGACAAGGAGCAATCAGAATGCGAATGATACGTTGATATTGAACACACTCTTCCTCATTAACCGGAAGTTTCCAGCGAAGTAAATAAAGAGAATTTACAACACTTTAAAAGAAGTAACCAAGAGTATATTATTCAAGTTCTGGACACTCTCTACATTTAATAAACATGAATTGGCATCATCATAAGTAATTAGACAACCACTATATCAAGGTTATCATATAATTTATTTTTCTTTCCCTGCTCTAGCTTTTATAAGAGTCTATTTCCGAACTTTATCGTGACTTTAACCTTGAATTTATGCTATACAAAGAAGCCATTGCCACATACAATTTGGAGGCCAAAAAGGGAAGTAAATCAAACAAGATAACAACTACACGCTGATAATCTACCGGCAGTGAACGTCACTCTACCAGGCAGCTGGTAGCAGTTGAAGCGGATACAGATTCCCATATTTATGAATTAATAAACCTTCAATCGGAGTTTCCTTGGATAATTCGTCAGAAGTATCAATTCATCCTAAAAATGGACAGGTATTTTTCATCTTATTTTATAAATCTCAATGAGTAATGCTATAATCGAATCGGCCCTGATCAGACTTCAATGCCATCATTTTGATCATTTTTGTCGCACCCCGGTCATTTTCTGCACACGAGGGCTAATTAGACCGTGACCTACAATTTACTGCCGATTCCGAACGGCAGGTTTGTTTTTTATACTCATCGAGAGATTGGTGTGCTAACCCCTCGATGGGGGACTCCCTACAATAGCAATTTTTTCTGCGGTCATGTCACCGTTTCTGAAGTCAGTAAAGTTTTCTGACAAGGACGAACTCGCGACACCTCTAAATATCCTTTGGTACTTTAGGCGAGTATCTTATCGACCTGGGCTATATATCGCGCCCCAGACTTCAATTCCAATATGTCAGGTTATTAGTAGTGTTGCTGTGTTCTCTGATTTTTTTTAACCTTTCAGCTGGTACGCGTATGAAGGAGATACGCGATCTCCTTCATCCATCTCCGACATACTCGAGCCCACTGGAAGGCTAATATTTAGTTTATAATTTAGAGATGATTATCTATGTGAAGTCTGTTCTAAAACAAGTTATATGGAAGAGATATATGAAATATGTCTATTATTTAGGGGAAGCTTATATGTAATTTTCCGTGAGGGAATGTGAATTCCAAAATTTATTGTTAAAAACAGCATTATCATTAAATTGCAACACGTAGCTACTCATACCGCCGCTGTGGTGGTCGAGTGGTTATAGTGCCGGACTCGTGATGCGAGGATCCGGGTTCGAACCCCACAGTGGTGGTCGGCTGAAGTTGGTTTTCTGTGGTTCCCAACTTCAAGGCGCAAATGCGAGCCGATCTCCCCGTTAAAAAGTCTCGCCACAGAGAGCAACAGTCCTACAACGATAGATCATTCAATCATAACACTTCACTCATAGTTAGAAAAACTGGTGGCAGATGACAGCATTACACATAACAAGCATTACACCGAAACAAACTTTACGTCAGGTTGCACTACACGTACACGCACATTCCCGCATGTACCGATTCGTTGGGGGTTCGTTGGGTGGTTCCGCGGGGGGGGGGGGTGCATGTGTGGTGTAGCAGTAGTAGGTAGGGACTCCAAAAAATGGCTCGGGGATCCATGATGTTCTTAGGTCAGCCACCTCGTTGGGCAATTTGCCTGTTGTGGCGTTGTATTTGTATTTGTATAAGTTCTCTGGTGCCGAAGAAAATCGTGGCGTATGTGACATTGTGCCCGTGGCCACCGATTGTAACTAATATAAAAAATCGTAGACACACTAAAATGCTGTTACAATTATGCTCTACGTAAAAATATCATGTACATTAATAATGTATTTATTACTCATTCATTAGCGCATTGCAATTTAAAACACTATTTAATATAATTCTCAAAGATTTTACGAAGCCATCAATTGATTTATTGGTCAAAATTATTGCATTATAGCCAATGATTTCGTAATAAATGATGTGTTGTGTGTGTGTGATTTCGTAAATTATATCAACATATAAAATATAAAGTCTTTAAATCTGTAATGCATTAAAAAAAACACGTTTACTCAGTCTGGGGTGCTGTAATATAAAACTACATTCAAAATACTATTATAAATGTAGTCAATAGGTCAGTTTTTAGGGAGTTGCTAAAAGAAATGAAGTTCTAATCGTATTTCTTGAAGGTTCACGGTGAAAGTAAAAGTGGGAAAATTGAATATACGTTAAAACACACCTGTTCTTCAATGAAATCGCAAGGAGAAACCGAGATTTTTCCATTGAGCACAGGTTTCCGCTTAATAAAGATTCAATTGGCATAAGGTGTAAAATTATGCAACGATCTCCAGATTGGTGAAAAATGAAAATTAATTAATTAATTTTGAATATATATAGTTAAAATAATTGTTACATTTTGCACTTTGTATTTACTAAATATTCGATTGTCACAGATCTCTGTATAAAACGTCACCCCGCCCTGTTCATCTAATTTGACGACACACATTTACGTTTTTGCATTTGATTTTCTCTAAAATTTCCAATGGGGGGTGTCAATATCTGTCGTCAGGTTCAGTTTGCACATCGCCGTCTATGTTTATGTAATCCTCAGAACCGCAGCCGTAACTAGGATTTTTGCGAGGGTGACATAAATTTTGCTGCCCCGATCACTGTAAAATTCGGTGATTTTCTAACGGTGTTTTCACTCTCGCCTAAAATTTGCTGCCTCGACTTTCCCTTCGTCTATCTGTAATTCCGGCCCTGCTCAGCACTGCGATCACGGGAAGCAGCTAGCATACAATTTTGCAAATCTTGCACATCATTTGGATATCCAACCCTTGCACTGATTTCAAACGTAGAAAAGAATGCGTTTCCGGAGAATTTTGTCACAGTTTCAGGAAGCAACTGCTTTACTGCATATGGCTAATCAAAATGACAGCATCAAGTACGGAAACAGTTTTTGCTAATCTAAGGGGGATTGAAGCACTCACATTGGCAAATAAGGATTGCGTAAAACATTTCGATTGAGCACTACTTTAACATTTTATATGATGTTTTTGTCTACTGGTCGCAAAACAGTCGAAGTGTTGGTGTGAAATTTTCCGTTAAGAAGGTAAAATTTTCCTTTCCATTTAAGCGTTGGACAAGTTCGGTTTAATCCAGGTTTTTAATGTGTATTTCGGCATTGATATCACGGGAACAATAATTTATTGCATTGAAGGCAAGTTTTACTGTATAAACGATCGTCTATCGATAATTTGATGCCTAAATAAAACAATAATTTTGAAGGTTGGATTTTAATAGTTGTTGTTATGAGACGATTGCATATAAAATTCTCATATACTGCTATCGGTTAATCCCCTGGTGTTGGATAATACTATGAATGGAATTTCACTGTAAAAATACAATTTTTATTTTAAATGTCTATATGTTATGGTGACTGCGATTAGATAAGGGGACAGGTGGCAGCACTAGAAAGAAAGCGAAACAAGCACCACTCTGACAACATAAATACGTTAGGGTTCACACATCCACCTAGAACACGTGTTCTGGCATGTGCCGATTCGTTAGAAATTCCGCTGAGAAAAATATATGTGCGGTGAAGTAGTAGTAGAGTGGTAAATCCGGTTATTATGCATTTATACCGACCAAATGTCGTTAAATTGTTTGCAGATTTATCACATTTTACCGATAATTATCTATAATTCCCAGCTCGTTTTGATAACTATGGTAAATCGTCAATGAATGATTTAAATTCACAGGGCATCAGGGCTGGACAAATCGGAAAAAAAATTAAAAGCCCGATTAATACATGCCCAAAAAATTACTTAATATGCTGTCGTCGAGCATGTTGTTGAAAAAAGTGCATGCCCAGTCAAAACTTTTACATGCCCGGGCATGTTGTACATCAGATCTGTCCAGCCCTGCAGGACATCATGCTTAAATTTAACCTAGGACGATGAATTCGATAAGGTAATGTTTTGGTTGTGTTTGTGCATGTTGATAAATGAGAAGATGAGTTTCTTCTCATTTTTATTACAAAAGACAATAATTTTTTTTAAACTTATAAAAATAAGTTTTCATTCATTTAATGAAGCATGAAGCTTTAGTTGCAATACAGTAATTTTTGTAATTACTGATAATATCAAACAGCTGGAAACCAATAAAGATAGCTCATGATGTTGTGGAGCCATCTACGGGCATAAAGACGGAGCTTTCACCTATAATATTAATACACGGGATGACGTCATCAAAAGAAATATGGAATCGTGTTTCTGGTCCTATCGCTGACGGAACGAACAGAAAGGCAAGTTCAAAAAGAGAGGAATGAGATTTTCGATTATTCAGCAGAATTTCGGTACCGTGAACTGGGATAACTTTAAGACAAGAGTATTGCACAATTTTTAACATAGCATCCACACTGTAACAACATGAAGAACATGATTTCTGTGGAAAAATATAGTGCAATCTATATACAACCCTCAGCTTGCTTACCATGCGCGATTATTTAAAACGTTATGTATGAAATAAATAGGGAGAGACACACATAATTCTGTTGTCTTACAAATCATCCGCAATGCGGGGTAACATAAGTTTTTTTTCTACCCAGAAAGCCATATTAATACTCTCGTCTGATGTTACACAGATACTAGACTGTAGCAATTCTACAGTAGGAGTTTTACAATGAAAAAATTTTCATTATTTTTGTTTGTTTCTTAACAAAAAACGTTTTTTATAGTTTTTCTCCAAGTAAAGTTCTTTTTGTTATTTTGAAGTTTAAGAAGAACTAGAAGTTTTATTTCTATACAGCTTCCAACAATAAAGCAAAAAAAATTAATTGAACCTGAAATAAGAAGTAAATAATAAGTCAAGAGCTACTTACCAAAATTTGGACAACTATGTCCTGATGTTACCTCGTCAAATGCAATTTGTTTGCATTTTATTACGTAAAAACTAACACACAGAAATAACTAAAACAGTAAACTAATAATTATAAAATTATGAATTGGATAACTACATGTTTGTTTTCACTTGAAGTAAGATTTTAACTAATTAAAGTTTCAAAAGGTTTCTTAAAGTTATGATAATCACTAAATAGAAGAAACAAGGTGCTAAGAATCAGAAGCATCACTCAGAATATATTTAAGCACCTCAGCGCATTCTACTGATTGTTGCGAAGAAATCTAAATGAAGAACGGGACAAATACACGAAAACTCAGCCCGTCACATAATGTCAAATATGAAATAATGCTTGTCCTAAAGTTACAACACCTGTTTTAAAGTTGCCCCAGTTTACGGTACTGATTAGTTTTTTACACATTTTATTCATTCGATCGGCATTGATAACTAAACTCTTTAATTCCAATTAAACTCTTTTATTCCAATTAAACTCTGCCAATAACGATTGTTCGACAACCAAGATTGTTAAAGGAATTAAATAATAATAAGAAAAATTGATCCAACATTTACAATAACTTTTCTATGAAACAGCTATACAGACTGGATATGAGAAATCATGGAGACAGTGATTGGAGTGAAATATTTGACTATCTCACTATGGCCAAAGATGTCAGTCATTTTATGGAGAGCGAAAACATTCCGAAAGCAATAGTGATTGGTCACAGTATGGGAGGAAAAATAGCTATGGCTTTGGCTTTCACTGAGGTACGTGAATATGCTTACTTGACACATGTTTTCAAGGTGCTTCTGGAATCTTATGTTGCTAGATGGAGACAATAATTTTATTGTGACAGGCATTCGTGTACTTGGTTGTATTTGTTACCAAGTACAAAGATTGGTTATTGATGAGTAGTAGTATCATTAGTTCACTGATGGATAACGAGGTCTATCCGTTGCAAAAATGAATAGAAATCTCCGTAGTTGTTGGTTATGAGCCGATAATATGATTGTCAAGACTAGGTTTGTCACACGTAAAATGAACTGATGGTTCATGTTGTCCAATTACTAGTGATTGAATGTGTGAAAGGTGACAATTTTTTTCTCTTAATTAAGTTTAATTTTAAAATATTCCTTATTTATCACAGCCGGAGAAAGTAGAGAAGTTGATCATAGAAGACATTAGTCCCGCTCATATTTCTGACCTCGCCAGACGATTCCCTTTCTTGTACTTGAGACTTTTGAAGGAAAGCATCAAAGTTGTCCCCTCTGATGTCGACGAACTCACAGCCAAGATGAAGATATTTGAGTATATGGGTGGTCATACTCCGAAGGTGAGTGAACATATCTTTGTTTATTCATTTGTTAACAGCCTACATAGTAAGCCGGTTCCTGAAGATGGCGCGAAAGCGCGTGCCTAAGAAAATTTCTAGTAATTAATTTAATTTCCCAAATGAATCTGACACAAACTTAACACCGGTGGATTTCATCTAATGAATTTGAAAAAATTAAAAAAAGAAATATCTTCGAAGGTGCCAATTAGAAATAATGTGTCCCGTAAAATATGGGTCATATGCTCACCCCATACTCAGAATGGCGTGCAAGGGTCAAACGCCGTACGAGAGAGGCTTAATTTGGATATGGAAAAGAAGAAAGTTTGTTACACGGATTATTGTATTCCTTTTAGGCACTCGAGAAAAGCGACTCCAGATATCGATATGCTTTCTTTTTAAACCTAACATGGCCCTGACCCTATCGCCTTTAGCCAATTTTAGCCCTTGTCAAGGGCGGCACCGTGTCGGAGAAAACTTTATTAAACACATTTAAATGTACATACATAGAATGCAAAATATTGTAGCATAAAAAATGAAAAAAAAATCAAAAATAATGAAATGCCAAAATCTAAACAAATGCAAAATACGAAATAAATTAAATAAATAAATAAATAAATAAATATATATATATATATATATATATATATATATATATATATATATATATATATATATATATATATATATATATATAATGCGTTTAACACATCTAGAATAAATTCAGAAAACACAAAGCAGGGAAATGTGCAAAAATAAATAATACAAAAATATATACATGCTGCTAATCTACCTCTTAAATTAGAATATAATTGAGTGTAATACTTTTGAAAAAGAAGAGAAAATTTCCACATTTTACAATGAACTATTTCCGATGGCAAACTGCTGAGCTTAAATGACGATTTTCGACGTTGAAAACTATCAGTTCGGCTCACTGCGCAAACTATTAGCATCAATGTTGCGTTGATAGAACATTACTATTTTCGTACGGCATAGATATACGAAATAATTTGACTAACAAAACTAGCAGATTTCATTCGTATCATAATAAATTAAAAAAAAAAATAACAAAACGATTTTGGCACCCCAAGAACTTTTTGTGACATGACAAGCCGAAACTGCTGTAAAAATGTTCAAGTTATGAATAATTATTCATAACTTGAAAATTATTTCGTATTATAATCTGATAACTGCTAGAATATTAAAAATAAATAACTTTAAAGGGCAATAACTGGAAGAGCATTGGAAAAATTAACACTGAAACAGCTGAATTTTTTTTATCCCAAATGACCCAAACAGTGCTTCTAGTGTTAACTTGAGATGCGTAGGAAATATGTATGGGCTATCATAAATTTCTCTTTAACTCATTCAATTGTAAACAGTCTTATGCCAAAATACATACAAAGGAAGCGATCTAAAATAATTGCAGCTTTTCCTGTTCTTGATGACTGAGAGAGAGAATTTATAATTTCCAATCAATTTTTACATTCAATAATTTGCATTCACAGATGTCAAATGGACAGTGTGTTTCTTACAGGAACAAACCACCGAGAGAACCAAGTTCGATCCGGATGTGCTTCAGCTGAGAAAAACGGAAAAGGGTTACGAGTGGAAAGCCAACATCGATGTTATAGAAAAAAATTTCTTCGGACCCGTTAACCCCAGGAACTTATTAAAAGGGTCATATTCGGGAAAAGCTATATTCATATACGGCACCAGATCAACATACAATGTGTAAGTATTTGTCTTTCCGCTCATCATTTAGAAGAGAAACAAAAAAGCATTACCAGTCTTGGCATACTTATAATTGACAAAATTAACGAATACTATTAATGAAATCTTTTTATTTATTTATGCAATTAAATCACGAAAGGCAACTCATAATGTTGCACTCACATCATGACACAGATATCATACTCAAAATATAAACACAGAAATACATACAATGTGCCACCAAACTACATACAAGACACACACAAAAATGCATACAATGCAGAAGCGTATGGCACACAAGAACAAAAGTAAAAATTCAGATACTATTTAAGGCGCAAAAAAAACTATAAATAATTACAATATATGAATATAACAATTATCAGAATCGACATCTTGTCACAAAAGGCGAAACGTCAAATGTAGAAAGATGTTCGCAAAATAAAGAATATGTAGGTGACATGACCAAGTCTGACGGTAGGCAATTCCAAACTTTACCCGCCCGACATAAAAACGAGAAAAAATTCAAAAGGGATGCGTATACACAATGAATAGCTTCTGGTGGGAGAGTTTGTCAGATCTCTGAAAAACATGAAGTACGTGAGTAAGACCGTGAATATAATATTTTACATCATGCATAATCGAATGACGAGACGGCGCCATTCCAAAGAATGTTCACCCAAAATCCTTAGACGTTCACAAATGACGATCGTATAAGTCACGAAGCAAGCACTTAGTGATTCGTCTCTGAGTGCTTTCCCACAGAACGATGTCACCAGCCACGTGGGGACTCTCCAAACCGGCGATGCGTGCTCTAAGATGGGCCAGACAAATGCATCAAAAGCTGACATAAGTGACTCACCCCCCCCCGTAGCATCTCCTGTAACACTTCCTTATCAAATAAGCGGCGGAATTTCTCTTGTTTGTTTGTGACTGTCCTCACGTAACACGATGTGGACAAGTTCTGGTCCACCTAAATACCCCAGGTCTGTATGTTTTGCGAAGGAGGTTATAATACAGTTAGGAATTAAATAGCGCGTATTGTTGCCAATGTTCATCAAGAACGTTTTTTTCTCTTGGCCACCGGTAGTTTGATTTGAATCACCCCATTCCATCAGGCGGTCACATGCAAGTTGCAATTCGTAGGCAAATCGGAAATCTTCAATGATTAGGAAAACGTTTAGTTCATCAGCGTATAAGTAGCAGGACATCGCATATAAAGAAAGCGGGATATCAATAACTGAACACCAGAAACAATAGAGTCCCCAATACAGAACTTTGGACGATTCCACTGGTTACTGTCTTGCTTCTGTACTTTACCGCACACCAACTCCAGTCATTATATCGCAATACAGCAATTTCTAACCAGTACAGATGGGTGGGGAATGAAGGTGCGATCTATAGGTGGCCACCCCAGGTAGGTAAATAACTTGTCTCTAATGTCGTGCCCGGATTCTAAGCCGTGGACCTTGACGGTTACCTTCATAATGGAAAACGAACATCTTACCACTGCGTCACCCGGGCTTATCGTCTTGCTAATGGATAGCATGTGCTCAACTATGATTTCTTAAATACATTCTATCACTTTTTAAATACCGTATTTTACTTCCATGAATATATACGACAAAAATATTTCAACAGTTGATTGCCTCAATGACACTTACAACGGAAGAAAAAACCCTTCCGTGTAAGCTTCTACAGATTTCAAAGACAATGCATTGACTGCTATGTTTTAGAAACGTTATTTTATTAGATGCCATGCATAAAAATTCCCAAAAATCATATTTTACTAGTAAATGAGGAATAAAGCGAACTAACAAATCGATGAATAACCATTTTTTTTATAGATTTACTATTGTTTTAATTTCAGAATTTTTCTTTTTTATATAATTTGAATTTTTTCTTTTATTCTGAAATTATTCTTTTTCATCTAAAATTTTTCTTTTTTATATAATTTGAATTTTTTCTTTTATTCTGAAATTATTCTTTTTCATCTAAAATTTTTCGTTTTTGATCTGAATTTTATTTTTTGACATGAATTTTTCTATTCGATCTGGAGTTTTTTTATGTGAATTTTTATGATGACTTTTGTTTAAATCTGAATTTTTCACTTTTAATCTGCGTTTTTCATTTTTGATCAACATTTTCCATTTTTAATCTTTATTTTTTTTTTTTATCAGACTTTCTCATTTTTAATCTGCATTTTTCATTTTAAATCTGGTTTTTATTTTCTGTGATCCGAGTTTTCATCTGGATTTTCCTTTTTTCGAGAATTTTTATTTTTTAATCTTTTTAATGGTTTTTTTTTTCCGTCCCACTTTTTATAAATTATCTATCTTTTACATTGGAACTTCTTTCAGTTCAAATATCAAACTTTCATTACCCATAACAAAAAATGCGAAACGATATTTCCGGATTTCTTCAAATTAATATTTGCAAATAAGAAAGTATGCAATGATTTAAGAAAGTATGCAATGATTTAAGAAAGTATGCAATGATTTAAGAAAGTATGCAATGATTTAAGAAAGTATGCAATGACGTAATACTGTAGTTCAGTTATTAGTTTAGTTGATAAATTAATTAGTTTAAGAAGTGTATCTAGCCTGTACTGGTGAAATCGAAATAGTCGTTAAAGCATGATTTTCATTTTTGTTGCACAGGATCGGTGATAAAGACTACATCTTGAAGATGTTTCCAGAGGCTATTTTTCACGCTATCGAAGGTGCTACTCATCTGGTTCATTTGGAATTTCCACGAGAATTCGTATCGGCAGCTCTCGAATTTTTAAAATGATTTTCAAAATTTTCTTTATTATATGACGCAAATGAAGTTTACACTAAGAAATCGTGATAATGTACATCTGTTCTCCAAAATAATCAATCAATAAATAGCAAGTGCTCGATCCAATTAATGTAAAAACCAACAATGAATTTATTTATATGTGAAATAAAAATTCATCTTTCAGATATACATTTTATTCCATTCCGAAACCAGTTTTACCAACATTTCAAATTTTTTACTACGGTAATCATAATTTGTGTGGAAATTGATGTAAAGATTTCTTGAATACGTTTACATATTGGAAGCACGCAGGTGCCCGGGTATATGATCGAGGTGTTTAAAATTTTCAACGGGATGGATAGGATGGACCATCAGCTGTTAATACACACAGTCAATTAACTGCTTCGACAAGGGAACACCAGTACCGTTTAGTAAGGGACAATCCCAAGTCGCGGTGTCGCAGGGAGTTTTTCCCTAATAGGATTGTGAATAAATGGAATAGCTTACCTCCGGAGATCGAGAATTCAACTGAATTGATAAGTTTAAAAAAAAGTGCGATACATAGTGGGACAAATCAAAAAGCTATCCATACATAGAATAAGACAACCATAATCTTTAGGTGGCAAGGTATATGGGCAGTGCATTATAAAGTATTAATTATTAGTTTTTTTTCTTTCGTGATATATGTTTTATATTGAGCTGCCGTATTTTTGGCTATATTTGACATCAAAATTTTTATGGACATCTTTTTTCAGTCTCCTCGTTGGGCGTTTTGCCTGTTGTGGGCTTTGTATTTGTATAAATTAAGGGAATAATCGTATCCAGGTATGACAGCAATCCCATACGATTAAGCAAATCATCATTGCACGTATAAACTGAGAAAGAAACAGAACTAATGTCGTGTACATAATACATACGACTACACGATGAAATAAGAGATTTGCTGGAGAAATCTTTTTTTTCCCTTTAATGAGATATTTCTCGTACGTACACATTCGAAAACATTCTACTGTACATTATTCTGCACCAGCTGATGAAACCGTGTCCTTACATTATAGAAACAGGTGTACAAATAGAAATATCGAACCACATATTGAAATTCTTAATAAAGAAAGAAAGGGCTGACCTTTTGTAAGTAGTATTTAAGTGAATTCTCTGTCTCGAGGGAAGGCCTTCGACATTTCACGACCAAAATCATGAGTGCATTACCCAAGACTTGGAGCGTGCTCAAATACGCAGGATTCATTTTGAGAGAAGCTAGAATTCGAAATTTTTCGAATGGAGCTCCAGCGGTGTCACAAATTTTGAGGTATGTTGTTTTTTCTTTGTCCGATCGTGTGCAAAAAATATTTGATGACTGGGAACAATCTCATTTCATAATGTCAATCAACCGAATCAGCATTTTTTTCTCAAATTTACGAATTAACTTTTATGAAAGTTTTTATACGTTCAACTTAATTCATCGAATTAACTTTTTTCTTCATTTCCTGCTTGGACTGAAGAGATTAATAATGACTGATTGAGTAATTTAATAAAAAATGAATGTATTCTACTTCTTCTGAGAGACGCGGGGTGTTTCAGAAAAAGACTACCTAACTTTGAAATGGCATAACTTGGAAATAGTGATTAGAAAGTTGAAACGAGTGGTACGCGCGATGGTCCAGCGCCTGGAATTTTAGCCCTTTAATTAACAAGCATCGAAATATCCAGAAGAGAACACATATTAAGCAAATGAGGTACTCTGGATGCTAGTACATGACAAAAACAATTATCTTCATTATTTAGAAAAATATGGGATGTTGAACTTCAGTGAAAACGCTGTATATATGACTTACATAGATCAAAATAGTTAAAAAATGTAATTTATTATTTGCCAAATTATTTTTCTATCATTGTTGAAGAATGCACAGAAATATGTCTCCACTATAGAAACAGGTGTAAAAATAGAAATATCGAACCACATATTCAAATTCGGAATAAAGAAAGGGCTGACCTTTCGTAATTTGTTAGTAGTTTTTAAGTGAATTCGAGGGAAGAGAAAAGCCTTCGGTATTTCACGAGCAAAATCATGAGTGCATTACCCAAGACTTGCATTAAAATGCGTTATATACTCACTATGACATTTTTACTCCAAAATGTAAATGTCGAAAATAGTTTTTGTTTGACGTACCAAGAAATGGGAGATATGAATATGTATTATTTTAGCCATTCTGCTGGTAATTATAGAAACTTCATCTCACTAATGAAAATCGAATGTTTAATAGTTGCTTAGAAACATCAGCGAAGAAACGAGTTAATATATACGATGCCTTTACTTGAAAGATATAAGAAAACCACATTTTGCGCTTGAGAGCCACACGATCAAAAAAGGGTTAAATATACTGGGTTAGAGTGAAATTAATTACTATTTTTACTAATAGATGACACCATAGTCGTTTACGCCACGTTCTTTTATGAACATTTCAACTGTGAGGCATACGTAGGGTTACCAGATTCACAAACTGAGAAAGGAGGACTCCTGGCCATGCACACTTAGTGACGTCACTTATCCCGATTTTCCTAATAGACGGTGTCACTATTTCGATCAATAAAACCGGCCACAGCAATAATTTTTCCCAACTCTTAAAATAAAACCGCTAAAAAAAAGCAGAAACAGAAAAGAAATTCTAGCATTTTCGACGGCTATTGGTGAATGCTTGTGGAAAAAGAGCCCCAAAAGCACTCATATCAATGAAGAAATACTGTATATGTTCCAGAGTATAGAAAAAAAAATTTCCCCAGAAAAAAATTGAAAAATAATTCTGGAAACCTGGAAAGGAGGACAAAAGGGCGAATTTTCCGAAACGTACGAGGACGCTTGAAAAAGATGGACGGTTAATAACCCTAGGCATACGTATCCATTGCAAGAAAAAAATGGTTTTGAACTCAACTCTTCACTTTTGTCATTTCATTGCCATGTGAGGCGACCATTTCGAACGCATCGTTTATGATTTGACCGGTTTACGAAGCACTATCTCTTACTGGTTTACATTGCGCAGAGACTGTGAAGCCATATATTAGACAACGTTTTACCTAATTTCACAAACTGGCGTATTTTAAATTTAGGACTGCCCATTAAACGAACTGCTTGTTTCATGTTTTGATCTCTCTCATTGCTTCCACGAGTTATTTCAAAGTTAACACTTTTTATGCTGGTGATTTTCATCTGTAATGGTGAAAATGTTCTTCTGGGTAAAACTGCGATAGTGCAAAGATAGAGTGAGTCACTCACTCATTTGGTCATCCAATCCCTTGGTCAGTCAATCACCCAATCATTCGGCCACTCATTCAGTCCCTCTCGCGTGTGTGTCATTCACTTTCCCTATTTAGTCACTCGTAACCTCACTCGCTTATTCGTTCACGCACTTACTCGCATGCTCACTCATTTGCTCAATCACTCGGTAACTTACATGCTGTTCACTCATTCATTCAGTCCCACATTGGTGTAAAACTGCTGTCGGTGAATTTTCCGGCAGTGAGGTTTAAATCGAAATATACGGCTTTTGCAATCCAGAGGATGGTTGGAATACGTTCACGATATTTAAATTAAGAAATGAATTTAATTTTTTTTCAACACTCAAGGAAACCTGCACCGTTATTTTGGGAGCCTGTGAGGTTAGTGTACGAAGTGACCGAGCCAATCATGAAGAACGAGAAGGATCTAACTCCAATCGTTTTGCTGCACGGGATGACAATGTCCAAGGAATCGTGGACTGGCGTTGTTCAACCACTTGCTGACGCTACGAGAAGAAGGGTAATTTCCCTAAACAGCAAAAAAAAAAAAAGAGATAAATGTGTATAAACACGTAATGTTGGAGAAATTTTCAGTAAAACTACCCATAAAATGATATAAATGATGTCTTACCACTCTTTAATTTTAATATCGATTATGCACCGTTCAGGTGTATACCTTCGATGCCAGGGAGCACGGTGACAACAATTGGACCAATTCATTTTTCATCGAGCATCTGAAAGATGATTTCAAACACCAGCTGGACGTCCTTGGACTCGACAAAGTCATAGCTGTTGGACACTGTATTGGAGGTTGGGCAGCTATGGATTTAGCCCTGAACGAGGTAATTATTAACACTAGAACGACGGAAGCGGTCATTTTGACAACAGTAAGAAAAATTGAACACAAATTATTTTTCTTTACCGAAACTTCTTGAAACAGTATCTACAAGGGTGGGGGGAGGTACCCAAAAGTATATATATAACCACGAAAAATCTCTTTCTTACAATATTTTCTATCTTTAACAGCCCGAAAGGATAAAAAAATTGCTTATAGAAGATATTAGTCCGAAAGGCGTTTCCGAATCGATGTGCTATAAATTCAACGAATATATGAAGCTGTTGTTAAAAAGTTTGGATTTGGTTACGCCATCGACCGATATGAAAACAGCAAAGGAAACTATCAGCAAATTTATGGACGATTGTCTTTTACCAGTAAGTATTTCGAAATGTATCTCGTTTACAAAAAATGTACGTTTTCCCAAAAATACATCTTTTCTTGTGCAAACTGCATGATAAAGTATATGTTCCTGAAGTGTTTTTTAAAGAATTTATATAAATGATTCAAATAAGCAGTTAATCAGAGAAAAGAAAAAAATCGGTATTTACTAAATAAATAAGGTCGTTTTACAGTTAAAATTTTGTCAGCCTCAATTCCTCAAACTTATTACACTTTATCCACAATGTGGAGAAGTAATGATCTTATTCATTAAATCAAACCTTTGTTTCCTTGCTTGCTTAATCATGAACTTTGTAGATTGAAAAAAAGCTACGTTAAAAGTATTTAGAAACATTGTTTCACACACACTTCATAATTTTCACGTAATGCTTCTTATTCCAAGTTGATGATATTTTTCCAGGCAAATGCGTCTAGAGAAGACCAGAGACTATTTGAGTCATCTCTTCCTCTCTTGCGAACGACCGATGGTTATCGGTGGAAAACAAATCTGGAACTTTTAATAGCGAATTATTACGACATGCTAAAGGTCATCACTGATCCATTACGTGGCAGATACGACGGCGACGTGCTCTTCATCTGCTGCACGAAATCACCTTACAAAGTGTAAGTTCTGTGATTTATCCAACTGCCTGGTTAAGTGCGCAGGTTACATTCTTACAGTATATAGAATTTATTTTCATAATATCTTTATCCCTCTATTTGAAACTGCAGTATATACTATACCGGGAATTTATTATTGTTGTTTAATTGCATAAAACAACATTGACAACGATTGTCCATTCGGCAACGAACACAATGTAAATATATTTAGTTTTGTGTTCCGATGATTAAATTTATTTTGGTTTCTTTAAAGGCTTGAAGCTAAAGAAATGGTCATGGACAGGTTTCCAAGAACAGAATTGAAAGTTATTGAAGGGTCAACGCATCGAATCCATCTCCGCTATCCAAAGGATTTCCTCGAAACCGCGATAGATTTTATAAATTCATCATGTGATGGGAATTAAGAGGAACATATTCATGAAAGAAAATGTGCTTTGAAAGGCACAATATCAGCTACTTTTTGACATTAAAACATACCTTTATGTCTGAAGAATGATATTGAGACCTGCTTATAGATTTGAGCCGAGCATTGGCGGCATTTGGGTATACCATATTTATTTTGTGGTTTTTTTTTTTTTCTCATTTGACACATTTTGTTATACTAAGAGCATTCTATGCTTTCAACGGAGAAAATTAGATTGAGTAAAGATGAAGTTTCAAGTTTTTTTGAAGAGTTCGTAGCTGTGTATCGCACAGTTACATATATGATAGCGTCGTGACTCGAACCGAGACTGTTTGGTGTTCATTCAATTGACGAAAGGATGTATAAACTTTTCAGTACTGAAATCTTGATAAAGATGATTCTTAATACAAATGCATAGTTAAGTAGCATTCTCTCTGCGTTTGTTTTTAATGCATTTAGAAGAAAATGGCCATGAAACAAATATTGATTAATTTGTTTGATGAAAGCGTGAAGAGGTATTATCGTAATTATTGTGTTAATTGTAGGGTTAGAGCAAGATTCCCCCCCCCCTTAATAAATAAAGTGTTTGACTGCCTTGTCATCAATATCCGAGAAAACATAGGAATTGTAAAATCCAGTTATTAGGTGAAATATTTAGTTCTATGGGGGACTTCTACAAAACTTACCTCATTATTGCAATTTTTTTAAATTTCAATCTGATGGTAAATTAATTTTATTAGTTGCAATGTTGGTCTCTGCATTTCGGATGAAGATCTTGTCAATTTCTTACACCTAAAATGGAAGACAATGATCACAACAGTTCTCGAACGGTAGCTGATTGGTAATTAGCATCTGTGTAGAAAATGACATTATTTACATCAATTTATAAATACTTCATGAGATTTTATGGTGATGATAACGAATATAATGTTTCAATGCATTGTACATAGAAAACGTATTATATCTGTATATATAATAAAATTTATTTTCTGTCTATCCGTAAGTTTGTTCTTTACACAGATCGCAATCTGATTTATCGGATTGATCTCCGCTAAATCAGATGTGAAATAATTGAATTTTCATGCAGTTCAGTTTCTCCAATTTTATTGAAAAAGTTGATCATAGAGTGATATTTTTCGATGTAGAGCAAATCGTAGAAAATGTGAGTGCATCGGGAAATTCGTCCTATCCACTCTACTATAGCAGCTTTTTAATATCTTTCTAGTCGCAGCACTTCCAATGATCATTATCAAAAGGATCAGTTAAATTCTCACACATGCAAAAACTACGACCGAAAAGCTTTAGCCCACGCGATTACTTATATTAAGCCTTTAATTGCGCAAATACCTGGAGATGTTCTTTTTCTTCAGCGCAAGGAGAAAATTTCTCTCTCTTTTCAAGCTACTGTTTAGAATTTATTTTCCTTTTGTGAAAGATATAGATGACAATCAAATTCAGACGTTTCATAGACCAAAATAAAACCGGGGGAGGAAAAAACAAATCTGTCAGAAATAGGGAATAACTAAAAATTATATAAAATAAAATAAATGGAACATGCAAATCCATACGTCATATTCGTAATTCCATCTAAAAAAACAATTCAAGTCATCGGGATTATTAAGCAAGCCATCAGGACCACCCTTCAAAAGCGATGGAAGCAGTTTAAGGATCAACGTGCGTCAGTTATGAAATATTTCGATGCTTTCTGGTCACAATATGTGATCTAAACAAAAATTAAAAAATATTAAAAATGAATTTCACTATACGAATCTGTATTCTGATATCATTTAAAACAAATTTTAAGAAAGGAAAGTATTAAAACTGAGAAAATAAACAGCGAAGAAAGATGATTGACACTACAGTAGAACCACTCGATAACGGACACTCATACGACAAAAAATTTTGTCCGCTAACGGGGAGTATCCGCTAATGGAGAGGTACAATGCACAGTGGAACCTCTCGTTTATACGGCTTTCACATTTATACGACGTTATTGCTCATTATAAAATTACATTTTAATGTTAAAATTCCCAAATAAAGTTTGAAAGTGTAATAAATATGGAAAAAATTTATAACTTTTCTTCTCTTCATTGAACCAATTAGTTATTTTTGCCTGCATATGGTATAAGCACAACACATATTTTGCAATAAAAATTGAATTATATGTTAGAGTGAAGAAGAAAAAAAACCGTTCATAACAACATCATGAGTCTTGTGTAAAACCTCGTTAGTAATAATACATATATATAATATTGGCTTTCTTCACCCGTATCAACAAACAAAACCAACATTACCATTCAAATGTATCTTCCAGAAGTATTTGACGATTTATCATATTTACCAACACGAGCTTATGATTAGACATAGCTTTAGTTCAATATTATGAATTCTCGATTTATGACAAAAAGTTAATAAATTAGAGTTTGGAAAAATAATTACGATTTGCCTGATGGTATTGAGAGTGCATGCTAACAGATAGCGAAATAAATTAAAGTTCTATTTCACGGGACCGGGGAGAGGAAAAGTGTCCGTTAACAGGGAGTGTTCGTTAGGGGAGGTTCCACTGTGATAATTTTTATATAATAGCTAAGAAAGTGAATAAACTGTGATCTCAATTAATAACCAGTGTAGAATTAAATATGCGGATTTTCATCCATTCAGTTGGTGGCATTTTCTCAGAATTTCCACTGACTGATATAATACAGGACACCAATAAATCGGGAGTCACGTTACCTCTTTTTTTTGTACTAAACTTACAATACATCTGTGAATATCATTCATGTTCAGTTTCATTGTCCAACAAGCTGTTCCGTATATTAAAAAACACAATGTTATCAAAAAGAATATCGATGGAAGGAAAGAAACAGTTAGTGATAAAATTTTGAATCTGATTTTTTTTCTACTCAAAAAATTTCGTGAAAAGTTAGTTTTTTCGCCCTAGGAAAGCGAGGAATAGACAAACAATGCATTTTTCCTCAACGAATAAAGCAAACACGATTATCATAATAAATGGCAAGCTCACCTTTGAACTATCCAACAAACATATCCTGCTCCGATAAAATATCGCCAAATTAGCTGGGAAGAAATTATCTGGCTCATTTTCTGAAATTCGATCGCCAAAGTTATCGCCTCACCGAGATCGTTGAGAGGCTTTTTTCGGGTCTCATGTTGTAGGTATAAATATCAAGTCAAGGACGAAGAACGAGAGGTAAGTGCGAATTATGTGTTTGCTTGCTAAATGTTGTGCATGAGATTCGAGACGTGAACTCTCGAACAATTCATCATGTTACTAGCCAAACTGGTCTTTTAAACATGTCACGGCAAAATATTTTGCTTGTCTCCATTTTTTCAACATTCCCGTTATTTCCATGCGTATATAATACAAGTCGAATCCCATTGCAGCCAAGAGACTAGAAATCACTTGGTTATAACTAAATTTCGTTAAAAAGGAATTTCCGATTTTACGAATTTTAACATACGCTAAATAGATTTCGTTGCTGCGGAATTTTATTCTAAGGAAAAGATATTACTTGCGCTAGATTTCTAGACAAGCAAAAGAATGAAGTTAAATTTTAAAAATAACACAAAGAGCAACTCGAATTAAATAAGCATTAGATTTTTTTTGCGCTCAACATTTTCGGGGCAAATAATGGACTTTATTGTGAAATCTGAGGAAACCAAGAATTCCTCTAAACTAAACACATACTCAAGAAAATGGTCTGGGAGGTTCCCTTGATCTGATAAATACTGTTTTAAAGTTTCCAAACTAGCTAAGGCTTCTGCTGTAGGTACAAGTTATGAAATTGCCACTGCCAACTATTGTTTCAATTGTGCGTGAGAATTTTCTCGTGTTTCATGAATATACCGCCACCTATCGGCAAATGTTTAAGTATTTTTTCGTTCGCCAAACAAAATTCCATAACTTCAGAAGAATTCTCGAAAATTTTCTAGTCATTTAGACCAGGGGCTCTTATTTTAAAGCGTTTCGAAATCACAATTTTGATTTCCATCATCCTGTATTTTGTTGATTTTCAGAAACTTGTTTTCGCATTCGTTATAACGAATTTTTCATTCCGTAATATCACAATTTGCAATACATAGTTCCAACGTAAAGTTATTTGGAATTAGAAAAGTGCTCGTTGCAACGAGATTTTCGTTATGACGGTATTCGTTAAAACGGCAATCGATTGTATTTCACTGTAGTCGCAAGTGCCATTCTCTACGCTGGAAGCCTAACTAAACAGACTTGAGGTCATCGCACCGGTCTTAACTGGGTCTAGACTAGTAGTCTAAGTTTGTCGTCTTTAACGACATTGTTTTTTTTCCAGCACAAATAAGATTCATAAAATTGGAAACAGAATTAGAAACACAAAACAAAATAAATAAAAATTTAAATTTACAATTTTTCAGATGGATCGATGTTTTTTCAATGTGAATTTTTTTAAACATAGAAACCATTCTTTATCAATTGTCCTAAAAGCATATCAATATCAGAGTTTTCCTCCAACATGTAACCTTCGTGAACCAGTTTACGGTCTGAAATTATTCTGTTCCTGTTAGAGTTACCTATCAACCATCGAAGGCATCAAATAGTGTAAATTGTTATCTGAACCCCCCCCCCCCCCCCGATATTTGCATTGTTTTGATTGCGTTATGTGGATTATGTAGTAAGTTCTTGGTATTTCTTTCCGTTTCTGTCGAGATTTTTCTTGCCTGGTCGAATTTTTTAAATTGCGGAAAGAGAAACAAACTGCAGATTGAAATTTTTGGAACTGATGATGGCTGATGGCCTATCATGGCCTACATATTAGAGTGGTCGTCTAGGTCAGTGTTCTCCAACCTTTTTTACAGTTGGAAACCGGTGAAAGTACTTGAACTTATTTTCATCCGACAGAAATGGGAGAAATGACTGGCTGATCTGCAGAAAATAAATGGTGGAAATAATTCGCAGACACCTGCCAATGGCTAAAATAAAAACCAATATAACGATGGTACAATATTTAAACCTTTAATCCCTGCATGTGCAAGCTTTTGGCAACAAATTTGGATGATCTCTATTTCACGAAGCGGTGATAAATCTGGTAAACTTATCCTAACCCAACCACACGATAGGAAACAGAAGGGGAAGGAAAAAAAATAGAAAAAAAGGAAAAACTATATAATACTTTTATACGGTACATTTCTCTTTTCACCCCTCACTCTACGTGTTCTTTTTCTCACTTACATGTATGTAGTAGAAAGATACATTATATATGGGGAGGGGGAATCACTAACAGGAGTATGGAAAAAAAAGAAGGGAGTAAAAAGCAATTTCTCAGTTCACAGGATTAAAATAAATCTTCGCGGTGGTGAGGAGAGAGGAAAGAAAACGCAGTAAACTGGATTGCATTTATTCCACTACATTTGGCCGAAATATTTCGTCCGTAATCGTAAAGGGGTTAATATAATCAGTTGATACGAAACATTATAAAAATATATGTATATGGATATTACATTCCATTGCATCAATTTTTAAGTGACAAATCCCTTTGTTGATTTAGGGTAGTATTTACCGACATGGCTTTAATGGTCACAATTTTTGGATTGGAGATCGATTCACGATCCAATCCGTATTGATCTCCTATCCAATTGTTGTGACTAGGTTTAAACCATGTTGGTAAATACCACCCTTAGTAAATTTCGATTCTTTGCGAATAACTTACATATATCCATTCGATAAACCTTATACATCATTTCACTGAAATTTAACATTTTTCTGAATAGAAACGCGTCTCAGTAGAAATCACTGAACCCCCCTCCGAAATGTATCTGTTTTTAATGAAGTAGGGTTTGTCCCGATTTTCAGCAGGTGCAAACTAAGTTGTATAGGGAAAAGTTTTCCATTAAGAAATCAAACTTACAAAATATCTGGGCTTGTCGATAGTAATATAAGAGGCTTTTTTGTGGAGGCTAGATATCTCTCATCAATGTCACTTGAAGGGTCAAATAAATCTTAAATTTATGTTGCGGGCTGCATGAATTGATCGAAATATTTCGCGGACTGGATGGAAACTCACGCACCAGCTGTCGATGACCACTGGTCTAGTTCACTGTCGTATTTTGAACAGAAATTCATCCGAGTGGCTGACGAATCATTTTTCGGATTGACAGGTACCGATTGAAACCCGAGGAATAGCATCGAAACATATTTGTTCCGAATCGGCATTTATTCGAAACCTTCTGGTCAAAATAGCCCTTCGTGCACATGACAGTGACTTGCAGATACTGTCATTGATTTTTTCAATGTAAAAATTAGGTTTTAGATTTTTCCTAAAAGTGCTTGTAAGTAAACTTATTTTAAAAAAGTTTTATTTTCGATTGACTGGCTGACACTTGACATCCACGGTTTCCAATTTTTCTGTGTCTACAGACGCATACTTAATTTTTCGTTGAAAAGGGACATTAGATTTCACTTTTTATTCCTTTAATTTTTTTTTTCTTACGTTATAAACCCAATAAGAAATTCATCAATAATTCGAGTAACATGTGCCGTATTCGAGTCAGTGAGCAATACTAATATCGCGTGATTTCTCTACTGTTTCCTCTATCGATTTATCCTTGCTTTTACTGTTTTGTACATAGCGTCTTTCGTTGTAAAAAAAACTCGAAATCATCAGGAAACCAAAAGTATTTGGCAATATCAGCTTAAACGAGGAAGGAAGGAAAGAATAAGTGTGTTTTTCTACAAAAGAAGGAAGGAGAAAACTGAGTTTTTTATATATAGTATATTACGACATGACATACAGTGGCATGCACGTGCCAAAAGAATTATTATAGTTGTTTCGATCTTCCTTTGGAAAATATTTATTACAGTAAACAAACCTGTCTTCAACGGAATCGTAAGGGACCGAGGTTGTTTTTTTTCAGTTCAGCACAGGTGTGAAAAATTATGCAATGATATCGTGATTGAAGTAAAATGAAAATTAATCAATTAATTTTGAATATAGTTAAAATAATGTACATTTCTCACTTCGTATTTACTAAATATCCCGATTGTCACAGATCTTTGCATAGAACTGTTCACCCGCACTGTTCATCTAATTTGACGACATTTACGTTCATTTGATTTTCTCTAAAATTTCCCATGGGGGTGTCAATATCTGTCATGTCAGGTTCAGTTTGCACATCGTCGTTTATGTTTAGGTAATCCTCAGAACCGAGGCCGTAGCTAGGACTTTTCTGAAGGTGACATAAATTTTGTTGCCCCTATCACCGTAAAATTCGGTAATTTTGTAACTGTGTTTTTGGTCCCACCTAAAATTTGCTACCTCCTAAATTTTTCTGCCCGAACAATTGTCCCCTCGCTTCCCTCTAATTCCGGCCCTGCTGAGCGCTGTGATCATGTAAAGCAGCTTGCATGCAATTTTGTATATCCAACCCTTGCACTGATTTCTAACGTAGAAAAGTCGGAAAACTTTGTAACATTTTCAGGCAGCAACTGCTTTTCTACTTATGGCTAATCAAAATGCCGGCCATCAAGCACGGAAACGGTTTTTGCTAATCTAAGGGTAGGTGAAGTAGAACTGACATTGACAAAGGCAAAGGATTGCATTAAAAATTTCTATTGAGCACTATTTTAACATTTTATATGATGTTTTTGTCTATTGGCCGCGAAACAGTCGAGGTGTTTGGTGCGAAATTTTCCGTTTAGAGGGTAGAATTTTCCTTTCGGTTTCTGCGTTGGACAAGTTCCGTTTAATCCAGGTTTTTTTTTTTTTTTTTTTTTTTTTTAAATAAATATTTTATTTGTTTCCAAAGTTAAATAATACATGAAACAGTGAAATCTCAATATTTGTTGTCAAGAGGCCTGAGCCTGTACAGAGCAACTAATTAAAGATAAATACGAAAGAAACAAAAAAATAACACAAAACTTATAATAATAATAATAAAAAGTTAAATAATGAAATGAATTTTCAAATAAATTTTTGTAGTAATTATGCTGATATACAAGTTCACATTTGATATAATAACAATTGATATGAGGCAACTACAGGCGTATGGATAATAATATAATTTGCTTCTATAATTGAAAATATACATCTATATCGTCTATTGCTATTAGAAATTCAAAAAGTGATTTTTTAAATGATGCAAACCTAGATATATTCTGCATTGCCAACGGTAAAGCATTAAATAGTTTAGGAGCAAGGTAGTAAAAATGTTTGCGAAATATTTCTTTTCTAAATGAGGGTATGCAATAAATTTCGTTTGGTCTTCTCAATGATATGGGCTCTCTTTGAGTGCATATTGATTTATTACGATATATGTAGAGTATGATTCGGTAGATGGCGTTATGTCTAATGGGGAGTAGATTTAAATTTCTATAAATTGGGATTTGAGAACGAGCACTGTAAATAGTTTTAAAACATCTGTCTTGAATAGAACAAATAGGCAGCAGATTTGTCTTGTAATCGCCACCCCAGATGATGATACCATAATTGACAATTGAATAAAACCAGGCATAGTAAATTTCTCTCAGAAATTCTGCTGTTACCTTTTGTTTTAGATAATAGAATTTATATACAATAAAACGTAGTTTTTTCGCTATTTCTAGTGCATGAAGTTTCCATTTTAGATTGCTATTAATATTAAGTCCTAGATATTTGATATTTTGTATCTGCTGAATTTTTTGGCAGGAACAGTCGAGGTTCATCAAACATATTGGGCTATGGAATTTTAGATTAAAATCAATTTCAGAGTAAATTAAGTTGAAATGAATGACTTTAGTCTTTGAAAGATTTAGGGTTAAATCATTGGCTAGGAACCACTTTCTGATTAAGCACAGGTCTTGATTTATTTTAGTTGTTAGTGTATTAAGATCGTTGGAAGAATATAAAAGAACTGAATCATCGGCGTAAGTAATCATAGTACCATGAATATTTAGTTTACATAAGTCGTTTATGAATATTATAAAAAGTAAGGGGGCTAAATTTGATCCTTGGGGGACTCCTCTCTGTATAGTGATATAGTCACTTAGTGTGTTTTTAATTTTAACTCTTTGTTTACGATTGGTTAGATATGAAATGAACCAGTTCAATGTATTACCTCTGATTCCAGCAGAACTGAGTTTCTCAATGAGAATTGAGTGATTTACATTGTCATAAGCTTTTGAGATGTCTAAAAATATGGCCAGGGTAAATTTACAGCTGTCAATGCTGTTATAAACAAATTTAGAGAAGTTTAATAGAGCGTTTTCGGTACCACGTCCTTTTATGTAACCATATTGATTTACAGCAAAGAAATTTGTTAGGTTAAGGAATTTATAAATTCTAGATGATAAAATTTTTTCTATAACTCTAGAAAAAATTGGGAGAATCGATATAGGTCTGTAATTAAAAAGGGAATTTTTCACTCCAGATTTATAGATCGGAGTGATGGTTGCTCGTTTTAAGGAATCAGGAAATGTGGCTGAATAAAAAGAAGTATTAATAAATTTTGTTAGAAATTCTACATTATTTCGTGCAAATTCTTTAATAAGATATATACTGTTTCCATCGTAGTCAGGTGTAGATTTCTTGGAGAAGCTGTTTAGATTATTTAGGACTTCAGTATTATCTACATCAAACAAAACAAAAGAATTTACAGTTGGATATAAATAATTTTTGAATTCATTAGCGTGGTTAAAAGCTAGATTACCATTGTTGATATCTTTAAAATGGGCGTTGAATTGATTTGCAAGTTCCAAGCTGTTAGAAAAAATTGGAAAAATTGAATTTTGGTTTTTATGATTGATGGTATTATTAATGAATTTCCATTTCTGATGGTTTGAATTACATTTAATAAATTGTTTTCTATAATATTCGTTTTTAGTGTTTATGATTTTCAATTTCAGTTCCCTAGCTACACAATTATAAGCAGTTTTAAATAATAAATCATGAGGATGTTTCCTTAATCTGATATATAATTTTTCTTTTCTCTTGATCAGGGCATAGATTTCAGACGTCATCCAATTTTTTTTAAATTTGTTGTTACGATATGTTACAAACTTAAAGTTATTGTTAATAGAGTTCAGAGTAGATGTAAAATACTGATATTGTAAATTTAAGTCGATATTATTCAACCAGAGGTATTTATAATTGTTAAAATAAGTTGAAAGTTTTTTTTTATCTAATAATTTTAGAGGGGGATTTTCATTAGATTTGGAAATTGGAATTCTGTCATAATATAATTTTAAAAGAACGGGATAGTGATCGGTTAAATCGTTGATATATATTCCAGAGGAAAATTATATTCTATGATTTTGATTTTTTATAAAAATATGATCGATACAAGTCGAGGTATCTTTAACTCTGGTTGGTTCATTTATTAAGGATTGAAATCCAACCTGAAATAGATTGTTTTGATAATCAAGTACGTCGGGATTATTTGTCAGTAAATCTATATTCATATCACCTATTATTATGATGTTTCCATAATTTAAACTTTTTAAGACAGAATCCAGTTCCGTGTTGAAATTTGAGATAGTAGAACTGTGAGAGCGATATAGTGATATTAATGCAATTTTCAATTTTTTGCTGTATGATAATATCATTTCTGCCGTTGACATTTCACATTCAATTTGATTGAAATTCAGCAAATTTTGTGTATAAACTGCAATGCCTCCCGACCGATTACTATCTCTGCATTTAAAATACGAATCAAAGCCTTCAATTTTATATAAATCGATTTCATTACTGTAGATCCAAATTTCAGAAAGAATTAATATTGAAATATGATTCATATACTCTGATAGTAAAGCGGTTAAGTTATCAAAGTTAGCGCGTAAGCTCTGTATATTTACATGGAACATATTGCAATATGACTTACAATTTGTTGGTGCAGACGACAAAAACTGTTTTAACTCATCCAGGTTTGTTAGAGTCATACAGTTGGATTGGAAATCATGGTTTATCTCAGTCAATGGATCTGTGAATGTAAGTCGTCTTCAGATTTTACACGAAAGATCCTGGATGAATCGTCTTCACGTAAGAATATTTTGCCGTCACGGGTCCAACAGTACTTATAGTTGTGTTCCACTTTAAACTTTCGCGCGTTAAGGAACAGTGATTTTAGTTCAGGTGTGAGATGTTCACTGAAATAAACAGAGACGTCCATAAATCTTGGATTTATTTCAGAAGCCTTGATTCGGCAATCCTTTAATTCTCTCAAGATTTTGTCACGGATAATTTTTGATGTGAATTGTAATATAATGGGTTTTGGCCTGTCCTTGTTGAATGTTGGTACACGATGAGCAGTCACTATATTTTCGCAGATATTTGTTTTCGCTAGTGCATCAATATTCGTGAAAATTTGTTGGAGGTTTTCATTCTCAGTTTCATTTTTTTTAATGTGTATTTTGGCATTGAAATCATGGGCCAAGATATTTTTCCGTTGAAGAAACGTTTCTGCTCAATATAATTATAGGTTTTACTGTGTGTGTATTTGTTTTTTTTTTCTGTAAGTAAAGTATATAAAGAATTAATAAAGTAGAAAATATGGTAAATTATTTATACTAGCAATCACATTAGCTGTATATTTTATCTCAGAGTTAACTGCTTTTCTTTATATTTTGACAGACAGTATACGAGTATTACTCATACTTTTGGAAATGTGTTGACTTTGATGCGGATTTAAACAAATTCGTCTAATCAAATGATTTTGTAGCCCAATTAAACAACTCCCTTTCACAAGCAAACAATCAAAATGTTACTTCAGACTTCGCATGAAGATCATCTGCCTACAGTATCTGATTTCTTAAAGGTATGTCCACACCTAGCAACAAGTTGAGAAACAAACTTTATATATGAGTGTGGGCGTGTTATGCAACTTTTAAAAGTTAATCAACAAGTCCCGTAGCACGTGTTTCGTAAAATGTTGCTCAACAAGTTGCGCGATTTGTTGCTGAGTGTGGACGTACCAAGACTTATTTTTTTTTTTCCATGGAGTAACTAGTAGATGAAATTTGGCAACTAACGCAAGTGAGATTCCTGATCAGTGTGACACAGAAGTATGATATTTTATTTTCCGCAAGGTATCTCTATTGTTCATCCGAGGTGAATATTTTCTGAGTACGAAATCAAGCATCCGTTCTCAATGGTTTTAGTTGGCAGCATTCTCCACAGAGGTAAGTGGCAGGGCTCTAGTACCGAGCAGGGACCCAGGACAAATCTTTTTTTTTTTTTGTTGTTGTTGCTGTCAACACTATAAATTCATTGGAGGGCCGCCGAATTTCTCAGTCCAGTGAGCCTACCTGTAGGTTGTTGGAGTCCCATGGGTCACCACCGAGATTCTCGCAGAGATGGAAAAACTTTATACCTGCATTAAGTGTACCCCGTAACTTTTATTTCACCAGCATACACCTGTGGTTTTTCTGCGCACAGAATTGTTGTCATACAAATCTTACTAATACTTATAATTAGTTCACCGCGCACAAATAGAACCTGTTAAAACTTTTAAGTAAACTTGGTAATAAACTTATACTGTTGGTTAAAAAATATTTCTCAATTTCTATATTGACTTTTCCTTTGCGGCGCATTGTATCGAGAAGTGTAGAACTCAGATACGTCCTTCATGTTGCAAAGGGTCGTGTAGTTATCAAAATAGAAAAATTAACTTTTCGTACTGGCAACCTGTCCTCAAAAATTAGAAAGTTGCTGCCCTGTCTCGCCTGGGGTCACCAGAAAGAATTCCGCGTTTCTAAGTGCAATATTCGCAGAGAAATTTGAATCCGAAAATCTTACCAGCATATAGTATTAGTTGGAGGAATAGGTGGAAACAGTGTAAACTAAAGGATTCTTTCTATGATTTATGCTGTTCTTTCAATCTGCTTATTACTACTATTATTTTTAACGACCATCGCATTGAAATGAAGAACATCTTTGCGAGTATTTGAAACTAGAAAGTTTTCTTCTTTGAAAGCTTTCAGGGAGTTTTAAGTGCGCCGTGGCGTTTGATCATGCAGAATCCCGAAAAAGCTGTGACGGAACACAAGTTGGAAACCCATGGCCTTGGCCAGTGATGGGAAAACTTTTGTAGGGGCGGACCAAAAAGGAGAAAAAAATTCGTAGGTCCGGAGATATTCTGACATTTAATTCATAATTGAAATTTTCATGCTTAGAAGTAAAATGGTGGGATATGTTGCATTTTCTTTAAAAACATTGCCACCGTTTCATTGCAAATGAGGCAGTTTTTGCATTGCAAAAGTGAAAATAAATGAACCAGTTATTTCTCGTTTATACGTCGCTCAGTTACACGACTAACACATTTGTACGATGGCGACGTTTGGCTTCGATCGCATTTGTAATCAAACAATGACGCCATATTATATTGTCTGTTATAAATATACACATTCTTAATAATAATGGACTCGATTTTCGACAGAGGAACTTTTGACAGTTGGCCGTAGAACTTTTTTCAAGTGTTTAATTTTCCATTATTAGTTCCTGTATAAATTAAAGCGTTATATCCGTATTATTCAGATGGTAATATTGGCCCGTTGGTTACGTAAGTAAGAATTTCAGAGTAGATTCACGAGATGGTTAGTATATCACGTACATCGGAATAAATAAGTTTGGGATCAGTTTTTGAAGACCTGCTATTTTTCGGCCGTTTTTTTTTTTCAACCGTTGTTTCCCATAATCAGCGCAAGAGTCCTGTATACCTAACAAATGCGGCGTTAATTGCAAATTTCTGGCAGTTTCTCTCCATTGGCATTTCGTTGCCTCTGATGTATATTACGTAGCTTTTTTCTTTTTTTAAATTTCAGTTTTTTCATTTAGCTTCGAGGTCCAGTTGACAACGGGGTTATCCCATTGGGTTGGGAGTGCATGTTGTGAGCTAGAACCGCAGCTCCCATGCATCTCAGATGGTTTGGGAGTGGATTTCCCCAAGCTCTAGTGTTTGAGTTGCTGGTTTTTTAATCTCTATCTGAGCTTGGACTTGATTGATCTTGAATGATATTCCGGTGTGTATATTTAGATAATCCCTTTATAATTTAATTGTAGAGGTCTAGTTGACATCGGGGATATATCATTAGGTTGGGTGAGCATACGTGAGCTAGAACCGGAGCTCCATCCGTCTCGAAAATATATGGATTTTCTATGCATTTTAATGTTAAAATAACTCATTTATTTGACGCAAGATCTCAATTATACGATGTTTCCACTTTGACTCAAACTCCAGATCTTTTTATAAAACATCATTTATATCCATTAAATGAGCTCAGCTTAAGTAGTGAAAACGCGTTGCAGAAACTGTTCTTGCATATTATCACAAATTTTGGAGTGATTCTTCTCATATACGAAAATAGTCATTGAGCTGATGACCAGTTAGAGAGGACATTTAAGTGACTTGTTTATTGCTTGTTTCAGAGAATAATCAGAACGAGCGCACGGCGAACTCCAAAAAAAAAACCGATTTTGTATTGTTTGAAAGACGGAATTTTTTCCTCAATGTTTTCAGCTTTATCCGCAGACGGTGGGGAAAGTCCATTTAGAGGGTAAATCTCTGCCAAAAGGAGACATTTACTGTACACCCACACAGAGTATCAGTTCTTCCTCTCATTTTCAGTGAAATTTTCTTTGGTTGCGGTGTTTTGCTTGCTGGCTGTGTCAAACAAACTGTTGGTTTTTTTTATAAGATCGTTCGAAATAATGCTCTGCAATTTTATTTCTGTAAGCAATTTGAAACGTCATTTCAAAATTAAATTACTCTCTCAATTATGGTTGAAATATTTTTTTTTTATGCAGAATTGGGGATGCAATTGGACACGTTGAATTGTGTAATATTTTGTACGCCTTTTGAAGGGGAAGGGCCATTTTTGTTAAAGGAGACTCAGTTCTGCAACTTACGAATTTATACGACGGTTTGACTCGGACTCTTGAACTTCGTGTTTTTGTTGTTTTTAAAACACCCAGATTAAAAATTTATTTTCTATTATTGTTAAATCTGCGGCAGGCCGGATAGAATCTCTAAGCGGGCCGAGTTTGTCCATCACTAGCCTAGGCACATGCGTAATTTTTTGTGAAAGGGGCAAGTGCAAATGTCCACATTTATTGGTGAAAAACGGCTATTTCATTCAATACCTGTAACATAGTTGAGGCCACACTTATACAGCTATTGTGACTGCATCGGTTGAACACCATTGTTCCCCGTTCTACATCATCATTGATGTCCACGTGTGATAGAGGGGGAGAACTGTTTCAAAAGATTTTATTTGTTTCGGCAGCACAACCAAATATGTTATTATATATATATACTATTACTAGATTAATCTATCGGCAAGGGGAGAGAACGAATCGAGGTTTATACAAGTAGCCTACATACTTGTAGAATAATATTATCATGACTGCTGCACAATCGATGTCAAAACGGTTTGCTGTAATCGCTAATGCAGTATTGTTTTCCTAATACTTACGCATTCGCTAAACGTTAGTAAGAATGTGACGTTGGTAGTGGGAGATTACTTCTTTTGACCCCCTATCATGTGCAGGTTTTTGGCAACAAATTTGGACGATCTCTATTTGCAGTATTGCTATTCACAATTCGCTACCATCTCCCTTTGCGAAATTTTGCTGATAGAAACTAAAACCGGAAATCACTTGAATGTGTAAGTGATAATGTAGGGGAGGGGACTCCCTTTCATATTTTTTTCTTCAATTAATTAACTTTGCAATTATCGTCCAAGTTTAAAATTTCTATAAAAATTAATTTGTTTAAAAGTAATGCAACTAATTTCAAATAACTAAGTTTCAAATAATGAAACAACACATTGCTTAAAGTGGGGGTGCAGGGTGTAAAAAAAAGTTACATATCGCAGTATATCAGTAAAATTACTGATATACTGCGATAAATAGTTTCAATGATTATTTTTTAAAGTTAGGATGGGGAGATATCTCTCTACCCCCTGATTAATGAATTCATTATGTTTTTCAAATTTTTTTGAAGTAAAATTTCTTTAGCGACATAAGAGTGAAATTTTGTCAAGGAAAGAAAACCATAACAAAAAGTGGAACGCTTTCTTTTTCCTCAAAACCGGTTCCGTAGAAAAACTAATGTGTGGTAAAGTTTGGGCTATATCAGATGGGTTAGTGGGTGAGATGTTAATAGAGACTCGGCCGTTTAAGAAAATAAAGTTGGGAGGGCGAACGTATTCAGTAAGTATACAGAGCCCTACTTACGCAATCAAAAGTTAAGTGAACTCGGAGTTTCTCAATTTTTTATGAAAAATGTGCACATTTCTCAAATTCAAGTATAACACAGGATAATTGTTGAATTGGTAGCGGTTATTAAGTTATGAGCATCTGTTCTCACGAGTTGTGGAAAATATCTGAACAATATAAATTAATGAAAATGGAATTTAATTTAAGAAGTAACTCCAGAACTTATTGAAAGTGAAAGTTCGGCACTTTTATTATAAATTCCAAATTTCTGGACAATGATAGCAAAAATTGGTTAATCAAAAATAATGCAGTGGAAAGCAATTAAGCAGAAATGGTTTCAGAATCGGTGCAAATTCAGAATTTACGAAAGATATAATTATTTAATTACTGAAGGCTTATAATTTTTGAGTGCTCCGATTGGTTCAGGTTTCTGGGCTAGACAAGGATCCCAACAATTGTGCGGGGGGGGGGGGGATGGAGTGGGTGCAAAGTCTCGCCACAGAGAGAGCAACAGACCTACAGCGATACAATTACTCAATCATTACATTTCACTAATAGTTAAAAAGGGGCGTGTGTGTCTCTAGCGTTGTGTGTGAAGTTGGTGTCGCCATCTGTATTTGAACATATATCTTCCGGTTTTACTGAAATTTTTTTACCAATATGTGATAGCTCTTGTATGAGTATAGACAAGAACTGGTGCCATAGAAACAGGATCCCCGTATCTGCATGCATGCACTGGCCTTATTCGGTTGAAGTTCATGGGGCAGCGAAAGAGGAAGTGCGCGAAACAGATTGGTTACAGCTACGTCATTATTATTAGGAGGTCAGACACGTTCGGACGGACACTCTCATTTCCCATTAAAAAAAAAATAGTCGAGAGATTTGTCTCGAGGGTGAACAAGATTTCTTCACGTCCTCGAGTCAAACAAGCGGTAATACAACCGCAATAAAGAACTTGAAATTTTCGTTTTCTTTTCCTTAATTGCAGTTTTGAATGATCCTTTCATTGGTCTTACGCGTGGGGAAGATGCTCAATGAAAAAAAAAAAAAAGATTAAGAAACTAAATTACAGTGGATGAGGAGAGGAATCACCTTTGATTCCTGATTCGCAGCTTATGGGAATACGTTCTAGAGTATAGTTACTTAATGACTCGTGCAATTCACTCAATGAACTAGATCTTTTCAACAATTGTCAACGATACACGAAGAATACGAAAAAAAAGAAGAAAAGATCTATTGAAACATAATGGTTGACACTAATTGATGTCAAATTCACACTGAGACATGTACCTACCCGAGAGTAAAAGTAATGAAAGTGAAGCCAAAAAACGAGGCGAGAGGTAATCGGGGTCAAAGAAGAAGGAGCAGAATGAATGGCTTCACTAAAAGCCACTGGCGACAGAACGACATACCGACAACACGTGCCTTTCAGCTTCAAATACTTCGAATATTTAAAAACGAAAAATGTTGGCTTTTTGGATGTGTTTTCTCGCGTCCGTTGCTGTGGGACAGGATCTTACCGCAAACGCCACGTGTCACGATGGTAAGTGATCGGAACGTTTAATTAATATTATTCTCATCACGCTTCATAGAGATGCATTATTGTTTAGAAGGCGTCTTCGGCCACTTCCTTGTGAGCTCGTTGTTGCGCCCTGTTTCGTGCTCGTCAGCATTTAATCAAGTGAAGTATGAAAGACTGGATTACCCAGATGATGATTTCGGGTAGAAGATTCACATGCCGCTGCGGGGAATCGAGCCAGCAACCTCTCGCTGTCCGGGCTAGTGCTCTACCATTAAGTTAAGAGCTATTAGTTGAGTTAAGTTATCGTCAAGGGCTATTAGCCGAGTCAGGAGCATTTGACCCCTCACAAGGGGTTCCCGAAAAAAAGTGATACTGACTCTGTTACAGCTTCTTTCCCCCCCCCCCCCCCAACAATGTGTGCAGGGCTCTGTAGTTTTATGTATAGTTTGTTACCATTCTCTGCTACTTTAATTTTGTTCATTTTGCTTTTCTTATGTTACCTTGATTAGCCAGCCGGACTACCGACTGGAGTTTTTCCGGCACGACCGCTCCCTCCGGGACTTACATAGCTGATGCGACATAGTCGTGCTCGGTTTGTTCAGTTCAACCAAGTCATCTTTTATTTTTTTTCCCTTTCAAACCGAGCACAATTTCGATCCATCGCCATGGGCAATTTACTACCGAGTGAGTTGCGCCTGAAGTGCGAGTGTGTGTACCTTAACGGTCTCAGTGTGTATATACTGTTGTGTCTGATTTCTAGTGCCGCCATCTATATTCAGAAGTGTAATGATTATTTGTACCGTTGTAGGCTTGTTGCTCTCTGTGGCAAAACTTTTTAACGGGAAGATCGGCTCGAAGTTCAGCCGAGTCAGGAGGCTGTCCATGTGTAGTTTCATTCAGCGCACATATACACTCAAATGAATGTCAGTCCTCTGTAGCTTAATGGTCGAGTACTCGCCCGGACTGCAAGAGGTTGATGGTTCGATTCCTTGCAGAGGCATGTGAATTTTATTTCGAACACAAAGTTTCATCGAGAAAATTTTGATGGTCTCGGGGTTGCATAGAAAAGGTCCGATGTCTTTTCGAGTTATATATACACTGCTCGTGTTTTCAAAATGTTCGGGACCTAGACTTTCGGTGCGTAGACTAGAAGTTTCCAATGTTTCAATTCGAGCGATACCCGCTATAGTTACGAGACTGTTTGGGTTCTGGGTGGAACCCAAAAAAAACATGAATATTTCTTCAATGTGGCAATTTGTATTAAATTATAACATCAATGGGAAAATTCTATAGCTTCCTGATAACAGGGAACTCCGAAGAAGCTATTGCGATACCCAAGGTTCCAGAGCACCAGTTGGGAATCTATATTTTAGACCTTAAGAGTAATAAGGGAGTGTATGAAAATTAGAATGAGTATAACTATATTATTCGGGAGAAAGTATTAGATATCTAAAAAAAATGATTTCTTAGTTTTTCCATGTCTATTATTTTTAGTCGTTTTTTTAACTGCCGACGAAATCTTACACAATCCGCTCCCCCAGTGCCATCCTCTGAGGCTTATATATATGCCCGTGGCAGTTAAGGGGTTAATATAGATAATTCAAATGAAAAAGTATACGAGTGAAAGTTAAGACGTTCTGAATTATTTCTTTGATAAATATTCATCAAATATTGTTTTTGACATGAATTTTTCATACCAATAGTGTTTTGAATAACATAATGTCTTTTGTGTAGTTGTTTTGCTGATTATTTGAATTTACACTTTAGGAGAGTCTGAAGGTAATGCCATGGAGTTATCATTTTGTTTGTACGACCCGCCAGGAGACACGCAACAAAATCTCCCTCCGATCATACTTTTACATGGAATGATGGATTCCAAGATGACTTGGTATAAACTAGGACCTATGATTGCTCAACACACGGGACGTAAGGTATTTTATTGACCATAAAAGTGCTCACATCATCCAGGGATGGTCAGTGTAGTAGCGTGCTCAATCATCCTCAGATGATGTGAATGTTTTTCTTTTTTTCTTGAAGGTCTTAAACTGAGGTATACATGGTGTATTAATATTATATGTGCTACTTTTTTATATTAACTAATTGGTTACTAATTGTAGTTTTGGTTCTAATTGTAAGCCAAAGTGACAGAGCCCCGAATCGAATAGGGGAACAATGAAGTGTTACGAACTATCGATGATAGATGGCGCGAATCGTTCGATGGCTCTCAGAAATATCGAAATCGGTTGATACCGGTTTCGGTTTGGTGGAAATGATTGTGATTGGTGGAGAACTGGCAGGGCGTGTAGAGAAAAATCTAGAAAGTCCCACCCCTCCAGGCAGTCCGTATGGTGACGCTGTAGACTAGGAAACTGTAAAATAGAATTTTGTGGAATGTTCTTTTTCTCGAAGTTTCTCCGGGGTTATAAATAGTGCGGCGCTCACAAGATGGCAGGCTCAGAAAGACAGGCACAAGGAGATTCAGTCAGTTGTGTTTAAACTTTGCGAGAAAGTTGTTAGCTCTCTGATTAGCCTGTAAATACGTGTAAATTGCTGTTCTGTAAATAAATCTGTGTTTGTCCGTCGAACCGCTTCTTGTTTTGCAATCTCGAAGTCTTGTGGAAAATTATCCGGAACAGAAGTATTGTAGGTCTTATATTTCGTGGAGGGATTTCACAGCCTCTGCAATTACGAATTAATTATTCCTTTCATTGATTCTTTGATGTGATTGTAATATGTGGATTTTAGGATGCCCCGTAATTATATTTAAGTGAGTTTTTGGGTGCCCCGAAAATGTGTTTTCGCACCTGGCCCGGCGTCTTGTAAGGGTGGCGCTGATACGCCCTTCATATGGCATGTATCTTCCAGAGCAGTGGTCGTCAAACTCATTAGTCAACACAGCCAAATATCCACAGTACAACGATTGAAATTTCTTTTGAGAGCCAAATTTTTTAAACTTAAACTGTATAGGTAGGTACATTGCTATTAACTTAATTAGGGTACTCCTAAGCTTTTCACCATCCACACTCGTCGTTTATACTTGTTTCGTCTATTCGTCTAGCTCCTTTCATTCATCCTCACTGTATGTCCAAACTATCTCAACATACCTTTCTTAGTCCTCGACACTACATCGTCTTTCACTCCACAACGCTGCCTAAAATAAACTTGATAAACTTTACTTAAAGTTTCAAGTCTTAGTTAAACTATAGGTACGTTGAATAAAACTTGATATCATGCTCAAACGATATTATTTATTGATAAAATTAAATTTTAATTTATCCATAAAATTAAATTTTAATTTATCCATAAAATTAAATCATGACAATGACTGACAAACACTAATGTGAACAATGGCCTTGCATCTCCTTACAAACCGGACTTACCCAAGCTTTCCATGTTGTTTTTAATTTTAGGCACGATTCCAGGTTTTCATCAATATAAGACGACTTCTCAATTTACTCTTGATAAGGTCCATGCTTGAAAATGAGTGTTCGCATGATATGTAAACCCGAATAAGGAAACAACAGCAAACGCAAGTTTTTTCAGCTGATTATATGAGTCAGGAATACTATACATATTCCAGGTGTTAAAAATCAACATATCTTCCTTCTCCAGGTCTTTCAAAGCAGACCACTTGTGCTGTGAATAAAGTTCACATTTGTTTTTCTCCAATATAGTTCTATATTAGTACAAAGACGTAAGTCTCGTTTTCGACAACTTTTTCCCGAACTTCCTGATTGGTCGTGAGAGTGTCAGCAGCATCAGGCTTTCACTCGGGTTCGAATCCGGGAATGATCAATCACGTTACTTGTGTACAAATACAATTATCAAAGTTTTTCCAATATCCTAAATATCCTTAAAGCTTTCTTAAATCCAGTTTAAAGACGTGCTGTGTAGTCCAGCACGTCTTCTGCCCGCGAAAAAGATGACACTCTCGGGAAGGAAAGGGAGCAAGAACAAAATGGCCAAAATGAGTGTCTAAACATGATTTTGCAAAAATCTGGAATTTTTGCGTGCCCGCACGTGGTTGTTTGTGGAAAAGATACACTCAAGAGGCCGAAAAGCCGCGGTTTGCCGCAATTATGATTTTTGCTCATAATTCACCGCTAATTAATACACCTCCATCCGGCTGCCACATTCTGGCACCTGGTGCCGTAACTGAAAGAAAAGCATACAGATCAAGAACCGGGGATAGTCAAGATCGAGTAAATGTAAACAATGACATCAGGTTCCAGATTTGTGGCTAGATCTATGAAGCTTCTGAGTGGGTTTTAGTGTTACCTAGCTTTCACAAAAAGACACTGGAAAAATGTGATTTTTTTCAACTGTACCGCACTGAGAACAGCTTTTCGCACAGCCAAAGGGTTGATACATTATATAATAAAAATATCCGGCAACTAGTAACTAACTAAATTATATTAACTGTTATCGTTTACTGATACTCTGACTAGTTAGTAGAGTTTGAATGTCAGGTTGTATCGGTGATTATATTTTAATTCGACTCAAATTAAATCTTATCTGAGAGGGAAATGTCTTTCTCAAGGTATATGCACTTGATGCTCGAAATCATGGCGATAGCCCCTGGAGTGACGATTTCAACTTCGACATTCTGGCGAATGACGTAGCTCATTTCATGGCGAAACACGAAATCAAGAAAGCAGTTGTAGTCGGACATAGCATGGGAGGCAAGACTGCTATCACATTGGCTTTGGAAAGGGTATGTGCGAGTATTTTTTGTATATTTCACGACTCAACATTACGTGTCGAGGGTTTTCTTTATGCACACACATATTCTAATGCGGGAAAGAAATGCGCTGGTGTCATCCGATAAATCTGTGTTAACCACTTGACCGTGTCAGACCAACACTAGCTATACCAGACTATTATACTCTACTATAGCAGGTGTTGGTCAGACACGGACATTTTCTTCTTCCCGGAATCGGCTTGCCCGTGCTAAGCCAACACCGTCTATAGCAGAAAGCCGACGCGCGAAGTTCGTGACGTCACGGAAGTCGTCCATTTCACCTATAGTCATTAGAAATACTGCCAAAAAAGGTAAAGATTTCTCATACTTCGGCCTCCTATATCCAGTGGCTACAGGTGAAATGGACGACTTCAGTGACGTCAAAGCTTCACGCGGAGGCTTCCTGCTACAGAAGATGTTGGCTAAGCAGATCGTAATCTTTGCTCTCAGAGGGCGTTAACGAAAAGTAAACATGTAACTGAATCTGTAAAAGCACTGGCTCCATGTAATAATATAATGATATCAATAGACACATAATCTTGTAATCTAAAAATTGGATTACTGTATTTATATTCCATGCAAAAACATTCAAATAAAAGCTTTTCAATTAAAAAAAAAAAACGTAATAAGTGAATCAAAATTTTAAGATTTTTAAATAAAAAAAATTAAGTACTACTCTCTGTATATACTTGTCTCTTATTCCTGGTCATACATATATATATACAAGTATATATGAATAGAATAGAAAAAAAACATATTTTCTGCTCAGAAAAAAATTAGAAACCCATCAGGCAAGTGGCTAATGCGCAATTTCCTGTTGTTAAACAAAATTTGATGACGACGTTCCCTATATCGGCTCATAATAAAAAAATAATAATGACGATAATGACTTTTTTCGTGGAATGCAAATGCATTCGGCCCGGCTTAATCTTGACCGTGTCCCGCTTAAACGGATGAAATCACCTGGAACAAAAATTTCTCCCATAGTGGCAATTTTAAAGTTCGCCTCTCAATAACGACTTTTCCCAGCCTTATCGAATATTACGCTCCACAAGTCAACTGTTAATACACATCGTTCACTATACACATAATGTTTTTATTGAATGAAACATTTGAAAATATATGTTACTGAGTTAAGATTTAACCTTTTACCGAATGAATTCAGATTTAGACTGATTTTTAAATACATTTTCTTTTATTTCACATTCCGATTTTTCCGTTTAGACATATCAATCGAAACATTGATGAAAACAAATCCCTTGTATGTTTTCTGGACTCCATAGAAATAATATTAAAGTTTTTAAAAAATTTAATTTTATTATTCTTTGAAAATTGGTAAGTTTAAAAAAAATAAATTGATAGCATTTTTATGGCCAAATTATTGAAATTTTTGTTTCGCTAATAAAGTTTAAAATCACACTTTCATTAGAAATAAAAATCAAGTGACAAAAAGTTTTTGTTTTGATTAATAATAATACCGATGTTCCGCATTGGGAACACTGGGCGTTAGAAAGGTTGAAAAAAATACGTTTGAGAGTAAGGGAGTACTCGCCTCCAAGTATTCAAGTTGTCTTCAGTACATTTAATTATTTCTATTCACTGTTGAGCCATTGGAGGACGCTACCTTTCCTATGCAAAAAGTAAAAATCTTATAGGTGCAGTGCCATCTTAACATGGACGGAGATACGGGGTGTTCATTCTCCCCCTCAGCGTCAAAGGTGGAGTCGCTTGATCTAATGTATATGTGTATATATGAATAGACATCATCATCGTGCACGGCCCGGGGGTCTCAAGAAAAGATGGGCCTCACAAAAATAAGAACCGGTTAAAATTTTCGACAATTCGCGAGGTAAGGCCTCAGAAAAATCACTTGACCCGGGGGCCCATGATGCTCTTAAGACTCCCCTGCTTAGGTGTTATCATTGTAACTGCGTATATTTTTCATTTCATTTTTGATCTCTGATTTATTCGAGAAGCTCTATTAATACTTACCCTTTCATCAATGTTCCACTTTCCCCACACATGGCGAAGATTCCCACTCGCGTCTAACTAAATAATAAAATTTACCTTTACAAAAAAAATAAGTTGAAGCATTAGCTATAAAAAAAAATGATTTGAAAAATCTACTCCCATATTTTCAAAAAGTTTCGTTGACTTCATCAACGCAAATGCTAGGTTGAATTCGCACTAATGAGAAAAGCGGTTCCACTTACTTCCGTGTAGTACCTTAACTGGAATTTTATTTTCGAATTTTTTTTTTATACTTGTCTGTTTTTGTGCGATATTTTGTTATTATTCGAAAAATGCGTATTTTCCTAATTTATTTTAGCCAGAACTCGTAGAGAAACTCGTCGTGGAAGATATTAGCACCCGTAACTTCAGCGTAAGAGGTGGTACCATGATAGCGATACTTGCGCAAGCTCTGCGAGAAGCCGTGCAAGAAGTTCCTAAGGGTGCCGATTTCAGTACGGCCGCCAAAAAGATTTCAGACTTTGTGCTCGATTTATTGCCCGCAGTGAGATTTTTGTTTACAAAAAAGTTTTGTCTTTATCATAACGAGTAATTATCATAGTGAGTACCTTATCAATAACGAGTACCTTACCTACCGTGAGACGAGTACCTTATCAATAACGAGTAATTATCATTACTCGTTATTATATCTATTTTATTCACATAATTGAGCTTTATTAATCCGAGTCGAATACTGCATAATCATTTCTTTGTAATATTTCAGGGTTATGCACCAACCGGAGAAAATGTCTTGCTATTCAGCCCGAAAACGTTTCCCATCAATAAATTGGAAGACGGATCGTATGTTTGGAAGTGCAATTTGGATGTCATCGAGAGGGCCTTGACGAGCGAAACGCAGTTGAAGCAGGTTATGAGCGGCGTGTACGTGGGTGACGCACTGTTCCTGTATGGAACCAAATCACCATTCCGCGTGTGAGTAGAAGACACTTCATAGAGATCTATCTTCCGCTAAATTAGCAGGGTATAACAATAAAATAATTTCAAATCATTTACATGCACAGAATTTAAAAAAATGTATCTAGTTTTGCTACTATACCTTTCAGACCCAGTACTCGCAATCGTGGTTTTTTTTGAACAAGGGCACTAAAGACGCTTTAATATTAAACGGTGGCGTGACACCTGACGTCGATTTTTCAAAAATGTAATATTAGAATTTAAAAAAAAGAAGAAAATTCGACATGTGATAGTTTTTTTATTTGAAACGAGGCTATATATATATAAAAATATATATATGTATATATATCCTCTCTCCTTCCGTGCGCTAATCTCAAATTAACGGGGGTGTCACGACCCCTGATTTCGATTTTTCAAAAAAGACTTGAAATAATATTTCGTATAATGGAAATCAAATGCCAAAAATTTCGTGTCAATCGGTTAATTTGTTCTTTCAAAATAAAAGGAAGAAGTAATGAATTATAGTGTAAACTTATATATATATATATACAAGAAAAAACACGTTGGACACGATTTTTCAGATTACAGTTTTTAAGCTTACCCAAGATAAAAAAAGGACTTCAAAAATTCTACAATTTTGCAGAAACGTTTATATATGTAATATGTGTTTAATCGGATTGATCTAGTCGATCACCTCATCTAAAATTTTTAACTGCGACTAATTCATCGATTAACCATCCCAATTAATCGATTAGTCGGACCACTTGGTAATAACGAAAACTTTTTTTAAATATTTTTTTACGGTCATTTTTTTAAGGTGTGTTTTTTCTTATCAGAAATTACAATACCTAGAGTAAATCCAATATTTTTACTTGTAATTGTACCGTGGAATGTGATTTGAATAATTCTTAAACTAAAAATAGCTCTCTCTCTCTCACACACACACACAAAGATAGTGAGCTGATGGTTATACGAATGATTTCAAAATCAATATACAATAAACTTCTATTCTGTCGAATTAATAAAAGTGACCAAGTAGCCATTCATTGCTATAACAGTACTGTAACTCCACAATATCGAGTTTTGTCGCAATGTAATCAATCGCCTTCATTGATTATGACTAGGGCTCGGAATTTCTATTTCGCAAGTTTTACGTGATAGAGCGTATTTTCAAAATTTTAAGCCATATTTTTGCATATTTCATCATTTTCGATAATTTTTTTTTTTCCCCCGCTATTCCAATCCCGCTTCACGCTTCAGACTGGTTTTGCGGTTCTTGCCCATGGGCGGAAATACGGGGGGGGGGGGGGGGAGTGTCCCAACGTCAAAGGTGGAGCCCACTGATCTAATGTATATACGAATTGACACATCATCATCATCGTGCCCCCCAACAATAATGACCGTGTCCCCCACACTTCCAAGTCTATCTCCACCTATGTTCCTGCCTCTGACGAGAGCTCTTAGGGCTAGCATTTTTACGTAATAAAAATGGAACGTCGTTGCTGATTGGTAAAAAATCCTAAAATTTGGTTTTTAAACCAATCTGCAATCACATTGAAAAATTGGCTAAAATTGGTAAATGGGGAATTTTTAGCTTTTGTGGGAAATTTTGAGTTTTTTTTATGAAATAAAAATATTTATTTATTAATTTATTTTAATTTTGAGCGGATTTTTCTAAAGCTAAATGTCGTACTCGGCTAGATATTTTCATCTATAGATAGTATCACATTAATTCTGAATTTATAGGGAAAAACACCCAAAAGGGAAATTTTGGCTGGATGAGATTAGTTAGTAAAACTAAGAATGTTTGTTTATACAATAAGTAATTGTTCAAAATATAACTTTGACTGCATCAGCACTTCTCATTATCATATTATTTTGCTAAAACTAATGTTCTTTGAGATAGGAATGAAAAATTTTTATGACATATTTTTCGTTTCATAAGTCGTTTTTACAGTTTTTAAGAGCATAAATACATTTTTTATAGAACATATTTTAGAGCATAAAAAATCCTAGCCCTAATTATGACATATACTTCTCTATATTGTACCCATTTATCGATCGTTTATCCAATATTTTCTACGGTGTAAGCAAATAATGACGACTTACAATGTTTTCCAGGCCAAGAGACGAATCTCTGATCAAAAAGTATTTTCCAAGGGCTCGCCTGACGGGAGTGGAAGGAGCAGATCATCTCGTTCATCACAAAAAGGTCAGAGAATTCTTAGAAAACGTTGTCACGTTCATCAATGGTGCTCCCATGAATCCAAACTTGACACGGTCGAAATACTGAATTTCATGAACGGACGGAGAGGAGAATCGATCATTTGACGATAAATCGGCCAAGGAGAGTGTCACAAACATCCATTCTTCTTGTTGTTTATGGCAATTAAATTACTTAGATGACACCTCGAGTTGTCAAGTCGACGTGAAATGACCAGAACTGTCCGATACTCAGACTTTTACTGAATGTGTCAATAAAACGAACTTGAATAGTAAATTAATTTGCCATCATCAGTGTTATTCTTAGGTATAAATACATTTCTATGTTGCTTTAAATGTGATAAATAGGTAATTATGCATAATAATCGCCTCAGTAAATTTGATAAATTTATCACTTTTTCACCAGTGATTATGCCCTAGTATAATCGGTAAATTTAATAAATATGGAAAAAAATCCCAAATTAGTCTAGTATGTGGCATGAATATAATCAGACCCTGATGTAATGATAAAAAATTTTACTATCGTACCCCGATATAATGATACAATACATCTATGAATTATCATGCATAGAATATCATACGGTACGATTTATCATGTTTACCAATGACGCGACGCTTGGGTACTATGCATAATCACCGGTAAAAGTGATAAATTCTGGAAAGTTTATCAAACTTACCGAAATTCTGAACAATTATGCATAGTAGACAGTTATTATGTATAATTTCCGGATTTATCACATTCACTGTAATGTATCTTCTACTTCGTATCTGTGATGATTCAGCGGATATCATTCTGCATAAAATGCGGAAATATTATTTATACACACAATATCAATTGTACATTTTCCTAATAAAGTTTTCACCAAATGTCGTCTATTTTTTGTAGTTTGTTTAATATTTATTTTAATTGTTTGTTTTTATTTGTTTAATATTTTTTTAAAGCAAACACAATATAAGTTACAGAAAAATTCACATGTAATAATTGTTTTTGAGAACGCACTGTCACTTTTGCATAATATTGGATAGGCTAACTTTCAGTATTTATATCGTCGAAATTGGAATGCACATAAGATTTTAAATAATGCATTATTTGAAATTTTATCGTATACTAAAGGAAAATTTGCTATGCGATGAAATCTGTATGGCCTACAACATAATGGAGAACATATGAAATAATCATTTGTAATGAAAGAAGGGGAAAACATGGAATACAATAATTCTTGTATAAGAAATTCAAAACAAATTCCTAAAATTATAATTTACACTGGTTTCATAATTCATGCAACGTGATTTGAATTCTAACAAAAATGGTTCCACAATTTCAAAGTTTGATGTACCAAAAAAATTGTTTCATTATTTATGCACCAAAAATGGTTTCAAAATTTATGCCCCGGTTTGGTGTATGGTTTCAGCATTTTTGTGTAAAAAAATTGCTAGAAGAATTAATGCAGGAATCAATTTTAGAATTATTGTAAGAAAAGATTTCATAAGTGATGAAAATTCGAAATTCACGAAAAAAACCAATTTCAGAATTAATGCAAAAGTGCAAGTATTAAATTCAGAGTCAATGCAAAACTTAAATTTCAAATTTAATCCTAAATTTCAATATTAATGCAAGTGTCTCGTTGCTCCACCGCACCCGTTAAGACGCCATCGTACTTAATGCAGTAGAGATACGTGTATGATCTTCATTTCTCCAAATTCAACCAATCCGCATTTTATATATAGGCCTATATAATGTATATATTCCCCTCTCGACCGAAATATTAATTTTGAAATTGAAAAACATAAGAATAATCCCATATTTCGTTCATTTGATGATTGTGAGAAATGTGTGCATTTCCACCACTCAATTTAATTTCAAACTAACAGATGAAATATTAGCATCGAAAAATAAAATTCCACAGATTGAATTTTTCCTTATGAGCGACTGATTTGTTTCAATGGTAAATAGGATCGGTTTTTGCGGATATATATATATAGTTGTACTAAAGTTAATAAAACCTCTATCTACATGCACAGGTGTATGGTTATGAAATTCGAGTGTGTTCTAAGATGTTTTCTTTCTCTTCACTATGGAACTGAAGGTCAGGCATATGAACCAGCTTCGTAAACAAATCATAAAAAAAAACAACGTTCACTCACCAAACACGTCAGAGCCCGAAGATATCGGTCAGGTTTCGATGTTTTATATTGTCGACCTTTTTATTTGCATTGGTTTGATTCAGTTACCGATGCTTGTGCCGGGGGTGTAGCTCAGTGGTAGAGCGTTCGCTTTGCATGTGAAAGGCCCGGGGTTCGATCCCCCGCACCTCCAAATTTTTTTTTTTTATCAACTGGTTGGATACCTCCTCTCTGTGTCTCTTTTATTTTGCTATTTAATAAGGAGTAAGGATCAGTGGGAATAATGAGTATATCACATTGATGTTTTTCAATGGGACACATATGTCCTAGTGGTATTGTAACAATGGTTTAAAATGCTCGTGGGACATATATGTCCTGGTAGTAGCGAATGGGTTAAAAGCATCAAAAATTATATGCTCTAGTAGAAATATCTTTTAAATTATCGTTCAACAATTGATTCATTTCAAATTTGTGGGCGGGGTGCATGTGTGGTGTAGTAGTAGTAGGTAGGGCCTCCAAAAAATGGCTCGGGGATCCATGATGTTCTTAAGTCAGCCACCTCGTTGGGAAATTTGCCTGTTGTGGCGTTGTATTTGTATAAACTGTACTGACAGAAGTTAGCTATCGCGATAGCGAAATTTTTCTCGCTAGTTTGGATGATCTCTTTCTTTCCTCTCGACGATGGGATGCACGAGAACTGACGCAGAGAAATTTCTTTACTATAAAAATTTTAAAAAGATTCTTACAAACCTTGAAAAACAACCAATAAGCCTATTGGTTAAACCGATACGCTTATTGCAATTAGTTCAACGCGTCTTCCCGTTAGTAGACATTTTTACTTATAAATGAACCCCTTCAAAGCAAAAATCAATATCTCCAACTCACCGCGACGCCCGTGACAAAGGCTAGCGAAGTCCTTAGGAGTCGCGACGCACACTTTGAGAAACACTAGCTTTTTAGTTGCATTTTTCAAGTACTATAAAAGAACTTTTTAAAACGGTTATAGGGTAATTTAAAGTTTCTTTTTTCGTCTAAAAGTTGTTGAAACAAATGCTTAAAAATTACGAAGTTTACATCTTGTCTCCGTTTTGTTTTGGATTTTTTCCCCTCTGAACTGTGGTAAATAATTTTATTTCCTTTGTTTTCTTTTTTTGAATCATTTGGTGACTCCCATATCTAGCAATACGAATTAAATCATGAAGAATTCAATTTTTCACAATGCTAGAGATAGGCATGTTTTTTAGAGAAATCAGTGAGTGATCAAGAGTGCTTTGGAGGATATGTGTCAAGAATTCGTCCATGAAAAATTTATCACGCATTTTCGAATATATTGCCATGAACTTCGAACAACCTTCAGATTAAAGTAACAGCTTTGAAAACGCATCTAGTTCTGATCGATAAGGGAAAACATCTTACGTTGTTTAATACGAGAATATATGAGAAATATGCCAACCGTTTCAGGTGGCTACGACGGAACAGACGAACAAACACTTGATTTTATTAATTAATATGCGTCGTTTTTATGAAAAAAAGCAGGTATCGGGTTGCTCGCCATTGTTTAAGTATTATCACATCCCAAAGTCAGCTGAGTCAGTCTAGTCACACTCAGTCTGTTCGATGACCAATGTTATAATTCAAGCAAAAGATACGAACGTAGTCCTGTTCTTAGTGAACAAGGCTGTAAAAACCTTACTATAGATGTGGATTTTTGTAACCTTATCTTTTAGAACCTCCCCGTTCAGTAACTCTACAGATAGTTAACTATTAAATAATTACCAAATTGGCATTATTTACGTATTTGGTGAGAAAATTCTTCTTCCAAACATCGTTGTGACAACGAATTTGATATATTTTCTATACATTTTTATGAAATAATTGTTTCTCATATCACCGGATGCTAGTAAAATATGCCTCAAAAATTTAAAAAATACAATTCAATACCTGGAAATTATTTAATGATCAATGATTTTTTTTTCTTTAAAAACCAATCCCTGATTCAAACCGAAATTTTGATAATGAAAATATGATGACAGGTCTTGAGGTACTAAACTCATTTTCTTAAGTCATCCTTTTTTGTCATATTCGTGTCCTTGATTCAATAACTTTCCGAGATTCTCATCATTTAGTTGATTGTTCTTAGAATCAGCCATATTATGACGTACTGAAACTCTTAATCATTACAAGTTGTAAGCGATACTTGAGAATTCACCGTTGCAATATATTATGCAACCATGTTTTTTTCTCAGAAGCAATCGACAACGAAAAAGTTTTCATTTTGGATTTCAAACTTATTCCAATAATATTATTGCATTCTACGAGTATTTACCGGCTACAAGGCCTTGAAATCTATCATCTTCTATTAACGTTTCTGAGGTAACATTGTAACAAACAAAACATTAAGAATCATACATCTCGTGACTGAAATGCATATTTGAATAAAAATGTGAATTTCAGTGCTATTAGCATTCATAATCCATCGTTCGTCATCAAGGTAAATTGTGATGAAACTTTGACAAAAATAACAAAACTGTGACATGGTTGAAATAAGTGAACGGTCAGACGGTTTAGTCTCAATAATAATGACGAAGGAAGAACGATAAAACTGATAAATTTGAAATAAGAATATAACTAAAATGAGAGTTTTTTTTATAAAGGAAAAAGTTGTTTGCCAATCATTCATTTACCTTTGTTATCTAGAAGAATGGCACAGAAATACATGTGTCATCACTTCATTATACTTATCCTGGCGTGTGCGGAGGAAACTACATTTTTTTGAGATTATAATCTTTGAACACAAGACCTCATTTTCAATTAGAAAATGGTTCTGATTCCATGCCTCAGTGTATATGCACTCTTTCAAGGATACAAATGTTTGGGTTTGTAGGAAGGATATGTATTAGCATTTTCAATATTTCTTCGAAAATATTTCCTTTTGCTAGATAATACTGAAAATTTTCTCGCTGAAATCCGAAATTCTTCGATGATTATTTTGATCCATTGTAATATTGTACCCTACGCAGGAGGGAGAGGGAGTAGAGGAGGGTCGTGCCCCCTCCCAAGAACGTAAAAAAATAAAATTTCGAAAGAGAATACCCATATATGTTGTTTCAATAAATTTCTTGATTTGCAATTGATTGATTCATCAATAAATTGTTTTTAAAGGTAGCAGAATTTTGAAGTACTTCTCTCCGTTGTGCCCCAAAAAGGTTGATCCTGCGTACTAGTGTTATATGCAGGATGAAAATTTGGTGAAACAGGGTGAAAGACAGTTCCACCTCAAATAATTTGACAACCATTGGCTCTATAGATACGTACTTTCTCTCTCTCTATATATATATATATAGTCATACTTCGGTACTCGTAGGTTTCGGCACTCGTCATGTGATCACACACACACACACACACACAAGAACGAGTTGCCAACGAATTTCAAAGTACTATTGCATACCGTCATACCATTCCTATATACGTATAAAGTGATATTGCTTGTGTGTGTGTCACGCTCTCTCTCTCTCTTCTCCCTCTCTCTCTCTGAAAAGAGTGACTGGTGAAACTTAGAAGTTGATAATGGAAAAAAATATTTAAAAAATATTATGAGAATGTTGCACATGTTGCCCAAAAAATTATTATTATCATTATTATTATTATGGCGACCCTATAATTTTTTTGACCATTTCCAACAGGTACACTTAATTGAAAATAGATATTGATCCAAACTAAAAAAAAACCCCGTTTTTTTTTTAAAAAGTTTCAATATATTTTTTTTCTATCAAAAAAATACCCATTAAGAGGATATATGATATTTTCGAATGGATTTAAATCATTCGCCACGAATCCAAATTTTCTAAACCAACCAAGGGATTTTTTTATTCAAAAGATTGATTTATGTGTGAAATGTAATATTAATTTAATTTTTTTAACACTTGAAAAAAATTTCGTATCAACTGGTATGTGTGTTACATCAATTTTATTTCAATTCTCACACACTCTCATACATTCTACCGAACTCCAAGAATATTTTATTTGATCTAGAGCTTATAGATATTTTATTAAATTTGTAGCGATGAATTCGTAAGTTTAAGATACCCAACAGCGAAATAAAATAGAATAAGAAGTGAAGAAAAAAATATATTGAAAAAAAAAATGATTTTGTGTTATATTAATAGGGGAAAAAAGATTTAAATATAAAAAAGTAACACAGATGAAAAAAAAAACACATTAAAAACATTAATGATGCGCAGAGATAAAAATGTATATAAATAATGCTAATCAAAATATTAAATTTATAATTATCACTCTTTTTTTCCATTTTTCATATTTTAAATAATTTTTCAAGAATTTAATATTTATTTGGAAAAAAATTAAGAATGGTATATTGCAACTGACGATATGATCATATGATCAACACGGGAGGAGTTTCCCACAAATAAGTTAAGTGAGAATATTTTTTACGTTTAAAATATTTAATTACTACATAGCAAATTTAATTTTAATGTACGAGTGAAATTCACTTTTTGCGTCTTCCTAGTAAAACTTCCATTGATATATATATATATATATATATTGTCGATGTAATTTTCGAAAACCACCCATTATCTTAATCACAGCAAATTTTTTATGGGTCCGTTTTTAAACAAAAACTTGAGGCGTTTGAAAAAACAATGATTAGAATAATTTAATTTTGAGGCTTCAAGTCATAATTTATTGTTCTGTAATATGTGATTAGATTAAAAATAAGATTTGAATATGTTCTTTATGACTTCATAACCTTTCTTTACAACTCAATCAAAAGTATTATAAATCTTTTTTGATTGATTTGTGCTTATTGTATGTCAAAATGACCTTTAAAGAAAAGAAATAATAACAATAATTTAATAACCATTTGGATCGTTATCTTTACTAGGATCATTTGATTTAGGTAGACATATGTGTACCTCAGGTCTTAACTTGAAGGAAGAATCATTAAAAACCATTTAAAGCAATTAAAAATGAGGTGCATATGCGCGTGCATCTGGAGCGAAAAGGATATGCTAATTATGAGGAATATAAATATTTGAGGCTATATGGAAAAAAAATTATTCAATAACATGCAAAGTGATATCACATATTTAAAATCATTCAACGTATTGCGCAATCAACGAAGTAAAATAAGAGACAACATATTGCCTTCACAAGTAAACTCACAAATCGAAATTGTTCCTCTTATCGATGTTCATATTTAATTACTTTTATTTTCTTATACCATTATGCACTAGGAATTTAATATTTACACTGTTAAAAAGGTTATACGCAAGCTCCGGATGTTGTTGCCCTAAAAATTAGAAAAAATTCCATGAAAATGACAAAACAAACTAGGCCTTTTTGAAAAACCGTTTATGTTCTAAAGTCGAAAGAAAAAGTTTCGTACCATCAAAAATCGCATTTTGTAAATTTATTTCCTTAACGTTCAGATTTAATTTAAAAAAAATTGTTCTAATAAATGGGTTAAAACTCGTTAATCGGTCAGGAACACTGGCATTATGGTCCCAAGAAAGGACTCCATCCCGGAGGGCGGTGCTGGAGCCCTGTCAGCCCCACATATCAGTGTATCATTAGTTCATTACACTTCACTCATAGTTTAAATATAGATGGCAGCACTACTAAAAAGCCCTACACAGAACACGTACACGCACATTCTAACATGCACCAATTCGTTAGAAGTTCCGCAGAACAATGTCGACGAGGTGCGTGTTTAGTTTAGTTGTAGTAGTCCGGGCAGGGGGGCTGAAAGAGTTTCTTACATTTTTTTGTTTTTCACTGTATAACTTTACCATCGAGAGGCACATGAAGAATCTCACCGGGGCCCACAAAAGTCTCCAGTGTGGAGGGGAGCCCTGTTACTAGATTTAAGAGCCATGACTGCCATACTGGGGGGGGGGATTTCCGTAAAAAATGACAAATGAACACCGCCTTTGCATAATCCTGCGTATGTCTATGGTTAGAAAGCCACAAAGCATCTTTTCTTTTCCAAGAAATTCAAGCATAAGTGCTCAATGCAATCATGTAACTTTATTTTTTATTGAAGAAACAGCACAATATAAAAAACCGACAATAAATTCTGAACGAACACTTTTCGACCCAAAAGTATATAAATAACTTGCCATGGGTCGTACAGAAATATATACAAGATTGCTTGGCAACATACGAAGGTATATTCTACAACAGCTGCAGGCAAGTCACACCAAATATATCGCTTTCATATGGTATACTAGACTCTGATGTGTTGTATATGATACATTACAGATATATTTTCGTATACACTAAAAAAACATAGATATATACATATTTTTCTCCGTAAAATTTACAAATTCATTAACCTTTGAATGAAACGAACTGCTCAATATCTGTTACTTCCGGTATGCGATCTTTTACAGCCTTCTCAAACATATTAAATGGTTTCTGCTCTCTAATAATGACATCAAATTCTCTACATATTCTCAAAGCAAGAAAACAATGATTTTTTGAAAAAAAAATTTTGTATATTCACTCTGGGGTACCAATTAGGATTCTTATACATGAGTAGTAAAACTTCATATAAATAAAGTTGGCGTATATTAAATTGGATTAATGATACTCTATTATGTAAAGAACTGTTTGTTTCTAGAACATCACGTCGAAAACAGTCATAAAGATGATTTATAGTATGGATTGAATTTCTATATGCCCCCGCCCCCTTAAAATCCATATAAAATATGTAGGAACACCCATACAAAAACACTTCTTTCAAACTTTGGTGTGAGACGATAGTCTTCAATTTAATGTTCCCGAGTGGCATGGTGGTAAGATGCTCGTCTACCATCGTGAAGGTTGTTGTCAGGGTCCCGGGTTAGAACCCAAGGGAGGATATAGATAAGATATTTTCCCTAACTAACTCGAGGCGACCACCGATCGACAGTGCCTTCACTTCCAACCCATCTCACTAATGGCAGTAAATTGCAATTTAGCGATATGGCCAGAGTTGGTGAAGTAGTAGTAGTCTTCAATTTAAACATCATTGCTGTAATTGCTCTAATTTATTGACAATTTGATCAGTATGATCTTTCCATTTTAGGTTAGCTGAAATAGAAATTATAATAATGCCAAGATGTTTATAATGCAACATTCTTTCAATGTACGAACAGTTACATATAGTATTAGAGAGAAAGTCATTACATTTCATTAAATCTGCCTGTGTGTTTGAGTTTGTTGAGCTGAAAAAAAGCAATTTTTAGTTTTGTTAGCATTTAGCCTAAGTAGAAGATTTCGAATTCTTTTATTTATTGCACAGATATCTTTTTCCAAATTTCTAATCGACTCTTCAGTGGTTTCAGCGGAGGAAATCAGAACTGTATCATAAGCGTATGAGTCAAAGTTGATCGAAAATATTGATATTATGAATTTCATTCATGTAAATAGAAAAAAAAAGTATTAGGCCCGGAACCGATCCCTGAAGTATATCTGTATCTATTGCTCTAACCCGACTTATTTTATTGCCTATTTTAACGGTCTGTCTTCTATTTGTTATGAAAGATCTGAACCAATCGAGCGGAGAAGTCTCTTCTTACTCGAATATTTTTTAGTTTTTCTAGTAAGATGCCCCAGTTTACTGAATCAAACGCTTTATTAACGCTTTATTAAACGCTGATATCTATCTGCCGTGTGGCAAGAATATGGAACAGTCTTCCATCAGAACTTGTATGTGCCTCCTACGCAAGATTTGCTTCCAATATTGGGGATTTCGACCTGGCTCCGTATGCGAAGTGCTTCCCGTACTGACTATTATTATTTTTTTTTTTTTCTTTTCTTCCAGTATAAGTGCATTTCATGCCTTCTGGGTTATTGTAAATAAATAAAATAAATAAACACAGCTGCTACTTTTTGTTATTATTCATTTTATCAAGCTATTTTAGCATTCCTTTTTTCCCTTGAAGCCAGATTGATGATGTGAGTATTAAGCAATGGAGTGTAAATAACTGTCAAGGTGTTGCTTTACCAATTTGTCTGATAATTTCGACATAATAGGTAAAAGCGAAATTGGTCTGTAATTGTCATGGCATCTTTGTTACCTTTCTTGTATATAGTAGGCGTAACAATTCATTATAATTCATTATAAAACATTCCAGTATCTAGAGATTTATTAATCAAATGGGGTGATGGTATGGCTGTGGTAACGATAGATAATATTAATCATTCTTGGTAGCACACCATCACTTCCTGCCGGCTTATTAATATTAACTGAGTTAATTAAGCTTTCAATTTGTGGTAAGTCAATTTTATGAACAACGATTGAATTGAGATTAGAACTTCTGTTCTTTACAAAGGCATTCAACTGATTGTTTATTTCCGTATCCTTCACTCAATTTATAAAATTATCACTAAAATCGTTAACTAGTTTGTTTTGGTAATCACAATTGGGTGATTTCATAAGTTTTTGTTGTTTACAAAATGGTTTAAAAATTTCCATTTCCTTTTATTTGATCTCAAATAGATACACGTTTTCCCAAAAAGTAGTCAATAAATTCATACCTTTCGGTCTGTTATGCCGTGTTACAGGCTTCTTTGCAGCAGACGTTTCGTCCACTACTGCGGTGAACATCTTCAGTGCTGTTTTGGACAACGGTCATTCAAGAAGGTCGTTTCGTCTCCTCGCTTGTCCGAAACAGCACTGAAGATGTTGATTCTAGTAAGATGTCCCAGTTTACTGAATCAAATCAACACTTTACTAATATCTGTACACCGCAGTAGTGAACGAAACGTCTGCTGCGAAGAAGTCTGAAATACACGGCATGACAGCCCGTAGGGTATGAAATTTATTATAAGCCCTGCCCGTGAAAGCCTGCCTTCTCTAGTCATCTTTCTGTTTTTTAAGCTTGTTTGAAGAAAGCTACTTTTCTTTAATTAATATTATATTGTTTATATTCCATTTCACAATCGTGTCTATATGGATTTTTACGATACTTTATATTTATATTTTTTCCTTAATATTTATCATTTTAATTAGGTCATCCGTAGTCCTTTCATTAAGCTTTGCCCTATTTTTATCTTTAGCATAAGTTTTTTCTATAAATAAGTTAGAATTCAATGTAAGGATGTCTATAAAGCCTGATTTGTATCGATTTCATCAATAACCAGCGTAAAATCAATACCTTTAATATAAATCATTCAAATAATTCATAATTTATCCAGGCTTTTTGTACATAATTTAAATTGTTATCGTTGTTATATGATGAAAATTATCTTATGTAATCAATTAGTAGATGTTGATCAGGGTAATGCCCGCATCATAAACGCCCATTTTACACGGAAAATAATTTTTAGCGAGCGGTAAAAAACATGGTCAACATCAGTTGAATCAGCAATTCCGATTCCTGTAACACATTATTCAAATGAAAGAAAACATTTAAACAGACCTTTGATAGCATGTGTGTGGTATAGCTTAATGACCCGCGAATATGTGCTCCGCGTCGTGCCAGTGGTTGGAGATCCTATGCACTACACCAACTCCACGCGACGCCCACTTTGAGAACCACTGGCTTAGTTCGTTACCAGCCGTTATCTCCTAGGGGTACAGAGCAGGGGCCGCGGTTGGTCTGGAGGATTAGTTCGTTAAAATTAGAACCGTCAAGACCATAGGGAGGCTGACAGGGCCTCCCATATCCCTAGTGCACGATATAGAATGTTATATTTTTACACTATGAATTTATTGGAGAAGGGCCCGTAGAAAATTCCGGCATGAGGGGAGCCACAGAAGATTGAGATGCTACTGTAAATATCTTATCTGGCTCGTTGCTAGGATATTGATGGCAGGAAAATGTGTTGGAGACTGGAACACTCCACATCTCTCATTCTGACTGCTTCAATTTTAATTAACCCATTAACGATGACTTTGATTTTTTTTTAAACAAAAAATAAGGGTGGAATCACTTCCACCATTTATTGGCAAAGAAAAAAAATTAAAGTTTAGAAGGGCAAATTTTCTTACCGAAACCGGTGTTAATGGGTTAAAATAAAATCAAGCTGTAAAATGTAATTTTAGATTCAAATATCGAAGAAAATATTTGTATGGTAGGATCTTGATTTTTAATTATGGAATGTCTTGATGTACCAATAAATTCACCCCTTTTAAAGTGGGTTGATTTATTGGTACATTGGTGTTTTAAACTGATTAACAAACTTTACTAGTCACAAATATAGAGTATTCAGGAAATTATAACAGTTGGTGTATGTATTTTTAATTTTTTTAAGCAAACTTCGTACATTTTAAACATTTTACAGACAAAATTTCGACTCGCGTCACATCTGGCTATATACAAGGCCAAGTTGAAAAAGATAATTCAACAACAAAATAAATAAACAGCGAAACTTAGTTTCCTCTTTGCATAATCCTATTAATGTGATCATTCTAATGACTTGAAATGTTCGGAGATGGCGGTGATGTAACTTGGTATTTCCAACCTTTTCGCTAACGTGTATCTGGTCTGTTCCTCCTTGGGTAAAGTACCTCCTACATCAGATGGTAGTAAATTCTGTGGTACACACGTGAGCACATCGGATGGTTTGCTGTGAACAATGAACTACAAAGAAAAGAAAAAAATCTACATGTCACACACACATCCAAGCTTCTAATTAAAGATCCTTTCCTGTATGAATTTGTTTTAACTAGGGCTGGGAATCGATTAAATCTTTTAACTGGTTAATCGAAAATAAATTTTAGTCGATTAATTGAGTTTTAAACGAATATTTTTTCATAATAATATAATACTAATTGATATTAAGAAATTCAAGCTCCTTGAAGCAATTTAATATACTTGAACATATATTTTGTCGAAACATAAATTTCATTCCTTGGATCTAGTCGATTTTTTTTAATCGGTAATTTTAGGTTAGGTACTGATTTCGAAACTGCACTTTTGGTTATATTAATGGTTCTCAACGTGAACGCAGGAACTCATAGGGATGTCACCAGCCTTTCTTAGAAATGTCACGGAGTGTTGACGATATTGATGTGTTCCTGCTCTCTGAGGGGAAAGGGTCCCAAGGTGCCGTTCTCAAAAAATTGTGAAAAAATTTAAGTGCATTCATCTCTCCTAGAAATACATATAAGCGAAAAAAATATCAGCGGCGGAATGCTATTATTAACAGTTGGCTACTCATCGCCTTTCACGCTTCTTGGCAATTTATACATAAAAACTTCTTTTCACTTTCTGTTCCTTTCTTTCCTTCAGCTTCACTGTTCTAGAAACACGTCACTCTAACACTATGGGGTTGTGGGTTTTTAAATCCTTTCTTGGCTTTTATTGACACTCAAAATATTAATATTTGCATTTTTGAGTGACCCATAATAATTCCACCGGATTTTTTTTAATATTCATATGCATATTTAAATAAGTGGAAACAGTAGCAATTTTTCAAAACTTTTTGAGGACGTCAAATTGAAGACGTCCTTGGGATCTTTCCCGTGTCAGTGGTTTGAAGAGGTTCTTTTTATGAATTCAGGGTATTTACTGGACTATTCCGGGGAGCCGCAGATAAACTATGACTAGAGAAAGGGAACCGTGGGTCCCAAATTCTGAGAATCGCGAGGCCATACTTTTGCTTGCTTTCTTGGAAAGTCTTACCAAATGGTACTTGTTACGTTAGGAGCTGATGCTTCCAAGAATACAAAAAACTATTGTTCATGATGGAGACAATAAATTTCGATCTGTTCTATATATATAAAACTCCCATCAAACTAAATTTGAAACTGAAATCATCAGTTTTCTTTTTACTGGAATTTTGTATTTCCGCATGCCGGAAAATTTCATCAAAATATTGATTCAAATATTTTCAAACATTGTCACTCATCAAAAGTGTTATTGATAGGTACATAATTGAAAGCATGCAATCGGTTTCGTGGAACAAATAAAGTTAAATTACAATCATTTTACGCAGATTTTAATAGCATTTCAATCGATTTGATCGAGTCGATTAACTCAACTAAAACTTTTCAACCGTGATTTACAATTGATCCATTAACCAACCCGATAAATTGAACAGTTCCTAGTTTTAACCGCAAAATTATTTTAAATTGAGATGATTGTGGTTACTGGACGAATTTATGACGAAAATAATAATAAGGAGAATCATTTCACTTACCCTTTTTCTAATTTTCTCAGAGGCAACTGCGTTGACCAGCACCGTGATCATTTTCGTCAAAATTGACGTATTTAAAACATGAATGGTCTTCGTTCGCATTGGCAAACATTCCTGTTATCAAGACAAAAAAAAAAAAGAATCAGATTTGAGTGACAACACCAGCAAAGATTTCAAATAATTCGTTCATTTGCATTCGATTTCATTCACGTTCTTTGCGTAACGGTGATATTATAGGGAATAATTCGCGCGAAAATGAAATTACAAAAACACAATAAAATGCTAAACAGGTGCACTACGTAGCAAACGTTGATTGAACTGACAGACCACTGTGATACAAATACCATGCCACAGCAAGCAAAATGCCCAACGAGATGGCTGAGAAAAAGATGCCCATAACAAATAACAGTGATCTGATCGATTCATTTTCCGTCTCATAATAGTTTATATCTCCGGTTGCTCAACTGATGTTTCTCATCACGTAATAATAATCACGTAACGTCAAAGACATTGTGAACTCCGATTATTGGAAATTCTGTGAAGCGTAAATTATGTGACGTGTAATTCCCACGTCACAGAATTTCCACGAATGAGGATTCGCACCTTCTCTGACATGACGTGAAAACACGTCACGTCAGTGTAGTGTGTTCCGGCCTTAAGTTCTGCTCAATCATCTCCTGGTCATTTGAATAAGTGGCACGCGGTTGCTTTCGTGAGATTAACTTCTCAAAATGACGTAAAGAGAATGTATCAATTATTTTCTATTTTTTATTTAAATCATTTTTATTAGAAATGAATGATTTTTTTTCACTCAGCTTAAGATACACGAAATCACACGCGCTTTCTGGATATTATGTTCAATTATTTCATCATTTCCCTATTCTCTGATCAATAGTCCACAATTTTCGGGAAATTCCTGCAACCGCTTATTCATGTAGCAACTACATAATTATGGATTTAATAAATTAAAAAAAGTATATATATACATATATATCTGGTTGGACAGACGTCACAAGTGGAGTTCCTCAGGGAAGTGTCCTTGGCCCCATACTTTTTTCACTTTTTATCGACAAACTCGATCAGGGTATCGATGGAATTACTAGCAAATTCGCAGATGATGTGAAGCTAATGGGGGTAATCGGAAATGAAAGCGATAGGGAGTTGCTCCAGACCAACTTAAACAAGATTGCAGCATGGGCAAATGAATGGAGCATGACGTTTAGCGTAGATAAGTGCATGGTCGCTCATTTTGGTTCGAACAACCCACGGTTCTCTTACGAGTTGGATGGCGTCACTATCCCGGATGCAACTAGAGTCACCGATTTGGGAGTTCTCATTGACGAGCGACTTAAGTTTTCTGAACATTGTTCAGCGGTTGTCAAAAAATCGAATAGAATGCTTGGTCTCATTTTCAAAAAGGTCTCTTCGCGTTCTCCTAAAGTCATTCTTCCGCTTTTTCGAGGCTTAGTTCGTCCTGGACTGGAGTATGCTGTAAGGTTTTGGAGACCATACCTACAGAGGGACATAGACTTGGTTGAAGGGGTGCAGAGAAGAGCTACGCGTGTCCTTATTGGCACACAGGGCTTGAGTTATGAAGAAAGACTTCATTTTTTGAATATGTTTACATTGGATGAACGCAGGTGTCGAGGAGATATGATCGAAGTGTTCAAAATTTTCAATGGGATGGATAGGATGGACCATGAACTTTTAGTACACCGCCAATCGACTGCTTTTACAAGGGGACACCAGTATCGATTGGTGAGGGACAATGCAAGGTTATGGTGTCGCAGGGAATTTTTCTCTAATAGGGTTGTTAATAAATGGAATAGCTTACCCCCGGAGGTAGTAAATTGTAACACAATTGACACGTTTAAAAAGAAATACGATAAACATGTTGGGGTAAATCGAGAAGCTATCCATTCTTAGAATAAGACAACCATAAGTATTCTTTATGGGCATTGTATAATATTTTATCATGTGTATATATTGTTTGTAATTTGTGTTAATTGCATTTTTAATTGGGTTGCTGTATTTTTGAAACATATGACAACCATATTTTTATGGGCATCTTTTTATCAGCCACCTCGTTGGGCATTTTGCCTGTTGTGGCGTTGTATTTGTATTTGTATTTGTATTTGTATATGAGTTTTATTTCTGTCTGATGGTTTCTATTTTTTATTGGTTTTTATACCCGTCAGTAGGTCCACAAATCGCTTCTTCAATTTCTTCATTTTTTGCTGGTCAACAAATTATTTCGCTTACATATTCATTTTCTGCTCATTGTCACATTAATTGTTCTGTTTATGAATTTTTTTCTGGTCCCCAAGTTTTTTTTTTTTTAATTTACTTATTCTTTTGCTGCTACAAAAATGACTTCTCTAATTTACTTATTTTTTACAGTCCTAAAATAAATTTCCAATATCCACCTGCCTCCTAGATTTTTCAACACCAGTACGCAAAAGGTTGAAGAACACTGTTCTAATAGATTCGCTTGTACTAAGGCGTCTAATCATCGAAAAATAGAACAGGAGAGCGAACCGTGATTGGCTATAGTGATAATACTGACGTCATGCCTTTACTAAAATATTGCGGACGAGTCAGCCCCGGTGTTCTAATAAGGAGCTCTTACTTGTAAGTTAACCTCCCACCTCCGATTCTATTGAATCTATGCAGAGTCTGAGTTTGTGCGAAATCAATATTTTACAAAATTAAAAACTTGCAAAAAAAAAAAAATTCGTTTCACAGAGGGTAAAAGCCTATCTTCATCCACTTGCGCAGTTAAAGGGTTAATAACGTGAAGACAAAATGCTTACTAAAAACAACTGCATCAAAGAGTATACGTGGAACGGCGTAATGTAGCGAGCATATTTCAGAGGACTGCACCTGGCATCACATACGCATGTCACTCCGTTGATTTGTGTCATCGGTTGGTTGACGGTATTGAAAGCAATCAAAGCAGCGCAGTGTAAAAAATGATTAGGTGTGATTTTGGATGGATTCCAATTGCCTATTGAAATAGATCAGTATAATGTTAAATCACGAATAACTGCACCGAATCATTTATAAAACAAAATATATATTTGTTTTTATATTTGTTTCTCGAACAAAACATTTTTTTTATTTGTTTCTATGAGAAATAATACAAATAAAAATACAAACACAATGAGACCACAACAGTCAATTGCCCAACAAACAAAAAAATTCCCATAAAAGTATGGATGGTAAATGTAACTAAAATAAAGTATTCTAATGTTAGATACCATATCACGCAAAAAAGAAAAAAAAAACCTACAAATAAATGATACGCAGCCCTAAAAGAAGATTACGGTTGTCTTATTCCAAGTATGTTATGGATAACTTTTCGATTTGTTCCACGATTTTTATCATACTTCTTTGTAAACGTGTCAATTGTGTTAGACTTCGCGACTCCCTGAGGTAAGCTGTTCCATTTATTAACACCTTTATTAGAGAACGACTCCCTGCGACACCACAATCTGGGATCGTTCCTTACAAAAATATACTATGACAACTACTTTACTCATACATGCACCTCGTACACATTCCTCTACGGAATTTCTAATGATTTGGGGCATGACGGAATGTGCGTGTTCGTGGTATGAACATAACGTGAAGTTTGTTTTTTGTGTAATGCTTGTTATGTGTAGTGCAGCCATCAATTTTTCTAACTATGACTGGAGTGTAGTGATCGACTAATTGTACGTTGTAGGTCTGTTGCTCTCATGGGTGAGACTTTTTAACGGGGAGATTTGCTCGCATTTGCGCTTCGAAGTTGAGAACCATAGAAAACTAACTTCAGCCGACCAGCACTGTGGTACTTAGCAATAGTGGTGTCCCCTTGTCGAAGTATGTATTGACGGTGTATTAATAACTCATGTTTCATTCTATCCATCCCATTGGAAATTTTGAACACTTCGATCATATCTCCCTCCCCCGCACCTGAGCTCCTCCAATGTAAACATATTCACGTTCTTCGTAGCACAAGCCTTGTGTACCAACAACAGCACACATGCAGCAGTTCCCTGCACCCATTCAGTCAAGTTTATGTGTTTCTGTAGGTACGATCTCCAAAACCGTACGGCAAAAACCAGCGCAGGACAAACTAAGTCTCAGAAAAGCGGAAGAATTACTTTAGGATAACTTTTTTTTTTTTTTTTAAAAACGGCAATCTATAAATATAATGGTAGTATTTTGCGTCTCACACATTTTCATCAGCTGTAGTAGAGACAATGTTTGCATTTATATAAATATGTAAAAGGCATGTCACACCATCCCCCCCCCCCCCGGGACCCCATGACACGGCACTACAAAAATCGCTATAATGTATATAATCCACTTAATTTGTCTTATATTAGCATCCTTGTTACCGCACATATTAGCTTTTCGTCTCTGTACGACCATCATACGTCTCTGTACGACCATCATACGTCTCTGACCATCATTACATCATACGTACCTGTCTAGAGCATGCCGTCTGAGTATCTACGGGAACCTTTTCCAGAAACCACAAATGTTTCTTGTACATAATACACTTAAATTTGCACACGTCATGATTTCAGTTCATATTCTAGCACATGTGTTGTTTTACAAAGAGGTTTTGTAATGTTTTGTGTGTGATTTAAGTTATATTGTTTTTCGTATACAGTTGTATATGTGCACAGGGTGGGCAAAACGTCCGTAGCTTAAAAAGGAATGAACACCGGAAATATAACCGAAATAAAAAACGGTTTGCAGGGTTAGTATTGCTAGGTCACGGAATTTTTTTAAAACAGGAAAAAGAAAGAAAAAAAATAGCCGATAGGTGGCTCTGGTACGAGCGACTTCAGTGGAAATGTGCAAATGAGACGATTGTAAGAACTTGTGCTCCTAATACACAACCACTTTCACGGTTGTAAACTGTGTATGTGGACCTGCTGCACTCTGTCGTTGCTGGATTTGAGACTCGCCTGCAATCAATGTGTTATCCCTGGTGGTAGTGGCATGCCCCCCCCCCCCCACAAGAATAGGGTTGACAAGGCTCCAGTCCTCAGGTCCTTGACGATTCTCATCTTTTTTTGTTTTTTCACGCTATAAATTCAATATAGAAGGGGGGGGGCGTAAAAAGTCAGTCTTGGGGGGAATACCAAAGATCCTGACCTAGGTGCCCTGTTCAAGGATGTGATGGGTGGTGGTCATGTGGAACACATACTGCTGTAATAAACGATTTGGAGGCATTCATACCGGTATTGCGTATCTTTTCTTTGACTTGTGTATGTCAGAGTCAACTATCAGCTATTTTTTGAGTTATTTTTTCCAGTCTAGAAAATTCCCGTGACCTAGCGATGCTAATCTTGCAAACCGTTTCTTATTTCAAATATTTTTCCGGTATTTATGAATTTTTAAAATTTCTATGGACTTTTTGCCCACCCTGTATATATACAGAGTGCAAAATATTTGCTAAACATATCGCCAGGGTCTCCGCAGGAATCACCGTCCCTTTCCCCAAGACATTGTTTTTCTGTACAGAATATAGACATTTTTCTCGAATTTATAGGAAAATACTGGGCAAATCATTCAGGAATTACGGTCACGTGAACTCTATACTAGTACTCACAATTGATGGCGGTGAAAATTTAGTCACGGGTGCAGTTAAGGGACCATCAAAAAATTTAATAAGAAAAACAGTTTTTCATCAACCCTGTATAATAAAAAAAAACTGCAAATGATTTTGTTTAACTTTCACAAAATATTGTATTGACTTGCATGCAGCACTTGAGTGCATTTTCGTGAGATATTTTTGGAATGTATATTCACGCAGACGTGAATGTTTTCCATAATAATTCCAATTTCCGTCGCAGGTGTTTTGCTAATAAGATGCGAAGTTTTCAAACAATTTTTACGAAAGTGACAAAAACAAATTGGCGCTTCACATTACACACCCTGTGTAGGAATTTATAATGTGACAATTTATTATTTAACGAGATACGAGCATTTTTAGTAAATTTCTTATCACGCATGAGCATAAAATATATAACTATTACATAAGTCGTATATTTTATAATTAGCAACTTGTATAAAAATTCCTGTTGAATGTTGTAAAACTGAAAAAGATATACGCGATACCATACATATATTGTCGGTCCCCTAAATGCACTCGTGACCACATTTTTACTAGAAATTGTGTGTACAAGCATAAGGTTCGTACGACCGAAATTTCAGAACATTTGCCCAGTAATTTTCTAGAAATTTAGGAAAATGTTTAAAGTTTAAAAAAGACACAGACTTTTGTAAATGCTGTATAGTTTATCTGGCATGCACGCGTTCGTACTCGCACATGTTCTGCTTAGCATTTCTGTTTTGCATATGTACTTGTTTCTATCTTGTATGTTTTGTAGGGACATTTCTAAATGCATGTGCCTTGCATTTTTCAATGAACCCGCACAAGTTATTCTGCATTTCTGTTCAGCACGTTCTATACATGTATTCAGCACAATCTTTTTCCGTCTAAAAATGCTTTGTAAAAATAATTACAATTTCTCCGATGACCACGCTTCTGGACCAATGTGCTCAAAAAATTGCGTAGAGCCCGGCCGTTTTCGGTAAGTAAGTGAGTAAGCTGTCGTAAAAACTGGTCAAATCGCAACATTTTTGACGACAGCAGTTCACATGTGGTGTCGATAACTTCCATATTAACCTATATTTAGGTAATAGTTTTCAGGGAAAAATATAAATAGGTAGTTTATACCCCCTGCAGCAAAGATACACGGGTGTATGTGTCACTCACCAAATCGACAAATGGTGATAGTTTGACCTTCGCTGTTCCTCCGGGGAGCGATTTCGAAAACGCCACTTTCCATCACTTCATCCAAGATCTTCGGGTCGATGGGCTCAAAGTACTCTCTGTGTTTCTTAATGAATGCTACCAGCTTTTTCATGCATCCGAAAGCTTTCTTGACATCGTATTTGCGGCTGCGCAAGTACATTATAATGACTTCTTCGGAAAACCATTCTTCTTTCATTTCTTCTTCTTCCACTACGTAGAATAAAGAAGCGCAAATCGTACAGAAAATGTAGAGATGAAATATATTGCTGAAGCAAACATTAAATTTTTTTTTTTTTTTAATTTTATAATTCATATCCGAGATCCGATCAAACCAAATAATGTTTTAGGAAAGAGTAAACAAAATCTTACTTCTGATGAGCTCCTTCAATTCTTCAATTTGACTTCCCATGTTTTCTGGAATTTCCGATAACTCTATCCTGGCTTTGTTTTGGAATTTCTGAGGTAGGTGATCCATCCAGTGAGGATAAAACCCCTCCTTCGTTTTTTCCTGATCATTGTGCTTCATAATCTCTGGAGATTTTAAGGAAATCCTAGGTATCAAATTGCGAATTGAATCATTACTACAATGTATCTCACTTGATACTTTATATACAAGCTGTCCATTATGATCGTTATTAATAGGTATTCATTCGTTTCTAGTCTTAGCCCCTTAAAGTACGAGTTTTGGCAAAAAGGTTTGAAGATCTGTAGTTGAATCACCGGTGATTAGTTAAAATTAAAATAAAAACTTGTTTTTCCTTGTTCTCATGTTAGAAACAGAAGGGGAAAAATGAGTGCAGTAGATTTCTCTTTCGTGATCAACCACATCCTTCATCCATCCCCTATGTGTTTGGTCCTTTTCTCTCTCTCTCATTTATATCACTAAATAGGAGTATAGAAAGACCGGGAATGGGAAAAAAAAACTTCCGCTCATAAGGCTGCAATAAAGAGTCGCGATGATAAGAGAAGGGGGTAATTGAAACAGGGAGATCTGAAATTTACCGTATTTTCCCTTATGTTTTGGGCTCAAAATTTGAAAACAAGTTTTCATCAAAGCTATTTGTCAAGATATGAAAAAAAAATGTATTCTACATCATAGAAACCATTAAATCCCTCATCTGAAACATCACAATCAGCTAGTTGATTATTATCATCACTCTCATCGTAAATTGCAAGAAAAAAATTGAGTAATTTGTTAATATTCATAATGCTATCCATGTATAAACCCCCCCCCCCAACTTACTTTTAGGACCCAATTTTCGGCGAAAAGGGGGGGGGGAGTTTCCTTATACACGTAAAAATACGGTTACGGTATTTCTATCATGTGCGTCGGGCCGAGATATTGCGTCCTATGGTCTATATATGGTAGAGATGTCTCAGTATTTTTTTACTTTTGCTTAAACATGCGACCAGTACGAATTGGTTCCTTCAATGGACATTCGTATCGTTATTCTAACTCTAACTGTTGCGGAATTACCTGCTGCGCAACGATACCTATAGACATATAATTGTGTATTCACGTCATTTTGGTGTTGAAAATTTTTGAGAAAAGCTAGTTATGTTCTAGAGGTATCCTGTGTGTAGTCGGAACTGATTCTATTTATTTATTTATTCACTGGAAAAACACTGGTATTTCCAGCATGCTGGTCTTTCTATCTATTTCCCGGTATGCCGGCTAATGCGGGGAATTAAGGCTTTTTTGTGTATTTTTTGCTTTTTTTTTTAAATATTTATATTCTGACAAAAAAGAAAGAATTCTTTAAAAACTCGTCCCAGTTTTCGATTTCTCTTCTCTACCATGTTAAATTTTACAAAAAGAATCGACTTTAATAAGTAATGTCCAAAACTTTGCGGTCGTATTAATCAAACTTCTTATTTGAGCGCATATATAGAAAGAGTGAAATTTCTTGTTTAATTAAAAATCGAATAAAAGCAATGATTTTATAAATGCTTGTATAAGCAGTAATTGATTCCCCGTATTATGCACGTTTTGAACGAGTTCGACCGTATATTACTGCCAAATCCCGAAATTGTCCACTTCGCAAAGTGGCCAGATCAGTTGACCCGGACAATGTCCGAAATCCGATTTTTCGCCGGGCTTTAGCGGGTCCCTATATATTCCTACATCGATCCCTATGTTTCGGGGTCATCGCCACGTTGGCGTATTTTTTTTAATAATTATGACCATTCGAAATTAGCCATAGCTAACCATAATTATTATGCTTAGCTAACATAAACAATTGTCAAAGGAATCTGAATATCGTTATCTTAGTGATACATATATAAGGGTGTATAACGATCAACATATAGGGGCCTGCCAAAGCCTTAATTTTGGACATTGGCCGGGTCAGTTGGGCTGACCACTTCGTGAAGTGGCCAACTCTAGGCTTTGGCAGTAACATATATATTTTGTGAGGAAGACCAATTAGCAATACTATTATTATGACTATGTATTTTAAATACATAATATCTTTCGGCGAAATATAATTTTTATCAGGTAATTACAAAAATATAACAAAAAATAATGTTTATTCAAAAGTATGAATAAAAAAAAAGATTAATATCCTTCATTGAAAGAATTGAAATAAGTACATCAATCTTTTGCAAGATTAAGAAACAATAATGCTATAGGTATTATTGGAACTAGGTAAAACTGAATTTGTACTAAACTTATACATATATATTATTGTTACTGAAACCATTAAAAGAGATATGAAACTAGAGAGTACTGTATATCTATACGTCACCACCAATTGATAATTCGGAGTACCGTGCTCCCTTTCAAGAATTCCAAGATGGTTTCAATCCGGCACAAATCGGGAAAACAATGAAACAAGAGACAGACGGGTCAACTTAACATTACTCGAGGACCGCTTGCGGCTTCCAAGCCTGGACGACTCAATCCAAAGGTTCAACAATTGGGTAAAAACCGAGTTAGAATTATAAAATTCGAAAAAAGAAAAATGTGAAAAGTTGGAAATATTTAAAACATTGAAAAAAAAAATAGCATATCAAAGTTTACAAAAAATTAAAAAAAAATCTCGCATGGGGACCAAACAATTTGCTCATTTTGAACGATCGGAAAAAAAAACGTAAAAATTCTAATGCAATCATAAATATTATCTCTGATATCAGATGTTTTCTCGTATCAACTGTGCTCATATTTATAGCAAGCTCAAGTGTTATAAAGACTTACGCAATGAAATCATAATCATAATCCTTTCATGAAGTTTTCTAGTTTTTTTTTTCCATTTCTTTATTACTATTCGTTTATTTTGGGTTGCTGTAATTAGATTCTAAGGGCATTCATATTTACTGTGGATATTTTTTATTTCTATATATTTTCCATTTACACTTTCTATCTTGTCTTTTTTCCAACAGTTGTTAGGCAATTTTCCTGTTGCTGAAGTAGGTTTTGTGTTTGTATAAATACTCCAATATACTATGTGAGACATAGTGGTTGAAGTTATATTATTTGTCATTGGATAGCTATACAGTATCCACAAAAAGTGTTGTCACTATAAACAACAGAATAATAATTACTCTTCATGGGAAAAATTGTATAAATCATAATTATAAGTATATAAAGACTTGTATATAAAGACTTCAAAACTAAATGTTTCAGTTATATCTTGATAATAAAAATATAAAAATAAATTTTCCTTTTAAATCGTGAAAGAATCGAAACAATAAAATATAAGAAAAAAAATATGATTTCTCTTTCTTTCGTGAAATAGCTTTTATTGTGGCTTTTTGTATTTTAGGTAAAGTTGTATTTGACATCAATATATTAATGGGCATTAATTGTTATTATGATCATTACTTTTCAATTTATTTATTTATTTATTTTTCTTTCTCTATCGGCCTCCTCGTTGGGCATTGTGCCTGTTTCGGCCCCTGAATTTGTATTTGAAATATTCAACGGCCACTAACCTCATTCTGACAATTGGTGTAAATCATACAACCCATGGCCCGCGGGCCAAATGCCTCGGAGACATCTGATGTTGCCAACAAACCTCTAACTTAAAAAAATTGAGTAATTTTATAAAAATTATAACTAAGCAGCACATAACCAGATTCCTTAAGTGACTCGCGGCAAATTCCGAGACCACTTTAGTTATATATATTTACATATATATTTACAGATAATTTTAGTCACTCGTGACGCATTCCCAAATCACTTGTATGGTCCCGATCATTCAATGGTTGCAGATCATTCATGTGGCCCGCGACATGTTTTCGAACCAATGGAGTGGCCCGGGTCCGCACACTTGAAAAGGTTGAGCATCCCTGGTGTAAATTATTATGCATGGAATAAATAAATAAAAAAAACACCTTCAAATATATATAAAAAAACGCTTATTTTTTCCATCCATTTCCCCCAATAAGAGAAATGTTTTTCATAAACACGTTGAGACAAATAAAAAACTTCAAAAGCTTGAAATTTGGAAAGTAATGGAAAAAGTACTTACAAAAAATCAAGTCCCTTAAAACAAAAGAAATCTCGGGAAACCTCGAATATATCCAATAATCCTTTCGCTATTCGTTTTCGTTATACGAGAACAGTTCAGATTCCAAAAACAACATGGCGAACACTTTTATATCCAGCAAGAGAAAAAAAAGAATAATAACAGGTTTTAATATGAGGCAGCGATTCCAGCCAGTCAGATTAATAATATTCAAGGACAGACAAATAGTCCTTATTATAATGCTCGTACTTCCGACCCTTGATAGTAAACATTACTTGCTTTTAAGAGAACTTGAACTTTTTCCTCTTGATGACGTCTTCAAACGTATTCGGCGATAGATTTTACGATACCATTTAGAAGCGAAAGTATTTTCGTTCAGAAATATTTACGCTGAAATCTATTGGCATAATAGCGGGATCTCGTCGCTGTTTTGTAATATTCCTAATCGTTTGTTAGCAATATGCAATTTTTTAATCACTTCTAATCTTTTTGTACAAATTTTCCATTTAAAAATAAAAAATGAAAATGTGATTGTAATCATTTTAAAGGAAAACACTTGAAAAAATAAGATTAGAAGGATAGTCTTAGTTCTGTTTTTGGTAACTGCAAGCACCATATAATTATATAGCATGCTATATTATGTGCCACCGTGTTTCGCCACTTTGAATGTTCCCGTCTAAAGATATTTTTCCTCCAAACATGAAAGCGTGTCTTTCATCATGATATAATTATCAATCTAAACCGATGGTTTCTTCTTTCGTTCTTTACGTATTTTCTGGAAACGTAAAACGCTGGCGCATCCTCAGAAACGCACAACACATGCGAGTCCACCTTAAAGCCCTACCAAATAGACATCTGGGAGGAATTCATTCGTTTTCACGAAGCATAAGAAAATGACTACTACTGAACTATACATGCGACTCGTCCTTATTCCTCTGCGGAACTTCTAACGAATTGGTACTTGGAATGTGTATGTATGTGTAGTGAACCTGACGTGAACTTTGTTTCTGTGTAATGCTTGTTGTGTGTATATTGCTCCCATCTGCCATCAATTTTTCTAACTATGAGTGAAGGGTAATGATTGAATAATTGTATCATATTGTAGGCCAGTTGCTGTCTGCGGTGAGACATTTTAACTGAGATCGGCTCGCATTCGCGCCTCGAAGTTGGAAACCACAGAGAACCGACCACCACTATGGTGATATGGTGACGGTGGGGTTCGAACCCGGGTCTTCGTGATGCGAGTCCGTCACTGTGACCACTCTACCACCATAGCGGCGTAGGAAAATGACTAGATGGAATCACGTTATATTAAATTTTTATATGTAACTTCGTTTATTCCTTTCATCTGGAAACAATTTTCGGTTACGGCCGTGGTTCCCACAGGCGGATACGGGAAAAAGCGGAGTGGCGGACCCCTCCTCAATTCCCCCAAAATTTTGTATTAGATGGCGAGAGGGGGTGGAGGTGGAAAATCTCCTCATTCACTTTACATCCACTCCCTCCCCCACCACGTTCGAAGAGGTTGTATCCACTTATGAGAAGTTCCTCTAGCAATTCGTTGAGAATGCACACGCCTAGAAATACGAATTAGTCCTGCGTTTGCTCACAGATAGACAGTGGATGTTACAAACATCTAGAAATGCGTGAGAGATGTGCGTAATCAAGTAAATGCCAGGAAGCTTACATACTCCAAGAAAGTCTAGGACGTCTGCGTACAAAAAAGAAATGCATAGGAGTTGTACGTAACCAAAGAAGAGTGCTAGAAAATTTGCACGCTCCACTAAATGCTGGGAAGATAACGTAATCGAAGAAATACGTGGGAAGATTGCGTACTCGAAGAAATGTATTGTACATGTGCATATTGTGCCACGCAGTGCCGTCTTAATTCGTGGGCCACCTGGGCATGGCCAAATGGGCTTCAAACTGGGAATAATGACATAGGCGGAGATAGATCTTCGACGTTGAGGAGGGGCTCCACACCCCCGTATTTCCTCTCATGCCTAATGATAATGAGATCTGGTCACAATTTTCAAGAGTAGTTACGCTCGTGTGAATTGGTGAGCGGTACTTTTTTGGAGGAGGCGGGGAGGGGGGGAGTCAGGGGTCCTAAAAAATTCAGGTAAATTGTCCTAGAAAATTACTCGCCCGGAGGCCTATGACGCTGTTAAGACCATCCGCGAGTGTCATTACTCAACATCGTAAATGAAAAACAAAAAAGGAAAAACACTGAATTAACTCCAATTCTTTTAACGGTTTCTTCGAATTCAGAATCAGAGCAGATAGACAGGATGAAATCAGGGATTTAGCATCTTATATGTGATGTTATCAACTTGTGACTAAGGATCCCAATTGGGTTGGTTACCAAATCTTATTTCAAAACATTACAATCGACTTTACAAAGATACTTTACTACATCGTCCTCCAACCTATTTCTACTTTCGACAATTTTACGGATTGGCGAGAGAAATAACTTGCGAACTGGCGAAAAAATAAATTATAGAGCAAGAAAAAAAAGTTTTCAATGCAGTGCAATACTTTACTGTACTTATATACTTGACTACATATCTTCACCGATAGCTGGCAGTATATTTTTGGAAATCTGCACCCCCTTCCCCAAAATATCCGACTACGAGCCGCCACTGATATTATACTCTTATATTGTTATGCAGGGTGTTCTGTTGGTGGACCGACGAACTCAGAGGGTTGTTAGTAGGCATCAAGAGGAACAAAAATTGCAATGGAACATGGTGCCGCAAACCACGTTGAGAGGGTGAAAATCGTGAAAAACGTATGCAGGCTTTGAGTGCAGAAGAGACGAAAAGTGGATGTCAGTTGATCGCTGAATGCGTTCGTGGGTTCGCTCACCATATTTGACGTAAGCAGCTTCGCGGAACGCATACGCTGCGGTAGGATCACGCGCTGCGGACGACGTAAATTAGCGCTATTGCGGTAGTAAGCACGTGTGGCAGTTGTCTGTTTCAATGAATATCGTGATGGCTGACTAGACGAACGAGGAATACCCTGATATGCATCTGATTTACGGTCAAGAAGATGGCAATGCCGTTTATGCAACACCTGTGGACACACCGGAGGATCTCATTGCGCGGATTGTCGTCGCTGCGGCAGACATCAAAAGCATACCTGGTATCTTCGATCGTGTTCCTGAATCGTTCTTACGTTGTTGTAAACTATACAATGACGTCAGCGGCTGCCATTTCCACCAACTCTTGTTATAATTAATCAAATAAATCTTTTTGTAGTTATTTCACTTTTTGTCGCTCCATCGTGACGTCGAAACCTGCATGCGATTTTCACCCCCTCTCAACGTGGTTTGCGACACCATGTTCCGTTGCAATTTTCTTTCCTCTTGATGTCTACTAATAACCCTCTGGGTTTGTCGGTCCATTAGCAGAACACCCTTTATTTAGAAATATTAGGTGTATTAGGTAATATTTGCGAGAAACTGCGTTGAGCAGGAACCTCTGCTGTAAACTATCAAATAGAAACAAAACTGTCTGTGATGGCTCTTGAAGTCAGTGGTTGTTTTAAAACCGACAGTTATGTATATATAGCATGACAATGAACCGGCTGTAAGATGTGATACCAGTGTAGATTTTAAGCGCCACAATATTTTTATGTTTGCTGCAGAATTTCAGCAATCTTTTGAGCGTCGAATACGAATATAGTTGAACTTGAAGCTAACTGAGAGTAGGACGTTTGGTGATGAGCAACGCATGTTCACGATATCTACAGACAAAATGTTCGGAAGCCCGTATTCTATTCCCTGATTAAATAATTTAGTAGAGGGTGGTCAGGCCTGGCCATTTATCGTTGGCGACAAAATAATGACGTTAGCAAACATCCTAACTTAAATACCACGGGAAAAAAATACTTGAAGCGGAATAGCAAATATTGAAAAGAAAAGCCCCCCCCCCTTTTCATTGGATTTTTTGTGATATGAATATTAATTTCAAGAAATAACCATTTTTTTTTCATTTCATCGCTTTTTCTCTTCCTTTTTTATTGTGTAAAAAGGGCAAAAATATGTGGATATTCAAACGATGGAACAGATGCGTCACGCTAGGAAAATACAAACACCTAGCATAATTAAGTTTTTTTACGTTTCTGCCTACCGCAAATGATCCTATTCGGTTCACGCGGATTTATTAGTGCAGATTATATAATAAAAAAAATTCCCTTTTCCAAGTTGAGGGGTGGGGCTATTTAATGTCTGCTTTGCCCAAGGCCATGGTCCTCACATCCTGGAGCAGGGCTCCCTAGGCTGGGATCTTTCACGGGCCCCTATATGATGAATTTATAACGTGAAAAATACTGAGAAGCGTCCCTATTCCTGGGCCCCAGGGCTGGAGATCTGTCAGCCCCACCCTCCTGGGGGTCATGCCCAGGGCCCGTGCAAAAGTTGGTTCCTGAGCTGTATACCCCGAGCAGGGCCGCAACTAGATATTTCGTCATCCGGGGCAAGCCGCCATTTTGGCACCCCTTGATCCCCTTGATCTAGAAGAAACAGTTAAAAGGTGAATTCGGCGCCCCCTTCTGGTTCAGCGCCCGGGGCACCAGACCCACCTGCCCCTCCCTAGTTGCGGCCATGGCCCCCACATCCTGGATCAGGGCCCCCAGGCTGGGACCTTTTACGGCCCCCCCCCCGGTCAGGCTTTCCACGGGTCCTTCTATAGTTGATTTATAGCGTGAAAAAGCAAAAAATTATGAGAATTGTCTCGGGTCTCAGCCCTGTCAGCCCCGCCCATGTGGGGGCTGTGGTTGCGGCCCTGAGATCCCAGCCGTAGGCATATATATATAATATATTCGTGTTCCCCCAGATGTTCAAGTCTATCTCCGTCTATGCTGGTGACCCATGTCCACCCACAATTACGGGTCTGACAGAGCTCAGGATGATTCTTTTAACTTTTTTATATTTTTTACAGAACAAATTTATTGTGGGGGATTGGACGCCAAAGATCCCACCTGAAGCATGAGGGGTAACCTATACATTTTTTGTGTAAGTTATCATAAATGTAATAAATCCGGTGATTATGGATAATCATGCCCCACAGCCTGAAGCAAAGCGCCTAGGCTGGGATATTTTGTGGGCCCGCAGACCATACTTTTCTTGGGCCCTTCAACAGTGAATTTGTAGCATGAAGGGAAATGATTGTCCCGGGCCCTACCTAACCTTGCGGGCCATGGCGACAATTATATATTGCATATCATCGTGGCCTTCCCCCGGAACTTGTCTATGTATGCCTTACACGGGTGGAACAGTGTCATCTTAACACAAACTCACCCGAGCCTGGCGGGATCGTCTTCAAATTTTCTTTAGTATACATGTAAATTCATAGGCAGACCATAAATGTGCTGCCATCTACCGGTGAAAATTAGTCAAGTATTTTACAATAGAAAAGTATTGCATTGCATTAATATTTTTTATTTTTTTCAAAAAATTCTTTTGCTTGATGAACTCTCAAAATTTCCCACTTGGCCAAATTTTGGCAATTTTTCCCACGAATATGGGAAATTTCCCATTGTTACCATCACTGATAAAGAATGACACGACGTGGAAAGAGAAACTATAGTCCGTTTCAGGTTAACTTTGCAGTGAAGAGGAAGCTACGAGGGAACCGCATCACTCGTTGTTATGGCAACGAAAGCCTCTTAACCTATGTATCGATGCGCGGCCTCGGTAAGGTATGGCTGATTCTCGCCAATCTCGCAGAAAAAAATATTTTTTACGTGTAACGTAATGCTTGTAGAAAAAATTGCAATCAGTTAGTAACAAAAAATTAGCTAATGAAAAAAAAAATCATTGTCGATACTTTCAGAAATTAAAGGGCGGTTTTTGAAATCATTTTTTTTTTTATTGAAAAGTATCTTAGTAACTCCTATTAACCCGGTTTTCACGTTTGAATTTGGGAATAGCCCCAAATAATAATAATAAAAATGATAAGGCAAAATTTAGAATTCTTTTACTCACTTTTCTTGCCGAAATTTCCGTCGCTCACCCACCGCATATACGTCGATGCCACTTATTATCACTACAGTTTTAGTCATTTTTCACAGATTCCCATTCTATGGAATCCTCACTTGAAGTTGAAGAACTATAGGATTCTCTATTACTTATTAATTGTTGTTGCTCCAACATGTGTTCCATCAGGCCACCTGCAATCCAAAATTCCTCTTCTTTTTCAATAACGTGTTTTATGCATTATTGCCAAAAAGAACGGAGAACGTTTTAGCGTGTCTATCTCTGGTGAAAAGCAAGATACAACTGTCACAGAAGAAAAAAATACACTGCAAGCCTAAACCATTGTGGGTCTCTCTCTCTCTTGCTTATTTATATTTATCTGGAGAGACACTGAAGGGTCATCTGGAGGAACAGCCTCTGCTCTGGGGGAGGAAGTTGGTGTGGGTGAAAAAGAGACATTACTTATGTCAACACCCTCCGCTATCGGCTATTGGAATTCAGAAACCACCCCTATCCTACGAACACGGCAAGAAATAGATATAAAAAAAGGGGGGGGCCTGGAACCGTAACCTACACCCATAAAGAGAGCCTCTCACAACGGTATCGGCGCTGTCGTGAAAGAGGGACACTTCCTGTAATCTATGAGTGAATATCTGAATTCGTTGGAGGTTATTTTCGCGAGAAAAAAAAACCTGATTGAATATTCGTCTGGGTGTGTAGGCCTATAATTACATGCAAAACTGAATGAAAAATTGTATCGGAAAAAATTCAACAAAATGACGATATAATATATATATATACATATATATAACTGAGCAATCAAAAAAAAAAAAAAAAGCACGATAGTAATATTGGCGGGGAAAATTTCTTGGAAATCGCGCCAAAATGTTCTTGAGCTCGCCATGGATTTTTGATAATGGTAACCAATATTTTTCTAATTTAAAAATTTTAAACGAATATACATTGGTTCAAAACGGTATTTTTTCAGTATCTTTTTCAAAATCATAAAAAAATTTGAAATATTCTGTATAAATGATCATCATAAACCTCCGATGTATGGGAACTATATTTTGCGGCGAAGGAATACACTCTCTACCTTTCTCTCCACTGCAAAGTTAACCTGAAACAAACTATAGCAAAGCAAAGGGGAAGTAGCCAAACAGATAGCGCTCCGGCAACCTTCGTTTCGCCCAATCAGGGCGCAGAATCTCGACTCTCGATCATTTTGTCTGTAGATATGGTGAACTTGCATGAGGCAACCCATTCAGATATGCAGTTTTTTTAGTTATCGGTAGATGGCAGTAGGAATTTTAGTATAACAATAACATAATATTCTCCACTTACTATAGACGAGAGGAAGAGCTTCGCACTGTGAGCATTGCTGCTACCTATCAAATAAAAGCGACACCATCTGTTATAATTCTCAAGTGAAATTGGTGTGGGGGTATGCAAGTACCCAATATATGGCATGATAAGCATTTTTTTAATATTTTTTTATACTTCATATTGGTGTGAATTGAATGTTTCAAAATACTTGTTAATATGTTTATCGCGTTTAAAAGGACTGATTTCGTGGCAAACGTAAAATGCGTAGAAACTAGTATTTTAGCACATCAAATTTACATAGTATGCAGAATGAAAATAAAAATTTTATTGTATCAAAATATATTCGTTACTTTTCATGCACACCGGTTTGAAACTAACAACTAACTCAACTTTAGGAATTATTATAGATAGTTTTTTTTTTTTTTTTTTGGATTTATTTGATAGGTGGCAGTAGAAATCCCATAATTTCGGGATCGATATTTTTGTGCGGTTGAGATAAATATTGATTGCATTCTATTTTTTAAGCAATATTTATAAGCATGTCTCTTCTACACTAAAATATCAAAACGGGAAAACGAATAGAATTCGAACTCTTTTATCAATTTTCAAGGCAACATAATTTTTCCTTCTATCACTGTCAAATCTTGACACAAATGGACTTCACTCACACATCACTGCTCTTACGTTGTCAAGAAAGCCGATCAAGCTAGAGGAGCCCTTAACAAAATATGCTGCATTTGAAACTCTGCCCTGTTGATCCACAAAAAATCGATGTCGATCATTAGTCAAACTTATTATTTACAAAATGGTCATCCGATTTACCCTCTTATATGCCTGCCGGGCAAAAAGCAAAAAAGTCCGTAGAAACTTTAAAAATGAATAAAAATCCTGAAAAATCCTGAAAAATATCCTGAAAAATAACCGGAATAAAAAACGGTTTGCAGGGTTAGCATCGCTAGGTCACGGGAATTGTTTTAAGACAGGAAACAACTAACTCAAAAACAGCCGATAGCTGGCACTGGTGCGAGCGACTTCGGTGGAAATATGCAAATGAGACGGTTATAGGAACTTGCGCTCCTAATCCACAATCAGTTTACCGTTGTAAACCGTGTTAGTGGATGTGCTGCACTCTGCCATTGCTGGATTTGTGAACGGATGCAATGTGTTATCCCCTGAGATGGTGGTCATGTGGAACACATACTTCTGTAATAAACTATTTGGAGGCATTCTGTTCGTTACTCGCGTATCTTTTCTTTTACTTGTGTACGTCAGTACCACCTATCGGCTTTTTCTTAGTTAATTTTTCTTCCTGTCTTAAAAATTTCCGTGACCAAGCGATGCTAATCTTGTACACCTCTTTTTGTAATTTTTAAAGTTTCTACGGACTTTTTGCCCACCCTGTATTATGTATGAGCATTTTTGTAGTCTCATCCCCCCCCCCAATATATAATTTAAGGTTCACGGTTCCGTTTTTTTAGCAGTCATGCATCCGCTGTGTTCTTTGTAATTAAACATTTATATTTATAATGTGTCGCTTCAGCGTTTTTTCCGTGTTATAAAGCGCTGCATTGATTTCCATTCGATTCCCCTTCTTGGGTTTTTAATAATGACACGGCTGTGAACAATATATATTTTTTTCACATAAATAAAAATTTCAAAAGCATTCCTCTCGCCCCGTGATAATGTAGCTGTCAAATCATGTAGGGGCAAAAATTTAAGAATTCGCCGAAATATTTTTCATACACGTGCCGGTCCACGGACCAGTGGTTGAAGAGCACTGCTTTATTGAACAAAATTGGTTTTACAGTTATCGTCTAGTCTTTGTTGAGATTTCATTTTCAGGGCCCACTTCAATAATTATCTCTTCGTTTATATAAAAACATTTTCTTGGACTTGAGACATCCTTGAAACTAAAGTAAGGGGAAATCGAAATCGGAAACGATGGGTCGCGGATAAATAATCGTAACATTGAGCAAGGAATATTTCTATAGCTTTCCGATTTGATGACGCTGGTTAATCAGAATTGATAAACAGCGGGATCCATTCATGAAACCATTTTCTTTTGTAAATAAAGTGTAGAGATCAATGTTGACGTTTCTTTTATTATTAATCGAAGACGATCTGGCCTTCTAAGGCAAAGTAGAATCGCACACTAATATCATCAAAACAAAATAAATAAATAAGCGTGAACTACGATTCAGCAACATCCAGGGTTTTAAATATTTTCCTTCAGATCTGGACCATCAAGATCCTGAGTATAAAATGAATTACGTAGTGTTTTCAAAAACAGTAGACTTTTCGGATTATCAGACATTCATGGAAAAAGAGGAATATTCGATAATCGAGATCACCGGATGACCGAGAGAAAATAGTACCAGTGACATTTTTCAAGTGACTAAACGTTAAACTACGATAAATAAAATACATCACAACAGCGAATCCGGTTCACAACAAACCTCCCGAAAGAACAAACGAAATATTTTGGTCCAGTCCCTATAAGATGTTGTCTAATTCAATCGCATATGGTTTACCAAATTTTCGGTCCTTTTAAGTTCGTATAATGGGATTTGAATGTAAAAAAAATCTATCTGTCTATATATGGCGGTTTAATGAATCCATTTACAGTCCTGTTATAAAAAATTTTTGGTTTCAGGGCCTTCTTAACGATTTCGGTGACCTGAGCTGGGATGAAATTGTATAAATTTATTATTAAATCCACAGCAATGCTGAAAAATATCTGTACAAAAATATGAACACCCGAAACAAAAATTAACGGAGGTTCATAATTGAAGAGAATTCGAAATCAATAAAACAAACATATAAATCCAGAATTACTGAAAAAAAAGTTCAGAATGAAAGATATATGTTATTGAGAATGAATGAAAGAAATTATATACCAGAAAGAATAGAAATACAGAGTGCATAAAAAAAAACTCAGAGTTTGTGAAAGCTTTCAATAATTTAGAGACGAGAATAGAGGAAACTCGGTGTAAAACAGCGTTAAATGTAAAATATTATCACAAAAAATGAGTAACTTTGCCTGGTTTTAATTTATACAAAAATTGCCACGTTTTTAAGACAAATAAATTCAACTGGTCGAACGGTCGACCAGTTGAATTTATTTGTCTTAAAAACGTGGCAATTTTTATATAAATTAAATGTAAAACATTGTGTTTGATTCGAAGCCCTGGCTCACGACACGCTGGTCAACCCGTTAAAATAATATTGACTGGCTTTCACAAATTTTAAAATCGAAGTGTTTATACTGGGTGCATACTTCTTATACGAACTACCGCTGCTGAAGAATCCAGTTGCAAAGTTGTTGTCTCTTCTGATGCCAAAACAAAATTCCGCGTTTCCAAGTGCAATATTAACTGAGACATTCGACTTCGAGAATAGAGGAAAGTTGGTGTAAAACAGCGTTAAATATGCGTAAAACATTCGTGATTTTGGGCATACGGAGACTGTACAGAAAATTTTCTTTTAATAAAACCTTTTTATTTTCATAACCATGTAACTCCTTGTAACATGAATCACACATCTAAGTACTAAACGTTATTTGGAAACGTTTTCTAATTGGAGGTATGTCTCTAGAATAAACAGTTTCCCAGTAAAATGTCATACCTCACCTTTTGCTATGCACTCTGTATATGTATATAAAAAGTTGAATGAATAAAGGGACAAATGAAGGAAGAAAAGAATGTGCGTGCGTGCGATAAAATGAAGAATAAAAAGAAAGACTTATACAAGCGGTTTTTGGCCTATTAGGCCATGGTCTAAGGCATTTTCTTCCTGACGTTTCTCCTACATCTGTGACAGGCATCTTCTGAGGTTAAACGGACGTAGGTTTCTGTAATAAGCGAAACCTTTCTTGCTTATCGCAGAAACCTACGTTTGTTTAACCTCAGAAGATGCCTGAAACAGATGTAGGAGAAATGGCAAGAAAAAAATGCCTTAAACCATGGCCTAATAGCCCGAAAACCGCTTGTAGGTCTTTGAACGTCGGTCATGAAAGCCTCAGACAATAAAAGACAAAGATGAAAAAAAAAAGTAATCAATATAAGCATTTTTTAAATTCGAATAACTGGGTCGCAAAGTTGATACTAATTGTTGACTTCGTGTCACTTCTAAAAAAGGTCAAGAAGAACTGGTGTACAACTGCCCCTCATTAAATACATCTTGAGATAAGTAACCATCTAGTGGCAGATTTTTAGACTGGTGTATTAAAGGTGAAAATAAAAATGAGTTTGTTTTTTTACCAAAAATCTTGAAAAATTCAGGTTATTACAAAGTAACGTTCAGTTTTGTAGTTTATGACTGTTGCCATATCATTTCATTAAAAATGTTTCCGATATTCTGTAAATGATTTTCAAATGAAACTTTTCAATCGATAGCATTTTCAGTTAATTTATTTTTAATTAAAACTAGAATTTGTAATCTTACAGCCGGTTTTTAAAAGCTATTGCTTTTCAAACTGATCAAGAAACATTTTGGTCCTTCACATCACGCCTTTTAAAACACGATAAAAAGAAATTGTATTTAAGTCACTAAAGAAAGTTATAATTGTCTGCTGAAATGAGTAGAGGAAACATTTGGTGTAATCTGTCTTTCATCTTTATTGATAGCGGAAATTTGAAGATTTTTAAGCATTTTCATTATCGAGATACAACGTACGTGATTTCCTACAGACAATTTCTGAAGCACCAATAAACTTTTGAACACTGATTGTGGAGGAGGAAGGAACTTATATCATTATAAGTGGTCTGCATATTAACAACCAATTCAAACACATTTTTCTTTCTCGGACTCCATCAGCCATATTAAGAATATTTTCCTCTATTTTCTTTCAAATAAGTAAATGGCCTTGGAATAAATTTCTTATCTACGTGCCGAAGTAAAAGTCTTATTCTTGACATACTATAACAATAACGCTTTTGGGGACAAATTTGGGCTAAAATGCTATTCTTGTGCAAAAAAACAGTCACGTTTTTCTCATTAGTACGAACTTCAGTCCTATAACGGGAAAAACTCTAGGAAATAGATACATGAAAGAGATATACCGTTAGTGATGCCTGATAGTGAAACAACTTTTTGTTTCTTTTCTCCTGTATACCTTATTAAGATAAAAAATCTAGCACATTTGAATTTTCAGAACTGTATTGTAACAAAGGAATTAAAATTTCCTAGAAGCTTTAGTTTTTTCGACATGAAATGCTTTGGCTGAAAGTGTATTTTTAAGGATTTTAATCACAAAATTCATTATATTTATAATACAGTCTAATCAGTTGTAACGACACCCCGGCTGTAACATTCATAATTGGCTTTTCCGGCTGATTGCCATGGAGAATAATGTCGATGAACCTTGTGTAAAACTTCGATGAACACGAAACGACCTTGGATATAACGACAAATTTTTTGTCACTTTGCTTCAGTTTCCCGAAGAAAATCCTATAAAATGTCCCCTTCTTGAACGAATATAGCCAAAATACAGTGATTCTTAACCGGGGGTGAGAGACGGAAAAAAATTATAACATGCTGACTAATTATTAAGAAAAATTGATATGATAATAAAAATTGAGCTTTTCGATTATTAAAAAAGAATGAATAATACAGGGTGCATACGTAACTGGGGTATGACATTTTGCTGGCGAGCCGTTGGTCCTAGATGCATACTTCCAGTTAGAACAAGTATCCAAACAACGTGCAGATAACTGATACATAGTGCAAGGGGTTGTATAGTTATTCAAATAAAAATGTTTACTTTTTACACGGACACCCTGTGTTTAAGAAGGTTGATGAGATAAAGACTGAATTAGGACTTACAGCACTCCATGTATATTGTTGTACCGGCTGGAATCGACGAGTGAAGAACAATTGAATCTTTTTCTCGAATTTTGAAAAATGTTAAAAGTAACCTTTTTAGTTTAGTTTTCGAATTTATTTTAAAAAAAAGCCAAAATTATCAAATATAGTATTAACAGAAGCCGAACAAGGCAATTAAATAATAGGTAAAATTATTTCTTTCAATTGATTAATATACTATATAGAATATCAGTGTAATTGATTACAGGAAAAAATTGTTTCCAACAGTTTGTCCTTTTTGGAGTTCAGACATTTTCTCGAATTCCTAGAAAAACATTGGGTGAGTCGTTCTGAAATTTTGGTCATATATACTCTATATAAGTACTCACCATTTTTAGTGAAAATTTAATCGCGAGTGAATTTACGGGACATGAAAAAATATATGTTTTTGATCAACCCTGTATCACAGAAAGTTGCAAATGACTTGTAACTTTCACAAAATCTTGTATTGACTTAGTGCAATACGTGTGTATATTTACGTGAGAATAGCTCGTATAGTCACGAAAATATAAATGTTTTCTATAAAAATTCCAGTTATCATGGCAAGATATTTGCTTTGCAACATGGGGAGTTTCCAACCAATTTTTATGAAATTTATCAAAAATATATCGCTGTAAATGGGACTTACTGTGTAGAAATTTAAAATGTGGCAAGTCATTTTTGAATGAGATATGAGTATTTTCAGTAAATGTTCATTAATTGTGCATGCGCAAGAAATATAAATTTTATTTTTTTCATAATTTGATTGCCAGGGTATAGTGCAACTTATATAAAATTCCAACTGATTGTCATAAGAATTCAGAAAGATATATGTGATTTTGTAAGGTGTGATTTCGAAATTTGCTGAAAATAACGATTTTCCTCGCTTATACTCAGTATAATAACGCTGAAGCTTATAATATTTCCAGCTTACATGATTATTTGCTGTTATTCAATTTTTAACATCCTACATGCGTATTATACTGAACCAATTCTCTTACATAGTATCAAACAAGTGTATCCGCTCTTTCGCATTATGCTGTGGGGTTACTTTCGAAATAATCAAATAACAGAAAATAATCGCATGACAATTTGTGGAAAATCCCTTATTATTCAGGTGCTTTCAGCAAGTTTCGAAAAAAAAATTACAGCTCACAATATATCACGTACATCTTTCTCAATTTTCGGGATATTCAGCTGGAATTTTTCTACAAACTGCACCATATATGTGACAATTTATGAGAAATAAAATTGATATTTCTTGCGCATGTGCAATTAATAATAATTTACTGAAAATACTCATATCTGATTGAATGATAATTTGTCACAGTAAAAATTTCTATATGGTATATCTCATGCATAGGCGTCAGATATTTCTGCAAATTTCGTAACAACAGTATAAAACAATGCGATGAAAATTGGAATTTTTACAGAAAACATCTATATTTTCTTGAATATGCGTGCTATTGTACAAAAATATTACAATGTTGTATTGAAGTTACAAGGCATTTGCAGCTTTTTCTGATACGGAGTTGATCAAAAACATTTTTTTTCTTATTTAATTTTTTGTCAGTCCCCCCTCAATTTTCACTGGAAGTGATAAGTACCTACATAGGGTATATATGATTGAAATTTTTCAGAACGATTCACCCAGTGCTTTTCTAGAAATTCGAGAATATTTTTAAACTCCTCAAAAAGAACACAGTTTTGGATACAGTTTAAATCGTATTGATATGGGGGAAAAAAGGTTAAGAACCACTGCGTTATCTTATTGAGTAATTTCGACGATTTTTCTTCGAATGTAAATCGCCAATTATGCAATAGGCTTTCATTTTCTGTCTCGTGGCACGACTCATGAAAATCACTGTGATTTCTTATTATGTTTGGTGTGACGCATTTTTTTCGTTTATATATGTCTTCTCTCAGGTGCCATTATAGATACGAATGGGAAAATCGTGTAATAATGGAAAAGAAATATCTATTGTTTATTTTTTAGTATTTTAGGTTTCCCTTCTCATTTGAGCATTTAGTTTCTATTACTTGACCATAATTTCTTTTTAATAGGTTTTTCCTTATTTTGTGAAATATATATTATGTCTGCTAACGAGACTTTCTGGGTCGGTGCATGTGACATTTAGTTTCAAGAGGAAAAATATATATCTGGTGCTGATGATGACGTACTGTTTATTCATCTGATGGGAAATTTGCGTTTTTTGTCGTTATGTGAAGTGATGTAGCAATTGGTTTCCTACAAATAGGGTAAAAAACTATGACATTTTTCAAACCTTTATCTGATAAGTACGCCCTGTCTATATATCATAATACTACAATCAAATTCGGTTTCAACGGCATCAAAGATTTCACGAAATTTTGTCATTACAACCGAGGGGTCGTTATACAAGAGGTTGACGTTTTCAAGAGTTATTGAGTATTTTATATAAGTCTAATGAGATGCAATCAAATATTATACAGGGAATTATTTCATTATGATTAGGATGAATCGAATTTTCATTATGATTTTAATCGCTGATTATTGCGTCTATAATCATTACACGTGTAGAATCACTAAGGATTAGTGGTTGCACAGTAAGTCTATTGCGAGCAGTTGAATATGACAAACTTGCGAGACCAGTAGTGGAATTTTTGGAATTAATTTTTTTTCATGTGAGTGTATAGTATTTGAGTGCATAGTATTTATAATTTTTCCATTCCCTTTAAATAGTCTAAACCCGTGTTCTCCAACCTTTCAACACTTGTGGACCGGCGAAATTAATTAAAAAATTTCGTGGACCGGCATTAGTGGGAGAAATAATTTGTTTACCTGTGGGAGAAAAAAATTCATGGGAGGAAGATTTCCAGTGCTGCTACCTATTGAATAAAAACGAAACTATCTATTATAATTCTGGAAATAAAATCGGCTATTGGTTTGAACCCGTTATGCAGCATCAAAATTAACAATATATATGCTATGATAGCATATATATTTTTATTTCCATGCTGTATATCGGTTTAACTTTTATTCACCATAATAGTGGTTGATAGGTTTTTATGTTTGTCGCAGAACTTCAGCTATTATTTTATTGTTACATCCTGTTGTGTATTATTAAATAAAAATTATTTTTTTTCTTTTGGTAGTGAAAATATAAATATACAGTACTTGAAACTAACAAGCTTTTAGATACATATTTTTTTTTCATTTCTTGTAGATGGCAGCAGTGGTTCCAGAGTAATACAAATACAACGCCACAACAGGCAAAATGCCCAACGAGGTGGCTGAGAAAAAGATGCCCATAAAAATATGGATGTCTCATATTTCAAAAATACAGCAATCCAATTAAAAATGCAATTAACAAAAATTATAATCAATATATACACGTGATAAATATCATACAATGCTCATATAGAATACTTATGGTTGTCTTATTCTAAGTATGGATAGCTTCTCGATTTACCCCAACATGTTTATCGTATTTCTTTTTAAACGTGTCAATTGTGTTACAATTTACTACCTCCGGGGGTAAGCTATTCCATTTATTAACAACCCTATTGGAGAAAAATTCCCTGCGAAACCATAACTTTGCATTGTCCCTGACCAATCGATACTGTTGTCCCCTTGTAAAAGCAGTCGATTGGCGGTGTACTAAAAGTTCATGGTCCATCCTATCCATCCCTTGAAAATTTTGAACACTTCGATCATATCTCCTCGAAACCTGTGTTCACCATACACCTGCGTAATAATGATATGTTTTTCGTTCTGGTGTATACCAGAGAAGAAGCTATGATCACTGCTGCCACCTGTCAAAAAAACACAATCTCCTATTAATACTGGAATTAAAATTGTTTCTTCGTTTGGAACCAGTGTGAAGAATGAAAATAAACAGTATACAGATACAATTACAAAGGCTACAACAGGCAAATTGCCGAACGAGGTGGCTGAAAAAGATGCCTATGACCGAAATACAGCAACCTAATATAAAAGCTTATGTTACTAAAGAAAAACTAAGAATTAATACTAATATAATACAATATTATTGTTGCAGTGGAACCTCCCCGTTAACGGGTTTCTGATCCGCGGTCCCATGGAATAAGGCTTTAATATATTTCACTCCCCATTAGCGGATCCTCTCGATAGCGGATAGTAAAATCAGGCAAACTAATTTTTTTTTCCACAAACTCTAATTTATTAATTTTTCGTCATAAACCTAGAGTTTATCATATTCAGCTAAGATTATGTTTAATCCTAAGCTCGTGTTAGTAAATATGATAAATCGTCAATTAATTACTTAAATGAACATGATTATGTTTAGGATGGTGAATTCGAATGGTAACGTTGGCTTTGTATATTGGTACGTGTAAGACTGATAATGTTTCTATGAATGTTTTTTCTTCTTTGCACTTATTTTAATTTAATTTTTATTGAAAAATATGTGTAGTGTAAGTATTACGTGTACGGGTAAGAATAAGTAATTGATTTCATGAAGAGAAGAAAGGTTATAAGTTTTTCCATATTTATCAGACTTTCTAACTTTATTTGGTAATTATGCATAATCGCCATTAAAAGAGATGAATGTAGTGGAATTGAACTTTCTTTATATATCAGGCGATTGATGATTATGCATAACTGCCAGTGTATCACTTTCAGAGTAACATTTACATTTTAACATTCAAATGCATAGGAACCAATTGCGAGCGAAGCCGAACGTCGTATATATATGTGTGAACGTCGCATAAACGAGGCTTCATTGTATATCGCACCTCCCCATTAGCGGATACTCCCCGTAATCGAACAAAAATTTTGGGAAAGCATAATTAAGGCTTCAAGCATGGTGTGAAGTCCAGCTGTGAAGTGACAGATGATTTTGCTATAAGATATGTTATTTTTTCATCCCGAAATATACTGAGAAATTGAATTTTCTGGATGTTATGCCGAAATTACTATTTTGAAAGAAAAGTGATTTGTCTCCTCCGGGAATCGAACTCGGGTCCCCTTACATACCGGGCAAGTGCGCAAGTTATCGCACTTACCCTGTATGCAAATTAAATTTCTCAAATGATTTTGCTATTTCAAGACAGTTCATAAGTTTGTGCAACCATGTTTAATAATCTTGGGAAACTGTAAAAGTAATTTTATTTCAGTACAACCAAAGAAGACAACAGATAGGATAGATCGAACTACCAAAATGAAAGCAGAGATCCTCGAAATGCCCACTAGGCGAAAAAGCTGATGAATTTAATTCCAAACACTAACGGAACTTGTGTATATCACTTGTAAAGTGTTGGCTGAATATTATGGGCTTGTTTAAATGTCTTGCAAATGGAAAAAAAAAGTCATTACTTAATTACAGAAGGGAAAGGGAGAGAAAGAATTATATGGAAATCTCCCCATTGACAAGAGAAACAATCCAAGGTACAAACAAATACAAATACAAATACAAATACAACGCCACAACAGGCAAATTGCCCAACGAGGTGGCTGACTTAAGAACATCATGGATCCCCGAGCCCCTACCTACTACTGCTACACCACACATGCAACCCCCCCCCCGCGTAACCCCCCCCCCCAACGAATCGGTACATGCGGGAATGTGCGTGTACGTGTAGTGCAACCTGACGTAAAGTTTGTTTCTGTGTAATGCTTGTTATGTGTAGTGCTGTCATCTGCCCCCAGTTTTTCTAACTATGAGTGAAGTGTTATGGTTGAATGATTTACCGTTGTAGGACTGTTGCTCTCTGTGGCGAGACTTTTTAACGGGGAGATCGGCTCGCATTTGCGCCTTGAAGTTGGGAACCACAGAAAACCAACTTCAGCCGACCACCACTGTGGGGTTCGAACCCGGATCCTCGCATCACGAGTCCGGCACTATAACCACTCGACCACCACAGTGGCAAACATATATAGGTGATACATAACACACATATGAGGCATTACAGGTTCTTATAGGTTATTATTAAGGTATTATAGGTTCTTATAGGTTATTATTAAGGTATTATAGGTTCTTAAAGGTTATTATTAAGGTATTATAGGTTCTTATAGGTTATTATTAAGCTATAGGTTCTTACTGTTAAACAGGAAAGCGGAAGTGGGAACGATTCTCTGCTAAAGATATCGGTCCTCTTTACCTTCTGAAAAAAACACAAGGAAAAGTTTAGTTACGAAAATGTATTTCCTAACCCCATGTCGTCCTTCACGACTCAACACATGCCGCTATTACTGATACTCCACCAAGAAAATGACCGTAAATACAGCTCAAAAGTTATTAGACATTATTTGAAAGGCAACAAAGTAAGAGTTTTATGGGTGGTAAGTCGGAGCCATAACTTGAATACCATCAAGCATTTATTGGTTGAGTTCGATAGACGAGTCGGAGCCAGAAATTATGTAAATTCGATGGTTTTTATAATTGTGTGAAAAAAGAATGAAAAAAAAAATCTCCACTGCCCATGGGACAAACTTATTGGATTCATAACAAGTAGTTACACAATTCAAAGCTGTTTTCCCAATGAAGAGTTGATTCATTCTACTTTATTATAATTTCCATGACATGACAGATTTGACTCTTTCTTAGTTGTTTGCATTCTTGTTTGTTTGTGTCTAAAGACTTTTGACCCACCGTAAAAGTGATTAATTTTTTTTTCTGATTTTCAAAAGTGTAGATAAACTATTTTTTGGCGATAAATAACTTCTAATGAGATTCAGTGTTTGTCTTTCATGAGATTCATTCTCTTCAGTAAGAATTCATATGTTAAATTCACAGCCAGATTTATTGTTGTCAAAAGACTTTCCAGTCTTTTGTACAGACTACTGTACATATTTCCTACTAATTTTTGTACCCTACTATAAAGCATACCAGAAAGTGCGTTGAGCTGGGATCCCCGCTGTCATTCTATCTAGCAAAAACAAACCCTTTTGTTATAATTATTCAAGTAAGATATATCGTTAGCTCTAAACGGGTGTGCGGCATGAAAATAAATACATTGTTATGATATCGGAAACTGCTAACACCCTGTACGAATTGCATTCAAAGATTACGATTATACTGATTTCAGGCATATCTTTGTCAAACTTTTTGAAAGGGTAGGTTCTCTTCTTTTAATAATGGGCATAGGCGTAGACGCTCGGGACTCGAAAAGGGTTGAAGATTCCCTTCCCCTCCCCCTCCCCGAGCTACAGGATGCTCCCAGTAGGCCAAATTGAATCATGGTCAACTTGTATATCTCAAGTAAAAAGAGAAACACGTTGCATGCTTACCTTTTCCCCTCTTTTTGGTGTATTATCTTGGTCGATATGTCTCCAGTCGTATATCTCTCTATCTTCATTTTTATTATTATTATTATTTTACGAAAGCTCATTCTATTCGCACAGCATGCTCCGTCTTATCTATTTATTCCGCTTATGACAAAGGCAATCACTGCATTACGTCTTTTATTTATCTGGGCACAAAGGCCTGTGAACACCTCGGACATATATGCGTCTTGTGCATTTTTCTATATGTGAACCGAAGATAACATGTCGAGAGAAGAGTTCAAGGTAGTGCTGGTCGGGGACAGTGGTGAGTTTTATCTTATTTGTATGTGTCTTTATTGAGTAAAATAATGTGAAAAGTTAGTAACATATCCAGAAGATAATTTTCACGCTTTAACAATAATCAATGAATTTTCTTGACTAATTTACGCCCACATAAGCAATTATTGTGAAATTTCGATGTTCAGAATTTCAAGATTTACCTGAAAAATATATCTATGGTGTTGTAATTTTGGTTTTTTTTTTAATGAATAGAGTATTTGACTAATTTTTTGTCTGATATAATTAATAATTTTATTAACTTTTTCTTAACCATTTCTCTCTCAATGGAATGCACGGTGGTTCGAAAGTCCTGATGTGATTTGGAAAAAAGTTATTGGAGATGAAGAAAAATGGTTTGAAGCATTTGAAATAAAAATATTCAAAGTATTTTTCTTTTTTAATTACTTCAAAAGTTATACATGACCATCTTTAATGACGTGGACGATGTGAAAGCCTACATAGAATTTCCTGTCATGTTATTTGTAACATGGGTGTTACAAATAATGAAAGTAAAGATAAAGTAAAATGAATGAAAATAAAAAATATTTAAAACCTTCTCTTTTAGATGCTTTAAGCCGTTTGTCTCTATCTTCGATATATTTTTTTCTATATTTTTTGCTCAACAAAGATAAGAAACTATAAAAAATATTATATACAACGTTTTTTTTTTTTTTTTTTCACGTCCATTCTTTGTTACACCCATGTTATAAATAATATGGGCAAGAAATGCTATTTAGTCTTGACTTCCTCCATGTCGCTAAGGGTGCGCATGTAAACATTTTGTAGTAGATAAGAAAAAACAAACTGGAAAACCTGCTCTTTCAAATGCTCTAAACCATTAATAGTTGTATAATTTGTCTCTATCTTTAATAGCTTCTTTGTAACGTTTTTTTTTTTTCATATCAGGTCAGGACTTCTGGACCACCCTGTATTTTGAAATCGAATTTTTTTTAAAGTATTGTATATTCATGTGTTTTTTGGTTCTTCCTCATTATAGGTGTTGGCAAAACAAGTCTCGTCATTCGATATACGGAATGCAAATTTCTAAGTTAGTTTGAACTTCCGCTTTTGTTCTCTATGTATAACTTGATTGATTAATAATTCTTCACGCGTTCATATTTGTAACGCACATATGTATACCACTTATTGCGTTGGAAATGTTCGTCTGTATAAATTTTGTTCATGAAATTCCATATTTATGGAACAATGACAGACAGTGAGACAGATTTTATTTCGAATTCTATTGCACAGTTGCTTGTATCCAAAATATAATTTTACTTGACAATTTCAGATGTCCACGACAGCACTCTCGGGGTAGATTGTAAAAAAGCTCATCTAGATGTGAACGGAACGCCGGTGGAACTTCGCATTTGGGACACAGCGGGACAGGAAAGGTTCAAAAATATTGTAAACCGGTAAAATTGGATTTCCCTGATCTATAACAAAAAACGACGTTTTCGATTTTTCCACGTTCAAACGAATTTTCAACATAATTGCGGAATAAAATCGAAGTGCCATTGGAATTTAAATGTTTGAAATTTTGAATGTAGCCCTATCATCTCGGTATTATATCATTGAATGACGATTGAATTGTAGGTTTTACAGGTCGGCAGATGGTGCTCTCTTAGTGTATGATGTTACTAATAAATCATCTTTCGACAATGCGTCATGGTGGCTTAAAGATCTCAGGAACCATTGCTCAAACATACCTATTGTATTAGGTAGGTTCAGCTTTTTTAAAATTTTTTTTGTGTTTTGCTTGCATATATAAATTATTGAATCTCAATACTTCTCATGGATTATGCAGGGTGATTTTCAAGAGGTCCCTACCTATAGTCATTAAAGAATACAGTAAAGATATAACAGATTAACAGATTGACAATTTGTGTATATTTTCCTTCAACAATCTAGAATAGTCTTTACTTGCAAATGACGATGAGAAAAGATCTACTTGAGCATCCAAGAGCACTTGAATGTGTGAAGCACTAAGAACTGTGGAATATATATATATATATTTTTTTTTTCAGTCATTCAATGTGTCTTCATAAGGGTTTAAACCTTTCGGCATCGGCTTACAGCGTGTTTGACTTGTCACATGCGAAGTTTACTCCTATACAAGGCAAAACGCCCTTCAATAGGTCCCAAAGAAAGAAGTTAACTATTTAAAATAGACAATTTTTCTTATTATATCAGTAGGCAACGTTTCGCATCTTTGAAGGTGAAGGTGAGTATTTATTAATTTTCAATCTATTATCTCCACACAGGGTTCCCATATCCTTGAACTGCATTTCAAGGATGGGATGTTTCTCTGGCTCCTCTCACGTAAATTTCCAGTAAAAAATTTTAAAAAAATTCACCCTGAGCTCCAAGATTGGAGCTCCGTCAGCTTCCCTCATGGGGGGGGGGGGATGATGGACACACGTCTCTAATAAAAAAATTTTGTAGACAAAAGTTTAAGGTCTCTCAAGAAGAATTGCTTTTTATTTCATTATATAAAGTCATTATATATTTATTTCATTATATAGTCATAGCATTTTCAAATATATATTTATTAAAAAAACATTCATACCACAAATACGACCAATAATTTAACCCTCCCATCGAAAACAGTGTTCTTCGACCGTTGCCCCGTAGGAATTTCCTGCATATGTGCACGGAGCATTCCTCAAAACTACTGAATTAATTGGGCGCTGCATTGTTACTGGGCATTAAAGATCCTTTGAAATTTCTATTCGTGTGAAACGTGACAATACAGCAAACGGTATACAGCGGTCCAAAAAATCTACGACGGTATGCAACATGAAAGTAAAAAAGTTGGTGCTGTATATCTCATTCATGTATCCATTTTCATACTGCACACTGGTTCAAAACTAACCAACCAGTTTTACTTATAATTACAATCTACTGCCATTAACGAGTTTTGTTGGAAATGAAGAAGCCATCTATCGGTAGTCGCCTCGAGTTCGTTAGGGGAAAAACATCTTGTCTATTACATCTGCCATATATAAAAATATATATATGGCATCAAAAAACAGTCTACGATCGTTATAACGAATTCACGTTATACCCATTGCTGTTTTTATAGAATGCCTATCATATATGTTTTACTTCCGAAATAACAATCCTTACAATATAACTTCCGTTTTCGACGGGACAAAGGAGATCGTTATATCGAGCATCGACTGTATGATGTCGTATATTTTTATATGTAAGCACCGAAATGAGCAATATGTGATATTATCCCGCATTGTTCATTTCGATACTGCATATCGGTTTTAAACCAACAACCGATTTTACTTTCTTAATAATAACATATAGTTTTGTTTATATTCGCTAGGTGGCAGCACGAGTTCCAACTAAAAACTGTTTGTGTTTGTTTCTCGAACGTGTTATACATAATACAGCACACATATATGTCAGAATGTTAGGAAATATTCCTCCTATTATTTTAAAGGATTATTTATAAGTATTTCTAGTTTGCGGGTTCGCAAATTATTTCTCCCATTCATGCCGGTCCGCCGAAATCGCTCAGTTGATTCCACCGGTCCGCAAGTATTAAAATATTGAAGAACACTGATCTAAAATGAACAATACTCTGAATTTTACTTTCCAAAATACAACTAAAAGTTTAATAATGTACAGTATATGTGTTGAAAAAATTATATAAAAGCAATGTTTTCCGCCTTCCATTCTAACGTGTGTTTCGACAATGTTCGTTTGAAGAGCTGTCTATTCAAATACTTTCATTCGAGTCCACATGATTTGCTTTAAGATTGTAATGATACATGTACTTTAGAATTCATACAAGAATAATGATTTTAAATGTTAAAATATCCATCACTAGTTGGAAACAAAGCCGAAGAAACCAAGAAGACAGAAGTTCTAGAAGAATTAGCCCAGGACTTCGCCGATGAGCATCATCTGGTTCTGTACAAAACCAGTGCGAAAGATAACATGAATGTCGAGCAGGTAAATGATACACACAATTCATTATGCGCATCTGAAAATCCCATTGTTACCCTTAAAGATATTTTAAGGCTGAAAACAATTATGGGAAATGTAGTTTCTATTTGATTGTTATACATTAGAATTGATAAAATTCATTTTAATTCTTATAGTTGATACCTTATTCATTTTTTCCCCCATCGCGGATTATTTTTCGCGTATCCCTGAATGGCCAACACCTTCTACGACAGGAGGCCACCGTGTGAAGCTCGTGATGTCACTACCAAACCACACATGCACCTCGTCCATATTCCTCTGCAAAACTTCTAACGAATTGGAACGTGCGTGAACGTGATGTGAACCTAACGGGAAGCTCGTTTCTGTGTAATGCTTGTTATGTGTAGTACTGCCATCTGCCATCAATTTTTCTAACTATGACTGAAGTGTGATGATTGAATGCTCGTAATATCACTAAAGAAGTTCATCTCATCTATAGCCTTTGAATATAGCAGACCGTCGTATGCGCCATCTTTACTCTTTTTTGTAGTATATCCAATGACTATAAGTGAGATGACCTTCTTCAGTGACGTCACGAGCTTCGTGTGAAGGCCTTCTCATATAGATGGTGTTGGAATGGCCCATCGCGTTATCCTAAGGGTTTGCGTACCACTATTTGGGAACTTCTGCTTCATACTGGCAAATGAACAAAGTTTCCGCATCATTTCCAAGAAGATTCAGTCGAGATAACGTACCAAATGTAATTGATGCAAGTCAATATTTGAAATGAAATAATGCATGGTATGGATTTAATTGCAGGTGTTTCGAAATCTTACGTCTGTTATGTTAGCTGAGAGAGAATCCGGGATGACAGACAACGAGGGGGCGTATCTCTGGCCTGAAGGCACGGATTTCTCTAACCTACGCGGCAACATTAAATTGGAAAGACAACACAAAAAGTCATCTTGCTGCAGTTATTTGGATCAAAAGCAAACGGGATATGTTGTATGATTTGATCTTGCTAATAAGCGAATGAAGCGCGAAATCAAACGACGCTTCTTTCCAAAGACGACGACTCATTGCTCAGAAAGTGTCATTGAATCCTGAAGCCATCTGATCGGTCTACGAAAGCTCCGTGTTTATGTGACTGGAACTCTAGACAATTACGGTATTCATCAGAAAACTGATTCCTATTCGCCTACATAACATGCTGTCATGCATTCGTAGCTTTCTTGTACATAAAATCCATTGATGCCAAAATTAAATTTCATTTATTGTTCCAATTGCGATTTCCAAAATGCTTCATTGCATTTAGTAGTTTGATTTCCTTTTAATACAACGGTTACCTATTTGTGATAATAGCTTATAATACTCGTGAATAGAATTACTAGCCGTCCTTTATATGGAGGAGTGCCTGCATTTCAAGGAAATATCAAAAGAGAGGCCTCGGGGCATTTTTTCGTCTCTGTTCTCTCTCTCATCACGATTTAGATAAAATAATTCCTGAATTATTATTAATTTCTTAGAGAAATTCATTTTTATGCTGTTAATGTTATTTATCATTGAAAAAAAAGAAGTAAAATAATTAAAACGAATAACCTCAGTTCAAGAAGAGCAGTGAAATTTTAATTACTGTTGTGAAACCATTCTGTTGAAGACAAGCAAATTTTACAGGATTTTTTTACTGAACGGGAATTTGCTTGTGAGTTATGTGCTGCCATCTATACTATATTTATACTATTTATGTCCCATAGTCTTAAAATCTTTCAAATGCACAAGAAAATGTTTCAATTTTTCTTGACCGTTATTCAAAAAAAAAAAACACTTCAAAAATATTTTTAATGAACTTTTTTTATGATTTCACTTACATTAACAAAATTTTAAATTAACAATTTGAGAGAGAAATTTATAATACTATGAGTTTTCTTTAAAAGTAAAATATACGTTTGCTATGCGTAGCTGCATGTAGCTAACTCTATTAAAGTATTGGAGCGGTCGATGCCACGCATTATACCCACGGATAACGTTATAGTTCGGGTACTGTTGTCACTTTTACGGACTAATATGGGAAAGATTCGTTTTAAATTATAGGGACTTCGGATAATGTTATCTCTTTACCGTCGAAATATTTTTTGCGTATTCTGATGCTTAGGTTTGTACCTTTTTTGCCCTGTGTATGTTATTATTTGGAGGCAAGATTATGTAGGAAGCGAGAAGGCGTGTTATCCCTCCTTTGTTGATAAACAAAGCCGTAATTGGTCGCTGTAATCCATGTGCATGTGGAACTGCTTTTGCAATGGTCTTTTCTCTGGTGAATAATAATAAATCCGTGACGAAAAATAAATCCCTTTCCTTCAGTTCTTGACCAGTTCTCAGATCAGTTTCTTTCAGTTGACGAGATTCAAATTGCTTTTTCAAGAAAACTATAAAACGTATGAAATGTACATAAAAAACTTTACGCGATATACTACCTACAAGAGATATTTTCATTCTAACGCCCCACAATGACCGATGAAAAAAAAAGAAAAATTTGGTGTGTGAAGAATAAAAAGAAAAATTAATGCCGGATTTATGTCGTTAAAGAAAGGAAAAATTAGTCCCGCTTTAGAATTTAAAAAAAAAACCGAAAGATTAAACATTTTGTAGCCAATTATGAGGGAGAGAGAAACAGTTTTCCCGTTTTACCATACGTTGTATAGAGAGAGAATATACAAACTAATGTCCAAATAGATAAGCATATAATAAATTTAATCCTAATTTTTGACCAAAAAATATACCTAATTAATTACCTATATCTTCAGCCAAAGTTTTCAATGAGGCGTTTTGATTCAGTCGATTCGTTAATGAATTGGTCCTTGGGCCAAAAAACCAAAATCCAATTCCGATCATTAATAAATTATTCCCCATAAAATTAATTCCCATATCGGAAAAGCATTCTCTGCAATGAAAAATTTTTTAATTTTATGAAGAAATTTCCACATCAGAACACTATTTTAAGTACAAAGTAAAAATTAATTTTCTGTATTTCAACTTCTGCGCTTGAATTTTCGGTCGGTAGATATTTGCAATCGACGACTCTTGTAGCGGCAACATCTATTAGATGATATATTAAACAATATTTTCTTGCAAAAAATCCTTCGCCGTGAGCATGAATATTGTGAGCTTTATATATTGGGAATATAATGCAATGCTTCATTAAGAACAGATTGAATTTGACGAAGAAAAAGTGTGAGGGAGGCTGTATCAGGACACGGCCGCAAGTTTTCAACGTGAACATGTCATCTTAATGGGAAGAATTCCAAAAATAAGTAGTTTGTTATCAGCTGTGTATATTTCCTCATTATGTCTCGTGGAATGGCAGATATATTTATATTGACTTAACAAGAAAATTCAGGCATCCGACATTTTAATTTGAAAATATAGAAGCCTGCAGATGACAGCCCGATAGAACACGAAACAAACATAACTCTGGCAACATACATAAGTTAGGGCTCACATGTACTCAGGAAACACTTTCTAGCATGAATAAATTCGTTAGAAACTCCCCTAAGGTATGTTTACGAAGTGCATGTACAGTCAAGTAACGGTAGTTTCACGATATCAGAATGCTTTGACCGTCGATTATAATATTATAACAAAATTGAGGTTGTATTCGATGGATCAACACATCCGTTGTCAATCTTTGCCATGATTCCAACAGGGCCATCTTAATAGAGAATCAACATTTTTTTTAATTTGGTGGAAATAACTAAATAAAATTGTGTGAACTTAATTTAATTATTTTATTTAATTATTATAAAATTACATTCTAACGCACAAAATCAAAAAATTAGTTGGGGAGCATTATGGTGAAAAAAAGTATATATAAAGGGAAAACATATGGGTTTCTATGCAGGGTGGATACGTGATTCCTTGTGAAAAACTAATATAGAAAAGTATTTTCAGTTTTTGATTTGACCAATAATTATGGAGGCATTAAAATTTGATGACGTCACTTTCGAAAATCTGGCCATATTCACCGAACGTATGACTTAACGTTTTTAAGCTGATAGTAACACTACAACCATGAGCGAGAAGTAATTGGAATTTTTTGAACCGATAAAGCTAGAGAGAGATCTGTGCAAACCAGTTTTTTCCTTCTTGTCCTTTTCCAGGGGCGTAGCCAGAAATTTCGTTCGGGGGGGGGGGGAGGACCAAAGTAACAGAACAATGGATTTGGCCATCTTTTTCCCTTTTTTCGGTAATTTTCTCACATTTCCGGGGGGGGGGGACCAGACCCCCCAAGTCCCCCCCCCCCCTTCGCTACGCCCTTGTCCTTTTCCTAAAAAAATTTCACTTCACGATGACGGGAAATTTTCCTTGGTATGGAAATTTTAGTAATGTGGTAATAAAAAATTATTAATTACCCCATTTTGTAAAAAAAAAGTGTTTGTTTTGGGAAAACAATTTTTCCAACAGATCTCGTTCCGCTAACGCTTTACATATCTTGTGATAAATTTGTCAATATAGTGGATTGAAAGTAACATATGTAATTACATGGTTAAAGTCACTCGACACGAAGAGGAAAAAACACCAATCTTGAAAGAAAATTACTGAACTTGGCTTCTGACGGGATTGAATATGTTTCAGTTCATTTTCAATTATCAGCATGTGGGAGAAATTTTTCTTTGTCGGATGTTTGGCGCGTAACTGACCGTTACAAAACTGACACGCCACGAAATTTCGAAACGTTATATAAACCTCTCCCCCCTCCATAATATTCGTCTGATCCTAAAATTTGAAATACTTTTCTCTAATAGTTTTTCATTCGGAATCACGTGTGTAACTCGTCTGCCCCGCCAGCCAGTTGTTAAAAACCTTTGTATGGATAGCGGAGAGCACTGAGCTGTAAGGAAAGTGGAGTGAGGACTGCGCGAGCCGTCGTCCTACGCGACCGCATCACCCGTTTGGAGCGAGATAGGCAAAACATTTCCTGACCATGTTAATGCAATGGGACAATTCCAAATACGAGACCTGTAAATTACGTTTTTTTTCACTTTTCGGCCAATAATTATGCATTATTTATCTTAAATTTTTTTTATAAAAATGAACGCTGACTTTCGTACAAAAAAAATACCTTTTTTCGAAAACTTAAGAGGAACTATTTTTTTTACATAAAAAAACAACATAATCTCTAACATTATGTTTAGCATTTTATTGAAAGCTTCCACTTCGAAAATTCGTAGCAGTGAATATTTTCGAGAATTAACTGCTGAAAAAACAACTTTCAATGCAAGAAATGAGATGAAAATTAGAGAGAAAAAAGTTTTTAATATTTTTTTTCAAACATACATACAACAATGTGCACATACAAGTTTTTAAATAAACAATTTACAAACAGGTCCACAGAGCATAATTTGGAATATTAAAATCACAATTCACAAGAGCACTTATATGTTTGCTATGAAATAATTTACAATGCAAACCTTTGTCGAGTATTTTATACAAACTCTCTAAATTTGAAGAGATTTTTTTTTCTCTCCAACCTATGCAATTATTCCCAGCATATAAGAAATTCTTTTTCATTAGATTTATTTTCATCATGACTCTACAACTGTCATGTTTACTCACACTGCAAATGGGTGCCAGAAATTAAGACTGTAATATTGCACGCATATCTCATCAGTAATCAACACGTTAAGGAAGATGACCAGGTGGTGGCCCAAAATTTCAATAAAAAATATTTTTATTACACATGTGATGCATAAGAATTTAAAAGAACTTGGAATTATCCAAAAAAACTTTGCATTAAATTGGCATTTTCACAATTATGCAGTTGAAGCTCAAGAAAGACCAGAGGTGCTAACATGAAGAAAGCAGGGTATTGTGTATTCATTATTGGGGAGTTGACATGGAAGAACGTGTAATTCACAAAAATCAAATCTCACACGACAATAAAAAATCTCCGTAGCGAAGCCATAAACACTCACTGATATTGCCCTCTTTGGACAGCTGCAGAACTAAACTATTTCTTTTAGCGATTCACTCGCTTTAACATTTCACTGGCACAGGTTCGTATCATCTCATCCAATTCAATCTTTGCTGGAGCAGTTTTATTTTGCGCCTCAGTTCAGCTTTGGTGGGACTTCGGCACTTCAGAACTGATCTGGAAAATTAGTGCAATCCTCCCTTGACAAAGCAACTGTAGCCAGTTCTGATAATGCCTGTAGTAGCTGCTTCAAGCTCATTTTTGCCATCTGAATCATTAGTGTTCGCCATGTTGTCATGATTGTGAAGAGCAGTTTTCAATCTTTTAAATATATAAAAAAAAATCCTAATTAAAATATTAATTTCATATTGCAACAGGCAAGCTGTTGACAAGGATGTACAGTAATACTTTTATTCACACGAGACACGTGAGGTTCAAGTTTTATCGAGAGATGAAGACATTCTCGAGGAGTTCGATTTTAACCTTCGTGATGAAGGGTTGTCAGTTTTGAATGTTAACGTAGAGTTGTACTGTATTAATGTAGAATAAAGGAATGTTCCATGTTCACCGCTCCGTATACACCACACCGACCGTCACAATATACAGTAAAATCTCTTCTAATGGCCACCTCTGAACTACTGCCATATTTTGTTAAAACCAAAAGAGTCTCAGACTTAACATTACAAGAACCTCAGATCACCTATTTCCGAATGATAACTTTGGACACAAAGTTGAAAAAATATGCATAGCGTTAATGAGAAAAATAATTTTCAAGGCAGTCCCCCCCCCCCCCATATAGAAAGAAAGGTTATGTGTGTATGCTTTCTTTCCCTGGGTAAATGTAAGATGGGCGTTGAAGGCAGTGGAGAGGGGAAAAAACTAGATTAGAGGGGACAACAGAAGACATGCTATCAACACTAATCACAACAAGGAATACACAAGCTGTCCAATTACTAGAAAAGCTTTGTTTATGTGGCGCTCCCTACTTTAAGGTATAGTTCAATACGAAAAATGGACCTCGCAAATACAGAATGAATAGAAATATATCTGGGGCATAAATGTTTTGGGAGGGATGTGTTAATCTTCTTTTCACAAGAATGTCTTTAGCATAGCTGCCAACTTTTGAAAATGAAAATTCGGGAGATTTTCGCGCACACCCGCATTTTATGCTAAAACCACTCCCAAATAAATACAATAGGGATTTTCCACACAAAAAAGTTGAAGCGTAGGGAATAAAATCCCTACTCAAAAACTGAAGTCAAATTAAAATAGGGATTTTACACACATGGAAGTTAAACCCTTGGGAATAAAATTCCTACGCAAAAAACAAGTGAAATCGGAGGCCAAAACTTCAATGATGTAAAAATAAATATTGTGTTCAATCAGAAACGCTGTGAACAAACATTCTGCGCGAATGGCCCCAAAATCATCGGAAGATGAAGGAAAACACCGTCAATTTTTGAAGAACACTGACTTTTTGTGACACTTGCTTGATGTTTTTTTTTCATTTCACGAGTGATGATGGCAGTCTTTCCATGACCGATGTTTATGTCCGTAACACAACTTGTACAAAAAGGAAAAGTCAGCCCTCTTCTGGAACATTTGATGAAAGGAAATTCATCGGAATAAGTATCTTTAAAATTGATTAAATATGTTTTTGCTTATCATTATTCATGCTTTGTTATATCACACGTACGTAACTTCAACAAAAGAAATTTTGACCACATGTGCATCACCATAATCTTCAATTATTATCCAGGACTATTGGCTGCTAAGCCATTTCCCTGCACGATAAGACAAACAACTTTCTTGTTACCATCAGAGGGTTTGTAAAACTTCCTTAAAAAGGGAATTTCCCCATTTATGACGTGTGACGTCATTTCGAAAGGATAAAAAAAGAGGCTTCATGCCCCACAAGAAATTCCTTAGGGATTGTTTTCATAAGCGGGGATTTTTTTAATTAAGTAGGGAATTTTTAGGGACAATTAGGGATTTTTGTGATTTTCGTAAAAATTCGGGAGATTTAAGAACATTTCGGGAGATCGAGCGATGAAGATAAAATTCGGGAGATTCCCGAAAAATTCGGGAGACTTGGCAGCTATGCTTTAGCTATCGGACTGAACATAAAAATGCCCTGAAAAGAAGGCTTAATTTATTTTGGATGGTCCTGTTGGTGGCCGTTGTTGGGAAGTTTTACTGTAATTCTCCATTATAGTTTGCAAAATAATGTTTCTAATTTCTAGGCGAAAAAAAAGTCGACAAAGATTTTGAAAATTATACAGGGCCATCATTGAGGGGTCAGGGGTGGCCGTTGCTCCCTGGCTTTTGAAAATGCACTGAAAATTGTATATATGCATACAAATATATATATATACATACATTGAATACATGTTCTTTGCCCCCCCCCCCCAAAAAAATTTAAATGACAGCCGTGAAATTATATATTTATAACAATATGTAATATATAATTATATATATTTTTTCAATATAAAAGCTGTGTACTACCAGTTACGCAACAGCAATTTGATTGTTCGCTACATAACTGAATACACTAGTTAATCAAATATTATATGCCAGAGCTGCCACCATTTGCCACCATATGCCACCATTTAAGTGGGACCGATTGTACTTAAAATTTAAAAACCACTTAAACAAGGCAAAAATACTAACTTAATATCTTACCGGTAGAGGGTGTTTAATAAGTGATCTACGCCACTTCTGCAAAGGATGTGGGTGATGTGGAAAATCAAATATAATAGGAACAGCATCATCTTTCAAATAGCGCCGAGGACTTGTAGATGTCAGTTGTGAAATGGTCAGCAGAAAGAACAAATGCTTTATAGTAGGATGCCAAGACTTTCTTTTCATAGCTTCCACGAATTGTTTAAGAATTTCTGGGTTTAGAAGAGGAAACCTTTATTTAAAAAAATGAATTCATTACCAGGCTTCAAGAAAGCAATAGAAGCAATCAATCATTGTTCGTAATAGTAGCTTAACAATGATAACTGCTTGATAATTATAATACATTGATAAAATATTAGATATTATAAACATAATTATAACACTGATGATTGATACATTTATGATTCTTCATATTTCGCTTTTCATATTTAAGAAAAAACTGATGTAAAAATGATGTAATAAAACGTACAGCAAAATGGCGAGTTATGAAAAGAATCTAAAAAAATCTAATTAACGTAATTTAATAACTTTTTCATAACTCATTTCACCAAAATATAAATTTTAATGAGCTAATTTGTCATGATAGACAGAGAATTTTTAAATTGCAACGAAATGATATTGTTTTCCCTCACATGAAAAAATTCTCATCGGAGAAGAAACTATTGGTGGATAAACTTCTAAAATACGAGTAAAAACAAAAATCCCATGTCTCGTGTCTAATTTATTTTCAACAACTCTATTATATGCATTACGACTTTCTGTTGTGAGTGAGTGAGTGAGTGAGTGAGTGAGTGTGTGTGTGTGTGTGTGTGTGTGTGTGTGTGTGTGTGTGTGTGTGTGTGTGTGTGAGAGAGAGAGAGAGAGAGAGAGAGAGAGAGAGAGAGAGAGAGAGAGAGAGAGAGAGAGAGAGAGAGAGAGAGAGAGAGAGAGAGAGAGAGAGAGAGAGAGAGAGAGAGAGAGAGATATATATATATATATATATATAAATAAATAAATAAATAAATAAAAGAGAAAAGTCCATTTTCGTGATTATATCTGTAAATCATCTAAATCTTTTTTCCTAAATTGACACTAAAAACAGAATAATATTACTATTTCTCTACGCAAGAACTGTTTGAAATGTTATTGAGATCAATAATATCTTGACAATAAAAAATAATAAAAGGCAGATTAAATTTAGTGATCAATAATTAAGCGAGTCCTTGGTAGAATAACACACACAAGTTATCATGACCTTCAGCTTCGGAGCACCGAGATCATAGTCTCATAGCCTTCATCTCTTTCACCTTGAGCATGTACATGATTGGGATTATTGATATGACAAAATAACTCCTAATTCTAAATTATTGTTATTTTTTATTATTACAGTCAAAATCGTATAATCTGAGAAGTGAAAAATAAATAGTATTCATACATATACAGAGTTGTCTGTTAATGCAGTGATTCCCATCGTGGGCGTTGACGCCCCCTGGGGACGATGGAACGTTCCGGGGGTGGTAGAAAAGCTACGGGTATAACATAACAAGATTGCGTTGGGGGGCGATGGGAGAAAAAAATTTCTGAAGAAGGGGGCGATGGGACAAAGTTTGGGAAACTATGTGTTAATGGAACGACAAACTCAAAGAGTTGTTAGTAGACATCAAGAGGAAAAAAAAATTGCGATGACACATGGTGTTGCAAACCACGTGTGTTCAGAGGGTTAAAATCGCGAAAAACGCATGCAGTTTTCGCCGTCACGCTGGAGCGACAAATATAACGACAAAAATATTTATTTGATTAATTATTACAAGAGTTGTTAGACGTGGTGGTCGCGCTGACGTCACTGCACAGTCTAAAACGACGTAAAAACGATTCAGGGACGCTCTCGAAGATACCAGGTATGCTTTTGATGTCTGCCACAGTGACGAAAATCCTCGCTATAAGATTCTCCGGTGTGTCCACAGGCGTCGCATAAATAGTGTAACGTCAGATATGGTGAGCGAATCCACGAAAGCATTCAGCGATCAACTGACATCCACCTTTCGTCTCCTCTGGACTCAGAGCCTGCGTGCGTTTTTCGCGATTTTTTCACCTTCTCATCGTGGTTTGCGACACCATGTTCCATTGAAATTTTTGTTCCTTTTAATGTCTACTAACAACCCTCTGAGTTTGTCCGTCAATTAACAGAACACCCTGTATAAATCACTATTCATTAAAGGAATAAAAACTAGAGTAAATGAGTAACGTCACAAGCATCATTGAATGACTACATGGGAAATTATTCAGGTTGCTTCAAATTATTGGATGGGTTAAGGGCACGGTAGCCCAGGTCGATACGATGCTCGCCTAAAGTACCAAAGGATGTTTAGAGGTGTCGCGAGTTCGATACCCGGTTCGTCCTTGTCAGAAAACTTTCCTGACACAGGGGTACAACAGAAACGGCGACATGACCACAGAAAAAATTGCTACCGTAGGGAGTCCCCTATTGAGAGTTAGTGCACCAACCCGTCGACGAGTATAAAAAAGCAAGCCTGCCGTTCGGAATCGGCAATAAATTGTAGGTCCCGGTCTAATTAGCCCTCGTGTGCAGAAAATGACCATGGTGCGACAAAAATGATCAAATTGGATGGATTACATGAATTATTTACTTCATGTCCCAAATTGTTTACTTAGTAGATGTACAGTCGGCCCGCTTAATCGCATAAGGAATCAACGGGATACCCTCTTAAATGGATAAAATCCTCCGGCACTAAAATTTCTCCCACAGAGACAATGTTGAAGTCACCCCCCATCGAATATTACTCCTCACACGTCAACTGTTGATACACAATACACATAATGTTTTTATCGAATGAAAATATTTGGATGCATTCTAAAATATGTACAAAGTTGAAATTCGAAAAAAATGAAATAAACACATTTTTGAGAGAGGTACTCGCTCAAGTATTCAAGGCGTCTTCAATACGTAGATTTAATTTTTTATTGTTCTCTGTTGAGCCAATAGAGAACGCCACATTTAACAATGAAAAGTAAAATACCTTTGGTATTATGATCAATGATGGCAACACAATTATCACTGATCATTGTAGTTAAATATAGAAGAAATTTTAAAATTTTGCTTTTTTATGTCTGTTTTCTTCGAGAAGCTTTATTAATGTTGATCCTTCATCTGTTTTTAATACGAACTTACAAATTATACTAACGTTTAAAATGGTAATTGAATTGTTCCCGCATAATCGGATATTGCGTGATGGAATCGTCGATATCCAATTAAGCGGGGCCGACTGATTATCTGCGATCCGCATGTATTTTTATAATTGGAAGTAAGTCTTTAGGATCAACGGTTCGCCAGTAAATTGCGAGGCCGGCTGTTAGCTATGCACCCTGTGTATGGATTTAAAAATGTGTAATTTCTTTGGAAATGACTTTTCCAAGCAGGCTCTACATTTCACTATTGAAAGTCTTAGCACACGGGGTCTAAAAAAAGTTTATTTATGATATACACAATCTCAAAAAATTTATGAGATTTCAGGAAACCTCACGTGTCATTTGAGAAAATTTTCAATCGAAAGTATGTTTATATATTTCGTAGGTCAGGTTGTGCAAATACAGGTGATCCCGCTTAATCGAATACCAACGATTCCAGCACGCAATATCCGATTAAGTGAGGGTATTGCGTACAGGTAAAAACTAGCCCTTTACTCTTTGAAAATTTTCATACTAAAGCTTTTCCTGTCAAACCATCCCAAGATGGTCTCTCTGGGAGTAAAGCGGTCGTGCCCGCCTGTGTAGCATATTTCATAATCATTCGCTTCTTAATTTATCTGTGGATGTTAAAATAACTATTTACCATCACATAATCGGGTAAGTTGAATCATAATTTCGAAGAGTAAAGTGGAAATTTTTTTGCGAGTATTAATTCAGAACTAAAATACATTCGATCATCACAGTGTTATGAGCGGAAAGTTCAAATATTCGTGACAGATAGCATCACAACCTACAAGTTTTCATCTGCGTAATTACTTTAACAAGGTTTAAAATTTGAAAAAGAAAATTGTTGAATAGAATGGATATTTTTTTTACTAATTCTTTTATTTCTTTCTACAGATAAGGATACGCATTTTAACATTTCTATTTATCCCCGTATCGTGAATAAAATTTTATCATTTGACAGAACTTTTATATTGTCATGTTTTCCTTGATCTTCTTTTCGTTCCATTTGACCCTTTAAACAGTTTTTAATATTCCCTTCATCCGCATTGGAAATTGCAAAACATTGCAAAAATTGCCATCTATTATCAAGAAGAATTTTTTTCCCAATCCCGAGCTGATAACTGCCCTCCCCCAACAAGAAAGGAGGAAAATTCATTCCACCCATCGCTTCTATTTCTCTCACTATATACAGCCACCTATACAGTCAAACCTCGTTAGTTACTCAAGTAACGCGTCACTTTTTGTCCGCTTACCGGGTCACTTTTTGAAAATCCCAATCATCCTCCACGGGGTTTTAATGTTATCAAACTCCTGATAATACGTCACCCCACACCGCTTAAGGAGTCATTTTCGAAAGCACTCTTTCGAAAATTACTATTCATATCAGAAAAAACACAAGTTCAACGTTCACCCATCCCATATCAAAGATCTACCTAGCAATTCAAGCAGAAGCCACTTCGTATTTGGGAATGGTTCTCAGCGGGAATTTTTTTTCCTTTGCGAGTTGCGGTTCTTGGTCAGCTTTTGCTGAAAATGTGCCTGTTGCAGATTTTTTTTTTCTGTTATTTTATAATAACGAAAGTTTAAAATAACAGACTTATTTTAAAATAACAAAATATAAAAAAAAAGTCGTTTTTTGATGTTTTAAACAAATCTTGACTGGACGGACGACAAAGCGGCGTCAAAGTGGAAGAATATAAAAAATCAATCCATTAAGAAAATTTGTATGGAGACTGGAAAGCACAGCAGGCAGAGATTTCCCATTTCTCTTCTCTTTAGAGCAAAAAGGATCGCTTTTTCAACTACCAATTCCCCACAAGCAAAACTCACCAGTGGTTTTTTTTTTCAGTGAAAAATGTGTAAACACTTTTTTTTCTTGAACTCCTAAAGAAAATTTTGTTTTTATTTACGGTGTCTCAAAAGAATCAAACTACCACACAAGACGATAACCGTATGGTAGTTTAACGTTAAGCGACTCCGTTTAACGAGTCACTCCACTTACGAGTTCAAATTTTTGGTCTCCCAAGAGTGATACATTAACGAGGTTTGACTGTATATATATGCTATATAAATTCTTGGAAGAGCGAAATACTTATTTTTGGGAAAAAAAAATCTTTCTGTATATTATTTACATTGAGCGTATATTTTTTTACTGTGCTGAAAGAGAAGGGGGACACATACAGTCTCGCTCCTTCTCTTATCTAACCTTGAACAAGAGCGTACTCCGCCCACTGTCAGTTGATCAGTACAAATTTATACTCACAGTACTACGAACACGTAAAAAAAATATTTTTTTCTTAACTTATTGTTCTTAACTTTGAGGATGTGTTCAAATTTTGACTCTTCATTAATGTATTGAATTAACGGGTCTGCAGACTTTAAAAGGCAAGCTCAACCCCCCATTAGCGCTAATAACGTCAAATACCTCTAGGTGAGGGTTCTCACCTAGGGTTCTATCCCAGGGTTCTCAGGGAAGGTGCTAATGAATTGTTGGGGCCAGTCGCACAGATATACAGGAGTAGTGTTGCTGAGGGTATCGTCCCGAGAGATTGGAAACTGGCTAACGTTGTTCCGATATTTAAGAAGGGTAGTAAAGAAGTGGTGTCTAATTATCGTCCAGTGAGTTTGACGAGCTCCCTCTCGAAAATTTTGGAAATTATCATCAAAAGGCAGTTTGTGAAGTGGATAGACGAGAATAATGTATTGTCGGATAATCAGCATGGGTTCAGGAAGGGGAAGTCATGTGTAACTAACCTCCTTTGCTTCTATGATTACGTGACTAAGGCTTTGGGTAAGAGCAAAAATGTCGACGTTGTTTACCTTGATTTCCAGAAGGCATTCGATCGGGTCCAACATGGCAAACTCTTGAAGCGTTTACACGAGATTGGAATAGGGGGCAACTTGCTGAATTGGATAGAATCGTGGTTAAGAGATAGGTCGCAACGAGTTATGGTGAACGGGGAATTCTCTGGTTGGACAGACGTCACAAGTGGAGTTCCTCAGGGAAGTGTCCTTGGCCCCATACTTTTTTCACTTTTTATCGACAAACTCGATCAGGGCATCGATGGAATTACTAGCAAATTCGCAGATGATGTGAAGCTAATGGGGGTAATCGGAAATGAAAGCGATGGGGAGTTGCTCCAGACCAACTTAAACAAGATTGCAGCATGGGCAAATGAATGGAGCATGACGTTTAGCGTAGATAAGTGCATGGTCGCTCATTTTGGTTCGAACAACCCACGGTTCTCTTACGAGTTGAATGGTGTCACTATCCCGGATGCAACTAGAGTCACCGATTTGGGAATTCTCATTGACGAGCGACTTAAGTTTTCTGAACATTGTTCAGCGGTTGTCAAAAAATCGAATAGAATGCTTGGTCTCATTTTCAAAAAGGTCTCTTCGCGTTCTCCTAAAGTCATTCTTCCGCTTTTTCGAGGCTTAGTTCGTCCTTTACTGGAGTATGCTGTAAGGTTTTGGAGACCATACCTACAGAGGGACATAGACTTGGTTGAAGGGGTGCAGAGAAGAGCTACGCGTGTCCTTATTGGCACACAGGGCTTGAGTTATGAAGAAAGACTTCATTTTTTGAATATGTTTACATTGGATGAACGCAGGTGTCGAGGAGATATGATCGAAGTGTTCAAAATTTTCAATGGGATGGATAGGATGGACCATGAACTTTTAGTACACCGCCAATCGACTGCTTTTACAAGGGGACACCAGTATCGATTGGTGAGGGACAATGCAAGGTTATGGTGTCGCAGGGAATTTTTCTCCAATAGGGTTGTTAATAAATGGAATAGCTTACCCCCGGAGGTAGTAAATTGTAACACAATTGACACGTTTAAAAAGGAATACGATAAACATGTTGGGGTAAATCGAGAAGCTATCCATTCTTAGAATAAGACAACCATAAGTATTCTTTATGGGCATTGTATAATATTTTATCATGTGTGTATATTGTTTATAATTTGTGTTAATTGCATTTTTAATTGGGTTGCTGTATTTTTGAAATATATGACAACCATATTTTATGGGCATCTTTTTATCAGCCACCTCGTTGGGCATTTTGCCTGTTGTGGCGTTGTATTTGTATTTGTGAGATACACGTAAGGCCATTTTAAGTTTTCTTTACATAAAAAGTGGGAGCATTCTATAGGATGTTCACCAACAGTTTGTGGAACATCCGAAAAAAAGCATTTCACGGATGAACAAAGATAAACTTTACAACTCCCTTTTTGTGCTCAAAACTAGATAAATAAACAAAAAAAAAAGTATCCCACAAGATGCACCAGACATCCCTCTATGCACCCATATGGTTTTTTTTCTCCAGCTAATTTCCCGATTTTGACCACTGTGTGGCGCTTCGCTTTGTCGGTCTTGGATGGCGTTGGAGTTTTCCACCCTGGCGCACGTCTCCTGAGTCTAACCAGCTTATATCACCCAAAAGGGACAGAGCGGAGGCCACGGTTGATCTGGTGGTGATGGCAGTTGAACGATTGGGGGGGGGGGGGGGTGGATGGGAAAACATGTATGACTGTTTTAAAAACTTCAATGCGTTTTATAATCAGAGATATTTCAGGGTGACTAACATAAAGCAGATCAAGTTTGATGAAATATCTCGGGATTGCTACTGAAAGGGTTAAGAACTAAAAAGGAGGGGAAGGAAAAAAGTTGCAATTTTTCCATGTTTTTCTTTCTATTTTGTAGGAAATATATGAACAACTGCTCTTTTCTTTTCATTGTCGATAATAGATTCAGCATTAATTTTGCATTTTAATCTACGTTTTAACACAGAATGACTGTATACACAGTAAAATACGGCAATTAAAAAAGACAAATAATAACCAAGCCAACAAAAATTGTAAAAAAAAAAACAATTTAATAAATCCATTTCTGTTCCGTTCTCATTATGAAAACAATCCACGATTCGTTTAACAGGTGATTTCATCTCGATTTAAGTTCGCCTATGATTTGTTCGTAACGTCCTTCATTACGAAAATAAAACAATTTTTTTGTTCTTTAAAAATATATTTTCTCCTCATATACTAACATTACGATTTCAGAAAGTTATCAACTATTGGTTTTTTTTTTTTTTTTTTCAATTCGTACGTGTACATCTTGATCATTGTTTCGAATATTAAATTCGAAAAGGAAATTCAGGGGAAAAAATGTTTTATTACCTTTTTACCTATACACGTAATGGTCGGGTCGCAGATTACAATACATAGAAGCACAAGGAAATACTTCATAGAATTTTAGAAAATTATGATTTGATTAATGCAGGATACGATTGCTCAAGTTCCCACATTTCATTGGGGAAGGTGGAAAAAAAAATAAAAATGAAAATATTCACACACACACACACAAACATAATGTGAGTCACTCAATTGAATGTTCAACATGTCTGTGGCCTTGGTTGTTCTTAGTTCGTCAATAAAGAACCTGTTTTTATTTTTTATTTTTATTACGTATGGATGTAACAAGGTTGCTTATGTGGCTCCCTTTCTCTGAGCCAAAGATTCATATCCGATTATAATAAAAAGTGAGCATAGGTTCTGGTGCTAAGGATGAGGCTTCAGTTCTCATTCATTAACGTTTTCTTGTGAAGGCTTTGAAATTCAAGGGTGAGTCTCTTTTTTCATAAACAAATGCGTATTTTATTACAAACGTAAGTTTTTATGTGTGCGTGAACTCTACTCTGTTTGAAAAATTCTAAAGTTTTGCGTATTTCTAGAATAAGGAATTTAGCCTTGATAAAGGAAATGACATTTAACGTGATATGGTGGAAAAAATAGTAGTTGGGACATTCGCTAATGACCTCGACACTGAAAATCTGTGTTTATGTTGGGGAGGTTACTTACGATATTTTATATATTACTAGGCATTATAAACAGGACATTGCGAAAATGATAATAACCTCCGCTATTTAAGTATTACAATTTAATTTTATTCTTTTATTGAAATTACTTCGACACCGTGAATTACACTAAACTCGATACAATTTACATGAAACATTGGACACTCTCACTCACCCAAATTAAACACAAAATACTTATATATATATATTGAATCACTCACCGTCATCTCGGGGCAAGGTTTCCTGCGTCCCCTACATTGAGGGATCTCGACCCGGGGTTAGGATGGGAGAGTGAGTAATTCACGACTCTTCAAGCGCGACATGTTGGTCGTGCAACCTCCAGCAATACCTCTCTCTCTGTGGCAAAAGCCTCGTGAGCCAAACCAAGATGGTGAAGACCTCTGCTATTGGTAGAAGGCAATCGCCTGATTTCTGTAAGGGGTTTCATTGGCCCAGAGGCACAATGTGTGTGTCTGTAGAGTTGTGATTGTGTTATGTAATACGTACTTATTCGGTGCTCAAGTGCGTCTTAGAAATACCTGGTGAGGGAAAGGAGAGCACACGTGTTGCATCCCATGTATGTATGATGTGTGGTTTCTCGATGGGAAGGCGAGAGGGGGAGAGAGTGTGTGGTGCACTCGTGACATTTATACAGGCTGTAAAAAATTGTTTGCTCGGCGGATATCTCTGTAATTGTTGGTTTTAGAAACTTACTTTCAAAAAGTTTTCAAATGACGTGCGGTTGCTCAAAATGTCTCAAATTTCCTAAAAGGTCGTATTCATAAAAAAAATAAAGAAATTAACTTTTTATGTAGATTCTGCGTGCTAAAATTTCCAACTAGTGAAATGCAGATGCAGCTTTGAGAAGTCATTTACAAAAAAATTACATATTTTTAAATGCAATATGGACGAAGATATTTGACTTTGAAATTTTCAGTATTCATTGCCAAAGGTTAAGAGTGTGGTTCACAAATTACAAAACGCGAACTAAATTCAAAGTTGCAATAATTCTGTAACTGTCTAAATAATATTTAAAAATAAAATTGTTTGTATTTAATTTGTTTAAAAAAGTTAAATGCTTGAGTTCATTCTATTTGTGTTTAATACCTAAAAATGGGAACTTTTGAGGTAATGAGAACTTGCCACTACAGTGATTAGTTGCCAAAACGTAGTGATTTTATGCAGGGCCGTCTTAACAGCATCATGGGCCCCCGGGCCAAGTGCTTTTTCTGAGGTCTTACCTGGTAAAATTCTAGAAAATTTCAACCGAATCTCATTTATGTGATTCTCCTCTTCTCTTGAGGGTTCCCGGGCCATGCCCAGGTGGGCCCATGCGTTAAGACGCCTACGACACTGATTTTATATATCCAATGTCTGATAAATATTGCATTTAAAAGTATGGGTTTGCTTTCGAATGACTTCTTGAAGCGGGTTCTACATTTCAAGAATTGGAAGTTTCAACACACGGGGACACTGTATAAAAAGTTAATTTCTTTATTTTTTTTTCTTTTGTATGTCACCAGTCAAACATATTTTGAGATTTTAAGTAGTCGCACGGCTTTGGGACTGTTCAACTATTACGTCAGCAGATTTTTATCCATTTTCGACCCCCTTCCCCTTGTCGGCAAACTTTCGTCAGCTCTGCCTCCTACCTCCTAACGCATACTGGGATCAAGGACCTATGCGGAGGGAGGGCATAGGGGGCTCACCCCCCCCCCCCCCATGATAAAAGAAATAATGATGCACAAAATATTACTTCGGAAAAGCAGAGCTTCAAGAAAGCTACGGGTTTGGAACCAGTCACCTCAGTGATGAAGGATCCAATCTGATGGTTCACTCGAATTTCAACGATTCTCAGAACAGCGTTGAAGATGAAATTGGGGTATTACTAAAAAACACTTTAAGCTAGCAATTTTGTTTCCCCTATTGTTGAAATAGACAAAGTTCACTACAAACTTGACACCTTTTGCAGCACCTTGACACCTTGACAGATATCAAAATTATTGGTGAATGTGTGGCCAACTCGTGTAACGAAAATACAGCAGAAACTGCTCCAGAGGAATTAGAAAAAGGTAAATCAAAAATGCTGAACACATGCTCTAAGTAAAAACGCTGCGTCATTTTCTAGAGCAAACTGGAATGATAGGGCCCAAAATATTAGTAGCTCTTGCTAATATAAATGAAATTGTGAAGGCTCTCGAAGAGCAAAAAATAGGTATCAGTCTAAGCTTACGGATTATTTTAAATATGGTATGTAAATAAAATTGCATTTTGAAAAATATCCATGCAACAAAAAATATAGACAAAATTAAATGTAAATTATCAAAATAATAATAAATTAGAATTCCGAATTGAAGAAAATTTTGAATTGATGAGAGAAATAATACCAGAATTTTGATGAAAATTCAGAATTTGAAAAATAAATAATTTAATAGTTTTGTGATAAAAATTCCGAATTTAGGAAAGAAACTACTGCCGTAAAAGTGAGCCCCCCAAAACGCGTGGGCCGGTGCTGCGACCGCACCTGTCACACATCGCACACCCCCAAGGGCGGCGGGAGGAAGGTATGGTGCCCCGGTCGCTGGAGCGTGCCCAGAACTCAGGTTACTGTTTTCCCGTTCGAAATTACGGGAAGAAAAGCATGAAAATATGTGAACATTGATCCCGGGTGAGAGTAAATTTTCATTTCGTTTCTAGTGTTGCGGCCCCTTAACAACAAGACATCATTTGATCAAAAGATGACGTGGGCATGGCTCCCACATCCTGGAGAGGGGCCCCGGTCCGACTTTGTACGGGCCCCTTCTGTAGTTGATTTATAGCGTGAAAAAACAAAAAATGATGAGAACTGTCCCGGGCCCCAGGGCTAGAGCCCTGTCAGCCCCCCTTTGTAGGGCCCTGGACGTGGGCCTGAATTCGGCGTTCCGATCACGTATCAGCCTCTTTTAATTTTTTTACAGACATGGAGCTGCTCCCAATATGTCTTCCGTATGTGCTGCCATCTCATTTTGAAAACTGTAGTTGGTAAATATGTGTGTTATGTGGGTAAGAAACTTCCTGCTCGATGGACATACATATTTCCCGTCTAGGATTACGTTTGCGTGCTGTAAAACCGATGAATTATTTCTTCAAAAAATTCCAGACTGGACCGTGGGCCGAATTACACTCTTAAGCTAAAGATTTAACCCTTAAATGCTCAATTTTCTTTTCGGAGCCGATAATTTTTTCATATTACTGACACGTATAGAAATGCCTAAACAACTATAAAATCATTAAACAAAGCTATTTAGAATTGTACTGCTTGTACAGGGTCTTAAGGGGGACGTGCAGATGACTTCATGTATTCAAGCAATATTACTTTGGAAATATATAGCTACCTTGTGTCAGGGGCGGCTCGTGAAGGAGGCGGGACGGCGTTCGCCCTCTTGAAAATTTCAAGTCATAAATTTAATAATTCAAGTGGATTTGGTACTAACTTAATAATATTGAATTTAATTTTTTTTCAAATGAATTTGTAAAGAAATATTTCCGGAAGGCACTGATAAAAAAAGTGTCCCGTAAAGTACAGGACATATGGTCAAGGTTCGGCAAAGCTTTCCATGGGGGGAGAGAGAGAGATATACATGTTCTTCTTTCCCCTTTAGGCGCTTTCTGTCCTGCGGCCAAACGAAATACCCTTATTACTGAGGAACGTGGGAGAAGGGAGTAAGCGGATAATGTTAACACAGGTTATTACAATTTCATTGCCGTACGAAAATAAAATACCGCTGCGGTGGTCGAGTAGTCATAGTGACGGACGAGGATCCGGGTTTGAACCCCCACTGGTGCCACAGTGGTGGTCGGTTGAAGTTGGTTTTTTGTGGTTCCCAACTTTGAGGCACGAGTGCGAGCCGTTCTCGCCGTAAAAAAATCTCGCCACAGGTAGCAACAGGCTTACACCGGTACAGATATTCATCCAATACACTTATGTCTCGATTTCAAATATAGATGGCAGCACTGAAAAATCTGACACAACATTAGATACGCACTCAGAGTGTTGGGCGCGCACACACTGTGTCCCAGACTCTGCTACGAAGCCGTGCTGGAAGAGATATCGCCAACGGGATATGTGCGGTGGCAGAGTAATGGCGTTCATTGCGCCGTGCGAAAAATATTGTCAAGGATATTAATTTTCAAACTTTGAGAAGAGATTCGTTTGGGAGAGGGATTTGAGAGGATTTCACCGGATCGTCCACCAAATTCAAGAGTAAAATAGTTACATTTGTACTCGATGAAATAATGAGGATACCGGTTTGAAACAGGTCTCTGATATCAATATATTGAGTGATTGCGATTAATATTGAAGTGGATTCGTTGCTTTTGTAGTCTTATGCCTTCACCCGGAGAGTGGAAAGACGTGGGTTCGATTCCCCGCAAAGGTAGATGAATTTCTCTCTTTCCAAAAAATCATCATCGGTACAGCCAGTTGTTAAAAACCTTCGTATGATAGCGGAGAGTGGCACCATCCTTTAAGAAGGAAATGAATCCATCATGACAAATGACACTTAGAAGCTGACGTCCAAGAGTTGAATTTTTCATTCAGAAAAATACGTACCGTTAAATTTGGACACCAAATGCATTCATTCATTCATTTAAACCGAGCACAACTCCGGTCCATCGCCATAGACAATTTACTACAGATTGGGTTGTGCGCGAAGTGTGAGCGTGTCCCGGGATCTCCTGGAACCCGAAACCCTTGGGGCGGAGTCACGGAGGTGATTATATACAAAGTATACAAATAAACACATAGAAAATATACAAATAAATAAGCAAAACATATACAAATAAATAAGCAAAACATATACAAATAAATAAGCAAAATATATACAAATAAATAAGCAAAATATATACAAATAAATAAGCAAAATATATACAAATAAATAAGCAAAATATATACAAATAAATAAGCAAAATATATACAAATACATACAGCTGCCTCGTGACATTTGACGAGTCGTGGCCAGCCGCCTCGCGAGCAGTTGCCCAATTGGCGCGGTTTTCAGTACGCTACCTAACCACAGCTGTCTATACGGTGCAGCTCTTGCCCTCCCATGAGTAAGGTTCTTAAAGTGTAGCCCATCGGTCTTTGGGTGGGGATCTTCCAATTGAGCCCCAGCGCTCGGTTGAACCCTTGCTACCTTGTGATACCAAATGCAGAACATCACCAATCGTTGCCGAAAATGTTGCAAAGCATCGGCAAAACGTCCAATTATTTCTCAAGTCGCTAAAAATTAACCAATGGCGTAAATAAAGAGCTTCTGCAAACCTCACTGAAAAGACGTTACTTTTACGATGAGTATATGCAATCCGGAAGATTTTATGTTTCAACAAACGCATGTTCTGAAAAAAACAAATATTCGGTGTCTATATGATCTTATCATTACAGACTTATTTGACTGATTGTTTTTGACTGTGAACAGCAACAACAACATCTTCCAGACAAGTTTTTTAACTGTATACTAATGCTTAAAATCTACCCTTTGTTAAAATCTCATATAATTGTGTGTTTTTTATTATTTTCTTTTCGATATTTTATGCATTTTTAAGATATAAAGAAAAAGCACATCCTTGATGATGACCGTGAAGAAAACATGGAATATTTTTCCTTCGATGAAATGGAAGTGATAAAAGTTAAATCCTGCAGGAAGTCGAAAATCATTAGTCTCATCAATCAATAGATCAATATATTGTAGTGTGTGTCACGATATATGTCCCATTATCTGATGTGCGATAAGGTGAAGCACACACACACTATCCTAATAGGTAATATTTTCAAGTTTGGTTTTAGGGGAAAAAATAGTTTACGGGGAAAATTAGCATTTTTAAAGTAATCTGGAAAACTCGTTACCGGTTTTTAGCCATTAAAGTGATTGGTGGAAAAATAAAGAAAGAAACAGGACGACCGAAGTTTGAATTCAGCACCAGCGGAATATTTGACTAACCCTCTCATCGGCGTTTACTAGATATAACACCAAACTTGATGCTTTGTATTTTGGCACCTACGAAATAACTTAAGTTCTCAAAACCCTATTTCGGCAATGACGAACCCAGAGATCTCTGTAAACCAGGCTTTTTTTTAGCGAAAGTGTTTTTCGTCCCACTCCCCCCCCCCCCCCCCAACCTGTCAGATAAACTGCCAGGGGGCGGAGTCAGATTTTCTTTAAATTTTGATGACAGAAGGAGAGAAAGAGAAACTTTTTCCTCCTAGCCTTCCAGGTAGCATAGAAATATGCGTACAGTAAAATAAAATGGGAAAAAAACTAGATGATTTCTCTTCTTCGGTTAATTTTTTTCGCAGTTGAGAGGGAAGGAAGCACTACCACCTCGCAGCAAGTCGAAAAAGAATATTATTTTGAAAAAAAAAGAAAAAGGTGTGGCATTTTACTGAAGGTTTGTTGATTTCCTCGGCGCCAGTTTTAATGCGAATCAGTAGAATTGTAAGAATCACTGAAAGAGTTAACATTCACATCAGGATTATTTCTTTCCTAAAGTCCCTTGTTTCTACAAAATCCCTTTATTATTCTTCGCGCGGTCTCCAATATACCCCCTATGAGCTGTTACCATAATTTTAAGTCACCTGCAGAAAAATGTGATTGAAATAAATGTGGAATACACTGTATAACGTCAATTATCCGGGGTCGGATTATCTGTGACACACATTACGGAGGTGGGGAAGGCATGGAAATTTCGAAGTATCACGGAAAGTAAGAAAGATCTGATCGTGAACTTATTGCTCAGCGAACGTAATCAGTTTTAAAGCGACGTCCTTCTATGTTAGTAGAGTCTAAATTAAGATATGCTACATGTTGGGGGGGGGGGGGATATTGTACTTCAACAGTTTTTCCACACTTTTTGTGACACAGAAATCCTTTATCCGTTTCATTCTGAGTAAAAATAGACTCACTCATACACATTTCCACTTTTCAACCCCGATTAAAGATACTTCCTCTAGAACTCCATGTGTATAAATGTTTTAAATGTATGTATATATATGAAATAACTTTTGTGCCCTAAAGATTCATCATCAACGAGTCAAAGCCACAGAATCTATAAATATGAAATTTGGCCAGTAGTTTTACTTGATGATGTAAAGACTGACTAAAAAGGAGTTTCTTGAAATTCGACCCCTAAGGGGTCGTAAGAGGGGCTCAAAGATTACATGGAGCAATCATCACGAGCCTAAATAGCTGGAGATATGAATATGAAATTTTGTCAATGTTATATTTTTCATATAATAGAGATTCATTAAGACGGCATTTCTCAAAATTCAACCCCCGAGGGGGTCATGAAGAGTTCAACTGTTATATGGGGGAATGAATCATCACCGAGCAATGTTCAGATTACCAAAGCCCCGTGAGCGAAGTCGCGGGTAACAGCTAGTATTTTATAAAAAAAATTAACATCTTAATCTAAAGCTACATAAATTCAGAATATAATTATTTAGAAGCACCAAAACCAAATAAAACTGATTAAAAATTATTCTGTATTTACCTTCTGAAATATTTAATTCAATACCACAATTTCTAAAATTGCACAATTTCCCCGTACATTTTTTTCTTGCTAATTCAAAATCGTGGCTATTTATACAAGAGAATTAGAGCTATTTGATTAATACTGCATTTTCACGTAATTTTTGTCATTCATTTTATATATGTTTATTGCAACCGGTAGTAATCATTGCACAATACATCCATGTTCGTTGCATACGTCGCTAAATATCGATTTCTATATTTCAGTCCCTATTTCCACAGACCCCTTCAAAAAACGCTGTTGAACCACAGGTGTCCTCAGACCAATATTTAAGGATACCTCTGCGTGTTAATAATCGGTTTTTCTAAATTCTGAGAGTTCCTATGAGAGGTTCAAGGAATATTGCCGAGTGATTTTCTTTTTTTTACCGTCATTTGTTCTAACCTCGTCGATATACACCACGTGTACATGTGATAAACTTCACAAGATAAAATAGTAAAAAATATTACATTACATTCAGAAATTTTATGTTTTTTATCTTAATGGAAATTGTAATAATTAAGTATACATTAGAACTATTTGCCCAATACAATCATTCTCGCTCCGTTACATCCTTATTCTTATTTTTCCAAAATTAAAAGGAAAAAAAAAGGCCCATACATCTACTTCTTAATTTAATTTTATGGCCACGCTAAGGATGTATTTCAAGGAACAATAGCCTATTTATAGAAGATCATAAACTTCTATAAATTTTGACACTGACGATATAAAAGCTATGAAATCGATAATGAGTAACTTTTACAGTTTTTATACGTAAACATTAATGAAAATTGTTGTTCCCGGTGACTTTGTAGTAGAAATTTCCCATTATTGTTGCGCAAAAAAGATTCATTAATTTCAAATTCAATTTATCAGCAGATGTTATTATTTTTTTTAGACATCTATTGAAAAAAGTTGGTGAAAAAGAAAAAAAAAGGAGAAGAGTACACACGGGATATTATTTTCACTCATGTTTATGCAATGATCAAAATATTTAGAACATGTGTTAATAATAGAATCGTATATAAACACGTTCAAAAAAGTTCTGCCTTGTCTCTGTAAAGATATAGGTGTGGTTCTCAGTTTGGAAACCACTGATATAGACATTCGTGAACAAATCGAAAGACGGTTTATCGACTTCATCATGCGTCCACACCTACATCAAGTCTACGGAACAAACAAACAATCCATCCCGAGATGTGATAATACAGACCTGACCTACGATTTTGGTCTATGAAAAGCGGCGGAAAACCCGATGTCTTACGCAACTGTCTATTATAGACAATTGCAAAAAAAACTTTCTACAGACTAATGGTGCGCGATTTTATCTATGAATGTGGCCATAGTCTTGGACCTAGTAACCAACAGCGTAAGCGCCGTGTTCCCATAATTATTCCTTACAATTTGCCGATTCCACCATCTGATCTGTTAATACATAATCGCGTGTTTTGCGTCATGGAAGACGAAAAAGTCATATGAAAAATAATTTAAAGGCAATGAAATTACGTGTCTGTTTCTTCTTGTTTTATATTTTTATTCAACAGGACGCACACGAGGAAAATGTCTACGGTAATTTGTTTTCAAGGAACCCGTAGTACATGGACTGGAAAATAAACACTCACACAAATGGTTTTACATTAGGCTGGGGGAAAGAGTAATTGGTTGAAACTGATGGGCATGACGTGCAAAAGAAAAAGTGATGAAGCAGACTAATATCATTAATATAATTTTTGTTCTTTAAATATTCATCACATTGATAAATATAGACGCATACAACTAAAATACTACGTACAATAACAGCGCACATTATTCTGCACGAATACATGTGCTATGTAGCCTCAAGGACGTAATACAAAAAACGAGGCTGGAGGGGCTGCAGTTTAACATTAGGGATTAGATTATGGGTATTTCGAAATGAGACTTGAAGAAATAGCATTTGAGAGGGATTTATCGTTATATAGAGTATCGTTGTAGCGAGGTTTCAATGTATATCTTGGCAATTGAAAAAGCCGATAGTAAAGGAGATGCTATATATGAAGTATTATATGAAGTATTATATGAAGTATTATATGAAGTATTATATGAAGTATTATATGAAGTATTATATGAAGTATTATATGAAGTATTATATGAAGTATTATATGAAGTATTATATGAAGTATTATATGAAGTATTGTAACTATGCTATATATGAATATCGTTCCTTAAAATAGAGGGGTTCTTTATTCAGAAATAAATGAATCCCTATTCAAGAGGGCCCCGATCAAGACCCCCGTCCTTTAAGTAGAGGGGGACCCTTAATTTCAATGTCCGTTTCCAGTTAATCGATTTCGTTTATTATAAAATTCGTTTCTTAAAAAATGTATCAAAAATAATACAGTAAAGCTCCTGTTTGGGCGGACACTCATTGGACAACAAGAAAAAGTTGTCCGTAAAAGAGGGAAGACCGTATTTGGCGGCGGAGGGGAGAGGGTTCCTGTTGAAAAGTAAAATATAGTGATAACAATAAATGAAAGGGTTCATTATTTGAAAAATGAACGTAATTCTCTCTGACGGTATAAGGCGTTTAAAGTCACGAAAGTACATAATTATTGCAATGATGTGCAATTAAAATTAAAGAGTTTAACACTAACAAACTCTTTGGACAGAGCATGCGGATCTTTTGAGAATGCGTGAGAATCACGACGTTATTTAAAAAAATTGCGTACTGAATTTACCTTTAATATTTATCTTTTGGGAAACTAATCAATTGATGTTTGAGGGGTTTTGCTGAGTATTGCAACTGCTTCAAAATGTACTTTAAGCTGCTAGACTAAACCCAATACCTTTCCGTCATTGTGTTTACAGGAAAATGTATTTAATCCGTCCAGCAGCACAATACTTCATAAACATAATCATTCCATCCAATACTTGAAAAACCAAATAGTTTTTGAAACTGCTTTCTTGCATCTCACACTCCCTTTCTTGCATTTATTCTCTTCAGCTTCAGATGATTCTGATATTGGTAATTTCATAATCGGTCGGATATTTCTCTCGGTGTGGTATGATGGTCTATTCTCACATCATCATCTATGGAAACAATCTTCCGACGATGCCGTGATAAATCACCGTATTTGATGGCATCAGTTTTTTCTCTTAGTGATAGAGAGCGACGGTTGCTAGAGCTGGTTATAATAAACAGCGTGGAATCGGGTGTGAAATATACGAGCACAACCAGTTACACGTGATTTTACATCTTAAACTGACAGCAGAGCTCCCATACATTAATAAAAACTTTAAGCCAAAATCTCATTCAAAAGTAGCTGTAAAGTGGACTGGATACCGGGATTTGTGCTGTCATCTAGTGGGCATAATTTGAACCGAAATTACAACTATTGATGTCCGCTTAGAGATTTTAGTCCAATCGGACGAATAATGAAAATGGCGTCCATGACCGCATCTGAGGGTGACCGTTAAACGGGAGGGGGTGGGGTTCGAAATACATTCTCTAAATAGGCCTTTTGCTAGATTTTTGTTTGGCCGTAAAATAGGGGTTACAGCATCTCTTAGGTGACCGTCAAAAGAGGTTTTACTGTATCTTTGATCGTAATCGATATGCATGATATTGAGGAAAGTCCCTACGCCCCATTTTACTGGTGAACCGTTTATCATAGAGGCATACCATTGATACCGTTGATCATTTGTTGTCATTTGGAGGGTAATTTCGTTACGAGCTGCTACTGAGTTAGGAGACTGTCTATTGTGCAATCCCGTTCAGCCCAAAGGAACACAGTGTTCTTAGGAAAGAAAATGTCTATCCTCAGCAGTTTAATGGTAGAACACGCTCCCGGAAAATTCGAGGTTGATGGTTCGATTCCCACAGAGGAATGTGACTTTTCTTTCCAAATTATCTTCGCTTGGTGTCCACTCATCTGTACTTCGAACAATTAGCGGAGAGGTTCAATAGAGACATACTGCCAATTAGAAAAAGTATCCAAATAACGTGTAGTACTCAGATATTGCATTGTACCCTCATATTGCAAGGGGCTGTGTACGGTTATTTCAATAGATAAACTTTCTATACGGATACCCAGTTTTAAAAAAAAAATGGAATGTTTTTGCCCTTTTTTCTCTCTTCTGAGGCCAACAAAAAATAATCCACGTTTCTAAGTTCAATATTCGTTGAGATATTTGAATTGAAAAAGTGGGAAAAATATTTGGAAAGAACAGCAAAAACCGACGAACAACGCTTCTATTCTTTATTTACGCAGCTTCAGTGTCCAATCAGTGCTTCACAAAGTGTGCGTCGTGGCTCCAAAAGACGGCGCAACGAGCAGGAGATATTGATTTCGGTGTCTATTAATGCTTTGATGTGGTTTTTTTTTTCAATCAGTGAAAATATATTTACTAAATTGTTCTGGTAGCCGCGGATGACAAACGTTTGAGAGACGCTGTATTGACGCATAAAAAACCATAATATACAAAGGAAAATTACTGTCCGATTTCGAAATAATCCATTCTGAAGGCAAGATATGAATGAATATTATCTTACACAACTTTTTAAATGATCCCGGACGATGTGCGTAAATCTGGACTTACGTAACCACAATTTTCTCAAAATGTACACCACGGCTTATAAAAAAATGAAAAATACGTGCCCAGAATCCGTGTGCCCGCTTCATTAGAACGTGCCCTCAACGACTCCGTGAATCCTAATGCATCCCCGCTATTCTGCTTTTCTTGCAAGATTAAGTATTGACGTCATTTTCGCTGGACTTCTACCTCAATTTTTAGACAGCGCAAGATCATCAAGTAATTCGCATCATTAAAATTCGAATCACAAAAAGTCACAATCAAATCATTCTTTGAAAACAATGAAAAAGTCGTTGCAGCAAAAAAGAAAGAACTAATCTTACAGCTCAATTTCATGTGGTACCATATTATTAACTTGAATTTAGTTTCCTTTCCGGGTGATATTTTTTCCGGATTTCGCATGAACTTCATAAATGCTCCTTTTGGAAATACAAATTCAAATAGCTGTTTTTTTGTTTTTTTTTTCGATTTGCCTCGGAAAATTACTTTTTAAAGAGATAATTCAGATTTAACTGCTTTATTTACGTGTTTTTAGCGTGTCAGCGACATCCTCTCCCTCCATTTTTCTTTCACTCACTTTTGATGATATGATTGATTTACGTTACATATATGTCTGAAACGTAAATTAATAATGTCACTTGATTCGATGAGGTATTCAGACGCGTGTATTGCGTCGTTTTGCAATAATTCGCCTGATAATTTTCGTGTCATTTATTTGAGAATATGATCTCCTCACTCATTATTGATTGAAGAGATTTGGTTTTTTCCGTTATAAATACATGAGTAAACTTCGTGAAACCATCTTTTTTCGTCCTTTGCTTTGAACATTGGTGGCGTTGATTAGGAGCGACTTGAACCATCACATGCGCGGATATATCTTCTCATAACCGGTAAGTACAATGCACAGTCGAACTTATTATGCACAATCGCCTGTAAAAGTGATAAATCACTTTGGATAAATTCGTGTGAAACATTTATAAAACATTTTATTTATTAAAATTCTTGGTAAGTTGGTAAGTGTGCATAATAACAGCATGTATCACATTTACCGTAACCCCACAATTTTCCAAACTGAATTTACTCATACAAAAAAAATCAGGATTTGTTTCCTTCATCTTTGAATTCTCCAAAAAATATCGAAAAATGTTCGAATCAAGCAATAAATTTTAACATTAAATTAGCTACAAACCAGCTCTCTCGAGGGAGTTCGTAAAAGTTCGAGTTATCAAAGTTCTACTGTATTTCTGCACAATATTTTTGGTTCAAGACTACGTTTAAAACGTCATTTTGGAAGAAAATGTTGAATTTTATTTTATTTTTCAGACACGCTAACTTCTATACAATGGTCTATATATATATATGTGCATGTATGTATATATATATATATATATATATATCACTTCTTTAATGGAGAAAATTTTTTATCCTTTGAATTCGTTCTCCATTCTTTCTCCAAAAAAAGAAAAAAACTTCTAGTCTTAAATAAATGTTTATAGTATATTTTGAGGAAAGGGGCTTTATTTTTATTTAACCACGCAAATAAAAATATATTGCGGCATAGAATTGTTGAGACTGTTGTTGATTAAACGTTGGGCTAACGGAATTTGATCCCAGTTTATCGATTTTATTTTATTTTTCATATTTGTTATTCCTTTCATAATTTTTTTATTTCTTTACTTTATTATTCCTTGCCTAATTATTTCTTTCATTGATCAATTAAATTTTTTTTTAACATTCCGAATTGATTTTCTCGAAAATTCTGAGATAATTTCTTTCAGAAATTCTGAAATTGCTCCTTTCTCACAATCTTTCAAATAAATTATTCTACCCAATTCTGAAATTACTTCTTTCAGAAAGTTCTCTGAAATTATTTCTTCCAGAAATTCTGAAATCGTCTCTTTCACTAATTCCGAATTTTCGAATTCTCGTCGGTTCTAAAAGTATTTCTTTTAATCTGAATGTTTCGTTAATTGGTTAATTTCTGTTTGGTGTGTCCACATTTCAGGGGTAGGAGAGTGAATTCATTGAGACGGCCCTGTGTAGAGAGATTATTAAATATTCTGCAGAAATCAGTTAGAAATATATATCCATGGAAGATAGTGCCAAAGTTTGATATAAAAAAGTTATTTCAACTTATCTTTAGGAAGATTTCAATAGGTAATTTTTAATGTACCTTGACTAACGTTTTTCAGCCGAAATCTTCGTTAGCCGAAACGTGATTTTCACATAGGTTTCTACAGTAAATCGTTCGAATCCTTCCAGCTTCTGCCCAAAATTTAAAGATAAGCATACCAATTAATGCTGTGAAAAAACACAAAAAACTGACTAAAGAGGCTAAGATGAACTACTTCAAAATTTTATAAATGAGAATCTACAGGAGAATCGAAGACGCTTTTTATTTTGCAGTATATATGCAACCAACACCAGCTTTAGTCTGGCTCAACGAAACCCAGTCGAGTTCGTAGGTGTCCCCATCCATTTGTTATTTAGTCAGCTCATTTCTTTGTTTAATACATGCAGATGAATACATGCAATTAAAAAAGATAAGCTCTTAAAATGTCCAGACTGTTCAGCTTGAGACACAGTCTTGCACTGAAAAAACTCGTACTCTGAAAGCATAGGCTCCCCCCCCCCCTTTTTTTTTTCCAATGCATTCTCTGCCAGCTGAATCTTTTATTTTACGTGAAATTGTTCAAATAAGTTCAGAAAGAGGTGTCAGAGTGTAGGTACATCTGGAAAAAGATTCCGAGGTGATCATGAGTAAAGGGGAGATCCTCCTTTAACATGGGGAAATAATATGCTCTAATATAAAATATTATTTAACCATTGATTCATTTCAAATTTTTTATTGTATGTGCTATCCTATGCTTATATAAAGTTTTAGGTATCTCCGATAATTCATTTTTTTGCAAATTTTCAAAAAAATTCATTAAAAACTGCTTGTGCGCATGATAAAATGACATCAATGTAATCAAATAAAAATCAATCCATGGAATGAAGCAAAAGGTTGAGATTTCATTTACACAATATTATTCGAAATTAAATCTTAAAATTCTAATTTTAAATTAAAAATAATAATTTCAAATTTTTAAAATTCGAATTCTAAATTTAATTTTAAATAGGATTGAGTCAATGAAATCTCAATCTTTTTAGATCAGCTTAATTTCATGAACTGTACTGTTTCCGTTATTTTGAATCAAGTTTTATTCCATTACATTGATGTCATGGTATATTAATGTAACATACGCGCAAGTATACATTTTTTTTTTATTTGCAAAACATCAAGTATCCAAGATATGTAAAATTTTATACTAGTGTAGAGTAGCACACTCAATCAAGAACATGTTTAAAAAAAATTGAAATATAAGTCAATGATTAAATAGTATTTTTAATGTATTTATATTAGAGCATAGTTTTTAAGGTATACCTTGTTAAAGGTATCAACTTAGCTGAATTGGGCAAAAGTGACAGTAATTCTGAGGTACGCGATGACTGGCATGAAAATTCAGTTCACGACGCCGCTATTTTATGTTATCAACGAAAACGTTCGTTAACCGAGGCAAAAAAAAATCTTTTGCTGAAAAATTCTCATGTCGAGGCATAACTATATGTACACCTTCCCTGACATTCATTGTATCAGTTTGGAAGGTGTGTACAAAACTATTGGGAAAAAAACTGCAGCTAATTCAATATTTTTCGAAGATTATGTATTTTTTCATTGATGAAATCGTAATCTTTTTTCTTTTCTTCAGGTATTTGAGAACCATTATCCACAAGATGAAGAAGACTAGTGCCGTTGATGAAATGTATTACAATTTTCAAATGGATCATCTACCGCAGAAATTTCTGGATAAAGCCGAATTAGAGTTAAATGAGACACCAGAAACCAGGCAGACCTGTACTGAAGATTTGAAAAAACTTATCAGAAGTGAGTATTGATTAATTTTTCTCATTCAACTTAACCGAATAGGCATGAGATTAGAACCACAAGAGCAGGTCTGATTGGTACATTGAAACAGCGTGAATTCGTCTCTATGTGATCTTTGTCACGCATAAGTTAATGAAGTATACACATTCAGTCATAAAATTATACAGCCATTTTTATCCGACTTAGTAATGTGTAGGGGGTCTTCAGCCATTCTAGAAATAATATTTCTTTCAATAATTCAGGAAATATTTTTCATAAATTAGGAATTTTCATGATTTCCGAAATACTTTTTACCACAAATTTGTGAAATTGTTTTTTTAATTAATTTCATAAATAATTATGAAATCATGTTTCCCATTAATTTTAAAATAATTTCTTTCATAATGATGAAATTATTTCTCTCATTAGTTCTGAATGTTCCTCTGAAAGTATAATTTCAAAATTACTTTTTTTACCAATTTTGGAATATATTTTCCATTGTGGTTTTTCCAGCGTTTCCTCTAAATTCTGTAACTGTGTAAGACTTTACGACGGTAGGCCACAGTAAAAAGCTTCGGGGGCCACATGTCACTCACAGGCCATGCGTTGATGATCCCCCTCCAGTAAAGTAACAACGCCGATTCATCTGTGTGTTTAAGGTGTTTATCACAGAAAAACAGTGAAAGAGAAATGATCTATCTCCCTCTGTATTGATACAAAGAGGATCCTTCCTATTGATAAAAAGTGCGCAATACTGGATACATTGCAAAGATGAATTTTTGAAAGGAAAATTTTACATGCCTCCGTGTGAGCAACCCCAGTCCTCTCACACACTCCGGACGAGTACGCTAGACCACTACCAACAGAAGAGGGTTCTGTTGGTAGTGTTGGTTGGTATTTTTCTGGAGCTTGGGTTACCTATTGGTGCTATGTGGAACTTTTTTTGTGTTTCGCATGGTCAAACACCACGGAACCCTTAAAAAACGAGATAAATACACACACACAGAGAGAAAGAGAAAGAGCACTCTGAAGACTAAGCAACAATGAAAACTTAAAAGCAACTTGGGGAAACAAAAACATTACATTTTTCACTTCCAATTCTGGAAGCAGAGGTTCATGAATCTCGTTCCTCGATTGATCAGGAAATTATCATGTAAAAAGGTTGCTTTTTGGGGAACTTTTTACCCACTACTGATATCCTTGAAAGTGAGGATTCTTGAATAGCAGAATTCACGAGTATACTTTGCAAGACACCAAGGACCATCTTAACGCACGATTCCCATCCGGGCATGGAGATTTGGCACAATAATTTATGACAATAAATATGTAAATTAATAGTTGATGCTTAAGCCTCTTTCATTCTGCCCTGGGCTATGAGACAGACGGCAGTAGGGAGACAATTTTTTTGGATAAATATTCGAAAAATTGTTTTAGTTCCGTACAACAGCCTCATTACCATCAGGCCTTCCACAAGAAGTCTTACGTTGGTAACACCTGATCTAAAGCGTGTGCAAGCATGTGTGTGACTAAAACAGTGTGCAAGTATGTGAGTGACCAAAACGATGAGAAAGTATGTAGCCTACGTAACAGAACAAAAAGCGTGACCTAAAGGGTGGGAAAGGATGTGAAGGGGCAAAAGAGTGACTTGGATACAGAGGCATATTTATGGTGTGTAAAAAAGTGGGGGGGGGGGTTAAGAGGGCTTATAGAAGAAATAATTATTTATTATTTATTTTAAATTTATTATTTAATTAAAATTAAATTATTTATTATTTATAAGGTTAAGGGAGATGTAGTTCAGGAGATTACTTTGGAGGAGGCCCGTGGAGGTGATGGAATCAGTAATAAAGCACTCAAATGTTTGCCAGAAAACATTATTACTCATTTGACAAATATATTTAATTGTGCAATCTCCTATAATTTTTTCCCATCATCTTGGAAACACTCTATAATTAAAACAATACATAAAACAGGAACATATCCTCTGGTTGCTCAAAACTTCAGACCTATCAGTCTTTTGAGCAACTGCAGTAAACTGTTTGAAAGAATTATTGCATCAGACTGTCTAAATATATGCTTGAGAACAATATAATTAGAGCTGAGCATTCATATGTGACTGAGCTATTAAGAGTCACTGAATTTATAACTAATGCCTTCAACTATTTTGATTTTATTGCGGCGGCCTTCTTGGACATATCAAAGGCACTCGACAAGTGTGATTATGCAACCCTACTTGAAAAATTAATTGACATGAACTTTCCACCTCACATGATTATTTTCTTTTACAGATATTTACTCGGAAGAACTTTTCAGGTTAAAATAAATTACTCTTTTTCATCAACAAAATCTATAAGAGCATCTGTGCCACAGGGAAGCGTGTTGGGGCCCCAGCTGTTCTTGATATATATTAATAATATTCCGGGGCCTCAAAATGGAATAATATCCCTTTTCGCTGATGATTGTGCTGTACTTTGCAGTAGTAGAGATGCTAATCAAGCCTTTAATTGATGACAAACAAGACACAATTGATGAAATCGAGGATTGGTGTGAAGAATCAGCTATTCAGCTAAATTTTGAAAAGTGTAAATTCATATGGTTTACAAGGAGACGTAAATTGCCAGATAGACGTCTACATATAGGTAATCAAATTTTAAGGCCAGAAAGACAAATCAAATACCTTGGTTGCATATTGAACAAAAACTTATCATTCACTAATCACATTGATCCTGTCGGGAACAAAACTGACAGAGTTTTGGGAATGTTAAACCGAATTACTTTCCCCCAGGATGAACTCACGTGATCTAAAATAAAGTAATCCTCTACAAATCAATTTTAAGACCAACAATACTATATGCGTCCCCAGCGTGGGCCAAGGCTTTCAAAACAAACATAAAAAAACGTTTTAAGTTACTCAAAACAAGATCCTGAGGTGATTTGTAGGTGCACCCTGGTATGTAAGAGGAGTTAATATAAGAAATGATTTGAACATTCCGCATATATTTACATACATTAAACAATTAAATACAGAACAATTCGACAGAATGCTAAATTCTGATTTTGTACACCTCAAAGAAATAGTGAATTACGACATAGGGATCCTAAGGAAATATAGGAGTTCTAGACAGATAATGCACTTGGACTGGGAACTACTTTAAGGCAACATAAGTCATTTCTCAGGAAAGGGAAATATTGCACATAAGTGAGCATATACTTTTCATCTCTGTAATTTGTAAAATTAAGGAGCCAGCAATTGTACACAATTGTATTTTGTGTCCTGATAGAACTTTATCTGCATTTATCCATATTTAGTCGCATTTATTTTGTTTTTCTTAACAGCATTTAATCACCTTATTGATGGAACTGTGAGAGAAAAAAAAAGTGAGAGTTGGACTTTCTACATGGACATTTTTAGGACATCGTAGAATTTTTGATTGTATGGGAACATTTTTTCTGAAGGCACTGCACTGAATACTTGAACAGAACTTTCGTGTATGCTTTTTGAATTTTGATGACAGAAATTGAAGGGGGTGTTTTTTTTTTTTCTCGTCACGACACCCATGTGATGTTTTTCCTCTTTTTCACCCACAACAGATGTTATGATCGAATGTACCTTCTCCCTTGTGATGTTTTGTGGTGGCACTGTGTATGTTGTGGCGGCATTGAGTGTGTTAGAGTAGACAGACAGACCATGACCGATTGGACTTTTTCAAATCAAGCACTAACACAAACATGCACAACATAATTCTTTACACAAACAATATACTCTTCCCTTTCTTCATAGGCCTTCACGGCCCACAGGCCACTATGACATATTTAGAATAGTTCTTGCCCTTCTTTACACTCTGAGGAAATGTATCTATCTACGTCAGTCAGTCAGTGGTTCTTGCCCTTACTTGTAGTTTTAATCCAGAGATATCTTTTTATCTTGGCCGTAACTGAATTGTTAAAGAAACGAAAACAAAATGGATTTCATTGCTGATACCAAATGAATACTGTGTGTTGCACAAATCTCCTTCCATCGAATTTGGATTAATTATAGTTTTATGTTCGATTTAGAGGAAGAAAGTATGAAAGAGGAATGGTTCACGGAACAAGTTATTTTGATGTATTTGCGAAGTCGGAAGTTCGACGTCCGCAAGGCTTTCGCCGCCATGAAAAATATGGTTGCTTTCATCAAGAAAAATAGACAGTATTTTGAACCTATCAATCCCGAAGTTATTGACGAAGTACTAAAATTCTGCGTCATCGGACTTTTACCTCGAAGAGACAGTGAAGGTCACGCCATCTTTGTGCTTCGAATTGGTAAGTTAACAAGTAGTCTTACTCTAACTTCGACTTGAAAATCGATAACAAGACGTATCATGTGTTTTCTTAACCTTTTATGCCATAGTTTCCCAACTTTTTTTGTCCCATCGCCCCCTTCTCCAGAAACGTTTTTCTGGATCCTGTGTTACACTCGTAACTTCTACCGCCCGCTGGACGGTATATGCAAATGAAAAGGACAAACACTTCCACTAACTGAAGTTCTAGGTTTTTGAAAAATTCGATTCTCGCTTATGGCCGAGATGAATTAAGGTTGTTGGACTTGTTAGGTGCTTCATAAATTGAACAATATGGACACATATCTCACATAGAATGAAGGAAATAGAGTTGCTTTTGGAGTAAAATGGTTCACTTTCACCCAATGCATCAAAGAAGGAAAAGTTTTCTGAATATTATGTCGATATGATTTCGGGAAGAAGAGTCTACAATCCACCAAGAAATGGTGGTCCCGTCCTCCCTTAATCGGACAAGCGCGCTACACATATACACCACGAAAGACACGACTTTGTTTTCCTTAGTGCTGTTCCCCCGCACTGGGATATATTATTCAGAATAAGTCTCGTTCGGCTAAATTTATGGTAGGTTGCTAAGTCTCTTTATCAGAGCGTCACGTCTCTACCAAGCATGAAATAAGGGAACCTAAGTCGCGTCCTCCATGGCACGAGTAATTCGCAAGTTTCTGTTAAAGAGCTAATGATAATCATGCAAAAGGGATTGTCAAAGAGCTAATGTCAAAGATACAAAAATATCCGCTTATAGTGAGTTATTTATGAATGAAAATCAGAACAAATTTGCTATAACGACAACGGAAATTCTCTAAATTCATGTTTCCATCTCCCTTTAAGAACTGTACGTAAAATGGATATGAAAGTGTGACATTTGTTTCCATCGCATTTGCAGGTTTTTATTAACCTGCAAATGCGATTTAACCTTAAGTTATAATATTTCGGAAAATCATCCGTCACTATAATACTCACAAGGAAAGGGTCCAAAGGTGTCATCCTCAAAATGTTTCGAAAAAGCTACTGATTCTACTCATTTAAATGTGCACAAAAATGAGGGAATATTCGGCAGAATTATTATGGACTACTCAGAAAAGGAGTAAATATTAATACTTTGAACGCCAATAGAGGCCAAGAATGAATTTTAAAATCCCGCAACCCAGTTTCTGAGTCCAGTCTCTGAGAGTGACGTCATTCAAACAATACATGATTGGATATAGCCAACACCTTCTACAGCGGAAAGAGGTGGTGACGTCACTGAAGTCGTCCATTTCACCTATAGTGATTGGGCATATTGCAAAAAAAGGTAAAGATTTCTCATACGTTGGACTGCTATATCCAATAGATACAGGTGAATACACTTCAGTGACGTCAAAGCTAAGCGCGAAGGCTTTCTGCTATAGAAGGTGTTGGTATAAAAGAGGGGACAAAAGAGAAATGACTAGTTTCTAGGGTGGGAAACCAGAGGGAAGGGGGAAAAAGGTTTTTTATAGATATCACCAAGAAGTGTGAGAGGTGATGAGTAGCCAACTGTTATAATTTTTAATTATTTTTTGTGGCTTTTCCATTCTGTCGCCAATATTTTGTCTTTATGTGTTTCTGGGCGAGATGAAAAAATGTACTTAAATTTGTTCGTAATGTTTAGAGGATGACGCCTTTGGACCCTTTCCTTGTGAGCATAGCATCTCGTTGGTACTGATAACGACAACTCATCTTCCGAAAAATAATTTTTTCTAACAGGCGCTTGGAATACCTCGAAGGTCACGACACAAGAATTGATACACTGTGGTGCGTTACTAGCTCTCAATGCAGTGAGTGAGCCGATGTCGCAAATCAATGGTGGCAAGATCATTGCTGACTTCAAATGCAATACATTAAAATACATCCGTTACATAACGCCATTCAACATTTTATTTTGGTACCAATTCCTATTAGTGAGTTTTTCGTTTGTTTTATCTACTTTTTCTTTGGGATTCTCTTATATTTATATATGTAAATATGTATGTACAGTTAATATATATGTACCGTAAATTATATATGTACCATAAATATGATGAATCGGTTATAATCTATAATAACCGGTTACTATGCATAATACTTGAGCGTTGTTCGTAAATTTGATAAATATTAAAAAAATTATATCTTTTACCAGAGATTATGCATAATACAAAAGCGTCGTTGGAAAATTTGATGAATACTTGAAATTTATCGCCTTTATCTGTGATTATGAATTGCAATTGGCGAATTTGCTGAATATAAAAAAGAGAAATTCCGAATGAGTCCAGTATATGTGATGAATACAGTTGGACACCGATATAAGGATAACAGATTTTAAGATCGTAAACCGATATAATGTTACAATACATGTATCAATTATCGTGTACAGTATATCATACGGTACGATTTATCATGTTTACCAACGATGCGACGCTTGGTGTACTATGTACAGTACATGGACAGACAAAACATTCAGTTATTAAGAATGAGAGCATTTAGTAGGCAAAGCAAAGGCAGTAAAGACAAAGATATAATAAATTGTATCACGATGTGTTAGTGCAACATTATGAGTTGTCTCTCGTGATTTAATTATATACATAAATGGATGCACATCAACACACACACACACATGGATACACAAGAAACAATGATATCCGCCGCGAAGGTCTGTCTACATCGCGCCAACCAACGTCCAGATGTCGCTTTTAGTTTTCCTTCCTAAAATGAAAGTAAACAGAAATGATTATTATGAGTAAATTAATAAAATACAAATTAACATTATATTGAATTGTTAATGCGGTTGCAATATATAAGCGTATTTTTGATTCTTTCTAAACAGGAATGTATTCCCTTAAGAGCAAAAGCGGCACACGTTATAAACCCATCTATGATCACAAAAATCATCATGACAGTGGTTAAGTCGATTCTCTCCGAGAAGATTAAAAAGAGGGTAAGTTGTAAAACCAATTCCTTATTCATTTTGAAAGATCAAAATTGAAGTTGGAGAAAGATTTTTGCTCCTATTTTGTCGAAAACGTGTTTTTTTTTTTTTAACTTATGCATGATGCTAAAGTATAATGGAAATATAATGTCAAATGAAATCCTTTCAGCATGTGCACTGTACAACGGCCCCTCCTTGATATGGGCTTCCAGAGCCCCACTCGAGTACACAAAATTATGAACCATCGCCTAGGGTCGCCACCACCGCCATTGGACTGTTGACGACTGCAAACATGTCGCGAGTTTTGTTGGTCTGACGAGTAACGTATGGGGCTGATCAACATGTACGGGTGAGACCTGTACCCCATAAAACCATGAACCCAGCATGAAAAAAGAGACTATTCAGGCTGGTAGAGGCTTTTTCGTGGTACGGAACGTATGTAGTTCGCATGATGTGGGACTCCCTGATAAGGGTACAGATGACTCTGAATGGTGACCTTTGACCTTTGAAGACCGGATACACCCCGCTTCCCATCTCAGAGAGATATCGAAGCGTTCCCGAAGGATGGGTGTATCCGGAAAGTTTTATTAGAAACAATGTAACATGACCACCTCAGACGAAGGCAGCAAAATAAAATAATTTACATAAAAATTGATCGCCAACTTCTGAAGTCATGTAACAAATAAATAAAATCTAAACAATCAACGCCAATGGGCAATCAAAATTATAAACGGGATTATAAGATGCTGGTGTATAGCCGTCCATCCCATAAGAATCCAGGAATCGTCAATTGATCGAATGATTGCCGATAATCTTGGTATATAAAATTTCGAATCACTGTGAATTAGTCGCAGATCATCATCGTCTAAGCCGCCAGTCGTTACCGGAATCGTCACCGGGTGAACTGAGATCAGCACAATTCACTATATAGCCGAGTAAATAACACTTAATTCGTCCTTGCCATGGATGACTCGATTCGTCTCCTTGCAGGTGAACTTGCTTCTGTTTTCCATTTATCGGTTACTTTTATTGACGCCGACGTGGTCGAAGATCATATTTCCTCTTAAGATCAATCGCTGGGGCTCTTGCCGGTTTGAACTCGTCATCGCTCCCACCGCTCAGACGCGCACTTCCAGTCTTCTTAGTATGTATGCGATGTAAGTTGCTATCGAGGAACAATATAATCCACCGCACCCGAGCAAGGCCCATAGGGCTCTTCAAAACTCTTTTTTTGAAACACAGTCGACCGTTTACGGGAATAGCACCAAAATGAAATTTTTTTGTATATGGGCAAGATGTCAGGTAATGCCATAAAGATCCAATCTCACCACAAGCACACATGGCGTTGTCCGACTTCTTGAAACGTTCTAGATACGTCGGTAATGGGCCGTGCTCTGTTATCATGATCACTTTCTCTCTAGACCAAATGGAACTATTCCAACGGACGTGTTTCTGTATCTTATAGGCATCTTTATGTGCATTCTTGTCCCATAGCTGTTGCCACTTTTGTAACAGGTCACTTTTTAGCACGTGTTTGATGTGACTGCGTGGTAGCAAGAGTTGTTCTTCCGTTGGGAGATTAAGAGCATCTTTGGCCATTCTGTCCGCAATTTCATTCCCCGCTATTCCTGCATGGCCTTTGACCCATTTGATACTGATAGACGGATGGTCGTATAAATGCTTGCGTATTCGCCGAGTATTTTCATGTGGAGTGCGCTGATCACGAATCGCATTAATACTAGACGCGCTGTCAGTATATATTGTCGTCTGCTGATTTTGCTTAATCGCCCATTCTACTGCAGCTAGTATGGCCAGAACCTCCGCCTGAAAGATACTGTTCCCTTGTCGCAACCGTCGACTCCAAGCCTCTTCAACAGATCCTTCTGCATTCATAACTACGTATGCACAGGCCGTGGATGTCTCTGTTTTTGAGCCGTCCGTGAATATACTAATAGCTTCATCCGATGAGCATTGTTCCGTACCAGGCAGCGGAACTTGATTCTGGAACAAGTCCACACTGGGATGATGAAGCCAACTCTTATTATTCCCTTCGTAGGCATCAGGTGTTATAAGAATTCCGTCCATCCAAACCTCCTTACCCAAATGCAGGATTGTAGATCGACGAGCGTCATATTCAACATATAGGCTGAGCGGAGGGTTTCCCGTAGCAGTATACAGAACATCATTGGCTGTAGTTCTGTATGAACCAGTTACATACAATAAGAACGGACGTTGGGCAACATCGAGTAATTTACGGAGTCTCTGTGTCGGGTTTTTATACCAGATGGCGCTTGCATATGAAATCTGCCGTTGTACAACCGATCTGTACAAAATGTTCCTAAATTTTTGGCGTATACCCCACTTTGGGCCTGCTATGCGTCTCAATTTTTGCATGGTATCTTGAACCTTATCAATTTGTTTCGCCACATGCGTCGTGAATTTGAACTGATGGTCAATATGCACTCCAAGATATTTCATGCATTTAGATATTTTCAGTCGAACACCATTGATTCTTATGCAGGGACGTTTTTTCTTGGGGTGTGGCCATAGTAATTTAGTTTTAGTCCCCTCCATGCTGAGACGATTATCTTCTAGCCATTTTGACAGTTCGTCAAACGCGGCATCCGCAGTGCTGCCAATGTCGTTGGGAGTTCTCGCCGAGATCACAAACACCAGATCATCGGCGAAAGCTTGGACATAGACATCCGGTCCCCAATTCTTTTTCAGCAGTGAGTCAAGCACGATAGACCATAGTAGCGGACCGCTGCATGAGCCTTGAGGACAGCCCATGGCCTGATGCTTTTCCGCGTCTCCTCCATCAGTTGGCATCACAACCGTTCGATCTTTTAGCATGTTCTCCACTATACAAATGAGATTGTAAGGAATTGGTAATTTTCGTACAGTATTGATTATTATCTCATGGCGGACCGAATCAAAAGCACCGCGAATGTCTATGGAAACTATGGCCGTTACTTGACCTCGTCGATGTCTAGTCGTGATCTCTTCCATCAGTGATGCTATTGCTTTTTCTGCCGAGCCACCTGTACGAAATCCGAACTGTCTTGGGCTAAGCCAGTCTGCCTTCTCTAGATAGTAGGTGATCCGTTGCACCACCAATTTTTCTAGGACTTTACCCATTGTAGAGAGTAAACAGATGGGGCGATACGACTGCAGCACCCCTGGATCCCTATCTTTCTTCAGGAAAAGCAAGACCTTACCACGTTTGAAACACTTTGGGAACACCGACAACTTGACTAAACTATTGAAGATATCTGAGATAACATGACCATGGGCTGCGACTAGGGTTTTCAAAAGAGGAATATTTATGTTATCAATACCCGGAGCTCGTTTATTGTTCAGTCTTCTGACTATTTGATTGATCTCCGTATAAGTGAATGGTGGGTCCGTCATAATCATAGATGGCGTGTATGGAGTCAAATTTATAGTATCCGGGAGGTTCGGAAAAATCTCCTCCAATTGTGCTTGGGCCGCTTCCAGCATCGTGGCACCAGTATGTGGACCGTTGGACATCATTACCTGTGGTGGTAGACGCTTCGTTTTGAACATAGATTTGTATGCTTGTCCAAATGGGCGGCTTTCCTCTGTGCAAAAGGCAATCCAACTAGTCGTTTTTGCCTTGTTTACGGCCTTAATATGCCCTGCTCTGAATTTTCTAAACTCCATCCTCGCCTGTACTCTATCATCACCCTTGGCCTTAATGAAACGACGCTCTAGTTTACGAAGTTGCCTGCGTGAAGCTGCTAACTCATCAGTCCACCATTTCAAAGAAGCGGTAAGACGCGGTTGTGCATAGCCCAACACCTGGATACATCGTTCTTTCAGCCGCTGCATTGAGGCGTCAAAGCATGCATTAACCTGATCCTCGTCCAAAACCATATGAAGTTGTTCTTGGAGGTCCTTGAAGATCTGCTCTGTAGCAGGCCTGATCTTTGCTAATCGTCTTGTGGTAGTTCTATACTTCGTAGGTTTTTGATATCTAGGCGTAATATTGAGTTGTAGATGGATATATTTGTGCGCACTATACGAATCTTCCGTACCTACTGACCAATCGGAACGCCTGTAAATATTTTCTGACGTTGTAAAAGTAAGATCTGGCCATCCTTTTGCGTCATAAAATTCGTAGGTAGGTCTTGTCCGTCTAGAATTAAACAGAAACAAGTTCCTGCTGGTGAGAAATTCCTGCATCGCGCGCCCTCTTGGATCCGTCTCTCGATAGCCCCACCACGAAGAATGACAATTTGCGTCCGCACAGAAGATAATGTCGATACCTGGTGCTGACTCGCAAAGATCATCCATCTCCTCTATGGCTTCGTCTATTTCTTCGTACGGAGAAATGTATACACTAGCAATTATAAGTTCACGTCCCTGCAGACTTATCTGAACAGCTACCAGGTGGCGGCCGATCTTGTACGTGGCCGGTCTAATATGAGTCGATGGGACTAATATAGCACTTTTGCATAGTTGCGCCGTCCACGACTGCCATGATTGTGGAATACCACGTAAAATACCTCTATTTTGCCATGGTTCTTGAAGTAGAACCACATCTACTGACTGTGCTCTAACAAAAGCCTCCATATGTTCGATACAGATCTTAGCTTTGTCTGCATTTAATTGGAGGAGACGAAGTCCGTGTCTTACTTGGTTGTTTTTTGCCGAATGTGACGTCATCAGTTTCGTGTTAATTCACTGCCTAGATTCAGGCCCATAGTTAGTAACTTACTGTTACACCTTTCTCTTCGACCATCACGCCTTACCAATCTCTGCGTCGCTGATTAAATAACTGGCGAGTCGACTGCAGACCTATTGTGAGGAGAAAACTGGGACATTCTCTGCTCCTCGACCTGTGGTCCGTGTTAAAGCGGAGGTCTTGCGCCATGTTCATGAGCACACAGTCAACACATCTGCCCGTTCTGTTCATATGAGTGTTGATCGGTTGAGTATGCCCGGTCATCTGCATTCGTCTCGTCGATACGCCTCGTATATTTTGCCACTTTCGATGGCGATGGCGTCCGAGTTCACGTGTGTCAACATATACCCGCCTTTCCTCACGTACTACTCCTTGTGAGAGATGGTATTTTCTTCGTCGTTGGTCTTGTCGAAAGTGTTCTCTCGCTGTACCCAGTGTACTGTCCCTATAGTCGGAAGTATAATGGTCAGACGTAATGTGTTTCCGTCGGTGTGGTGGATAACAGTCACGCCCATGAGGATCATAATCAGACCTCCTGACATTTCTTTCAGCATCAAAATTGGGAGGGTTTGTGGCCTTCCTACTTGACGGCTGAGCCAACTGCTCTTCTGCGTGTTGTACCTGACTACGTCTATATACCTTGAAAGAGTCTAATTTCGCCACACCGCTGGTAGTGTTGGTTAGGTAGCTCATTCGTTGGTGACGAGCCTGGGGGGTTTCTGTTGCGTAAGTGTTTTTGCCATGCCGACTATTTTTACTGCCCTGAAGTTCTTCTCTCAGTTGCTTACGGCTATGTGTTGTTGTTACGGTATCAGTCCCTTTCATAGTTCGGTCATAGTCTTCACATCGTTCAGCCCAGGAGAGTGGGTTGGATTGTGTCTTTTCGTTAACGTCATGCGATGAAATTACCTCGGCTTGTACATCTGATTCCACTGGGTTTGACAAGTGTAGCGAGGAGATGTCCACGCCCTTAGTCCTTTCGGGTGCAAGCCGCCTGCCCGATAATATTTGATATTTGGACCACTTTTGGCCACTGTCCCCAATTTTTACAACTTCTGCCCACGTTCTCTTTAATCCGAGGGTGGAAGGTGACAACACTTTTTCAGCTGGAAGCGCAGTGCTATTCTTCAGTTGCTTATTCGAATGCAGTTGTGGCCAGGCGTCCACCTTTTCAATTTCTATCGAAGGACTGTTCGTTTGCCTAGACCTGTCAATTTTGACTTTACGTTGTCTCTGAGGTTTGGGAGGTTCCCAAGGTAAAGTGGTTTCGTTGTTCCAGCTATCCTCAACGTAAAATATCGAGGTTGGCAGTTGAGAGGATACTGTCGTCGTTGGGCTAACACAGGCGTTCCTCTCTCGTGGGGCGTCTGGTCCCGTACCATTATATTCTGTATCACTTTGGGAAGCTACTACAAATTGAAAGTTCTGTTGCCGCTCGTCGGTGAGACAATCTTCCCGATCTGGTGAGTTCACGTCCGGAGCATGATCCAAGATCGTCTGAGTTTCTTTGTCAATAAATGGACCAGTTTCACTCCGACACACTGACAGATGATCAGTTTGAGTGTCTCTACTAATAAATATGTTATGTTCTCGCTGATTCACTCTCTTGACTACTGACTGCTTACTTTCGTAACACGAAGCGACCGTTAGAACACCATCCGACCGAAGTTCATTCGTACTTGATACGATTGGAGAACGTTGTGTGCTAGTTTGGCCCATTACACGATCGCTAACTTTTTGGGTCATTTTGCTCCGTAATCCAGGGAAGGTCACTTTGTTTGATTTACTTTTGACGTTAGAATTCTTCGTAGGCGAGGGTTGAGTTTCTGACTGCCCAACTATCTCCATGACCAGGTCGACTAATAGACGACGAACACTGTGTTGATCATTTAATGACACCTTGCGCCGCACCTTTCCCGAGGAGAGTTTTCGGGTGTCTCGAACGAGATTCCAAGTCGATTTAATTGCATCTATGGTGCCTTTTAGCAGGCATTGTAGACTTTCATGATCACTGACAGGCAGGCGGTGATGGGATCTGCCCAACGAATCTCTTCGGGGATCAGTTAAAAGTGTCCAGATGTTCCACGCAGCATCATACGTATAGAAGTCATCAGCATCGAGAGTTTCATTCGTTTCGTGGTCACCTAAGATCGCTTTTACCACAGAAGTTGGCACAATGTTCTTTTGGGTCTGGGGATGCAAAGCCGGAGTCACGACATCTGAAGCACGAACTGTTGATTTCAGGAAGTTCCTCTTGGGAACTAATCCGTAGAGGGAAGTAGCAGTCTTCATTGAACATTGGCAGCTTCGTGTTGCGTAGGAAGGTGTCCCAGGTCCACCGGATAAGTCCAAAGCATTCAAAAGTTGCGAGTTGCGGATACTGGTGACATCGATATGGTCGTCCGATGACGTGTTATTCATGGCCAAGTGGTGTCGCAATTGTTCAAATTTCATGTTGATCAAAGATTTTGTTCTGTAATGTGACTTTGTATTATCCTTGCTGTTGTTTGTGTTAATTTTATTTATTATACCTTATTCTAGGCAACTTTACTTATAATAATTATTCTCGGCCTTTGAAGGAACAGTAGTGCATCTTAAAGTAATCTGCTCTCGAGGCCAGCCGAAAATAGAATTCAAGAATAAGAACTCCTTTATATTACAAATAATAAGATTGGCCTTGTTACACATGTTACGGAGCCAAAGAAGAATAATACAGCCTCTACAATAATGATAAATCTATGGGCTTGTATTAAGATGGCGGATTTCATAGAATTTACTTTGAAATCGATCAAATTTTAATTAAAAACGATTTTCGATGATAAATTTGAACCGAACATTTATGTCACACATAAAGTACACAAAAATTATTCAATCAGCCGACATTTGATGAATTTGAAGTCATATGGGAGGGCTAACGCTGTAGATAATGGCCGACCGATCCGCAATTCACTCGGCGCGATGTAAGTGAAGATAACTTTTCATCTCGACGCCGTAGACGCTTGCTTCGAAGTTCTAAAGAGTCCTTTCGATGTTCCCCAACTCACGGCACACCAGGATCCGTCAGCTTACAAATGGTTACGCCGGGATATGATGTAATTCCGGAGCTCCGTCAAAAGACGTCTTAACACTATAGAAGCCATTGTCGTTCTTCTGAATGGTGACCAGTAGGTAAACATCCTTTCCGATCACTTACACTAATTCATGCTCTGCATGCATTCCCACGGGCTTAGGCAATTCCAAGAGGACAATGCGACACCCCGCACGTCGGGGAGTCGCTCCCGAATGGCTCCAGGAACACTCTTCTCACTTCAGCATTCTCTGTAGGCTGGATACCTAAATCCCCAGACATGAATATTATTGAGCATATTATGGGTTCCCTTGCAACATGCTGTACAAAATCACCCAGCACCGTTATGAAATTGTGAACTGCCCTGACAGAATCGTGTTGTGAATTGTCTTCATCATACCTTCACTCACACATTAGTGGAGTCCCAGCAGTTCTTGAGAGAGAGGGAGTGCGACCGCTTTGCTACCTTGTGAATTACACAGTAGGTTTTTTTTTGCACAAATCGCTGCACTGCCCATTTCACTGAATGTTTTTTTTTCCAAATTAGTTTTTCTATTATTTTCGTTAGTATATTTTTATTTATTGGCTTGCTTCGTTCAACTTTTGAACATTAAAAATAAGATGTTTTGAATCTGCTGATTTGAGATAACTCCACTAAAAATATTTTTCTCGGATCAATTTCCCTTGGTTCGAACACACCGTCACCACTGTAATAGTTGCCTGAAGTTGGTTTTCTGTGGGTTCCAAATTTTAAGATGCGAATGTGAGCTGATCCCCCCCCCCCCGTAAATAAAATGTCTCGCCACAGGGAACAACAGACCTACGAACGGTACAAATATAATTCAATCATTACACTTCACTCACTTCACTCCTAAAATGCAGATGTCAACACTGAAAAATCGCTGATCAATTGGAAATGGTAGCTATGGTTATCTGCACGAAGGTTCGTTGTTCGGCTAAGATTGGTGAGCTCCTCGGCAATCGAATGGGACGCAGGACTGCCTACGACCAACACCTTCTATAGCAGAAAGCCTGCGCGCAAAACTCATGACGTCACCGAAGTCGTCCATTTCACCTATAGTCATTGGAAATACTTGAAAAAAAGGTAAAGATTTCGCATACGTCGACTTAGGTGACGTCACGAGCTTCGCGCGGAGGCTTTCTGCTGTACGTGTTGCTACGGCTCCCCTCTCGCTGCGGGGTGGATTCACGGGATCGCCCGATACTGAGGCATCCTGTCCCCCTGGCGCTTTGCATGGGTAACCGAGGCGCCGAGGCGGACCGAGCACTGAAAAATCAGACACAGCACTAGATACGCACTCAGACTGTTATGTACACACACTTGCACTTCCGGCACAACTCACTAGGTAGTGAATCGCCCATAGATGGCTATGCGTCTGAAATCATCAAAAAATCATCAACAATGTCAGTATATTCTCCTCACTAGACGGTACAAGTTTTCAACGACCCTCATATACATCGGAAACACGGTGTTAACAAGAAAAGTTCAAGTCAAATATCTAGGATGTAAATTAGATGTCGCTCTAATTTTCTTCTGCGGTGACGTACGTAAGAAATAACGCCTGACAAACAGTTGGGATGTTATCCAGAAACACTTTATACAGGCCCGACTAACGGTGAGGAATAAAGTAATTCTTTTTAAAGCTATTATTCGTTCTATTCTGACGTATGCTGCCCCGGTGTGGGGTCTTGGGGTCAAGATTACATTATAAAAGTTTTTGAAAGTTATTTTGTATTAGAAAATTATTATTTATAAAATTTAGAAAATCCAACTCGTAAGATTTTCGGTTGCATTTTCTCCAATGTAACTTACGAACTTTATTGGCTGGATTTTTCAAGTTTTATAAAAGGGATTTTATCAAAAATCTATTTTCGAATGCACTTTTTATTCCTATCCAAACTTTTAATTCTGGTAAACGTCCTTATCCTAGAATAAATGTGGATATCTTGTGGGCGTATTTCAGGGAACTTCTTCGTGTCTGTGATTCCGTCTTTCAGCTCTTTAATAACACCTTTTTGGTGATTAAATGTCTCGCACTCACGATGGAAAAATACATTTTAAAACGCTTTTTCGAGGCTATCAACTGTTCTTCCACGAAGGCAGTGTTTCCCAAAGTGGGAAATATCGGCCTTTGTGGGGGTGTGATAGAATGGTCCATGGGGACGATAGACGCTACGGGTATAACATAGGATTATATGGGTTCGCTTGAGTTGGGGGGGGGGATGAGAGAAAAGAAATTTTGCAGAAGGGGGAGATGGGACAAAATGTTTCGTAAAATATTCACCAAGGTAGCGTTTCTCAATCTTTTAGTATTTGCGACCCAATTTTCAATCATAATTTTCATCGCGCCCCCCCCCACAAGTGCAGTACAGGGGGGCAACCCTCACCCCCCATGAAATTTTTGGAACTTTCATATGGAATATTACATTCAAATAATTTGCTGAAAATTACTTTTATCAACTTATTTTAAACGAAAATAAAACAATCTTTCCTCTGAGAAAGTCACGAAAATACTGAACAATATGGGATGTATGCCAACCCATTCACAACAATTAGAAAAATCATCCCTCCCAACAGGGAGCTCTGTATCCCCCCCCCCCCCCGTTCCCTATCGCTATCGAATCTAGCGTGAATATGTATGTTATAATCTGCGTTCTGCGTGTTAGCTGATCGAGACAAAAAAAACTGCAGTAAAAACTGCCCCCCCCCCCCAGGTTGAGAATCGCTGCACATACGGATAAAGAATTTATTCAAGATAAATTTATCCGAAAATTGGGCTTGCACATTGCGATCGCACAACCACACGTCTGTCACTGACTTACAGAAGAATCACAAAAAAATATTATAAACATTATCCGTGCATGCAGTGACATTAAAACAAGACCATGAATGAGAGATCATTCACTTAAAAACAACAAAATAAGCAACTCAAATTCAAAATAATCCGACTTACAAAAGCTACTATTGAAGAGATCTCGTCTCTGCGAGAAAAATGTAGTGGGGCCGTGACGTCACACAGTGACTCCAAGACCACGCCCACTGATCCAAGACGTCAAGCGCAACATCAAAATGATGAAGCATACATACTTACTATACAGCACTTTGACCCTAGAGGGTTAACTACAAAAAAATCGAAAACATGCATTTGACAAGTAAATACTGCATTCGTTAATGACTGGAAAAAAAATAATTAAAATATTTTGTTTTCTTTCCTTTCTTTAAAGATTTTCATCCACGATGATCCGAGTGAAATATTTTCGCACCTACCACGCTGTATAATACCGAAAGAATACGGCGGTACGTTGCCGAAGGAAGAAGATGCCAGAAAAACGTTGGCGAAGACGTTAGTTTGGCCCGATTACGTGACTGCAATCTTGGAACATTTCAAAAACACACAATGAACATTTGCTGTTATTATGCAATGTATAGATACCGTGCAGTGCAATAAATATTCAAAAACGTTTCTCTCCATATTTACTATTTCCGACCCCTATTCTTTCTTGAGTAGGCCTATTCGAGAAATTCTATAGCTTCAACGATGTGTTTTTGTTATTCTAATACAAGGTGGACGAAAAGTCCTGGACAAACTAACATACGATCAACCAATTGTCATAAAACGATGTGTTTGCTGTAAAATACTTATCATGGCTTATAGGTTTTTTTTCTTTATTGTTTTGATAAAATAAAAAAAGACAAATATCGCACTCACAGAATGTCTCTCAAAGCAAAATTTTGAATTATTTTATTGCTCTTAAATTTTTTTCGATGCAGAAACCACTTACTAAGGTTTCTCTCTCCCAGAACCCCGCACCTAAAATGCAACCGGGAATTACCTAGGAATTTGAACATTTCCAAGGATCTCCCGAAAGAAGAAAGAAGTTCGACCAGATCACATTTCTGTACGGAATCAAGCATATCTAAGAAAGTCTAATCACTGGAAGCATGCATTTCAGAAGCCGCAATCAATAAATTTTGAATAAAATCAATCATATTAATAGATGAACATATTAAATTAATGAGTTACGTACAGTATATTTAACCCTTAAGGCAACATGGCCGATCGATTCAATCTTTTGCCACTTTACCTTTTTTTTATTCAAATCTAGACATTTCGTAATGTCGAAAAAATTACATGTAATTTGTTGGAATGCGGGAATCTATAATAATGTCATAGATAGAGAATAATTTGGAAGCAATTATTTTACGGGGGGGGGGGGACACGCACACACAACAGGAAAATGCGTATATAATAGTCCTCAAAGAGCCTGCAATTCATAAACTCGAAAGGAATAGACTTATCAATGGGTATTCACAATGGAATGAAGAAGTGCGTAATTGGCTGAAATAGTCGCAAGAAACTGACGTGAAACCTCATGTAAAAAAAGAATTCACGTGACCGGCCGGCACACATTGTCAAGATTGTGTAACGATATCGCACGTGTTTCATATTTTTCCAGAAACAAAAGATGTTTAACGAGATTCTTCAAATATATCATCTACAAAATATTAACTTATCCTTTACAAAAAAAGTGAAAAAAGTCGGATTTCGAATTCACTTCATGATAGATTAGTGATTCGAGGAAAGTGAATTTCCAACAGATTTTCTAGTACGACTAACTGATAACAATCATTAGGATAAAATAGACGCGGTAAACAACTTGAATATACGATATTCTCAAAGATGGTTCTGTTGCCGCTTTGGTGACATTTAACATGAAGGATCGTTGGTCAGTTTTTTATGTGGATTGTTTATTATTAATGTAGTGAAAATTTTACCCACTAATTTATGTTGCTGTATATTAGAAAAAAATCATTAGTTCCTCCTACAAATTTATTTATATAATGTTCGCGCCACTCTTTAAAAAAAATCTATTAATTTGATAGCATCAAATAGGTTTCAGCGTGCGTTACAAATAAATAAATAAAAAATGCTAGGAAACACATTTATCACTGATTTATGAAGTGTAACCGATGATATATTGCTTAATCTTGTATTCAAGAGATTGTCAAAAACACACGATAAATCATATACATGCTTTCCAAGTAGTGGGCGGGGGAAATGATCTGAGAATTCTCAATTCGAACGTATTATCTATTACGGGCAAAGTAATGACGCAAGATAACACCCATTATTGATTACAATATTTATTTTGTCTTCAAGATCTTTCGTCTCTGGTAACGAAACGTGTTTTTTGTTTACGGTGTTCAACGCTACTTTTTTTATATATAACTCCGCGATCGGACAGCGGCCGGAACAGACACTATATTGTCTATATAGATATACAATTAGTAACTCGAAAATTTATATCGTCTCGGAGTGCATTCATTTTAAAATTTTAAAGATCATAAAACTAGTCTAGTTTGAAAAAATCCTTGAAAACAACGATTGTTATTTTTTTTTATCTAGGAGGTAAACTAGATGTAAAGCCTGACAAACAGTTGGGATGTTATCCAGAATCACATTTCTACAGGGCCGACTAACGGTGATGAATAAAGTAATTCTTTTTAAAGCTATTCCTCGTCCCATTATGACGTATGCTGCCCCAGTGTGGGGTCATGCCAGTCTAAGGCCAAGATTACACTATAAAATTTTTTAAAAGTTATTTTATAAAATTTAGAAATCCAACTCGTAAGATTTTTTGTTGCATTTTCTCGAATGTAACCTACGAACTTTATTGGCTGGATTTTTCAAGTTTTATAAAAGGGATTTTATCAAAATCTCTTTTCGAATGCACTTTTTATTCCCATCCAAACTTTCAATTGTGATAAACGCCCTTATCCTGAAATAAATGTGGATATCGTGTGGGCATATATCAGGGAACTTCTTCGTGTCTGTGATTCCGTCTAGAATAATGATAACGTGATAAATTTTTTTTAACCTTTAATGCAGATATGTGCATTATTTTTGTAAAATAACCAAAGTCGAGTGGTGAGTAATTTTTAGGTGATTAAAAATATATAATCAATTTTATAGGAAAGGGGTGTGTTTGTGTTGAAACGATTCTATAGCTGTGCAATATATATTATATATAAATTTCTATATTTATAAAAGTAATAGAAAGTTTCGAATTCAGTAATAAAATTTTTTTAAACTGAACAAAAAATTCAAAACACAGATTTTATACATAAACATTATACAAATAATTATTGATAGTAATTAATTAATAATGCACAAATTATATAAACCATTTGACTATAAATGAAAAAAATCATAACTTACTTTCATTTTCAAATAAATCTTGGTTTCTTGTACATCTTGAAAGAACATTTTTCATTCTGCTAACTTGACCTTCTAAAACCTTTTAACAATTTTTACACTTTGCTCTCATTCCTTTTGTTGATTCAATTTTTGAGAGCCAAATTGTATCTTTTTTTCTCCCAGCACTTGCCATATTCCTTTTATTGTATTTTAATATAGATATTCTACTATATAAACTGAAGAGCCAAAAAAAACTGGTACAGGCATGCGTATACAAATAAAGAGATATGGAACCAATCAGAGTACGGCGCTGCGGTCGGCAATGCCTATATAACACAACAAGTGTCTGGCATAATTGTTAGATCGGTTACTGCTGCTACAATGGCAGGTTATCGAGATTTAAGTGAGTTTGAACGTGGTGTTATAGTCGGTGAACGAGAGATGGGACATAGCATCTCCGAGGTAGCGATGAAATTTGGATTTTCACGGACGACTATTTCAGGAATGTACCGTGAATATCGGGAATCCGGTAAAAAATGAAATCTACGACATCGCTGCGGCCGAAAAAGATCATGCAAGAACGGGACTGACGAAAATCATTAAACGTGACAGACGTGCAACCCTTTCGCAAATTGCAGCAGATTTCAATGCTGGGCCATCAACAAGTGTCAGCGTGCGAACCATTCAACGAAACATCATCGATATGGACTTTCGGAGCCGAAGGCCCACTCGTGTACCATTGATGACTGCACGACACAAAACTTTACGCCTCGCCTGGGCCCGACAACACCGACATTGGACTGTTGAGGACTGGAAACACGTTGCCTGGTCTGACGAGTCTCGGTTCCAATTGCTTCGAGCTGATGGACGTGTACGACTCTCATATGCCCGTGAAATCTGGAACCACCATACTCTCTCCAATATAGGCAAATTGGAATCTATTCAAAATAAATCCGCCCACTCCATTTAAACTGTCGGTCATCCTCCGTTTCCGTTACTGAACTCAAGCGTCAACTCAATATGCAACCGCTTTTCACCCGTAGACATATCTCTCGATTAACTTTCCTTTTCAAAAATCCTTCATGGCCATTTTCATATTGACACATCTAATTTTCTAACTCCAACTTCATACTTTTTGAAAAAAATTAACCATTCACAAAAATTGAAACCCGTCTTTGCATCCACAGATTGTTTCAAATTTAGTTTCTTTCCTCGAACAATAACTGATTGGAACAACCTCCCGTCAAACATTATTGATTGTGCAACAGTTTCTGATTTCCTTTGTATCATTAATCGTCACCTCTGTCAAACTTCATCACCGCATTCCCTTGTATAGGCCTCGGCTAAGCAATATGGTATAAAAAAATAAATAAAAGGTATCAACATAAGTGACAACAAAACACTAAATAATCACAATCAACAAAACACTAAATAATCACAATCAACAAAACACTAAATAATCACAATCAACAAAACACTAAATAATCACAATCAACAAAACACCAAATAATCACAATCAACAAAACACTAAATAATCACAATCCACAAAATAATCAGTGCGACCGTCAACTTCATATCTGACATCCGACTGCCAAGGCACACACACACACACATTCAAGTCGCACAAATAACTTTACTGCCATTGGGGGAGGAAAATCGCGATCATTTTTATAGGTAATGGGCAGCAGACATATAGCATTATACATTTGGATTATAGTTATACGTAATTGAAGATGGAGATAAAAATCATTGTCTTTTTTTACTGCCAAATTTTGTTTATTGTTGAAATGAAAGGTGTTTCAGAGTACAAAGTATTTACACCACGGGTGGCCAACTTCTCACTGTTCAAGGGCCAACGTAATGGTCAGCTGCAGCGTCGCGAGCCGCACCAGGGACCACACTCTTGTGTATAAGCTGCACTCGGAAAATGACCCAGAAAACTTGCAGATTTGTGCCCACCATAAGTAATGTGGGGAAAAAAGGGCAATTTAGTTATTAAAATTTTACCCTGGGCTCCACTTCTTCATAAACTGATACATATCCATTGTTTATCGGGTTCCCAGCTAGTAGAGATGCGATGCATCAAAAATTATTGTTTCTTTTTTAAATTACTCCACTCAATTACATCCAAAGTTTTGAAATTTTACAGGCAATACATTTTATCTATACATTTTTGCAATTACGTTTATCACTCACCCTTGATTTAGCAATCGGTGGGGACGCACCGGTCGAATAGACGCTCAAGGAATTGATTCACGCACCGGTAGGAGTTTTATTATTGGGATGGAAACGGGACAAAAGCCAGTCATGTGGACAGTACCGACTATCCAGAATGGGTAAGCCCGTGATGGTACCAAAATAAAATGGATTAGCTTCGCATGGACCAGGCAGACTGCTTGCAGATGTGAAGAGATGCGCGCATGCACATTATCTGATGCTCCCGTATGTCCTTGAGATTACAAGGAACCAGGTTTGCGATACACGCATTCTTATTGCTTGAGTTACCGGAACTGAATATCGGTATTTTGGTTTGATAAACTGTTAAGTCTGCTTCAACTTAAAATGCCACCAACAGACCAACCTTCTATGTTCAAATTTAGAGATGACCGCTTCTCTATTTTCGCCATCAAAAATCATCGTGTCTGTGTGTGAAACTTTCTTGTTCAGCGGCACAATATGAACCCGAACTTCCAATATGGCACATCTTTGCTCTTTGGAATTGTTAGGATCTGTGTAGCGTGTAGTCGGTTGTAATTTCGGGGTGCCATTGCGAGTCGGCATCTACCTCAAAAAAGTTCCGTCACTGTGAGCAGACCACCAAATATGCATTGAGCTACAAATACACAATTCACGAAAAAGTAACTCACTCAAAGAATAGGGGTGTTGGAAAGAAATGGGATAAAAATGTCCGTAATAAAGTTTGAGAACAATACGTATGCAGGGAAAGGCAGCGTGATGAGACAATGGCTGATTACTATCGTTACTAGAAATAATAAATGTAAATAGTCTGTTAATAAGATCTGCTGTGGAAAATGGTGACTTAAATAAAAACAAAGTCAATTTAATACATAGAAATTTTGCCTAGTCGCGGGCCGACGGCCACCCCTGATTTACAACAAAATATTCCAGAAAATTATTTTAAAATTTATTTGCAAGGTTCATAAGATGCTAAAAAATGGGGTACGAAAGGATTGTTTAAAAACAACCGGTACAACAATTATCACATATTTTCGTATTCAGCCATGTTATTTCTATTCATCATGTCATTTTTCACCTAATACAATATACTGCAAAGACCATTTAATCCAATACATTATCCCAACTATGCAAAGCCCCTCCCCCCCACTTTACAATGAAACCATGAAATGAACAAAATTTGTCTCGTGCGTTTCATCTTACTTTGGATATTAGAGAATTTGGTCGTAAATGAATAGCATGCATGCAATTAATTTTCATTGCAACTGCTCACAATTTACCAGATTGAACAATATCATTTTGTTTAATCCATCCGAATATAGAATTCTCTCGAGAAGTCAACTTTTTTTTCTAAACATTCGATATAACGTCTGTTTAACGTGGAACGGTACAGATCGTTATGTTGGGCGTCCACTGTAACATTAATAGAGTCTTACCATTGGCATTTTAATTCCATTACTACGTCAAAGTCAAAAAAACATTTAATTTCATATTTCAACTTTTTCAGCAATAATTGCATCAACAATAACTATCTTGTATACTTCATCTAATTTTATCATTCTTTGACTTTCATAACTGGCTATTATAGGATAATTATAATCAGACTATTCAACCTTATGATATCATATGACCCCATCCACATCAAATGTTTTTTTTTTTTTTTATAAACTTTCCTTTTCATCGTTTTTAATCATTTTTTGTCGCAAAATTGGGAAGTTTCTGACGAGAACGAATCGGGTATCGAACTCGCGACACCTCTGGACATCCTTTGGTACTTCGGGTGAGTATCTTATCGACTTGCGGCTTCCGCGCCCACCATCCCTTTCATGGAAATTATGTGAAAAGAGTAAAGATGAATCAAATTAATCGGAACTTTCTTCTTATTGTAGATAATACGTAACACACACACACGCACGTAATAACAATACTCTCAACAAACTATATAATGTGTCGATAACAAATTTCCGCCATACGTGAAAAGTTATGATTCATTTTTCCATCAGTACGTATATCATAATGTATTTTTCCCACTACGATATTATCGTCACGTTCTTTTCACGCTTCAATGAAGTTAATTAAAGAAAAGAAAAAAAGGGGATAAAAGCAATATCTGACAATAATCTGTCGAAGCAAGCGCCAAAGAATGCACGCGTATCGCGCCACACATCGTATTAGTATATTATACAATGCTTACATGCTATACATGTTTGTATTGTATACGTCAATCATTTTAATATAAATCGTCTCACATAGTAATTTCCTTTTCTTCTCGATATGAGTTCAAGGTAAAAATGAATGATTAAACACTTCATCCGCAAAATCTAAATTACTTCAGTTACGTTCTGTGCGCAAATTCGTTCTTACGAGGTCATTTCTGACGTAAAGAACGTGCGTCTTTATAACAATGAAAATATTTCAGATGCGCATAGCTATGAATTATTTGCTTATTTCATAGAGAGGAACAGCAATAGTAATCATGCTAAATAGATGATGAGGACTCATGGAATTAAATCAATCAATAAATAATTTAAGAAATTACATACTATTTCCTCGAGCTTTGAAAAAGTTAATTGAAAGTGTGAAACAGTTTAAAAAATCATTAACCCTTTCACTTTCAGGGCTGGAGAAATCTCCAAAAATTTATATCCCCGGTCGGGCATGAAACTTGCAATAACAGATGTCCGAATGATAATATCACTTGATTTACTTGAAAAATATATATATATATTAATTTATTTGCATAAAAAATAGTGGAAGTGGCATAACTATTTTAAAAAATCGTAATTTTAAAAGAAATATAAAAATTCTAAAGGAAAAATACAGTCAGGATATACAAGTTCATTGGAAGTGATGTTTTCGGTTTTGCACAAAAGCCCAGTTGCAGCGTGTGAGAGCCCATGACCGCACTGGCTTTGACCTTTGAAGACCGGACACACCCCGCTTCTCATTTCATAGAGATATCGAAGCGTTCCCGGAGGGTGGGTGTATCCGGAAAGTTTTATTATAAAAACAAAACATTGTCGCTTCATACGAAGGCAACCAAAAAAAAAATATATATATATATGTATATATATATACATATATATATGAAGACGATCGTCAATCTAAAATCATATAGCAGGTGATTAAACTCGAAACATCAAACGCCAATCGACAATCGAGATTATAAACAAGATTATACGATGATAGCCCTAAGATAAAGACCATGTACGTTGACTACGCATTTGCATCTTTACTGCCAAAGAAAGCATTTCTGCGGAATTTCATGCATGTGAGTGGGAAGGCTTGCGTTATCGCGATGAAAATACAAAAACCGAAGTGTTTAATTTTTTTTATTTCCACGCGTCGTTTGATCCGGTGGAAGGGGTAAAACTAATGATAAATTTGTTTTCAGCTTGTTTTTTGGCTCTTGTTTTGGTGAATTTCGCTGTTAGAGCCATTTCTTTTAGCATCGCAAATACTGAAAAATTTTTCTTAATTAAATCAAACGAAGTTGTTTGTCTGAGACAATATGCAATTTCAATGCATTTCTTCATATACATTTTGGTTTACACTAAGCGAACACTAAACTTTTACACCAAAGCGAGTTACCGGTACAACAAACCACGGATTTTAATTTATTTTTCATAACCCCATTCAAAAACAACTTTGTGATAGTGTGTGAATTCATACATAGATAGTTAAAGAAATATTTCTTTTATTGTTATTATATGAATTATTTAGGAAAGCTTATCAAAGCATCCTGCAACAGCGGGTTGTGGTATATAAAAAACATGTTTTTGATAGTGTATACGAACGACGAACGCGTCGTTATATACGGAAAACGCAAAGGTTTCAATTATAATAAAACGTTCATTTAGAGATGAGCAAAGGAGCGACTTTAAGGCCAGACATGACCGAGTCTCTGTCCCTTAGGGGATAGCCAAGGAGCGACTGACTCGAGCCGATAAAAAATAACATCTGCCTCAAAAGGCGAGAAAAATAACATAGATAATAATTGTGTAAGCGGTTCCATCTAGTGGCGATACAGAGAAAAAGAATAATATGAAATACTGCAGCGACAAACACAAACATACTCCCACCCTATCAAGAATATATGCATGGTGTCATATTATTCTTGATACATGGGTAGAACACATATCTTACCGTCTGATTAACAAAAAAAATTTCTTTTAAAAATACCCCTAGTAGTTCGAATGGCGACTACTCGAACGTAACATTTCTACTTTAATGAATTTTATGGCAATATCAATATAAATATGTTTAGTAGCACCTCCAACAAAATCGTTGAAAGGCTGTAATAAATGCACTGGGTGTAAGATCACCCCTCCCCACTGAACCACCGATGCTTAAAGGGTAAGATCACCCCTCCCCAGCACGACCCAACCCAAACGGGTAAAAGGCTTATATCCCCGGGAGGGACAGAGCCGGGGCCGTGTCTGGTCTGTCGGGTGTAAGACCACTGACAACTTCGATACGAACAGCTTTCGGGCAAAACACAAAAACAGCAATATATTCCTTCGTCGAAAGAGATCCGTGACCTCTGTGTTGTTTTATATTGACAGGCCTTGTAAAGTCAACTCCTCAAACTGAAAGGAAACGATTCAAAGAGGAATGTTGCAAACGATCTCCCACCCGTGAGATACGATCACCACAACTTTCACAACGGATGCATTTTTCGAAGAAACATCCCAAGAAATATGTTGAATTGGTTCCAATGAATTAGAACACCACTTTCTCAAATGAAAACCATGCTCTTTGAAAACACCGATAAGCTGAGTCTGCGAACAAATGTTTATAGTGCTAGTGCTTGTCAAATCCTCACAACCGGATAATATATCTTCAACATACGTGTCCTTCTTAATGACGTCAGCAACAGCTGATAAGCTCTCCTCACAGTACAAGGCCATCTAATGCAATGATCTAGTAGCGAGGAAGGGGGCCGATGATGTCTCGTAAGTTACCGTGCACAGTTGATATTCCCGTGTCTCTGCACTCTTATAACCTCTCCAAACTATTCGTTGATACCTTTGGTCGACAGGATAAACTAAGATTTGACGATACAATTTTTCTATGTTCGATCCGTAAGCAAATATGTGGATAGGGAAATTGAGAAGAATAGGGAAAATGTGTCACGTTGCATAATGCTTCCTACGCAGAGAATAGCATTCAAAGATGCCCATATGGATGGCTGACAAAAGTTATCAAAGACTACTCTTAATTTAGTAGTGGGGCTTGAAGGTTTCAGTACATGATGAGGCAGGTAAAATATCTTTATATTATCTGCAGCAAGGTCTATCGAATATACCTCCACCATATGCCCCAAAGCTTCATATTTCTCCATGAAATGTTTATATTGAGTTTTCTCCCATTTTTTGATTTTTCCTCAAACTTTCTTTCCATACTCAATGAATGAGATATCGCTGGTGGTTTGAAGATATCTGGAGTATCTGGAGAATTATTTAATAGTAATTTTACCACAAATCTGCCATGTTCGCTGATACGATAATTGTCCTGAAAATGCCTCTCACAAAATTCCTCTTCGGGGAGAGACAGTTTTCATGGAACACTGTAGGAATCTCATCGATATTCAATTCAGAATGAAGACATCAAATTAGCATTAGACTGACAGTTATTATTAGGTTCATTACATTTTGTAGGGATCTTTCCTGACAGCACCCAACCAAACAATGAATTTTGGGCGATGAGTGCACTATCGTTATCCCGTATTTGCCCTGGGCGTATCAAAGAGAAAAAGCTTCAATAATAATGTCAATATTTTTAAACTTATCAAGTAAACATCAACTAATTTAAGCGAATCAGCACAAGAATTCAGATCATCCGAACGGACAAACTCAGTATGCAATGGAGCCGTTAACTTTCTCAAGCTATTCGAACCAATATCAATGTAATGATTATCATTATAGGTAGAATATAATTTTACGTTCACTAACCCTCTAGTTATACCGGCATTCACAGCTGCTACTCTTTTCACAGTGAAGTGGGCATTTTTGCGGGGAATTCTCGAAGCTTGAACACATACCTCACTAATAAAGGAACACTGAGAGCCCGAGTCGAGAAGTGCACGGATAATATGGCGATTACCCGACGTATCCAAGACGCACACTTCAGCTGTAGGTAGTAGAGCACAAAAAGAAACATTAGCGGAAATATTTGATTGCAACACTGTGGGATCATGCACCTTAGACTCGGTAGATTCAGGCATATCTGATGACACAGCGGTAACATTAGTGGAAACGATTTCGTACAAAGTTAAATGATGCCACTGATCACATCGCGAGCACCTGAACGACGACGAACATTCATAAATTTTGTGAGAGCTGGAGAAACAGTTGAAACATAACTGTTTCTTGCGAACGAATTTTTTTCTTTCGGTCACTGACCAGGACTTGAAAATCTGACACTTATGAAGCCCGTGAGGTCCGTTGCATGATGGACAGCTCTTGATGATACCGCTAGGTGACGATGTTGATTTCTGTGGCACCTTGATTCCGCTTGCTGACCTTTGATTGAAGATCTCGAGGGCAGCGCATCTTGAATTGAGAAACCCGAGGAAGTTTCCGAACTTAATCTTGTTCTGCTGTCTTATGAGCCCAAAGCTGCCGCGTTTCCGGATCAATCTTGTCCAGCAGGATTTGAATGAGCCAAGGGTCCAGAGTAACAGCTTCGTCAGCAATGGCACGCGAACTTCGAATAATCTCATCCGAAGTATCGGCAATGCGTCTCAGTTTCGGTTCATCAGGAGTACAAACCGGTTGCTGTTCGGGAAATGAGGTAATTTGCTGGGTAGGAAATGAGTACTGTATTTATAGAACTCCAGTGCCTATCCGTCCTTTCTGTTATCCATCCCGTCGTTCCAACACATTAGGCCGGATAGTGCGGAGTCTACTGTACTCTTTAATATTTATACTGTGTTATGTACATGTGTTTGAATATTTAGCTGATATTTTTCATTCAATTTTTCTTCAGGAATGTATACCGTTGCTGGCAAAAGCAGTTCATGGAATATATCCATCAAAGATCACGAAACTTCTCTTGTCATTGATCAGAGCAGTCGCTTCAGAAAAATTAAAAAACAGGGTAATTCTTCCCTCATTCGTTTTATGTGGATAGGCATCCGGATAATGCTTAACAAGCTATAATCTCTTCAAATACAGTCAAACCTCGTTAGTGCATCACCCGGTTAACACGTCACTCCTCTTACCGGATCACTGTTTGAAAGTCCCAATTATCCTTAGGCAGGAATTGGCACAACTATGGCTTACTCCGTTTAACGAGTCACTCCGCTTATCAAGTCATATTTTTGCTCTACCAAGAGTGACTCATTAACGAGGTTTGACTGTATTCATTCTTTGAGCAAACCTTCACATGAAAAACGAAAAATTTACATTAGTATAAAATGTATTCAGTTACATATTATAAAATGAATGAAATTACATCGTACAAATTGTAAGAAAATTTCATGGTACAAATTATAAAGAAGTTTCATGGTACAAATTGCAAAAATAATACATAGTACGAAATGCATAAAATTACTAGTATGGAGTGTGTGTATTACATGGAATGATTAAATTATGGAAAGATTGTTAGCACCTGAGTACATTTTCATGTAGTGTCTGAGAGTGAAGGATTGATAACTGCGCTACTATCGCCTCTTGGTAAACGAAGCCGTTCCCACACACAATACAATACAATACAATACAATACAAATACAACGCCACAACAGGCAAATTGCCCAACGAGGTGACTGACTTAAGAACATCATGGATCCCCGAGCCCCTACCTACTACTGCTACACCATACATGCACCCCCCACCCCGCGGAACCCCCCAACGAATCGGTACATGCGGGAATGTGCGTGTACGTGTAGTGAAACCTGACGTGAAGCTTGTTTCTGTGTGATGCTTGTTATGTGTAGTGCTGCCATCTGTCCCCAGTTTTTTTTACTAACTATGAGTGAAGTGTTATGGTTGAATGATTTACCGTTGTAGGACTGTTGCTCTCTGTGGCGAGACTTTTTAACGGGGAGATCGGCTCGCATTTGCGCCTTGAAGTTGGGAACCACAGAAAACCAACTTCAGCCGACCACCACTGTGGGGTTCGAACCCGGATCCTCGCATCACGAGTCCGGCACTATAACCACTCGACCACCACAGCGGCAAAAAGTGTAATTATTTGGAGGTGGGCGGACTTGAACCCGCGTACCCTGAGCTCTTCCCATCTCTAACTCTGTATCTTACCAACCCACCACTACAGCACTCAACACATCCACTGCTTTTTTTTCATTATTATTATTACTTTAAACGTTGAACCACTGACCGTTATTCCGAATAACTTCATTTCATACCATACAATCTTTATATTAACTGGCGCATCACTGCGCTATAGAACGAAAACATTTTTACCTCTGTGTTAGCATATCGAACATTTTTTTGCAAGACTGAGAATGTCTCGGAGAGTGCATTAAAAGAGCCCTTTTTGGCGAGAAAAATTTATGTGAGAAAGTACTGCGTACTGGTCTTGGAAGGATCTATTGGACACTTTAAAATGCATAATGTTGGCGAAGGAAAAGAGAGAAAAAAAGTGAGTTTGACCAGAAAAAAAAGGAAAACATATTTAAGGGGACCGTTAGAATTTGAAGATTTTCCTCTCGCCTGAGATTCTTAACCACATCCCCTGAAAAAACAAAAATTGTCTTATATGGACCGACATAAAATGCGTTATTGCATCAGAATGTGCTACAACCCTTGGTAAATCGATCCGTGTTTCACATCTCGAGTCTCCAGCAGTACAATGTTGTACTACCCTAACGCCGGCATTACACTATAAAAGTTTTGATAAATCTCTTTGACAAAACTTGAAAAATGAAACCAATAAGCATATCGGTTACATTCGAGCGAATGCACTGAATAAGCAAATTGGCTGGTTTTTTTTTTTAAAGTTTTTAAAAGAGCTTTTATTAAACTTTTATAGTGTATTCCCGGCCTTAGAACATGCAGCCACTTTGTATTGAAAAATACTGGCTTTTGTGCTATTATTATTTTTGTACGAGTATTTTTAATTATGTTATGAATATACACACCAAAGAAACAGTTGGCGCAGCTTGACCTAATTGGTCCTTGCGCCAGTAAAATTTAAATCCAATCCAAAAAAAACAGATTTCTCGAAAAACATATTGCAACTTTTTTATCCTGATAAAAAAAATTAATACCCTTAGGAAAACAATAAAGGAATTAATTATGCAAAATGTATCCTTGTATAAATTTATCACCCAACATCCAATGAAATCAATCAGATACATAGATCATTTATATACAGGGTGATTCAAAACTCACCGTTAAGTTTTAGAGTAGGTAGAAAACACAAAAACACAAAAGACAATCACATAAGAATGTGTGACCGGAAACCCCAACCTGATCAACTGGAGGTTAAACGAAGACTTGACAAGCCAATAATGGGTAGAAAACTTTATTTAGCGATACCTTTGTGAAGCGTGCATAACTATGGATAGTAGGAACTTTCAGCACTTGTTGTGAACCTTAACGTGTACACGTACTGTTCTCGTGTAAAGCATCGCTAAATAATAAGTTTTTCCACCCAATATTGGCTTGTCATTTCTGCATCTTCGTTTATTCTTCAGTTGATCGGATTACGGTTTACGGTCATACATTCCTATGTGATTCTTTTTTGTTTCTGTGTTTTCTACTTCCCCTAAAAGTTTGTACGTTGAGTTTTGGATTACCCTGTATTTCTTTTCTCTATAATCAAAAGGATGTTAATAAGTTATTGTAAAGTTATTGTAATGAGTTTGACGAATTCAACATAACACACAGCAAGCATAAGAGTAATTTAAAAAATGGAAATTTTTAGATTTATTACTAACCTATTTTTTGAACTGGATTTATCTCGACTCATATTTAAGTTCTATAATTCATTTATTTTCTGTATTATATGTATTTTACGCGTACCTCAGATTTTCTTTGTTTTGCAGATATTTGTTCACGACAAGTCAGCTGATATTATTCCATATATGCAACTGAATATTTTACCCGTTGATTTAGGAGGTACCCTGCCAAAAAGTGAAGAGACGAGGAATACGTTGGCAAAGACGTTAGCAATGCCTGACTACATGACTGCCATTTTGAAAGGAATCAAGTCAACGGAGTGATACAATTTGTGCAGTATTTCGCTCAGTGATCAAGAAAGATGTTCTACATCGTAATGAACGGACTTGTACATATATAAAAGCTTTTGTGTTCAATGTTCCTCTGCGTACTTAATAATTTTTATCACTTTACTACCGTTAATTACATTTTTGTAGAATAATATGACTGACTTAAAAAAAAAATTGGATTTCTGAGTGTATAAGAGTTGAGGTGCTGAGTCTACATGCGTACAATGTGTCCAAAGAAAAGAATGTACTTTTTATCATTATTATTTTTAATTCTAATAGCATGAGTCGAATTGTGTGATACAGAGACAATAAACATTAAAATCTTATTTTGCACGTCAGATTCGAGAAGTCTGTGATGTTTTTGTTTTAAAATGGTAAATATAACGAGCAATGCTCACAAAAATTAGTGAATATGTAACTAATTTTTCTCTCTCCAAAAAATACTCTCATAAGATCTTATTCCATTGTAGAGATAAAATATAAATTCACTGAAATAAAAACACGTAATCGTTATTATTCAAAAGGATCTATTGACCAGCTACTAATAAACTTTGTAAGTAGACTAACCCCAAAGTAAATACTAAAAGGTTAGATAATCATTTTTTTTTTTTTTTTGCTTCCACAGCATGCTGTGTGGAAAAAAACACAAACAAATAAAAATAAGCAATATGGTATATTAATTATATATTATGTACGATAGAAATGACGCATGGCACTTCCACACGTTTATGAAACGTAAATGAGAAAAAAAAATTTCTCTCCTTGCTTGGATAGAACTATATTTGGAAAGAACAGCAAAAACTGACGAACAACGATTCTTTCCTTTATTTACGTTGCTTCAGTGACCAATCAGTGCAGTGCTTTACAAAGTGTGTGTCGTGGTTCCGAAAGGCGTTGTAACGAGCTGGAGATATTGATTTTTGTGTCTATTTATACTTTGATGCGGTTCTTTTATGAGTGAAAATGTATCTACTAAATTATTCTGATATGATTCTGGGTGACAAAAGTTTGAGACACTGTATTGAAGCATAAAAGACCATAATATATCAAGCCAAATTACTGTCCGTCTTCGAAATAATCCATTCTGAAGGCAAGATATGAATAAATACCATCGTACACAACTTTTTAAATGATCTCGAACGAAGTGGAATTGCGTAACTGCAAATTTCTCAAATGTACACCACGGCTTACAAAAAAATAAGAAATACGTCCCAGAATCCCTGTGCCCGCTTCCTTAGAACGCGCCCTCGAAGACTCAGACCCGTGAATCCTAATACATCCCCGATATATTCTGCTTTTCTTACAAGATTAATTATTGACGTCGTTTTCGCTAGACGTCCACCTCAATTTCTAGACAGCACAAAATCATCAATTTCTTCGCATCATTAAAATTCTAATCACGAAAACTCACAATTAAATCCTTCTTTGAAAACAATAAAAATGTCAGCACAGCAAAAAAAAAAAACTAATCTTACAGCTCAATTTCATAAGTAATGCTATTCACGTCAATGTAGTTTCCTTTCCTGGTGATATTTTTTTCCGGATTTCACGAGAACATCATAAATAGTTCTTTTAAAATACTAATTCAAATCGCTTTTTTTGTCGATTCTTTTCAGAAAATAACTTTTTAAAGAGATAATTCGGATTTAATTGCTTTATTAGCATATCAGAGACATCCTCCCCCCCCCCCTCTTTCTTTCACTCACTTTTTATAATATGATTGATTCACGTTACATATATTCCTGAAATGTAAATTAGTAATGTCACTTGATTCGATAAGGTATTCAGAAGCGTGTATTGCGTCGTTTTGCAATAATTCGGCTGATAATTTTCGTGTCCTTTATTTGAAAAATGATCTCCTCACTCATTATTGATGGAATAGATTTGGTTTCATTGCGTTATAAATACATGAGTAAATTTCATGAAACCATCTTTTTTCGTTCTTTGCTTTGAACATTGGTGGCGTTGATTAGGAGTTACTTGGATCGTCACATGCGCGGATATATCTTCTCATAACCGGTAAGTACAATGCACAGTCAAACTTGGTTGATTCGAAGTCCAAAATCACACTAGAAAAAAAATTCGAATTATCCAATTAATCTATCCTGGATCTGTAAAATTAGTACAAATTGCTACTTAATCATCAACGTTCACATAAGATAATGGTTATCAAATATTAAAATTTCATCATCGGTTACGGAACTGTTTCCCAAATTTTAAGAACTTATCAATGTAATATATATGTATATGTGTGTTATGTGTTACGTTAAATGTGACAAATCAACTATTATATATATATTAACCGGTCATTAAACATACTTACCAATCGTCTTGGTAAGTTTGATAAATTAATCGCTTTTACCTTCGAATATGCATATTGACCGTGTGTCGTTGGAAAATTTGATAAATACTTGAAATTTGGGCCCATTTATCTGTGATTATGCATAACACCACAGTATAACTGGTGAATTTGATAAATATGAAAATAATTACTAATTTGTATGGTAATAGATATGGTAATGGTAAAATAATTACTATTAGTATGGTGCGATGAAAATAGCGGGACCCCGATATAGTGATAACAAATTTTACCATCGTACTCCGATATAGTGATAACAAATTTTACCATCGTACTCCGATATAGTGATAACAAATTTTACCATCGTACTCCGATATAGTGATAACAGATTTTATGATCTCACCCTGATATAATGACACACTACATGAATGAATTATCACGTATAGTATGTCATAGAGCAAGATTTATCATGTTTACCAACGACGCGACTCTTGGGTATTATGCACAATCGCCGGTAAAAGTGATAATTTTTTAGTACTTGTTAAATTTACCAACGACGCTTGGGTACTATGCATAATCGCCGCTAAAAGTGATAAAATTAGGGAAATTTATGAAACTTACCAAAATTCTTGGTAAGTTGGTAAGTATGCATAATAACCGCATTTATCACATTTATCGTAACCACATTTTTCCAAACTGAATTTACTAACAGAAAAGCATGATGTTTTTCCTTCAACTTCGAATTCTCCAAAAGATATCGGAAATTATTCGAATCAAACAATAAATTTTAACATTAAATTAGCTAGAAACTAGCTCTCTCGGGGGAGTTCGTAAAAGTGCGAGTTATGAAAGTTCTACTGTATTTCTGCACAATATTTTTGGTTCAAATTATCCGGCTACGTTTAAAACGTTATTTTGGAAGAAAATGTTGAATTTTATTTTATGTTTCAGACACGCTAACTTCTATAAAATGGTCTATCACTTCTTTCTCCATTGAATTCGTTCTCCATTTTTCCCCCCAAACAGAAAAAGCTTCTAGTCTTAAATAAATGTTCATAATATATTGTGAGGAAAGAGGCTTTTTTATTCAACCATGCAAATAAAAATATATTGTGGTATAGATGTGTATAAAAAACATTAAAAACAAAAATAGATGCGTTCGTTGGTTAAATTTTTGGCTAACGGAATTCGATCCCAGTTTATCGATTTTATTTATTTTTTTTCACATTTATTATTACTTTCATAAATTATGAAATTATTCCTTTCACTTATTGTAAAGTTAATTTCTTTTCAAATATTCCAAATTGATTTTTTTGAAAATTCTGAAATCATTTCTTTCTCTCATTAATTCTCAAATAATTTTTTTCAAAGATTCTAAAATAACTCCTTTTACAAATTTTGAAATAATTTCTTATTCTAAAGTTATTTTTCTCATTAATTCTAAAGTTGTTTTTCTCATGAATTCTAAAGTTATTTTTCACATGAATTCTAAAGTTATTTTTCTCATGAATTCTAAAATTATTTTTCCGAAAATTCTGAAATTATTTCTCTCAGAAATTCTCAAATCAGTTCTTTCAGGAGTTATAAAATCGTCTGTTTCACTAACTCCGAATTCTCACCGATTCTGAAAGTATTTGTTTTAATCTGAATGTTTCGTTAATTGGTTAATTTCTGTTTGGTTTGTCCATATTTTTCCATGTGCATTTTTCGTTATATCTCTCTGTTTATTTTATATTATCCTGCTTTCTTGGATTCTTGGATGCCGACTCTCTCTTCCCAAAAAAGTTTTAAATTATAGCTCGGGAATGGGAGAGTGAATTCATTGAGACAGCCCTGTGTAGAGAGATTATTAAATATTTTGCTGAAATCGGTTAGAAATATAGATTTATAGAAGATAGTGCCAAAGTTCGATATAACAAAGCTATTTGAACTTATCTTTAGGAAAGATATAAATAGGTAGTTTTTAATGTACAGTGATACTGCGACAAACGAAGATGATTCGAAATCAAGGAATCACGTTAGTCCGCTGAAATCTTCGTTAGCCGAAGATTTCAGTTTAATAATTCGATTTAACGATTCGTTTAAACGGTTATCGATTTCAGATAATCGTTTGAATCGTTCCAGTTTCTGCCCAAAATTTAAAGATTAGCTTTTTAAAACACCAAGGAATGCTGTGGAAAAGACGAAAAAACAAAAGCTGATTAAAGGCTAAGATGAATAGCTTCAAAACTGCATAAATGGGAATCAACAGGAGGATCGGACACGCTTTTTATTTCGCAGTGTGTATGCAACAAACACGAATCGAGTTAGTAGGTGTCCCCATCCATTTGTTATTTGGTCATTCCAGTGTCTGATACATGCAGATGAAAAATATAAGCTCTTAAAATGTCCAGACTGTTCAGCTTGAAGCACAGTCTTGCATTAAAAGAACGCGTGCTCTGAAACATGGGCAGGAATACGGGGGGGGGGGGCCCAGCGTCGAAGGTGGAGTCGACTGATCTAATATATAAATGTATATATGAATTCACATCATCATCATCGTGCCCCCCCCCAGCAATAATGACCGTGCCCCCCCCCCAGACTTCCAAGTCTATCTCCGCCTATGCTCTGAAAAAGCGCGCATGGGCTTCCCCCCCCCCCTTTTTTTTTTCAATGCATTCTCTTTCAGCTGAACCTTTTATTTGACATGAAATGGTTCAAATAAATTCAGAAAGAGGTGTCAGAGTGTAGGTACATCTGGAAAAATATTCCGAGGTGATCATGAGTAAAGGGGAGATCATAACTTTAACATGGGGAAATAATATGCTCTAATATAAAATATTATTTAACCATTGATTCATTTCAAATTTTTTACACATCTTTTTTATTGTATATGCTATCCTATGCTTATATAAAGTTTTAAGTATCTTCGATAATTCAATTATTCGTAAATTTTCAAAAAAATTCATTAAAAGCTGCTTGTGCAAATTATATTCAATTGCATTGATGTCATGGTATATTGATGTAACATACGCGCAAGCTGTTTTTAATACACTTTTTTTAATTTGTAAAACATCAAGTATCCAAGATATGTAAAACTTTATACCAGTGTAGAATAGCACATACAATCAAGAACATGTGCAAAAAATTTTAAATAAGTCAATACTTAAATAGTATTTTTAATGATATTCTATTAGAGCATAGTTTTTTCACCTTGTTAAAGGTATCAGCTCCCCTGAATTGGGCTCAAGTAACAGTAATTCTGAGGTGCGCGAGATGTCTGGCATGAAAATTCAGTTCACGACGCCGCTATTTTATGTTATCAACGAAAACGTTCGTTAACCGAGGCAAAAAAAAAATCTTTTGTCGAAACATTCTCATGTCGAGGTATGACTGTATATGTAAACCTTCCCTGACATTCATTGTATCAGTTTGGAAGGTGTGTACAAAACTATTAGAAAAAAAAAACTGCAGCTAATTCAATATTTTTCGAAGATTATGTATTTTTTCATTGATGAAATCGTAATCTTTCTTCTTTTCTTCAGGTGTTTGAAGACCATTATCCACAAGATGAAGAAGACTAGTGCCGATGATGAAATGTATTACAATTTTCAAATGGATCATATACCGCAGAAATTTCTGGATAAAGCCGAATTAGAGTTAAATGAGACACCAGAAACCAGACAGACCTGTACTGAAGATTTGAAAAAACTTATCAGAAGTGAGTATTGATTAATTTTTCTCATTCAACTTAACCGAATAGGCAGGAAATTAGAACCATAAGTGCAGGTCTGATTGGTACATTGAAACAGCGTGAATTCGTCACTATGTATGATCTTTGTCACGCATAAGTTAATGAAGTATATACATTCAGTCATAAAACGATACAACCATTTTTATCCGACTTAGTAATGTGTAGGAGGTCTTCAGCCATTCTAGAAATAATATTTCTTTCAATAATTCAGGAAATATTTTTCACCCTTAGGAATTTTCATGATTTGCGAAATACTTTTTACCTCAAATTTGTGAAATTATTTTTTTAATTAATTTCATAAATAATTATGAAATCATGTTGCCCATTAATTTAAAAATAATTTCTTTCATAATTATGACATTATTTCTCTCATTTCTTCTGAAAGTATAATTTCAAAATTTATTTTTTTACCGAGTTTGAAATACATTTTTCATTGAAGGATTTCCAGTGTTTCCTCATAATTATGTAACTAAGACTTTCCGTCGGTGGGCCAGTGTAAAAAGCTTCGGGGGCCACATGTGGTTCACAGGCCATTTGCGTAGATGACTCCCTCTAGTAAAGTAACAACGCCGATTCATCAGTGTTTAAGGTGTTTATCAGAAGAACAGTGAAAGAAAGATGATCTATCTCCCTCTATTGATACAAAGAGAATCCTTCGCATTGGGGTATCGATACAAAATACATAATACTGGATACATTGAGAAGATAAATTTTTGAAAGAAAAATTTTACATGCCTCTGTGTGGGCAACCCCAGTCCTCTCACATTCCGGACGAGTATGCTATAGCACTACCAATAAGAGGACTTTTTCTGGAGCATGGGTTTCCTATTTGAGGTATATAGAATGTTTTTTGTGTTCCGCATGGTCAAACACCACGGAATACTTAAAATCCTTAAATCTGGGAACCCGGAGAGCTTTCAAAGAAGACTTTCTTGAAACTAATAGGCTACTTATAAAGCTGTTCTTTATTTCGAATTTTAACGAGATATAACGAACACACGCACACACGGAGAGAGAACTCTATGATTACTAAGCAACTTAGGAAAACAAAAAGCCAACTTGATATTTAAGCAAATATTATTGCTCAAAAAATATTTATTAATATCATACTATTAAGGCGGCTTTCTCAGCAATGAAGACTCTCAAAAGAAACTTGTATTGATATTGCAACAACAACAAAAGAACAAAATTAACTATGGGAACATGTTAACTGAAACGGGAAAGTTCGCGAGTTACAATATTCGTTACGTATTTATACACGAAGAAACATGATATCGGTATTACATGAGCTTTACCGATTTGCATGAGTTCACGCCTGTTGCCACACTATAATGGACTTTTGCTATGTGTTCTTTCGAATTCTTTTCGCATTCATCAGAAACCTGTCACCAATTTCAATCGAAGAATTATCGCACAAGGGTTATTGATTCATAACCAAATTATGTTTATCACACATAATTTAATACTGTTCTGTATACTTATTTTCAATATTTGCAAAAAATTACAAAATTATTTTTTTCCAAAAGACTCCAAAATTGTTTTTTTACAAAAATTCTAAAATAATTTCTTTCAGTAATTCTGAATTTCCATCAATTTTTATCCACGTTAACTGTAGAATTAATAATTTTCCTACATTTCAACCATTGTTTGAAAATGATCGGAGGACCACGACAAAAAGCTCCGAGGGCCAGATGTGGCCCGTGTTGAAGACCTTTAATTTACGTATTAATCACAGTGAATTGCGAGATGGGAGAGAGAGAGAGAGATAGGGCTCTCTCTCACTCTCTCTCTCTCTCTATCTCTCTCGCTCAGTGATGGTAACTCATGGGAAAAACTGTCCAAACTTTGTCCACGTGGGAAATTTCTCAGCATTTGTGAGAAATTTTGAGAGTTCGTCAAACAAAATAATTTTTTTTCGAAAAAATAATAATATGCTCAGTATATTAAGTATCAGTATAATAAAGTATCAGTGAACCTTTCTAGTGAACAAAAACATGACTACGTATTTTCTTCGATAAATGGCTGCACATTTACTTATTCATTAAGTAACTGTGTTCATTATTCTTATTATGAAAATCATGAATTAATATAATAGAGTGAAAAATACATGAATGATGAGAACAGTATGTTCTATGTATACGCTGTATGATTCTTGCATTGTATTTACATGTTGAAGACACGAATACAAAATGGATTTCATTGTTGATACCAAATGAATACTGTGTGTTGCACAAATCTTCTTCCATCAAATTTGGATTAATTATAGTTTTATGTTCGATTTAGAGGAAGACAGCATGAAAGAGGAATGGTTCACGGAACAAGTTATTTTGATGTATTTGCGAAGTCGGAAGTTCGATGTCCGCAAGGCTTTCGCCGCCATGAAAAATATGGTTGCTTTCATCAAGAAAAATAGACAGTATTTTGAACCTATCAATCCCGAAGTTATTGACGAACTACTAAAATGCTGCGTCATCGGACTTTTACCTCGAAGGGACAGTGAAGGTAACGCCATCTTTGTGGTTCGAATCGGTAAGTTAACAAGCAGTCAGTCTAACTTCGACTTGAAAATCGATATCATGACGTATCATGTGTTTTCCTAACCTTTTATGCCATAGTTTCCCAACTTTTTTTGTCCCATCGCCCCCTTCTTCAAATGTTTTTCTCCCATAGCCCCCCAACACAATCTAACCCATAGCAACCTATGTTACACCCGTAGTTTCTACCGCCCGCTGGAACATTCTATCGCACCCCACGGGGCGTTAACGCCCACGTTGGGAATCACTCCTTTACTCAGCACAGCAGAAATTAGTGAATCCCCCTTCGAAATGCCATATCATTTTTTTAATTAAGTCGACATTCTTGCGATTTTTAGCAGGTGAAAACCAAGACTTATAAGGAAAACTGTTCCATTGAGAAATCAACTTTACGAAATATCTGGGCAAGTTAATTCTGAAATAATAGGCTTTTAAGGAGTCCAGATATTTCGTAAATGCTGCTTAAGGGGTTAATCAATATCTCAAAGAAAACCGGCGTATGCAAATAGATGCGACAAACACTTCCACTAACTCAAGTTTACGGTATTTCAAAAATTCGATTCTCGCTTATGGCCGAGATGAATTAAGGTTGTTGGACTTGTTAGGTACTGCATAAACTGAACAATATGGACACATATCTCACATGGAATGCAAGAAATAGAGTTGCTTTTAGAATAAGATGGTTCACTTTCACCCAATACATCAAAGAAGGAAAAGTTTTCTGAATATTATGTCGATGTGATTAACGGAAATAGAGTCTACTGTCCTCCGGGAATTGAACCCGTCCTCCCTTAATCGGACAAGCGCGCTACACATATACACCACGAAAGACACGACTTTGTTTTCCTTAGTGCTGTTCCCCCGCACTGGGATATATTATTCAGAATAAGTCTGGTTCGGCTGAGAAAAACCATCTCACTATTGCTGCTGCCGCCCCTTAGTATCCATTTGCTAAGAATGATAGGTTGCTAAGTCTCTTTATGAGCGCGTCATGTCTCCACCAAGCATGAAATAAGGGAAGAGAGCTAAGTCGTGTCCTCCATGGTGTATACGGATAGTAAGCCAGCCCGGCTTGCAAGACGACTTGGTTCGATCCCTGGCAGAGCCCTCCTCCTCCTAAACAGATCATGGTCCGCCGCTCTGTCTTAACGAAGACATACAAGCAAGTGCAGACCAGCAAGACTAGTCCGGTAACGCAACCGAACTCGCTGCCCTCGGCGGGAACTCCAGGGAGAGTAAGACCAGTTGACTTTTCTTTCCGAGTTCATTTACTGAATGTACAGAAAAATTCCGTTATAACAAATACGGTTTATAACGGGAATCTCGCTCACTATAAGTTTCTGTCAAAAAGCTAATGATAATCATGCAAAAGGGATTGTCAAAGAGCTAATGTCAAAGATACAAAAATATCCGCTTATAGCGAGTTATTTATGAATGTAAATCAGAACAAATTTGCTATAACGACAACGGAAATTCTCGAAAAGCATGTTCCCATTTCCCTTTAAGAAATGTACGTAAAATGGATATGTGTGACATTTTTTTCCATCCTATTTACAGGTTTTCATTAACGGGGGCATGTCAGTACTCCACATACATAAGAAGACTACATACTGCAAATTTTCGTGTTATATATACAGGAGGTGGAAAAAAACACATAATTTTATCCGTAGGTGTGTTGGTTGGGCAAGTGGGGCCTGATTCCTGATTTTGACATCGTTGTTTTTTCTTTTGAAAAATCCTCCCTCCCCCTGGTCTCTCCTTTCTTGGAATCTTCCAAAACTGGGCTGAGGGAAATAGGTCTTAATCATTTTCTCTGCCTCATAAATGTTATTAGATACTTTCATAGTCCAAACGATTACTCCAGTTGCAGAAACTGCTATGTTCCACAAGGTGCAAAATTTTGTTATGCAATCAAACATTGTGGATGCATAAACAGTTAACTCTAGAAGCATATTTAAGCAAAGTTAAGTACAAATAAAAGGGAAAAAAGAAAGGTGAATTTATCTATCCCTATTTTGTTCCCACCCCCATTTATGTTTCTACAGAAGACTAAAATTTTTAGAAAATTAAAATTCGTTAAAATTACGACAATTTTGCCTCGGGTTGTGAACAGTCGTTATTACGAACTTTTACTGTACTTGCTTTCAAAGATGGTTTTGCCTGAACTGAGGAGATGAAAACTGATTTTACAGAGGAGGAACATACATTTGATGGTGAAAGTATTCATTGTTCAAATTTCCAATGGAATCGTCCATCGAAGAAAATATCTATTCTCACCCCCCCCTCCCCCACTCTTTCTCTCCTTGAACATAGTTCATCAAAACTAAGACCACGGGCATTTCTTTCGAAATGACAAACCATCCTGTGTTACTACAATCGACTCTACGAGCCTATTTAAAAGCCGCTTCATGATCGTCTGATCATAGGACTCGCGGCGAGATGACACGGGTTCGAATTCCCACCGGTGGCACAGTGGTGGTCGGTTGAAGATGGTTTTCTGTGGTTCCCAACCGTGATTATGTAGTCCTGTTGACATCGTAAGAATCCAGGTTCGAACCAAATTGCTCGCTCTTTCGTGGCACTACCACGTCCTCCAGGACAATGAGCTTATATCGCGTAAGCGACAGAGATTGATCGTATTCCATCCGTTATGGTCTGTTGTTTCCCACTTCGAAGTGTGAACTCGAAATGACCTCCCATTAAAAGATATAGAGCACCAGATCTAAGATGATTGTATAAATATTCAATTATTACACTTCGATAAAAGTTTGAAAAACAGATGGCAGCACTGAAAATTCAAGCACAACGCTAGATAAGAACTCAGGATACGATTACAGTACATGTTGGTTTCCCATTCTGCAAGGTCCGCACCTGTACGGTTGGTTAAAAAACATAAAATTGAAGTTTTTTTTAAGAATCCGTAACGGCGCGAATTAGCAGAATTGGATACCAGCATGCACTATGTTCACACCCCCGGACTATAAAGTGCACGTGCACGCTTCCAGCACATTCATTTGGTAGTTAGCCCATGGCGATAGACAAAAGCTGTGTTCGATTTGGAAGAAAGAAAGTCTATTTAAAAACAGACAGAAAGAACGTTAGCCCATTTCATTTGAGTAATTCCAGTTTTCAATGAAATTATTAGAGAAAACCACATTTCTTGATATTGATCGGTTATTTGTGATTTTGTTGCGTAAGTTATAATATTTAGGAAAATCATCCGTCACTATAATACTCACAAGGAAAGGGTCCAAAGGTGTCATCCTTAAAATGTTTCGAAAAAGCAACTGATTCTACTCATTTAAATGTGCACAAAAATGAAGGAATATTCGGCAGAATTATTATGGACTACTCAGAAAAGGAGTAAATATTAATATTTTGAACGCCAGTAGAGGCCAAGAATTAATTTTAAAATCCCGCAACCCAGTTTCTGAGTCCAGTCTCTGAGAGTGACGTCATTCAAACAATACATGATTGGATATAGCCAACACCTACTACAGCGGAAAGAGCTGGTGACGTCACTGAAGTCGTCCATTTCACCTATAGTGATTGGACATATTGCAAAAAAAGGTAAAGATTTCTCATACGTCGGACTGCTATATCCAATAGATGCAGGTGAAATACACGACTTGAGTGACGTCAAAGCTAAACGCGAAGGCTTTCTGCTATAGAAGGTGTTGGTATAAAAGAGGGTACAAAAGAGAAACTACTAGTTTCTAGGGTGGGAAACCAGAGGGAAGGGGGAAAAGGTTTTTTATGGATATCACCAAGAAGTGTGAGAGGTGATGAGTAGCCAACTGTTATCATTTTTAATTATTTTTTGTGGCTTTTCCATTCTGCCGCCAATATTTTGTCTTTATGTGTTTCTGGGCGAGATGAAAAAATGTACTTAAATTTGTTCGTAATGTTTAGAGGATGACGCCTTTGGACCCTTTCCTTGTCAGCATAGCATCTCGTTGGTACTGATAACGACAACTCAGCTTCCGAAAAATAATTTTTTTCTAACAGGCGCTTGGAATACCTCGAAAGTCACGACACAAGAATTGATACACTGTGGTGCGTTACTAGCTCTCAATGCAGTGAGTGAGCCGATGTCGCAAATCAATGGTGGCAAGATCATTGCTGACTTCAAATGCAATACATTAAAATACATCCGTTACATAACGCCATTCAACATTTTATTTTGGTGCCAATTCCTATTAGTGAGTTTTTCGTTTGTTTTAGCTTCTTTTTCTTTGGGATTCTCTTATATTTATATATGTAAATATGTATGTACAGTTAATATATATGTACCGTAAATTATATATGTACCATAAATATGATAAATCGGTTATAATCTATAATAACCGGTTACTATGCATAATACTTGAGCGTTGTTCGTAAATTTGATAAATATTAAAAAAATTATCTCTTTTACCAGAGATTATGCATAATACAAAAGCGTCGTTGGAAAATTTGATGAATACTTGAAATTTATCGGCTTTATCTGTGATTATGCATTGCAATTGGCAAATTTGATGAATATAAAAAAGAGAAATTCCGAATGAGTCCAGTATATGTGATGAATACAGTTGGACACCGATATAAGGATAACAGATTTTAAGATCGTACCCCGATATAATGTTGCAATACATGTATTAATTATCTTGTACCGTATATCATACGGTGCGATTCATCATGTTTATCCACGACGCGACGCTTCTTGTACTATGTATAATCGTCAGCAAAAGTGATTAATTTAAGAAAATGTATCAAATTTAACTTTCGCCAACGCTTGGGCACTATGCATAATTGCCAGATTAATTTAGGGAAATTTATCAGATTTCAAGTTTACCAACGACGCTTGTGTGCTACGCAAAATCGCCAGAAAAATGTGATATATTCAGAGAAATTTATCAAATTTAAAATTCACGAACGATGCTTGGGCACTATGCATATTCGCCGGTTACTATGCATAATCACGACAAAATGGTCAGCGATTATGCTGACGATAATAACTGGATATTGTGGTGGATATACAGGGGTGGCCAACTTCCTCTCGACGGTCAATATAATGGTTAGACGCATTGTCGACCAGGAACAAAACTCCGACATATAAGCTCCGGCATATATGCCCCAACGAATATGATTGCTTGCTATGACATCGCGGGCCATAAACATTTTGATGAAATTTATTAACTAAACTCTTCATTTGATTAAATATTAATTTAAATAATTATTATTAAATTATTAACTGAATCCTTCATTTTTTGGTATATGAGAGTATTTATATGTTCTCTCATAGAGCGTGGGCAACAATTGTGGACGGATTCGAAAGTTTTCCCCCATGCCCAGCTCTCAGGACTGATGGTGGGATTACAGAGAGGTTGTGGTAAAAAGCCTATTGAGGTGTGTTTAAATACGTCAGTAAGTACAAACGGTGAGTAAGTAAGTATCTGCTCCCGGCTCCTCACTGGATAGAATTTTTCCAGAGTTTTTGTATATAAAGTCGGAAGATCCACTCCGCACGTCCGTCCACAAAAGCGGACAAACAATTTTTTGGGGTTGACACATCTTTTTTTTCCATGTTTCTCGGCAACTCATTAGATTCAGTAGATCCTTTATGTGCGGGTTTTGAAAAATTCTCAGTGATGGCTGGATTTTGGACATTGCTTTCTTCATGGTTGCGAAAGTTTTCCCAAGCACTTCGCGATAGAAATACGGTGCTGGAGATCTTTTCCCCGATTTTCCAAACGTTTTGAACTTAATCTTCTGAGATTTTCCTAGTTGTGGTTGTTTAGTCCTCGAGTTGATGTTGTGAGTTGCTCGGAGCTCGACCAAATCTTTTGTTGTGTGCTTCGCGTATTTTTCTTAATTTTACTTACTTAAAAGGGAAATTTTTGAGGGATGCGGGCCTTCACTGAGTCCCGATGATTGCGCAAGAAAATCTGCTGCTGTTACTTCCATAACTCCTACAGTAGGTCTTTGAAATCAATCATGTAACCTGCGTATTTAAAGAGGTTTTACATAAAAGCAAATCACTGATATATGCAAATCAGATTCCTATAAAGTGCAGCGTGTATGATTAACTGCTCATTGCTGACTTTTCCACTTGCCGCCGTTCACATAAGGTTTCCATTGTGATGTTGGCATTGGTGCATAAAGAGCTATGCTGGAAAAGCTGTTTTACCTCCACCATGAATCACCGGATTAGGTTTTATGAACGTTTCAGGCACAGATGAGATTGAAAAAATGCTCGGGACCAATCATTCATGCCGGACATTCGTGCAGCGTCCTCTAGCGACAAACGTTTTGACTGTTCTGTACCTAAAAAATCCCCATCCCTCCATGAGAATTACTATTCGCAAACCGCAAATAAAGTTTTCCTTCCTAAAATGAAAGTAAACAGAAATGATTATTATGAGTAAATTAATAAAATACAAATTAACATTATATTGAATTGTTAATGCGGTTGCAATATATAATTTAATAAGCGTATTTTTGATTCTTTCTAAACAGGAATGTATTCCCTTAAGAGCAAAAGCGGCACACGTTATAAACCCATCTATGATCACAAAAATCATCATGACAGTGTTTAAGTCGGTTCTCTCCGAGAAGATTAAAAATAGGGTAAGTTGTAAAACCAATTCCTTATTCATTTTGAAAGATCAAAATTGAAGTTGGAGAAAGATTTTTGCTCCTATTTTGTCGAAAACGTGTTTTTTTTTTTTTTAACTTATGCATGATGCTAAAGTATAATGGAAATATAATGTCAAATGAAATCCTTTCAGCATGTGCACTGTACAACGGCCCCTCCTTGATATGGGCTTCCAGAGCCCCACTCGAGTACACAAAATTATGCCCCATCGCCTAGGGTCGCGATGGGGCATCACCGCCATTGGACTGTTGACGACTGCAAACATGTCGCGAGTTTTGTTGGTCTGACGAGTAACGTATGGGGCTGATCAACATGTACGGGTGAGACCTGTACCCCATAAAACCATGAACCCAGCATGAAAAAAGAGACTGTTCAGGCTGGTAGAGGCTTTTTCGTGGTATGGAACGTATGTAGTTCGCATGATGTGGGACTCCCTGATAAGGGTACAGATGACTCTGAATGGTGACCAGTAGGTAAACATCCTTTCCGATCACTTACATTAATTCATGTCCTTTATGCATTCCCACGGGCTTAGGCAGTTCCAAGAGGACAATGCGACACCACGCACGTCGGGGAGTCGCTCCCGAATGGCTCCAGGAACACTCTTCTTACTTCAGCATTCTCTGTAGGCTGGATACCTAAATCCCCAGACATGAATATTATTGAGCATATTATGGGTTCCCTTGCAACGTGCTGTACAAAATAACCTAGCACCGTTATGGAATTGAGGACTGCACTGACAGAATCGTGTTGTGAATTGTCTTCATCATACCTTCACTCACACCAAGGGGTTAGCGAGGGCGTGGTATTGGGGGGTCTGGTTCCCCCCCCCACCCCCGAAATGTGAGAAAATGACCGAAGAAAGGGAAAAAGATGGCCAAATCTATTGTTCTGTCACTTCGGTTCCCCCCCCCCCGAACGAAATTTCTGGCTACGCCCCTGACTCACACATTAGTGGAGTCCCAGCAGTTTTCGAGAGAGTGCGACCGCTGTGCTACCTTGTGAATTACACAGTAGGTTTTTTTGCACAAATCGCTGTACTGCCCATTTCACTGAATGTTTTTTTTTTTCCAAATCAGTTTTTCTATTATTTTCGTTAGTATCTGTTTATTTGTTGCCTTGCTTCGTTCAACTTTTGAACATTTCAAATAAGATGTTTTGAATCTGCTGATTTGAGATAACTCCACTAAAAATATTTTTCTCGGATCAATTCACAGTAATCGTTGGCTGAAGTTGGTTTTCTAGGGGTTCCAAACTTCAAGACGAGGATGCGAGCTTATCCCCCCCCCCCCCACTCCGTAAATAAAATGTCTCGCCACAGAGAGCAACAGACCTACAAACGGTACAAATATAATTCAATCATTACACTTCACTCACTTCACTCCTAAAATGCAGATGTCAACACTGAAAAATCGCTGATCAATTGGAAGTGGTAGCTATGGTTATCTGCACGAAGGTTCGCTGTTCGGCTAAGATCGGCGAGCTCCTCGGCAATCGAATGGGACGCAGGAGTGCCTACGGCCAACACCTTCTATAGCAGAAAGCCTGCGCGCGAAACTCATGACGTCACCGAAGTCATCCATTTCACCTATAGTCATTGGAAATACTTGAAAAAAAGGTAAAGATTTCGCATACGTCGACCTTCATTGACGTAACGAGCTTCGCGCGGAGGCTTTCTTCTATAGAAGGTGTTGCTACGGCTCCCCTCTCGCTGCGGGTTCGATGCACGGGATCGCCCGATACTGAGGCATCCTGTCCCCCTGGCGCTTTGCATGGGTAACCGAGGCGCCGATGCGGACGCGGACCGAGCACTGAAAAATCGGACACAGCACTAGATACGCACTCAGACTGTTATGTACACACACTTGCACTTCCGGCACAACTCACTAGGTAGTAAATCGCCCATAGATGGCTATACGTCTGAAATCATCAAAAAATCATCAACAATGTCAGTATATCCACTCACTAGACGGTACAAGTTTCCAACGACCCTCATATACATCGGAAACACGGTGTTAACAAGAAAAGTTCAAGTCAAATATCTAGGAGGTAAACTAGATGTAAAGCCTGACAAACAGTTGGGATGTTATCCAGAATCACATTTCTACAGGGCCGACTAACGGTGAGGAATAAAGTAATTCTTTTTAAAGCTATTATTCGTCCTATTATGACGTATGCTGCCCCAGTGTGGGGTCATGCCAGTCTAAGGCCAAGATTACACTATAAAAGTTTTTGAAAGTTATTTTATAAAATTTAGAAAATCCAACTCGTAAGATTTTCGGTTGCATTTTCTCCAATGTAACTTACGAACTTTATTGGCTGGATTTTTCAAGTTTTATAACAGGGATTTTATCAAAATCTCTTTTCGCGAATGCACTTTTTATTCCTATCCAAACTTTTAATTCTGGTAAACGTAATTCAAAATAATCCGACTTACAAAAGCTACTATTGAAGAGATCTCGTCTCTGCGAGAAAAATGTAGTGGGGCCGTGACGTCACACAGTGGCTCCAAGACCACGCCCACTGATCCAAGACGTCAAGCGCAACATCGAAATGATGAAGCATACATACTTACTATACAGCACTTTGACCCTAGAGGGTTAACTACAAAAAAATCGAAAACATGCATTTGACAAGTAAATACTGCATTTGTTAATGACTGGAAAAAAATAATTAAAATATTTTGTTTTCTTTCCTTTTTTTCAAGATTTTCATCCACGATGATCCGAGTGAAATATTTTCGCACCTACCACGCTGCACAATACCGAAAGAATACGGCGGTACGTTGCCGAAGGAAGAAGATGCCAGAAAAACGTTGGCGAAGACGTTAGTTTGGCCCGATTACGTGACTGGAATCTTGGAACATTTCAAAAACACACAATGAACATTTGTGCTGTTACTATGCAATGTATAGATACCGTGCTCTGCAATAAATATTCAAAAACGTTTTTCTCTCCATGTCTTTCCGACCCCTGTTCTTTCTTGATGAGAAACACTATGATTTCAACGGTATGGTTTCGTCAAGTAATACAAGGTGGACGAGAAGTCCAGGTGCAAATTTAAAAAATTTACAAACGATCAACCAATTACCCTAAGAAAAGTTGCGGTAAAGGTTCGCTGTAAAATACTTATCATGGCTTATAGGTGGTTTTTTTCTGTGATAAATTAAAAAAGGGCAAATATTGCACTCACAGATGTCTCTCAAAGTAAAATTTTGAATTATTTTATTGCTCTTAAATTTTCTTCGATGCAGAAATTTCCGAGTATAAACGACTTATTAAGGTTTCTCTCTTCCTGGACCCCCCACCTAAAATGCAACCGGGAATTACCCAGGAATTCGAACATATTTCCCCTGATCCCGGAAGGAGAAATAAGTTCGACCAGATCCCATTTCTGTACGGAATCAGACATACCTAATAAATTCTAATCACTCGAAGCATGCATTTTAGAAGCTACAATCAATAAATTTTGAATAAAATCAGTCACATTAATATACATAAACTCTTAAATTAATGAGTTACATACAGTATATTTAACCCTTAAGGCAACATGGCCAGCATAGGCGGAGATTGACTTGGAAGTCTGGGGGGGGGGGGCAAGGTCATTATTGCTGGGGGGGCACGATGATGATGATGTCAATTCATCTATACATATATACATTAGATCAGTCGACTCCACGTTTGACTCTGCCCCCCCCACGCCCCCCCCGTATTCCGCCCATGATAGCCAGGTATCTATTCAATCTTTTGCTACTTTAGCATTTTTTTATTCAAACTTAGACATTTCTTAATGTCAAAAAATTTCACGTAATTTGTTGGCCAGCGGGAATCTAGAATAAATTGATCACTTGAATTCGCGATTTTTTTTTTAAATTTATTTAAATTCGTTTTTCAACACTTTAAGTGTCATTGACGAGATATTTCGCCTCCTCCAAAGCCTCTTACTTTAGCTTTGGCAAAAAACCCAGATATTTTGTAATGTGGACTTTTCCCAATACCCCTTAGTTTGCACCTACTGAAAATCAGAAGCAAGCTTACTCCACTAGAAAAAGATATGAGATTTTGAAGGGTGTTTAGTGATGTCTGCTGTGACGCTTAAAGCGAGTTAGCAAGTCCATCAATGAAACGTAGACCGTGAGGTGTTTTTGCAACGACGGCGAATCTTTTTATATTTCAAAACTTATTCAATAGAATGTTTTTTTGAAAAAAAAATGGTACTTACCTCAAATTTTTTGAAGGATTGTTGAAGGGGGAAAAAACCCGACTTTTTTTAATTTTATTATTTATAAAAATATTGTAATATAATTTACACTACGATAATTCTTGTTAATGAGAATATTATAGTGTAATAGTTTGATTATAATAATTTATTAACCGCACTCTTTATTAAATAATATTTTAGGCTTAAAGCACTATTGGCAATCCACGAGATACGTAAACCCCCCCCCCCCCCCAGACACTGAATTGTACCGGGGTCGAATCTTCGTTGAGAAGAGAACGAATTATTTTTCTACACATCACAATGTATTCGTTATTCAAAATTTATTTAATAGCAAATTAATAAACTTTAAATATCACACAAAAAAAACCCTTTTTATTTAAAAAGTTTATCTGTTATTAAATTTCTTTAAATTTACTTAAATTGCTCATGTGTTTACGGCAACCGGACCCCGGGATTTAGAAAAACCCGGGGAACGTTAATCCCTACCACTTATTACTGTGCTGTCATCTAGCTTCCAACTGCGCAACAAAGATTATTTCATGGAGATTTTTTTAACGACCAATGTTTTTATGTTGAGAAAGTAAATTATTATGAAAATGGTTAAAAATATAATTTTTAGGCTGAATATTACAATGTATACTATGCTATCCAAGTAGCCTATCATTTAATTCGAATCCTGTTAGTTACAGTTCAAAATTTGGCGGCGATCGGTCTAATATTGTTGATTTAGAGGTTTTCCGCATGTTATATCTAAAAAGCCTATTGCAGTCGTTCCCAAGCTTTTTGAGTCACGGAGCAACTTTCGGGAGAAAAGTTCCTCGCGGAGCATTAACGTTCACCGGAAGTCACACTCAACCTCGTTGAAACTAACATTTATGCTTCCGTATATATCATGACGATGCGTACCGATTTCACCAAAATGTCCCGTTTTCGGAAGACTAAAGTAATTTGATTAAATAATTTTTTAATTTGTCCGTCTCCCGAACAGAATTTTTCTTTTCTTGTGCCAATTTTTATTTAACTGCAAGGATATGATAAATAATTCCACCAGTTCTTTTTCCAAGAGTTTCTTGGGAGCATAAATACTTTTGAGTAATGCCCTGCGCGACCAAATCCTTTTCTATTGTTCACTTCCATAGCAAGGGCCATCCCCCATGTCGTGGCATTATAATTGAATTGCTATTCTATTTCAGTAATCCATCTATTATAGAGATTATGTAACATTTAGTTTAGCATGTGATGGAAGGAAAAAATATATTTTTTTAGTTTATTTAAAATCGTTTCGATATTTGTTTATACCGTTCAAGTCGTATGAACTAATTTAGTTCATCGAGACGAAAACGTGGATACACAATAGATAATAAAATACACGAACAGGGTTTACAGGGTTTTCAAAAAGGGAGCCGCTGTATTTTTAGGGTGATACGAAACATTTTGAGAGTCAACTTCTTTTAACTTCAGTATAACGTTGATCACGTTTAACGTCAATTTTACTGATAATTTTTCATTTCATAGTGGACTCAAAAATTATGAATTAAATGAAGAACCGAATAGTAAAACTAGGTGGAACCTGGTTCAACCGTGCACAAAAGCCAGGGCTGAACTCACTGAGCTTAAAAAGAGCATCGAATACGAAATAAAACACTACCCTCTCCCAACGTTTGTGCTCCAGGGATCGGAAATTCATATAAGCGTAATTGTTGCTTAAATTCAAGTATTCTTGCTATAATTATCACTTTAAGGTTTAAAAGTTTCAACTGTAATTTTTTAAACCGTTTCAGAACGATTTTGTCGTCACTCCTCTCTAGAATGATGATCAGTCAGCCGACTGTGATATTTGTGGTGACAATATGCAAGAAAAACCATTTTAGCGATGAGTTTTTAAAATCTACAAAAATTACGTGGATTCGGTGAATAGTATTGATATCGCTTTCCAAAGATTTTATGTTCATAGGCGAAGATGTGTATTTGAAAGGATGGGGGGGTAGGAGGGGCACGATGATGATCTCAATTCATATACAGTATATGCATATGCATTAGATAAATCAGCTCCTCCATTAAAGTTTTGGGGGGGGGCGGTAGTGCCCTACACCCCCCCCCCCCCGTATTTCCGGTAATGTTAAATTTCCAGGCAGAGTTATTTGTCGTATAAATGAAATATTTTAAGATTAAAATCTACAGGAAGGAATGGTGACCAGTGTTATCAGAAAAAAAAAATAATTTCCAAGAGTAATTTCACTTCTCTCCAAAATTTTAAGTGATAATTTTGTGTAGAGAGGAATATTTATTTTTAGTTTATATATATTTATTTTTTATTAAAATGTGTTTTTTCACCAACGGCCCATAAGATAATGGGTGTTATAAGGACTTAACTTTAAGTCCTGTTTATGATTCTTTTGATTTCTGCGTTTTTTTTTGGAAGCATTCCGCTGACAACTTTGCAACCTATTGCGCACCACCTTTTGAAACCCTCGATTCCGCGGAGTTTGTTTTGAAATTCCAATACAATGACCTTCACTAGGGCCATAAATCGTTAATTTCGCTTGTTGTTGATTATGCATACAGAGAAGGTAGTTTTTCTCTATTGTAATAGGACTCCGACCAAGAGCGGTCAGCAACAACTCTATAAACAGTGATTATATAAATATTTCTCAGTATCGTGATAGTTTGGCTTGACATTTCGAAAATATGTTTATCGATGGGCATTAATTTGTTATCCGATCCTATGGTGTACAACCACCTGAAAAATATACTCAATGGATATTTCCTATATTTACCCCCCCCCCCCATGCCTCTTCACATAATCTAACATTATTTGAATGGCGCGTTTTGCGTCATAGGAAATAATAATGTCATATGATAGAGAATAATTTGAAAGCAATTATTTTACGGGGGGGGGGGGGACACACACAACAGGAAAATGCGGACAATATTCCTCAAAGAACCTGCACTTTAAGAACTCGAGAGGATTAGACTTATCAATAGGCATTCTCAATGGAATGAAAAAAGTGCGTAATTGGCTGAAACAGACGCACAAAACTGACGTGAAACCTCATCTAAAAAAAGAACTCATGTGACCGGCAAACATCGTCAAGATTGTGTAACGATATCGCACGTGTTTCATATTTTTCCCGAAACAAAAGATGTTTAACGAGATTCTTCAAATATATCATCTACAAAATCTTAACTTGTCCTTAAAAAAAAGTGAAAAAAGTCGGATTTCGAATTCACTTCATGATAGATTAGTGATTCGAGGAAAGTGAATTTCCAACAGATTTTCTAGTACAACTAACTGATAACAATCATTAGAATAAAATAGACACGGTAAACAACTTGAATATACGATATTCTTAAAGATGGTTCTGTTGCCGCTTTGGTGACATTTAACATAAAGGATCGTTGGTCAGTTTTTTGTGTGGATTGTTTATTATTAATTTAGTGAAAATTCTACCCACTAATTTATGTTGCTGTTTATTAGAAAAAAATCATTAGCTCCTCCTACAAATTCATTTATATAATGTTCGTGCCACTCTTTAAAAAACATCTATTAATTTGATAGCATCAAATAGGTTTCAGCGTGCGTTACAAATAAATAAAAAATGCCAGGAAACACATTTATCACTGATTTATGAAGTGTATCCGATGATATATTGCTTAATCTTGTATTCAAGAGATTGTCAAAAACACACGATAAATCATATACATGCTTTCCAAGTAGTGGGCGGGGGAAATGGTCTGAGAATTCTCAATTCGAACGTATTATCTATTACGGGCAAAGTAACGACGCAAGATAACACCCACTATTGATTACAATACTAATCTTGTCTTCAATACTAATACCTTTCGTCTCTGGTAATGAAACGTGTTTTTTGTTTATTGCGTTCAATGCTACTTTTTTGTATATAACTCCGCGTTCGGACAGCGGCCAGAACAGGCACTATATAGTTGAACTTGGATTTGCTCATTGAAAATGGCCTTCTTGAAAAGTGAGTGTTTTTTCTTATGTTCCAAAAAGTTCTGGTAAAACGTCTAATTTATTTGAGCAACCCAATGACAAAAATGCAATATTCGTGAAATTTTTCTTCATGGATTTTAACTAAAACTCTATTAGCAGAGTGAAGATGATCCTTTAAAATTGTTAGTATCATTTTAACAAAGATCACTTCAAATCATATAAATAGGCCAACAATATCTCCAACTAGAGGGTTACCTGCAAATGTTAACCCCCCTGACAATAAAGCAGACATTGAAAGGCAGGGCATACCAGTGGTCAAGGTTTGTAATATGAAAAATTATTCAAATGGGAGACCTTTCCCACTTTTTTTGGTAGAAGTTTTGATTGAACATAAGCATTTTGCTAATCTAACATGCATAGGTGACATCACATTAGTATCGAAAGATACAGAGGAATACAGTCTCCCTTGCAGTGTAGGAACTGTCAGAAGTACGGGCACAGCAGTTATTTTTTTATGGACCTCCCTGCGTGTGCATTTTGTTCAGGGTCTCATGAGACTCGGAATTGTACTCATAAAGGTGATAAATCTAAATTGAAGTGTCTTTTATGTGGTGGCCCTCACACGGCTACATATTCTGGATGCAGTGCTAGACCTGAAGTGCCGGGGAAAAAAGGCAGGATTTTTGAATCTAAACTGCCTGTATCACTTACGGCCTCTTCAAATACAAATACAAATACAACGCCACAACAGGCAAAATGCCCAACGAGGTGGCTGATAAAAAGATGCCCATAAAAATATGGATGTCATATGTTTCAAAAATACAGCAACCCCATTAAAAATGCAATTAACACAAATTATAAACAATATATACACATGATAAAATATCATACAATGCCCATAAAGAATACTTATGGTTGTCTTATTCTAAGAATGGATAGCTTCTCGATTTACCCCAACATGTTTATCGTATTTCTTTTTAAACGTGTCAATTGTGTTACAATTTACTACCTCCGGGGGTAAGCTATTCCATTTATTAACAACCCTATTACAGAAAAATTCCCTGCGACACCGTAACCTTGCATTGTCCATCACCAATCGATATTGGTGTCCCCTTGTAAAAGCAGTTGATTGGCGGTGTACTAAAAGTTCATGGTCCATCCTATCCATCCCATTGAAAATTTTGAACACTTCGATCATATCTCCTCGACACCTGCGTTCATCCAATGTAAACATATTCAAAAAATGAAGTCTCTCTTCATAACTCAAGCCCTGTGTGCCAATAAGGACACGCGTAGCTCTTCTCTGCACCCCTTCAATCAAGTCTATGTCCCTCTGTAGGTATGGTCTCCAAAACCTTACAGCATACTCCAGTCCAGGACGAACTAAACCTCGAAAAAGCGGAAGAATGACTTTAGGAGAACGCGAAGAGACCTTTTTGAAAATGAGACCAAGCATTCTATTCGCTTTTTTGACAACCGCTGAACAATGTTCAGAAAACTTAAGTCGCTCGTCAATGAGAATTCCCAAATCGGTGACTCTAGTTGCATCCGGGATAGTGACACCATTCAACTCGTAAGATAACCATGGGTTGTTCGAACCAAAATGAGCGACCATGCACTTATCTACGCTAAACGTCATGCCCCATTCATTTGCCCATGCTGCAATCTTGTTTAAGTTGATCTGGAGCAACTCCCTATCGCTTTCATTCCCGATTACCCCCATTAGCTTCACATCATCTGCGAATTTGCTAGTAATTCCATCGATACCCTGATCGAGTTTGTCGATAAAAAGTGAAAAAAGTATGGGGCCAAGGACACTTCCCTGAGGAACTCCACTTGTGACGTCTGTCCAACCAGAGAATTCCCCGTTCACCATAACTCGTTACGACCTATCTCTTAACCACGATTCTATCCAATTCAGCAAGTTGCCCCCTATTCCAATCTCGTGTAAACGCTTCAAGAGTTTGCCATGTTGGACCCGATCGAATGCCTTCTGGAAATCAAGGTAAACAACGTCGACATTTTTGCTCTTACCCAAAGCCTTAGTCACGTAATCATAGAAGCAAAGGAGGTTAGTTACACATGACTTCCCCTTCCTGAACCCATGCTGATTATCCGACAATACATTATTCTCGTCTATCCACTTCACAAACTGCCTTTTGATGATAATTTCCAAAATTTTCGAGAAGGAGCTCGTCAAACTCACTGGACGATAATTAGACACCACCTCTCTACTACCCTTCTTAAATATCGGAACAACGTTAGCCAGTTTCCAATCTCTCGGGACGATACCCTCAGCAACACTACTCCTGAATATCTGTGCGACTGGCCCCAACAATTCATTAGCACCTTCCCTGAGAACCCTGGGATAGATATCATCTGGTCCTGGAGCTTTGCTTGCACATACATTTCTTAGAAGATTTAGGACCTCCACGTCTTCTACTTGAATATCGTTGAGGGCTTTATTACCCCATGCAACACCCGTATATCGAATATCATTATCTCCATTAAAAACCGACGCGAAAAAGTCATTGAAAGCACTACACATGCCTACATTGCTCTCTACCTTAGAGCCTCCTATCGAGAGGGGGGCCAACTGTCCCCTTACATCCATTATTGACGTATCGAAAAAATGATTTTGGGTCAGAGCCAATGTTATCTGCATCCATCTTCGATGGAAGAATTTCCAACTCTCCCTTGTCAAGATGAAGACAACTTTAACATAGGACACAGCTCATTATTCATAAAATCTACTAACAACACAAACATTACACCTAATTCTGATAAAACACATGACAGAAACATGGAATCTGAAATTTCTGAACTAAGGAAAAAACAAGAATTTTTGCATAATACTGTTAGGAAAGGGCAACCATCCCTTAGGACGAGGTAAAGTGATTAAATCAATTGATGATATTTACCGAGAATTGCATCAAAAGTTGTATAAAATGTGATGAACCAGCTTATTATATACACAGAAGAGCTGGACATGAGTGACATCGACATGGTCAATGATGATAGCTATCATACCTCAAATGAGGAAGTGGGCTTTTCTAATCAAAATGCTATCTCACTGGCTAAAAAAACACATGGTGATCATTCCAACTCTGATAACCTGTCTAAAAATTGCACGGACACCGAAAATTTAATCAACAATTTTGGAAAATTGTTGGAAGGGGCTAACATTGACAAAAACAAGATTCAACAAATACTCTCAGTTTTGATTACTATTCTAATATCGCCTAACAATAGCTCAAACAATTGATGCTCCTCCCAGGCCACTCATTGTAATGGCCTGGAATGCTAATAGCCTTAGAGGCTCTAAACACTTATTCACTCAAATGCTTTTTGATTATCAAGTAGATATTGCACTTATCAATGAAACTTGGTTCCTTCCCAGCACGGTTTTCAACATAGGTGGTTATCAATGCGTCCGACGGGATCGACTACATAACCGGGGGGGAGGAGTCTGTATATTTATTAAAAATTGTATTCCCTATCAACAAATTATTCTTTCTGACTCTACTGATATTGAAGCTGTGGCGGTCTCTATTCATATAAATAGAGTATCAATGGACTTTTGTGCAATTTATAAACCGCCTAATAACAGCTTGGACTTAAATTTGTTAAAAGAAATATTCAACACCAGCTCACCTGTCCTAGTAGCAGGTGACTGGAACTGCATGAAATCTCTGTTTTTCTCGAAGTCAACAAATAGAAATGGTAAAATTCTTAGGAAATTCTGTATTGACAATTTTCTTCAAGTAATCTCTTCCCCTCAGCCAACTCATTTTCCTGGCCAAAACAGAGGAACGCCTGATGTCATTGATTTTGGTCTAGCAAAAAATTTTTTGTACGATACACAAATGTATACTAAGGCAATTTTGTATTCTCCTCACAATCCCCTGTGCTTCAACATTGACTTTTTAATACCCAGAAAAAGGCTTTTGGTAAATCACATTGACTGGAATGCTTATAATGACAGACTTTCTTCAACCGCACTAAACACTGTTGATAACCCAAACAGTGATGACATTGACCAAGCTGTTGATAATTTGACCCATCTTATTAATGACTCAATTAAAGTCTCTTCTACTCAAAAAGTCAAATCTGAGAATCAATTTGGCTTGCCTAAAGAAATTTTGGATAAAATTAGGCATAAAAACCAAGTTAGGAAAAAGTGGCAGAGGTACAGAGGTGCCTTAGACAGAATAATTTTAAACAGACTCCAAAAGGAGATCAAAAAAGAAGTTGCATCTCACATCAATGACCGTTTTTCTGACTTTGTGGGTAATGCTACAGCAGAAAACTGCAATTTATGGAAAGCTTGGCGGATATGTAAGCCCAAAACTACACGAATTAACAAAATTAAAAAGACAGACAACACAATTGTTTACACAGATCAGGAAATTGCTGAAGCATTCGCAACTACTTATGAAGGGCAATTTTCACCCAATAGGAATCAGCCTAACAATACTAAATTACGGCTTCGTAGAAAAGTCGCACAATTTATTCACTTTCACACAAATAATTCTACATGTCACATGGATCTAACAACTAATGATGAAATCAGCTCAATCATCAACTCATTCTATGTCAAAAAAGCACCAGGTGCTGATGAAATTAGCAATAAGGCCTTAAAGTGCCTGCCAGAAAATATCATTACTCACATAACAGAAATTTTCAACAGTGCTTTAACATTAAATTATTTTCCAAAACCTTGGAAACATTCTGTTATAAAAACAATTCACAAAGCTGGGACTGACCCACTTATGGCACACAACTTCAGACCAATAAGTTTACTGCGCAACTGGAGTAAAATCTTTGAAAAGATTGTCGCAAATAGACTTACACAATTCATCAATAAAAATCATTTAATTAGACCCGAACAACACGGGTTTCGGCCTGATCACTCTTGTGTGGCGCAGCTGGTTAGAGTCTCAGAGTTCATAAATGAAGCTTTTAACAATTTTGATTTTGTGGCTGCATCATTCTTAGACATAGCAAAAGCATTTGACCGTAGAGATTATGCTACATTGCTTTCCAAACTCATTGACTTAAATATGCCTCCGTATATGGTCATATTCTTCTATCACTATCTTTTAGGTCGAACTTTTCAAGTAAAAATTCAAAATACACTTTCTTCAATAAAACAAATTCATGCCTCTGTGCCTCAGGGCAGTGTGTTGGGGCCACAACTGTTCCTGCTATACATTAATGACATACCTTGTCCCCAAAATGGCATAATATCTTTATTTGCAGACGACTGTGCAGTTTTGTGCAGTAGCAGGGATGCAAATCAGGCCTTCAACAATTTACAAGAAACCATGGATGAAATAGAATATTGGTGTGATCAATCTGCCATCCAACTGAATAGTGACAAATGCAAATTTTTATGGTTCACTAGACGTCGTAAAATACCGGACAGATGACTTCAAATTGGTACACAATCTTTAAGCCCTGTCAGACAAATAAAATACTTGGGCTGTATCCTCAACAAAAATCTATCTTTCTCTTCACACATTGATCATGTAATAAATAAATCTAATAGAATTATGGGTATGCTCAATCGCATCACATTTCCACAGGCAAAACTTTCATTAAAGAACAAAATTATTCTTTTTAAATCCATAATAAGACCTACTCTACTCTATGCTTCGCCAGATCGGGCGCATGCTTGTAAAACGAATATCAAAAAACTACAGACTATGCAGAACAAAATACTCAGAAAATTTGTTGGAGCCCCTTGGTTTGTTCGTGGAATAAACATCAGACAAGACTTGGACATACCTCACATATCCACATACATTAAGAAATTAAACAATGATCAATTCGAGCGAATGTTTAGTTCCCAATACGAACATCTGAGGGAAATTTTTGACTATGATGCTGACTGCTTAAGGAATATAGGAGGCCCAAACAAATTGGGCGCCTTACATGGGAGAGTTTGTAAAGATGTTTTTTTCTACAAATCTCATTGTATACATACTATTTTAATACATAAATTCTTTCATGCAATTGTATATACTCACATTACTTGCATACTATGTATCTATCCACTTTTGACATTTATTCGCATCTATTCGGTTTGTATCTTCTCATTATTGAATTTTGTATATACACATATACTTCCCAATTGAACTTGCATATTGAACTTGACCTGCATATGATGTACATTTGAAAAAGGTGTTAAAAAAAAGAGCGTGAAGACCCTTTTTGAACTTTGGATTGTTTTGCTTACATAAAATTTGTCAATAGTAAATCCCCATTAATTTCTGATGCACTGAGTTGGAACAGAACTTTATTACCTGTATTACATTTTTGATGTTACTGCTGGGGTTTTTGCGTCACGACTCCCTTGTGATGTTTTTTCCCCCATTCCACTTCGAATAGATGTTGCTAGCTGCAGATTGTGTGACCTGCTTCTGTGAACTGTGATGACATTTGCCTGCTTATAGCCAGATCATGACTTTTAACCAATTTGACCAGTTCTTTTTACATACACTACACATTCATGCAAACACATATCTATCTACAAACATGTACACATTTTCTTCTTCACAGGCCTTCTTGGCCAGTTTTTATGCCGGCAGTTGGCCCTCGCGGGCTGGGAACCGGCTTAAAGTTCAATTCTGGTCTGGTCTGGTCAATATCTCCAACTCGCTGCGACGCTCCTGACGAAGGTTGGCGGTGCCTCTAGAAGCCGCGACGCACACTTTCAGAAACACTGCCATAGAAAATGCTGAGTTTTTATAATTAGAAACTCATGATGCTTTTTGAGAGCGACATTGCCAAATAAAGAGTTAATTGAAAGTTTTTTTATTTCCAATGGTCCAAAAGATACTGGTTTTTTTTTTGAAGCATTCCGCTGACAACTTAGCAACCTATTGCGCACCACCTTTCGAAACCCTCGATTCCGCAGAGTTTATTATGAAATTCTAATGCAATACTCTTCACTAGGGCATAAATCGTAATTTAGCTTGCTGCTGATTATGCATACAGAGCAGTTAGTAATTTCCTTATTGTAACTGGACACGGATAGTGAGCTGTCAACAACAACTCTATAAACAGTGATTATATAATTTGGAAAATAATGTTTATCGATGGGCACTAATTTGTTATTAAGAACTGGTGTACGCAACCAACTGAAAAATTTATTCAATGGGCGTTTCCTATATTAAACCTATGCCTCTGCACATAATCTCATATTAGTTGAATTGCGCGTTTTGCGTCAGAAAATAATAGTGTCATATAATAGAGAATAGTTTGAAAGCAATTATTTTACGGATAACACACACGTAACAGAAAAATACGGACAATAGTCCTCAAAGAACCTGTAATTCAGGAACTAGAAAGGAATTGACTGAACTAATAATAATGACGCAAGATAACACCAACTATTGATTACAGTACTAATTTTGTCTTCAATACTAATAATACCTTTCGTCTCTGGTAACGAAACGTGTTTTTTGTTTATGGCGTTCAACACCACTTTTTATATATAATTGCGTGTTCGGAACAGGCACTATATAATTGAACTTGGATTTGCTCATTGGTAATGGCCTTCTTGAAAAGTGAGTGTTTTTCTTACGTTCCAATAAGTAAAACGTCTAATTTTTTGAGCAACCCAATGACGGAGAGAGATAGACGGCTTTTTCTCAGTCCAATATATTAAAGAAACAGATATTTTCTGGATTTTATGCAAAGTTGAATTCGGAAAGAAAAGTCATCAGGTTTCCACCGCGACTCGTGCCCAGACTCTCTTGCATTTCGGGCAAGCATGCTACTATCTACACCACCAAAAACACGACCCTTGCCGGGAATGCTGGAGGGCCATGGTTCGAGTCCCAGCGGAAACCAGATGAGCTTTCCGAATTCACCTCAGTATAAAATCCATAAAATACTGTAGCAGGACTGCTAGTCTGTCATCTTCATGGGTCCCTCCTTAGCAAATTTACAGTGGGGGAAAAAACAAAAAAACAGTATTAATTGTCCCAGGTGCCCAGGGCTGGAGCACTGTCAGCCCCACCCCTGCAGGGGTGAAGAGATAATTACTGATTTTCAAAAACAAATTTCATGTTCTTAAAAACTTTTATAAATATTTAAGGAGATGATGCTTTTCATGAATTGACAGTTTCGCGGATCTTCAAGGCTGGTAATTTCAGTTTAGAAGATGAGAAAGAAATTAGATGACGGTAGAAAATGACCTACTCTGCAGTATAATGATATCTTAAGAGCAGAAGTCATAGAAAATGTACCATTCCAAATTCAGTAAAGATTTTAAATGCTCTTAAATGTACAGTTCATAATCATTTCGTGAAACATGCCGCAAAAAAACATTGTAATATGTTGAGTGTTGGATATGCATCTGAAACCCACAAAGAAGGAACCATTTTACGCACCCATTTTTGCTTTCGTCACGCAAATAAAATTTTCTGAGATAGTCTAGGGTGTTTTTTTTATCTCAATTGCCATTCATTGAAATATAACGTTCATTTGTTGCGCTTCCAACAAAAAGTTTTGTGTGGAAAAATCACGCAATCAACTAATGCGCTCAAAGGCACACACAGACGAGTTTTTTCCTCTAGAAACCTTTGAAATCCCATAACAATGGAATTCTGAAAATGTCGGAAAAAATAGCTTGGAGTAGTTTAGAGGCGGATTTGAGCTCCAATACTAAAGTAAATTTCCAAATTTTTCCCCCCGCTCAAATATTTATTGGAAAAACGCTCAGAAAAAAAGAACTCAAGGAAAGACGCATTGTAATCAAGAACATTACAATGTGTCTTACCGTTCTTTTAGTGCGTTTCTAAGTAAGGTGTCGGTCGATCCTTGTTCAGATTATTTTTATTGAGGGGGGGGGGATATTATTATCATTACAATATCTTTTCTCCATTCATATTTGTACTGTTTCTTTCTCGAGTTGATATATAGTCATCTTTCAAATTTTCATTACTTTGGACTCTATAGTGATTTCCCCTTGGTTTTCGATTATAATCTTTCTTCGGTGGCCTCTTCGCTGTTCTCACATTTATCTGTTACTTTTTTTTCCTCACATTGTTTCCCGATTCACACCAAAACTGATAATCTGTGACATAATAATCACATTCTAACCAATGTCATATGGTAATCACGAACACAATTTTTCATCTTAATATTTCATCATTTCGTCATATTTCCACCGCAATAGTGAGAGGAAAAAAATCTCGAACAACGGAGCAATGATAAATACTCTAACATAATGGTTTACAGTCAAAACAAAAAAAAATTTCTAAATTGAATGTATATATAATTACCACTTATTTTACCAGTAAGTAAGAGCATTATACTGAATGTATCATAAAGATATTTCTGTTCGTTGATTTATTCAACGGTTCATGGTTTTTAATACGGTGGTGAATTTCTTGTAATAATCTCTTCTATTCATCTTTTGATAAACACCAAAGGTGCCATTTATACAGTGAATATCTCTGTTTATTATTGAAATAGGTCTTGGTCGTCTATGTGTCTCTGTAGTGTACCAAAAGTACAGGAAATTAATAGCGCTTATCTCATTTTTGAAAAAAAATGGACACAGTGCCTTTTTTACCTTTGACATACAGATATATAAAATTGATTTTTCTATGTGTGTGCGTGTTTTGTTCTCTGTACAAATCGACAATTTTCGACCGATTACCGACAAATTATGCATACATCTAATTTAAAAGAACGTCAGAGCTGGACAAGTGCTCGAAATGACCGAAAAACACGTGTCGGGCAACAATGGTTTTTGCACATCAACAATGATTTTTCGAATGTTTAGTTTGGTTACCGTGGTTCCTTTACAATATGTTACAATGGCTTTTCACTTTTTCAGTCCTCCCAGTAATTGAAGAAAACAAGCGCAGCGCCGGTCATTATAGCCAATAAATCATAAAAATATAGTATTGAAAAAGTATTGAACTCTCAAACTTTTTGCATTAAATTTTCTTTTTTCATTTTTTAAAGTCAAAGTTCAATTAGAGAGTGCTTTGACCCCAAAATAATATCATGCTATATATTACGTCTACTTATACTGTCATAGGTGACAATAAAAATATATATTTTTTTTATTTAAAATTTTCTTTTTTTAAATAAACTGATTCTCTGTCGCGCGCGCGCGCGTGTCTGTGCGCTGACTACACAAATCTACAATTTTTCACTGATGTTCGAAGAATTGCGCATATATATACCAAACAGGCCCCCCGACTTGAACGATAGGCTGCTTTGAAAGTTCGTCAGAGCTAAAAAAAATGACGAAATTGGCAAAGAACTGTCGGGCAACAATGGTTCCTGGGCCCTCAATAATGACTTTTGGAATGTTTGCTTTTGCTTACCGTGAATTCCTTACAATGAGTTTCAGACAAGTATAGGACCTTTACAATAGTTTGTCGCTTTTTTAATGCTACGAATACCTGGATAAAACCTGGGCAGCACTTAGCATTGCAGCTATAATAGTTATATATAGCAGCTATTATAGTTGTATATATTTACTTGAGTATAAAGTGATATATAAGGTGATTATAATTAAAGTTCCCGTAATCCGAGTTGTTTTTTCTCAAAAACTCCTTATCCGCATACAGTACGATGCTCGTCTACCACCGTGAAGGTTGTTGTCACGGTCTTCAAACCCGAGAGCGAGGACATAGATATTTTCCCTAACGAACCTGGCAGATGGCGCCTTCATTTCCAACCCAACTCATTGATGGCGGTAAATTGCAATACAGCGATATCGCCAAAGTTGGTGTGACAATCGGTCATTCAGATTCATGAACGTTTTCGAAATGTTTGCACGCCATCGAGTTGATGAAAATTAATACGTATATTATGATAAATCAAGTTTGAATGATGTCAAATTTGAAAAAATTTATATTTTTGTTCTAATTATTCACCAAAGTATTTAATTTATAATTTGTTAATTAGCATCAAGTAGTAATAGGAACATTGAATTAATCAATGATAAATTTTCAAATCTATAAAATTCGAAAATTCATATTTTTGTTGCAATTAGTTACTTGGAAATTTATATCGTCTCGGAGGGCATTTATCTTAAAATTTTAAAGATCACATATGAGTAGTTTGAAAAAATCCTTTAAAACAATGATTGTTAATTAGCAATCATTATTTCTAATAAAAGGTATCGACGTTAGTGACAAGAAAAAAGGAAATGACGTCAGTCAGCAAAACAGTAAATAATCACAATCAACAAAATAATCAGTGTGACCGTCAACTTCTTATCTGACATCCGACTGGCAAAGCACACACTCACACGTTCATGTCGCACAAATAACTTTACTTCCATTCAGGGAGGAAAATCGATGATTGTTATAGATAATGGACAGCAAGCATGTAGCATTATACATTTGGATTATAGTTATACGTAATTGAAGATGGAGATAAAATCATTGTCTTTTTCTAATGCCAAATTTTGTTTCTCGTTGAAATGAAAGGAGTTTCACAGGACAAGGTATTTACCATAGACTTAAAATATAAATAGACCGCGCATGCTATTCATAAAACTTGTCGAACGTGAAGAAAAGATGAGCAGTATTTTCGGGGAAAGAACAGGTTCTGCGCTATTACATTTGGCGCGTTTTCGCAGAAGCTAGGATGTTGCTGTAACGAAATTTGACTCAATTCGATCAAGTTGATGAAAACTTTCCTTCATTTTTTCAATGAATTTCACTCATTTTTATGTGAAATATTTAGGGAGTATCAGATTTGAAAAAATAAATTCTATAAAATAAACAAATATTGGAAAACGGAATTTTTTTATTTTCCATTAAGGGATAATTCTTAATAATTTCTTAACACATGGGTTTTTAAATTTTAATTGAATATATAATATTTGAAGGAAGTGAATATAAACAGTATAAATTTCATGAAATAAATTTTTTTGGCACAGTTTTTAATAGCTTTCTAAATATCTATACACACACAGGAAACAAAATATTGTATACAACAAATATATAATGGTTATGTTACTGTAAATTTGATAAATCCGTAGTGCGCGTTATCTTCAGAAATTATGCACAATAGTTGGTAAATATATGCATAATTACCAATATTTTTAGTAAGTTTGATGAATTTCGTAGCATTTATCACTTTTTACGAATGAATCGAATAATTCTCAAAATGAAGTTAGTAAGTTTGATGAATATGGAAAAAATCCATGCTGAAATATCACTTTATTTCAACAACTTCGTTCTGCCCGTATGAGATGCGTGCACTACACATATTTCGCCATAAAAATTAAATTAATAATAAATGCGAAGATAGAGAGAGATTTTTTTTCATCGGCTTTGTTCATGTTAGCTTTTGCTGTATTTATCAGCATATGCAAACATAACCGTTACGAAGAGGGGTAAAAATACTATTATTTTTAGAGGTTGTTATGCATTTTTATGCAAAACTGCAATTGTCTAGAGGGGGGGGGGGAGTTTTCCTCACATTCTATTTAAATAGAATATTTTTCGTAAATTTCTCCTTCTGAAAAGCATATTTTCTTCCAAGTTGAGCAAAACTCGAATGAACTCACCAGCTCGCCAAATCTCGCCAAATCTTGCGGAGACGTATATTTCAGTTAAAACTTCATAAAACTCCCAATTTCAATCATTTATTGCCAAAAATTCTATTAAAACATTTAATAATGATTCATGACATTTGAATTTTACCAAAACTTGGAACTTTAATTGAATTAAATCCAAAATGGAGTCGTTAAAAACTGAGATTACGTCAGAAATCCATTGCATCGTCAATTTAATATTCCAATTTTTAATTTATAAGAAAGGAAATAAGCAAAAAAGTATTCCTTTGTGAAAGGATAATGTTCCTCCTTTCCTAAACCGTTCCGAACATCCGAAAGCTGCACACGTGGTGACCATTCTAATGAAAAATAAGACAGCACTTGGAGATCGTCATACGAACAGCCATAAGGAAAGCATTGCCAGCGAGATTCCCTGACCAGCCTTTCGACTGGAGTCACGTGACTCCGGATCTTTGCTTCACATTGTAACCCCTCGCGCGCACTCTATAGTATTATTACTCTGTGGTATTTACACCACGGGTAGCCAACTTCGCACTTTTCAAGGGCCAACATAATTGTCAGCTGCATCGTCGCGGGCGCACCAGGGACCACACTTCTGTGTATAAGCCGCACCCGAGAAATGACCCAGAAAACTACCAGATTTGTGCCCGCCATAAGTAATGTGGTGAAAAAGGGGCAATTAGTTATTAAAATTTTACCCTGGGCTCCACTTCTTCATAAACTCATACATATCCATTATTTATCTGGTTTCCAGCTAGTAGATGCGATGCATCAAAAATTACTCTTTCTTTTTTAAATTACTCCACCCAATTACATCCAAAGTTTGAATTTTCACAGACAAAACATTTTATCCACATATGTCTGCAATTACTTGTATCCCTCACTCTTGATTTTGCAACCGGTTAGGACGCACGGGTCGAATAGACGCTCAAGGAATTCATTCATGGACCGGCTTAGTAGACTTAGTTTTATTATTGGGATGGAAATCGGGACAAAATCAGTCGTGTGGACAGACGTAGTCCTGAGTGGCACCGTGGTACGATGCTCGTCTTCCACTATGAAGGTTACTATCAGGGCATAGAACGTTAGAAGCAAGTTCTTTACCTACTGAACCTGGGGCGACCACCGATGGATGGAGCCTTCCTTTCCCACCCAACTCCTCTGGTTGGAAATTGCCGTATGGCGATATATATGACCGGAGTTGGTGTGCGGTAAAGCAGTCGTGTGGACAGTACCGTCTATCCAGAATGGATAAGCCCGTCATGGTACCAAAATAAAATGGACTAGCTTCGCATGGACCAGGCAGACTGCCTGCAGAAGTGAAGGGATACGCACTATTATCTGATGCTCCCGTATGCCCATGAGATTACAAGGAACCATATTTACGATGCACGTATTCTTATTGCTTGAGTTACCCTCTCGGAACAGAATATTGGTATTTTGGTTTGATAAAGTGTTAGTCTGCTTCAACACAGAATGTCAACAACCTGCTACTCAAAATTTAGAAAAATGGCCGCTTTTTTTCTTTGTTTTCGACATAAAAAATGATTGTGTCTGTGTGTGGAGTTCAGCAGCACAATATGAACTCGACCTTCCAATATGGCACATTTTTGCTCTTTGGAATCATGTCACGGGCCACGCCTGATTTAAAAAATATTCCAGAAAAAATTACCTTAAAATTTATTTGCAAAATTTACAAAGAAGATGCTAAGAAATGGAGTTACAAAGGATAGTTTTAAAAAAAAAAATTACAGCAAAACATATATGAGTTTTAGTTGAAAATAACGTATAATAATATAGTGGACGCTCGGTTTAACCTCCACGTGTTAACGCGACCGTTACCTCATAACAACCGGTATAACAAGTATCACATATTTTCCTATTCATTCATGTTATTTCTATTCATCATATCATGTCATTTTTAATCCAATACAATATACTGCAAAGACCATTTAATCAAATACAATATCCGAACCCACCCACCCACCCACCCCCTCTATTTTGCAATGAAACCATTAAATTTCAAAAAATGACTTTCCATGAAAAAAAAAAAACCCACTTTCGATATAACGTCCGTTTAACGTGGAACGGTACAGATCGTTATCACGGATGTCGACTGTAACAATAATAAAGCCTTACCATTGATATTTTAATTCCATTACTACGTCAAAAAAATCACTTTTTTCATATTTCACCTTTTTCAGCAATAACTGCGTCAATAATATTATCTTGTATTTCATCTCATTTCATCGTTCTTTGACTTTCTATTACAGGATGATTATATCAAACTATTCAACGTTTTGAGATCATTTGGCGTCCACATGTGAAAAATGTTTTTTTAATAAACATTCCCTTTCATCATTTTTGTCGCACCACGGTCATTTTCTGCACACGAGGGCTAATTAGACCGGGATCTACAATTTATTGCCGATTCCGAAATCCAAAGAAATTTTCAGAAATTGGAAAGTTTCAAACAAGGACGAAACGGGTATTGAACTCGTGACACCTCTGAATATCGTTTGTTACTTCAGGTGACCTGAGCCACCGAGCCCACCTTCTGTTTCATAGAAATTATGAGAAAAGAGTAAAAATGAATTAAAGGAAAATCTTCCTTCTTATTGCAGGTAATACGCAACATACACACACACGTAATAACAATACTTTCAACAAACTATATAATAATTTGTCGATAAAAAAATTTCCGCCATACGTGAAAAGTTATGATTCATTTTTCCATCAATACGCATATCATAATGTATTTTCCCGCTAAGATATAGTCACGTTCTTTTCACGCTTCAATGAAGTTAATAAAAGAAAAGAAAAAAGAGGATAAAAGCAATATCTCACAAAATAATCTGTCGAAGAAAGTGCCAAAGAATGCACGCGTATCGCGCCACACATCTCGTTAGCATTATACAAACTGTACATGTTTGTATTGTATACGTCAATCATTTTATTAAATAGTCTCACATAGTAATTTCCTTTTCTTCTCAATATAAATTCAAGGTAAAAATGATTTTGAACACTTCAACAGCAAAATTTAAATTACTTTAGTTACGTTCTGTGCGCAAATTCGCTCTTACGAGGTCATTTCTGACGTAAAGAACAGGCGTCTTTATAACAATGAAAAGATTTCAGATGCGTATAGCTATGAATTATTTGCTTATTTCCTAGAGGAACAGCAATAGTAATCATGCTAAATAGATGATGAGTACTCATGGAAATAATTTAAGAAAACTATGTACTATTTTCTCGATCTTCGAAAAAAGTTAATTGAAGGTGAAAATCAGATCATTAACCCTTTCACTACCAGAGCTGGAAAAATTCTCCAAAAATTTATATCCCCTTTCGGGCAGCTTAATTACAATCCACTTTTTAGTAGCACAGGAAGTATTAGCACGCCGGTGATTGGTTACTGCAAGCAAAAACGCTAGCAAGACGTCACGAGAGAGAAGCGGAGTTTTGGGCGAAACAGAATTTCAAAGTTCATTAACGAAAAATTAAAGAATTTTTTATTACAAAATCAGTAAATGATAGCTGGGATCATCTTCGCGAACCATTATTATTGTCTTCTCGCTGCATGTGAACCGCATTTGATTAAATCAGAAACAAAAATGGAAACATTTCTTAGTTAATCAGTAAAGGAGGGAAAAAAATTAGAGTGGAATTCAGACCGACTCGAACACACAACCTTCGGTACGGGAGTCTCGTACTATAACCATTACTCCAACGGTAGACGTTGGACTCAAGCATAATTCATCACTTTCGTTCAATCACGATGCACTAAATTCCTACCACGTAGGGATTTTTTATTAGCGGTCGGGCACATCTAACTTGCAATAACAGATGCCAGAATGATAATATCACATGATTTACGTGGAAAAAAGTTAAGTTGTGAAAGCGGCATAATTATTTTAGCCAAAGTTTGAAAATTTAAAAAGAAATAAATACCTTTATATATATATGGGGATATACATATATGGGGCCGTTCAAGTATTACGTCATCATCGATGGGGGGGGGGATTCCGATTTGCTGACTTTTGATGGCAAGGGGGAGGGGGGGTTTTCTATAATGCTTACGTCGTCAACCACCCTTTATGAAAGTATCAAATATTCTTAATAGCATCTTACGATAGTTTGTGGGCACTTGAAGTGACATCTCCCCTATTGATAAGTGCCCTACAGAGCCACTTTAGTGATCTCTAAATTTTTCGGGAATCCAAGTGCTCTGGAACTGTGCCACGCATCATTCAAGTGATCCGTAATTATATGCCGCGGATCACTTAAATAATCTGAGACTGTGTCGCGGGTGACATGAGTGATGTAGAACCGCACTGGGGGCCACTTAAGTGCTCTAAAACTACGTCACATGTCACTCAAGCGATCTCTAAATGTGTCACGGATCGCTTAGGTGTTCTGTAACTGTATCCCGGGTCATTTAAGTGATCTGAAAATGTGCCACGGGTCGCTTAAATGTTCTGGAATTGTACCACAGGACACTTAAGCGATCTGTAGATGTGCCGCTTAGTTAATTTTTTTATAAAAATAGGTTTGAGGAGGGCCGGCCACTTCAGATAACCCCCCAGGGCCATATTTAGTCCGTGGGCCAAGAGCCTTTATGCGATTTATCATTGTATGACTTAGAGGGTAGGTCGCAATGAATTTATTAATGATAAATTTTGCGTTCATAGCCTTCAAATAGCATTGAAAGTAACAGAAATTGATTATAATAACATATAAAGGTATTTTCTTCCGAAATTTCAATTAAGAAAATATTTTTTTTCGTTAAAAAAATAAATTATATTATGGGGTTAGCCACTGTTTATAGTAATACATAAACAATTTGGAGGAATTGATGAATGCGATACACCGACATATCCGTAACATTCCTTCTGATATGCAAAGAGCTACCATTGAGAACACAGTAATGCGATTTAACTTGCTTTCAGAAAATGGTGGAATTGAACATGCTTTGTAACACGTTTTAGAAAAGATTAAAAACAATTTAAACCGATGTCTTATTTGAGTTTCATGTCTTTGTTGAGTTTTTGAACTTTTTTTTACGGAAAATTGAATCCCATGAGTTCTTGTAAACTATTACCAAGTTTGACATTTTGTTCAGTACTTTTCCTTTTACGGCCATTTCAATATGAAACTTTAATTATAAAGACCATGTACGTTGACTACACATTTGCATCTTTACTGCCAAAGAAAGCATTTCTGCGGAATTTCATGCATGTGAGTGGGAAGCCTTGCGTTATCGTCGATGAAAATACAAAAACCGAAGTAAGTGTTTAATTTTTTTTATTTGCACGCGTCGTATGATCCGGTGGAAGGGGTAAAACTAATGATAAATTTGTTTTCACCTTGTTTTTTCGCTCTTGTTTTGGTGAATTTCACTGTTAGACCCATTTCTTTTAACATCGCAAATATTGAAAAATTATTCTTAAAAGAAATGGGTCTAACAGTGAAATTCACCAAAACATATTGAAATGTAATAATATGTGAATAATGTGAATAATATATGCATTAGAAATGCATTGAAATTACATATTGCCTCAGACAAACAACTTCGTTTGATTTAATTAACATCGCAAATATTGAAAAATTGTTCTTAATTAAATCAAACGAAGTTGTTTGTCTGAGGCAATATGTAATTTCAATGCATTTCTTCATATACATTTTGGTTTACACTAAGCGAACACTAAACTTTTACACTAAAGTGAGTTACCGGTACAACAAACCACGGATTTTAATTTATTTTTCATAACCCCTATTCAAAAAAAACTTTGTGATAGTGTGTGAATTCATACATAGATAGTTAAAGAAATATTTATTTTATTGTTATTATGAATTATATAGGAAAGCTTATCTGGGCATTTCATTCTGTATACTAATGACACCCTACATTCTGAGAAATGTTTTTTTATTTAATACAGATTCACAAAAATGCCAAGTCGGGAAAAAGGGAGATGGTCAGGTGGAGATCGAGGAAAATTACTATCCACATCATATGGAAAATTTGCCACAGAAATTCCTAATGAAAGCTGAATCGGAGTTATTTGAGACGCCAGAAAACAGAAGAATCCGCATTGAAAATGTTAAAAACCTCATAAGAAGTAAGTGTATTTCTCACTTCAAGGTTCTTTCTGTCTCGCACAATTGATCATCTTCAATTAGCTGTGTGTAACCAAGGACGAAAGGCGGGTTCCGTCTTCAGATTTTGGATCATTTAGCTTACTTCAAAGTAAAAATGTTTTATGAAAACTTTCGTGTGAATTTCAATTTTTTGGGCTGCCTTATTCAAAATAAATGAAAAATCCTATCGAACAAAAAGCGCAATTAATTCAAATCAGGCTTCTGTCAGCCCCAGACATTTCTAATGTATTTTTGAAATGAGTTGTTTTTTTAATTTTTTTTTGGAGGGAGGGGAACAGGTTCCATTTGGTGCGCTGTTTTTGTCGAACATTTTTATGCTTTATCTTCACTTTGTTACATTACGTCCTTATATAAGCGTAAAATTTTGAACTATTTACTAATATTCAAAATACAAAGTAGGTGGAATGTTCTTGACAGTTTTTAAGGCATAAAAAACATCAATTAATCGGCAGAAAACGATGCTCGTCTGCAACTGAAATACTTGTTATGGCATAGAATGTTTTATTTTCATATGAATTAAAAATAATTAAAAAGAAATTCTCCTGCCAATAACACTATGGGTGAGTGAAATTTAGGACAGTCTTTAAATTCATCAAAGCCAAGATTATAATTTTAATTGTGCAAACCACACATCGTTTTATGTCGATAGATTGATTCTCTAATGATTTTTAAAATGTATCATGGATTTTCGACCAACCATGTACAACCCCCTCCCCTTTTCCTCCTATTCGCTGAACATAATCTAATAGATATTTTCTTTTATTCCTTACATTCATAAAAATTAATGTGATAACGTAATTGGAGAAAATTATGTTCCAATGAGCCAGCCTTATTAGCTCTAACTGAAACATGAAGTTAGTATCCCTGTAATCATCGACGAAGAAACTAAAAAATTAATTTTGTGAAATAAGTTATGTAAATTATATAACTACATGGATAATAGCATCAAAAATTTATTTTCATTTGTTGAGTTCTACATGTTATTAAACTTTTTTTTCTCTGTCCTTCGTAGACGAAGAAGGTATGAAAGAAGGATGGTTCAACGACAATGTCATTTTGATGTACCTACGAAGCCGCAAATTCGATGTCCACAAGGCTTTCTCGTCTATGAAGAGGATGATCAGTTTCATTAAGAAAAACGGACGTTACTTTGAGCCAATCGATCCTAGAGCCGTAGAAGAAATTCTGAAAAGTGGTGTTTTTGAGCTCTTACCCCAAAGAGATAGCGAAGGTTGTACTGTCTTTGTTTGTCGGATAGGTATGTGAAGCACTTGAAAAAAAAAATTACCTCTACCAATCAACTAATATACTATATTTCTTCTCACTATTATACTATTGTATCAGTTCTTTTCAATATTATAATATTTTCCATACTATAATATTCAGTATTATACTATAAACACTTTCATACTATTTTTCTTTTCTATACTACTTAGTTCGTTTCAACCCCATCCCTTCCAGTATTTGCATGTATTTTCACCTTTGACGCTAACACCTTTCCAAAATTCTTAAAATATTTTTCCGCCGAAACAGTTGCGAAATTCTTTCAGGAAAGATTATCTTCATATATGTATATAAATTGCATATGAACAAAAAAAAATCAAGATTTAAACAAGAATAAAATATTAATGCATATCAAATTCACTTCAGAAGGATGTATTTCGGCTAAATTTCATTTATCCACTATATTTGGTATTTTATAATTGACTTTATTTATAGGTGCCTGGGATACATCAAAAATCACGGATGTTCATTTTGCACATTGCGCTGCATTGATGACACTCAATGCACTCAACGAGCCGATGTCACAAATTAATGGCATGAAATTAGTCGCCGATTTGAAATGCAATCCATTCAAATACATCCGTTTCGTCACACCGTCTTACGTATTTCTCATGTATCAGCTCCTCATAGTAAGTGCATCTCCCCAAATTTCACTCGAATTAATGTGTTTTGCGTTTGTATTTTTTAATTGTAATTATACAGGGTGGATACTTATCGACCGCACAATAATTACACATGATCCCTTGTGAAAAATCAAGACAAAAAAGTGTTTTCCGTTTTAGGATTGGGGGAATATTTTGCGAGAATAATAATTTTTTTTTTTTCAATTTTGGTGACATGTCCATTTTGTAGCGGTCAGTTACTGGCCAAACACCCAACGAAAGGGAATTTCTCCCCCAGCAAAAACTTGCATATTTTTGGAAATGAACTGAAATATTAAATCCCGTTAGAAGTCGAATTCGGCTTTTTTTTCCCCGGGATTGGCGCTTTTCTTTCCATGTGGTGTCATGACGTTGTTATTACGTGTTAGCTTCGCCCACTATATTGGCAAATTTATCCCAAGATTTGTAAAAATTTAGCTAAATGAGATCTACTAGAAAAATTATTTCAAAAGTCATTCCCCTGATATTCCAAAAAGGGTTGTCAGAAATTCTACGAATGAAATGTTTTGTATTTCCGCAGTACATTCAGCTGGTAATGGTGCAGGTTATGAACCAAAATTAAAAGGATTGAATGATATGCTCATAAGTTATAAATTATTTACAATTCACACTTTCATCGAATCCGTTGATGAAAGTGTGAAATTTTAGAAATCTCATTCTACATACCATTTATAAAACACTGTAATTAGACAAATATATATGATAGACAGATTTTAGTTGATAACCTTGGCAATATGTAGCAGAATATCACATCAAGATTTCGTAATGATGCGATGAATAGATTTTTAGAAATCATGTTTCAAACTCAAGCAAAATGTCAGAAGTGTCATTTTTCGTAAAACTCGTTTAAAGTTTTTATTCACAGATTATTTGTAAAACAGCAACACTTAAGTGAACGTAACTTCGGTCCTGAGTGTTGTATAAATAAAACAAGGCCTATTTTGTGACCACAACGAACAAAGCTTTTGTAGCATTGATTTTTGTAATAAAAACAAAAATCAATATTTTCTTCCAAAATAACATTTTCAACGTAATCGAACGCCTTAAGTTAAATGTTTTCAGGGAAGGTCTATATAGTGCATAGTTTTTAACTAGAGATAATGAAGAATAATATAGTGAAAAATTAAATATAACTCTCTTCACTACCCTATCCCCCTTTTTTTCCATGGTTACTATAAATACCAAACCCAATAGAATGATGTCACCCGGTCATAATATTTGAATTATTGTCAGCCTTGTTTATCTTCCATTTAAAGACTCTCGTGCCGCCCATCTTGGCCCCGTCGTCGGACAATTACGACCGTCTTCTCGGACGGATCTGCCGGCCACCGAGATTGACAGTGTCTTTGCGACGGTCCATCTGCGTCCGGCCGCGGCGGCCTCGCATCATGAACTCTTTCTTTCGCGTAGGTTCGGGACTCGGATACCATGTGCAAGCGTCATCCGACCCATTTAAAGACTGTCAACATTCGGTTATTTTTCAAACCAGTATCTTAAAAACTTCGATTTTCGTTTCCAGAATCGATGATTAATTTATAAAAAAATTAGATATCGTTATAAACGAGCTTTGCCGCAAATGAAGTGATGTGGTCTTATAAAATCTTGTTTGTCTTGGGTAAACCTGAACATTTTGTCCTTGATCTGTTTTAAGACTGAAAAATGAATAGAATTTTTCTTTAGTATTTTTCTCTGCAACAATGAAAATTTTTGCTTAAAAAAACGGGAAAAATTTTGCAGTACAAACTCAATGTAATTTGATCATGAAAGTACGTCATAGCATGTGCGTCAAACAATGACATTATTCATACAAGATATACGGAAGACTGGATGTGTCATAAGCAAAGAAAAATGTAAATCTCGTATTCGTACATATAAACTTGCATTTATTTATTTCTTATTGATGAAGAGTATGACGGCTGTGAATACACCAATATCCCTTGATTTTATTCATCATTCCGCTTGTTTATGCACTATATTTGTATTTTATTGCATTTGTCTTCTCTTTTCTGTCGTTAGAAATGAGCAATGCTTATCTGGTGAAAAAAAAAAATTGACGATTCTATCCCCCCCCCCCCCCACATTCTATTTCTTCATGCATATGCAAATTGCTAGTACAGTACTCTTTCGACTATGCCACTCACGACTATAGGGCTTAGTTGTTTAAGAAAAATAATGAATTAATGAATTACACACAATATTACCTCTACATATTTGTGTGATCATTTATCAATGACAGTAAAATAAGTTTAAATAATTTTTGTAATAATTTAGCTTACGTTTTATGTTCATGTGTTGTTCATTTTGAAAGTGCGTGTATTTGTACTGCACAGCCTATTTCCCCAACCCTTTTTATGCAGTGGACCCCCCCCCCCCCAACTTTAGTGAATGACAAGGCACAATGGACTCCCTGTAACGAAGTCGATTTCCACGATTATTTTTTTCAAAGAAATTATTCTTGTTCCTTTTCTTTTTAGTTTTTTTATGTTCGATGCGACCAAATTTGAGAAATATCGAACTTTTTTCTTTTATACCTCTTCAGAATTTAATGAAGGGTTGTTGGACTTGCAAATGCACCCCCCCCTCTCCCCCCCCCCCGGGAAACGCTTAGAAATCTCCTCTTGCGGATGTGACATGGGGTGTTAATGGTCCATCAATGTCAATGCCTCCCCATGAAATCCAAAATGTTTTGTTATTTTTTTTAAATAATTTATATATTATAAAAAAACTGAAGTAGTAAATTACAATTTCACAACACTAAACGTATCCTTCATGCAATAATAGTAAATGAAAATGATACCATGAACCCACGGGGGGTCTGTTGAAAAAAACATTGCTCTACAGTGTACATGATTTTGTGTTTCCTGCAATTAAGGTAGGTATTATAAAAATATATCTGGAAATGTGTGTTTGCACAGTTCAGAAGAGCATAACAAACATTTATCAAATACCTGCCTGTACTTCGAGGTTAGAAAACACCAATAACAACAGGTTATGGTATAAAAAACATGTTTTTGATAGTAATGGGTGAGGGTAGGAAATGAGTACTGTATTTATAGAACTTCAGCCTATCCATCCTTTCTGTTATCCATCCCTTCCTTCCAACACATTAGGCCGGATAGTGCGGAGTCTACTGTACTCTTAAATATTTATAATGTGCTATTTACGTGTGTTTGAATTTTTAACTAATATTTTCCATGTAATTTTTCCTCAGGAATGTATACCGTTGCGGGCAAAAGCAATTCATGGAATATATCCATCAAAGATCACGAAACTTCTCTTGTCATTGATCAGAACAGTCGCTTCCGAAAAGTTAAAACACAGGGTAATTCTTCCCTCATTCGTTTTATGTAGATAAGCATCCGGAAAATACTTAAAAAGCGTTAATCTTTTCAAATATTCATTCTTTGAGCAAACCTTCAAATAAAAAACGAAAAGTTTACATACTAATTAATTACTTATTCATAGTAATGAATAAAATTACATAGTACAAAATGAATGAAATTACATAGTACAAAATGTGAATGAAATTATATAGTACAAAATGTAATTGAAATTATATAGTGCAAAATATGAATGAAATTACATAGTACAATATGAATGAAATTACATAGTACAATATGAATTAAATTACATAGTACAATATGAATGAAATTACATAGTACAATATGAATGAAATTACATAGTACAATATGAATGAAATTACATAGTACAATATGAATGAAATTACATAGTACAATATGAATGAAATTACATAGTACAAGATGATGAAATCACATGGTACAAGTTGTAAAAACATTTCATGGTACAAATTATAAAAAAATTTCATGGCACAAATTGTAAAAAAATTTCATGGCACAAATTGTAAAAAAATACATAGTAGGAAATGCATAAAATTACATGGTAAGTATGGGATGTGTGTATTACATGGAATTATGCATGGAATGATTGAATTATGAAAAGATCGGTGGTGCTTAAGTACATTTCCATCATGTAATTCTCAGCGTGAAGGATTGATAACTGCGCTACTATCGCCTTTTGGTAAACGAAGAGTCCTTTCCCAGACACCTCCACTGTTTTTTTTCGCCATTATTATTATTACTTTAAAGGTTGGACCACTAACCGTTACTCCGAATAACTCCATTTCGTATTATATAATTTTTATATTAAATGGCGCATCACTCCGCTATAGAACGAAAACATTTTTACCTCTGTGTTAGCATATCGAACATTTTTTTGCAAGACTGAGAATATCTCGGATAAAATTTATGTTAGAAACTGCTGCGTATACTGGTCTTGGAGGGATGTATTGGACACTTTAATGCATAATGTTAGAGAAGCAAAAGAGAGAGAGAAAAAGTCAGTTGAAAAAAAAAGGGAAACATTTATAAGGGGACCGTTAGAATTCGAAGATTTTCCTCTTGCCTAAGAACCTTAACATACCCCTGAAAAAAACGTGTTTCACACCTCGAGTCTCAATAGGCTGTTGGAGGATTGTACTGCTCTCTCGAGAGAGCAGTACAATCTTATACTACCCTAACGCCGGCATCACACTATAAAAGTTTTGTTAAATCTCTTTGATAAAACTTGAAAAACGCAACCAATAAGCGTATCGGTTACATGTAACGCATAGGCAAATTGGTTGGTTGTTTTTTTAAAGTTTTATAAAAGAACTTTTATTAAACTTTTATAATGTAATCTCGGCCTTAGAACCTACAGCCACTTTGTATTGAGAAAGACTGGCTTTTGTGCTATTATTATTATTATACAAGTATTTTGAATTATGTTATAAATACATACCTCAAAAAAACAGTTGGCACAGCTTGAACTAATTGCTCCTTGCGCCAGTAAAATTTAAATCCAATCCGAAAAAACAGATTTCTTAAAAAATATATTGCAATTTTTTTTCCTGATAAAAAAAATTAATACCATTAGGAAAACAATAAAGGAATTAATTAGGCAAAATGTATCCTTGTATAAATTTATCACCCAACATCCAATGAAATCAATCAGATACATAGATCATTTATATACAGGGTGATTCAAAACTCACCGTTAAGTTTTAGAGTAGGTAGAAAACACAAAACAGAATCACATAAGAATGTATGACAAGCCAATAATGGGTACAAAACTTTATTTAGCGATACCTTTGTGAAGCGTGCATAAATGTGGATAGTAGGAACTTTGAGCACTTGTTGTGAACCTTAACGTATACACGTACTGTTCTCGTGTAACGTATCGCTGAAGAGTTTTTCCACTCATTATTGGCTTGTCATTTCTGTATCTTCATTTATTCTTCAGTTGATCGGGTAAACGGTTTACGGTCATACATTCCTATGTGATTCTGCTTTGTTTTTGTGTTTTCTACTTCCCCTAAAGGTTTCAACGTTGAGTTTCGGATCACCCTGTATTTCTTTTCTCAATAATCAAAAATATGTTAATAAGTTAATGTAATGTTACGATGAGTTTGACGAATTCAACATAACAGCAAGAATAAGAGTAATTTATAAAATTGAAATTTTTACATTTATTACTAACCTATTTTTTGAACTGGATTTATCTCGACTCATATTTAAGTTCTATAATTCATTTATTTTCTGCATTATATGTATTTTACGCATACCTCAGATTTTCTTTGTTTCGCAGATATTTATTCACGACAAGCCAACTGATATGATTCCGTACATGCAGCTGAATATTTTACCCGTTGATTTAGGAGGTACCCTGCCAAAAAGTGAAGAGACGAGGAATACGTTGGCAAAGACGTTAGCAATGCCTGACTACATGACTGCCATTTTGAAAGGAATCAAGTCAACGGAGTGATACAATTTGTGCAGTATTTCGCTCAGTGATCAAGAAAGATGTTCTACATCGTAATGAACGGACTTGTACATATCTAAAAGCTTTTGTGTTCGATGTTCCTCTGCGTACTTAATAATTTTTATCACTTTACTACCGTTAATTACATTTTTGTAGAATAATATGACTGACTTAAAAAAAAATTGGATTTCTGAGTGTATAAGAGTTGAGGTGCTGAGTCTACATGCGTACAATGTGTCCAAAGAAAAGAATATAATTTTTATCATTATTATTTTTAATTCTAATAGCATGAGTCGAATTGTGTGATACAGAGGCAATAAACATTAAAAACTTATTTTGCACGTCAGATTCGAGAAGTCTGTGATGTTTTTTGTTTTAAAATGGTAAATACACTGCTCAAAACAATTAGGGGAGCACAGTTTTAACAAAATTACGCAAAGATGTATACCGATAAGTAACATAAAATGAATCATCCATAATTTAAAGCCTAGCAGGAAACGGAAGAAGAAAACTTCATATGCAAATCAAAGTTCATGACGTCAAAAACCAGAAAAAGGAGATAAGGGCAGAAATCGGGATGTTGCAGAAACGTCTGTTTTACTGCCGTAACTGTGAAATTCGACTGCGCAGTATTTTTTTTTGAGACAAGGTGACTTGAGGATGTCTCAACAACGTGATTTACCGGAATCCATGGCATGGCGTGTTATAGGCAGACTGGAATCCGGGAAAACACAACGTAGTGTCGCGGACGCTGTTGGAGTCGCCAGAAGTGTTGTTGCAAGGCTGTGGAATCGATTCCAAGAAACAGGAAATATTAGACGTCGACCAGGGCAAGGTCGGCCACTACAGCAACTGATGACCGGTATGTACGGTTAACAGCCCGTCGAAACAGAACAGAGAATGCTACGCAGCTGCAAAGACGGTTGCTCTTGGCAACAGGACGAAGGGTGTCCAGCCAAACAGTACGTAATCGGCTTCATGAGGGAGGGCTGCTGAACATCGAGATTGGGAGCAACATGATTGGAGCCAAGTGCTCTTTACAGACGAGTCCCGATTCAATGCGGAGTGTGACACCCTACGTGTTCTGGTATGGAGGGACAGGGGCACTCGAAATAACCCCGCATTCGTTCGTGAAAGGTCACAATACAGACGAGCTTGTTGGATGGTATGGGGTGGAATCAGCATAGGCGGACGTACGGACCTGCATATCATTCGGAATGACACTTTGACGGAGATACTGCGACCTCATGTCATCCCTTACGCTGGAGCCATTGAAGATTCCTTTGTTTTCCAGGATGATAATGCCCGACAGCATAGAGCTCGTCTGGTGGAGAACATGCTTGAAGCTGAAACAATACAGCGTATGGAATGGCCAGCGTGCTCTCCTGACCTGAATCCAATCGAGCATGTTTGGGACATGCTCGGACGACGCATTGCTGCGCGACTAAGGCCACCTGTTACTGTCCGAGACTTGCAGATTGCACTTCTTGAGGAGTGGAACAGTATTCCCCAAAGTCTGATCGATAACCTCATCGCATCCATGGCAAACAGGTGTGCAGCAGTCTTAGCTGTTCGAGGAGACCACACGCCCTATTAAAACTCATGCATCATGTCTAAACAGTACTTTTTTTTATCGTTTACATGTAACCAAATTGTTGCCCTAAATCATCTTTTCATGTTTTTTCCATATTTTCAAAGAATTAAAGCTTAATTCCAAATTTTTTTACGTCTTTTTTCTGTATTGCGCATTGATACGCGTGTACTATCCATTGTATGCCAATACGTGGCTGTCTCGCACGGTTTTCTTCACTTTTTTGCTTGCTCCCCTAATTGTTTTGAGCAGTGTATGACGAGCAATGCTCACAAAAATTAGTGAATATAACTAATTTTTCGAAATTAGTTATATTCACTAATTACGTACTCTCCAAAAATATTTTTATAAGATCTTATTCCATTGTAGAGATAAAATATAAATTCACTGAAATAAAAACACGTAATCGTTATTATTCAAAAGGATCTAATGACCAACTTTTTTCCAAGCCGTGCCACAATCAAGATTATTTTCGATGCGCGTGACACTCTACGAATTTTAACATTCAAACCGTACGACCCGTTTTAAGGGGGCACAAACATTTTGTCCCCGTTATTGTAAAATACTGTGTGGTGACGTGTCATTTCATTTCTGTAAAACGTGTTCCTCTTTTCACTCTTCAACTCTAAATTGTTTTTATTTTTGAGTCATAAATTTGATATCGCAATGCAGATTGTGTATGTACGAATATCAGTGGAAAAAAAAAGGTTATTTTACCTACACCATTTTGGGCATAAACACCTGATGACTCAGGGTGCTTGCGCATGTCCTCCCACCCGCTCCCCCCCCTCCCAATAAACTTTGTAAGTGGACTAACCCCTTCCTCCCAGGAATTTACCGATACACAAAGTAATTATATTTTATACAATATGTGCGTATCCCATGCGGAAGATCCTCATACGCAGGGAAATCACACCAGAATCTCGTACACAGGTAACATCGAACAACTATGCCCCAAACATGAAAAACCAAACAGAAACGCATTGAATAGAAAGTCATCACATAATTATTTTTATCATTGCCATACTAAATGAAGGTTTGGCAGCCTACATGCAGTGCCGTCTTAACGCATGGGCCCACCCGGGCACGGCCCGGGGGCCTCACAAAAATGAGATCCGTTTGAAATTTTTTAGAATTTACAAGGTAGGGCCTCAGAAAAACCACTTGTCCCGGGGGCCCATTAAGCTTTTAAGACGGTCCTGCCTACATGACCATCGTTCATAACAAAAGTATTGTTCAAAAGTGGAGGAGAATTTCTTGGATTAGAAAATGGAATAGCAATGATTTAATTTTTGAAAAGCATTCACATTCCACTTCTGATACCATGGCGTGCCACTGGTGGCATGCGTGTTTACCACTCCTGTGTAATCTAATGTAACAAGAATTGCACCTGTTTCATGTTTGAAAAGCAACGAATCAGAACCGGAACCATTCTTTAACTGAGAAACTTCCTTAAGTTAGGACCTTGCTGTCACCTATTGAATAAAAACAAGACCATCTGTATAATTCTTAAAATAACAAGGTTGTTTTTAAATCAACTGCAACCTGAAAATGAACAATATGTGGTATGAAATAGCAAACTTTTTCATTTTTATACTGCATTCCGGCATAAATGTTATGCGCCATAATGTTGGTTATAATATTTTGGACGGTCACTTTATTTTGGAGTTCACAGCAAAATTTATTCCTGCAGCAAACATAAAAATACATGGTAACCGATATTTTGGTGCATAATATTTACACGAGTATGCAGCAAAAAAAATGAGAAAAATAATAGTTTTATTCCACACGTTGTTCATTTCCATGCTGCACATCGGTTGAAAACAAACATTTAATTTATTTCAAGAATTATAACATATAGTTTTGTTTTATCCTATAGGTATCAGCACCAGTCCCAGTGTTCAAGCAATATAAAGATATGTACATTTCTCTCCCGTAAAACAATCATGGGGATACGAGAAAGCGTACTGAATGAACGCCAGAACTCTGCCACCGGACTTATCAATTCATAAAAATGTGGGTTCTTCCATTCCACATTTGTTCCTTTTTTTTCAGGAAAACGTCACATGAGGAGAGCTGTCCTTATAAGACCAGTAAACGTAATTGCGTGACCTCACTTACCATTCTGTGCTATGATTTCTTTATATTCCAGTTAGGGACTGCAAACGGATGTTGTTCTGGATTGCAATATAAGTTATGTTCATTTCTCTTCCGTAAAAAAGCATCTTATCAAACGTACTGAATGAACGCCAGAACTCTGCCACCGGACTTATCCCATTGCCGAGATCTCTTCCATGCCAGCTCGTGGTAGAGTCTGGAAGAACGGGAATGCGTACTGCCCTCCCGTCCCGTATCGGCAGCTGAAATATGCACTGTAGTGAAATCAGCCAACAAGTTTTATCTAACACATTAAATCTGAAAAAAAAACAAAAAAAAAACTAATCACGATATGTAATCATGCTGATTTCCTGGACTTGCATTACGAACAATTAGCATTATGCTTATGAGAGTGCTTCATCCCCCTACGTTCTGCTATTGTACTATTAAAGTCTATTATATATATATATATATATGTATATACATAACTCTGCTATAAACGAGACAAAAGAAATGAATCGGCTCTGAAATAATTTATTATTCAGAGTCAATTTTTTAACTAATCAAAATTCTAATGTCAGCAAAAAGGTTTTCAAAAATATTGTATTTTCCTCAACTGTGTCGCATCAAATGTATATGTTACAATGCTACCGATTTTCAAAATGCATCAATATTAATCTCAGAGAAATTTTAATTAGCGACAATTTTCCTCCATATACCTTGGACTTACTTCCTCCTCACACCAATAATTGTTAACTTCAAATTGGCCGCCAAAAATGCAGTAATAGGACTAATCACATGGTATGTATTTTTTCACCTTCCGCATCTACTTTTATTTAAATTTATTTGTTTTGTTTTGACCGCAATCCTTCTTTTTTTTGGCTTTAATATTTTTCTTTTGTTTTTTCTATAATTATTGATTTTATTGGTACAATAGCAGACCGTCGGGGATCGAGCATTCATTTAGGCTTTCCGGCTCAAATGCTCTCAGAAACGTTCTATTTTAAGCCAATGTCAGGGTGCCCCTCCCCCTCCCCGATGACAGCCCTAGACATTGACTTCGATTAATTTCATTTTTGAATTTTTCAGTTTCCATATAATGCTTTTAAATTTCATTTCTTCTCATCATGAATATGTTTTAAATTTTTTCTTTATATATATATAAAAATTTAAAACATATTCATGATGAGAAGAAATTTAATTTGATATTAAGAAAGAAAGAATGAAGATAAGAAATGGAATATATATATTATATTTATTTATATTTATTTATATTTTATTTATTTATTTATTTTATTCAATTATTTTATCCAGAAAAAACCAGAATAGCTGTTCCGAATGCATTTTCAAAATGATGGAAACCATATCAGGCCCCGGGCTGCAGCTCTGTCAATCCCACTCTTGTGAGGGGTCATGCCCGGGTGTCGCATGTCCATAAGTGACCCCACCTTATGATATTTTGTATAGTACAATAAATTTTGAAAATAAGTAGGAAATATGTAGGCTGTTTATTTCCGGCTAAGTATGGGACTACCATTCCTTAAGCGATTATACACATTACTCGAAAACGGTTTGAGATAGGACCATGTTGGTGGAGTGGTAAATCGAGAAACTATCCATATTTACAATAAGACAACCATAAATACATTTTATAGCCATTGTATAATATTTTATCATGTATATATATATATATATATTAGTAATATATGACATTGTATTTGTATATTTTTATTTGTATACGAAGTATATTTCTCTTTTCACTCTCGCCCAACCTGTTCTGCTGTGCTCTTATATATATATATTAGAAGTATACATCATATGCGATAAGAAAGTCACTAATAATTGCATAGAAATAAAAGGAAGGTAAAAAGAACGACTTCGTATTGTTACAAAAAAAAAAAAAAATCGCGATTATGAGGAGAGAGGAAAGAAAACAGAGAGAGCTTGTTTTAGATTATTCCACAGACATTTGGACGCAATATTACGTCCTTGATCGTAAAGTGGATAAATAACTCAATAAGAAATATCGGGAAAGTCTCAGCAATTTATATACATAATGATATAATAATTATATTACATGATATTTTATAATTATCATAGGCATTAACATAAAAGTGAGCTTGTGGAGAAAGGGTGCTCAACTTTTTAGAGAGTGCGGGCCAGTTTGTTGGTTTGAAAATAGTCGCGGGCCACTCAATGATCTGTAAATGTGCCACGGGGTGCTTCAGGGATTTGGGACAACATTACAGGTTGATAAGTGATTTGTAAATTAGCTCCGGGTTGTTCAAGTGATCTGGGAATGTGTCGCGGACATTTGGGCGATATGGAGCTGCACAATGAGTCACTTCAGTGATCTGGTAATAATGCACCGTTTAGTTGTTCATTTTGCAAAATTAGTTATTAGCTTTGAGGTCGCGGGCACGTCAGATGACTCCGAGGGCATCAGATGACTTCATCTGGCTCGTGGGTCTTGGACTGAGCATGTATGTTTACCTCATCTTTTCTTTCAAGATAAAAGAATTGACGTTATTTTCACGACACTCTTATGAGTGGGGTTTTTTTTTGCAGACAGCGCAAAATCATGAATTCAATTCACATCACATTCATTCATATTATAAATTCTCAATCGTGACTGAAAAAACATCTGAACACGAACATCCTCGTTTGAGGACAATGAAAATGCAATGTGCAATGCATTATGGTAAAAAAACAAATGAAACGTGGAAAATATCTTGTCACTGCTCAAGGTTGCGGGTGATATAATTATTGGCAATTTTCACAACACATCATAAAGGCAGTTTTCTTCCCCGATGTTCTTTTTCCGATCAGTCTGAAATCTCACTTGAATGAGAAATATTGTTCGTTTCATTAATTACAAATTCAAATCGTTTTCTTTTATTAGTTTCGAGGAAATTATCAATTTCCTTTTTTTTCCTTTATTGAGTCAATTCCGATTTATGATTATGTTGCTTATTTCCTTAATGTTCTCCTCCCTCAATAACTCGTATGTGCGCGTCACGTGAAAAATGCGCGAATCCGATAAAATATCCAACTTATTGTTATGTCTCGATTACACGATAAATGTTTGTTTGGATACACGATTACCTCGTGCGTGCCCAGAGACATTTCCCATGAGGTATCAAAATGTATACATGATTTTGAAATTTCCGCTTGGGCTATAAAAACGGTTGACGTGTGTTTGAAACTATTATTTTATTATAGCTTAAGGATTGGATTAGACATCAATTGATTGGAGTGACTTGACCGCTGTGGTGGTCGAGTGGTTATAGTGACGGACTCGCGATGCGAGGATCCGGGTTCGAACCCCACAGTGGTGGTCGGCTGAAGTTGGTTTTCTGTGGTTCCCAACTTCAAGGCGCAAATGCGAGCCGATCTCCCCGTTAAAAAGTCTCGCCACAGAGAGCAACAGTCCTACAACGATAAATCATTCAATCATAACACTTCACTCATAGTTAGAAAAACTGGTGGCAGATGGCAGCACTACACATACCAAGCATTATAGAGAAACAACAAAAACTTCACGTCAGGTTTCACTACACGTACACGCACATTCCCGCATGTACCGATTCGTTGGGGGTTCCGCGGGGGGGGTGCATGTGTGGTGTAGCAGTAGTAGGTAGGGCCTCCAAAAAATGGCTCGGGGATCCATGATGTTCTTAGTCAGCCACCTCGTTGGGCAATTTGCCTGTTTTGGCGTTGTATTTGTATAAATTTTAAGGTCATATTTTGCAGGTCATAAATGCTCGCAAATTTTTAAAGATTTTCAAGTCATAAAAATCCGAGTCCTAATTATAAAAATATTTTTTTTATTAGCTCAACGCTGTTTCTCGCGTGTATAATAGTATAGATATGAAAGATGTTTACATATTCGTACAAGGAAAGTAATAGCTAAGATGCTACGGCAAAAAATAAAAATATAGTAACCGGTACATGAAAAAAATGTTCATTTTCTTTATTTCATAGGGGGGAGCAGGAAAAATTCGGATGCATCACAATCACATACACACGTGACAGGTTGTAACTTACTAGATTCGAACGTGTTGATATCATTCACGCGCTGTCATACGTTTGCTGGAGATTGGTTAATGCAAATATTTTTTATGAGGCATTAAAATCTTGAAAGCGTAGTTGATTGCGAAATGCCAGTTCTTGCTATAGATATATGAGCCATGTCTTGCAGATGATACTTTCTGCTTCAGACATTCGTTGGTTAAGACATTCGTCCTTTAGAGTGGTTACATTTTTCGCATTGAGAACATAGGAGTGTGGATGCCTTTGCTCAAAATCGGTGAGTAGTCATACGTGCCATCATAGGAGAACCGATCTTTAACTGTCCAATTCCTTTTTGTCAGTTTCTTTTTATCAGTCAAATGTTTTACTGTTAACATTCATTTTATTAGATTGAGGAAGAGAAAGGAAATAAGCAGAATTAGATCAATGAGTTGAAATTTTTTCAAAGAATTTGAGATCATGAGTTCGTGTATACCATGATAACCTCAGCATAAGAATTTTTCGCGGTTTTCGAGTCTCTGCTTTTGAACATTTGGATCGAATGAATGCACTCCACAGCTGTTTTAAGAATCTTTAAGCTGGCTTTGATGGTCCGCTCACACAATCACGTCATCATTGCTGTTACTCGAGCCCAAGTAATTCATGTCCGCTTCAAGGGAATAACTTTCCAGATATAAACATTTCTCCGAATTCTTAAATTTGCCACTACAAGATTGAAGAGCCGCATTACCGGAGTGAGAAGAATGCCTTTGTGAAATTTCTATTTACGAGAAATAAATCCTTCAGCTGAGAGAGTCAGTAATAAAAACAGATAAATGAAACGGAATTTAATATAGCGATATATATAGTCAAACCCCGTTAGTGCATCACCCGGTTAACACGTCACTCCGCTTACCGGGTCACTTTTTGGAGTGCCCTGAGGCAAGAATTGGCACAGCTATGACACGTTTCTCCGTTTAACGAATCGCACCTCTTACTAAGTCATATTTTTGCTCTCCCAAGAGGGACTTATTAATGAGGTTTGACTGTATATAATAGACCTACACGCAAACTCAGCACACATTTGGAAAGAGCAGAAAAACTTCTATAAGAGACGACACCAATTTCATCGAAATATCTGGTTTTAATGTGGAAGCTATATGCAGGCGCTGATAGATTAGCGAAGTTCAAAATTTAATTGTCACCAAAATTTTTAATTGCCCATTCTGCAAACACCGTTCCAGCTACAATCGGCCAAATTTGCCAAAAACTTGTCCATTTTACCAGTTTTCGAAAGAGCCTAGATTAAACTAAATTGATCATCCAGTTCAGGAGAAATTTGGTTGTCTCTTTGCAATATATCATTGAAATCTGCGTTCGTCCAAGTAATTCTAGTAGGTTTTAGCGACAATTCGACTTTTCACTTCACCGATCTCTCAGCGCTTGTAGCCCACCATTAAATACGGATGTCCTGTAGATAGAGTTAGTGTTCACCTTACAGAATCTTTTCGTGCAAAATCAAATTGTCGCCAAAAGCTGTAACCGCCAATGTCGAATTTTTGTCGAATATATACTTCGACAAACGCTGATTTCAGTGACGTATATTGCAAACAAAAGGCTAAATTTTTCCTGAATCAGAAAATTAATATAGTTTATTGTAAGCTCTTTCGGAAGCTGGTGGAATGGAAACATCACAATGCAGATCACAAATGCTCGCATATTTTTAAAGATTTTCAAGTCACAAAAATCCGAGTCCCAATTATATATAACAAATATTTTTTTTTATTAGTTCAACGCTGTTTCTCTCATGTATAATACTGTAGTATAGATATGAAAGAGATGTTTACCTATTCGTACAAGGAACGTAATAGCTAAAATGCTAGGGCAAAAAAATAAAAATATAGTAACCGGTAAATAGTTACACCGATGAGCAGCTCTAAATTAACGATATATGGTATCATACCATGTTGTTCATTTACATGCTGCACACTTATTTAAATCCAACAACTAATTTTTATTCAAGGGAAAAAAAGAAATAGTTTTGTCTTTATTTCATAGGGGGAGCAGGATGTCCAACGCTTTTTCTCTCGTGCATAATAATCGAAAATATTACTGTTGCTCTGAAATCACTACCACCATCTACAAGACAAAATATTCTGTTGCCCGTCAGTTTCACCCACATTTATAAAGAGTTAACATGAACTTTTAAAGCTATATAAGCATTCGTTTTATTTCGAGAAATTATGATACGTGCAATTTGATTGCAATTTTCCACGTAACTGATAAACACATTTATACACGGCTAAAGCAAAACAGGTAGATGAAAAAAAACGCATTATTTTTATCAATAACTTCTACTAGGAGGTAGTGTTGCAATGTCGAAAATCCATTCAATTATCTCAGATTTATTGTTCAAAATTGTGTCGCAAATTCATTCAGTCTGACATAACAAGAAATAAACGACTTCTGGTCCTCTTTCAGTTCCATTTCCGATCTTAAACTCGAATTTAATGTCCACCCACTCGCTACTGACCGACTTATCTCCCGCTTAGCCATGCTTTATAATATTACTCATGGTCATCTAAATTCTGATTCGTCCGGTGTTCTGACTAAGCCTTCCTATGTTTCCAAAAGATTTGATCACCAAAAAAACACTGAAACCTAGTTTTGCCTCTACAGACTGTTTTAAATGCAGTTTCTTTCCTAATACCATAGTTGAATGGAACAAGCTCCCCCATTTTATTGTTAACTCCCCCAGATCTCGGATTTCCTGTCAAATGTTACAAAACATTCTATGTGTAAATTCACCGCGTCCTCTTGTATAAGTCTTTGAAAAACCAACAATATTACAAAAATAAATAAACAGATAAATTTGTAATTTGTTCGTAAACTGTTCAGAAAAATTGGAGGGTTGATAGTATCCATCAACAGTTTACAAACGCCCTGTATTTTGACAGACCTTTTTCTTACATATAATGATATAATTCCCTGCAGATAAATTTTACTTTCGTTTTGATTATAAATTGAAGGACAAAAACATGTACAGTATATGATCGGGCACCGGTGTAAATGCCGTGTTATCATGAAACCAGGTTTAGTTTTCGATACATTAATTTTTTGATGAAAAAAAGCAAGGGAAAATCTTTGAAGTAAACAATCCTGCTATGTACAGGGCGTCCATAATTAGAAGACTATTTTAAAGTAGCCTACAGGAAAAACGAGTCATCAGAAAAGTGTGCAATTTTGTGGAGGACTTCATGAAGTGATGGGAATTTGTTTCAGGGGAAAAGTTAGTTGCACATGTCGCCACCAGAGGGCGTTTCACTTTGAATACCTGTAGTAAACATGTAAATTTACGTGGCGTCACGCAGCAGCTGTTATAAAACCCAGAAACATTCACTGAGATCTTGTTTCACAATGTATTTTGTTGCTCAAAATGACGATAGGTTTACGAGATCGCGCTTTTTTGGTCAAATTGTTTTACCAAAACAGCAATTCTGCAGTAATTGCTTGACGGAAATATCGGATTTGGAAGAGGATTCGAAAGGTCCAATGAATGTTAAAAACCTTCGGAGTATGATAACGATATTTTAAACCACAGGATCGTCGGCTGTTCGTCCTGGAAGAGGAAGAAAACATGTTACTATAGACGCTGTACAGGAGGTTTCGCTTCAGGTGGAAGAGCTTCGAATTCTTGTGATAGCACTAATGTCAGGCGTGTAGCACAGACGATGGATAGGCCACGTTCAACTGTCCATAAGATCATGCAGAATATCCTCCGATATTACCCGTACAAACTTTCACTTGTGCAGAGGTTGCTCCCACGTGATTATAACGCTCGACTCCGGTTCTCACTGCAGTTTCTAGCTCACGTTGAGGTCGTTTCAAAATGGACTTGTGCAACATGCATGGCGACATGGGCAACTAATTTTTTTTCCTGAAACAAATTCCCCTCACTTCATGAAGTCCTCCACAAAATTTCAAAATTTTTTGATGACTGGTTTCGCCTGTAGACCACTTTAAAATGGTGTCTTTTAATTATGGGTGCCCTGTATATTACTCAGTACAAAAATCACATATAAAGAAAATTACAACGCTTCCCGAATACTTTCCGATTGAAAAGATTAAAATAAAAATTTGCAGAGTCCTAGAACTCATTTTTTTCTTTTTTCCAGGTAATCAAAAAACCATATCCGGAATGAAACCAGAAGACAACAGTAATGAGACCGATGAAGTGTATTATAATTATCACATGGATCATATACCGCAGAAATTTTTGAATAAAGCCAAACTAGAGCTATCGGAGACACCAGAAATCAGACGGATCTGTATTGAAGATGTGAAAAAACTTATAAGAAGTGAGTATTCAGGACGTGTTCCAAAAAAATCATAAATATAATTCATAAAAATCGAAGGAGTTGGTAGGAATGCGAAAAGTTATAAAAGGGATTTTTTTTTGGTACAGAAAAAAAATTAAGTTCATATTTCTGTGAAGAGAATGCTTCTGTATAAGAGAAATGATAAGTATAATCATTTCTCTTCGTCTACTTTCTGGCATTGATATGGGCTGCACAGATTTTGTACTTATTGATCTATGCTGTATGTCGGAAAGTAGACGAAGAGAAATTATTACAGGAGATTTTGTACTTATTATTGTAGTTTATTTTGTAATCATGCTGTTTTTTCTACTTGTTACCGGCCTTTTTGTCCCACTCGACGTCACATCCTTCATAAGTGTTTTTGCGATTTTCACCGACTAAACGTGGTTAGCGATACCATGTTCTATGGTAATTTTTGTTCCTCTTGATGCCTAATATCACCCCTTTGAGCCTGTCGCAACTTCAAGGCAACACCCTGTACGTAGGCAATTGCGGTAGTCGAAAAAAAATATTGAATAAATTTTTCGTTTGGAATCAATTTAACGTTACGTAAAAAAAAATATATGTATATATATATATATATATATATATGAAAGTCTCGTCAATGATGTGTTTCTCTCCACGATAAAACTCAATTTTTCATGTAATTACTGTTTTCTGCAAGCAAATATTTATTTCAAAATACTTGCTAAATACTCCTAACTAGTTCTTAATAGCTCGTATGCAATTTCATTGATGTTTTGGTTTTATTTTCTACACCCATTACTTGCCATTTGTCTTTCAACCCTTTAAATGCTCAACTTTTTTCGAGCTGATAATTATTTTTATAGTTAATAACGCGTATTGAAAGCCGGAAACAACCATTTTAAAAAGTATATTTCAAATAAAACTGGGATGGGCCTTATCGAAGACGCGCAAAGCCTCAAAACTCACGCACAAAATAAATGTATTAAAAATAATATATTACTTTCTAAACATATAACTACCTCCATTGTGATTCAAACTATACCGTCGACGTTCGATATCACGCACCTCGAAATTATGAACATGCTCTTTTTTACGAACAGGTCCTCTGGCCCGAACAGCCATGTCATAGCTATATTTTACGAATCCTCATTTCTATCAACTCTTTATTTTACGAACTTCGTTTTTCTTCCGCTATTTTTTGCCATTCTATTCTTCCAGCGCCTCGGAGTTCGTTGTAATCAAAAGTAAACTTTAATTCGGACTGCGTGCGTGTCTTAAGAACCCCTAAAACATACAGGTGTTTTGCGAACACGTACCAGGAAGGAAGGTTCGATTCGATTGTTGGCGAGGGTGACCAGGAATTGAAGATGCGTTGACAACATAATTCACTTTTTTTTGCATTATGATTTGATAAACTAATGATTCTGGAAATGATATGATACATCAGGTTATTGATAAGCCATTTGTAACTCGATTGTCCATCGAACTCTATTTCAACCAACTGCTATTCGACTAGTTTCCCCCTTCACAATTTCAACAAAACGGAAAAGAATGGGCGCTTGATAGTAGATGAAAAAAAATAAATATTTTAAAAGAAACTAATGTGCAAAACTCTTACTAAGACAGAAATTATCAAAATGTACGGGATTCAAAAAATTACATTGAGTCCTCTAATCCAGCGGTTCTCAACAGGGGCTCCGCGGCGACTCGAGGAAAATAAAAGAAATCAATAAATTTGATAGATAAATAAAAAAAGAGGTCTACAATGGCCCGCCATAAAAATTATACACATAAAGGACTCCTCTAATCAAACAGAGATCCGCCATAGAAATTAAATACTGAAAAAGGGCTCCGCGAGTCAAAAAAGCGTGAGAACCACTGCTCTAATCAAAGATCAGCAAAAGATCGTTTCTACGGCAAGTGGTCCAAGCGGCGTTTCACCATTCTGCAAATATTTTTCATAGAAGCAAAATTTGCGTGAAATGTTATCTTACATCAATTACATGGAATCTTATATTTGCCAAAATGATGCGATGAAGTAAACAAGTTCATGTTAACCGTTTTTAACAGTTTTATGGAAATCACCATACATAGAAGGTGAATGACCAACTCATTTTAGATTTTCCGCATTTTTTTCGTCTCTCCCATTTACGAACTTTCGATTTTACGAACTAATTATCAAGTCCATTCGGGTTCGTAAAAACGAGCGTCGACTGTAGTGGGAAAAAAATTCGGATTGCAAACATCAAGGTAAAGAAAAACAAAAACCATTTTTTTTTAAATTACCAGTAATGACAGCCACACGTGTTCTGCAACAAACAAAGAGGTTGTTGTTAACTGGGACATCGACCAACTGATTCAAAATATAAAATGGAAAGAATATGGCCTCGTCTATGTGTAAAAGTGATTCTGAAATTTTTATCTTTAAACTGGTCGCAGTAGTGAAAGTTTAAAGAACTCTTTAAGCTACGAACTTAAGGGTTAAAAGAAAAAGTAACGAATACTATTGTTAGTGCTACAAACCCTCAAAAATTCTGTTTATGAAAATTTAAACAACGTAATGACAAATCAAAAAATACGGCACATGAAAAAGAAACAGAAACAAAAAATTATATTTGTAACACTTTGTTTTACATTTGTTGATATTAGATCAGTATCAAATATGGTTTTTACATTTGATTTAGAGGAGGGAAACATGAAATTGGAATGGTTCACGGACGAAGTAATTTTGATGTATTTGCGCAGCCGAAAATTCGATGTACTTAAGACTTTCTCCGCCATGAAAACGACGTTTGGGTTTTTCAAGAAACATAGAAAATATTTCGATTCGATTGATCCTGAAGTCATTGATAAAATGCTGAAAATCGGAATTGTCGGGCGTTTACCACGAAGAGATAGTGAAGGTCGTACTATTTTTGTTTTTCGATTGGGTGAGTTATTTTCAATTCTCATCGCTCATTATTTATGGGAATCATTTAAATCTTAACTCTCTATGGTCAACACCTTCTATAGTAGAAAGCCTCTGCGTGAAGCGTTGACGTCACTGAAGTCGTTCATTTCACCCGCAGCCATTGGATACAGTAGGCCGACGTATGCGAAATCGTTACTTTTTTTGTAGTATATCCAATGACTATAGGTGAAATGGACGACTTTAGTGACGTCACGGAGCTTCGCGCGGAGGTTTCTGCTATAGAAGATGTTGCTATAGTCCCGTGTATATTTGAAGTTGACAAGGAATCAACTGTTTATAGATAAAAAAAATTACAGGATTATGGAATTATGGATTATTATGGAAAATACAGGGTGATCAGCGAATATGCCCTTATTTCAAAATTAAATATCTCTACAACAAAGATCAATCGAATTATGCGGTAAACGGTACGTTTATTAGCAAAACTGTAAGAATGTTGTACAGAAATTTCGAAAATTTAGTTTTTTTTATAATTTTTTAAAATTTGAAAAAAAAAACAAAACTGGAGATTTTAGGGTTCCGAAAATCCTCATTTGTGTGAAGAGAAACCACTGCATTCGCCTAAAGTTACTGCATGGGCTGCGGTATGCGCCAGAGGCATTATCGGCCCCTTCTTCGTGCGAGAAACGATTACTACTGAACGTTACGTTATAATTTTGGAACAATTTGTCAGCACACATGGCTTATTCGCTTGTTATTCGCTGATCACCCTGTACATGGGTGGTCCGAAAACCCATTATGCCAATATCTTTAATCAATTTTTTGATACCTTAGAAAATACATCTTCCAGTGTCCTTTCGGAACAAAATACAGCTATACATGAGCAGTAATTTTTTTATCTATAAACAGTTGATTCCTTGTCGGTTCATTTTTTGAGATCTGCTGAAATTTTACGTGTTTAAAGATTTATAAAATAATAAATTGAGGGAACTGGGGGAAACAAAATTCAAGGTAAAAACTAAACTTTGCTCAACAAGATTTTATCTGTTTATAGATAACATTAAAATCAAGGTAAGCTGTATATCCTACCCGTAATTAACAACTTTAGCTAATTAAAAATTCCACTGTAATTTATTGAATTGCTGTGTTGTATTTTTTTCAATTAAAAATAGGCTAACAGCTCTAATTTACATTGGTTTTTTTTTTGTAAAAAAAAAATATTTAATAATTTTTTTATGAACCATAGAGGGCTCAATAATTATTGTACTAATAACAAAGCTTGAAAAATATTAACAGGTGCTTGGGATCCGGCGAAAATAAATGTAAAAGAATTTATCCATTGTGGTGTACTGTTGGCTCTATGTTCGATTGATGAGCCGATGACGCAAATTAATGGTGGAAAGATCATTGCGGACTTTAAAGGCAACCCATTGAAATACGTTCGTTACCTTACACCATTCTACGTTTTACTTTGGTACCAATTCCTGGTAGTAAGTTGTTTTGTTATCAAATTCATTATTTCTTTAGTGATATACTCACAATAATCCTAAAACAAATTATTAACCTTTTATCGGCGGTACTTTAAAGTACCAAGTTAGATAATCTGTTATGTGCTGTATAAGTTAGTTGTTTAAGGGAGTGTCGCGACCACTGAAGTCATTTTTCTCAAAAAAATCAAATTTTTAGTCATTTTTAAAAAATGACTAAAAACACTCGCACACACACACAATTGCAAATCAAATGCAAAAAATTTCTTGTCAATCGGTTAACTTTTTCTCTCAAAATGAAAGAAAGAAGTAATGAATTATAGTGTACGGTTGCAATCTCGCATATTCTGCCGGGGGACTGAAATATTGCACACCTATGCCTTTTTGCAAAGCTGCTGTCATTATTTATTTATTCGTCATTCCAACAACAGGAAAAATCCAGTTACAGTTGAATAGAGTAAAACACAAAATTAACAAAGTTCGCAAAAAAATAAAAATAAAGCTTAAAAAATGCATAATTAAAACGAATAAATGTATGCAGTAGCCAACGCCCCGATGGACTCTCTTATCTAATATATCTCTATACTGTTCCTCTCCACTTTTATTTCTTTCCCTTTCTTCAACGTGAAACAAGGCTTCTATATTTATCACCTATACTGCTAATGCAGATCATTCAAATTTATCGCCAACAGCTTGCACTTGAAGAGGTTAAACGTCGAGTAAATTTGATAATAAAATGTAAAAAAAGTAAAATTAAAAAAATGTAAAATTGAGAATAAAAACATAAAAGTATTATAGTTGAAAAAAGTTATTTCTGAAATTCTCCAAAGGGGAACTGTATATGAACGACGAACGCGCCGTTGTATACGGAGAACGCAAAGGTTTAAATTATAATAAAAAACGTTTATTTTTATGAGATGAAGCAAAGGTACACGACTGACAAACTGCAATAGACACACACACTATATGCAAAGACACTCACCTCATCACAACAAATTTTAATGCAAACGAGATTAAAATTCCGTTTGCATTAAAAAATCCCTCTCTCTCTCTAAATAAAACTATATGGTATAGAATTACTTAGAAAAACTGTTCAATAAAAATTACTTAAAACCTGAAATCGAAAATTCGAGAGGAGAGCGTAAGCACGATCACTATCGTGCCGTTGTCAGTCACTCGAGTAGTAATAAAACAGAAAAGCGTCTTGTTGCTGTCTCATAAAATTTCGACCGAATAAACGGGGAGGGATTTTGATCATTTTACAGAGAGAAATATACTTTTTATTTTCCACTGTCTAAAATTTGTCTAATTTTTTGTTATTGGCTGATAAACGAGGTATACGAGTGCATTAGAAAATCCGTTTATACTGGAATAACTCACGGACCATTGATTCTAGTAGCATATACTCCCTATTAAAAAAAGTATCCAAATAACGTGTAGACTTCAGATGCGTCATTTATATTGCAAGTAATACGGCAAACATGTTGGGGTTAATCGAGAAGCTATCCGTACTTAGAATAAGACCACCTTAATCTTTTTTATTGGCAGTGTATTACATTTTATCATGTACAGTATATATAGTTTTTATAATTGAAGTTTTAATTGGGTTGTGGTATTTTAAAAATATATGACATGTTAAAGCCATTTTTTTTTCAGCCACCTCGTTGGGCATTTTGTCTGTTGTGGCTTTGTATTTGAGGTTGTGTAGCAATTAAAACAAAAAAATAAAACCTTTATTTGGTCACCATTTCCTAAAGCACCCAATTATAAAATAATTGTCCTGTCTCTCCTAAGCCCAAAAAGAAAAATTCCATAATTTTAAGTTTAACATTCACCGAGACATTTAAACTCGAAAATGACTAAAAATGAGGGGAGAAAATAGCATATATAGAGTAGAATAGGTTTTTCCCGTTAGTTTATGCGATTCTTTAATTAATTTTCAGTGATTTTAAAATTCAAATATCAAAGTGAATATTGCACTTAAAACAATGATTTTTTTTTTCCTCTGGGCAGACACCAATAACTTTCTGATTGAGTTGGCTTTTTTAGGACAGGTTCACCAAATAAAAAGTTAAATTTTAATTTGAATAATTATACAACCCCCTTGCAATATTAATGACGTATCTGAAGTCTAAACATTACTTATTTGGATACTTTTCCAACTGGAAGTATGCTACGATGACCAACGGTTTGTGTTATATCAGGGTAAAGGGATGCACCCTGTATATGGTAATTATGATAAAGTGTATAGGTACTAAAATAACAATGATCATTTGTCAAACTGTTTGAGAGAAAAGTGAAAGTGCAGTAAGATGTTTTTTTTTCGTTGTATTTAAATAGGAATGTATGCCCGTGCGAGCAAAAGCGGCACACGTTCTAAACCCATCTGTGATCACAAAAACGATCCTGGCATTAGCTAAATCGATTGCCTCTGAAAAGATTAAGAAAAGGGTAAGTAAATAAGTAAAAGGGTGCGAAATGCTGAAACAACAATCAGGAATGAACTTCGCAATGAAACCAAAAAAGGAATGAAAACACAAAAAAAGATGAAGATATGCCTTCAACACGTAATTGTATGCCACCATGGGATTCATTATAAACATCTGAAATATTGTAAACAAAAATTTATGTATGTAAATAATTGTAATATAATATATTATGTATGTATATAATATATAATGCTGTAATATTAATAATTTTTCTTTGGTAGCTTTTCATCCACGACGATGCAGATGATATGTTTTTGCACGTACAACGCAACATAGTTCCCAAGAATTTAGGCGGTGCGTTGCCCGAAGAAGAAGAAACCAAAAATACGTTGGCAAAGACCTTAGTTTGGCCCGATTATGTGACTGCAATCTTGGAACACATCAAGTCAACAGAATGAATGTAAAATCTCCATATTCTGCAAGGAATGAAATAAATGGAATAATTTATTAAGAACAAATTAAAAAACTCTCTCTGCGGATACTTTTCTTTATTTTACCTATGGCTATATACGGAAACAAAGCAATACCTAAACCCTACTTTTTTTTATTGAACTAACAGCTACGAGAATTCGGAGTGTTCATACAGAAAAAGTTATCAACCATGGAAGAAAAGAAAAAAATTTCCACAAAAAAGAAATTCCACTGCGGTTTTCGTAACTAATCTAAACTGTACTTGTACTAAAATAGAAAAATGATGGCGTATTTTTTGCTTTGTCCCACTAATATCAAAATTATTTTCATTCGTTTTATAATGTTTGTTGGAAGTATCCGACTACCTTTTTGTCACGTTTTCTATAAAACGGTGCTGGAGTGAACTAAAATATCATTTTTTTGATAGAAAGTGTTTCAAAGTGGTGAAAATAACAGTCAATTGTAGAATGCCAAAGTGATTTTTGATTTTAAAAAACGTCATTTTTATGTCAAATTTTTCGATTTCATGGAGATGTTATTTTGATTCTGTTATTTTTAAATCGTGCAATATCAAAACTCAAAAGCTAATATCGGTCCATTTCATGAAAAACTCGTGAAATACACGTCATCCTCGACGTGGTTTCCAACTTTATGTACAATAAGATGTGTCGAAATTCCTTGATATGTATATTGATTTATATCATCCTTCATGCCCATTTCTAAAGACTTATAGTTGTTTCAATTATCGAAATCAAATCAAATTACTGTTAATTGAAAATCCATAGTCGCAATGTATTTTTCCGACTACATTCCCGTCGCCACCCTTTAAATAAATAAATAAATATATATATATATATTAAAAAAATTAGTGTTTTTTAATTTTTCATCAGGATGGTGTTCTTCCTTACACACACATACGAGAAATTCTATAGAAATGCTCTGTTTGTCAGCAATGATACAAATGCGTAATACGTATTTTCATCTATTTTGTTGGTCCTAATATTTAGCAGCCCGGTGCTGTCATGGGCTTCATATACTGCAACTGGGCTGTTCTGGTAAAACGAAAAACCTCACTTTCAGCGAAAAAGCAAATTCTAATGGGGTACTCGTGGAAGAAGAGAAAAAACTCTCTTAGTTTGCACTCTTAGTTTTTACAGGGTGATTCAGAAATGATGGGGAAACTTTAATAGGTGATGGTACAAACAATTGCCATCAAGGAATGCATGGTCTAACATGAAACGTAAACGCATTAGCGCGTTTCGAAACGGCCGCTCCGCAAACGTTAAAACGTCTTTCCTGTTGAAATTTATCGGGAGATAATGCACACCACACACACATGCATGAAAATGTAACATGGGAAGCAGAAGAAACCGTATGCAATTCACTGCGTCACAGTGAATAAAAGGAGCGAACGCCAGTCCTGTAAAGTTGTTCCAGCGTGCAACCGTTCTAACAGTTGTAACGTACGGGTTGATGGCGCACTTTAGTAATACTTGAGTCCGCACCTTTTCTTCACTGTGACGCAGATTTACATACGATTTCTTCTTCTTCCGCTTGTTACATTTGCATATATAGTGTTCTTTTTCTCCCGATAAATTTCAACTGGAATGCCGTTTTAACGTTTGCGGAGCTGCCGTTTCAAAACGCGCTAGTGCATTTACGTTTCATGTTAGACTATACATTCTTTAATGACAATTGTTTGTATTGGTGTGTACTATCACCTCTCTAAGTTTTCCCCATCTTTTCTGAATCACTCTGTATAGTATTTAAAGTGTTCACAAGTAAATGAAAAATATTTTACAAAAAATCGAAATACAACCACAGATAGATACAACAGATTATACCAAGTACCAAAGCCTAGTAAAATACTGTATAAATAGAGCTTTTCCTACATCGCCCCTATGGTTTGAAACATATTTCATACTGAAAATCAAATTGACAGTAAAAAAAGCAGATGATATAGTATTTGACTTTTAAAAATATTGATTATGAAATGGTTTTAACGAATACTTTTTAATCAGGTATAAAAACAGTTTTGCATTAAGTAGAAAATAGATGCATACGTAATGATGAATGGTATACAGTTGTGACTGCGCATATATGTATAGATAGGTACATGTACGTAAATATATGTATGGTGTGTAATGTACTGTACTGATCTTCGCAATAAGAAATTTAATTATATAACCGAATGACTTTCATAATGAGTAAGCTAACATTTTAACGTAATCGTAGATTTATAAATAAAAATACAATATAGCATGACTAATCTTAATAAAAGCGGTTGTCTGAACCATATGCAATTATAACCCCTTTTACACTTACTGGAAGGATAAACTAAGTCCCTTGGGTGGCATAGTGTTTGTATTTATGTGTTCTTATGTTTGTATCTGTCGTGTATGTTTGTATTTGTATAATTATATGTTTGTTTTTTGTGATTTGTGTATACAATAATTAGAAAAATATATTATTGTTAGCATGATTATTATTTTATTTTTTAATAATTTTCTTCTTATTAATTTTTCTTCTTAATTTATTTTCTTACTTATTTACGTTCTAGGTAAAATAACTTAATTTTTTTTGGATATATATATAGGTTTGACTCATATACTTAACATGTTTGAGGCAAATAATCTGCAATTTTTCAATTTTTTCTGTATAAGTATTGTGGAAGCCGGAGAAACAAAAAATCCTCTAAAGGAGTGATTCCCAACGTGGGCGTTAATGACGGAATGTTCCAGGGGGGCGGTAGAAGCTACGGGTATAACATAGGATCCTATGGGTTAGATTGCGTTCGGGGCAATAGGGAAAAAAAATTTCTGAAGAAGGGGGCGATGGGACAAAAATGTTGGGAAACTGCTCTAAAGCAGTGGTTCTCAAGCGGGGGCACCAGGATATTCCAGGGGGCCATGGAGGAAAATATCGCAAAAGGGGAGCCATGGCTGCTGATAATGGGACCACGAAGAAATTTATTAAAATAGTGATCTCTCAAAAAAATTTAATTTGAAACAAAATGCATATAGAATTTTTTTTCACAATTTTTCCCCTATTTAAGTAATACTAACAAAGATTTGATTGCTTTTTCAACACCGCAGGATGTTTCAACACTGAGCATAAGGAAGAGATGAAATTTTATTAAAAGATGAAATTTAATACTTGAAGTATCAAATATTTTAATAGTTTCACGAAAACAAGCACAATGCCATTTTTGTGAGTGTTCAATCCAATTTTTCATAAGTAGGGCTCTGATTTTTATTACCTAAAGATGAAACGTCGTTGCTGATAAGCTATTAGCGACTACGTTTCTTCTTTAGGTCATAAAAATCAGAACCCTAGTCATAAGCATGTGTTATCAATAATTATAAGGTTTCAGATGAATGTATTTATATGTACAGTGTTACTTTAATGACAGTGATTGATAGTAACATTTATTTGAAGATAACCAACCGAAAAACTGCGTTCAATGCGGATAAAATGTTTTTGCTGGCATCAGGAAAGACAGGGTTACACTTTGTAATTGGGTTTTTGAGCACATGGAGTCTATAAAAATTTAACATTTTTATTTTAATAACTATACACCCCTTTGCAACATGAATGACATATCCGAGTACTACACGTTATTTGGATAATTTTTCTAATTGAAAGTATTGCTGTGTGTAGGGCGAACGGTTTACCAGTAAAATACCATTCGTTTTGTTATCTATGCATCCTGTACATTACTTATTGTAATGTCTGTTATGTGAAATATTGCGTTGTGGTTAAGCCAACTCACACGTTGCTTCGTTCACCTGCGAGAGAGAGGCCACATTATGAACCAAAAAGCCACTTGGAGATAGCCTGTCATCCAACGAGACATCAGATTTTCACGATGAATATAAATCTCACCGTATCGAAATTATAATCAATAAACCAATATTTTTTATTTGAAATTTGATTATTTGTAATTCTGGATTAGTTTGAAATTCTGATTTACAAAATTCAAATTTACCCGAGAAAAACTAATTAGTAAATAATTCAAACTTCATCCTGTACAGTAACTTTATGACATTACGACGTCTTCAAGCGCAAAGAGGTCGTTCAAGTATTACGTCTGCAAATTTTTAGCCAGTTTTGACCCCCCCCCCCTTCCTTGTCAGCAAATATTAGCAAAACACTGACCCCGTAACCCGTCCCCTGTCAGAAAAATTTCGTCAGCAGCTTAGAATATTTCATATCTTCGAAAAAAAGGTGGTTGATGACGTAAGCAACCTTCAAACCCCCCTCCCCCCTTGTCATCAAAAGTCAGCAAATGAGAAACCCCCCCCCCCTAATGCTGACGTAATACTTGAATGACCCCCAAAGTTTACATTCATTGAAAATAATTTATCATACTTTTTTACTGTGTTCTAATATGTTTATTTTGCTTTTTCGTTATTTCCATAAATTAAAAATTAATTAAATTCAAACACATATTTATACTTAAAACAATATTTGAATAATTGTCTTTTAATGGGAAAACGTGGGGGGGGGGGGGGAGGTAGAAAAGTAATCATGTTCGCAAGGGGGCCACAGGAATGAGAAATGGTTGAAAGGAGGGCCATGGGCAAAAAAGGTTGAGAACTACTGCTCTAAAGTATACGCGTACTCAAACGCGTGCAATGCTTGAAAAATTTCGCTTCCAAAAGCACATTCGAATCCCAGTCTTTTCTCGTGAGAGTGGGCTGGTAGCTGGTGCATTTCGAGATGAATGTCCTGAAACCATGTATATTTCTGAAAAAATGGCCCTAACGAATGACCTGTAAAGACAGCTACATCCAAATCTTGGAAATTTGAAAGTCTAGTCTTTTTTCTATGGGATTTTAACATTTCTTTTACTTACTCCAGCATCATATTCAGAAATGATCTCAAGTTTTTCTTCAATAGGAAACTGTTTTCTTTTGAGGCCACTCATTTTGAAACAACAGAAATATGAGGCTTGCACTGGCTCTTGCCATAGATTTTATTTCTTTTCAAGCATCGTATCGGTTACGATTTTTTCTTCCCGCACACACCCCAAAAAAGCCATAAAAGAACAACCCCCTCCCCCTTCTTCAACAGTTCAGCAAGTTAATTTTCTGAAACCGATTCCAAGGGAACATTTTTGGAAGGCTCTACGCACGTTTTGTTGATTTTTAGAAACCTCTTTCGGAATTTGTTACAATTGATTTTTCATTTCGCAATATCGAAAATCGCACTACTCATGTAAACTTATTTAATGATAAAAAAATGTTTTCGTTTCAACGAGATTTTCGTTACAACAGTATTCATTAAATCGGGATTCGACTGCATTTGCTTTTTTGACCAACGCGTAAAAATTTTCAGGAAACATAAGCCACTCGTCAATGAGAGTTCCCAAATGGGTGACCCTAGCTGCATAAGGGGAATAATTTTAATATTCACCATGTAAGTGAAACGTGGGTTGTTTTTACGAAAACGAGTGACCTTGCTTTTGTCAACGATGAAAATCATGCTCCATTCATTATAAGTTGGTCGGTAACTTGATACTATATGGATCAGGATCGTATGCAAGAACCAAAATAAGGAAAGATTGAAAAAAAAATTATATAAAATATTGCGTAATAAGTATTTCCTGTCAATTTGTGTGGAGGATATTTTTGTTTTTAATCTTTTTTCAGAAAAAAAACAGTTGCATATCTCATTTCCCAGATATAAATTATCTTTTCACAAAAGAATAAAAATTTGATGTCATTTTGGAGGCGTAATATTGTATTGTTTCCAAACACATAGTCAGAACATCCTCGTTGGAAGACAATAAAGATGCATTTTGATCGTAGTGTAAAATATCCGTGGACCTACAGAAGTTAAGACTCGATCTTTCAAATAATGTCATATCAATAATTGCATTGAAACATCGTTTTATGCAATTTTGAACCATAAATGTCATTCATCAGGGATTGCTTTACGTAGTCCTTTGTTTTTATATATTTATTTAGGGAAATTTTTCTTCGGGCAGGGATAACTCGAACTTGATACATGTCACCTGCGTATTATCACTTTTCTTTCATCAGATCGTTTGAACGCACGTGACAGATTGTAATTTACTCGATTTTAACGTGTTGATCTTATTCATGCGCATTCCCATGTTTGATGATGATTGGTTTAAGGAGTATTAAAATATTGATGATGCAGTTTCGATTGCGAAATATCACCCCTCACAATAGATATATGAACCATGTCTTGCCAATGATACTTACCACTTTGGACACCTGTTGGATTAGACATTCGTCGTTTAGAGTGGCTATATTTTTTGCATTGAGAAAGTAGGATTGTGGATGCCTTTGCTTAAAATCGGTGAGTATTCATACGTGTCATCTCTAATTAAGGTAAAAAGATATATTATCATATATTTTCAGTAGTCTAATTTATTCGTAAGCGTTTCTTAATCAGTCAAATATTCTACTTTCAAATGCATTCCGCTGGATTGAGATAAAATGCAATAAGCACAAGAGTATTAGATCAATAAGTTAAAATTTGAAGAATTCGAAATGATAGATATTAGGAGAAAGTCGAAGTTATAGGTAAGAGAATGCACGTAAAGTTTTTGCTGTTGGCAGCAACGCAAATAAAATCGAATACGACCAACGTGTGCTTTGAAGAAACCATATATATTTATAACATCAATGTCGTTCATTTATTAGGTGAAATGTGATTTTTTTAATTATTAAGAAAACACCAACGAATAAGGCAAATACACGAGTATTTGCCTTATGTGTATTTGTCTTATTCGTTGGTGCCTTCTAAATATTCTTGGGCAAAGTTGATCAACTCTTCCAAATGTGATTTTGTCACGTTAATATATCATTTTTTTGTTGATAGCAGATCAATGAAAGCTTTATGAATGAAAACTTAAACTTAACTCTTTATGTCCGACATTGTGAAAAGTAGAAGAAGAAAAAATCATAATAAATTAAAATAAAACTATAATGATAATAATGAATAATTATCATGTAAATTATTCGATAGTCCATTTCAGTTTTAATTAAAGACAAAAATCAAAACCACTGTTTTTGAAACAACTAAGTAAGTTCAAAATAAATTACCTAGCCTGGTAGTTTAAATACCGTCTGGATATAAAGGGCTAAACCTTTGTAGTTTTAAGTTATTGTGAAGAACACTCTCTGCCGAATAATACAATGACGATAAAATTCAAATCTATATAGGATATTGCTATCTATGAGCAATTTATAAAAGCAATACACGGGTGGCTAATAATACGCACACAACTGTGTGTGTCTCTGTTGCAATCTTGAAATAAATAGACCAAAGGCCGAAGACCATAAAAAGGGCTGATGACATTTAAAAAAAACCCATAAAATCACAGGAAAAACTTTATCAAAAATTTGATTTTCTGCACAAGTTTGATCATGCAATGGGAATTCCCTCTACCCAGCTTTGAACAATCCTACGATAAAGATTGAATTCAATCGGGGAGTATTGATTTTTTCCTTCTTACGTAAGAGGGGAATAAAATAAACACGCAAAAAGGCCCCGATTCAATGTGTAATATATATCCATGGGCGGTTGTGTAGGCATCGTGCTGGACTCGTATCGTGAAGAGCCTGTTTTTAATCCCGTTAGCAGCACAGTGGTGATCGGTTGAAGTTGATTAGGATTTTCTGAAGTTTCCCAACTTCAAGACGCGAATGCGAGCCCCAATCTTCCATTTGAAAGGATCCCTTCCCCAGAGAGCAGGCAAACTTTCAACGCGATACTTATGTAACATGTAAATTCAGGCACTTGCCCTTTTTTCTTCAAAACGTAGAAAACCTACGGCAGAACCAGTAGATCATGGAACATGCATAATTCTGATAACATGAATATGTTAGGGCCACACATACACTAGGAACACATTTCGTTACAAATTCCACGAAGGAATTTATACGAGAAGCATGTACACTTAAATACTAGTAGTGCAGAATATGTAAGGAATGGTGGCATGAGGACTAAGTTACGAAGGTATGGAGATATATTAGTTTGCTGATAGTTTTAAATCTACGGTTTCACTCTCTTGACCACTCACACTGCATAATTTTAGTGGCCGGGGGGGGGGGTTAGGTATTCGTGATATTTCTTTCCTTTTTTTGATATTCGGAAATAATTTGTTTGTAAAGAGTTACTGCTTCCGCCCCTTATGCCTTCATTCTTGAGTTAATGAACTATATTTTGTTAAATTTTTTGGACTTCATCTTTTCAAGTATCACTTTTATAATCAAAAGTACACTAAGTCGGCACTCTTGCCAACCTTTCACCTACCTATGTACTGGGAAATAGCAGTGAGCAGTTTCACCGAAATTAAAATATTTCAACCATTATTAAGGTATCAACCTTTCCTTAGAATAAAACCAAGTATTGGAGCGGGAAGTCAGATTATCATTATTCAGATATTGAAAAAAATTCTAGTTTATTTTTTCTGTTACCAACACAGTCATAAGGCCGCAAGCTGCAATATTTAATGAAATCCTACTTAATAAATATAATGTCTAAGCATTATTAATGTGAAATATAATAGGAAATTCTTTTCTTCTTCTTTACATTCCTAAGAAGGTAGCGGTGGTTAAGCGCGGAACCACCGCCTCTGCATAACACGATATTAATGAATGAATTAAACAAAAAAATTAAAAACGATTTTTTATGCTGCTATCTAATTGCTTTGTTGAGTCTCCGAAATAATATTTTTCCAAACCGACCATCCCATTTTAAGCAGATAGCTTCGCTACGAAATCACCACACTTGAAAGGTTTAATAGTGGTAAATAACTTTGACCTTTTATAGAAGCTCAACACGTGCGTAAACAGCGAATTGTTTGTTCGTTTGAATATCGTAAAAATATGTTCAATAACCAGAAACATTCAGTAAAATGTCAATTCGATCTCAGGTCGTTCGGTCATTCTTTTACGGGAAAAATAAAAGAAAGAACCAGTGCGAAATGATGAATCAATTGAATCGACATTTTCTTTATCATGGAAAGAACTGGAATTTTCGGAAAAGTCATTGTGTATTATTTATTCATTTTCTTTTGTTTCATGTTTGGGATTGGAAAATAGGTATTGAGACTACAAACACAACATTTAAATCAAACTGCATTCAACACTGCTTTTTATATACGAACATAAAAATGAATTCCTTTATTTTTTGATGTTCAGTTTCCCAGTTTGGAGGGATTTTGTGGTGAGCTTAAAATTTAAAAAAAATATTTTTTTCATGAAATTATCAAAAGAAACGTCTAAAAATTTCAACCAACACAACTTTTTATTTCGAAAAAATAAATAAATTCCAGTTAAAGAGCATTGAAAGAGATTATTTTCTATATAAATTATAACAAATGTGTATTTATTATATGAAATGTATATTATGCATATAGGATATCCAAACGAACAAACAATTTGCTTTGTTACGCTCGTCTTGAACTTTTATACAAGGTCAAAGTTATTTGCCACTAATAACACTTTGAAGGACCGTGGTTTCGCTGCGAAACTGTTCAAAAGTTTTTTCCCCTCGGTCGGGCAGTGCGGTGATTAAGGAGTGGTCGGTATGGAAAAATATGTTTTCTAGGGCTCAGAAAAACTAAGCTTTACATTGTTCATATATTTTTTTGTAGACCTACTGGAAGGACACCCTAGTCCCTTAGTGTCACCGAATGAATGTTCCTGATTCATGTATTTTTTGTGTTTCTGTTTTTTGTCTTTTTCTACAAATTTGTACCAGTTCTCATGTTTTTTGTTCTTGTTGAATAAAAAAAAGTTATTGAATCGCACTATTTTTTTATCATGGTAAAATTTACGCTGACGTGGCACGTGCGTTTGAATCAAAACATTTCTAAATGTTTTTCGTCGTTCCGGCGTTTTCTTTCAAGGAAATATGGTATTATTTGTTTCTATCATGCAGTAATCAATGTATAACGAGGTAATATATAACGAGGTAAAATCAATGAACGTGCATGTTTCATTTCTGCAGTTATCAACGAAGAAAATATTTCAGGGTGAGTAGTATTTGAATTTTGTCCGGATGATGCTATATATCATTTAAGATATCTGCCTATACTCATACACGTCATATATTATCATTCAAAAATCGTATTCTTGTGTAACATACCATTTTTATGATTCTAACAACGTATTACTCATTTTGATTTCTTTCCTGTTCATCATTAACAACCGCAACAAGATCTATTTACTCAGCATTCCATTCGTGTATATAATTCCCCTGAAAAAATACGAGATGTTTCTGGTATATAGAAAACAATTCCATAATTCCCGTTCACTAATCAGCCAAATACTGGAAACTTATTGTGAATAATAAATCATTGAAATATGTAATTGGAAACGTTTGTTCAAGCTTCATGTCATTCACCTTGACTTTAAAGATACCATCGGGACTTAAAATCATAAATTTTTATAAATGTTTCAGATTTTAATCTTATGGTTTTTCAAATATCAGTTGCATAAATAGTAAATGTATCTTTCGTGATCTTCATGCAAGATATAGAGAACTACAATAAATAAATAAACTTATCACATTAACATGTTTGATAATAAAATTGGTAACGATATCATATCAATATTCAATGAAAAAAATAAATGTTTGTATCTGTGTATGTTATCACCGTTAGGTAAAGGTATCACATTACGTCAGTTGATTACAGTATCAACCACATTTGCTTTTGTTATCAAAACATTATTGTGTCCATAACTATCTGCAGCTTCATGATAAGACTTTGAAAGGTCTCTCAGCAGAGAAATTGACGCGATAGCAGATCTTCAACATGATACTTACAAAACATGAAAATTCAAGCACACATCACCATCTTTGCTTCAAAACATGATAGACAGACGCAGCATCGTCAAGAACACGGAACAAACACAACTCTGACGACATAACCACGTTAGTCCCATGCATATGAATGCACTCACGCAACACATTCCGACATGTACCGATTCGTTAGAAAATTCCGCAGAGGAATGTGTGCATAGGCGTACGCAGAATTTTCTCGAGGAGGGGGTTTCTCAGATTTTTTCCCTCCTCCGGAGGGGGGGGTAGTTACGTTTTTTTCTGCAAAATGACATTATAGTCTTGGCTGGGGAGGGGGGGGGGGTTTTAGATCCCAAAACCCACCCTTTGCGTATGCCAATGAATGTATGCGAAGCGCATGTACGGTAAAGTAATTGTAATTTCATGATAATAAAACATTTACCTTAGTGTTTCATCATGTACAAGTTTATATCATATGTATACTTCGGCCAAAAAAGAAACAAAAAAATTACAAAATATATTACTCCTCTTCAATTCATAATCTAAAAACAGTAAAATGTATCTCAGAATTGTATCATTTATCTCGTTCTCACAAATAAATATATATATTCTTTTATCTTATTAATTATCTTATCTGCTTTCTTAATAAAAAAAATTCTGTTTTATAGTAAGTCAATATTCCCTGAATTAAAGCCACGACTTATATAGTTTAGAAGTTAATTTTTTAATTCTTGCGGCTAATTCAAAGACGCGGGCTGTTAAATAAATTTTTCTCTCCGTCGTTCTGAGTTCAAGGGATTCCAATTAATTCTTATGAACATTTTGTTGTGCGTGTGTGTGTGTGTGTGTTTTTTTTAAGTACACTGAAAAAAATCTAACTTTCACTACAGCATAACACCCGCAGTCGCATTGTACTATTAAATTCTCAAAGAAAACTTGAACGGTAAATTTCAATGCGCAAAATTTAGTTTTAATTCGATATCAGATTTTTATTTTGCTCTCGAATAAAAATTACAAGTGGCTTATCCGAAAGTTCAGTGTTTCTACGGAAACATTTCTTTCGTTTGGTGATTTTTCTTGGTGCGGTTTATTTACTTGAAAATACAGTGATTTTGTTGTCTTTTTTTTTCAGATAACAAGAAACCTATTGCCGGAATGAAGCCGAATGACAATAAGAGCGAAGAAGTTTATTATAGTCATCATATGGATCATATTCCACAGAAGTTTTTGAATAAAGCTAGATTAGAGTTATTTGAGATACCAGAAACTAGACGGATAGGTGTTGAACAAGTGAAGAAACTTATTAGAAGTAAGTAACCTATAGAATGAGACGTTATTAACCCTTGGAATGAGACGTTATTAACCCTTAGACTGCTCCCATCGCTTTTATATGATGGCATTAGTGGCCTCCTCTCTCGTTCCCTGACGATTTGAGATGAAACTCTTGAAATGACGTATAAAAGATGTCGTACGAAACGAATAAATGGCTTACGAATATAAATGTTCTAGTTTACTTCTTTTTTTTAATCATTATTGTATTATTTCCCCTCACAGGTTAGCTTGTACTGCATTATTTCATTCTTTCGTACTTACTCGATCTATGAAACATCTGAGTTTGAGTGCTATCTATCTCTTACAAAGGAAAACTAAACGAATTCTGAACTTTCTTAAAAAAAGGGAAAAAATTCCACCTCCTCGCAGAGTAAGAAGCATATCTCTATTTGCGCAGTTCAAGGGTAAAACAGTTAATTATGAAATGCTGGATGACTCTGAAGCAATTCTTACAAATGTTCAAAACGATTTCACCTTCGACGTTTTACATACCTCTCTAGAAATACTTTCATAATTTGTATATATATATATATATGTATAATAATCTTATATCTTTAATTTCCAATAAACTTACAAAATACACGTTTCTTTTCCTAACTGGAATCACTTTCTTCCGAATTTTATTTTCTTTTTTGATGATTTCCAGATTTTTTGACGCTCTTCTTCTTCGGTGGATGAGTAGCCGTTTAAATTCATTGATCCACTAATATAAATGGTCTGAAAATTCAGCTTTAACTGGGATGCTTGCAACTATTTTAGATTTTTTTTTTACTGCAAAGTTACTCATTATTATTCATTTCCAGAATAACTACTACAATTCAAACTCGGAAAAACGTTCAAAAAAACCCACAAAGTACTTTTTGCTGAAACGTGTTGTCACAGGTTTTTGAAGAGTTTTACTTACGATTGCAATAATTTGAAAGCAATATTACTGTTGTTTCATAGAAATTTGCCTTAACTATCAAACGACCCTCATAAATTGTGTTCCCGTTTAACATTTGATCATTTTTGTCGCACTACTGTCATTTTCTGCACAAAATTGCCGATTCCGAACGGCAGCTCCTTTTTTTCATACTCATCGAGATTTTGGTGCCCTAACCCCTCGGCGTGGGACTCCATGCGGTAGTAATCTTTTCTGTGGTCATGTCGCCGTTCCCGTTGTACCCCTGTGTCAGGAAAGTTTTCTGACAAGGACGAACCGAGTATTGAACTCGTAGCACCTCTAAACATCCTTTGGTACTTTAGGCGAGTATCTTATCAACCTGAGCTACCACGCCCATGTTTAACATTTCGATAACAACATAGTATGATATTGCTCGTCTTTTTTTTTATGGCGCTATTCTTGACAAAATGTACAACAATACAGCACAATAGAGGGGAAGAGGATAGAGTCGCATGTTTTTGATGGTGCTCTATCCCGACAAATATGGCTGATTTTCACTACTTGGCAGCTGAATGGTTGATACAACAGCATTTAGCAGTGCAGATCTATATCGAGAACGTATTTCGAGAATGAATGTATTTTTGCAGGGGTTTAAATTAATTACAGAACAACATTTAATCTTTAATGTGCGACCCACTTATGTGGCAGATAACTGAGAATGCATATGTTCGCAAACTGACTGGTAAACTTTCGTAATTCGTAGAATCAGTAATATAAAATAATATAAGATTTTAAAAAAAATTATTATTGTCGATTTCTTCGATAATTCGAAGAGTTTTCGCATTTCACATTTTTAAAGCGAGCGAAAACGATATGTTTTGTCTCTGAAATATTTTGTCTCACATGTTGTTGATATTGAATCAGAATCAGTATTGAGTATTGTTTTCACATCAATTTAGAGGAGGAAGGTATGAGAGAGGAATGGTTCTCGGACGAAGCCATAATCATGTACTTGCGTAGTCGAAAATTTGATTCCCGTAAAGCTTTTGCTTCCATGAAAAGGATGGTTGCGTTCATCAAGAAACACAGACGGTATTTCGAGCCCATAGATCCTAAAGCCATGGATGAAATATTGAAAGTCGGAATTTACGAACTCTTACCTAAAAGGGATAGCGAAGGTCGAACCATTTTCATATTCCGAGTAGGTAGGTGAAACTTTGCTTTTGTTGATTAGTTGGGAAAGTTATACAAATGTTATTGCTTTTCATAGTATTTACTTCATATAAACAGTGATGACGGGAATTCAATTACTTTTGGAACAGGTGTTTGGGATCCATCGAAGATCACGGAGAAAGAGTTCCTGCATTGTGGTGCACTGATGGCTCTTAACGCACTGCATGAGCCAATGACGCAAATCAACGGTATGGCGGTCATCGCGGATTTCAAATGTAACCCACTGAAATACATTCGTTACATAACACCATTCTACATTTTCTTCTGGTACCAATTTCTCTTGGTAAGTAGTCCGATATACGACTTCCTGAATGTTTCCAATAAATCAACTCCTTACAAAATTACGAAACGGTAGTAACTAAAGTTAGAAAAAAAAATTACTTAATATAAACATTATTATTTGCTATACTGACGAAGTTAATTGCTGCTAGGAACTTTTCGGATTTTGAGAAAAGTCCACATTTAATGAGAAACGAGTGTTTTTTATACATGCTGTCCCCCCCCCCCCACTTAATTCCTAAATAGTTTAAAAATTCATAAAAGTTGAAGAAATTTCTACTTGAATGTAGTTTGCGAGAAGGTTATTTTCATGAAAGAGGATTTTTTAATTTAAAAAAAATAGTTCATAATTTTATCGATAGAGAGCGCTGCACTAAAGTAAATCGCAGAATTTTGGACCTGAACCTTTCTTCAATTTTCTTTTGTGTCTGAAGCATTTGTAAAGCTTTAGCCGGCGATTTGTGGTTGAGGTAAAACCCAACTTCATCAATACTACTTTACCCAATAATGCAAAAATCATAATGAAGCCATAATGTAAGCGCCAGTACAGGAAATTGAAGGAAAAAATGAGCTGCTAATTGTACACCCTGCATTTTGTAGAACTCTGATTAGCATATTTCCAGTGATTAGCTTCACGCAGTTTGCTTTTTTTCCAAAACAAAATCCCCCCCCCCCTTTTTTTTTGGTGAGAACAACCATAACCTGGAAACAGTGATAAATCGAAAGATGGAACAGGTGGTACGTCTGATGAACAAAATCCTGGAATTTTAAATACACCGGTTTGCATAATCGCTAAACAATTTCAACTAACAGATGACGGACGCAACAGTCGATTTATTTCACTTCTTTCTGCTGGGGGACCATGTGAAGGCGACTGCTTACGGCAAGGGTCCTCAAAGACTGTATCAGCCTGAACAGTTCATCTGTGAGGTATACGCATCCATTGCATTTAAAACATTGCAAGAAAAGGTGTTTAAACTCCACTCTTCACTTTTGTCATGTCCCTCTTGGGCAAAGCGACCATTTCAATCCATACCGTGAGTTGGACCATGTGTGCAAAGGGCAATATCACCAACTTTTTGGAGGCATTGCGATGAGATTGTGACACCATCTATCAGCCAAAGTTGTAACTTATTTCACAAACCACTATACGTGTATTTAAAATTCGGCCTGCCTATGGCAGGTCATTCAAGTATAACGTCAGCATCGATGTTGTGAGGGGGGAATTTTCGGGTTTGCTGACGTTTGATGATGACGGGGGGGGGGGAGGGGGGGTGTTTAATAATGCTTACGTCATCAACCACCTTTCATAAAGATATGAGATGTTTTAATGGCATCTTACTCGTTGTAGGAGAAAACCCTTTCCCTAATTTGTGTGGACACCAGAACTAACATTCTCCTTATTGATAAGTCCTCTGCGGTGCTACTTTAGTGATCTCTAAATGTTTCGCGGATCCTTCAAGTGTTCCAGAAATGTGTCACGGGCCGCTTAAGTGCTCTGGAACTGTGCCGCGCATCGATCAAGTGATCCGTAATTATGCCGAATTATCTCGAAGTGTACTGCGGGTAGCTTGAGTGATGTTGAACTGCATCGAAGGTCGCTTGAGTGCTCTAAAACTGTGCCGCGTGTCACTCAAGGCATCTCTAAATGTGCCACGGACCTCTTAGTGTTCTGGAATTGTGCCACGGTTCACTTAAGCGATCTGTAAATGTGCCACCTAGTTCACCACCTAGTTAAAATTAAGTTTGATATCATCCACACAGTTAAGTTTGATTGAACCACATCAGATAACTGCAAGGGCCGCATTTGATCCACGAACCATGGATTTAGCATATATGGGCCTTGAGGGTGGGTCGCAATGAATTTCTTAAACAGAAATTTTGAGTTCCTAGCCTTCAAATAGCATTGAAATTAACAAAAGTTGATTATAATAACATATATAGGTGTTTTCTCTCCCGAAATCTTAATTTTTTTTTTAAATTTTTTGCATCAAAAAAATAAATTTTTGATCGTCTGGGTGGGGAGCACGAGAACCCCCCCCTGCCCCCGAGTACGTCTCTCATCCCACCAATATGCGTTAGGAGGTAGGGGGCACTGCCCCCTGATGAAATTTTGCTGACAAGGGAGGCATAGGCGGAGTTAGACTTGCAAGTCTGGGGTGCACGGTCATTATTTCTGGGGGGCACGATGATGATGATGTCAATTCATATATACATTCGATCAGTCAACTTCACCTTTGACGCTGGGAGAGGCAATGCCCCCCACCCGTATCTCCGCCCATGAAGGAAGGGGGGGGGGATCAAAAATGGCTAAAATTCTGCTAACGTAATACTTGAACAGCCCTATTAAATGAACTGCTCATTTCACCATTTTGTCTGTCACTGTTTCCACGTTATGTCATTTTAAAGGTAGAGAATCCTTTTCTCCGAAAAACTCTCTTATTTCCAATAGGTATACTTTCGATAGTGAAGAAGAAGAAAAATACTTCTTATAAATTAGCATATTGTCAATTTGATTGCGTAGCTTCATTGTACGGAGTGATTATAATCGGAGTATCGATTTCAAAATGGTCTGAAATAGAAGCGACTCTTCAGAATGTTTTGGAATTTAATGTGAGAGTTTGTGAAGCAAACGAATTTTATTTTGCGAAGAGAAGTATGTGTGCATTCACAAATTTCCCACAGGATAGCAATTTGTGCTTTATTACGTATGAAGAAAAATTATTACGCATTTACTAGTGCCATACTAAAGGTTCAATACGATGTATCCTCTAGTTTTCTGGTACCAGCTGAAATGTTCCAAAATGAAATGTGCCGAAAAATGAAAAACTTTTCGAAATCTGTACAACTTTCTCTAACTTTGAGGAGCGAATGCGAGCCAGAGTCCCCCGTTCGAAAAATTCTCTCAGCAGAGAGCAGGCAGACGTTTCAGCGCGATACCTGCGTCACATGAAAATTCAGGCATTTGCCAAGACAAGTGGCAGCACCAGTAAAACACTCCAAATTCTCACGTTAGAACCACACATCTACACGCACCCAATTCGTTCCGGCATGCACTGAAGTGTTAGAAATTTCTCGGAGGAATATTTACGATGTGCGTGTACGGTTAATAGTAGTAGAATCTGGGTCATTGGCTCATATGCAAGTTGCCTCTTCAAAGGTCCGTATCGGACTTGTGTTTATCTTTGAAATGTTTATATACATATACAAAAAAAGAATTATTAAAGAAAAAAATTGAATTTTATGAGAGTGAAATAGAACCTATGCAGTGGGTCTTCATCAGTGAGCTGCAGCACTAGCGCGCTTTTGTCATTCAAAAGATATTTTTTCACTATCTCTTCATTTTTTTTATCTTCAATTCTCTTGTATTTTTATCCTACTATATATTTTTTTTTCTTTTTTGGTGAAGGAATAGATAGATAGAACCGCTCACAACCCGGACTGATGCAAAGCAATTTATTTCCGTTGCTTTGCATCAGTCCGGGGTTGTGATCGCGGTTCTATCTATCTATCTATTCCTTCACCAAAAAAAATTCCGATACTTCACAGGTATTCACACAGAATTTCAAAAACATTCCTATTTCAGATCATCTTAACCTCGGAACTTTAAATTCCCATTGTATTTTCCTTTGTATTTTGACAGGAGTGTATACCGATACGAGCGAAAGGAGGTTATGCGATAAACCCATCAGTAATCACTAAAATGATTATGACGTTGATAAGATCGGCTCTCTCTGAAAAAATGAAAAAAAGGGTAAGATCATAAATTAATTGGCATTTTGAAATTGCGACTAATGATTCGCGAATCTATTAACAATTATTATAACGTTAAGTCGATGATAATGTGGGTGCGTCTTCTGGTACAGTTAACGAAGTCTTGGAAGTTTAGCTTGCTGCAGATATGATCATGTTCTTGAAACAACATAAATTAAATAGAGTTGGTTTTAAACTCGGTTACAACGACACCTTGGTTATAACGACAATAACTGGCGGACTATATTATACTACTATTCAACTCCCATAGAGAATAATGTTAACGTACGATACGTTGCTCATAACACAACGACCTCGAATATAATGACATTTTTTCGTTGTTCGGTATTATTTATCATGATTAGGGTGATAATATGATACGTATACGTATACATTTCGCAATTTTGCTCCTTATTGACTATTTTTTTTTAATTAAAAGGCCCTTTTTTTTCAACGATCATTACTTGAATTCATAACCCTACTAAAATTGGGGATGAAGATAATTTGCATTTACTGATTATACTATGATAATTATATGCATAAATATATATATATTAATAATAATCTCATATATTTGCCGCGTTTTTTTTTCGGTGCCATCTGAACTTACGGTTCCACCTCGCACGGCGTCTCAAGTGCAGATAGGGTCGCATGAAAAATAGATGTGGTCATATTTGCAACAGTTAGTATGTAAAAAGGTATTTTTCTAGCCAAATAGAGGGGAAGGAGTGTGCTGGTGTTCAGACGGCGCTGGCCGTGTTCGATTCCCCCCCCCCCATACAAAGATGTAAGAAATAATTGGTGATTTTGCCGACAATCAACAACATTTTTATCTAGAACTGGCGGTGTCCCTTATTTATGACTCCCAATTTATCGTATTTTTTCTGATCAATTATGGTCACTAATAATGATAAAACACGGTATTTTATCGCATCTGATTGTTTTTGATGCTTAAAAGATCTTGAAAGCATCAGCCTTGGTTGTATTAACACCTAGATTATAACGAGAAAAATTTCGCGGAACATTCGATGTCGTTATAACCGAGTTTCACTACATTTATATTTTTCACGAGAACTTCACTGTGCCTGGGAAATTAGAAAATGAAATTTGATGACGTTAGAAATAGGTATGTATCTACGTAGATAAGCTTCAAAAATTTTGCGCTAAGCCTTTTTTAATCTTTTATATTGAACCGAAATAATCACTGCACCATATTTGTTATAGCTGTAAGAATTGCACTGTAAAAGTTTTATAAAAGTTATAAAACTTCAAACATCTAATAAGGCTGTTTATTATTTCGTTATGTAACCGATTTTTGCGAATGTAACCTGCTCTTGCTCGAATATAATCGATACGCTTATTAGTTGGTTTTTTTTTTCAAGTTTTGTAAAAGATATTTTATCAAACTTTTATAGTGTAATCACAGCCTAAGATACATTCATATTTACTCTATGAGCATTTTTCCTTCTTTTTCTAGCCATCTCATTGATCAATTTCTCATTTTGTAGCTTTCTAATAATATTTCTATTAATTTTTTTTTTTAATCTCATTTATTTTTGCCGTAGATTTTCATTCATGATAATCCAAATCAAATATTTTCGCATGTACCACGCAACATCATTCCCAAGGAATACGGAGGTACATTACCGGAAGAACAACGGACCGGAAATACATTGGCGAAGACATTAGCTTGGCCTGACTACGTGACTGCCATCGTGGAACATTTTAGATCGACACAATAAAGATATTTGTCTATAGCAGCGGCTCTCACCCGGTGTTCCGCGGAGCCCTTGGGGCAACGTGTGCACTCCTTTGACGCTCCGCGGCCACTCGAGGATAATAAAATAAATCAGTAAATTTTATGAACAAACAAAAAAAGAAGCCTAAAAGGGTGTGTGTACCGCCACATAAATAATATACTAAAAAGGACTCCTCGAGGCAAACAGGGCTCCACCATAAAAATTATGCACTGAAAAGGGCTCCGCGAGTCAGAAAAAGTTGAGAAACGCTAGTCTATAGAATAATTATTCTTATTTTAAGTGGAAATTTTGCTTCATCAAATGTACAGGGTGTCCCATAAATTCGTAAACAATTTAAAAATTCATACAAATTCCAGGAATTGGTGTATTTGAATGCGGTTTGTAAAACATTAGGGTGTCGGGGTGTTAGGGTTTCAGGCAGGGGTGTCAAACTTAATTGAACCCCGGGGCTATGGGCTTTGAAATTATCTCTCAAGTGGGCCGCCCATTATTAAAAACCAGTAATTAAAAATCTGTTAATTAATAGCAAAGATTTGGTAATATGTAATTACAAAATTATTAATTAGCAATTAAAAATTAATTATAAAAATTTAAAAAATTGTTGAATTGGAATCTTCGGGAAATGAAAGAGGAAGAAAAATAAATCATGAAATTAATTCTCTCTCTATCTTTCTACCTACCTATAAAAAATAATTAAGAGCATTCTCTTCTAAATGGCTTTTGAGTGATTCAATGTGCTGTGCTTAATAAAGTAGTAAGCAAGTTTAATGGGAAAATATGCGTTATTAGGTGATCTTTCCTTTAATGTTGGACATTTAAGTCATTCAAATGTCCTGTAATTGTCAATGAAGAACGCTAAATTTAGCACTCGTGTCATACCATTAAAAAAATTAAACATTTTACTCTTTTATTTCTAGGAATAGTTTTACCTCGTTTAGCAGTAAAAACAAAAAAAAAATTAACTTTATGACAAAACAATCAACGAATATTTGTGTAATAAGTTATTCCCCCCCCCCCCTCGAAATCGCTCTCAGAGTTTTGAAGAAATTGCGGGAATAAGATTTACTTTGGACCTCGGGGCCGGATAAAGTTCAAAGCGATCGTCGCAGACGTGAGAATGCAATTTATTTCCAACTCTTTCCATCAAAGTACTTTCCGATAAATGACGCAATGGAGAGATTGCAGTTTAAGAATGTCTGATTACATTTCCTTCGATTTCACTGTAAGTTTTGAAGCCAAATTTACATTTCTGTCTGCCATTGCTGACGTACCTCTCTTCCTCACCGCTACGAGTTTGTTCATAGGAAGTTGTTGTTTTTTTTTAAGTGCAAAACTCTTGATAAAGTTTGTCATGATGTCAGAAATATATTCTTTTCTTGTGGTTTCGTGAACATTTCTAAAAATTCTTCAGTGATGTTCGCATTAGCCCGAAGGAAGTCATTTGCGCAATTTCGTCAAGCACTATTGGAAACAAACTGTACATTTGAGGACATTACTTCCAACAGCTCACGCAAATTATTAGCTATTGCTGTTATTCTTTCGACCCCAATGTGTCTCGATACAAAAATACCATGAAATGCAAACACATATTTAAGACAGACATTTTCTGCAGCTTTTCACACTTTCTAATAACAAAATCATTTATTGGTTTGTTTTTTTTTTAATTTAAGAAAACCAGTATTTTTTGGGTCTTGGTACGTCGCAGGCTGTCATTAGTTTAGGTAGGCTGCCTACGTGGGCCACGATTTTGACACACCTGTCTTAGAGATTTACTTCCAATTAAAAAAAGTATCCAAATAACGTGCAAACCTTAGATACGTCATTCATATTGGAAGGGGGTAGTATAAGTAAATAAATACAAATGCAAATACAAAGCCACAACAGGCAAAATGCCCAACGAAGTAAAAAGATGCCCATAACAAACAAATATGGATGTCATATATTTCTAAAATGCAGCAACCCAATTAAAAATGCAATTATGAAAACTAAAAACTGTATATATATATATATATATATATATATATGTTAATATACGTATAATATTATATATAACGCCCACAAAAAAGTACTTATGGTGTCTTATTTAAGAATTGAATATAAAAAAATAATTTCTTATACGGACACACCCTGTCCTTAAAAACCCAATAATAAATTGTTTCCCGTCTCTCCTGTGACCAATAAAAAAATTTCACGTTTCGAAGTGCAATATTCACAGTGCTATTTGAATTCAAAAACTGACGTAAAGTTGAGAATGAACAGCATAAACTGACGGACAACACTTTTTCCCTCATTTATGCTGTTCTTTCCCAACCTATATCATGTTTTCGAATTCAAATATCTCAGCAAATATTGTCCTTAGAAGTTTAGAATATTTTCTGTTAGCCTCAGGAGAGACAGGGCAACGACTTTCTTTCTCTAACTGGTTTATTTTAGTACAGGTTAACCAAATAAATAATGTTTTTATTTTATTTTCATAACTAAACAACCCCTTGCAATATGAATGACGTATCTGAGATCTGCACGTTGCATGCAAATTTTTTTCCTCATGTATTCTTCTAGGATCAACGGTTTACCAGTAGTTTGCGGTTCGAGCAGTTAGCTATGCACCCTGTATATAAAACTACAGAATTTATTTTGTATTTTTATGTCATATAGCATTGTTATTTATGTACTGTATCATTATGTTGCCAATCATTGTAAAGAATATCTGTAGTACTGTATCAATAAAGTTCTATTATACTAACGATATTTCGATTTCATCAGAGGAGAAAAAATTTGTTTATTAAATGCGTGAGTTTTGGTGGGAGGGATTATGGGAGTATGAGAATAGATAAAAAGTTGTGTAAAATTCTGTCATTTCTTTTCATTGTGAATATCTTCGATATCAAAATGAAAATTATAATCGTTAATTGAAGATTTATGTGTTTTACGGCCCAAAAGGAATTCAACAATCTCTTCTCTTAGTAATAAACAAATTGACTCCCTTGGTCATCCAACAAGTATTACGTCAGCATCGATTGGGGGGGGGGGCTGGTTTCCGATTTGCTGACTTTTGATGACAAGGAGGGAGGGGGGTTTGAATGATGCTTACGTCATCAACCACATTTTATGAAAATATGAAATATCTTAATGGCGTGTTATTATTACTCGGTGCGCCAAACACGAAAAAAACTTTCACTAGTTTTTGTGGGCACCTGAACTAACATTCTCCCTAATAATAAGTCCCTTACAGAGCCACTCTGTATCTCAGCGATCTCTAAATGTTTCACGGATAATTCAAGTGCTCAGGAAATGTGTCCAGGCCGCTTAAGTGCTCTGGAACTGTGCTTTGTCACTTTATCATACACGTAATGTCTACATTTAGTAGGACCTGCTGCTGCACCGGAAAAAGTATGCTGTAGCGATGCAGCAGCGTGCTTTTATTTTTTGATTTGTATGTGCAGTGCTGGTAACACTTTATTGCTTTCTCACCAAATTTATCATGATAGAAATATAGTATTTGTGTAGTATTGAAGTTACGATTTCCAAAATTACGGCTGTTGCTTCGGGGGGTAGCGAGAATGAGAACGCCCTCTTTAGTAATTTTCATTTTTAATTTTCATTGACAAATCTGCAATTTGAATTTTTAATTGCGATATTTCACTACGCAATTGTGCAATATCAGATTTCACAGAATCTGAAGAAGGGCCTGGCTGTGAAGAAATCGCAGAAATACTCGATATTGCTGGTATCTCGGAAATTTTATCGGCTAGTGTGGCCAACTCAGTTAAATCCGCAGTTGACACTGATAAAATGGTCTGAGAGTTCAAAGGTAACCTTTCCATCCAAATAGTTTTCAGAAAATCTTCAGTTACTGAATTTCCTGCCAGCTCTTTCATTTGTCTTAGTAGAGAGGATGGCTTCTTATCCCCAAGTGTCAATTCAGACAACAGTTTGCGGATTTGTATAGATTTAGAATCTGTAAATTCAGCGACAAGCCTTTGTTTAAGTGCTTCGTATTTGTTTTCGGCTGGTGGATTAAGCACCAAGTCTAAAACCGAATGAAGCGAGTCGGCATCTACAGCTGCTGAAAAACGGTGTTATATTTCGTTATATCGGAAGTTATTTGTGCTACAGCGAAATTAGCTTCCACTTGCACGTACCATAAAGCAATATTATTTATCCATATCGGAAGTAATTTACAAGATACCCTTGCGACCACCGTCGGATCCGTGCCGTCATCCATTTCGTAATAACAATAATAAAATAGATGGTGAAAAACGAGGATAAAATTCCAATTAAAATAATTTTATGCGAACAATTAGAATTTTAGAAGAAAAAATATAAAGACAGGAAGATCAGCGAAAAAACACTAACTCACCGTGAGAAGATGCCATCAGGCCAATGGAAGCAGAGGGAAAATAATCCAGAGCTTGGAGATCAGAAAGTTTATTCAGAAGGTTCTGTTCATTTGAGAGTCACCACTGAAGCCACACATAACACAAATTTATTAAACATTTACAATTTATTAAACAAACAAATATAAGACACAACCAAGACAAACTGAACATGCTTCTTTGTGTGAGTGATACAGTATAAGAAAGATCTTCATCAAGAGTTGGGGGGAGAGTTTAGTTTTAGTTCCAGTCTCAAAACCAAACTAAAACCAAAGATGTTCGTTTTGCAGTGAGTAAACAGTGTCCGCTTCATGTACGTTCACCCGACTCTAAAGTTCTGGTCGCAAGTATGGAGCCCTTACAAAATCAAGGACATAAAGCTCCTCGAAAAGCCACAGAGGTCGTTTACTAAACGAATAATAGCAGGCATGAGCGGTCTGTCTTATTGCCAGACTCCAATTTCTGGGTTTGCACTCACTGGAATGGCGTAGAATCGCTGCAGATCTGAAGATGTACTACAAAGTATTCCACCAAATGGTTTATCTACCATCTAGAGAACCTTTCTTCGATATCATAGACAGGCGAGTTAACCTTACTCCAAATAAGAATACCAACGGCCAGAAGAGATTGCTTTTTCCACGGATACAGATGCCGTGTGGAGAGAATATGGTCAGTCTGCTATCAGAACTTGTATGCGCCTCCTACGCAAGATTTTTTTCCGCTATTGAGAATTCGGACCTGGCTCTGTATTGCGAAGTGCTATCCTTTCTTGACTATTCTAATTATTTTTATTTATTCTATTTCTAATTAGTTTTATTCGTTATTATTATTATTATTATCATCCCGGTGTAAGTGCATGTCATGCCTTCTGGGGTTATTGTAAACAAATAAATAAATCATATATAGTCGAATCCCGTTATAACGAACTCCAGAAAACCAGAGAAATCATTTCGTTGTAACGAAAAAAAATTTCGTTATAAAAGAATTCCACACGTAGGTCTCTGCATTTTTCGTATGTAAACTTATTTGGAGGATTAGAAACGTGTTCGTTAAAACGAGAATTTCGCTATAACGGTATTCGTTAAAACGGGATTCGACTGTACTATACACGATAATTCATACATGTATTGTATCATTATATAGGGGTCCGATTATATTCATCACATGCTAGAATCATTCGGAATTTTTTTAATATTCATCAAATTCACCAATAGGATATAATTATTTGTGAAATTTACCAACTGTATTTTATTATGCATATTCGTCGGTGAAAGTGATAAATTTATCAAACTTACCAACACGATTAGTAGGTATAGTAACCGGTTATCATGTACCATAACCGATTTATCACATTTACCGTAACGTATATATCACCGAAATGTTTTTAGTCTAAAAACTTATTTTACTCGTGTTATAAAACAAAAAGTTAAGAATTGTTGACCTGTGCAATTTTTTTATGTGTAACTTTCCTTCATGCTCTGTAATACACATAAGATACTTTATCGATCGTTTGAATTAGAGAAGGGGTTCTTAACCTTTTTAACCGAGACTCAAATCATAAACGCCACCAACTCCGCAACTTCATGGGGCAATTTCTAAAATCAAAAACTCTGGCTAAATATTTCTTACTAAGGTCATTAATGAAACACCAGTAGCATAACTAGTGGGTTTTTACGACCCATCTAAAAAGCTCCGGTGACGCATGTTTGGGTCGCGATCCGTAGGTTAAGAACCCCTGAATTAGAGGTTATTTCGTGTTTTAAATTCTGGATTCTTGGATCTATCTTGTATTCTTGGCTGAATCGTAGATATAATTATGTTTTTATATCTACGTGTTATCTTTATGTTTTTGTGTTATATTATATTAGAAATACCGCGAGAACATTTAGTTACCAGATTGTAATTATTTTTTATCAATGCATAATGGTTTGATTTAAATGTCCTGTATTGTTAATACGTACCATCGACAGTTGCTGTATTATTTCGAGTATCAGCTGTTAGTTAACAATGAGTGAGAAAGATAAAAACTCGTATATGTCGTATTGAGGGAAAATATTTTTAACAAGGTAAATTACAGTGACGTTACTTAAACCCCCCCCCCCAACTTTGCAGTTTCTTAAGACAAACAAATTGTCACCAGTCCTTTACACGTCGTTAACGAATTTCAGAACATCATTTCTCTTTTGATATGACCAACTTTCCGCAAGAAGCACCTTTAATACCACTTTGGTGTTCGTTCTTGGAGTCTGCAGATCAGATTCCCCGATCTATTCATCCAGACGCTACTCCTAGTCAGGGCGCTGTTCGAACCGTGGCCAAGGAAATGGAGCGGCTCTTTCTTCGAATAGCGGCGAGGGCAGATCTTATCGCTGATGGAGGCCTGGTCACAAAATGAAATGGATTCTCTACTATATTCACAGATCCCTGCATCGAAACCGTTGTCTCCAAATTTGCGAAACGTTCTTGATGAAGCGGTCAAGGTTGCCAACTTTGTCAAGATGAAGTCTACCAAATACAGGTTGTTCAAATTGTTGTGTGAAGACATGGACATCCTTCACAACTCTTTGCTTTTGCACACCGAAGTTAGGTGGTTGTCCCGGGTAAAGTCCTGACGTGGCTGCTTGAACTTCGGCAGGAAGTGGTCTTTTTTTAGGAAGTGGTCTTTTTTTAGGAAGTGCTTGAAACACTTGACGATTTCTTGCCACAAGCTGAGCTAAATTTAACAGTTGGCTAACAGTTGGCGGTGGTGATGAATACGTTGAACTTTCTAGAAAAGCCATAATATTTTTATTGCCCTTTGTTAGCACGGAGCTTGTTGAACGGGCGTTTTCTTCGTATATTTACATAAAAAATAAATATAGAAGCAAATTGAACTTGAATCAACAGGTCTCCTGATCGAAGAGCCTTCACTGATTTCAAAGTACCTACTGTGCCATAGAAAGCTTTATCTATTATACATTTATATGGTTTATGGTACAGAAAATTGTTTATATTTATTCTTCACAACGGTGTAAATTTTATTCACCGTAATATATATATATATATATATGTATAACGGTTACTATATTTTCATTTTTCCACAGAATTACAATTACTTTCTGATGTGCCAAGTCACTAATTTTTAGTAGAAATGACATCTGCTGCTTCATTGTGAATAAAAAATTCGTTAAATAATAAAATATAAAAGTTTTGTTCGAATTCTCTGTTTGGTTTTTATTCCTGACACAACGAAACAATTTTTTTTCTTTTCACATAAATACTGTAGAAACTTCAAAATCATCTTTCTCATCCCGAAACAATGCAACTCTTCCAATCATGTAGTGACTTTAACATTTTGGAAAATGTTTCGTGGACCGGCAGTTGAAGAACAGTGGTTCAGACAAATAGCTGAAGCGAAAATTGAGGAGTGCCTAACTGAATTATGTGTGCAGTATTGCCAATAGCTTCAGACTTTCATTTGTAAGGACATCCATTTATTTAAGGGCATCCATTAAAGCATCCATTAGATCATTCGTTAAGCTGTTTCAATTTGTTACTCAAAGCAACTGAGCATAGCGCTCTACAGTCGATGATTAAATTGATGATGATGATTAAAGAGTCAATCAGATCTACAACATTTAAAATTCGAACGTATAATACGAACAGGTGAAAATAAAGTGCCGTGTTTGTTTTTGCTTTCAAATTCAGAACACCGATGGCAGCTCGTCTGGAATACATAACAGGGATTTCACCAAAACAAACTTCATGTTAGGTATGTATACAACACATACACGGCACTTTCTGGCTTGCCCCAGTTCGTTAGAAGTTCCTCAAAGGAATGTTTAGTTTACGAGGTGCATTTGTTGCATGATTCATCTCCGCATTATCTACGACAAAGGCCGCCTAGTTTGCCATGTCAAAACAATAAATATTGTCCACTGTTTTTTCATACAACTTTAGATACAAGATCCTACTAAGATAATACACGTAAGATATTGCCAGCTAGCCTTGCTTGAAAATAATGAATGCAATAGCTGGATACAGTAAAACATTACGACCTGTCGAGCAACAAGTTTCACTATGACCATGCTGGAAGATTTTTTTTTTGGAGGCAGAATCATCTCTATTGTGTCGGTGGGTCCCCCAAAAGTCTCAAATCTTACCATTTCGGACTGTTTTGTTGGGGTAAAACAGATCAAACCAGATTATACGTGGAACCTCACACTTTGGAAAGGCTGAAGGTCAACATCACACCGTTTGCCGTATATATTCCAGAATGCTTTATTAGTTCACGAGGAACTTGGTGTTGCTTTTAAATGCAAAAACATTTTCAGCACATTACAGCCAAGATATGTATTTTTCCCCGCATAAACGTACATTGATACTAACTCTGATGATGCTCTTTCGGTGAGTGCACGCATTCTGTATGTGGTACCCTTAAAAACACTTTGAAATGTGAGTGAATCCATTTTGTGCATACTTCGTTAATTCTGCAGTGGAACCGCGATAACTCGACACGTACATGACTCGAATATCCCGATACTTTGACTGTAATTATTCTCGTATTTGTGGCAACGATATCAATTTCAATCAGGAAAAAAACTCAACTTGATACCATATTGACTGAATTCCGCACAGTTTGATGTTTTTCCTCGAATATGTGAACAGTTAATTGTTCCATTGTTTTCCCATGGTGGTCGTCAAACGACGTATGGCGGAAATGGCGTAGCAGGGCTCACTCTTCATTTTTGACGGAACATTACGTCCCTTTGACTTATTATCAACCTTGGTGAATTATGGGAGAAGGAGGGGGGGGGGGGGCTACAAAAAAAATCAAATTTCAGTATCCTAAAATTAGGTTGACCAATACCTACTATATACACCGTGTAGTTCTTAATGAGTGTTCAAACATCTAACGCATTTAGTTTGAAGGTGAATCCGCAATTCTCTTGATATGTGTACATTATACTTGAAATTACGATTGTGTAAAAACACAATTGTGATAAAAAAATTACTAGTGATTCCCAGGAACAATACTAATTAACTTCAATCTGATCGATCATCTTCAGAAAGACTGAAACCATAGCTAAACACGTTATAACTAGTGTTATAAACAAGTTATAATTATTCTGGTGCATTTTGACAGATCATCACGGATAATTGTTTCATTTGAGAGATTATATCTATGTTTTTCCGAACACAATGTGATATTCTCTAGGTAATATCTGACATTTTTTCGCAACTTAACATGCCAGTGCAAAAAAGGAAAAAATATATAATAAACACTATGTAAGTTAAGTTCATGTCTTTCATCAAGCTGGAAATAAGGATCTCTTCCCTAATCTCACTAATACTATTTTTATAGTTTTCACTTCGATCTGTCACAAAGAGAAATTTACTAGATTTTTTTTTTTTTTGCTTCGCCATCTAGTGTATATAATGGGTGTTTTATACGAATTCACCCATAAAGTAAAAAGAAAAAACACATCTGATGCTCTCCACTGACTTATATGGAAGCAGTTCTCATGTATGTCAAGAATTATTCGAAGAATTTCTTCTAAATTTCTTTCTTCTTTCAATGTACCAATAGAAAGAGTTGCAATTGAACGAGAGCTCATCCATAGACGGCTGAGGTTCGAAAAGCTTTGATTAAATTTCAACACTTCTAACATTTTAACTTTTAACTCTTCTAATTAATTTATAACATTTGTAAGCTTTTTTTTTTCTCCATAGTTACTTCTCCCCGTAATTTTTTAATAATATCATATAAATCGTATATCTGAAATGCTGGAATTTTAGTCATTATTTAAGGCAATTATACAAATACAAATACAAATACAACGCCACAACAGGCAAATTGCCCAACGAGGTGGCTGAACATCATGGATCCCCGAGCCCCTACCTACTACTGCTACACCACACATGCACCCCCCCCCCGGAACCCCCCAACGAATCGGTACATGCGGGAATGTGCGTGTACGTGTAGTGCAACCTGACGTAAAGTTTGTCTCTGTGTAATGCTTGTTATGTGTAGTGCTGTCATCTGCCCCCAGTTTTACAAACTATGAGTGAAGTGTTATGGTTGAATGATTTACCGTTGTAGGACTGTTGCTCTCTGTGGCGAGACTTTTTAACGGGGAGATCGGCTCGCATTTGCGCCTTGAAGTTGGGAACCACAGAAAACCAACTTCAGCCGACCACCACTGTGGGGTTCGAACCCGGATCCTCGCATCACGAGTCCGGCACTATAACCACTCGACCACCACAGCGGCCTGTGGTGGTCGAGTGGTGGTCGAGTTAATTAGTAGAATAAGAGAAATTCAAACTGTATCTCTATCAATTTAATTTTTTTAGATTGTACGTTTTTCTGTATTGAGGTCTACATACCCTTTACCATAGTGAAAACTATGCTCCAGTCGAAACATCAATTCTATTCAAGCATTGATGATTAACTTCACAATTTTCACACATATTTTTGATTAAGTATACTATCTTATGTCAGTATAAAATTTTACATATATCTCACTTAATTTTTTGAAAATTTTCAAAAGATGCATTAAAACCATCTTGCGCTTGATCAAATGACACGAAATCAATGTGATAAGACTGATATCAACACAATATTGTAATTCAAACGAAGAAAACAATTTATTTCATAAAATGAACTAAACGATTGAAGTTTCATTGACTCGTTATTTTATTAAAAATTTAATTTTAAATTTAAATTTTCAAAAATTAAAAAAAACGATTTTTTTTTATAAATCAAGTATTTTTGTATGGATCTGAAATCTTTTAGTTCATTATACTCGTTGTATCAATGCAAATGAAACTGCCAATAATTTTTTTTAAATCGGTTAATTGTTTTTGGAGTTATCGTGAATGGGCTTGAAATTTGTGATTTTGAGAAATCGAAAAAAAAAAAATCCTGCACAAATCTGAATTATCTATTGTATTTTTTTTTTATTTTTAAACATAAGTATCGTTCCAGGTTTTTCGCATTTGGTTTACAGTAGATAATCCAGTGAAAGCCGAAGTTTCTGAGGCGAGTAAAAAAAGACATTTTTCCATGCTTTAAAGGGTATCTGACCCCTTAAATTATATATTCCTGCAAAAATTATTTTAACGAGACACTAACGTCAACAAAATGGTTCAACATATTTATTCCAATTTCTTTGAATGTAAATAAATTTACACCCAAATAAAAACGTATTGAATTTTTTTTATATATACGCATGTAATTGGGTGTTGTTAGCATATTTTTAATTCAAACAATGCATTAACATAGCGATTAAATTAATAAGAGAGTGGATTTTTTAATTAATTACAATGTCCAATGGAGGGTAAAAAACTATTTCCTATATTTTACTCTCATCTATTAGCAGATGAAATCTTGATAAGCAAAGACCCTAGAGGATTGAAGGTTTTTGATAATGTGTGGAAACCGATGATGCATCAAAATAAACTGAATTTAATTTATTTTTTTCGTCTCTTTCGAATCTTTAATGCATAGATTGTACTCTAGACCAGTGTTTCCTAACCTTTTTTGATATCGTGGACCCTTTGTAGTGAAGGTAAATGGCAATAATAATTGAGGTGGGTGCCCGAGTGGCGCAATGGTAAAGGTGCTCGTCTTCCACTATGAAGGTTACCATCAAGGTCCATGGGTTCGAATCCCGGCATAGAACATTCGACGCAAGTTCTTTACCTACCGAGCCTAGGGCGACCACCGATGGATAGAGCCTTCATTTCCCACCCAACTCCACTGGTTGAAAATTGTCATATGGCGATATATGACCGGAGTTGGTGTAGTAGTAGTTAATGATCCGCACTCCCTCCCCCACACCATAGCACCCGAAGATAAATTTCGATGCCCCCCAATAAAATCTGAAAGAATGTTTTTCCCTAATTTGCATATCATAAAAAATTGAAAAATTAATATTACACATCACAAAATGTGTCATTCATGCAATGGTAGTAAATGGTAATAATCCTCGGACCTCTTACAGAATACCCACACAACCCTCTGGGTGTCCACGAACCGCAGGTTGAGCCACACTGATCTAGACTGTTGGATTTCTGAAATAGGCCGTTGATATTAAGATTGTTTTTTATTAGTCATCAAAGCGGCTATTCAATTCCAAAATGAATCTGGATATTCAGTCGGAGTTTTACCCTCATTATATGGAACATTTGCCTCAAAAATTCGTCATGAAAGCTGAGTGTGAATTATTTGAAACATCAGAAAAAAGACGGATTCACGTCCAAGATGTGAAAGATCTCATTAGCAGTAAGTTTAAAAAAATTATCAATTCAATGAAATGTATGTCATAATTAATAACTTTAACATATACATGTATCTTTTTAAGCGCCACTGATTCATCAATTTTAATGATATTGATGTGTATGAAAGAGGAAAATATAAAATGAATAATCATGAACTAAAAATTCTAAGCAACCAAATGAGTTTTGATTGTAAGCGCTTTTGACCAATGCTTTTCATTTTGATATTAAGCGCTTCACATACATAGTATAAATAAACTAAAACTGAGAATTTAATAATGTTTACCACGCCAGTTTTCAGATTCCTCAGTATTCAAGTAATTACTACTCACCGTTGAAAAATGTGAATTCAGTGTCATTTTTTTTTATTTCATTCTTATTATTTTATTTATTAATAATTATTTATTTATTTATTATTATATTTATTTATTTATTATTATATTTATTTATTTATTACTATATTTATTTATTTATTATTATATTTATTTATTTTTTGCATTCTTAAATACAGGGCAGTCCAAAAGTCCTGGCATGTGAAGAAAAAAATACTAAAAAGATCACCGTTAATGATGAGACAAACGGCCTTTCTTCTTTCTTTACTTACTACAAAATTTATACGTGTACATACAACTTTAAGTGACGCGGAGGATGTCAAACCTGAAGAGCATTCCTTTCCATGTTGTTTGTAACATGGGTGTTACAAATAATGGAAGTAAAAAAACTTTGAAACCTTTTTCATACGTTTTAAGCCGTTTACCTCTATCTTTGATAGTTGTTTTTTGTTTTTGTTTTTTTTTTTTACTTTTTTTCAAAGCAGGTCGTTTTAGAAAGTCAGAAAAACTTTGAGACCTTCTTTTTCAAGTTATTAGAACAGTTTGTCTCTATCATTATTAGTTGTTTTTAATGTTTTTTTCAAAAGAGGTCCGGACTGCTGGACCACCCTTTATAATGCATATTAAGCAATATTTTTATATGTTCTATCAAGAGGAAGATGGAATGGAAGGAGAATGGTTCACAGACGACGTCATCCTAATGTATTTGCGGAGCCGCAAATTCAACGTCAAGAAGACATTTTATTCTATAAAAAAGATGGTCGCGTTGATCAAAAAGTATAGAGAGTACTTCGAACCAGTGGATCCTAAAATATTGGACGAAATCTTGAAAACCGGAATCATTGAGCTCATTCCCCGCAGAGACAATGAAGGCCATACTATCGGAGTCATTCGACTCAGTAAGTGAAAGTCTTTCGTTTCAGAACAGTTGATGCATGAAAATTCTGAATCGAATGCGCTCATAATAAGCTCGTGGGGCGTGGCATTTTCAGTATCAATTCTTCGTAACTGATGAACAAGAATTTTGAAACTTTTCAAAAACGCATGGAATGAAGACGAAGTATGGCACTTTATCTACGAGAGGAAAGTGTTAGTTAACAATAAAATGTATCTAAAAATTTTTCTCTCAACAGCAAAAGACGCACAAAAAAAACACAAAGAATGTATTGTCTTAAACCGTAGCGTTATCACGTAATGCTTCCGTTACGAAATTTAGCTTCAGAATGTGTGTAATAATAATTACTTTATCGCTTTCAAACCCTAGAGCTCTCATTTTTTTTGACTTTCCAAAATATTTTTTGCATTTTTGATACTCAAAAAATGCATTAAAAACAAATGTCAGCAAATATTTTATTTAATTTTATTCTTTTTTTCTCTTTTTTCTGTGAAGAAATATATATAATTCACTTCATTCAAACTTTCTCAGCCAAGATGATGCAGGGCATATTCATCTTCAAATACAGTTTTTTCCAGAATTTTATTGTCAAAATTCTCTCTTGGCACTCTCTTGGAAGCCATCTTAAAAACGACCTGAAAGTTCAATTCCAAGTGCTGCCCACTGACGAAAGCTTCCAAAGAGTTCATGTTCACCATATTTCTAAATGAAAACCTACACAACAATTCTTCAAGTCAGGACAAGGACCCCGGTTCAAACTCCACCGGCACCACAGTGATTGTCGGCTGAAGTTGATTTTCTGTGGTTCCCAGCTTTGAGGCGCGATTGCGAGTCTATGATATATCACCAATATCTTCGCTAAAAAGCCTCGCCACAGAGAGCAACAGGCCTATATATAACAGTAAAAATATTAAATCATTACACTTCACTCATATTTCGAAAAATAGATGGCCGATGGCAGAACTGTAATAAGCATTAAGCAGAAACAAACTTCACGTCAGGTTCACAACACGTACACACACATTCCAACACATTCCGCAGAAGAACATGGACGAGGTGCATATGTAGTTTAGTAGTAGTAGTAGTGGGAAAAAGTAACCCACACACATTTGCAGCAAGGTCTGAAAGGGTTATAATGAAGTACTATCGTTTGTCTAATTTTAAGAACCGCTTACGCAGTGACAATCACAACTAATCTTGGATATTCATTGCAGGTCGCTGGAATCCATCCAAAGTCTCTGTTACTGAACTTTTACATTGCAGTATATTGATGATTCTGCATTCTCTTAATGAACCGATGACTCAAATCAATGGATTGAAATGCGTCTTCGATTTCAAATGCAACCCACTGAAATACATTCGATACGCCACTCCGTATTATATATACTTGTTGTACCAAATTTTGGTGGTAACTATCATAAGTTTTCTTTGTATGTTTTACTTAACGGAGTTGGTTCAATCAAATTTGAAAAATAAACAACATATTTCTCAATTTTTGAATACTGAAACAAAATTTTTACCTTTCTTTTGTATTTCAGATTATATGTGAACAATTCTCAATAGAATAAACACTTTTAACCCTTAAATGCTAATTTTTTTTTTCAGAGCTGATTTTTCTTTCATAGTTGATGGCACGTATTGGGAGAGAGACAGACCGAGGCGGAAAAATCATTTAAAAAAATCTATTTCGAATTATACTGCTTATACAGGGCCTCTTATTCAAGACGTGCAAAACCTCCAAAAAATCGCGTATAAATTAATTGTATTAAAGTGATATTAATTCCCAAACATACAGGTGTTTTCTGTAAGTCCTAATGTGGCCTTTAAGTATCTAGTATTACCTATTGAGTATCTAAGGATTTTCTGAGATTCAAAAACCATTAGAAAAACGCGTTTAAACTTTTTTTGAAACTCGAATTAAATCACAACGTCAGAAAATTTCATTTCATGATCATCGTTTGATCATTTTTTTCGCACCACGGTCATTTTCTGCACACGAGGGCTAATTAGACCGGGACCTACAATTTATTGCCGATTCCGAACGGCAGGCTTGTTTCTTTTTTTTTGCTCATCGAGAGGCTGTTCCGCTAACCCATCGATGGGGGGACTCCCTGCGGTAGCAATTGTATCGGTGGTCATGTCACCGTTTCTGTTGTACCATTGTGTCAGGAAAGTTTTCTGACAAGGACGAACCGGGTATCGAACTCACGACACCTCTAAACATCCTTTGGTACTTTAGGCGAGTATCTTGTCGACCTGGGCTACCGCACCCTTATTTTATGAGGATTTAAATGTTCCCAATCAATTTTAAAACTACTTTCATTTCGCGTTAGTATATAATCTAGATTAAATTATGACATTACAATCATGTTGGGGGGTCAAGGCCGCAACCAGATGCTTGGGCAAGCACGCAATTTAGTAGCCCCTTGTAATATTGAAGGAGAGGTTACAGGGTGAAATTTGCACCCCCTTTGGTTTGGCACCCGGAGCACTAGATCCTCTTCCCCCCCCCCCAGTTGCGGTCTTGCGAGGGAGGGGGCATACTGCTTTTTCCACACTTTTCGCAACCAAATTTCTCACCAGATTTTTTTATTCCTATCATTCAAAGTAAAAGTAGACAGACACTACACACATATTTCTACGTTTCAGACAATTAATTAACGATACTTCTTCTGATACATTTGTGACCGCAAAACATTTTTGTATTTGATTAAATGGATAATAAATGGAATTTACCCATTTGAAATTTGTCAGTTGATTTTTTTTCTTCCTTTCCCCCACTCCCCTCCATGCATTTTAACAGGTATGTTTGCCGATACGATTGAAGTCCGTTAATGGAATAAATCCATCTATGCTCACAAAATTGGTAATGGTGCTTGTGGCTTCTCTTGGCTCAGAAAAAGTCAAAAATAGAGTAAGTTTTACTTTAAAAAAGTTAAAATTGAAAACATTTTGAATGCAAGTGGTGTTGAAAATAGTGGTGTTCTTAATCTTTTTTTTTTCTTCTGTTGGGCACTTTGTATGTTGAGGCGTTGTATTTGTATTTGTAACGTTTTCTTGTAACGCATGTTACGAATTGAAAGAGAAAAATATATATCAGTAGATTTGACTTTTGCCCTCGCCTTCTCTTTCTCACTCTCTCCTTTTTGTTCTCTCTCTCATATAAATATATAGAAGAAAGATACGTTATATGTGGGAGCAGAGAAATCACTAAAGAGGAGTATGGAAAGAATCGGAAGGGGGGGGGGGGAGAGAACAACTTCCATTCATAAGGTTACAATAAAGCTTCGCGATGATGAGGAAAAACATTTAAAAAAACCAGGGAGAAATGAAAAGTTATGTCTCGTCCATAATCGTGCAGGGATTGAACACAAAATCAACAAAAACACGCATTTCATCATTCCTGGGTGCCGTTATCAAAAGTTATTGCTAGAATGAGGTACTCTCAAGTGGTGAAATGCGTCTTCAAATACAAAGCAACTTTGTATGTGCTTAACATCCATAAAAATTATTGTTTTTTAATGCAAATATACCTAAAGCCTCCAAAATGCTGAAATTTTTCGACGATATTATTATTATCTTTTACTGAAGGTTATGGTTCATGACAACAAGCTTGATTTATTTTCCTACGTACAACCGAATGTAGTACCCATGGAACTGGGAGGTACTCTACCGAAAGAAGAAGATATCAAATACAAATTAGCGAAGACATTGGCCTTGCCTGCTTACATCACTGCAATCCGAGAACGTATGAAGTAATCGTAATGAGATTTTAATGTACGATGAACATTTTTCCGTTATCCTGTTTGCAAAGATCTACCTCAGAAAGAAAAAATATCAACAAATAAAAACTTAATTTTATGGAAACTTTTCCTATCATTTTTTTAAACACCTCAAGGACGAATACTCGGAGATAAAGTCATGTGGGAATGACTGCGCAGAAAATACTCCACGTTGAATGTGTGCTATAAAGTAATTTTAATGTGTGTTATAATGAAAAAAATACGAAACATTTTTAAAGTGATGCTAGGAAGTTTATTAAATTTTCCTTTAGTATGCAAAACTTCAAAATGTCCGCAGATGCAGTAATGAAAACGATAATTCATTTTAATGAAAACGATTCAAAATCACGCACTTGACAATAAATAATGAAACATCCCACAAGTATCAAAACTTTTCCGGTGGATCAATCATTTATGAGTAATGTAAGAACATAATGGAAACAGCTGATGATATTACATCTGCAGCGGTTGGCATTGAAAGCCTACCGCAATGCCCTACGGATAATCCCTCGAAATATATCCATTACTAAACCCTTCACGTACAGGCTTTGGGCAAAAAATTTGGACAATCTTTATGTTAAGTACCGGCGGAAACTCTCAAAAACAAGTTTCCTTGTTCGCATGTTAGAAATACATGCATAACGGGGGGGGGGGGGGGGGGGAGGAGGAGGAGAGGGGGGTTGGTGGGTAGATGAGTGCTGTAGATCTCTCTTTTGTGATAAACCACATCCTTTTATTCTCTTCCACAATATAATTCCCATAAATTCGTAAATGGTTTAAAAATTCATAAAAAAAAATTGAAGAAATTGGAAAATTGGAATGCGGTTTCTGAAAAAAAAGTTATTCGCTTAAAAAAAAAAATTGGAATAGAAAAAAAATTATTTCAAATTTTTGATGATAGAGGGCGCTGTACAACGCAAATTAGATCAGACGAACCTTTCTTCAGTTTATTGTTTTCTTAATTTTGTTATAAAACTCATCTTTCCTTTATGCTTGTTTTCGTACCGAAATCTAACGAATGGTCCAAACATTGCATAGAAAGTTCAGCAGAAAGATACGGCACCTAAGGGCTCAAAGGATGGAATATGAAAGGAATTAGTACATATATATTCAGTTTGCAAAAAAAGCTATTCTCGCGAAAGGGGATTTTTTCCTCGTATACGTTACAGGGAAAAATCAGTTTAAATTTTTGTGGACAGATGACGCTGCTAGGATGCAAATCGCAGCATTCTGGACATTCCTTCAATCCCTTCTGTGTCCAAAAGGTTCGTAAAGCTCCAGCCGGCGATTCAGGACTGAAGTAGAACAATTTCGCCAATAGTACTTTATCGACATGACAATGAAAGCCTTATGCAATCGCTAGTAACAGGAAAAAATGAGCTGTTAATCGTACACTCGTCATTTTACAAGACTGATATATGTATGAATATTTTCAGCGATTAGCTTTCGTGCAGCGTCCTCTATCGAGAAAAGTTTGAACTTAGTTTTTTTCTTCTGTACTAAAAACAAGTTTCCTTTTTGAAGAGCATTTTGCAAACAGCATTCCGATACACGTATATATATTCCTTGAATTTTCAAGCACTTTTATGTTCATGAATTCATTGGACACCCTATATACATAGCAGAAAGATGCATCCAATGTGAGGGAAGAAGCATTAAAAAAACTACATCCATTCACATAGAGTTCCAAATGATGAGAAAAGAGGTAAAGAAACGGGGGTGAGCTGGAATGTATTTCTCCCATTTGCATTGGGCCGAGATATCTCGTCCCTGATCATTAAGGGGTTAAAGAGGTTAAGACATCAAAATTTCTAAGTATGGACTATAGAGCTCTGAATATTATATGAAACTTTTTTCTGTAAGATTGAAAAAATGAATATTTTTGAAAATAATTCATGAAAAATACTTTTTTGAGACATTGTATAAACGGCAGTGAAAGAATCGACATCTTTTCTTAACATAATCAATACATAAAACGCTCCCTTCCCTTACTATTTCCTTATCGATGATATATAAAAGTATAAACTAGAAGTTTCCTGTGCGGTTTGTATAGAACGGGTTCGTTTCCTCAAAGCAGGAAAATTTGCATGTGTGGATAATATGCCACCTTGGGTTATGGGCAATAAATTACACGGCATCTATCAATTTCAGATGTGAGAAAAATTTAATTGTAATTTAAAACAATCGATATATGGATATTAAAGAACCTAACTAAATTATGTGAGATTGTGACGTTCGTTACACTCATCATACCTCCAGGTTTTCATTGAAGCCATGTGATAAACTGTAAGGAAGCAGCGGGCCGTCATTTACCCCCCCTCCCCGGCTTTAAAAAATACAATAGAAATAGGCAAACAAGAATATATATATCTTGTTGAGAAGTTATATTTGGTTCTTTTCAATCATATAAATCGTACCCTGGATGCGATGAAACGTTTGTGTTGATCGGAGGTTCGAAATTTTTTCCAGATGATGTTATTTGCTTGATTTCAGAATTTTTTTTTTACCAGTATTACACAGCTCAATGAAATTACCTTAGGATTTGTGAAAAAAAAATTAATCTCTCGATAAGTTTTTTCCCTTACAGATAGAATTCCAAATTCAAAAGCATTCATATGAATTGCTGAAAACACATGATTCGAATCCCTGTTGCAATAGAAAGAATAGTCATTGATGTAAAAGAAATGCGTAGAAATAATAATGTTAATCACAAAAATATTCACATTTTTCATCAAGCTGATAACATATGTATAAATTCAACTCTTTATTCAGAAGAAATACTCATAGGAAATTTTTGCGATCACCTTTACCTTCACTGAGTACTCCCCTCAGCTCAACAATTTATTTATTCGCTGACACAATCAACAACATCCAATTTTTATGGAAAGAATTGACTTTCATTTGTCTGTTGCATAGGGTCTGTTGGATGGAATAAAAATCTCCATTCCATCAAATTCTTTTCTAATCGTCACTTGACAACCTAATCTTGACCTAAACAAAAAAAATTTATATAGACTTTTTTATTATTTTAGTTTGTCTTTTCAATTAAAAATTTTTCGATTAGATGAGAAACTTTTTTTATAATACCACTCCCCTAGAAACTTTGTGTGTGTCTCAGTACTAGGGTCTTATATGCTTTATTGAGAGGATTGTTCATTAAAATTATTTGAAAAAATTTCATGGTTAAAAAATATGGGTAAATTTTGATGTTTTTCAAATTGATTTTTGAAAATGTTTTTTAAAGTGGTTTTTTTTAAAATGATTTTTAAAAATGTTGTTGAAGTGAAAACTCGAAAAAAATAATAAGTAACAAATCTTAGAAGTTCTCGTTAAATTGCAGAAAAATATTCACGAAATTTGAGAGAAAAACTTGAGGGCCTTATGCTTTTGGAAATGCAGACTGAGATTCTCAGATTCGTGCGATGGATTACAAAAATGTGCTCTTACATAGGAGTTTTTCCTGCAAGGAACAACAGTCCTTCCTCTTCTTCTGTTTTATCTGCCTGAATTTTTTGAAAATCGTGTTCATTAAATGTTAATACGCATGTCAGACACTGCATTGTTCCCTCGCAAATACCTGTATTGAAAGAAAACGAAATCAATTGCAATCACATTTAACATAAATCGTATAGATTAAACGATATTATTACGAATGATTATTCTTAACCAGGGTCGTTTGAGAAATTTCAAGGGGTCCGTGACGTTTAATAAGGATATAAAATGAATTTATTGTTCTTAAATTATTATGTGCTGAATAATCCCTGGCATTCGTGTTATTGGCACAAAGGATCCACTGAGCATAAAAGGTTAGGGGAAAAAAAGCTCTGATTTAGGAGACAGCAGCATTTTTTTAATGTTGCCAAATAAAACGTGGGGAGTAAACCTCACACATTATGTTGATATAAGAACTAATTACAGCAGTCGCGAGCATTCGTTTGCACCATTAATTTTAAATTATAGTCTATACTAAAAGTTCTTTTTTTTTTGGTAAATTTTAGACAAATAACAGAGAAAATATATTTAAAAATAATCTAAGACTTACAATAAATTTCAAATACTGATAGCGTTGCATTAAAAATGTCTATAATTATGAGAATTTTTTTTCAGAAGTTTAGACTCTACATTGCAAAATTTTTGACACAAAATTTTAAACTTTGACTTAGTTTAAATAAAAAAGTTAATTAGTCACAAATCTTCTTTTTCGTAATTGCAATAAATCGCATTGAACTAACTAATCAAATCAGTGAAGTAAATGTTTAAGCTGGAAATCGAATGAGGAGAAAAAAACAATATTGTGCTCGAATAATCTTGTCGTGATGAAAGGAGGCACATGACCGTTGATCGTTGACCGTTATCTCACGCAAACGTAAATCCTTTTAGCATAACAGCAAGAATCACAAGAAAAATGAAATTTTTTTACCATACTCTTGGATATCAATCCCACAGTTGCGTATGCATTCCAGAAAAGTTTCTCCTTCATTCGCCTCCACTGGATATCGGGAGTCGTCTCCGTACAATATCGTCATTTTGACACTTGCAATTTCAAAAGTATTTTTTTAATATAAAAAGCAAACAGTATGTACTTATATAAAAGTATGCTTAGATCCCAGAAGTTCATATACAAACGCGAAAATTAAAAATTCAGGAGAATGAAAATAAATGCATGAATGTGTAAAAAATTTGTATTACAGACCACATGCGATTGACATTCAACAACTTATTTGAAAGAAAAAACATTTTCATACCAAAATTCAAAACAAAAATGAAGGCTGTCCGAAAAGATTATAGAATAATCAAATACATTATAGTTTCTGTCAAACAACATATTAATTAATAACTGATAATTTTCCAATTATTTTGAACGATATCAAACAAGTAATTTTCCATTGAAAAAACTAAACGTTTTAGGAGTTGTGGGTCCAAATTATACCATTCAGTTTCTACATCATATTTCGAGGCGTTCACTGAGCTGAACTGCCGCCCACTGGAGTAGACTTTATTAGTCACTAGTAATAATACCCGGCGCTCCCCGGGTTTTCTTCAATTACTGGGAGGATTGAAAAAGTAACAAACCATTACAAAGGAATAAGCTGTTACACTGGCAGCATTAAAGGAGAGGCAAACCATTGTACAGGCATATGCATGTCTGAAACACATTGTTTGAGAACCACGGTAACCAAAGTAAACATTCCGAAAGAAAGCGTTGGGCCCAGGAATCATTGTTGCCTGACGGTTTTTCACCCATTTTGCGTATTTGCCCTGCTCTAACGAACTTTTAAGCCTATGGTTCAATCCCGGTCCTGTTTGACATACATGCAAAATTTGGCGACGATCGGTCTAAAATTGTACTTTTCTATAAAGGACATATATACGTACGTACATGCATGCATACATATATACTTTCACATTTATATATAAGTATATTTATATATATATGCCCCACACACTTTCTATCTTTCGGAGATTGGGACTCGTCGGTGGCCAGTTCAGTAGAGTCACATGCGGGAATGTGCGTGAAGTTTTTTGTTTCTCTGTAATGCTTGTTATGTGTAGTGCTGCCATCTGCCACCAGTTTTTCTAACTATGAGTGAAGTGTTATGATTGAATGATTTTTCGTTGTAGGACTGTTGCTCTCTGTGGCGAGACTTTTTAGCGGGGAGATCGGCTCGCATTTGCGCCTTGAAGTTGGGAACCACAGAAAACCAACTTCAGCCGACCACCACTGTGGGGTTCGAACCCGGATCCTCGCATCGCGAGTCCGTCACTATAACCACTCGACCACCACAGCGGCTTGAACTTAGATATTATATTAAACCTTAAAGCCCCCACAAGCTTTGGCATCGCTCAGCCTAGGGAAAGATACTTGAGTGATTTTATTTTTGAACTGATGGCAGCTTAGGAGAGTGCGTTGATCAAGATTATTTCTTTGGTGAATTACGAATATGAATACGAACACAAATCTCACAACGGCGAGACTCTTGTTTTTTCTGTATAACTTTTGTCGCACGTGGTGTAATGAATAGGCAGTTCCTTACACAAAAAACATTTTTTCAATAATATCATGAGCATTTTTCATAAAAGAATAAAAATTGTGTTTATAATCTTTAGTTTTTTAGTACTATGTGCCCCACAAGTTTGTGGAATTATTGAATACATGCAAATTCAAAACACGTAATTATGATGCGAGGCTTGAAACCTGTAAGGTGGGATAAGGTGCTAGAGAACGGCAAAAAGCGGCGTAGCTTCTGTGGGTGAGATTAACAAAATTTTGCGATTGAAGTTGCAAAGTAAGCCTATTGAACATTTTTCTGTCCGAAGGTGAAACCGATCAGCTAATAGCTCATGGGCTATTAGCTGATCGGTTTCACCGTCTATTGCACGGTTTTGTTCGGCATATATACGCTCTAGCGAAGGAAAATCTCTATCTCCTCTGTAGCTTAGTGGTCAGAGCACTCGCCCGGCAATCGAGGGACCCGGGTTCGGCTCCCGAAAAAAAAAAATTAACATCATCTCAAATAATAAATATCTTCACAACATCCAGTCTTCTGTATATCTTGTATTAACAAGTGGAGAGAGACATTCATGTCATATAGTATTGAATAGCTGCAAGAATTTTATAAATTTCCAACAGTCCAACAGATGGCAGCAGCTCGACTATTTTCTATTTATTTCCATAAATTACAGTTAAATAAGCGTAAACCACTGAGCTGTATGGAAAGCAGTTTACTTATAGCTCAGTGGCGTAAGCAAATAGATGAAACCAACAACCCACAATATACTAGAATCCATAGTGAAAGAAATAATTCCAGAATTAATGAAGGAAAATTCCAGAATTGATGAAAAAAAAATTATTCCGGTATTAATGTAAAATCAATGATTTAATCAAGTAGTTCTTAATAAAGTTTTTTCACATCTTCAGATGTGAGTTCCCTATCCTGTAGTGTCTTCCCAGCACTTACAAAAAATTATTTTCATCTTTCTGGCAACACCACGAAAATCCAAAGTCAAGGACGTCTGGCAAAAGAGCTATTATTGTTTATATTTGTCGGTCGCATCTTAGTACATATCCCTGCTCTCGTCCAAATCCCGTATTATTTTAAATTCGTTTATATTTTTAAATAAATAATTGTTTTATTGTTTGATCTACTACTTCACCAAACACCAACTCTGGCCATATCGCTATAGTGCAATTTACTGCCATTAGTGAGATGGGTTGGAAGTGAAGGCGCTGTCTACCGGCGGGGGTCCTTGTTTGATCTACTGCTTCGAATAATATACACTGCTCAAAACAAGTAGGGGAGCAAGCAAAAAAGTGAAGAAAACCGTGCGAGACAGCCACGTATTGGCATACAATGGATAGTACACGCGTATCAATGCGCAATACAGAAAAAAGACGTAAAAAAATTTGGAATTAAGCTTTAATTCTTTGAAAATATGGAAAAAACATGAAAAGATGATTTAGGGCAACAATTTGGTTACATGTAAACGATAAAAAAAAAGTACTGTTTAGACATGATGCATGAGTTTTAATAGGGCGTGTGGTCTCCTCGAACAGCTAAGACTGCTGCACACCTGTTTGCCATGGATCTGATGAGGTTATCGATCAGACTTTGGGGAATACTGTGCAAGAACTGTGTTTTCACCGAGTCACGTGATTTCCTTGCATTCGATGTTGACCCCGCCGCAGAGGCTCGATGGTGAAACCCTCCATGTACACTTGTCAGGGGAATCCATGGCTGCTCCAGAATAATAAAATAAACCAATAAATTTGATGAATAAATTAAAAAAAAAATGGCCTACGAGGGTGGTCCTCCGCCATGTAAACGAGTTAAAAAAAAACGTTGAGAAGCGCTGAATTAAAGCATCACGACCCCCATGGGCGGCGAGGGTGTCACTCCCAGCGTCAAAGGCGGTGCTGACTGATATAATGCATATTGTGTATATATAAACTGATATCATCAACATCATATGCTCCTAGAAATCATCTTCACGCCCCCCAGACGTTCGAGTCTATGATCGCGTTCTTGCTCAGCGATATCCCATAGGATCATGTAATATATCCGGAATTATAATCCCCGCTCCCTGGTACGTTTGATACTTCATGAAATACTGGAATGGAGCAAAGGTGGAGTGACTATACGACGCTTTTCCGTATATCGCACGTTGCATATTCGCTTTTTTTTTTCCTTAATAATCAGGATAACAACTATTGAATTTTATATGTATTTCTGTATCTGTTATTTACTGTATTTATATTGGTTTGAACCTTCAATCGCATATCGGGATGCCGTAGACCACACATGCACCTCGTCCACATTCCTGTGCCAACACTTCTAATGAATTGGTACATGTTTGATCGTGCGTGTACGTATTTGTACCTGACGTAAAGTTTGTTTCTGTGTAATGTTTAATATGTGTACTGCCGCCATCTGCAATCAGGTTTTCTAACTATGAGTGAAGTGTAATGATCGAATATGTGTATCTTTGTAAGTCTGTTGCTCTCTGCGGAGAGACTTTTTAAAGGGGAGATCGTCTCGCATTCGTGCCTCGAAGTTGGAAACCACAGGAAACCAACTGTATTATATTACTACTGTATGCTGAAAAAGTTTTGGACATAAAGCAGTAAAATAAGAATAACCGTAATGCTTGTTGATCCTTCTTTGTTCAAATAATTTCCTTAATTCCTTTCAGCCCATGACAAATTCTTCTCAGAATAATTTTCAGAATATTTCACTACCGCTTATGAAAAGTGAACTGTCATTATTAGGAATTGATCAGGAACTTAATAAAGCCATAAATCGTAATTGGTTTTGCAGAGATCAACCATGGTAAATGGTAAATTTATCAACCATTTGACGGAATAAATTTCAGGAAGCAATCACGAAACAGATACTTTTTATACACGACAAAATTTTTTGAACTCAAGATGCCAAAATTAGTTTGCAAAGTTATTTTTAGATTTTTTTTTTAATTTGATGAATTTGAATGTTATTTTAATTTTTTGATATACAAACTTGCGAAAGAATACTCAATGCATACAATGATATACACGTGTAATCAGAGCCTGCTCCTCGCATGGCCAAACGGGGCATGTACCCAGATCCCAAAATGCCCAAAATTTTTCAGTGTGTCAAAATTGGCCTTTTGTTTTTTATTCACAGCCCACATTCCCCTTCCCTTGCGCTCGCCTCTGCATCAAACAAAACTACATATAAGAGGGCCCCAAAAATTCATATTTGTCCAAAACCCGGACTTGTGAGGAACAGGCCCTGCTCATAATGTTCGATTCGTTGAAGTATAAAATATTTTTATATCTTTTTTTGACATCTAATTCTGAACATATAATATTCCATATCATTATTAGAGTGGCTTCAATACCCATTTATCTTACGAATATACAAATAGCTATGATGTGTAAACACAATGAAATTTTCACACTGACCTGTCTTTTTTATTAGTAGCACTAGTGAAGATATTTCTGGATCCTGGAAACGTATCTCTTACGAAATGCATGTTACAGAATTGGTGCTTTGGAGGGAAGTTATTTACCGACTGCTTATGTAATATAAATCGAAATCTTGTATATGCCTTGAAAATTCTTGCGCTTAAGTACATCGTTTTCAGCGGTGGTTGGTGGTGAATCGTCTTAATGTGATGTTGGTGATTTTAAGGGGGGGAAAAATAAAATTACGATGAAGGGGAAAAAAAGAAAAACTATTGTGTTTTCTGAAGGAAAAAAATATTTTTCCTGGAGAGAAAACAAAGACCTAGAATGAAAGGAAGACTTAAAACACAATGAGAGGAGAGAGAAGAGAAATTACATGCCACATTATCCTTGTCACGACAGTTCAACGCGAGACAATTTAGCACTGCGACAATTCAGCGCGGGAGAATTCAGCACCGACGATTCAGCGCAGTTCTTGCGTTTTGTAAATAACAATGCCCTTCCCACTTTTTTTCCAGACTTAGGACTCCGACAGACTAGACACGACCCAGGCTCTGTCCCTCCCGGTATATAAGCCTTTTACCCTTGCTGGTTGGGTCGCGCTGGGGAGCCAGACTTAGGACTGGCATACTTTCAAAATGCTTTGAAATGATTTTTGAGAATAAGGTGTGGTTAGAATTTTTTTTTTTTTTTGTACAAAAATATGTCGTCGTAATAAAAAATGTATCACCATGTCATAAAAAGTAGTTGTTATACTTGCAGCTGAAAATCATGTGCTATTCCTCGTAGAAATTCATCTGATATTCGATTCTCGTAATTCTAAACTATTTCAATAATTGTTTTTACAGTGTGCACAGCTCTTTTACGACGCTTTGAATTTTCTTGACCAAAGATGCACTGCTCTAATTTAACTAAACGAAACCATAAACGCTGCTAGAAATGGAAAAATTTTTCTTTGGTTACATTCTGTGGAAACGCTTGGTTCATAGAGTACAAAGAGGCACGTTCGAAATCTGTCGAAATTTAGAACATCCAATTTCTAATAGCACTGAACTGTCCGAACTGAATCGTCGGTGCTTAATTGTCTCGAGCTGAATTGTCGTAGACTCATTCTTATTAGAGATATTCGTCAATCAATTTGCAATTACATATGATTTCTCATAAATTGATAACTTGATACATTAAATAATTATCAAAAGTAATCCTCTGAAATATTTGTTCATGTGCATTGCACCTACAGTCAAAATCGATTTATCAACATTTTTTCATCGAAATTACACAATTCCACTGAAACACTATTAACACTCACATGTACTATGCGCTGCATCAATCAACATATTTTTACATCAAGAAGAAGAAATAATAATTTTACACGAAGAAAAACAAATCAAGAAACCGACTTGGCATTAGTATTTTTTTTTTATGGAATCCACTGTCAAATGGTCAATGCAAATACCGAAAAAAGTACAAATTGATAAATTTGTTAACGGTTGGATAACATAATTTTGAAGCAGTATAAAGAATTCAACGTAATTTGCTTTATGTAGTTCGTGATATTTCAGGCAATTTTCTCCAACATATTACTGATGCCTTCTCTCAGAAAAAACGTTTGGACGGGTTTTTTTTTTACTCCGACAGAAATTCCTCCACGACTTCAACAAACTCTTTGGCTTTCTCTGCAATCAACAAATGTGTTCCTCCAGATATGCCGACAATTTTTACATTCGGGAAATAAATCTTAAGTGACGGGTCATCTTTATCCCTGTTGAAGAAAAGAAAACGATGCTCTGTAATTTGCAGTCAAGTTTGTCTCACTCTATCTATATATGTGCTTACATACAGCCTGTCCCAAATTTATTGCACAGCGGATATCTCTGCAACCATTAACTTTAGTTACAAAAAGTTGATTTGACGTGTGGTTATTCAGAATATCTCACACTTTCCTAGTTCTCGTTATGCACAAAAACATAGAAAAAATAACTTCTTATTTAGACCTTCTGCGCTAAAACTTCCAAAAAACTTTTCGAAACGTAAATGCGGCTTTGAGAAGTCATTTACAAAAAAAAATTGCATATTTTTAAATGCAGTATTTTAACGGATATATTTGACTTTGAAGTTTTCATCATTTGTCACCAATGATTGAGGGTGTGCTTCATAGAAACTTCAAAACACAAAGTTGTAAAAATTTTGTGATTGTCAGAAAATGTAATCTTAATTTATTGTGAATAAAAAAAATAAAGCGGTTGAGTTCATTTTATTTGTGTACAGTCCCTAAAACTGGCAACTTTTGAGTCAATGAAAACTTGCCAACACAGTGATAAGTTGTCAAAACATAGTGAGTATTATTTAATATCTCGATAAATATTGCATTTCAAAATATGCCATTTTTTACAAATGACATTTCAGAGCTAGATTTACGTTTTAATTATTTGAAGTTTTAGCACACGGGGACTTATAGAAAGGTAATTTCTCTATTTTTTTATGTACACCCCCCCCCCAAGCAAATTTTGAGATTTTAAGTCAGTGCACTTCATTTAAAAACTTTTTGTTATTGAAAGTGTGTTTAGAAAGTCAGCGGTTGCAGGGATATGTGCTGTGCAAACAATTTAGGACAGCCAGTAGAAATCATAGCTAAAGCAAATTAACTGACACTAAAACACATTTGTATTGTAGATGACCAAAAAAATGGTACATCTCACACACATTCATATGTTTCTTCATTTAATATTTCTACACACACGCTTTCTGTGTGTCTTACAAAATGTAAAGTCTTATCCTTACACATCTTGATCATTTTAACCGTTGGTGATAGAAACATACTTTCAATTAGAAAAAGTATCTAACAAACGTGCCCATTTTAGATATCATTTATTCTCCTAGCAGCCGTATATGTACACACACACTTCGATACAAAATTTTTAATTTTTCATCTTTGCCTCTAAATCCAATTAGAAAGTTATTGCCCTGTTTTTCCCTGAGCCCAACAAAAGAAATCCGTGTTTTTTAATGTAATATTACCCGAGACATTTTTGATTGAAAGATAAGGGGCATCTCGGACGTTATAAAGGTTTTGGTGTACTGAAAGTGCTAAAGGATGTTTCAAATTTTTTTGTCGATTTTGTCGCTTGATATATCGAGAAGGATTCGATATATTTATAGATCGACAATATCGATATATTTATTTTTGAAATATATGACATCCATATTTGTTATGGGCATCTTTTTCTCGGCCACCTCGATGGCATTTTACCTGTTGTGGCGTTGTATTTGTATTTGTATATGCTGTTCTTTCTTCCATTTTCAGCGATTTTTTGAATTAAAAAAAAATATCTCATCTAATATTACTTAGAAACATGGATTTTTTTTTTTTTTTTTTTTTACTTTGAAGACACAGTGCATACAGACATACTTTGTTTATCTGAAGTTAGAGGACGGGGTCTGTATAAGAAATTAAATTTTGTATCTAAGTACATATACAGTGATCGGCCACTTTAATATGACCACCTGCTAGTTTTAAGCAAATGAGCTATGGTATCACACTTTTGCCGCCAAAGGGCTAGACTAGTGTAAAAAAGGAAAGACGTTCAGTTCCTGAGACAGATTTGAGATCTATTTGGTACAGATGAATTATTTGTGAGGATATGGGGAAAAAACGTGATTTGACGGACTTGGAACGTGGGATGATTGTGGGAGCTTGGAGTCATGGCGCGAATATCAGCGAAGCTGCCATGTATGCGAAATGTTCAAGAGCACCGTTTAAAGGCTAAACTGGAAAGAAATGGGACTGTTAGACAATAAACCGGCTCTTAACGTGCAACTTGGGGTTTTCAACGACTGATGAATGTTCGAGTGGCACCGAGAGTCTCCAGAATTGTAAAAGACACAAAACGGTAACTGCAGCAAATTGCGGAACAAACGACCTATCAACATCTCCTAGAGTCCATGCCAAGAAGAATCAACGCTAAAAGCAAAAGGTGGCCCAATGAAATACTAACCAGGTAGTCATAATAAAGTGGGCGCTCAATGTATGCAGCCTTTAGGGAAATGAATCACCTATCTAAAATAGGCACGTTAATTAGATACTTTTTCTAATCAAAAGTATGTTCCTATTACTAACGGTTCAAAAGAGATAAATGGTTTATAAGGGTTAAGACTTTATACATCCTATGTATAACCTGCGTATTCTGTGTGTTCAAATTAACTATTTACTAAAATTTTAAATAAATTACATTATGATTGCAATTAATGGACAAGTAAACTGATGTTTGCTCACTTGAGAAGTTCAAGACCAGCTTCGCCATAAATAAACAGTGCGGGCCCCGTGTGTACATCTAGAGGTTCCAAGGTAAATTTCCCATTGAAAAGTGAATCACAAAGTTCTATGTCAAATTTGAGTCTTATTCCTTCATTTTCATCAGGAGCCACGGTTTTGAGCATCTGTTTCTTAAGCAAATCGATAGACTGGAAAACATGGGAAAGCAGAATGCATTCAGTGTATCTGTTACGTGATAAATGTGATGAATCCGGTTATTATGTATAAACATCGAGCATTTTTTAGTTAGTTAGATAAATATCCCTAAATTTATCACTTTTACCGGCGATTACGCATAGTCTTACATGAACGTACTGGCAGTTATGCATAGTTCCCAAGCGTCTTTGGCAAACATTATAAATCGGAATATATGATATACAGTGAAACCTGTATAAAACGGAAGGTCAAGAGTCTGAAATTACTTTCCGTTCCAGACAGGTTTCCTTTCTATAGAGATGCACATATGAATATATGCATGATTTATTTCTATCGTTTACGAAACTTAAAATTTGAGAACATCATTCTAACTTCTATAAACAACGAGTGTTAAACAGAGACATGCGTATTATTTTTTTGGAATTTTTTCATGTTTGTTGTTTCAAATAACTATGCATTAGAAATTTCATATTTAATACGTTAATAGTTGAACTTCAATATAAAACGTTCTCCTGAATAGCAATGGAATAAACACTTACTTTTCTCAAAAATTAATTTCTTTTAATACAATGAAACCTCGATATAATGATAGTCTGCGGACCAAGAAAAAATATCGTTGTAGAGAGGTATCGTTATATCGAGAGGCAAAATTATCCTTACGCGCGTGATCAAATTTATGTTGTTGTTGTTTTCATCTTTTCTACATCGCAACCTTGTTAATACCATCAGAAGATGCGCTTTTATGTATTTATATGCCGCAAAAAATTGTAATTGATTAATTTATTTTATATAAATTCACTAAGGTGCATTGCCCCTTGTAAAGAAGTTTACTGCATTGCACTTAAACACTGTGTCTTACACAGAAAGTCAAATTACCAATAACTTGCTTTAGCTTTTGGTGATTTTTAGTGTAAAATATTGATGGATGCCTCCAGAAGAAGGAGAACAAGTGACGGAGTTAAAATTCAACACGATTTTGAGCAAAATACAAAAAATATCGTTTTAAAGAGGTTTCGAAAATCTCCTAAAAATATCATTGTAGAGGGATTTATCGTAGTAAAAGATATCGTTATATTGAGTATCGTTCTAGCGAGGTTTCACTACATTTAAAACATAAATTGATAAATTGAATACCTTTTTAAAAAACCAATGACAATGAAATCAACAACTAATATTATTTGTGAAAGAAAGATTCTACATATCTGTAACACTAAGTTAAAAATTCTGCTTTTATTTTACGCCTCTACGAACTCCATTTTTGTGTTCAATTCAATACGCGTTTCTTGTTGCTGGTGGCCATCTCTGCACTGAATGAAAATCTCTGCAGTAGCTAAAACGCGGTTTCACTAGATTGTGAACAGTAATTCAGTCTTCCTCGCGTATTACTATCCCGAAATTATCAACCTTTTTCCAAGAAATAGGAGTGTTTTTAACAAAAGTCGCCATTTCCATCATAAATGCAATACTAAGCAAGCTTTTGCTAAATTTCGAATAGTAAACCCGCTTCCTCTCAAGCCCGACGCCCAGAACCAGTTCAGATAGATAAGAAACATTCGTCGTTTTTGCAAGAATTGAAAGAGTTCGCCTAACAGAGGGGAGATCAGAACGACTTAACTTTCTTCCCATCCTAAGGACAAAAACTTGCACTTGCCCAAAAATTCTTTCCGTTTCAGCGGTTTTGTATCTACATATAGACTAAATATGACTTCCGTTTTCGCGCTAGACAGTTTCTATCTTAAAGAGGTTTCCTCTGATTGAAAAAGCATTAATTATTCACAAGACTATATACGGTATATGATCCGTTTTAGACAGGTTTCCGTCTCATACAGTGTCCGTCTCTTAGACAGATTTCACTGTACTATACATTATAATTCATGCATGTATTGTATCATTATATCGAGGTGCTATCGTAGAATTTCTTATCACTATTTTGGGGTCCGCTATATTCATCACATATACTAGAGACTCATTTGGATTTTTTTTTTCATATTTATCAAATTCACCAAACTACGGCATAGTGTAATTGATGAATTTGATATAAATACTGTACTTGGAAATTTATCGCCTTCATCTATGATTATGCATAATACCCTAGTCCAAATTTACCAACGACACTTGGTTATTATTCATAATCGCCGGGAAAAGGGATAATTATTTTCGTATTTATCAAATTTACCAATGACGCTTGTGTGTATTAACATTTGCCATTAAAAGTGATAAATTTATCAAACTTACCAAGACGATTGGTAAGCATCTGCTATTATGGCAGATTATCGATATTTATCACACTTACATTACATATCCATTTCAAATGGGTGGAAAAGACGTTCTTGTTGACAAGAGTATTGCCTCGATAATTCTATGGCTGCCCCCCCCCCCTTGCAATTTAATGAGATGATTGACTTACGATATCTCCTGTATTTATCAAGGAAGAGAATTTATCTATGGTAGGTCCAATGTCTTCCACTGAGTGACACGTTTTTAAAAACTGCGTCATCTTCTCGTACAACCTCACTGAGTACTTCATTCTTTTGTCGTCTTTGGAGTAAGGAAAAATTTCCGTGAAGACGAGTTTTTCGATCAGACCTGGCTAAAAAAGAAAATGAAAAGCATGAAAATGAATGTTGAAAATGTTAATGTTATTTAATCTCTTTACTCATACCATTCACGAGTGCTTCATATCAAAAGTACTATTTTTTTTTAACGTCTTTAACGTTTCATTTTGCATTATAGTATACATTAATGAAAAATCCATCAGTTTTACTTATTCTTCATCAATTCATAGTTATTCATTAGATACTGCCTATATTCTTGTGTGATAACTTATACTAACTAACTTATTAAAAGATACTAACTAGATTACAATTCATGATTGTCTGGTGGTGATATCGATAATTTTCTGTATTTTTTTTTTTATTATTTCGAAATTAATTCGAAATTCGATGTTATTATGCTGGGTAAATATTTGTTTGGATACAGGTAGAGTTTTGCTCACTCGGAAAATCACGTTGTTATTTTCTTACGACCATTTGTATTTCTTCCTCAGGTTCCATTATTACACAACTCCGGTTCGTTAATTATGACGTGCAGTTTTTGATGCTTTAACTGCATTCCTTTTTTTTATTTTAATCTGTATAAAATTCTGTCATTAGAGACACATGAAAAGTGAGGGATGGCACGATAATGAATGCGGGGTGGGGGGGTAGGAGGTAGACTCTTTGTAAAATAGTATTTCTTTTATATTTTCCGTTGTGGTCAATACCATCGATCATCATTTTTTTCTTTTAACAACTCTTCGAAGGTATTTTTAACATAATTTGTTTTTCAAAATCCATTATACAGATCTCAGCAAATATCACTGAAGCTTAGCATGGCCATATTACCCTCACTTACCTTAATATACGTCGGATGAAAGACGAAATTAGAAGCATCACAGCCTACCTATTAAAATAAGAAATCTTTTTTCCCCCGATTTCAATGATATTTGTTTTTTTCCTTTATAAATTTATCATATCGATCATAGCCACTGTATATATGCGTAAATTAAAACAAAAATACAAACTATACACCTAATTTTAAAATAAAACATGAATCTCACATATCCACCTGATGATTTGCAATGACCGCGGCTACTCTGCATGAGAAACTATTGCACACGAAAGTGAGTTTTTCCAATTGTTTCTCTTCGATAAATAGTTTAACATCTGCAGCAAGAGAGAAAATGTTGTATTCTTTCGAATAAGGACTCGATCCATGGCCTCGTAAATCCAAAGCATAAACCTGAAATTAAAAAAAAATTGAATCCGATTCAGCGTTCGAGGTAATTTAGTTACTTACAATGGACCTTTATGCAGATTACGAAGCCTCCTCCTAAATTCCCTAAGAGACGCCTCGGCATTACACTGTCTAGTGCAGTGGTGCACAATCCGTGGGTCGCGACCCCACAAAAAATAAAAATTTCCAAATAATAAATTCATGATTTTTCATTCTTTTTTATTTAAAAATATGTCAAAACTAAAGAATGAGTTTATTCAGTTGAGCTAATTACCATGAATCAGACAATGTAATTATAACAAATTCTACTTCTACAATAATCAATATTATCGGTTTAGATAGCAAAAGAAAAGGATTCAAACAGCTGTTAAAGAAAATTTGTACATTCGTGCTTCCGGCATGCGGGGAACGGTATCAAATTAGTACTTTTACAGGGTGACTTGGAGAGAATCACCCGATTTCAAAATTGTATATTTCTTAAAAATTGAAAACACTGAATATAGAGAATGATAAGTAATATACGAATACACGGAGGAAATGTGTCTACGTTCTATGAACAATTTTTTAATGGTCGATGTAGAATTATTTTGAAATCGGATGATTCTTTCTTAATCACCCTGTATACGATAATCAAGGACCATGCACCTCGCTACGCTTCAATCTTGCATAAGGGACATGTACTTTACATCAAAAAACAAAGTAAATACTTATTAAATATTTAAAAAAAAACTGAATATCTTTGGACGTCAATATCGCCTAACCAAAATCGAAACAAGCGTTCTGAAAAGGTCTTTCGGGACAGCACGTTTACTGACGAAAAAAATCAGAATGTCCCAGAAAACCGAGCCATATGGTCAGCCTATGTAAGAGATCTTGGGGTTTTTTTTTTTTTTTTAAAGGTGGTCGTGCTTAAAACAGTTTGCGCACCACTGGTCTAGTGCAGAACAGCTTTAGAAGTAGAGCTCGCTAAGATGAGGTAGGACGTATATTAAACCTTTTTACGGCCAATGTTCCCAATTGGGAACACACATCGTTTTTATTCATTAAGAAAGAAAAATTCTTACATGACGTATTACCTTTTTTTTCCTGAAAGTGAGATTTTCCGAAGTTTACGCAAAACTAAAATTCAATTCATTTCAGCACTTATGTCATAAATTAAAATTTTTTAAATGTTCTATTTTTAAGGAAGAAAATATATTTTTTTTTCGTTTTTAATTTTATTGTCGTTTCTATGGGCTTGGGCAAGTCCAGAGAAAACATATAGGAAATTTTTTCTTCATGAATTTTATGGTTGATATTTCTAGAAATTTATAAAATCTGTTCAATTCTTAATTTGGCCGGTAAAAAGTTGCACAAATCAACTGTCAATCAAATAACTGTAACTGACTAAACGTTCGTTCTCCCCTTTTTAAGAGGAATGAGCAGTGCTGCCGTCACGTACTCTCTAGGCAATATGCATGATTAATCTAGATAAGCAAATTGGCAGCACCAGTAGAACCCGGTACCAGCACAATTCTGGCGACATGAATAGGTTAGGTCCACGCATTCGCGCAGAACACAGATTCACTCTTGCATGCACCAATAAGTTAGAAATTCCGCAGGAAATGTGTACGAGGTGCATATACGGTTAAGTAGCAGTACCAAAATTTCCCCTATCGGTAACTTTTGGTACCATTTTTATTTATTTTTATTATTATTATTATTATTTTTCTTTTTTGTGGAATTCATCCATCATGCGTTCCACAGTCTGTGTAGGAAATATGGTTTCATTTCGTTCATTAGTTATAGCTGCAGATGCCTGCAATACGGGAAAGTTATTTTATGTGGTACGTCTTTATATTATGTCATAATTATTAAATGACTCGTCCTTAACTTTGATGAAATTTTTATCGAAACACGAGACACCCAAAATACGCACCTTTCTTTTGGTTTTTTCGCAAAGCAAAACGATGGCTTCTTCGAATGATTTTCGATTCTGCAGAAGTCCGTGAATGAAGATGATTGGTGGTTTGCCGCTGTCTACAGAAGGATCGTACTCATCGTACGCTAATTTGACTGGCCTGCAACCGAATGAGAAAAGTAAATATGAATATCCGATGAATGTAATCCATATTTCCCCCCTCCCCCCTTCAAACCTCTAAACCAGGGGTAATCGCTGAGATATTTGAATTTACAAATTGCAAGAAAAGTGGGAGGGGGGAAAACAGCATAACATTAGCTTCTGCGTTACTTCATGATGTTCTTTCCCAACCTTGCTCCGATTTTTTAATTCGAATATTGCACTGAGAAACGTGCAATTTTTTTTTTGTTGGCCTCAGAAATCGCGGCAACAACTTTTTATTGTGTTTATAAACACGCCGAGACTGTATAAAAAGTTAATTTCTTTCTCTCTTTCTTTCATGTATACGACCCCTGAAATAAGTTTTTTGTGATTTCAAGTAACTGCACGTCATTTGAAAACTATTTGTAGTTGAAAGTACTGTATGTTTCTACAGTCAACGGTTAGACATATCCGCTGTGCAAACAATTTGGGGCACCCTATTTAATGGTGCTGAGGTGACCTTCAATAACATTTTTTGATAGAAAGGGTCTCAAAATGGTGAAAACAACGATAAATTTTATACTGTGACTATGCAATTTTTTTTCAAATCAACCATTTTTACGTCAAATTTTAGCAAAATCCATGTAATATTCGAAACACAATTGCAAAAATTCTATGAACGAAATGGTTTGTTTTTTTTACACAGCAAACATTAAGTTAATGATGGTGCAGGTTATGAATGAAAATTTAAACGATATTGTATAGTATGTTCATAAGTTATACACCCAAATCTGTTAATGTAAGTGTGAATTTTTTATTTTTGAAATTTCTTTCTACATTTCGTCTATAAAACACTGTAATTAGACAAATGTACGTAATACTTAATATCATATTAGAAAATTTTAATGATACAATCAATAGATTTTTAAAAATCATGTTTCAAACTCAAGTAAAATGTCAAAAATAGCATTCTTCGTAAAACGCGTTTAAAGTTTTTATTCACAGATTACTTGTATGTAAAAACGAAGCACTAAACTTCGCGCAACTTCGGTTCTAATTGCCATACACACAAAGCAAGGCATTTTTTTGGAATCTCAAGAAATGTGGCTTCTATAAAAAATGAAAATGAAAAAAAAAATCGAAATTTTCTTCTATATATATTAATGTTTTAAACGTAATCCGATAGCTTAAGATAAGTGTGACTCACTGTTTTTCAAGTATTATTAATCCATATGTAGAGAAAATTCTGATCAGTTACCTCATCGAACATAATTATTTATCTGATACCTGACAGTAAACTCTGAAATTCGAAAAAAAAAAACACGTATTTTTTTTTTCTGGGGCTCTAAATAACTTGAATATTCTTCAGACCTCGCATGCACAAATGTGCGGGTTACTTTTTTCTCACTGCAGAACTATTTTTTTTTAACTCCATTGAGTTTGACCCTGAGTTAAAGAATTATGTAAGTTTTGAGTTGAAAGTGATGAACTTTTGAGGCTTTCATCAGAGGGCAGCACCGGTGATGGTAACCTCGCAAGCAAAATTTCCCTCGAAATTCCCTTTTGACTAAATTTTTCCCACACCTTCTGAAAATTGTGCTGCCATCTATCGGTGGAAATATGCAGTCAAGTATTTTACACTACAAAAGCACACACACACATACACATTGTTACGCATTTATATATATATATTTTTTTCTATTAAAATTCTTTTGTTTGATGAACTCTCAAAATTTCCCACAAACGCCACGAAATTTCCCGTGAACCAATTTAGGCCAATTTTCCCACGAGTTACCATAACTGGGCAGCACTTAAAGTTGAAATTTCAGGGTGTTCTTTTTAATGAAAGAGGAAGTAAATAGAAAAACTTTGTCTAATAATACTCAGAGAAATCACCAGCGAATAAGGCAAACACGAGGGAAATATAAAACTCCTATAATGCATTTCGACATGCTACGCTCCTGGGGATAAAAAATATCACGCTGACCGAGGATACCACTTGGATTGATTACCAAATTACTTTTTGACTCGTTTGACGAAAGAAAGGGACCCAAGTCCTCAAAAAATCATGAAAAAGTCTAAGTAAGTTCATCTCACCCTGAAACACATGAAAACAAGTAAAATTAGCAGCGGAATGCAATTATTAAAGCCACAAAAAATTACTGAAAATGGTTACAGTCGGCTACTAATTGCCTCTTCCGCTTCTTGGTGGATATCTATAAAAAACATATTTTCCTTTCATTCCTCCAGCTTCTCTGTTCCAGATACTAGCTATTTCTCTTTCTTTGTATGCGATGTACTTGATCATGTGTTGTTTGAATGACCTCACTCTAACACTCTAGGGTTGCGGGATCTGTAGTCATTCTTGGCTTCTTTTGACGTTTAAAATATTAATATATTTACAATTTCTTTAGGGACAAATGATAATTCCACCGGATTTTTTCATATTTTTGTGTATACTACATTTAACTGAGTAGAATCAGTGGTGAAAAACGTTTTGAAGACGTCACCTTTGGGCCCCTTTCCTTTGTTAGACTGACGTATATTTGTTTCTCTCCGCTCAGCAACCGAGAGTTAAGATTTTGTAATCAATCCAAGTGGGATTCTCGGCCAGCGTGATATTTTTTATTCCCCTGGAGCATAGCATGTCGAAATGTGATTTATTACATAAAATTTAGCAATGAAATCCTGGGAGATATTGCACTCTGCATATCAATTTTGCTGAAAACTATTGAATGAAGTGAATTATTTCTTCACAAAAAATAATAAATTGATAATTTCAAGAAAATACAATGATTTGCTGAAAATTATCGGTATCAAAAATGTGAAAATATATTGAAAATTCCAAAAAAAAATAACGCTCAGAGCTGAAGGAGTTTGATACTGATATTCTTATATTTTTCAATATTATATACCGAATGCTAAACAAATGTATACCAAAGAATTTAATGCATAAAAACAAATTGAATTTAACTTACACTGACTGGTAGAAAAGCTCCATAGCCTTGTACTTCAAAATGATTTCTGGATCTCTCAGATAATCTTTTCTCAGTCTAAGGCAATTAATAGAAAATGGTTTTTTAATGATTACATCGCGCACGTGTATAATGATTCGTGGATTTTTTTCTTTAATCTTCCGTCTAACTAAGAGGTAATGAGAACAATAAGGAAATATTTTTTTTCCTTACGTCACTTTTTTTTTTCATCATATCTATTTTTTGTTCTGTTTCTCATTCGTTTATTTTTCCATTCTAGATCATTCCAATAACAAATTATATTCAGGGTGAGAAAAATTATTAAGAGCACTTCAAAAGGGCGGCTTGCCATCATAAATTCTGGGATGTGCCAAAAGCATTTTGTATTCTGTTTTGGTACTGGTGATCTACTGCTTTTTTAATTAAAATTATTTCTACATTACATTTTTGCCATACGCGGAAAAAAAACTTTAGTGAATAAATATTAACATAAACTATATGCAGGAACCTAGGGACTGAGACCATTTGAGCCCTCCCCCCAATAATTTCTGAACAACCTCCCTATCCTGCGTATGTGCTCGAGTCCTGGACTACCAGCAACTTTCAGCAAAACCCCCGTGGCCCAATGTTTCAGCACCAGAGTAGAACACAAAACACAAATAAAAGATAAAACTGACATAAAAAATATGTTGAAGCCACGCATACAATCAAATCCCGCATTCCGATCGGCAACGATTCGTTAGGATTTCCCCAAAGGGATTACCAAGTGCTTACTAAGCGCAAGTTACGGGCAAGTAATTAGTTGAAGCACATTTCTTCAATCTCGAAGCATATTTATGATTATGAAATTATTCTAATTGAAATATCATATTTCAACGAAGTTTTGTTCACACATCTTAACCTTTCTGTAAGTATTCATTTATGGTAAAAATTATGGTCCCGGATGTATAATGTAAATATTCCGAAGTGAAATAAATAAGTTTATGCTGCATATTCAAATGTAAATTTATCAATTTTTTTTTTTTTTTTTTTTAATCTCTAAAATTTAACATTACTAGCATATTATACCGGTCATTCGAGTCCTCTTTGACGTCTATATAGAAATTTTTCTTGGCATTTAATAAATACTGTGTTTTCTTTTATTGTTGCGCCGCCCGCCCCCCCCCCCCCCCATCCCAGATTTCTAACGAAATTTTTGACGGTATTTTTCACACTTTCATTCTTTTTCCTCCCATCAGTTCCGTCGAAAACGATGCTAAAGTGGCTCCCTCTTTGAGTCGCAAACAAAAGAAAATTTTACCTGCGTCCTCAGTTATTTTATTTTTTTTTTTCGGTTCGCAGTTGTCTCTACGTCATTGAGATAATTTTATCGAAAAATGTGATTAAAAGATTCCGAGTTTGGTTCTTGACACAAACACACCCCATTCACCGGTAAAAATGGCTCATCTAATTCTGGAAAAATAGTTCCCTTCCAGGACAATGTGTTTTCAGGAGTGCTGGTGACAATAATCTCATTCCTACATTTCATAAGAAATCATAAAACTCTCAAGAAATGGATGAACCGCCCGTTTCCACATTCAAAGTTTTGATCATCGGTGATTCGAGTAAGTACGGAATTAATAGTTAGCAATAATATATGACTTCATAAATTAAACTTTAAGAAATTTGTGAAATTTTTTTTTTGACAACAAAGATTTCTGTTTTTTTAACATATAATTAAAGTTATGCGATCATATTTCATCAATTTCATAAAAATTAATACAAAACATACGATTTACCAAAATATCAATTAGAATTTATCTTGGTTAGAGATTTGTTTATGTGTATCTCATTTTCTCGAAAAATATATTTTCAAATTAAAAACCCGATACGATAACCGTACCTTTTGTGGCATTACATTCATTCGAAATTAGTAAAATTTGAGTCCTAATTCTGATTACAGACCACAAAATTACTATGATGATACAATATATCAATTACAGAAAAAAAAAGCTTTTAGCATGCGAAATATGAGCACTAATTGTCTTGGTTAAACAACGAATTACAAATTTCTTGAGTAGCTTTCCAATTAAAAATATTTAAAATTAAAAAAATGAAGTATACAATAAAACCCTTCTTTAATCACCTCTTCTTTTATAGGTATATAAAATAATAATTTCCCGATTCTATTTTTAAAGTATTCAATTTAAACCCCCACTTAAACATCATCGTCTTTTACAAAATAATTTTTTAACCCCTCCGGAGTCCGCAAAAGAGGGATTTTACTCAATATTGAAATTCGATTACATTTACAGTCGGGCCCGCTTAATCGGATATCAATGATTCGAGCACACCATGTCCGATTATGCGGTAAACTGTTCAATTGTCATTTCATAACGTTAGTATAGTTTGCATTTTCATATTTTGCATTTGCATATTTCTGATAAAAGATCGGAATTATAATAAAGATTCTCGAATAAATCAGAATCACAAAAATGAAATGAAAATTATATTTAATTACAATGATCAGGACCACAATATCTAAAATTTTAACTTTTCATTAGAAAAGTTAGCGCCCTCTATTGTCTCAAAAAAAACAAAAATATAATAAATATACGCATTGCTGACAACTATAATACTTGAATATCTAATCTCACTAATGTATTTATCTCAACCCAGCAACATATTTTCCATTAATTCCAACTGTTTCATTTGATAAAAGCACCTATGTATGCGCATAGTGGTTAATGTGTATTAATCTCTTCTCGATCACGGGTGTAATATTACGTGCAAACTCCAGCGGAATAAATTCAAACAAGTTCTATGTGTTTTCTTTCCTCTCTGTCTTCGCCATCGTGAAGCTTTGTAGTAACCCTTGTTTTTTCTTTCACTTCTGGTTTTTTTCATACATATAACGTACCTTTCTATACATGTAAGAGCGAAAGAGAACACGCAGGGTAAGGATGAAAATAGAACTAAGAAAAAATTCTCTTGTTTACTTTATCAATTGTAACTTTTCTTTTTACATTTTTTCTCCCCCTCTTCCTTTTTCTAACGTGCAGTTAGGTTAGGACAAGATTACCATTTTTATCGCCGATTCGTCTCAAATAAATATAATCCAAATTTCTTGCCAAAACCTTGTACGTGAAGTGGTCAGCAGTTAGCGTCTGAAGCGTAACATTCGATTAAGCAGAGAAAAGTCATTGAAATTATCATATTAAGCGAGAACTTTAACATTGTCTCTATGGAAGAAATTTTTGTGCCGGATGGATTTTATCCGCTTAAGCGAAGTTTCCGTTTATCCTTTATCAGATTAAACGGGGCTGACTGTATCTACAAAAGTACATAAAGTTACAAAAGTTTTTGCCCAGACAGAAATTGCGCCAAATTGGCGTTTGCTTTTGTTATCAATATCGCGAATAGCGCCAGTGGGTAGATAGTTTTCTAAGTGACAAAAGAGTGTCGCGGTGGAGCGCATTTCGGATGAGAAAAGAGGAGCGTTGATAAAAGATGATATGATCGTACCTCTATAATCCGGACTACGTGGGACCTATATGATTGACAGGATTATTTAAATATTCACATTTAAAGCAATAATTTTTTAGCATTTTGATTAATATTTTCGTTCTGAAAAAAAAAAATTAATAAAGCATTAAACAGAGTGCGTAGTAAAAAAGGGGTATATGGCATTTTACCGGCGAACCGTTCATTCTAGAGGTATACTTCTAACTAGAAAAAGTTTCCAAATAACGTGTAGTACTCAGATATGTCATTCTTATTTCAAGGGGTTGTGTAGTTATTAAAATAAAAAATTAACTTTTTATACAATCCTCGTGTGCCCCGAACCCCAATTATAAAGTTGTTGCACTATCTCACCTGATGCCAACAAAACAATTTCACTTTTCTAAGTGACTGAGATATTCGAATTTGAAAATCAGAGGAAAGTGGGGAAAAAAACAGCTCTAAATGCTGGAAAACCGTTTTACCCCCATTTATCCTGTATCCTGGTCTTAACCCCCATCCCAACATTTTTTTTTTAATTCAAATATCTCAGTAAATATTGCTCTTAGAAACGTGGAACTTAAGCATCAACAACTTTAGGGCAATAACTTTGTAATCGGATTTTTGTGCACAGGATCCCCGTATGAAAAGTTATTTTTTTTCTTTTAATAACTTTAGAACCCCTTGCAATATGAATGAGATTATTTATTGGATTGTTATTTGGATACATTTTCTAATTGAAAGTATGCCTCTATGATCAACGGTCCGCCAGTAAAATTCGATGTCTGCTGGTGCTATGCACACTGTATATACTAGGCAATGGTTTATGATTTTATTTATGCCGACGACTGAAATTAAATAATTTTTTCTCTTAATACAGCGGTTGGCAAAAGCTCTATCCTTGTGCGGTTTGTTGACGACCATTTCCCAGGTAATTTAGTTTTGTTTTCCATAAAATTATTCTGATCGGGAAAATATACTAAGAAAAAGTGCACAAGATTCAACTCGTACAACCTTTTTCTAAATGCATTCGATCCATTCACTATTTGAAATTTTTTTTATGAATTATCGCTTCATAAAACAAACAAAAACCAAAAAAGTTTCATGGAGAAATGTGTGTGTGTTTTGCAATGTTTTTCCTTTCGCATTGAAATACATATTTTCTGCAGATGGTATTGAACCTACAATAGGAGTGGACTGCCGTCAAGCATACCTTCAGGTCCATGACACATGGATCAGGTTAAAGTTATGGGACACAGCAGGCCAAGAAAAGTATCGATCAATTACGAAATCGTGAGAAATTTATTCAATATTTAAAAAAAGTTTATAATATTTATGTCTGTTATGTCTCTATAATTTTAATAATATTTATGTCTATTAATTTCTTTGTGAAAAGGTTATTATCTTGATGTAGATGTTATTCAATTATGTAAAAACATTCAAGTCCCTTAAAGAAGTCGGTTGCTTTATTCTATTAAAACTTCTTTACTGAGACGTTGGTAATCAAAATAATAAGTGTTTACAGAAATTTTAAACATCTCTCACACACATAGAAAAGACTAACTTATTTGTTGAATAACTTATCGTTAATTTCAGGTAATGTGGAACAGTAAACTTGACTGAAATTAAATGAGCTCAACACATCTGTGACTACAATTTAAAGAAACGCATAATTGAATTTATCTGCGATATTGCTTTGTTCAGAGTAAAACACCTCCGAAAAGTGAAGCAATTGTAAAATCAGACATATTCTTCCGTTTCTGAAACCTCTTCTAGATATTAAAAACAAAAAGCTGAAACATTTAATTTCATGTTTGTTTTCTCCACTGCAACAGTTTAGTTTCATCTTTATTCCCGATAACGGGTTGGATTGATTGCATTGTTTGGTTCTAATTTCCATGGAGGAACATCCTCGTTGTTTCTCTTTGCCGGACCAACAATTTCTATAATTAACTGACGATTTCCGATAATCGATAAACTGATTGCTGCAAAGCCGAAAATTTTTTTGCAACGTCTCCTTTATCAACTTCTGATAAAATTTAAAATCAGATAAACTTGTCGATAACAGTGGCAAATAAATAAATGAAATTCACTCCAGAAATTCTTTTTTTAACGGGCGAGTTTTAAAAATTAAGTAAGAAATAGTACGGAAAGTTTAGGTAGCAACGAAAACGACTTAAGAGCAAAATTAGATACACACACTTCCGTTTTTTTTATAAGTAGAAGCAGCAACTGCATTATCACCTACCAACTAAGTGCAAATAAAGCAAAACTTGATAAGGCACTTCATAGCTTTAGAAATACAAAAACTGCACAACACAATCAAAATGAAACTTCAAAAATTCTCAACAAGAAAAAAAATGCTTTAATAGAGAAAGCAATTTCAGGAAAAAGGATCATTTCAAACTTTAATCAAGAAAAATTTGACCCTTCTGGAAGAAATGGAGCACACAAAATGTATAAAAAAACTGTTTACTTAGAGCAGGCATCTTCCACACATTGCTCACGAGCACCATGGTGCTCCCTGAAGTACCCAGAGTGCTCGATGCTCGTGTCCTATTTCGTGCTCGCGAGCACTTGATCAACGTTCCAATTAAACACGTTGGAGGAATTGCATTCAAGGACTGAAATCATCGTCATTTCATGTATTCGTATGCCAAACTTGCCGTAAGGGTGCTCTTCTTTTGATGATGGGTACAGGCAGTGCTCGCGACTGGAAAAAGGTTGAAGACCTCTGACTTAGAGACTACTTCATAGGGCGTGTCTGGCCGACAATTTTTTGGGAAAAAAATAAAAATTGTAAAAGTAGCTGAAAAAAATTGAAAGATGATTAAATAAAAAACGTAATAATGAATTTATGAAGCTCGCATTCCACTGTCATAACGCTGTGCATATGATACCTGGCTCGTCCAAACAAGATGAGGAGGAGAGGGCACACTCTTTTTTGGCACCTTAATTTCATTATCGCTGGGAAAAGCATACATAGTTACACAATTTACAGAAATATTTGTGTTGCCTTAATGAAAAAATTAATGTCAGAATTTTTTCGAAAAAAATAGTAATGTCAGAATCAGTGAAAGAAATCATTTCAGAATTAATGAAAAATAATTTCAGAATTAATGAAAAATAATTTCAGAATTAATGAAAAATAATTTCAGAATTAATGAAAAATAATTTCAGAATTAATGAAAAATAATTTCAGAATTAATGAAAAATAATTTCAGAATTAATGAAAAATAATAATGGCAGAAGTATGTGGAAAATTTCAGAATTATAATAAAAGAAAGAATTAATCAAAAATTATTTTTAGAATTGGAGAAAGGAAATGAATTTCAGAACAAATAAAATATTTGGAGCCAATATTTTTGCTCTGGGCCATGTTCAGCTAATTCGTTAAGACACCGCTGCATATTATTTAAGTCCTTGTGAATCTGGATTCTATCTCACAATTATAAGCAGCGCAATGACTTGATGTGGCGTCCCACGGGTTTCGTGGGAAGTTGAAAGTCGGCTCGAAATATCTGAAAGGTTGAAGACTTTCAGAAATTAATCCGATTACGTTTAAAACATTTATTTTGAGAGAAAATATAGATTTTTTTTTCTTATTTTTATGAAAGCCTCATTTCTTGTGCTATTTTTGACATTCTACTTGAGTTTGAAAGACGATTTCTGAAAATCTATTGATTGTATCATTGCAAAATTTTAATACGACATTTTGTTATATAGTGTAAAGGTTTTGAACCAAAATTTAAGGCCTATTCCATGTATTTGTCTAGTTAGTGTTTTACAAACGATATGTGGAATTTTTTCCACATATTTATTTGTGGAAATTCAGAATTCACGTGTACATCAACAGATTTGGGTGAAACTTATGAGCATACTATACAATCTGTAGATTTTAGTTCTTAACCTGCATCATCATTAGCTGAATATACTGTGAAAATTGGCAAATAAATCCATTCATAGAATTTTTTGCGATCACGTTTCGAATTTTACATGAATTTTCCTTAAAATGTGACATAAAAACAATTTTTTCATAGAAAATGACAGTTTCATCATTTTGAGTCACTTTCTATCAAAAAATTTTATCAAAGTTCATTCCAGTACCATTTTATAGAAAAGTGTCAAGAAAAGTAGTCGGATACCTTAAAGAAAAAGTATTTACGATTATTTTCCAATTCTTAATATGGGATAACTATACTTCCTTTCACAAAAGAATAAAAAATTCTCTTAATAATTAGTAATATATTGAGTGCTAACACATATTATGCCAATTTCCTCGCTGTTGCAGCTAGTGTTTACGTAAAACGTGAACGATCACGAAAACTATTTGATTTGCGAAGGAATTGGGATCTTTGCTGCTTTCTTAAATTCGTTTTCATCAGTAGAAGATTCAATTTTATTTTATTCTCAACTTCTTCACCGATGTGCGCATCCGTAAGTCAACCGCATCCCCCCCCCCCAGAGTTGAACTAGCGCACGAAACTCCTTTGGACATGGAGAAAATTGTTACTAAGCCATATTGATATCCCGAAATAAACGAACAATAATGCTAGCGAGTCATGAATTTTAACAGCCAAACAAACTAGAATTTCAATTCTACTCTCTGACTTGAAAACATTCCCCATCTGTGTTGGAAAAAAGTGATTACAACATACACGCACAAACTTTCTCATTTCCCGAGTAGCAGCAGCATTTGCATCCGCCATTAGCAGGTGTAAATGAAGTCATCCAAGATCATGTAAAAAGTTGAAGTTGTAAGGCAAAATCCAATGCGTGAAAACTGGTAACGAGAGAGAGAAATCATTGGTTTTTTTTACGTAACCAACAACAAAAAAAAATTCAGATTTTAATGATTGTAATTTTTTTATGTTTTAATGGTGGCTGCATCTTATATTCTGGGGAAAAAATCAGGAAACCACGAAATAAAGAAAAGAATGACTAAAAGTTATATATAGGAATTCTCAGAAATATAATTAATTACTCAGGAATTCTGGGAAAAAGACATTTTGCGAACGGCATATGTCTGAATCAAATTTCGAATCATCCAAAAAAAATTAGAAAAAGTCCAAGTAATTTTTACATTAAATTGAATAGGAAACTTGAGGGGAATTAATAAAATTATAATTATCCAAAATTTTGAATGACCCAACTTCGAATAAGCCAAATTTGTCTGTGTGTGGTAATTATATTAGTCATGTTAAAATAATATTTGTAACAATATATATGTTATTGCCAAAGTTATATATATGTTATTGCCAAAGTTATATATATGTTATTGCCAAAGTTATATATATGTTATTGCCAAAGTTATATATATGTTATTGCCAAAGTTATATATATGTTATTGCCAAAGTTATATGTATGTTATTGCCAAAGAGTCCGAAATTGGCCAATTAGCGACGGGGATGACCATTTTGACCATCAATTGACCATTTTGACGTTGTTGTTGACGTTGTTGACAACGCCAGTTCGCGAACCGGCCGGTGATCCCTGGGCTAAGTCCAATAACAAAAGACTAGATTCGGGATCATCGTGAAGTTGGCGTATTTACTCGTGATAATTATGCCCACATTAGTTATGGCAACCCATCAAACCGTAATCACGTTGCGGTAATTTTTTCCTTCAGAATTTTGCAGAAAAACTATATGTTTATATAATTATTTTTACAGTTTTTCTCTCAAATTTCGCTTTTTTTTTGCCTCGTTATAGGGAGTTCATATAGATACGTATCACACGTTGGCGATTTTGTTTTTCCAAACCGAGCACAACTCAGGTCTATCGTCATAGGCAATTCACTACCTAGAGAGTTGTGCCGGAAGTGTAATTGTGTGTACCTAACAGTCCGAGTGCGTAGCTAGTGTTGTGTATGATTTTTCAGTGCTGCCATCTATATCTCAGAAGTGAAGTAGAAGTATCTCTCAGAAGAACGTTGGCGTTTAAAACAATAGATTTGGCTATACTGGGCAGTTTTACATCAGCACATCGAGCTTCGTCCAGAAATCTCCGGCCACTCCACGAAATGGCCGACCAAAGTCCGAACCATTTCTGCAATTCGGACTTGACAAAAAAAAGGGAAATTTGAGAGAAAAACTAGAGGTAAAAATAACTATATAGCTTTTTTCTGCCAAATTTTTGAGAAAAACATGATTACCGCATTGTCACTGGTTTGAGGGTTGCCGTAACTAAGGCGACTTGATAAGGGCCATTCTAGTGGCTATAGCCGTAAGTAAGACGCCGTTCAAGTATTACGTAAGCAAATTTTTTTTTTAGCCATTTTTGACCCCCCCCCCACTTGTCAGCAAAAGTCAGCAAAACGCTGACCCCCTCTCCCTCCCCCCCCCCCTTGTCAGCAAAATTTCGTCATCAGCTCTGCCCCTCTGAATCCTAACTCATATTTTCATAAAGGGTGGTTGATGACGTTAGTATTATCAAAACCCCCCCCCCCCTGTTATCAAAAATCAGCAAATCGGAAACCCCCTTCCTACACCCCCCATCGATCATCGATGATGACGTAATACTTGAACGGTCCCTAACTAACGTGAACATAATTATCACGAAAAAATACACCAACTTGACGATTATCTCGAATCATATATTTCGTTACCGGACTTTGGCCAGGTATCACCGGCTACTTCGCGAACTGGTCAGCCGGGTCAATATTTAACGAAATTGCCCGATTCGCGAAGTGACAGCCCCAACTCTAATTGGCCAATTTCGGGCTTTGGCCGTAACACATATAATGTTCTAAATGGAAATAATTTGATATAGGTTCTACCACGGTGCTCACGGTGCTCTGATTGTCTACGACCTGAACGATCGGAAAACATTCGAGGACGTCCCGAAATGGGTTGCAGAGTTCAGGGATGTTGTCGGGGAAGTTCCGTTCATATTAGGTGAAGACAATATATATATTTTTTCCTTTTCCTTTTTTTTATGTTGCAGCTAATGCATTAAGGTCACGTTTTTTTCCCCTTTATTTGTATTTTCAAACTCATTCTTCTTTCATTCTACTTATTCTCATAAATTACTTATCTTTGCTTCTTACGAAAGAAAGAAAAAAAATCTAAATGATAAAATGCATTTCACAAATTCATTCTTTTATAAATTTCTTACAATTAATACCTTATTTGATTCATATGAATTTTTTGAAATGGAAAAAAGCTATATAAGAAATTAAAGATTTTTTTTAATTATTTATTAATTACAGTTGGTAATAAGAGTGACGATTGTGCTGACGACGATGATCTGAGAAAAGAAGCTGAAATTTACGCCAGTGAGATGTCGTGTGTTCATGTTATTACAAGTGCACGGGAAAATCACAATGTCAAAGAGGTAAGTCCTCTGTTTGTTTTTAAACCAAATATAAATCCAATGATTTCTTTGATAAATTTAACAAACATGATCCTAATTTTAATATCAAACCGCGTGCATGTGACCTATATTATTACTAGTTCCCAGTGCCGGATTAACCCATATGAAGGCCCTAAGCGCTCAAGTAATTTTAGTGCCCCCGTTCCCTTTACTTTTTATCAAAACTCATGGCCGGGGCCTCGTGACAATTAGATGTGTTCATAATTTTCAAGAGTGACTCAGCAAATTGGTAAACGGGTATTTTTAGGCGGGGGATAGGGTCTCCAGAAACTGTTTTGCCCGGGTCCTATAATGCCACGGGTCGAGAGACTCAAGTGCTGAGCAGGCCTCATGACGATTTGATCTGGTTGAAATTTTGGAGAGAGTGAGCTGCAAATTGGATAAGCAAGTATTTATAGCTTAAAGAGACTGTTTTACCCGGGTTAGGGGTGACTATGATGTTGTTCAGACGATTCGGATCATAATCGAAATTAGGTGAAATCTCAATCCAAAATACCGAACATTAACGCAAGTTCTTGCTAGCAATTAGCTTAGTTTCTCTGCTTTTGTGTCACCTTCAAGGTTGTAAGTAGAAACGAAAATTTACTCAGTCGCTTGTGGGTCTGTATCCATTTTTGCGCCCCCATCCTTGTAGTTTTTAACGAAAAAAGAGTGAAACCAGCGTTCCTTCAAGTCCGGCGCCCGGGGTGCCAGACCACCCCTCCCCCCTCTCCTTCAGTTGCTGCCCAGATCAACCTTGCTAAAGATATTCAACTGTGAAATCAAGTGCTCTTAAAATTTTAGGATTCCCTATGGGGTGGTTGACGCTGGGGAAAAAATTTACATTAAAAAGAAAATGAACAATATGATCATTTGTCATGGTGATCCTTCTCTCCTGATCAGGGCCGTAGCTTGCCTTCTTCGTGCCTCGGGCAGACATTTTCTTGGGGGCCATCTTGAAAGACAAAAAAATTATGCAAAATAAATATACATTATTTGTGAGCCCTTCCTCCCATTCGGCTCAGGGCAGTGCCCCGAGTTCCTAAGCCTAGTTACGGCCCTGCTCCTGACGCCCTCAGCACGTGCTTATTTTACTTAATGGTTAATCCGACCCTGCCAGTTCTTTTAGGAAAGTGTTTGCATCAGCAGTATGAAATGATGATTTTTCTTGGCACTAAGAATTTTTTTCTTCAAACTATTGTAGTCTGATTGGAAGTATCAAAGGTGAGAAAATGTTAAGGACATACAACCTCCGGTCCCGTATGAAAATTCTTCCAATTTAACGTGGTTTATTTTTTAATTTCTGTTATTTTTGCGGTTTTCGTGAATTTTTAAAGTTTCTATGTGGACTTTGGACTTGCCCACCCTGTATATACAGGGTGGGCATCTGTATATATATACAGATGTAGCTGAGTAGTGCAATAAGATATGTATATTTATTATCCATTTTTTATACTGTGACACTTTAGTGTATCAAAATCATTTAAGTTTTTCAAAATTAGTGCTCTCCGTGATAAAATTTTCACCTAAAGAAGTGCTCTATGACGCAAAATGTCTGGGAACCACTGGCTTATATGGTCTGCCCCGCAAGTAGACTACTGTATGCGCAAAGCAACTGATGATATACATATATATATAACTGAATAGAAAAATAAATATTTTTTTATTCAAAGACACGAACGTCAGGGCCTTCCATTTCTTAGAATTTAGTTATTGACGAATGGAATTCGCACATGCGGATCGTACGTAGGATGACATTTTTTGCTACAATATAGTATCGAAATTTGCACGTTTGGATAATTACGGTAATTTTTTTTTTTTTCAATTCTCTACCAGGCATTCGAGACGTTATGTGAAATGATGCTAGACAACAGCCCATTTTATCATTCCATACCTGACGACGTATTCCGAACAAAAACTTCGAGATGGAAATTTTGCTCTTGCTGAAGAAAAATTAACTAGTTTCAAGAAGAGAGAGAAAAAAAAAAGAGGTGTTTTTTTTTATTTTATGCATGAAAAATGTTTTTTTGTGGCACAATTTGTATTAATGTAAATAAACTTTTTTTTCAAAATGTTGAGATTCTTTCTCTCTTGAATACGGATTTTAAATTTTTTTAAAGAAATTCATCAGGAAAATACATTGAAAAAATATTTCGCACATTTAATTCATTATTCACGTAAACTTGCGATTTTCAATACCGTACTTACATAACGGTATACCATCTTTCCGAAAACCCTTGATATCGCTGTAAATCACTAGCAGAACAAAAAAGTGTGACATCTGAATATTAAAACCCTAACATTTAGCAATATTAGTCATTAGCTTCTGTGACATCCTTGGAAATATTCTGGTGCTTTCTCTGGTAAATTAACCACTTCGCCTACAAGCTTTTGGCAACAAATTTGGATTATCTCTATTTGATGAATCCGTGATAAATCTGGTAAACTTGTCCTAACCTGGCCGCACGTTAGAAATAGAAAAAAAAAAGAAAAGGGGGAAAGAAAAAATATATAACAAGAAAAAGTATAATAAATAAGGTAGATTTTATAAGAGTCTATTTTCACTCTTAGGCCGAACACATACTGGGGATGTGAGCGGAGAGGTACGAAATAGCGGCGAAAACAAATGTACTGTTTTGTTCTGCGCCTCACATACTCGGGCAGCGAGACGAGGAGGAGAAAGAGGCGGCTCAAGAGGTACGCGACTCTCTGAAGCTGGTTTGTTTTCATCGCGAGGTAAAATCAGACGCTATTTGGGGATTGGTCAGTTTTCTCCCCTTTTTTTTCTCCTCACTCTCTTGGAAAAAAAAGAGAACTTCTGAGGGGGATCATCATCATCACCCATTTGGTTTGGAGGGGGTGTTTCGGATGTTTTTCCACTTTTGGCGCTCTCTCTTCTTTTCGATTCCCATTGTGCTTAACCCAATCTATCCTAATTTAAAAGTTTGACGATTGTTGTGGTAGCATTTTACGGATTAATTACCCCGTCATTTTTTTAGACGTGAATATTTTTCAAAATCTTACTGGGACTACGAGATAGATATTTCGCAAATTTCCGCCCATCCCATTGCGCTTTTTGCATGGAAAACTACACTATGTGCAAGAGAACTTCCTTCTGACGAACGAACAGTTCTGCAACTAGGAAGGGAGCGGGAGGGGTGTGGTTTCCCGGGCGTAGTATCAGAAGGGGCGCAAATTCCATCCCTTAAATTTCATCTTTTCAATTGTCCCTGAATAGTTTTTAATAACAAACGTACTGCCATGAGACATAGGCACCAGAACATGGCGGGGGGGGGGGGGGGGGGGCTATTTCAACCCCCAATAAATTTTGTGTTAGGGGGCTGAAAACCCCCTTCCCAATTAATGAATAAATAATGCGGGGCACTGCACCCTTCTGCATACGGGCTCGAGGCTCACCACGGAACGATTGGCAACTTTCAGCCCTCTCAATGTTTTTCATGCCCACGCCTTTGCCCTGGGCTGCAAAATGTAAAGGGTGGCAAATTTTTGTCGGAAACTGGAAAACCACTAAAAGATCATAAGTTATATACCACTATAAATCATTATGCAGTCACTGGGGCGGAAAAATCATTTCTTCCCCACAAAGACATCAAAAATCTTTTACAAAGAAAACTATGTACTGTCTATACCGGCGGTTCTCAACCAGTGCTCCACGTGCACTGGTTGAGGGGGCTCCGCGTTCACTCGATGAAAGTAAAATGAACCAGTAAATTTTATGACCAAATGAAAAAAAAAAAAAAACGTAGCGTACGGGGCTCCGTCGTAGAAATTATATACTAAAAAGGGCTCCGTGACTCAGAAAAAAGGTTGAGAATTGCTGGTCGACACTAATTTTCTACTCAATACTGAACATGTTCTTAGAATTTCAACAAAAAAATTTGTAGAGATTTTTCCATGAACGTCATTTCAACGTTTTCCAGGGTAGGGGGGAAGGCAAAGAGAGAAAACACGCATGAACCCAATTTATGTATATCTACTCTATAATATAAAACACAAACTCGAAAAGTGCCTGTTTCTAAGCAACCGAAATTAGTGACGATTCTATGTTACGGAAGTGGGTGACGTTTTTTGAGTGGCGGAAATCTGTTACGATTTTGGGTCAAGTATTCATTTAACTCTAGCTTATTCGGGACCCATTTAACCCATCGGGACCAAGTTACGTGCATTTACAGAGAGGCTCCCACATCCTACAGTAGGGCACCTAGACTGGAATAGATGGCGAGCCCCCAAACCAGCTTTTCAGGGGCCCTCTATGGTTAATTTATAGTGTGAAAAATCAAAAAGTGATAAGAATCGTTCCGGCCCCTGTCAGCCCTGCCCTTGTGTGTGTGGGGGGGGGCATGTCGAGAGGTATAATATACATATAACACCAGTGCTCCCAACACACAGGGTCGGGGTATCCGGGGGATTGCACGTATACCTTAATGGGGAAGTTAAAAGGTTTGATTTCCAGGGCCCTTGATGGATCTCGTTGTTTTCTTGCTGCTTTAACATTGAAAAATTTGCGATAGCGGAAGCCCAAGATATATCCAGTCTGGGGACCCCATAAAATTTGCGAATTCGGTCACGGGTAACTGAGGGGGGGGAGGGGCTGGAATTTATTCGTTGGTAAAATAAATAAAAATGAACATTTGCCATGGCACTCACAGGGGGATGTATGACAAGCTCCGAGTCAGAGGACCGTTTCATTTTGGGAGCCTGGATGAATCTCATTTTTTTCTGTTATTTAACATTTTAGAATTTGCAACAGCGAAAGCCCGAGATAAAGCCAATCTGGGGGCCCCCACTAAAAGTATGCGAACTGGTGTCCCAGGTAATTGGTTGGGGGCCTTGGACTTTATTCGTTGGTAAAATGAATACAAATGAAAATTTTTCATGGCACTTGCAGCGGGGAATGACCAACAAGCTTCCAAGTCGGGGCCCCATGTTTACAGGTTTCATTTTGGGGGCCCTGGATGAATCTCATTCTTTTCTGTCGTTTAACATTGTGAAATTTGCAACACATCGATAGCCCGAGATAAATCCAGTCTGGACCCCGCTAAAATTCAGCGAATTGGAGTCTGGAGACCCCATAGGCAAGTTTTCTGGGGGTACTTGATGAATCACATTTGTTTTATGTTGTTTTATTATTGTAAAATTCGCTTCTTCAGTAAGCTGGTGCTTTCATATGTCCCTTTCCATAACGCTGATGAAGTGGGACGAAATAAACAAGACATGTTGTGATGAGAAGGGGGGGGGGGGGTGGCCGCCAAAGGCTGCAGGGGCACAGAGCCCCTAGTATATATATATTTTAGTATATATATATATTTGTATGTACATATAAAATTTTTATTGTATTTTCAAAAGCTCCCCTCCCTCGAATGGCGCCCCTTGATTTGTCAATACGTTGATGGATTAGCAGGGGTTCTCAAACTGTGCGCGCCAACCTTCGTCAGGGGTGCAGCTTCGCAGTGGTCCTGACAAAGGTTTTTCAAAGAAATGCTTTGCTTACAACTGTTCTTCACATAGGCGTACGTACGGCAGAATTTTCTCGGGGAGGGGGGGTTCAAATTTGTTTTTCCTTCTGGGGGTTTTACGTTTTTTCCGGCAAAATAACACTATAATCTTGGCTTAGGTGGGGGGGGGGGGGGGTTAGAACCCCAAATCCCCCCCCCCCTTTGCGTATGCCAATGGCTCTTCATAAGGGAAATGGGTGACGCGGGTGGAAAATGTTTGAGATCCCGTTTTTTTAGGAAAACGAATAAACACCGTGATGATTGCTCATCGCTTACTAACATTGTCGAAACATGGTTTCTGTTTTTTCTCTTTTATTTTATTATACTGAATACTGTATCTATTATTTCCGTGGATTTGAATTGGAATGTCGTGTGTTATGAAAGAGACACAAGATTTTTTTCTGATGCAAATAATGAACATCTCACACACAATACATATTTCTGTATTTCTTAAAAAATCGAAACCAGTTGATTGCAGCATCCGTGCGTTCATTGAAATTGGTTATGCGCAGAACATGCCGGTTATAAGCAGTGCCGTCGTAAGGCATGGGCCCACCAGGGCAAGGACCGTGGGACCTCAAGATTAAAAAGGCTTCACAAAAGTGAGATGTGGTTGAGATTTTCGGGAATTTGCCTTGTAGTGCCTCAGAAAAATCCTTTGGCCCTTGGGCCCATGATGCTCTTAAGACGGCCCTGCATATAGGAGGAATCTGTAATTCTGGGATTTTATAAATAATGGATCCACACTGATAATTTGTGCTTAACCACCACGTATACATTTATCGCTAATAACAATCATTTTCATAATGATACGCTGGCCATAAAAAAATTACGGTTTCATCATCGAGGTGTATGGATAACTTCATCTCATTAACGGTGATATTTTGTTTTGAAAGTATCGAAATTAGCTTCTGCGGATTGTAGGCATGTAGTGTCTAACTAATTGTATTGTCTCTCTATCTTGATTGAAGTATAATTATTTCAATCTTTATACATATTGTGCAATAATATTCGAAACAACGGTTTGATACAAGAAGTCATTAAAAACATATATAAACAGGACTTGTAGTCTTTTGAGAATTAACGCGTTTATTGCAGCGCTTCTCAACCTTTTTTGACCCACGGAGCCCTTTTCCGGTATGTAATTTCTATGGCGGAGCCCCAGACGCCTATTTTTTTTATTTATTCATCAAAGTTTCTGACTTATTTTTATTATTCAAAAATATTAATTATTTTTTTCAAATTTACTGTTTTTTTTATTTATTTTCCTCGAGTGGCCACGGAACCCCTGGCAGTTTGCACGGAGCCCTAAGGGATCTGCGGGGCACCGGTTGAGAACCGCTGGTTTATCGGAATCCTCCAATATTGCCAAACTGATTGATTTGGCATGAACAGGCTGGTAGGGTTACTAGTTGGCGAGATGTCACGTTTCCCGCTCAAAGGCTTTTCTTCTTTACCCTTCAGAACGCCTGCGGTCATTTTCGCTCTCCTCTGCCTCCTCAGTATGTTACGGGACATCGATTCTGATCTCGATGTATTTTCTCTTTTGAAATCGCTCTCTTTGTCGTCTCCCCAGTATGTGTTCGGCCTTACCCTACGTGTTCTCTTTCTCTCTTACATGCATATAATAGAAAGATACAAGGCCGTAGCGAGGGGGCGACTTGGGGTTGTGGTTCTTCCCTCCCACCCGAAATGTGAGAAAATTACCAAAAGAAGCAGAAACATGACCAAATCTATAGTTCTATCACTTTGTTCCCCCTCCCCCCCCCCCGAAATGAAAGTGGTCTTCCTTCGAACGAAATTTCTGGCTACGGGCCTGGAAAGATACATTATGTGTCTGGGAGGAAAATCATTGAAAGGAGTATAAAAAGGAAGGAGGGGAAATTAAAAGCAATTTCTGTATAAGTAGGGTTATTATAAAGCTAGCGAAGTTGAAGAGTGAGGAAAGAAAACACAAAGAACTTTTGTTTGAATTTATTTCACTGGTGTTTGGACGTAATAGTACGTTTGTGATCGTAAAGAGGTTAAGCTAAACCCACCTCTTCCTCCTAACCAAAGCACAGCCGCTCTGTCTCAAGGAAGAGATGCAGTGATGCAAGAAATTATAGGGCCTGGTGAAAAATGGCAATTAAAAAAAAGTGGCGCAGAATTTTTCAAAATTTTTATCAGGGATTACGAATTCAATGAGAAATGACATCTTGAAAACTCATTCGAAAATTCTCAATAGTTTTGTAGCAAAAAATTATTTTCTCTTATCATAAGGATGTAAGTTAAAGAAAAAAAAAAAGCAATAAAAAGCCACTAATTTTCTCGCGTCTCTTACCTAATTTTCGTATCCTTTTGGACAGTTTTCATATCCTTCTGGGAGCCTCTCGTATAATTCGACACGGTTGTTTTCCGCGAAGCTCGATTCATAAAAATGGGACGGGACGAAAGGGTCTTACAGAAAATGATAAGGTCATCGTTTAAAAAAAGTGTAAATCAATTTTTCGAGAAATTGGTTAGAATATTATTATGGCTAAGACACTACTTAATAATTTCCTGAAGAACAACGAATTTTATTCTGGGTATAGAAGGGAACGGTCAGGCAGTTTTCTTTAACAAATTGGCTGAGAAGAATAGCAATAATTCAAGATGTGAACATTCTTCAGAGAAAATTTCGAACGTTTTAGAACTCTCTTGGACCAGTAGAAATACCCACAATAGATGATTAGGATGCCGCATACCATGTGTTCGAAAAAAAAGTCTTCCCTGACCACCCAATCTAAATTTTGAATTTCCATCAATGCTGAATTTTTATTAACTTTTATAAATCCTGAATTTTTATTAATTTTTATAAATCCTGAATTTTTATTAATTTTTATAAATCCTGAATTTTCATTCATTTTTATAAATCATGAATTTTCATTAATTTTTATAAATCCTGAATTTTCATTAATTTTTATAAATCATGAATTTTTATTCATTTTTATAAATCCTGAATTTTCATTAATTTTTATAAATCATGAATTTTCATTAATTTTTATAAATCATGAATTTTCATTAATTTTTATAAATCCTGGATTTTCACTAATTTTTATAAATCCTGGATTTTCACTAATTTTTATAAATCCTGAATTTTCATCAAAAATATTCATTCAGCCTGGGATCATTTTCCCGTTAATGAATTTTGAATGAAATATTTTTTTTTTTCGCCTCAAATTTATTTAATAACGGAATCATTTTTATTCAGTTATTCAATTCTGAATTTTAATTAATCGAGGAACAACTTTTTAATAAATCTGAATTTTTACTAGTTTTGAAATTATTCATCAATTTCAGATTGTCATCTTTCTCTTTTTTTTCTCTCTATCACTCCTGATATTTAGGGTGACCATACGTCCCATATTTCCCGGGACAGTCCCGGTATTTTCTGTTTTTTTGGCCGTTCCGACTTTTTGGCAAAAGTGTCCCGGTTTTTCCCGTATTTTACACGAAGCCTACTTGAATTTTTATTCTTTATTAAAGTCAAAGATTGACATTATTTTTCAACTCATAAATTATTTTACGATAATTACAACTATATATGAGAATATTAATCTCCCACATTTGTCTTGAACGTTTGTTTTTCGTGGAATACATTTTAATCCACTGCAATTTGCAGCGATGCATCATTTCCCGCCATTGTGATTTTTTCGTAATTTCACCAATATTTGGCAACTTTGTTTGGTTTTGGCGTTGTTTTTGGCGATAATTGGCGATGTCCCGTATTTTCCCGTATTTGGAATCCCAATGTCCCGTATTTCTCTCGAGAAAATATGGTCAGCCTACTGATGAGAGAGTGACGTCAGTATAAACATACTAACGTAGTTTCATCAGTTTATCATATTTGGCAAGAAATTATACTTTTCTATCTTAGAAATAAGTCGCCAAGATGACCTTATGTTGCTATCTTTCAAAACAGAACTCTATCGGGAAACCTTATGACCATGTAATCTGTATTTCACGGGACAAAATTACATAGAACTCTGAGAAAATTTCAAAATTTTCCCCGTTATCACGTCATTTCTTGTAAAAATACGCATTTTGTGGATTTTCGTCTTCGAGAGAAAAAGGTTTTTTCAAATCGGGAATTTTTAATTCTAATGAAAATTTCCCATCCATGAAATGTCTCGTTTTGAGATAATGGTAGGGTGACCATACGTCCCGTATTTCCCAGGATAGTCCCGGTATTTTCTGTTTTTTTGGCCGTCCCGACTTTTGGGCAAAAGTGTCCCGGTTTTTCCCGTATTTTACACGAAGGCTACTTGAATTTTTATTCTTTATTGAAGTCGAAGATTGACATTATTTTTCAACTCATAAATTATTTTACGATAATTACAACTATATATGAAAATATTAAACTCCCACATTTGTCTTGAACGTTTGTTTTTCGTAGAATACATTTTAATCCACTGCAATTTGCAGCGATGCATCATTTCCCGCCATTGTGATTTTTCCGTAATTTCAACAATATTTGGCAACTTTGTTTGGTTTTGGCGTTGTTTTTGGCGATAATTGGCTATGTCCCGTATTTTCCCGTATTTGGAATCCCAATGTCCCGTATTTATCTCGAGGAAATATGGTCAGCCTACTGATATTCCATTTTTTTTCACGTATTGTTATATTTGAATATTTTCAGAATTCCGGTACTTTCTGTTTCAAACAATATTATGCCCCTCCCTTTTTTTAATGCCGTTGTTCCCTTAAATATATAAGGTGTCCTGTAAGTGTTAATGCGGCCTTTACTTCATCAACTGTCCGTCGTAGAGGTATGATTTCAATTTAAAACATGCTTAAAATACATTCGAAAACCAACCTATGCACCAGTTTTGAGAGTGAAAATACAGTGTGTTAGAAAATGTAAAATCTAATTTTTTATGGTTTCCCCCCGCCCCCCATCCTCCGTCCTCTAACTTCCAATTAGAAAATTGTTACCCTGTCTTTTCTGAGTCCAACAGAAGAGATCTATGTTTTTAACTGCAATATTCGCTAAGATATTCGAATTTAAAAATCGGACAAAGGTTGAGAAAGGACAGCATAAATGAGGGAAAGGAGCGTTGTGTCCGTTAGTTTTTGCATTTCTCTGGAATTATTTCTTTCATTAATTACATTTTCATAGGTGCTGCAATTGTTGTTGTTTTTTTAATTATTTCTAATTCATCGTGTCTAAAATTTTCATCGGTTTCGGGAATGTTTCCTCTCATTGGTTTAAAATTACCTTTAGTGCTGAATTTCCATCAATTTTAGTCATAATTTACACTTCAATTGTGTGTTTAAAATTTTTTGTATGGACAATTCTCAGCCGTCCTGTACATTCTGAAAAATGCCGATTTTCGACCCGCACAAAATATATAAAATCGAGGTTCTAAACATTTTTGGTCACCCGAAATTGTAGAGACGCACCGGGCCCCGCGTCTGATAAGGGCGGCCATGTTGTGAGGCACCTTTCCAAACCGATGTCAAAAGCCTTCAAACTTTTGACAGGGTCGGAAGTAGGGCCGAAACTTAATACTTTTTCCGCCGGGGCAAACATGCATTTTGACGCACTCGTGCAATGTAGAAAAAGCAGTTAAAGGGTGAATTTAGCTAACCCTCTAGTCCAACGTCCAGGAACCACACCTGCCTCCCCCCCCCCCCCACTTCGAGTTGAGGCCCTGGTCAGAATTTATGTCAAACCTGTGGGTGCCAAACTTGAGCATTAGGTGGGGGGGGGGGGGAATTTTGATTTCTGTATCATAATTTCTGTGGCAGTTTGGAGTAATACCACAAATTACTGTGGGTGCTCGAGCACCCCGGCTCCGACGCCACTGAGCTTTGTTCAAAATGCATCTAATTGAAAGAAAAAATGCTTTTTCAGGGCGATCATTTTTGTCACACCACGTCATTTTCTACACTAGGGCTAATTAGATCGGGACCTACAATTTATTGCCGATTCCGAACGGCAGACTTGTTTTTATACTCATCGAAAGGTTGGTGCACTAACCCCTCAATGGGGGACTCTCTGAGGGACTTTTCAGGGCGAGATGACGTAAATCCAGTATGACGTAAGTCGAGGTAGAGCCCCTATAAATGTCCCTGTGATGAAATCACAAAAGAAAGTGAACTTTGGGGGAAAGAGGGGCCTCAGAGATCCAGAGTCGTCCTTATAGGGATGTGCGACAGGTGCGGTGACCCACTGGTCCCTTCCAGCACCTCCTAGAGATAGAAGGCCTCCGCACTGTTTGCCATAAACGTCATTCAGACTTCTTCAGACGTTTCTTCTTATTTTGGCGTAGAATCTTCCTGATTGGCTCACAAATACCGCATAGTGATTGGATGTGGGGCACGATCATTTCTTTTCCTCACAACGATGATACTACTACTTCACCAAACACCAACTCTGCCCATATCGCTATATTGCAATTTACTGCCATTAGTGAGATGGGCGCCTCGAGTTCGATATCCTCCCTTGGGTTCGAACCCGGGACCCTGACAACAACCTTCACGATGGTGGACGAGCATCTTACCGCCATGCCACTCGGGCGCAACGATGATACTGACACGAGCAGGGAATTTTTTCCCTGAGGAAAAATGGACTACTTGATGACGTCACAAGCAGACTGCGGTGGCAGACGGTAAGTTACTATAGAGTCTTTCACCAGTTCTTAAATTATTTCTTACATTAGTTCTTAATCTTCGATCATCTGCTTATTATTATTTCTTCCAATCATTATTTCCTCATCAATTATTTCTTCCATTTATGCTGAAGTTTCATTTACGCTGGAATTATTTCATTCAATTATTTTTAATTCAACAGTTCTAAAATTTTCATTAGTTTCGGGAATTGTTTCTCTCTTTAGTTTAAAATTACCTTCAGTGTTGAATTTTCGTCAATTTTTTGTGCTAATCTACTTTAAATGGTGTGAAAAAATGGATGACGATTTCCTTCCCCCATGAAATATATAAAATCGGGGCAAACATGTGGGGAGGGTTAACATTTGTTATGCCCCCGAAATTGTTGAAACGCACCTGGCCCTGCGTCTGGTAAGGGCGGCCCTACATAGATCACTAAGTTGCCCGGCGGCCCATGATGCTCTTAAGCCTGGTATTAAGCCGAACAGACTTTCACGGGGGCCCCTTTATGATGAATTTATAGCGTGAAAAACAAAAAAAAATGATTAAAATCACCCAGGGCTGGAGCCTTGTCAGCCCACCCCTTGTGGGGGCCAGGGACGTGCTCAAGTATTTTGCGGCCAGGTGCGAAAAAAAATTGCGGCCCCTCTGAACAGAGGTTTTTCAATACCCCAGGGTGTCCATGGATACTCTGGTGCCCGAGAATGACTATAAAGCTCCTTCGGAGTCATATAAAAATTCCATTTGGCAATAAATATGGACAAAAGTGTTCGCTTTCCAGTGAAAAAATTGCAAGTGCTTCCCCAGGCACTCGAAAATTTGGGGCTCTCCGGGCTAGAAAACCGATTATTTCCTAAAACCTTAGAGGATCTCTATCTTGGACTGAATTTTAAGCTATTGCTTTGCTAAGAAGTTGAAGTCAAAATGTAATAAAAACATTTTTATCCCCTTTTGCGACCCCAAAAATTTAGCGGCCCGGTGCGATAGCACCCTTCGCACCTGCCTAAGTCCGGCCCTGGTGGGGGCCATGGACAACCTAGAACCCCTTTATATACGTATACGAAGGCGTCTTAGGAAAAACCGCCTTCGGCAGAAACGTGTCATTTTATCATTTGCGTAGCGCATCATCTGTGTGTGTCGTCTGCACATCCACGTATTTCGGAACAGTAAAAGAAGACAGAAAGGAAGAGGGAGAGAAAACGACAAAAGTGAAGAGATAAGGGGAAAATGCGCGGCGCACAACGCATTTGATTCCTCTTGAAGCGATCGGCCGATCCCGCCCGACGTAAAGCGCTGGAGCGAGGCGAGTTGCGCTCCCTACAAAGTCGCTTGAAAGGTCTCTTAATGCAGCTTTGGCTCCCTAGAAAAACAGTCTCACCCACACCTTTGGTCTCACCGCTTTTGCTATTGGTGAGTGGACGGCGTGTCGCGCAAGGCGATTCACGTTGCACGCCGCACTGGAAAACCTGCTCCGACTTTATTACGTCGTCACGATTCACGATTACTTATGACGTCACTTCCATAAACAATAAAAATGAGCACAATCGGACCCTTCTGTGATTGGACAATCTGTATGATTTTTTTTGTTGTTGTTTATGAAAAATCTCTTTGATAGGGTGAGAAACTATGTGACGGTGCTTGAATTGAACACGTGATTGCAGCTTTGTGTGTGACATTCATTCATTGTTAATGCAAACATTAGCGGCAGATTTCCAACAACATCTGAAAAATGGATGATGTTCCCATGATAAAGCTAATCCTAGTTGGAGACGTCGGTAATTTATTTCACTCTTTCTTATCTTTAATTAATTTATTATAATTTTTCCGCACAATTCATCGTAATGCAGGGCAGTAGTGAGCCTTCTTGGCGCCCCGGGGAAGAATTTTCCTTGGGGATCCTCTTGTGCGTGTGAAAGTGTTATCATGCAAAACAAATGTGAACTTTTGTGGGCCCCAATTTCGGCTCGGGGGGCCTAGTTATTGCCGTGTCATAATTTCAAAATCGCTTTTCTAAATTTGTCTTGATTGATCTCTTGGCATATTTTGGGAAGTTCACCACAAAGCCGTACGTCATGTGGCTGAAAATTTCTATTTAGCAGATGTGTACTATAAGTATTTATAGCAGAAGTTCCCAAACTGTGGGTCGTGACCCCCCCCTGGGGCTGGACCGTCTTAACAACATCTGAGGTGTCACCTCGGCAAAGTGGTTTTTCTAAGGCCTTTACCCATGGCCCCACATCCTGTAGCAGGGCCCTTCTACAGTGAATTTATAGCTTAAAAAATTATGGTAATTGTCTTGGGCCCTCTGGCTGGAGACATGTCAGCCCCGCCCTTGTGGAGGCCTACCTTTATCCACCTAAAATACTCTCCCACCAATTTGTGTATAGGCTACTTCAAAAATGTTATTGGATCTTATCACGAGGCTTTCTCTGCACTTGAGATTGATTATGGGCCCATGCATTAAGATGGCACTGCCTGGAAGAGGGTGTAAATAAGTTAGAAGGGTCATGAAAAATTTTCCAAAATTTAAACGTAAAATAAATTAATTTTTTTTCTTTCGCAAATAAATATACTGTAGGCCAATATCCAATCTGATACACACCCTCAACTCTATGAGCCATAAGTGCCGAAGTTTGGGGGCTGCAGTCATTTCAGCCCACCCAATAAATTTTGTGGAGGGGGCGGCAGCTCAGCTTAATAATAATATATAACAACACACTCCCCTTCTCCTCCTACATACAGGCTCAAGTCTGTATATATGGGATGTCTGACAAATTTCAGCCTCTTAAATGTCGTACCACTCCAATGTCAATGCCTCTACTCCGAGCTTTCTTATTATCCATTTATGGAGAGGTGCTTATGCCCATTGGCACTCACTAGTCAAAAGGCACACAACTAATAAATTAGAAAGTACAGGGTGTCTGGAAAAGGGAGCATGCCTTCCCCCCACATCCTGGAGCAGGGGCTTCCAGGACTGGGGACTTTGGCAGGCCCCCAGACCAGAGACTTTTCATGCCCCCCATTTGTGAATTTATAGCATGAAGATACCAAAAAATGATGAGAATCATTCCAGGCCCCAGCGCTGGAAGGGAACTCCAGTATTAAAATTGAAAATCTTGAAAACGATAAATGAAAAAAAAAATCCTTTTTCAAAATTTCAAATCTAATTATCAGATTTGGCAAAATCATGTATATATATAGTTGCAGATTTCGATGATAAATTAAATTTTTAGATAAATTACTAGATTAAATTATTGCTGAGGTTGAAAAAAGTGGGAGGCTGTTGCCAAAAAAAATTCTTGTCAAGGGGGGGGGGGGGTCATGCTTCCAACAGTTTGGGAACCACTGATTTAATGTATAATCTCACTACAATAAAACTCAATACAACGTTGAATCCTTTTGCAACTCCGTTTTTTCTGGGTCTGAAGAGTATCATTATATTAAGAACTTAGTGTATTTGAACCAGTGCTTCTCAATCTGGGGGCATGAGGTTCCCTAGGTGGTCCTCAAATATTCTGAGGAGGCCATAGGTGATGATGATGATCATGTGAAAAAACTTGCTGGCAGGCGGAAAAGAAAGGCATGGGCCACCAGTTAACCTGTTAAAAAAGGGCTTGGCCCTGAGTAGTAAATTTATGGTTTAAAAAAATAATAAGATTCATCAAGGGGCCTCCAGGCTGTAAATTGCCCCAAGGAGATATGCCTGGGTTGTTATTGGCCATAAAAAGAAAGGTATGAAAATTTTATAGACAGAGGCACATTTGTGATTTTGTCGCCTGTTGTAGAAGGAATGTGGCAGATGAAGACAAACACTTCCTCTACAATTCAAAGATATACTTAAACATTTATTACACACATAATTAAATTTACAGAACCTACAAGAACGAGCGGGCCACATGACTCTCTCGTTTGAGTGGCAAAACGCAAATCCAGTTCCACCATCGTGCAGGTGCGCTCTTTTCCTTATTCTGAGGTCAGTGCCATCCAGTGGTGGGTGCTGTTGCCACAGTGCTTAATTATATCTTTGAATTGTAGGAGGAGTGTTTGTCTTCATCCACCACATTCCTTCTACATGCCCTTCTTCCTGGTCTAATTTTTTTGACCTGCTTAGCCCATGCTCTTGTAAATATGCCTCTGTCTCTGAGTCGCTTTTTTTGTCACTCACATGCTTGTATACTCTTTTGGTCATTCCCATTCTCACACAATCTTTAAAGTTACTCGTTTGGTTACTCAAATATTTTTACTCTAGGTCACTTGGGCAGTCACCGACCTAGTACCACACTCTCTTGCTCACTATTCTGGTCACTCACTGATCTGATCCCTTACACTCCAGGTCATTCTTTTGGTGATTCACATGCTTGCACACCCTCTAGGTTACTCACATACTTACAAACTCTCTAGGTTGCTGGTTTGGTCACTGACTGACCTAGCTCTTTGCTGTCTCGGCAGAAGCAGATCTATGACTTCATTACCTAGTATACAAATTTTGCAATCACTCATTTCTCAAATTTACCGTTCCTCCGAACTTGCCGCCTTGGGCTATTGCAGATAAGCTGCCCTTTAAATACGCCACTGTTTATAGACCATAATTTTACTCAAAAAATCAGTTCAACAAATAGAGGATGAGGGTGCTGAGGGACGCATACACTATGGGGGGGGGGCACGAGCATAAAATATGGGCAGAAGGGTTCCATGGGGTAAAAATATTAAGGAACACTGAGTTATGTAATGGTCACAGAAGGTAATTTGCCCTTGTGATGACTGCATATATATATATATATTTCAGTTTAAAACACTAGTATTTACAATACGACAATGTATTTAAAATAATCATTGAGGAATTTCAGATTCCAGAATAATGACACATTTCGAAACTGGTAAAATTCAAATGTGATTAACCAGGGTTGCGAATGGTCAGGAGAGTGAAATTAGGTAAAATTCCTATATAGGACTAAAAGCAAGTAATGATAGGCCTCTATCATTAAATATTAAACTTATTCAAGTAACTTATAGGCCTCTATCTAATTATTCGCATCAGCTTTTATGTAAGCTTCATCTAAATAGCATTCCATTCACATTTGAAGTTGGATTTTCTTTTTTTATAATTTGCAATCAAACATTTTATGCTTATATTTGATTTGACTTCAGGTGTTGGAAAGACAAGTATAATAAGGCGTTTTGTTGAAGGAACTTTCGGTAAGCATACGAAATCACTCTGTATTGTACTGTATTTTCATATGGAGAACCTGTTATTACAGTGCTAACTAATTGTTTGAAAAACAATGTTTTTATTTTTTATCTTTAATTAGAACTGAAATGACCTATCGAATAATTTGTGTAATAATTATTTTTTATTATATTGATAGTGGGATGGAATTAACCACACTTTAGTTTGGATCATGTCCACTATTAAACGGGTACTTTCCACTTTGAGAATACATAATCTATGTAAAATTGTTATTAAAAGTTAATTAATGATTAATTCATACAATAAAAAAATAGATATAGATAGATATAAATAGATATTTCATTTTCTCTCAAATTCTGAAGGGGGAAAAAATCATTACAGCATCGTGACTGTGATATGATTTTTTTCTTGTGTGAATCAATTTGAAGATAATCACTATATTAAAAGCTGTCTCCCCCCTCCGCTTTGTTTGTGATTGGGGGAATGATCCCATAAACCATTTTGTGTATTGCACTAGCAGTCGAATAGCACACATCTAAAAGAAAAACAAAAGAATTTATACAGTGAAACCTGTATGAGACAGAACGTAAGAGACTGAAATAATATTCCATTTTAGACAGATTTCCGTTTTATAAAGATGCAAATCAAAGCGCTAATAATTGAATGAACTATATTTTGATTCCATTCAAGACAGTTTCCATCTCATACAGTGTCGATCTTAGACAGGTTTCACTGTATTATTCATGATTGTTAATTTATTCATTAAAAACAGGCCTTAACGGTTCTGAGAAAATTAATTAATTATAGTGGTTATCATATCCACTATTAAACAATTTTTATAATTCAAACAATATTTATAATTCAATTATTAAATTATAATTATATTATTTTTACTAGCAGACGCTTAATTTGGTTGTTATTTTAAACATCCATCAGTTTATCAAATTTATAGCGCTGCAAAGTATTCAAATTATATAGTTCCATGTACCTCGTCTTAACCAGATCATGGCCTACTGCTCTGTCTCAATGAAGAGATATAAGCAGGTGATAAAAGAAGACTTGGGCCATACTGGAAGCTGTGAGTGCACATTTTGAACCAAATGTGAAGTTTGTTTCTGTATACCTAGTGCTTATTATAGCATTTCCATCCGCCATCAATTTTTCAAATTGTGAGTGAAGTGTAATGATTGAATTTTTGTAGGCATGTTGCTCTCTGTATCAAGACTCTTCAACCGTTAAATTGGCTTTTACATTCATGCCTCAAAGTTGGGAGCCGCAGAAAACCAACTTCAGCCAACCACCACAGCGGTTACTTCCATGTACCAAGTGCAAAGTACTCCAATTATAGTTTAGTTAAATATTTCCCATTCATATTTTTATTTATTTTTATTTTCTTCTTATTCTTTTCATAATCGGTAGATAAAGATTTAAGAATTAGTTGTTGGACAACGATAAAGTCAGACAACCTGCATGATGTATGAGATCAACTCAGAAATTCAAAGAAGCTGGTTTCATATTTTTATCTCTATTTTACCCTGTAGTAAATTTTCTAAATTTGTACTTACTGTATATTATTTTAATACTGTGTTGTATCCATCTTTTCAACATCATATTTTATTTATAGATACTCACACGGAAGCAACTTTGGGACGGGAATTGAGAATTCTGTATAATATTTTCATAAATGGTGTGAGATGCCTATTTCAGCTATTTGACACTGCAGGGCAAGAAAAATATGAGAGTTTGACCGAGAGGTGAAGTATATATATATATTTTATGAATTGTATCAGGACAACATTATCTCCTTTCTGTGGACCAAATCCAGCCCATCAATAGGTACTATTCAGTCTACAGAATGTAGCGCCAGAGTGGCATGTTGGTAAGATGCTTGTCTACCACCATGAAGGTTGCCTCCCAGGTTCAAACCCAGGGGAAAATATAAATAAGATATTATCGCCGCTGTGGTGGTCGAGTGGTTATAGTGCCGGACTCGTGATGCGAGGATCCGGGTTCGAACCCCACAGTGGTGGTCGGCTGAAGTTGGTTTTCTGTGGTTCCCAACTTCAAGGCGCAAATGCGAGCCGATCTCCCCGTTAAAAAGTCTCGCCACAGAGAGCAACAGTCCTACAACGGTAAATCATTCAATCATAACACTTCACTCATAGTTAGTAAAACTGGGGGCAGATGACCGCACTACACATAACAAGCATTACACAGAATCAAACTATACGTCAGGTTGCACTACACGTACACGCACATTCCCGCATTTACCGATTCGTTGGGGGGTTCCGCGGGGGGGGGGGTGTGGTGTAGCAGTAGTAGGTAGGGGCTCGGGGATCCATGATGTTCTTAAGTCAGCCACCTCGTTGGGCAATTTGCCTGTTGTGGTGTTGTATTTGTATTTGTATTTGTATTTTCCTAATGAGCTTGAGGCAACCACTGATAGATGGTGTCTTCATTTCCAACCAAACTCATTGATGGCAGTAAATGGCAATATATCGATATGGCCAGAATTGTTTGGTGAAGTAGTCTACAGAATGTATTCATAAAAAATCCACAGAATATAATAGATAGGTACACCAATTTGTGGTCTGTCAGGGAGACAGCCATCATGGGCAGAGATACGGCCCCCCCCAGCATCAATGACTGAGCTGACTAATATAATGCATATACATATATCATATGAATTGACATCGCCGTCATATTCTCTTTCCCCCCCCCCCCCCCCGCAGCCTTTGAAAAATCTAATAATAAGCATAATGCAGCAAGCCCCAAAGAAACTGGTTTTAATTGTTTTGATGGCCATATGTCTTTTCAGAATTTTTTTTCTCCAAGCGTTTTAGCATTATCCCCAGAAGGTAATTAAGTCCATTGTAAGCATTTGGTGGGTACAGGTCTGCATATAAGAGATACATAGGGTACATATACAATATAAGTTCTCTCTATCACATTTCCTGTAGAATTTTCTTTGGTGTGGTGCTTTGCTTGCTGGAAGTGTCAAATCTGCCATTCATAAAAATGTCGAGAAAACAAAAAGTGCTTTCTCTAAAAAAACTGGGAATTTTAGAAGAATTTTAAATTAATAACTAAAGTTGATCTTGCAGTTGATATATTCCTGTATCAACTTTAAAAATTATTATAAAGCAGAGAATCAAAATCAAAGACCAAGATGGTGGTTGCAAATCATCTACTGCCAAAAAGAGACTCCCAGATGGGAAATTTTCTTAAGTTGAGATTTTGTTGTAATTTTTCACCCAATGTGTTGTGTGCCAAAGGTAATGTTGTGCTAAATTTTATTTCTTTAAGTGATTTGAAATGTGATTTAATTTTTTCTCCTCAAATATGATTGAAATATTTTTTAACAGAACTGGAGGGGGAAATTCCTTTTTTAAAGAGTTTCAGTTCAATTCAACTTACCCATTTATATGACGTTTTGGCTTGGCCTCTTGAATGCCATATAAACGAGGTTCCGCTGTATCTCTTATTGAGTAGGGATTCTGCCAGGACCAAAGAAAATATTGCTATAGATAGTATCGTTATCAGGGCCATAACTTGGGGGGGGGGGGGGGTCAACTGGCCCAGACAACAAAATTTAGAGGGCAGCAATTTAAGGTAGGAACAAAGAACACTGATATAAAATTATCAAATTTTGAAGTTGTGGGGCCGACAAAAATCCCAGTTACAGACCTGTCATTATACACAGGTTTCACTGTATTAAGTGAAAAAAATTTATAGCAGGAAGATTAATTTGCGATGAATAAGTACTTATGTCTATTTTCAGGCGATACTGACAATGCTGATTTAGAAGAGTTGTCAACAACACAAATTTGATGACAATTGTTGTCTCTCAATATAATATGATACTCGCACTGCGTTTTTTCTTTGTCTGCAAAGTATCATTATATACAGTTAGCTGATACATTGGGAGGTCGTCATATCTGAAGTTTGAAAAAAATTACCTTCTTGAGACAATTCCATATTTAGAAAGAATGAAAAAAGCCATATTGCTATATTGTAAGCATTTCTGCGGTTTTCCAGCTTCGAGGTGCGAATGCAAGCTGACCTTCCATTTAGAAAAGTCCATTAAAAAAATGCTGATCTCACCACAGAGAGCAACAGATCTGTAATGATGAAATTAATCAATTATTTGTACTTCACTCATAGTTAGAAAAAATTGACAACAGATGGCAGCACTACACTGAAACAGACTTCACCTTAGGTTCACAACATATTCCTGCACAGCTCCAGTATTCTTTGATCACCGGCTAAAATCTTTTCATTGAGACAGCGGCGGGATATGACCTGGTTAGAAGGAGGTGTCACCCTTATTAAACCACCAAAGATTATTGTGATTTTGTCATATGCAGATTCTCCTAATTACAGCATTTTAATAATGCCATTTTTTTTTATTATTATCAGAGAAGAAAAAAGAATTTGTTTTACTAAATATGAAAAATTTTGAATATTTCTTTGTTGATAATTTCTTTTACAGTTACTACCGCCGAACCCACGGTGCAATTATTGTGTTTGACGTGTCGGATGTTGAGTCTGCGCACTCTGTTTCTTCATGGATGGAAAAAATAAAAGAACGCTGTGGAGAGGCAGCCATTCTTATTGGTAAACTGGTCAATTACTTTCTTACTTTCTTTGTTGTGAACAAATGTAATAACAAAACACAGGTTCGTTACTAATATATGACCAAGTTAAATAACTTCTGTCTTGGTTATTATTTTGGAGATGAAATTACATTTTATTTCCCATTCATCAGAGACAGAACAGACCGAGCACGACCAGGCTCTGTCGCTCACAAAATTTTAAGCTCCATCAGAGACAGTATAACTTTGAGATAAAGATACAGAGTAAATTTGAAGAATTTGGTACATTATTTATATTTTTACATAAATGTATGATCTCAGCACCTTCCCAGTCCTGGTGGAAAGGTCATGGGAGAATGGTGAAGGCCAAGATTGTCATTGTGATGTAGTTCATACATTCACTCAACATACATGCTCATCAAATATATTGAAATTCCACACACTTTCATAAAAAATAATTACATTAATCATTAAAAATAATCATAATTACACAAATCTTATATTCCAACAATAAAAAAAGTACTTGTAACATACCCAGGATGTTTCACAAGAAGTGCTCAAAAGTAAGGTGACTGTAAAATATCTAGCAAAGGATGCATAGTCCTTCCCCTTAAAGTGGAAAAACCGGTTTTTTGTTCAAAGTGGCATCTAATCATTAAAAAAAGATATGCAGAACAGCTATGCTGCTGTAGTGATAATATTTGAATCACACTTTGTACAAGGATGGGGGGGGGGATAAGCAAAATAGGGAGAGCAGCTTAAGGGAGGGTGCAAGGGCATCTCAGTGCACCCAGGGGACAGGTTACTGTAGAGGGCAGCAACATAAACTTTAATTTGATTCCAAATGAAAAAAAATGTCAACTAATAAAATTTAGCCTTTCACTGTTATACCAAAAAAAAAAAAAATCCTGTAACAATTAAATGAAAATTCCCTTGAATATCTGCTTGAAATTCTTGATTTTTTTGCATTCTTCAGTAATTTTAAATTGACAAAAAAATCAAGAATTTCTATCATTGATATTTCAGCGGATTTTCACCATGTGTGTCATTGTATAAAAATTTATTATTTTAGTATAATAAAGAGAGGCACAAATTTTACTTAGTGACATTTTTTGAGATCGGGAGTCGTGTAATAGTTTTGAAATTTTTTACATTCTTTAATTACAGTTCTACGGAAGTACTACTATTACAAATAAAATTCTTCGAGTTTGCTGGTAATTTTACATATTTTACTTTAGTATTGGCTGTAGACTTTTCATTTTTTCCAAAAACTCTTCATAAACCAAGAGTGGCAAAATTGCAACTACTTTGAGTGTTTCTTTGATGCTTAGGAAATTGTGTAATTCACGAAAGTCAACTCTTTCTCTTTTCCCCCCCACCTCTATTAGAAGATCCATCATTTGATAGATCAACTTTAACATACAATTTTACACTTTTCTGATAAGGGGGGGGGGGGAGAATTCGGCAAAAAATGTGGTCCCATCACAAATATCATTCATCTCGATCATTAATGTCTCTATGAACTCCTTCCTTTTTTTTATTTGAAGTCTTCGATCACACCCTGTGCATTACACTGATAATTTCAAACTAAACCAAACTCTTCAATACAAGTAATCAAGAAAGAAATTCTTATCAAAGTTAGGGACCAATATAAATCATTTTGCTGTTATGAATACAGTCTAACCTTGTTAATGTGAAACTCAAGGTTCCTCTAAAATTTTTCATGTTAAACAAACTGATAAGCAGTGACAGAAAAAGGATTTTTGACATTCCATTTACATTAGTCTGAAATTTAAAACAGTATAAATTTATGCAAATATAATGCACTGAATTGATCATCAAGTTATTTTTTAAAATGCTCTTTTTCTCACAATTTTCAAAGCAAAAAAATTGCATACCAGCAGCATTCAATAATTTTTTTGAAAAGTCTGATAGTCCACTGCTCTACAGCTTCATTTTCTTTGTAGTACACAGTTGCAGAAACTTTTCAATTTCATCCAAATAATTCAGCATACAGGAAGCATTTTCTTAGTCCATTAAAAAGTTCCTAAGTGGCTTCTGAAGCTTGATTTCCCGAAACATCTGGTCAAAAGTCGGCTTCTGGTTCATCATCGAAATCATCTGCTTCTGTCACTGCACCATCTATAATTTTTAATTGCAGCTTTTGAAAACAAAACAACAATGATCCAACTCAGAGATAAGAGAACGCACATCACTCCACCTACCCCTAACACATGCTCAGAACCCTGTCCCCAATAACAAGCAAAGTCGTACCCCTGAGTCTAGCACATTAATGGCATTCACCCAATTCATTTTAATGTTCTTCACGGAATTTTTCTTAAGGATATTTCTTTATTCAGGTTGACAAATCCTTTCATGTTAAGCGACCTTCCATTTTAAAGATCCCCGTGGAGGCAGAGATGAATTTTCTTCCTAAAATCATCCTCTCCAAATATATACAGTCTTTTGAGGAATTTTGTATGAAAGGTTGATGTTATGAATATTTTTAACATTATATCGTCATTGAGAATGACAAAACCAAGAATTCTTTTCATGTTAACTAGAGTTCCTTGTAAAGCGGGTTCACTTTAACTAAGTTTGACTGTATGGTAAAAAATAATGTTTTAAATCATGGTTATCATTTTTTGTTTCAGTGGGGAACAAATCAGATAAACTGAAGGAGGAGGATTGTAGTAAAAATGCCAAATCAATGGAACTAATTGATGAGCTCAAAAAATATGAGTACATCGAAACAAGTGCCAAAACAGGTGAAAACATTAGAGAGGTAAATGTATTTATATTTCCGTATTCTTTTCTATTTTTTTGTTATTTTTAATAATCAATGAAAAAAAACCCAGAAAAAATACATATTTATGCTGTTAAATATTCATGTTATTCTCAATATCTTTTAATCTTGAATATCAATTTACAGTAGTTCATTTCAAAAGAAAATAGTTTGTCTTGTTATCTTTTTATATTAATTGAGCTTGATGATTAAAAATATGTTATTGGCAGGCATTCTCTCTGTTGACAAGATTAATACTCTTCAAATGCAATCTCATCGAAGAAGACAAAGAGATCGATATTCAGGCAGCAGCATGTCACATGAGCTCACCATTTGACGAATTTTGTGATGACTATGAAACAGTAGAAAAACAGAAACTTTTCAAACAGAACCTCAATAGACTCATTCGAAAGGAGGTCAATATTTCATTGGAAGATACTGTCAATAGAGCCGAACATTTAACATCAACATCGTTCACAAGTGAAAGGACACAGAGATGTTGTCACAATTAGATATACTAATAACAACTGACATACAGTGAAACACCTGTATAACGGTAATCAAGGTATCAGAGAAACATATTGTTATAAAGGAGGTTTTTTTCACAGATGAAATATATTAACTTTATTGAAATGCATTGGGACTAGAGAGTAACATCATATACTAGAGCAGCGGTTCTCAACCTTTTTTGACTCGCTGAGCCCTTTTTAGTAAAAAAAATTCTATGGCGGAGCCCCATAGGTCCATTTTTTAATTATTCATTAAAGTTACCGATTTATTTTTACTGTTTAAAAATATTTATAACTATTTTTAAAATTTTACTGTTTTTTTTTAATTTCCTCGAGCGGCCGCGGAGCCCCTGGAGAGTACACAAGGAGCCCCAAGGGCTCCGCGGAGCACCGGTTGAGAACCGCTGTACTAGAGGATACCGTTATATAAGATTTTCACTGTAGGCATCTATATAGTTATTCTTTTATATTAATAACTACGTTGCGGTGAAGAGCAAAAAATATTTATGTAATTTTGCATATTTTGTAGGACTGTTGGTGGCGCTGCTGTAACTTATATATTTCACGTTCTTTGCTGTATGAACTCGCTTTTGCTTACGCGCCTTCATAGCAGCTGGCTGCCTTAACATTTTAACTCGATTTTAATCATTATTTTGTTAAATTTGAACAATGTTTTACTAATGGTGAAATAAATGTTAAAATTAAATTCTCATCACATCGATTCTTGATTGCTGATATTACTACAATGATGGAGTCAGATAGTCACAGAATAGATTGATAAAAGATATTAATTATGATCCTCAAGTTACACTGGTGATTGCTAAAACTACAGTGGAACCTTTCCTAACAAACACTCCCCGTTAATGGACATTTTCTGATCCCAGTCCAGTGAAATAGGACTTTAAAAATTGGGTAAACTCTAATTTTTTTTCCAAACTATAATTTATTAATTTTGTTCGTAAACTGCGAATATATCATATTTAACTAAGATTATGTTTAATCCCAAGCTGGTGTTGATAAATATGATAAATCATCAATTTATTTATTTGATTAACTGATTATAACTGTGGTCCAGGATGGTGAATTCAAATAGTTATGTTTATTTTGTTTGCACAACATTACAAGACTGTTAGTGTTGTTATGAATGTTTATTTTTTCTTCACACTTATTTTATTTAAATTTAATTGCAAAATATATGTAATGCATCTATCATGTATGGGTAAAAATAATTAATTGGTTTAATGAAACTACTGAAAGGTTTAAATTTTTCCATGTTTATCAGACTTTCCAAATTTATTTGGGAATTATGCATAATCACCAGTAAAAGTAATAAATGTAGTGAAATTTAATCAAACTTTCTTTATTGAGATGATTGTTAATCATGCACAACCACCACTGAACCACTTTCACACACAGTAACATATATATTTTAACATTAAAATGTATAAGAAATAATTGTGACCAAAGCTAAACGTCATATAAATGTAAAAGTCGTATAAACGAGGTTCCACCATGTATCCTACCTCCCCATTAGCAGACACTCCCCGTTAATGGAAAAAACTATGGTCCCATTGGTGTCTGTTATCGAGAGGTTCTATATTATATTGATGTATAAATTTCTTTTCCTTCTTAAATAATTTTTGTTGGTACTGTTACTGTCAAAAATTTTAAAGAAAAAAAAACTTTTATTTCCATTTTAACAGGATATGTTGCCCTTTAAAATAAGGTAAGAGAGTGAGAAATGGTTTCATATTATTCAAATCATATACTTATCATTCCTGTGATTAACACTAATGTTTGTAAAAAAAATTACTATAATAATACCTGAAACAAGTCTTCCAGTGAATATAGCTTGCATTTACAGTGTTTGATTGCAACCAAATATAAAAATTTATGTCTAGACTGAATTTTACATCATTTCTCTCATGTATGATTTTTGGATATTCGAGTTAATGAGAGATATACATGACTTTTTTTCTCAGTCCAATGTATCAAGGAAACAAAAATTCCTGTATGTTATGCTAAGGTGTATTCGAAAAAGAAAGTCATCTTGTCTCCGCTGGGATTTGAACCTAGGCCCTCTTGCAATCTGGGCAAGCATGGATACCATCTACATCACTAGAGACATGACCCTGCCTTCCTTATTTTATGCACGATGGCGTGAGGTGCTCAAGTAAAAGTATTAGTGGTCTCTCTTAACTTCAGCAAATGCCCCCAGGTGGAATGATAGAGATATATATGGACAGCTTCTTTCCCAAAGAGAAACAAGAGGGGCCTGGGTTTGAGTCCCGGCATAGACAACATGATTTTTTTTAGAGTTCACTTCAGCATAATATCTAAAAAACACCTGTTTCTTTGATGCATTGAGCTGGAAAAAAAACTGTCTATATATCTCTACTGTCCCACCTGGGGGCCCATGTGCTGGTGTTAAGAGAGGCTACTAATGCCTCTACTTCAGCACTGCAAGCCACAGTGCATGAAACAAGGAAAGCAGGGTTGTCTCCAGTGGTGTATGCAAAGGGGGGTTTTGGGGTTCTAACCCCTTCCCCCCTGAGCCAAGATTATAGTGTTATTTTAATTATATTAAATTAGTGTTATGTTAATTCGAGCGGGTCTCCCATTTGCGTAGTCTCTTAGTGTATAGAACAGGCAGACTTTCAAAACGATACTTACGTAACTGGAAAATTCTGACATTTACTATTTTTCTCTTGAAAATATAGAAGACAGATGGCAACACCAGTGTAATGCAGGCAGCGAGCTGCCAGTTTTCTTAGTCGTTCTGCTGGTGTGGCTTATACACCCGAGAGGTGCCAAAACTATGTGTAAATAAATTCATAGTTTGAAAGAGGGAAAAAGTCATTAGTTCATTTGATTAGTGTAGGGGTTCTTAACCTTTTTCAGAGGTAACCCAAAATCGCAACCAATGGGACTGTTTGTTTTTCAAAATTAGTGAAACCAGTGATGCAATAAATGCATTTATGACAGGACTGTAAGTGTATTTGTACAACCCATTTTGGAGGCTTCTGCAAATTTAAGTTTGGGTCATGACCCATTGCTCAAGAATCCGTGGCTTTAAGTGGATTCATAACTTCTTGGAAGACCCTGCGAATCAAATTTTGGTCGTGACAAATAGCTCAAGGATTCCTGGCTGTAAGCAAATCGCATAACGACCCATTTCGGAAACTTTTGTGACCCATAGGTTAAGAACCTTTGGATTCGTGCATAGCTGCAAAATTACACGGTTTCGAACCACCGCGTTTGTTTTACAAAAAATTTTGCATTTTCCCCACCAATAAATTGTGATAATTATGACGGAAAATATTCATCTCACAAATTTTACCAACAACAAGATTTTCAACATTTTTTAGAATCCATCTTGATCCACTGAGGTTTGGCAGTAGTTTTTAGCAATAAAATCAGCAACTTTTCTCCATGTTTCCCCACAAGGGCGAGGCTAACAGGGCTCCAGCCCGGGACAATTACCCAAGAGTACCTATCTACACTGCTCAAAACAATTAGGAGAGCACATGGTTTTAACAAAATTACGCAAAGATGTATACCGATAAGTAACATAAAATGAATCATCCATAATTTAAAGCCTAGCAGGAAACGGAAGAAGAAACTTCATATGCAAATCAAAGTTCATGACGTCAAAAACCAGAAAAAGGAGATAAGGGCAGAAATCGGGATGTTGCAGAAACGTCTGTTTTACTGCCGTAACTGGGAAATTCGATTGCGCAGTATTTTTTTTTTGAGACAAGGTGACTTGAGGATGTCTCAACAACGTGATTTACCAGAATCCATGGCATGGCGTGTTATAGGCAGACTGGAATCCGGGCAAACACAACGTAGTGTCGCGGACGCTGTTGGAGTCGCCAGAAGTGTTGTTGCAAGGCTGTGGAATCGATTCCAAGAAACAGGAAATGTTAGACGTCGACCAGGGCAAGGTCGGCCACTACAGCAACTGATGACCGGTATGTACGGTTAACAGCCCGTCGAAACAGAACAGAGAATGCTACGCAGCTGCAAAGACGGTTGCTCTTGGCAACAGGACGAAGGGTGTCCAGCCAAACAGTACGTAATCGGCTTCATGAGGGAGGGCTCTATGCACGTAGGCCAATGGTCTGCATTCCGTTGACCCCACGCCACCGTGCGGTCCGAAGAAGATGGGCTGCTGAACATCGAGTTTGGGAGCAACATGATTGGAGCCAAGTGCTCTTTACAGACGAGTCCCGATTCAGTCTGGAATGTGACACCCGACGTGTTCTGGTATGGAGGGACAGGGGCACTCGAAATAACCCCGCATTCGGTCGTGAAAGGTCACAATACAGACGAGCTGGTTGGATGGTATGGGGTGGAATCAGCATAGGCGGACGTACGGACCTGCATATCATTCGGAATGGCACTTTGACGGCCCGAAGGTATGCAGACGAGATACTGCGACCTCGTGTCATCCCTTACGCTGGAGCCATTGGAGATTCCTTTGTTTTCCAGGATGATAATGCCCGACCGCATAGAGCTCGTCTGGTGGAGAACATGCTTGAAGCTGAAACAATACAGCGTTTGGAATGGCCAGCGTGCTCTCCTGACCTGAATCCTGGACGACGCATTGCTGCGCGACCAAGGCCGCCTGTTACTGTCCGAGACTTGCAGATTGCACTTCTTGAGGAGTGGAACAGTATTCCCCAAAGTCTGATCGATAACCTCATCGCATCCATGGCAAACAGGTGAGCAGCAGTCTTAGCTGTTCGAGGAGACCACACGCCCTATTAAAACTCATGCATCATGTCTAAACAGTACTTTTTTTTATCGTTTACATGTAACCAAATTGTTGCCCTAAATCATCTTTTTTCCATATTTTCAAAGAATTAAAGCTTAATTCCAAATTTTTTTACGTCTTTTTTCTGTATTGCGCATTGATACGCGTGTACTATCCATTGTATGCCAATACGTGGCTGTCTCGCACGGTTTTCTTCACTTTTTTTGCTTGCTCCCCTAATTGTTTTGAGCAGTGTAGTTGCGGTCCGGGTAGATAACCAGTTCTGTAACCCCGGCAGTCCCCAAACCTTGAGTGCTTGTAGGTAAGTGTGCCCTTGCAATTTTTTCGCAGAGAAGCGGACACTCGTCCAAATTCATTGTCGAATGGTTCTTTTTATGACCATGAAATTGTAGTTTGGCCCCTACAAGGGTGGGGCTGACAGGGCTCCGGGCCTGGGACAATTACCTCCATTTTTTTGTTTTTTTCATGCTATAAATTCACTAGAAGCAGTGGCGTCGGAGCCGTGGGTGCTCGAGCACCCACGGAAGTTTGTAGAACGGGTCCGAGCACCCACAGAATTGATTCAAAAATCGAAATTTCCTACATGAATCTCAAGACCGGCACCCACAGGTTCAAAACACTTCCGACGCCCCTGACTAGAAGATACCGTGGAAAGTGTCTTATTGTGTGTGGGGAGGGGGTATAAGCAAGTGCCGTCTCTGTCTTAAGGCATGGGCCTCACAAAAATGAGATCTGGCTGAAATTTTCAAGAATTTGTCTGGTAGGCCCTCAGAAAAATTACTTGGCCCAGGGCCCATGATGCTCTTAAAACGGCACTGGGTATAAGTTTGATATTTATTCACCCATGTAAACCTCATGGCGTGCACCAGAGTGTTCAGGGGCAATTGGGGATCGGGAAACCCCCTTTTTTTTAGGGGACCGCTAAATATCTGACCTGCTTTTCTTACCGCTATTGATGTCCCGTATTTTTCTTCTGAAGGATATGGTCAATCATACATACATAATGCTTATAATGGGAGAGGTGTCACGTGACGAATCTATTGACGTCACTACACGTCTTGAAAGAGTTAAACTGCAAATCTGGTTTTACGGCTCTCCATACAACCTGTTGCTAGGCGCCAACGAAAAGAAGGCTGGAGCGGCGGTGAGTGAAGAGCAAACTGTTGCAGACGACGTCCCACTGTGAAGAAAGAAAAAAAAAAGTTTTTTTGTACATAAAAATTATGTACCACGTGTACCGCCATATTGGAGCGACATTGCTGAGAAACACCAGGGCCGTCTTCCATATACGCACCATGTCCAGCGGTTTTCTTATCGACGATCCCAAGTATTCATTCCTGAAGGAGCTCGGGCTGGAAAAGAAGAACTTGGGTGTTTACAATGGCACGTGGACTGCTACCGGTCAGGTAAAGCCTATCGTATTTTCTCCGGGCATTGGCCAGTTCAAACATATTCAATGCGTATGAATAGCTATGGGATTTTCAAGTGTTTATTTTAAAAATTTGATCTCTGGAATCCCGTGCACAAAAATGTTCTTCAGGTCCGTCAAATGGATCCCGCTTATACAGTTTGTTTAAAAGAAAACCCTCCATGATAAAAACCTTATTAGGGCCTCTGGATGGGTCTGGCACCCTGGGCGTCAAACCACAGAGGGCGCAAATTTGATACTTTAACTCAGGGGTGCCTAAACGCGGCCTGCCAAATGTGCTCGGATAAGCAACAGGATAAATATTGTGGCTGACCATATTTCCTTCGCCAAGATGGAGGGAAATTATGATCCATACAAGATATCACCAAAAAAAAAGAAATGTTGCATATGCAAGTAAAGTCACCAGTGCAAGCCAAAGAAGTTGTCAAAAGCAATTGAATTGCCAATTATAGTCAGGCACGGATCTAGGACAATGTGATGAGAGGGGTGTATTGTTTAAGTTCGCTCAATCATCCCGTTTTTTTTTTTAATGAGACGGATAAATTTTCCCATATTGGGCCTCTCTTAGGAGGGGTGGTCATTCCTATTGTCCCTCCTCCCTCTGGAATCTTGCCTTAGTGCAAACAGACATCTTCAGCTCCCAATAAAGTAAAGGCAGACATCTTCGGATTCCTATAGATTGAAGGTAGACATCTTCGGATTCCTGTAGATTGAAGGTAGACATCTGAAGTTGTGAATGGTGTGGACAGGGCCACAACTAGGGGGAGCAGGTGGGTCTGGTGCTCCGGGCGCTGGACCAGAAGGGGCACTAAATTCACCCTTTCACTGCATTTTCTACATGGCAAGGGGTGCCAAAATGTCAGTTTGCTCCAGGTGACAAAGTATTTAGTTGCAGCCCTGGGTGTGGAGGCAGGCAGAACCAAGGTAATATGTCAGAGAAGCTACTGATTGTATCTGTGCATCGGATCATCCCATATTTTCCCTGTATTATTCAGCTGTTGGGAAGGGCAATCGCCCCATCTGGATTCATACTTAATTATAGTAGAAAAATGTGTCGAAGGCAAGTAAATTTGCCAATTACAGACAAAAACAATTGTCAGAGGTGAGTACAGTTGTAAATTATAGCTATAAACAATTTTCAAAGAAAATTAAAGTTGCCAACTGTCACTAAAATTGCCAGTGGTGTGAATTGAAAGGTTACTGTAAGTTGCAATGGGCAGGGCTGGCAAGGTTTTGGACAGTACGGTAAAAACCCTCCTGTCCAAAACTGTCCAAATCCTCCTATTTATAACTAAAGTGAAAAACTTTGCAATTTGATGAAGAGGTGACTTCTATAATCAAATAATAAACTTTATATTATATAAATAATATTATATTATTAAAATTACATTAAATATAATAAAATTTTGAAATTCAAAACAGTATGTGCAAAGGGTTATATGAATGAGGTTATCAAACAATTGAAAACTGAACTGTCTTGAGGTTAAATATTAGATTTATGGAAACATGAAAGATACAAGAATGGGATAGAAATTTGTCACATGAAAATTAGAAAAAAGCAATAGATGTGACTGCAGAATGAAATTAAACTTTTGTAATCGAGCACTAATAATCAAGCGCAGCTGTGCCTTTTAACATTCAATAACACATAATTAATTTAGCTGCCCTGTCTGTGCCAAGATAATTTCGAAGGTAACAAAATTTGAAAATATTCTTTCAATTGATGCATAACTTGGGAGACATGAAAATAAAAAAACAATGTATTAAAGACAGTCTTTTGATAAGCCTTCTTCCAGTGTTTTTCATATTGCTGTCCCCCATATGATAGAATTGTAAATATAGCTTGAATTTATTCGGTGAAATATTAGCTCCTAGCCTCATAAGAGCAGCAATTTAAATTTAACAAAATCTTTGGGTCTTGAAGTCTTTTATCATCATATAGGCGTAATCAGTGTTTGTGAAATTGTGTAATGTTAGTCATGAGTAGGTGCTACATAGTGGCCTCATTTTCTTCGGATATTTTCCTTTATTTATTAGTTTTTAAAAATTGAGAATGTAAAATAGATCAATTTAAAATTTGAAGAAAAAGTTTGAAAAGTCAAAATAGAACAATTTGCATCAAATAAACACTACACCATTGATATATATTCACATCATTATATTGCTATCTAATAAAAAATATTTATGCTGAGTTTCACAATAATGCAACGATTATAACTGACTATGAGTATTTGGTACCTTCAATATAATGTATTTTTTAAAGAAAAGTGTTTGGAGAGATCATCTCCATTCGGCAGGGTTTTGGATAATCACTGTCCTAAATACAGTACCTGCTTCATAATCATACATGAAAAATAAGATGTGAAGTAGAATTATACATTGTATAATTGTATACATTGTATACAATTGTACATTTATAACAAACTAAAAAAATTGAAAACAGTATTTATTTAAACAGTTATATGAGTGATATTAATTTACTATCAGATTTCCAGCTTGAAACCATCAATTTGGTGAAACAATTTACTTAGGGGAAAAAAAAAACAAAAGACACCTTTTTGAAATATTTTTGATTTAGTTTTATTTTCTGCTAGTACTTTTTTTAATAAGTTAGTATCATGAAAAGAAAAAAAATCCAAAAGGTTTCCACATAACATTTTGAAACTTGGGAGGTTTTGAACAGTTTCAGACACTTTTGGACAGTTTTAGACAGTTTATCCCACGTGTCCTGTCCAAAACCCCAACCCTGGCAATTGGTAAAAATGGAATTGACCTAAAAGCAAGTTGTGGAGGGGGTGGAAAACATGTCATTTGGGAAAGATTATTACTTAACCTTACATGCACCTTGTACACATACACAAACTGCCATCTGCCATCAATTTTTCTAAATATGAGTGAAGTGTAAGGGTTGAATACTCGTACAATTGTAGGCTTGTTGCTATCTGTGGTGAGACTTTTTAACTGGGAGATTGCCTCTCGTATTTGTGCCTTGGAAGTTGGGAACCAACTTCAGCCGACCACCACTGTTTCAAGACGAAAGACTGATGTACACAGCTAGCTGGGATTCTCATTTGCCAAAAAGGAAAGGTTTAAGAACCCGAGATATTTTGGAATTGCCAATATAAAACAAATCAAGTTAGATATGGGATATTTCGGGATTGCTATTGGAAGGGTAAGTAACACCAGAATACATAATAGAATACAGTCAAAACTTTAAAATGCTGACGTGATAAGCAAAATGAAATGTAATCCTCGTGGTCTGTTAAGAGTTGTTTAACTGTATACAATTCTTTAAAATATAAAAAATGATTTCAATTCCGAATTTTCAAATCATAAATTTTGTCCTTTCAGCTTATAACATCAGTCTGTCCTGCCAACAACCGTCCTATAGCGGAAGTAGTTCAGGGAAGTGTGAGTGATTACAACAAGACTGTGGACGAAGCTAGAAAAGCATGGTCAGTTTGGACGGATATGCCAGCTCCTCAGCGAGGCGAAATCGTCAGACAGATTGGAGATGCCTTGCGGAAGAAAAAGTCTGCTCTAGGGAAACTTGTGTCTCTTGAAATGGGAAAGATTTTACCAGAAGGCGAAGGAGAGGTAACATATATTTTGTAGCAGTGTTGGCAGGTTTTTTTTGATGGTTTAAACCATCACTTCAAAAACCTCAGATATTGCTCTTCAATATTAAAATTCCCACTGAAAATACACACGATAATTGTAGGTAATGTTTAAAATGGCTATGTCATGCAAAGAATAAACACTTGATATGATTGTAAAATAATTTTTCTACTCTACAGAATTATTTTGGACAATGATTATTTATTTTTACTTGTAAAATATATGATTTGAATGGAGCCTAGTATAAAAGCTGAAGGGAAAACTGGAATGATTCTATATTCTTCAATTCAAGATGATTCCAGACCTTCCAAAATTCCTTCAATTGGTTACATATGTGTGTTTAAAAGCTGCTTTACTCTTTTTATAACACATAGGTGTTAAAAAAGTTCTTGTACACCATATATGTAATGTTGATTTCTGTTATTAAATTATCTACACTGCTCAAAACAATTAGGGGAGCACATGGTTTTAACAAAATTACGCAAAGATGTATAACGATAAGTAACATAAAATGAATCATCCATAATTTAAAGCCTAGCAGGAAACGGAAGAAGAAAACTTCATATGCAAATCAAAGTTCATGACGTCAAAAACCAGAAAAAGGAGATAAGGGCAGAAATCGGGATGTTGCAGAAACGTCTGTTTTACTGCCGTAACTGTGAAATTCGAGTGTATGAAATAGCAGTGCTGAGTTAAAATAAACAAATTAATTACAGTAAAACACTTGTATTACAAATATACAGGGAGTCAAAGAAACAAATAGCTATGAAGGAGTTGTTGTTATCGATGGAGTACATATTAACACCATGAAAAGTGCAATGGGACCAGAAAATAATATTTTTATACAGGGTGAACATGAATTATCTGCCAAATGAAAAGCGATGATAGACGAGGCCATGTGTAACATTAGTTTGCGTATAAATCTTTTAGAAACTTTACAACTTTGGGTTTTTCTCAGATTTCATGCATTTTTCCCCCATAATCAGTTATTCACCATAACTCAAATGGTTCAAGATAAGATAGGGTTGGCAGGGTGTTTCATGTTCCACTTGGGCTCGTCTATCACCCCCTTTTGTTTTGCAGAACAGATCATGTTTACCCTGTATAAGCAATTATGGTTATAGAGGGCATCCTATTCGAGATATTTACTGTGTTGTTATTTGCTTACATTTTTGTTGCATTATTGTTTTTTTAAATAAATAAATTGCTATTTCTTGCTGCAGGTTCAAGAATATATTGACGTGTGTGATTATGCTGTTGGTTTATCGAGATCATTGTCAGGCCATATTTTCCCATCGGAAAGACCATCCCATGCACTGTTGGAAGTTTGGAATCCTCTTGGAACTATTGGCATCATAACTGCATTCAATTTTCCCGTTGCTGTGTATGGTTGGAACAGTGCCATTGCGTTAGTCTGTGGCGATACAATGATATGGAAAGGGGCTTCAACAACAAGTTTGACGAGTATTGCTGTGTCCAAAATTGTGGCTTCTGTTCTTGAGGTCAGCGTGGGTTTGTTGTTTTTGATCTCTATTTTTCATAGAACTACAATGTTTCATGTCATGTCTGTACAAATACATGCAATACATACAATACAAATACTGATGGAAAACTTTTTAATTTTATTATTATAATTATTATATGTATATTCTGCTAGGGTGAGCAAATCATTGAAAGACTGTTTCTCAATTTGTGATTTTTAGGGGAATAAGCTTCCAGGTGCAATCTGTTCATTGGTTGCTGGTGGCTCAGATGTTGGTGAAGCCATGTCAAAAGATGCACGTTTGCCTCTGATCTCATTCACTGGAAGTACCCAGACTGGTCTCAAAGTTGCTCTTGAAGTGCAGAAAAGGTTTGGTAAACAACTGCTGGAACTTGGTGGTAACAATGCCATAATTGTTGCTGAGGATGCAGATTTGGACATGGTTATTCAGTCTGCAGTTTTTGCATGCGTTGGTACTGCTGGTCAGAGGTGCACGACGACAAGAAGACTGATAGTTCACGAAAAGGTGTGTTTTCAATATTTTATTTCTACAAATGTGTAAATGAACTAGTTCAACATTGTATATTCATTCACATGTATGTGATAATTTTCATATGCATCATTCACATAAGACAAGGGTCTTTAATACTTCTTGAATTACGAGCACTGCCTATGCTTATCAAACAGAGGGTATCCCTTACAGCAAAATTTACCTACTAATGCCTGAAATCTGCATAATCTTAATTCCTGAATGAAATTTTTACAGGGTATTTAATTCAAGCGTTAATAAAGTGCTTATGAGCACAAAATTGGGCATAAGCATTGAGTAATCTTGGTGCTTCAGAGAATACAAGGTTGAAGATGGTTGACATAATATATCTGACTGACCAAAATTTGATTTGGTGGTGAAAACATCTTTTTAGGTTTCAGTTCATAGCTTTGTGAATAAAAGAAATTAAATCTCTGATTAAAGGAACTTGTTAAAACTAGGAACATGGGCAAAAAATGTAACATCAGAAATGCATCGCTCCTGTACGACCTACAATCACCTTTTATAAAAGTATGGTTATCGTCCTGGTTGATAATTGTCTGGGGTAAAGGAATGTCATTTCTGATTCTGTTTAGAAATTTATAGTTTCTTTCAAATCCTTGTTGGTTTTTTTTATTGTAGGTATATGACCAGGTTGTTGATCGACTGAAAAAAGCTTACCAGAAACTGAAAATCGGTGATCCTCTAGAGCCAGGTGTTCTGTATGGTCCAATGCACAATAAGCAAGGTGTGGATTCATATATGAATGCTGTTGAGGAAGCAAAGAAAAATGGAGGCAAAATTGAATGTGGGGGAAAGGTAATGTGTATAAAATTTCCCATGAGGTTTCTGTTTTTTTCTTTCCTGGTTTTGCTCACCAAATTGCAGTTACATTTCTCAAATGTTATCAGGAAGTAAATATGAAAATGAATTACAGCAGCATGCATAAATACCCACATTTGCGAATTGCATGAATTTTAGATTTTTATTAAAATTGTATCATGCCTTGATTTATTTTTTTAAATAATTTAATGCGACTTTGCATTTTACAGCTCATAGATGGACCTGGAAATTTTGTTGAGCCAACAATTGTAACAGGCTTGAAGCATGATGCAGATCTTGTTAGAACAGAAACATTTGCTCCAATCGTGTACATTTTGAAGACGTCTAGCGTTGAAGAGGCCATATCTTGGAATAATGAAGTTGAACAGGGACTGTCCAGCAGTATCTTCACCCAGTCTCTGGGCAGTATATTCAAAGTCAGTGTAGATATATCTCTGGGTGAAAAACTCAGTTGCTAACATGAATTATACAGAAACCAGTGTTCTTCAACCTTTTCACACCCACAAACCTGTAAAATGGCTTAAACAATTTTGTTGACCGGTGGAATGAAATGTTTTGTAAATTGGCAGAAAATCTGGCAGTTAAAGACCACTTATTTAAGGGATCTCGCTACCCTTATAATCAAATTTTCGAAAATGACTTCAAAAATATTTCATTGAATCGCAAAAGAAATACTAAAAATTTTGTGTTAATCTGTTAATTTTTTCTTTCATAATTAAAGAAAGAAATACTGAATTATAGTGTAACTGTATACAAGGAAAACACTTTGAACACAATTTTATAAGATTACAGCTTTTAGCTCATCTGTAAAATTAATAAAAAAACGACTGCCCAAAAAGTCTAAAATTTTGCAGAAATATTTATTTGATAACTGTTTGTAAAATAGACCTCAAACTTGGATATCTGATTTCATTAGAATTTTATGAATGTTTAAAGTTTGAAAAAAGTATGTAAATTTCAAAAATCTAATTTCAAAATTTTTTTTACAAGTACTTCCCATTGGTCAATTGCGAAGTCTGTGGTCCATTTTACTAATGCATGTTGAATAAATATTTTTGCAAAATTTCAGAATTTTTGGGCAGTAGTTTTTTTTTAATCTTACGGATGAGCTCAAAAACTGCAATCTGAGAAAATCACATTCGAAGTGGTTTTTTTTTTCCCTTGTATACATTTACACTATAATTCATTATTTCTTTTATTATGAAAGGAAAAATTGACTGATTGTTGCAAAATGTTTGGTATTTATTTGCAATTGAATGAAATATATTAGTCATTTTTGAAAATTCAACTTTAAGGAAAGCAAGACCTCCTTGAATCATTCAAACTTAAATATAGAAGTTGTATAGGTGGGCATTCGAAAATCTGGCACCGATAATTGAATTCCTTCAGATTTTTCCGGCGTAGATTTCAGAGTGCATTTCTAAATTGATGGCGTTGGTGCACCCACTGTTTTCTGGAGGCATCGTTTATGGTTTGATGGTGCTTTAATCAATATTAGTTGCTGTTATTGCTTACATATATTCCTTCTTATTTTATCATTTATTTCTGCTGCTATATAGTCCCATTATGAATTCAGTAAAGAAAAGAGGTGGCTGAGTCATAAACATTGTGCGTTGTCAATTGTAGAGAATGATATGCAAAAAAACTAGATAGTAGCATATCTGTGTGAACTGTCTGTAAAACACGACATTGGCTTTTCAGCAATAAATGATATTAAAAACAGGGAAACCAACTTTTTCTGTTAGTTGTAGAAAAGCAGATGTTAGTTAGAAATTCAACGGTGTAAGGGTTTTCACCCACACCACCCCTTTCCCACAATCAATGCTTATCTGCGACTTCCACAAAGAATCACTTTGAAGAACCCTTGTCAGGGACACCGCGGTGCACAATTTCAGAACCCCTGGTGTAGGAGGAGAAATTTGGAACTGAACAGAGTTCTCATCACATGGTGCAATCTTTGTTAAATTAAAAATGTGAGGCGAGAATATTCTTGGGAAATAAGAATATTCTGGATATAAAAATTAGAGAATTTTATTTTTCTTGGATATTCTTTTTTCTTTTCTAAATAATTGCAAAAAAATCACATTTTGGTTATATGAGGCATGTTTTTCAAGTAAGTACCATTTTGAAATTCCACCACTGCAGCCCTGCGGTCAGCATACCGCACAAATGTGTGTGTATCTACATCTGTTGGTAAACCAGACGCAATTATGGAAACATTCGGCCATGTTTAAGTTAGTGAGTATTTAAAATGCCTCTGCAGATTAAGAATGCCTCCGACTGTGAAATACGCACTGTGATGCGGGGGGGGGGGGGGGGATTTCCGCCGTAAAGAATTTAAAATCAAACATTTCATTCCTTAGCCTCCAAATATTTCATAGTGATCACGACAATAGTGATCTCCATGATGAAAGAGTTGTAGGCCCTTAAATAAATAATTTTGGGTCTGGCGCTCTACATCACAGTTCACGGTCAGCCTCAAAATAATTTTTATTCATTTCCTCTCAACAAGGTTTAAGCTGTGGTTTTAACCCTGATCAATAAAGTCCATCTTGTATTTTCAAATGATTTTTTTTAATGTATAGATTCAATAGAATATTTAATACTTTTAATTCATTTCAGTGGATTGGGCCTAAAGGTTCAGATTGTGGAATCGTCAATGTAAACATTCCGACGAGTGGAGCAGAAATCGGTGGAGCTTTTGGTGGAGAGAAGGTTAGCTAAAATATTTCATATATATAAATATTAAATATATTATTATATATATTTATATATAAATATTAAATTATTTCATTTGTTTTACGCATTCTGTTGAGATATTGCTACAGATTCTATTTCAATGATGTATATACATATCATGTTTCTAATCCCTAAAAATGTGCTAGTTTGTAAAGTTCCAGAGCAACACTTAGTGTTAGAATCTTTTTAGTACAATTAAATAGACGTAAACACTGACTTATTGTGTATAAAAAAGTTTTTGAATTGATAATATTGACAATGTTTTGTATGTTTTAATAGATGAAAATGTTTAGAGCAAATATTCTCATGTTTGTTAGCAAAGTATAATTCATTCATTGGAGGTAATGTGCATGCTCGACCACTTGCAATAATTTGTAGTACAGGTCGAGCATATCCAGAATTGTTTCATAAATCAAAATTTCCTACTCAAGATGAGCAGTGGCAGCGTTGGAAAATTCTTGCATTATATGAAAATGACTAAAATTTAAATCAATAGGCTTTTTGGATATGATGTGGAGGTGAGCTTGGAAAAAAAGGTGTTCCCGCCACCAGGAATCAAACCCAGGACTTCTTGCACTCTGACCATTATATCACAGAGCAACCACCTTCAACCTGTTGCTCGCGAATACCATGGTGCTTCCCAAAATACGAAGAGTGCTCTATGCTTGTTCTCTCAACTAAATTAAACATTATGTATAAATTACGTCCAAGGATGTAAAGTTATACAGATTTCAGGGATACTTATGTTAAACTAGCCATAACGATGCTCTTTTCATGATGGGTATCGGCAATGCTTGCGACTCAATAAAGGTTGAATCCCCCCCCCCCCACATAGAGAGATTATACTTTTTCTGAAAGCATGCACAGTACTATGACTTAAGAGAAGCTGCAATGCCTCTACTACTATAACTTCAGTTAATGGCTTCCAGGCAGTGGGCAGTAGAGAAGCTGTAATGTGTGTCTACTCAGCAAAGGTTAAAAGACATTGCAACTAAGTTCACTTTTTTTTCAAGTTCACCTTGGCATAATATCCAGAAAGCCTATTGTTTTTCATGTTGGTTTCTAATCCACTTAGCATCTTCAAGCTTATGATTTCATTAAGGTCTTCCTCTATCACATTGAGTCAACAAACACTAAATTACTTATGTATTACGTTATGGGTGTATAACCAGTATTTTCCTCTTTTTAAAGCATACTGGTGGAGGCAGGGAGAGCGGAAGCGATTCTTGGAAGCAGTACATGAGGAGATCGACATGCACCATAAACTACGGAAAAGAACTTCCTTTGGCTCAAGGAATAAAATTCGAATAAGAATTTTTTTTTAATTCATTTCCTTTGCTAACTGATAATAGCAATAAAGCAAACGCTTTTATTTTTTATAAGAAACATTTTTATTAAATTTTTGTACAATCTGATCATAATTGTTAATCGCCTTTACATATCAACTTCAAGCACACCATATGCAATTAAAAAAAAGTATGTGCCAATGATTTTTTCAAAATTGTTATTTATTAATATTGTGCCTTTATAGCAGTTATTTTGATTTGATCTTCAGTTCAATTCTGCTCAGATATGTTCTATTGTAGACTCACTCTGTTTATATTCCTTATTCTCTAAATAATTTGAATTATTCAAACACTCTTTTAAAAATATAATTATTTCTTGAAGTACTAAATTTTATTAGTTATGTGATTTTTAAAATATTTTTCAACTGTTCTTTCTCAGATTTGTAAAATACATTGATTTTTGTCTTTTTTTAATCCTTATATGACTTATTGAATGTAAAAAAATGACCATTATTATAATGCACCATATGATTTTACCAGTGAATATTATTGATTTTTCATTGTCAAAAAAAAGGATGTATTGATTATTGTGCCATGTACCTGTTAACTTGTAATGCAGCCCATGAATGTATTTCAATGCTTTTGGAATTCCATCTGGTGTTTTTTTTTTTTGTTAAATGTTGGTATACATATCAATATTTTTTTTTAAAGATTGTTACATTATCAAAGGTGAATCTTGATTTCAGTATCTTTTGAAATGGTTTATGGAAATCTGTTTTTTCCTACTTTTTGTTAATAATAAAACTTGTTGCACCAATCAGTTTCATTTATTGTTTTCTTTGTGAACAACTTACTGAGGGTTTTGTGGACTTTTTCCTTAATGTCAAGGGCCATTTTTGTAAGAATAAATAGATGTATCAATTCGCTATAAATTCCTCAGAATATTTATACACATACAGGGTGATTTCATAATTTTCGTTCCACATTTTACTGTCAAACCATTGATCCTAGAGGCATACTTCTAGTTAGAGAAGTATCCAAATATATTGTGTAGAACTCTCAGATACGTGTCATTCATATTGCAAGGGGTTGTAATTATGAAAATAGAAACTTTATACAGACCCTCAATATAACCCACAATAGACGCATTTTATAATGTCCTTAAAAATCTAAAAGTTACCTGTCTCCTGTGGAGAGGAACCCTAGAAACGTGGATTCTTTTTGTTGAGCTCAGAAGAGTTTTTGAGAACAACAATGTCCGTATAAAAAATTTTACAACCTCTCGGAACATGAATAACGTATCGGAGTTCTGTACCTTATTTGCATACTACTAATTGGAAGTATACCTCTCTAGGATCTCTCGCAACTATTCGCCAGTAAAATGCAGCTGACTGACAGGTTCTTCAGTGATTCTTTGTTAGATTGCTTTGGACGAGTGGCGGATAAGCATTGACTAAAGAAAATTGGGTGCTTGGATGGAAAAAACTCACTAGTCACTGTTATACAACACGGAGAGGAGCCACAGCAGATCGGCGCATTCGCTTTAAGCATTCCGTCCCCATCGCTATCACTCACTGTTCTGTTCCTCGCTCTGTAGGTAATTCTTTTGGTCATTAAAATGGTTGGTCACTCTTTTGCCCATTCACATGCTTGCAAATTCTCTAGGTCATTTTTATGGCCAATCACTGACTTTGGGCAGAAGCAAATTGATTGAGGGTTATACAAATTTTGCCACCCTTTTCCCATTGTACTAATTTTCTTGGCCACTCATTCCGCAAATTCTCCGCCCCTCTGAACTTGCTGCCCTGGGCTGTAAATACTCCAAGGGGTGGGTGGCCCCTACCCCTGTAAATACTCCAATGCCTTCCACGTGAGCTAATTAAATTTTAAAAAAATTAGGGCCCGAATGTGTGTGTGTGTGCGTGTGGCTGCTTCAAAGATTGTTATAGCAGTGTTTTTAAGCAACCGTTGCAGTTTTTGTCACTATCGTCAATTGAGTGTTTCTTGGAGCGAAAAGCCGTCGACGTTTTGCACAACCTCATTTTCTTGAGATTTCCCTGACGCTGGTGGTTGGCATCATCCGGCGGTGTCTAAATTTCACACTGATTTGTTGCTTGCTCTTTAAGGTTTTCCAATGACCGCAGTGTGTACTCATGTTGCGACGTGTAAGGTGCTGCCTTGTCATGAGTGGTCGTTGTGGATTTGAACTGATGTCTCAAGTGTTATTCATATAACCATAGAAGACTGAGGGAACAAAACACACACTAAATGATCCGATTGATTGTCTCACTCGTTTTTCTGGTGGCCACAAAATAGAGAGGATCTCAAGTTCTTCGTAGTAAGGCTCCACTTTTCCTGCTGAGCTTCATTGCTTCCTCTCCCTGATTGTAGAACTTTCATTTTTAAATGTTTCAATTTCTCTCCTTTACTAAATATATAAATTCTTACGTGATTGCTCATTTTGTACTAAGCAAGAATTTGCATTTATACCCCTTCTTGGGCCATGTGTGGGTGCACCTGCCTAGTTATGGCACTGCTTGAAAGTCTCAACCCTTTAAATGGTTTTTAAAATTTTCCTGATCCGCATATAACTGCCACATTAGGGGCCGTTCAAGTATTACGTCATCATCGATGGGGGGGGGGGGTTTCCGATTTGCTGACTTTTGATGACAAGGGAGGAGGAGGGGTTTGGATAATGCTTACGTCAGCAACCACCCTTTATGAAAATATGAGTTGGGATTCAGAGGAGCAGAGCTGATGACGAAATTTTGCTGACTTTTGTTGACAAGGGGTGGGAGGGGGTCAAAAATGGCCAACAATTTGCTTACGTAATACTTGAACGGCCCCTTAGAAATAAAAGCATGTTAAGAACCAGAGATATTTCTGGGTGAATGGAATAAAACAGATGCAGATTTAGTTTGACGATATCTCAGGATTGCCGCCGTAAGGGGTAAATAAACATTGATCCACATGGTTATGTACAAGAATTTTTATTACAAATTATAAGCTATACATTATCTCCTCGGAATAAATACATTTTTTTAGATGTTTCAATTAATTAACAATTCTTAAAAATTTTTCTCTCCTGTGGGATGATTTTTTTTGACTTGAATAAATCCATGTAACATAATGGTGAATGAATAAAATATATGTAAGCTAAAGAACCATGGTTCTTCACCATAGTTGTGATCGGTTATCTTGATATCCTAACGGCTGCCCGGGATTCTCCACGTATTGCTCTCTGCACTTGCTCAAGGTCCTTGGCTAAAGTTGAAGCTTCTCCATCTATTGGATCTATAATGAATTGAAATGAATGTAGCATCATTTGATAGTTCTGGATTTACCCATAATTATTAGTTGAGAAACTTCTTGAAAGAAATTTACCTTTAGATTTTTTTTTCATTTATGATAGCAATGCTTCTATGTGTGCCTTTCACATGCTTTGATACACGGAAAATCAGAAAAGAATTCCCTTTAAGGCACACACAGTTTAATTTTTTTTTCTTTCATGTGTCAAATAATACACATACATTATTTTTCACACTTTTTTTGTCAAGTTGTATTTCACATCACGAGGACCCAGATTCGAACCTTGCTTTGTCAACTTGGTTAATGTTCTGTGGTTTTCCAACTTCAAAGTGTGAATATGAGCCGGTCTTCCATCTGATAAAGTGTCTTCAAAGGGAGCAGCGCAAAACTTCAAACCAATACATACTTACAGAAAAAATGAATTTAAAAAAAAATAATAACGGGAAGAGAGCGATAGAAATACATCGTTAGGTGCAACATGCTTGAAAAACAGTGAATTTCGATACGGGTTCAATTTAAGCATTTGTTACAAATTTTTTTTCAACAGATCGCGCTGCACGCAAATATAAAATACAAAATATCCATCATTTGTAGCAACAGCACGGTATGGTCTCGGAACGAAATTCGTAGAAACCCGTGGAAATGTCTCAGCTCCTGAATTAAATTTACACAAAATTCCCAAATTAGTTACAAAGTTCCCCAACAGATGGCGCGGCAATATGGAAAATTAAAATACGATATTTTCAAAATTCCAATGAGAGACGTTTGCACGAGTTTCCGCAAATTTTGTTATTAGATTACACCATGTTCTCGTTTCAAATGGTGTATATTTCGGAAAACTGCAGTTATTTCTAGGCTACAGTGCCATCCGTTGCAAAAATTTGTTACTAATTTGGAAATTGACTGAAAATTGACTTTTCCAAGTGCAATGCAGCAAATGATGCAGTTTTATAGCTTAATTTATTTTTATTATTATTGTTATTTATTTTCAACTCTACCCTGCAACTCATTGGGCATGAACACGATAATTCAGATATTTGTCCTCTCACTTCAAATAAGGAAGACAGATGACTGCATTTCTTTAACACAAAGCACGCACAACTTTGACACTTTCCAACATGCACTAATTCGTTTGAAGTTTCCCGAATAATGTTTACGCGGTGTAATAGTAGTCTATAGAGGTCTACTACGATTTTTTTCGAATGGAGCACAATTCCGGTCTACCGCCATGGGCAATTTACTACCGAATCAGTTGTGCCAGAAGTGTGCATGTGTTACTAACAGCTTAAGCATGTATCTATTGTTGTGCATGAATTTTTAGTGCTGTCATCTATTTTTCAAACCATGAGTGAGGTAGTCGTGGCATTCCCCCGCCCCGAGAGAAATTCGATAATTCATGAGATTTTCGGAACGTCTTTATGATAATATTGCATTCAATTAATTCGTTAGAAATCATCAAATAGATGTCAGCAGATGTTCGCGATAACTCGAGCAATTCAAAAATTCATATGGAGAAAACACACACTCACCTTTTCTTTTCTTCTCGTTGCCATTCTTGGAGGAGTTCCTGCGCGATCCTGGCATAAGCATGTTCAGTAGCGGCGGCAATTTAGACGGTGGCGTTTCCAGGCCGTCTTCACTCTCACTGTAACCATTCTCCCGGCTGCTCGTACAAGGTTCTTTAGGCGGTGACTTGCTCTTTCTGGAAGGATCTATCGGTTTCGGTATTCCACTGCCCCAGGAGTTTCTGCGCAAAGTCCTACCAACGTTCTTGTCAGCGAATCTTCCTAGACCTCCTCCTCCATGGTCCGTATCGTTCTGGTTGGCTGAGATATCGTTCAAACTAGTGGAAAATATCGGCAATGAGTTTAAACACTTAATGTTGTCACCGGTTACTTATTTATTTTTTATGTGAATACGTCTTTTAAGTCATCTGACGATACTGGGAGCACTTGCGAAAAGTAGCGTGACGACATTCTTTAAGCGCCCATATCTCAGGAAGTGCCCAGCACAAGTCAAAAACAACGGTATCGTCAGATGCACATTGCAAAGATGCATTCAACGATATCACTTCGGTTGCAGCATCTCTTCCCATCTTTGCACGACGAGGCTAGCTGCTCTGATTCGTAACAAATTGTTTTCCATTATATCTCGAGCAGTTCACAACAAAAATAGACGGCGTTGGTACGGTTTCTTAGCTATTCCAAAGACAAAGCCGATGATAATGATTTCATTATGTCAGTACCTACCACGCGATTCAAGGCACAAAAAAATCGTATTCACGTCTAAACTTGCGGACATGTCTATATGACACAGACAACCCCCCCCCCCGCCCCTATTTGTTTTTCTTTCGGGAACCTTTTCCATGTATAGATTCAGTATTTATTCAAAGCCAATTTATCATCCCAAAGGTGAGCATATTAACCCCTCTGAGCTGCATTGAGGAGATATCTTATCTTCTTCAAAGCTTCTAATTTTAACATTGACAAGCCCAGATATTTTGTAAAGTTGATTTCTCAATGAAACACTTTTCGCTATACACCATATATGCTCGATCCATGACCCTGTAAGCCAAATGTGGCTCTTGGGGTCATCTGATGTGATCCGCGATATGAAACTTAATTTTGTAGAAATGAACTAAGTGGCACATTTCCAGATCACTAAACTGAGTTGCGGTGCAGTTCCACATTATTTAAGTGGCCCGTGGCACATTTATATATCACTTAAATGACCCGTAGTGCAGTAATGCGTCACTTGAGTGGTCCCGACACATTCCCAGATCACTTGAGTGGCCCGTGCAATATTTACAGATCATTCAAGTAGCCTACTGTGTCGCATATAACAGGTCAATTGAGTCACTCGTGATACATTTACCGAGCACTCAAACGGCTTGCGGCTCGTTTACAGATCACTTAAGTGAGCTGCAATGCTGTACCAGATCATTTCAGATCACTTATTTAAGTGGCCCACAACACATTTTCAAATCAGTGAAGTGTCCCACACTCTCCTAAAGGTTGAACATCCTTGCCACACATCTTACTTTTCACCTGTTGAAAATCGGAAGAAAGCCCACTTCATTAAAAAAAAAAGGATGTGACATTTTATAGGAGGTTTAATGATCTCTATTATGCTACGGAAAGGGTTAATTTTTTGTAGAAGATCTAAATAATTTCAGTATCGCATAATTACCTCTTCCCCATGCTGTCTTTCGTCTGTGATAGGTGACTCACATCACCGTTGACTATACCTGCTCCTCGACTATGGACTGTGAACGCATTATTACTGTTCTGATTTTTGCCGTTTCTTCGGTTATTGATGTTGTTGTTATTGACATCATTCAAATGCTCGATCTGGAATAATTAAAATAATTAAAAGAGAAGAAACCATGAAAGAAGAACTAATCGTCTGAGGAAAGAGAGACATTCAAAAATTTCATTGTAGAAGACAGAAAATAACAACACACAAAGCCCCGTTTTTCCAGTATTATTAAGGTTGAAAGTAGAATCATTTCGTCAATAATTCATAAAATAATTATGCCGCATCATTATGTCCGACCGTGAAGTACCGTTCGGTGAATGGTACGGGCTCGACATTAGTTATACGGTACGTACATATTCTGTGTAGTAGACTAATAATAGGGTAAAAATGAAGAGAACACGACAGAATAGGGTTTCATTTGTACGAATGACATGAGATTTTTCGATCGATCATGCTATATTTAGCTCATTTCAATACCAAAAAAACCTTATTATAATTTTTCTGAAGTAAATTGACGAAACATTTTCGTATTAAAAATAATAATATTTTAATAGTAATATTTCCTTCTTATACTCCACAGACGCGTAATTAATTACAAGTTTATAAATACACTGGAACCTCCCCTAACGGACACCTCCCATTAACGGACACTTTTTTGATCGCCGGTCTTATGGAATAGGGATTTAGTGTATTTCACTCCCCGTTAGTGGACACTCTCGATAGCGGACAGTAAAATCAGGCAAACTTTTATTTTTCTCCCACTCTAATTTAATCATTTTTGTTCGTAAACCGAAAATTTATCATATTCAATGAAGATGATGTATAATCCGAAGTTCGTGTTGGTAATAAATCGTCAATTAATTACTTCATTAATTGAACATACCTAATTCTTGTCCAGGATGGTGAATTCGAATGGTTTTGTTTGTTGGTTTCGTTGGTTTTGTTTGTTGATGCGTGTGAAGGAAGGCAACATTACAAGATTGATGATGTTGTTATGAATGTTTTATCTTTTTCACACTTATTTTTATTTAATTTTTATTGCAAAATGTGAGTAGCGCACGTATCACGTGCGGGTAAAAGTAATTAATTGGTTTAATGAAGTGAAGAAAAGTTATAAATTCTTCCATATTTATCAGACTTTCTAACTTTATTTTGGAATTATGCATAATCGCCTCCAAAAGTGATAAATGTAGTGAAATGTTTGAGCAAACATCCTTAGAGACGATTGATGGCTATGCATAACCACCGGTGTATTTCTTTTTCCAGTAGAACTTATTTTCATCCAAACGTCCCAGAAAAATACCTTCAGATAAGACGCAGTGGTATGCAGGGTGTCCTGTAAGTGCTAGCACGACCTTCATCTCATCAACCATCCGTCGTTGAGGTATGATTCCAATTTATAAAATGCCTAGCAGGCGTTCAAAAATTACCCTGTAGCAGTTTTAAGAGTGGAAATACAGGATGTCACAAAATGAAAAAATCTAAATTTTTATACGTTCCCCATTGCCTCTGTATCTCCCGATGCCAAAAAAATTAATGTTTCTAAGCGCAATGTTCACAGAGATATTCGAATGAGAAGAACAGAGGAAATTTGGGAAAGAACAGCGTTAAATGCGGGTAAAACGGTTTTTCCGCGTTCAACACTGCTCTATTGTATTTCTTATAAATAACTCTTGGCGAGGAATGAAATGCTTAGCAAGACTTCAGTATATAAAATTTATTTCACAAAAAACAAGACTATGGTAAATGAGTGCAATCTCACACATTTTCCATAATTATCATAGTATAATTTATAAGTTAAGTAAATTATTCTTATACCTGATTTTAGCAAAGGTTAAAAATAATCAATAGTGATGTAAGATTCGTTGGGAAAACGGGGCAGAGAAAATATGTTGGGAGGGGCAAAATAACGGAAAAACACGGAATGTCATGTATGCGGGTCGTATCAACAGTCAAGTGGGGAGAGTGTCAAACATTCCCTCAGTGTGATGAGGTCCAATTCTAGAAAATTCCATAGGATAATACTATTAAAACAAAAAATGTGACGCTACATATACAGGGGGATTGTAATTAAAGTTCCCGTGTACTTGGTAATTTTCCTCAAAAACTGCTTATCCGAACAAAGCAAAATTTTTAGGATATTTTAATCAGACCATGGGAGAGAGCGATTTCTGAAATTAAAAAAAAAAGTTTAATTTTCGACCACCAGGTCTAAAGCGGCTCTTTTTTTAGTTGAATTTTCCCTTTTTTTCCCATGGACTATATAGCTTACATACCAAGATTCAATGGAATACGTCCACCAGAACGGGCGCTACAAATGGATTAAAAATTGAAGTATTATTTTTTATTTCCCATGATCTCATTAAGATATCCTAAAAATTTGGATGTATTCGGATAAGCAGTTTTTGAAATAAGAAAAAAAAAACCTATTCATAAAATACCGTTACAACCGAGATCGTTATAAGCGGGTTTGACTGCAAATGATTTGGTTGTATGGGAACTTGGCTGGTATTTACGTTGTTGTGTGTACGTATTTTATTAGTAATAAGCGTGTGACTAACCTCTTTATCGACGTCTATTATCGATCTCCAAGCTCCGTTATTCCAACCATTCGCCGTATCGTGTATAACTGTGTCAGATGAGCCGAGGACAGCTCTTGACGTGTCTATCGGATTCCTTCGTCTAGAGAAAGCTGATCTTGTTCTGATAGGAGGATAAACCCGAACACATTTCCGATTAGGATGTGGTAATTTATAAAAGGGGAAATAACTTCTCTTTGCTTTTTTTTTTTGGAATAGGAGGGTAAATCAAGCATTTTATACATTCAATTTTGCGCATTATTTTACGCATTTTAATTAACATTATACATTGTGTGGTCTAGAAGTCCTGACATGATTTGAAAAAAAAAAAAACTATATTGAAGATGAGAGTCAAACACGGCCTGAAGCATTTGAAAGAAAAGGTTTTCTGTCTCATTTTTTTATTTTGAAAAAAACGCAACAAGTAAAAACTGATACAACTAGGCAAAAACAGAAATATGCACGCACGCACACACACATATATATATAGATTAGGAAAATTCACTCAGTAATCCAGTAGGTCTACAAAAAATTATCTATTGTCTGTTGGTCCATGACAACCGTCATTCATTTTTCAAGAATTAGTTAATTTATTAACAAATTTAATTATTAAATTTAAAATTATTAATTTTTTTTTTGAAATATAAAGTATCACAAAGTGAACTAATAAATAGCAATTTATGTGTACAGTTACATTCTATCGCATTAGTGTAATCGGTATTACATATACATTTCTCTTTTTGTCCTCTTTTTTGATCAATAAATAAAATTTGAAATATGCTCATGCATGAAAGAGGGGGGAGAAAGAGACATCTACATTTACACTGTGCAGTGATTGTAAAGATCAACTTCTTTTTCTAATTACTACAAAATTTCTACACGTACAAACAAAGACCTTTAGTTACACAGAGGATATGAAGTCTATATAGCATTTTTTTCCATTTTATATGAGAACATGGGCGTTGCAAAGAATGAAAGTAATGATTTGAAAGTAAAAAAAAAAAACTTTGAAACCTTCTCTTTCAAAGTTTTAAGTCGTTTGTCTCTATCTTCAATAGATTTTTTCAAAATTTTTTTTCCCAAAACATTCCAGGACTTCTGGACCACCCAGAATTTTATGCAAGTACAGATATGAAAAAATTAAAAAATCCTGAAATTCATTCAAAAAAATTAGTGGCCACAGACCAATAGAATAAAATGAATAATTTATTTTTAAAAAATATTATTTTTCATTTCCATCCAGATACTTCCATTCTATGTAACACCCATGTTACAAATAACATGGCAAGAAATGCTATATAAACTTGACATCCTCCGTTCACTAAAGGTGCACATGTAGTAATTTTTTAATAAATTAAAATAAAATGAGACCTTTTCTTTCCGAATGCTTTAAACCGTTTGTTCTATAACATCTTTCCTTTTATATTATTTTCAAAACAAGCCAGGACTTTTAGACCACCCTGTATAATTTTAATAATGCGGAAATCACCTGTCTTTCTGGAGACGCTCGTTTTCTTTGTTGACTCGCTCCAATTCTCGCGTTAGAAGATCGTTGGTGAACCTCAGCTCCGCATTTTCTTCCCTGTTAACATTAAGAAAACAATATTATGGAATATATGCGTGTGTGTTTTAACTGAAATCTCTTCTTCAATAAAAATTACAATAACAAATAATTTAGGTATTTGCTACTTCTCAGTACCAATTATAGGGCACGTTTTCCACGTCTGAAACATAATGGTAGGAATTTATTGAATTCATTTACTCAAGGGTTTCCCAAAGTTACTGAATAATTATTATATCAAAAAACAACTGGGTTAAGTGAATATAAATTTTTTTTGTTCCTTTTTTTTTCCAATAGATTATGAATGAAAATACGTTTATTTCAATGTCAAATATGCACTAGAAAGTAACTGCTTAATCAATTCTCTGGAAATTACAATGATACCTCGGCTTACGAATTTTTCGGCCAACAAAATAGTTTTTCTTAGATTTCGCTGCCTCGGCTAAGAAATACGGATTCAGCTAACAAATATTTTCGTTGATATGGATATACATGCATACAGCTAAATTGTGAACTGAATTTTAGCTCCAATCGTAAAATCACAATTACTGTCACTAGAGCCCGATAAACTCATGTCCACCTCAGAATCTTTCTTCAGATGAATCTCCACTACTGTTTCTGAAAGATTTTTAACCATTTCATGAATAAAAGATTCAACTACTAGAAAATTCATTAAAAAAAGAAGCCCATGTTTTTAGACATTCATTGAAAGAATGCATGATCTGAAAAGAGCAGTCTGGACATTCTGGACGGCTGTTTACTAAACAGCTCCACAGCTTTGCATGTTTTAGTAAACTTATCTGTAAATTTTGGGCGCATATTGGAACGAATTTAATCATTTTCTTTAGAACCTGAGGGGAAATCACGTTTCGGTTAACGAACATAATTCCAGAACGAATTATCTTCGTTAACTGAGGTATCACTGTACTAGAAAATGTAAAGAAGTTTACCTGAGTGATTCGTTTTCGTTCATATATTGGCTTAGCATCACCTGCACCTCGTCGGGCTCCATACCTAGTCCAAAAAGCAAAATTAAACATTATATTTATTTTATTGTTGATTTTTTTTCCATGGTCGAAACTTGAGTGGATAATCGATCAATACTTGAATCGGCTTCTTAAATTAAGCCCTGAATGTTTTTTGAGGTAATGAAAAACATTCGAAGCTGCCAAATTGTTTGATTTTGGTTTTTGCTCATGAAGAAAAAAATGTTGACTTTAATTCATAACGTGGCAAAAGTTAAGAATTTCAGTCACCGATACCTTTACGAATTATCATTCGATTGTAACGGGATAAATTTCTTTCGTATAACATAGGAAAGACACAAATTTTACTGGTTTTCGATTTTCTGATTAGGGCTAGTATAATTTTTTTTTTGTTTTTGCATTCCCTCTAATAATTATTCTCCTCTTTCTGTTGATCATTTTTCACATTTTACTTGAATTTTAAAATGAATCGTAGAATCTTTGTTTTTCTAAAACACATTTGGTGAAACACCCTGTACAGAATTATGCTATTTAATAATCACATATCGTAAGTATGATTCATAATTTCTTACTTTCGGTCGCCGCCCTCATTCCAGCTCCTTTGTTCGTTACCAGACCATTGTCCAAGTGGAGCTAAATTAAAAGGAAAAATTGAAGGATTTAGAAAAATGTGGAAAAGAATTCCAGCGAGTGGATGGAGAAAAGAAAAAAAAACCTTTCATATACGAGTACAATATTTTGAAATGAATCACCTTTTTATCAGAAACTCAAACAGAGCACATGCAGGGGAAGGGAGGTACTACAGGGGGGGGGGGAGGAGGTCGTGTCCCTTTCTCCAAGCCGACCAAAAATAAAAAAATTAAATTTTCGCATAAAAATAAAATATCAAAAGAAAATGCCTCTTATATTAATTATATATTATATTATATATATTATATATATATATTTACTATATTTATTATATTATATATATATATTTATTATATTATATATATATATATATTTATTATATTATATATATATATATATTTATTATATTATATATATCATATATATATATTTATTATATTATATATATCATATATATATATTTATTATATTATATATATATATTTATTATATTATATATATTATATATATATATTTATTATATGGCTATTTTAATCGATTTCTGTTAATTTAATCGTTTTGAAGGGTGATAACTCGTAATTTCTCCGAACGAAAATTTTTGTGTCCCCTCTAAAAGTCGATCCTGAGTACGCCCTGATTCAAATATTTGCTTCTGAACGACTTTTATTACGGACATATGACTCGTTTTCAGATTCAACTACTCACTTGCTGCCTCAAAAAGCTGTTTTCCATCCGTAAGACTCTGACTTCCCTTTTCAGGCTCATGATCAGCTGCTCTCTGGGATCCTAAAAGAAAAAATATGTTCGGTGTGGTATAATGAATAAAATATTTATTCATATCGGAGTTCTCACCATTAAAGAATAAAATGTAATTTATATTATAATATTTTCATTACCATGCGTATCATTGGTTTCGTTTTTATCCTCTTAGCTCTGGAAGCGTAGCGTAAAGTGTTCAATGTCTCTGATAGATTTGCTCGACTTGGCGACACACAAGCTACCTAAAATAGGAGGATTATCAAATGATGGACTTAAAATATGTTTTTCACTTCATCCATTCATTGCATCAAATAGTTTTAAAAATAAAAAAATTTAAAGAAAGATAATTGTCGTATTGAAGTTGAGAGTTGGGAAACTTTCAACAATGGTTGTATATGGTTGTTTCGAAGTACGGACAAACAGAATAAACGAATCGCAAACTGAGGTTGATTACGTGATTGCATACTAAGGTTCTATATGATCCTGTAGTTCCTGTGTGTCGATAAGTATTTGAACTATGGTCCTTAAAAATTATCAATTTCTGGGTTCAAATCGTAATAATTTTCTACACTGACTGATTTTTAACTATGTTTTTTTTTGGTTGAAAAATATTCCAGAATCAAGAATTTTCGTGTACAGCTTCGTAATGCAGTATTATTTTTTTTATTTGTTAAAAAAAGAATAAAAAAACTGACGAAAAAAATATTGAGACGTCTAATTAAGATACAAGACACGGAAACATTGGGTTCGCAAGTAAGCCGACTATAACCGTATATAATTGGGTGTCATTATAAAACCAATCAGATACAAAATAAAACGCGATTTGATGAAACTCAAGGAAAAACGATGCCTCGGCTTAAAAGAAATGGGTTCAATTCAATTGCGCTGCACTTTTGATCGAAATTTCGAGGTTTTCAAAATAACATTGCAAAATAATTTAGCAACATTGGGTTGTAGATCAATACGTTTATCGTGATATTTTGCCTAAAACAGAAATGCGCTGCCTTACCATCAGAGCCAACCCACTTCCGCCAAGGCTATCAGCCAGCAGTTTCGTTAACGTACTGTCTCGATATGGTATGTGCCCGCTTCTTTTCCGTGGATCAGCCAAGGCTGATATACAATTGCCTGAAATGACACGACCATAACATAATTACAATTGATTAGTTTTTAGAACATTTTGCGTTTTAAACTACATTATTCACAATCAGAGCAACTTGATCTGTTTAGAAGAATGTTCAAGAAAATACAATTACTATATATGTATATACACACGCACACTACCCAGATTCAGCCATTAAATCCGGCCCCAGTGGTGCAGTGGGGGCGCGGTAACCCGGTGGATAAGATACTCGCCTAAAGTACCAAAGGATGTTTAGAGGTGTCATGAATTCGATACCCGGTTCGTCCTTGTAAAAAAAACTTGCCATACACAGGGGTACAACAGAAACGGCGACATGACCACAGAAAAAATTGTTACCGCAGGGAGTCCCCCATCGAGGGATTAGCGCGCCAACTCTCAATGAGTATAAAAAACAAACCTGCAATAAATTGCAGGTCCCGGTCTAATTAGCCCTCGTGTGCAGAAAATGACCGTGATGCGACAAAAATGGTCAAGTGCTGCAGTGGTAAGATTCTCGTCTTTCACCATGAAGGTTACAGTCAATTTCTACGAGCTAGAGTCCGGGGAAGAACATCAGGAGCAAGTTTTTACCTACCGTGCCTGGGGCGACCATCGATAGATGCCAATTTCATTTCCCACCCAAATCCACTGGTTTTAAATTATGTATGGCGATATATGACCGGAGTTGGCGTTCGATAGAGTAGCCATTAAATCCGTACGAGGGTGATAGTTTTGATCCACCAACGCTGTAAATTCTGTAGGGCCGAGGAAATTCAACATTCAAAAAATTAACACTGATCTTAATAACTGATATCAGCAGGTACTTGTAAACACACACAAGTACAGTGATACCTCGGCTAATGAAGATAATTCGTTCCCGGAATCACATTCGTGTTAGCCGGAACGCGATTTTCTATAGATTTTCATAGAGTATTGACGACGTAAATGCGGGATGACTAAGTGGGGGAGGGGGGGGGGGTTTAGCGTTTACGAAAATATTAAAATAAATGAGACTTGACAATGAAAAAGACCTAACGTTATATATAATACCAAAATAATGCCTTACCTATAGCTCATGCTTCGATTCACTGCCCTGACTGATAATTGAAGAAATACGGTATATATTTTACATAATTTCGTCTGAATAAACGGATATTGATTATTATTATTTTAATTTCCAACATGGATGTTAAAATACACCAACGGTGCCATCTTGACACTTTTCCGAAATTCCGAATATGCTTCCCACTGCTAACATTTTATTGGTTTTTATCCTGGGTCGGAAGATACGCCGTGAGTCTCTTCAGTGATAATTCCAGCCCGAATGAGGCAGATAGATCTACTTATCTGCGTTATTTCGTATGTGATAATGGTTGGGAAGAAAGAGTAGTGAGGTGGTAGTGAGTGCACAAATGCCTGCTTCATAAATCAACGGCTGAAACGAGACGACCATGCCCTCATACTAATATATGATAGAGGAAATGAGTGCTTGCCTTAGCCGTTAAATATAACTTGGCTGTCATACCCGTACACAATCATACCTGGCTTCTAGCGATACGTCATTTATAGAGCAAAACTCGAGCTGGAGTAATGTGGGTGGGAAAGGAGAGGGGAGAATTCATTTCTATTGCACGTATAGGATAATAAAGCTCGTCTCCGGATCAACTTGAAATAAGAAGGATTAAGTTGCCATCAAAGCGAATATTTACGAAGTGTCGAAAAGTTTGCGAAATTGAAAGCTGATCATTAAACTAACTTCGAACCACACACATTTGTAACAATAGTTACTTCGTTTAGTAGAATTATAACCTCATGTAACTTCTTACTGTATTGGCCTATACGCACAGTAAACATTCCGAAATTATTTTAACGCGAAAGGCTTATGGGAATGGAATTTGCGATGTTTTAATGAATTAACAAAGCCGCTAGGGATTGGATTTCCGGATTTTAATTGTGCAAAGACATGTAAGGTCATGTTTTACCAAAATCTTTGAAGATTTAAGTGTGGCGATACGCATTTGTTATTTTTGAAACAAGCTATTTACACAGCATGATAGGTCTAGTGAACCCATATACTGCAGTGTACAATCAATAATGTAACACTAACAGTGTAGAACCAATTTTGAAAGAGTAGGAAAATATTTATGGGTTGTGTGTGTTTTTTTAACCGGAATTTAGAGGTTTGCTGCAAACCACGTAATTGCTAGTTTATCCGATACATTACTCCTTTTTTTAATGTTGCCCACGTTTTCGTCCAGGGAAATTGCTAGAATTAGCACACATTTATGCTCGAACAGCCGAAGACTTAGCGCGATGACCACTTCACTCGGAAGTTCATAGCAATGCACTGTGTGTGAAGCTTATATTTTATTTTTATTGCATTAAAAAGAAAATTAAATGACGTACAGCAGGGCTTTCAAACTTTTTTGGTTGTAGCGCGCGGTCAAAGTGGCCTACAACCTTCCTTGTTTTTACCTACTCGGACCTGTTGTTAATCCTCATGCATAATTTGGACATCTACGATAGAACTAACAAATAATTTTCGATTATTTTTCTTTTCCCATAGTTTTTAATCATTTTATTTATAATTTTGTATCAATACCACCAGAAAAAAGAAAATATGATTAGACAAAAATAATCATAATTTTCTATTTTAAAAAATGTGTTTTTACTACATACATCTACTTCGTAGGTCGTGCTATCATATACAGGGTGTTTCAAAAAGAATCACCCGATTTGGAAGGCGTATATTACGAAAAAATATTGAAAATAGACACTTTTAAGATTAATTTTATATTACACATAGCTAATCATAAAGTGTTTTACAAACCAAATTAAAGGTGCTCAATATGTCCACCTTGGGATGCACGGCATATGTTTATACGGTACTCAAATTCGTTCCAAACTTTTGCGAGCGTGTTTGCATCCACTGCGAGTGGATTTCTGTGAACTACGTGCGAAACTCTGTCGGATGCGCTCCACATTTTCGTCTGACATGCGGAGACAGCCAGGGGATTCCCCTGTACATAGACAACAGGCATCTCGGAATTGTTTACTCCATCGCCTAATGCTCTGATCGGTAGGAAGTTTAACACCAGGGTATTGTCGACGAAAAGCACGATGAACAGTTGTTACGGACTCACACTTCGCGAAGCTTAGAACACAAAACGATTTCGGTTGTGCAGTCGCCATCTTGACAAACACTTAAGTGGCGGCCGAAGGAGCGCTACCTGTCGGCAACTGCGTGAAACTCGAGATTTCCTTCTTTCTACCCATATATTATTTGATCAAAAACGATTAAAAACTGAATAGTTATGATTTTTTTTTAAAATCGGATGATTCTTTTTGAAACACCCTGTATATTCATGATCAACATAAACACAAAAATAGAAAATAAAAACATTCATAGCATGTGCCACCTTACTGCCACAGAGAGCAACAGGCTTAAAAAACGGTACAAATATTCAATCATTACACTTCACTTCTGAAATATAGATGGCAGCATTTAAAAAAAAAAAAATCAGACATAACACTAGATACGCACTCAGATTGTTAGGTACATACACTCACACTTCCGGCACAACTCACTCAATAGTAAATTTCTTATAGCGATAGACCTAAATTGTGCTCGGTTTGAAAGAAAGAAAGATACCCTTTTTTTATAGTAAAAAAGCAATTTTTACTATAAAAAACGTGATTTTTTTCGCATAAAGCTATTATTTGGTTCATTGGTTCTTGACCTTCTTTCCTTCCCGCACTTCCAATGCAATACGACTCTTACTTTATCTCCCGCATACCCCTGGATAAGATGTTTTTTATCTGTTAGAAAATTCAGGGTTTTTTTCTGTGATTAATTACATTAGTTATCCAATAATTAACTTCTATGAATTATTTACTTAATTTTTAAAGTATTTTCTGCTTGGCTAAAATTTAATTTTAGCTTCATTTTGTTTTTTTTTGAAAATTAATTTAAAAACAAAACTAAATAAAACACTGTTTTTTTAACTTTTTTTTAAGATTTGTAAAAACTATTCCTTAAATAGTTCTTCTCTTATTGATTCCAGCCGCAACAACTATAAATTAATGTTTCTTTGACACTTGACAATTTTTTGACGTTATTCCTTAGTCGTGTGTTCACGACGGTTCCAAATCTAAGCCCAACATGCTACCTACCCAACACCGAGTAATCAGTCAACTTGTTCTAATTCCCCCCCCCCATCTCACCCCCCCCAAAAAAAAAGATCTCCCGCACCTCCAGTTGAGATCTACTGACTTAGACATTGCTAACACATACGTATATTTTATACGTATATTTCTTGATCTACAAGGAAAACATAGCCAGCATTTGCCACCCTAAGGGCCCTTTCACACGGAGCGGATGCGGATGCGGACGCGGATGCGAATGCGGGTCCGGAAGAAGTTTTAACAATTGGAATATACTGCGCCTTTCAGACGAGCCGAAAAATCTCCGCACCTAGGAAATGTTCATGCGGGTCCGGACGTCGTCCGCATGTGTCAAAACCTAAGTGCGGGCTCCGCATCCGCACATAGAAGTTTTGACAATAGGTTTATTCGGCGCTATTCAGACGATGCGGATGCGGAGCGAATTCGCCCGCATCTTTGGCTACTTTTTGAAGGTGATTTTGTACGGAATTTTTTTAATTATTTGCCATAAATACCCTTAAAAACACCATATGATGGTCCCTGCTCATTAATATAATGTACCTACATACGTCTATCCCTCCGTTTCCTTCTGAGATGGAGATATAGCAACTTCAACTGCCTTTTGTCCATATTTCACAATTTTATACAATAAAACCTGTCAACAAGGGCCACTGACGGGACCAAAATTATAAGCCGTTCTGTTCATTATGAATATTTAATTGACTACATACTTTAATAACTTTCAATTTTAATTTAAAAATTTTAATTTTTTTCTTTTTAAATTTTTTGAATTATTTAAAAATATAAATATCTGAAATATTATTTTAAATATTTGTTAATTTTTTAAATTTTTAATCTTTTAATTTTTTTAAACTTTAAAAAAAATACTTTTATTAAACAACGTTATCCACGTACGGTGTTCACTCAGGGCCGGATTAAGACGTTTAAAGACCCTAGCGCTTGAATAGTTTTGGTGGTTCCCTCGATACCTACAAGTATATTTTACTCAATATTTAGTCTATAAACTTAAAAAAATGAAATTTTATATTTCAGAAGGGACTAATCTAAGGATGGGATTTCACTCCAAAAGGTTTATGAAAGTTATTTTATAAAACTTGAAAAAAGCAACTAATAAATTGCAAGTGCAACCGATAAATATATTAGTTGCTTTTTTTAAAAGAATTATTATAAAATTTTTATAGTGTAATCCATACTTGAGGCCGGGATTATACTATAAGGTTTTGTAAAAGATCTTTTATAAAAGTTGAAAAATTCAACCAATAGGCGCATCGGTTGCATTCAAGCAAATGCAACCGGTGATCTTAATGGTTGAATTTTTCACGTTTTATCAAAGAGCTTTTACAAAACTTTTATAGTGTAATCCCGGCCTAAGACAGAATTGTGATGTGAATATTTCTAAGCACAGACATTTTGAAAGTCCCAACCCCTCCCTTTTTTTATACTTGCAAATTCTTTGATATTTGCTGAATTTTTTTTTTTTTTTTTGGAACATCGAATGTTTTGGATGTTTTTGGATTGGATTTTTCGAACATTGGATGTGTTTTTGAAATTTTCTTTCATATTTTTCCGAAAAGACAGATTTTTTTTCAAAATTTTTTGAAAATATTTTAAGATATTTTCTCCCATCGACTACTTGTGAGGATCGGAATGGAGGCATCTTTAGGCTCAATGATAAAAACCACCAAAGAATGCCTCTAGGCTGCCTATGGGCACTGAATCAGGGGTGAAGGAGAAAAATAATTACAAAAATTGCGAAAAAACAGTTTTTATGCACGAATTTCGAACTAAAGATGCGGGCGATTCGTCCGCATCTTCAGTGCTCGTTTGAAAGGGTATGCGGACCCGTGTCCGCATCCGCTCCGTGTGAAAGGGGCCTAAGGGCCGTATTCACCGACATGGTTTAAACCTGTAGTTACAATTTTTGGATAAGATATCAACATAGATTGGTTAAAACACTGAATTTAACCAATCCGTGTCGATCTCTTATCAAACAATTGTGGCTATAGCTTAAACCATGTCGGTGAATACCGCCCTAAGTGGTACGAATTAAGTTCATTTTCGGAATTGGTTCATGGACTGAATTGCAAAAAATAACACGCAACAACGTACAATGTAGTAAATTCTCAATGAAGACAAACATTCCATGTATGCAGAAACAGGTTTGGCCTTACGTGGCGGCACACGCGCATAACTTGGGGGGAACATTGGTTAGGTAACAGCTACTATGAGCATGTCTACATGGGTCTTCACCCCCATACCCTAAATGTACTCCGGCAGTGAAAAAAAAACGTTTAATTTTTCCTTTCAAAATTTTCGAAGTTCTACCGTCTTCCCTGAGAAATATCGGTGCCTACCCAGGTCTCACAGTTTAGAAATACCCACGAGAGAGGTTCCACACGGTAAGATGTTGCTTTATTGGATATACTGCATTCTTCGAAACATGGAAGACAGATGGCAACATCACTAAAACAGGAAACACGTATAATCCGACAACGTAAACACGATTAGGCCATACAATGCACTCAGAACCTACGTTCCAGCATGTACCAATTCGTTAGAAATTCCTCACAGGAATGTTCACGAGGCTCATATGTACTCGGTAAAGTAGGAGTTGGTATTAGAGTTATGGGTCTTACCGAGAACTAAGAGGGACTTGTTGATGTTATTGGCTTCTTTGAGTGTTTCGCCGCGGCTGTTGGTCTTCTTAGTCTTTTCGGAACCAGCCAAATCGACTAGGAATAATTTTCCGTATCTGCGAATGAAGTGAGTCTGGTCTTCGGGATCTCTGAATTCGGACGTCAAGGTGAGAACCAGCATGGTGTGACTACGGCTCGAATGCTCGTTCATGTTGTGGCTTCTTACTTGGCGATTCTTCCTCCCTGGAAAATGCAAATTTAGAAAATATCTCACATGGTCAGATATCAACCTTCACATCAGAGGTTCGTAACCATTTTCAGCCCCCAACCTAAAATCTAAAACAAGATTAGCTTCGCGACCCATGAGACAGTTTTTCTAAAGCCGTGTTTTCATCGAGCTTATATTACGTGGCATAAGCTCGATGCGTGTTTTTCTAAGAGCAGATATAATATATATATATATACGGGGTGATTATAAAAAAACTATCCCGACATATGGGCCCCTAACTATCATACCATTCACAGAAACTGAATGAAATTTTGGCATAAGGTATTTTGAGGTATGCGCTCAAGAATGATATGGAAAACAACTGTGTCACTCTAACAGTTACGGTTACAGTGAGAAAATTTCGAAAATATCAAAGGGCAACACCAAGTTTTTTGTATTGGAATGCGATCTCCATACTGAAAAACACTAAATAGCGTTGGAATGGCACCTGTAGCACGAAAATCCCCGGAGCTAGGCAAGGAAAAAGTAAAAAGGACTTTGCCGTGCACCAGAGCATTAATGTTCGTTTCATTCGTCACACCGTTTCTTCGGCTGAGATCCCAGCCTGATTAGTCCTCGCTCCACAAGGTCATGTGGAAAATTTGTGAAACACAATAAAATGCTTTATTTTATGCTGCTTCTCTGTCCTTATTGGTTGTCCTCACTTTTAGCCTATCTGATTTTCATGCTACAGTTGCCGTTCGAACGCTATTTAGGGTTTTTCACAATGGAGATCACATTCCAATACAAAAATCTTGGTCGTGACCCATAATTCAAGAATCCCTGCCCGTAAGCGGATTTGTACGACCCATCTCGGAATCTCCTGTGACCCAAGTTTGGGTCGCGATCCATAGGTTAAGACTCCCGTCTTCACATTTTTCGGTCAACATTCAATGACTCTTTCGTGAACGTCTCGGAATCAATATAAGCTTAGTTCCTAAATATGTGATGACCATCACCTTCGTCGAGAACACCTTCAAGATCTCCAGCATCTTCACATTCGACAATGAACAGATTCTCCGCGTAGAAACCTTTCTCTTTCGACCAGCGGACATTCAAGGGCTTCGTAGAAGGATTCAACAAGTCCAGTACCTACATGGGAAAAGAACGAATGAATTAATTTTGTAATCTTTTTTACACTATATTACGTTTCTCTTATACGTATTTGGATATTTTTCCCGTTTGAATCCCGTTCTAGACAATATGTTAGATCAAAGCAAACATTCGCCATTGTCAGGGATACCTTATTTCATGGGCACGACACGGCCTAGATCAATATTCCTTCAACCTCGGTCCGCGATTATATGCTGCCGTTCAGCGAAAAAATTCGCCCAATTCAAAAAGATGAATAATTTGAGACTTAATTTTTAAATACTGTATCTTATCTATGGTGGTTTTTGTTTGTGTCTTAGCCCATCAGCAGAGATCTGTGAATTATTTCTCCCATTTATTCAATAATATTTTGCCTTCCTGTAAATTATTCCTATTTTTTTCCTGATCCGCAAATGAGTTCTATTCACTGTACCTTTGCCGGTCCGCAAATCATTAGTGCCATTTATTTTTTGTTAGTCCGTAAATTATTTCCCCAATTTATTTATTTCTTCACTGGTCCGCTAATTATTTCTCTCATTTATTTAGTTTTAGCCGGTTCAAAAATTAATTCTACCATTTATTTTTTTGTCGGTCCACAAATTATTTCTGCCATATTTTTGCCGACTTAAAATTATTTCCTTATTTACTTTTTTTTGCTGTGATCCGCAAATTATATATTTTATTTATTTATTTTTTTGCCGGTCTACATATTATTAGTAACATTTTTTTGCTGGTCCGTAAAAATATATTAGTTCTCCCGTCTATATATATATATATTTGCTGGTCTGAAACTATTTCTTCTAATTCCTCTATTAAGATTTTACCGGTGTTCTTGATGGTGCTGAGGGAACAAGAACACCTCTTACATGATTTTATACTATTTGGCAGTATTATTGATTAGCTTCGGAGTCTTGATGATTTTCTATAGCCTAAATATGAAAATATAAAATTTATTTTCTGTCTGTCTGTCGCTCTGCGTGTATGTTCTTTACACAAATGTACAATTTTGGACTGATCACTGACAAATTTTTCACGTTTACCAAACAGGACCCAACTTGAACGATAGACAACTTTGAAAGTTCGTTAGAGCAGGGTAAATGCTCGAATTGAGCAAAAAAACGGTCAGCAACAATGGTTTCAGGACTTCAACAATGACTTTTGAAATGTATACTTTGGTTACCGTGGTTCCCCCTAACAATAGTCTCAGACATGTTTATTCCTTTACAATGTTTCTCGCTTCTTCAATGCACCTAGTATATAGAGAAAACCCGGGCACAGCGCCGGGTATTATAACTAGTACAATAAGTTATTTATATTACGAGATTCGAACTATATGCGTCTTTTGAAGTCATTGACATAAAGATATGCTGCATATACGGGTACATACCTGCTCCTTGTATATTTCCATGTAAGACGCTTGCACTGTGTATTCCACATCTTTCCTCTGCTTGATTTGATTGAACAGGTACGCGAAAGTCATATGCACGATGCCTGGAGAGTGCCTTTCTCCCGGTCTCGGCAAATCGTCACTCTAAACACATACATTAAAGCAATATTATACACGCAAGTATTTTCTTATAGAGTGTATCAAGAGTTGCAAAAAATTAAGATTTCTTTTCCGTCTCAATTCGGGAGTAAATTGCGGACATACCTGAGGGCCAGTCAGGGTGTACGTTTTGCCTGCTCCTGTTTGGCCGTATGCTAAGACGGTGCTTGCAAATCTGAAAGATAATTAAGAAAATAATACTGTGGAAGAATGATAATAAAGTCGAATTCGGTTATAACGAACTCGAGGAACAAGCTTATAACGTAACTTCGGTTATAACTAGCGTTAGTCCGATAAATCGACCAATAGGATCGGTTAATCAATCGGCGCACAGAAGGCAACGACTCTAAATCTTTCCTTAGAGCTCGTGTGTTCTGAAACGGGATCGTACATGGACGGTCGGACCTAACTCAGGTCAAAGTTCACAATTGCTGACACTGCCACCAGATGTCGACTCATGCAATTATGATGTCACTCTCCGCTATTCATAGGAAGGTTTTTAACAGCTGGCTTATGTGAAGGTGAATTTAGGAGAAAGAAAATTCAACTGCCCTTTCAGGGAATCGAACCGACCCTGAAGATAGGACGTGGGTTCGATTCCCTAAATTCATCTTCGCATCAGCTAACTGTTTCAGCCAAAACCTTCGTATGGATAGCGGAGATTGGCATCATCCTTGGATTAGAATTTATATCTAGGTATTTCGATTCTGCCGAATGTGCGAGGTCGTGTTTTTCAAATCATTTATTTTTCTATTTCAGCTACTCCCTCTTTCTTGAGGCCTGAAAACGGGAAAGAATGCAGTCGTTGTTGTCCCGACTTTCCCAAATTTTTTAATCATCCTGGTGTTCATTGTGGTCGTACCGATAAAAAAGTTTGCTGTTGCTGGAGAGAAGAAATAAGATCAGAATATATTATTTTTTCTGAGTCTTAAACGATTGTATCACGGATACAGTACAGTTAATTTTTATTTTCTGAGAATAAATATCTTCACGTATGCAGCTTAATTTTGTTATTTGGTTATTGAACAATATATTTCGCATCGCATTGTCACTGAGTGTTTTGCTTGCTCGGCTGATTAAGTATCTAGTTGCGGCCTTGTAACTACCACCCGTGTGAAACATGAAATTGATGAGTTTTGAAGAAATTGATAATTTTTTTCTAAATGTTATACAAATAATGATAATGTATCGTTTATCATAGGTCAATATTAATAAAAAATTAAACTTCCTTTAATCTTCCAACTTATTCAACAATATACTGACATGTCTGTATTTAGTCTGATCATATTTCATGAAACTATTTCAGATGAACAAACGCTAAATGCTAAACATTATTTCTAAAAATGGGTTGGAGAAAAACTGAAAATTTTCATTTCCATGCAGTTGAACTTGTTTTTTTATCAGGGCGTACAGTCAAATCCAGAGCCTTGATTATGTACCCCATGCATATTTAACTCCATATTTTAGCTCCGTATCATATAAATGCATAAAATCAACGAAATTTTAGAATAAGAGCATAAGAGTTTAAACATTTTTTTCTATTGATCACATTATAATAATGCTTGCAAAATTATTTTTTCATCTTTTTATACTCTTAAAATTTTATCTAATTTCTTCAAGACAATATTTTACCGTTGCGTATTGTTAATTTTAGGGCATATTAGGGATTTTTAGATGCATATTTTTGCACTTCTATAGATACACGTGTTCTTAGGTTAGGTCATACTTCAGTGCTTTTAACATGCATATATATTTTTTATTTCATTTTTGTGCGTATTTTTCATTTTTAATGTCATACATGATGGATTTGTTTTCATTTTTCACACATATTAGTCAATTTCAAGGCACATATTCTTTAATTAATATTTCGGGCTATTTAATTGCAGATTTATCTTTATTTTTTAATGCATATTTCAACGTTTTTCAGTGCATATTTTGCCACTTTTTAGCGCCTATAATCCGGGCTGTAGTCATATCCTTAGACACTCTTTATCGTTTGAACCGTTGGCGAAAGAGAAAAATATATTGGCTATTTTTCAGTGACAAATATTAGTTTTACTTAATTTCGACAACTTTATTTGGAGATAATTGTACATGTCCCGCATTTTCTGGTGTGGTTTTTTGATTCCCTATATTTTTATCGATCAAATATGGTTAACAAATGAAATATGTATCGTAGTGGTACTTTTCTACCGAAATATATTTCGTGGGCCTGATGGAACCTCTTGGAAGGTCGCATTTGGCCCACGGGCTGGAGGTTGGGAATCCTGCTCTGTGAATAAAGATCACACTAAAATCTACCACTAAGTATATTGATCATGTCTTACCCTTCCAGAGACATATCGATGAGCTTTTTTATACCACAATGATCGAACACTTCTTCTTGAGTGGCTTCAGGTTCAAATACCACATGGAACGTGAAGAGTCGAGGCTGAGGGGAAGTCGGATCATCCAACTAGAAAAGATGTTATGAGACAGATGTTATGCCTATGATAATAGAAACCCTTTTCTAATAATAACCGTAAAGGCTTCACACCATTTTTAACGCTAATGCCATTTGTGATTCTGAAATTCTTCATTCGTGAAACGGTACATCAATGAAAGCACAGGATGTCCCAAAACTAACTAGTGGGGAAGGTGGCTATTTGAAAAAATGAATTTTTAAAAAAAAGGTAAGCGATAAAAATGCACCGTTTTGCTACATTGTATTTGGGAAAACGGTAAATTTTCAGTCAGACATAATTTCTAAATTAGTTACAAATTTTTACAAGAGACGGAGTCTCTCAAGAACCAAAATATATTTCTGAACTATTCGCCATTTGCAGCTTCATCAACAACACGGTATAGCTACAGTCTCAAGAACAAAATTTGCAAACGTGCTATCCGGGATGGTATGCATTCAATTCAGACTAAATTTTGAAATCAGTTACAAAGTTCATTAACAGATGGCGCTGTTAAATACAGAAAAACTACACATCGGCAAAAAAAAATACTGAATAACCAACACGTTCTAACGAGTTTCTGTAAATTTTGTTCCGAGACTGCATTATGTTGTTGCTGCAAGCGGTGGATGTTTCTGATTATTTCTAAAACAATGGTTCCCAATCTGGTTTGCGAGAGACATTTTTGGTGGTGCGAGATGGAAAAGAAATTAGAACATGTTGACTCTCTCTGATTACTCAGGGAAATTTAAATGATGATAAAAATTGAATTTTTCAATTCCTAAAATAATGTGAATCATACTAATATTTTGACGCCCCATCTTCTGACTTTTGCTTGCAAAAATGTGTCCTACGAATTTTGCGTCGTAAACGTTTCTTTTTCGATTAGAGATTACAATTTTTTTTCCATTTCGGTTGAGAAAAATACCATTATTTATCTGAACTATTGCGTGGTTTGTTTATTTTGGTACCTCTTGTTATCAGCATGTTGTTAGATTCGGAACTGTCGTGAACACACGACTAAGGAAAAACGTCAAAAAATTGTCAAGTGTCAAAGAAACATTAATTTATAGCTGTTGCGGATGCAATCAATAAGAGAAGAACTATTTAAGTTTTTACAAATCTCAAGAACTGTTGAAAAAAATAGTAACTTGTTTTTAGTTTTTTAAAAAATTAATTTACAGCAAACATGACGCCAAAATTAAATGTCAGCCATAGCCGAGAAAAGACATTGAACAAATAAGTAAAAGAATTCATAGAAATTAATAATTGGATCATTAATGTAATCAATTTCGTGCTCGCGAGCACTTGATCAACATTCTAGTTAAAACACCTTGCAAAAATTGTATTCAAGGATTGAAATCATCCGGATTTCATGCATTCGAATGTTAAACTGGCCGTAAGTGTGGTCTTCTGTTTATGACGGGCACAGGCAGTGTTCGCGACTGGGAAAAGGTTCAAGACCTTTGGCATAGGGGATATATGTACTTAACCGTAGGGGATATGTGTACCATATATGCACCTCGTACAGATTCCTGTGCGGAATTTCTAAAGCATTGGTAAACGTCGGGAAATGTGGTTCCTTATAATTAATGTTGTTAGAATTGTGCTTGCTGTTTCAGCTGGGATTGTTTAAGACTGCAGCGTCATCTGTTGCAACCATTTTTAGCCAATCCTGAAATTTTGTCTGGCTGATAATTTATTGTTTTCTCATGTACCAATTCAGCAAATGGTGCATTTCTCTCACTGGATGCTTTTTTTTTTTAAATGGGCCCCCATCAATTCTGGGATACCCTGTACTTACGTGTCGGTCAATATCATAACTGGACATTAAAAAATTCTTTCCGACAAATACAATTTTTCAATTATTACCAATATTTGTCCTTCGGCTGGGAACTGTATGGCTTGAATGTCTTTCCGTCCTTCTTCCTGATGTGTGAGAGGACGGACTCTGTAATTAGACATGAAAAATTTGTTTGTGTTTATACTGATCACATTTCAAAGAAATTCTTTCCCTATAACATTTATTGGATTTTGTATGCTATTATTTATGTAAAATATTGTTCATTAATTTTCACATTTTCCTTCGCTTATTTTCTATGTTAGGTGCTGTTTACGTTTTAAACACGGTATTTGAATAATCTCATACTGCTGCATTTCGTTATGCGTAGAGTCTGTACAGAACAGAACACGATTAAACTTGAATTATATTAGGAAAAATGAAATTACCGAACAACGACGTTGATGCTATTGAATCCTCCGCCATCTTCCGAGCCTATGGACATCACAGAATCCTCAGAAGCAGCTGAGCTAGGCCTAGCAATGAAAAAAAAAATCGATTATCTCAAATTCGTATTTTTCCAACAAAATTCTTTCTTTCAAACCGAGCACAACGCAGGACTATCGCCATGGGCAATTTACTACCTAAGGAGTTTTGCCGGAAGTGTGTGTACCTAGCAGTCTAAGTGCGTATTAAGTGTTGTGTGTCCGATTTTTCAGTGCTGTCATCTGTATTTCAGAAGCGAAGTGTAACGAAGTGTAACTGAATGTTTGTACAGTTTGTAAGACTGCTGCTTTCTGTGGCGAGAATTTTTAACGGGGAGGTCGGCTCGCATTGATGCTTCTCGAAGTTGAGAACCACAGAAAACCACCACTGTCGCGCCTGTGGGGTTCGAACCCATGACCTCGCGATGTGAGTCCGTCACTATGACCACTCGATCACCACAGCAGCTCTATAACGAAATTCTAATGATAGTTTATTTTCATCAGTGCCAGGCACGGTTATATGGCTGGTACAGAGGATTCTTCAACTCATGGCCCGAAATTAACATGTTGCCCACGAAGATTTTTTTGCAGTAACTTGAAGGCGAAAAGGCTTACACAGTTAATGAATTATTGAAAGAAAAATATTGATTTTAGAATTATAGAGAGAGAAAAACGATTCCAGAATTAATGGGAGAAACTATTTCAGAATGATTGTAAAAGTAATTTCGGAATTAATGAAAAATAATTTCGGAATTAATGAAAAATATTTCCGGAATTAATGAAAAATATTTCCGGAATTAATGAAGATTCATATTTAATGAAAAAATAGTAGAGCCATGTTCGTGAACTGGCCATTTACTATTAGCTGACTGGAATGGTGAAAGTGAGGAAAAAAACTTTTTGCACTGATAATCATTTGAAAACTAGAGAATAACTTTCAGAATTACATGTCACAAAACATTCACAAAACATGTAGACGTTGCACAGAAAATAAAAGTAGAGTTAAAAGAAAATTTTAAATTAAAAAAATAATTTCAGACTTTTTCCATCTTTATTCCCACATTTTCACGCGTATTAGCCTCCAAAAATCTCCATTATATTTTTCATGAGCTCTCCCTGATACATATGCTCCAAGTCGAAAATTCCTTGGTAAAGGTGCTCTACTGAATGAGCACCGATGCTTGTTAGATGAATGTGGAGGATGTAATGTGCCACTTGAAGAGACATTGGCTATTCCATTTTGTAAAGATTTTTCTGTCTTTCCCACAAGATAAAGATGGTTTATGATCCCGCGATTGCCTAAGACGCCATTAACCATGCAAACAAGCTTCTTTTTTCAGTCTCGGAGTATCCATGCACGGTTAAGGGCGGTATTCACCGACATGGTTTAAGCTTTATTCACAATTTTTTGATAAGAGATCGACACGGATTGGTTAAATTCAGGGTTTTAACCAATCTATGTTGATCTCTTATCCAAAAATTGTAACTACAGGTTTAAATCATGTCGGTGAATACCTCCCTAAGTAGTAGTAATAGCAGTCTCGGAGTGTATTACCGCAACTTCCTTGTATCCCACGTTCTTAGGGAATTTTCATCAGGATGGATAAGAGAGACCATGAGTAATTAATAGACCGCCAATCAACTGCTTCGACAAGGGGACACCAGTATAGATTGGTAAGGGATAATTCTAGGTTGGGGTGTCGCGAGAGTTGTGTCTAATAGAGTTGTGAATAAATGGAATAGCTTATCTCCTGGGGTTGTGAATTCTAACACGACTGACACGTTTAAAAAGTAAAAACAATAAACATATTGGAATAAATCGAGAAGTTATCCACATACTTAGACATGAGACAACCATAATTTTTCTTACGGGCGGTATATTTATATTTTATTACAATTATTGATTTTATATTGCTCTTTTTGGGTTGCTGTATTTTTGGTATAGTTTAGATATATATCCGATAACCGTAGTTTTATGAGCATCTTTTTTCAGCCACTTCGTTGGGCATTTTGTCTGTTGTTGCCATTGTTTTTCATGCCTTTTGATGTGATATAATAAAGCCTCTCTTTTAATCTTTGACTCAGGAAACGTAAGGAATATGTTGTAGGCCTTTTTAATGCTACTCATTTCTCACCTAGGGCTTTGAGAAGTTATTTAATGTAACCAATTTTTATGTATAATCTTGGCATTAGTACTTTTCCCAAGATCAGACATGCGAAATGAGCGAAATCTAGCAATTTTATAACATCGCATGACACAATGCCCAATATTGAAAAGCTGTGACTACGATTACAGTCCGCTGTTTTTCGTTTGGTTTAACTTCGCTTTTTCCAATGGATGGCAATGTGACCGTTTTTAATGATGCATTGGTGACGATTGCATGTATGTCCCGTATTAGGTTAAATGAAACATAGTGACCATTGGGTTCCATGATTTGCCAGAAATTGATCCTTATTATAAGATACTGGCAATTCTAGCGAAAAACTACCATTTACAGCATAATATTTTCGCGATACTTCCTAAAAACTTCACATGATCCCGCTTTTTGGGTACTTAACCTCAAAAATAACAAAACTTTGCTCTTCCGAGTTCAAAAGCAAAGTGCAAATCATAAAATTTTTATTTTTATTCGTATGTCTGATAAAGACACGTAAATTTCGCTCATAAAAAAAAAAATCGAAATTTCGTGAAAGTTTCGAAATTGGTTCGCCTATATTTGCTACAACAAAAAAATTCAAATAAAAAATTTTGCATTTGTTCGCTAAAAAGAAAATTTTTTTCAAGTATAATTATACGGCCGTTTTTCACAATTATGGTATGTTTTTAAATATTATAAATTAATATCCACCTCGAGAAAAGTTCATGTACCAACTTTTTTTTTCACTTGAGATCCACTACTACGATTTCTTAACCGTGCATTCAACTCGTGAAATGTCCAACAAATTGGTACCATGCAGGAACATGGTGTGCATATATGCGTGACCCTAATATATTTATGTTGCCGAAGTTATACATGTTTTGGTTTTACCGGTTTGCCGAAGTATACCGCTTATACTGGTGATATTTGAAGTCTGCATGACATAAACAGTCCGTTGGTTTACCCCACCAGAAGTAGCTGTCTCTATTAACACGATCGTTTCCTCCTATCCCGTGTCACGTGTTTATAATAAAAAATATTTTTCGGAAAAGGCTTCCAGTAATAAATTTAGATACAATGATGACATAGGTGGCGTCAGATAACCAAATTATTTATATGCTGGTAGGCCTCATTCGTTGCGTTGAATACCATGTGTGTAGAATCAATTTATTTGAATAATTATCGGCTGCTGTCTTTAGCATAATATATATATATATATATATATATATCGCACCCCCTCTTTATTTCCCAATTCTCATTTGCCAAAATTTTTCTATTCTTCTTTCAAAAATGATCTTACTTCGACGTGTGAAAGATTTCAAGACCATTAACTTATTTTACAAGAAAACAGATATTTTCTGGATTTTATGCCGAAGTGAACTTAGAAAGAAAAGGCGTCTGGTCAGGCAAGCATACTACCCCTCTTACTATACTACAAGACTTGTGCGAATGAGTAGTTTTTGATCGTTCCAAATTGTTGATTAATTGCATAATTTCCTTGGACCAGTGTGTACCCGGCCTTACAGAACTCGGAAACAAAAGTTAACAGAACACGCATTATACGAGTTAGAACTTCATTTTTAAAACTGAGGAAGATTACATGAACCAGGCACATATTTTGCAAAACAATCACATGCAAAAAGGTGATCAAGTTTTTTTATGCCAGAGAAATTGGCTTTTAAACCACAAGGCACAAGTACGGAATAAAATAATGATTAGTTTTTGCTTTTAAAAAATCAAACTATCCATATTTCACGAAAAAATAATAAAAGATCAAATTTTCACATTTATTCGCCAAAATTCACAAATTCCGCATCCATTTCGTGAATATGAAATTGACGTATCCCTAGCCATTGGACAATGAGGCTTGTTACCCCCACGAAGAAAAACCGTGTTACATGGTCTAATTTATGGAGTAATTTCCAACAATGGATACTCTTGATAATACCTCATCTGTTGAACTTCATTTTTTTAAAGGCTTTTTTTTTTACTATAAAAAAAAAAAATCACGTTTATATTTTCAAGTTGAATCAATAAAATCACCACACATTAGACGACCATGACATTGTAAACTTTTCCAGCATACACACATTCAAAGCTGGCAGCTGTCAAAACGCTACACAGTTAAATGAAATGATGTTGGTACTTATAGCTCATCTTCAATGCCAAGGATGTCAGTTTGCATGATACAGACCTGCAATGGTACAAATATTCAATCATTACGCTTCACTCAAAATTTGAATTATAGATGGCAGTACTGAAAAATCAGGCACAACACTAGTTATGCGCTCAAACTATTAGGTGCATACACTCGAACTTTCGGCAAAACTCAGTCAGTCATTAATTGGTCATGACGATAGGACCGGGTTGTGCTCGGTTTGAAAGAAAGTAAGTCTGCATGATTACGACAGATTCAGCCAACAATAGATAAAGCGAATGGGTTGTTTGTTGTGTTTAAAATTTATTTCCAAGTAATTACACCGGAAGTATCTCTCTCGTAAACACCAATGACGATGGAGAGGGAAAAAAAAATCTATTATGTCTAGTTTCTGTTCAATATGCTTCACCGTCCTTCCAGACGATTCGTTCCACAAACTCATTTCCTGCGAACACCGTTGCTGCAAGTCATGTCTGGAGAGTCACTTGAAGGTCGGAATAAACGAAAACCAAACTCTGTCCTGCCCAATTTGTCCGCAACCACTTCACCCGCAGGACGTACTCTCCATTCTGGGCCGCGGTGAGCTATACGACAAATACGAAGAGTTCGCGTTGAGACGAGCGCTACTTCAAGATCCGGATGTAAGATGGTGTCCGGCGCCGGACTGCGGATACGCTGTAATAGCCAACAACTGCGCCGAGTGTCCGAAACTTCATTGCGAGAACCCCGAATGCGGGAAATACTTCTGCTACAAGTGCTATTCGAAATGGCACGAGGGCGAACCCTGCAAGACCGAGGATCAACGGGGTGTTCGTATCGAAGACGTAGATCCAGCCTCGTCGTCATCGGCCGAACTAAAAAAGTGTCCACGCTGCACGGTTCCGGTCTTGAAGGAACCGCAAACTTGTAACATGATGACCTGTCCTATGTGCAAAGTCAAGTTCTGTTGGTTATGTTTGCAGCAGGTTAACTACATGCACTTTTTTGATCGGAATTCCGGTTGCAGCCTTTACAGTGAGAAACTCCCACCGATCTCGAATAGAGAACTCCTTTTGTGGGAGTTTGGCGCGCTGCTTCTGGCACCTTTCGTGATATTGCTGGTGACCGCCATCATAACCAGCGTCCTGCTGTTTGCCATGCCGTGCTTCGTCGGTAATCATCTTCGTAAAAGATACGGCAGCTTCCAGATGGGTTGCTGCAGAGTTTCTTTCGTCGTTTTCGTCGGCGTAATCATCTACACCCTCGTCACGCTGTCGTTGCTGCCATTCTTCGCCGTGGTTTTAATTCCGCCGGTATTGATCTGCATTTACGTGATCGCAATCTTCTCATTATTTCAGACTTTCGTCGACATCTTGTGTAACTGTTGTTGCCGAAAAGCCGATCATCAGCGCGCAGCGGAAGAAGCCGCTGATCCTCTAGCAGCTGATCCAAATACATCCAACGATGCTACACATGGCTCCAGAGAAGTAATCGTTGATGTGGAAGGACCCGTTTATGCCATGATGGCCGAAATCGAGTCTGATAAAGCTTTCAGCTAATTATTCCGGTTATTTCGTTGATAACCGTGTAATTATTTAAAATAAAGTAGAGTAAAACACACAAGGTCACGTGTGTGTGAAGATCACGTGCGTTTTTTTACACTTAAATACGGAGAGGTTGTTTTTTAACCACAGTGTCATTTCTTTCATCCTGTCGGATAATATTTATACAGGGTGCTTCTAAATTCCTTGGACAAACTTTAAGAGGTGACGCTCCTAAACAAGTATTTTTGGTAATAGAATGTGCGGTCGAATCGCAAAAGCAAATCCGGTAGAGGATGTTCTTAGACAGTGAATAGTAGCACTTCACCAAAAGAATATATATTTTTCCAGACGTTATTTTCTGCGATATGTGCTATCAATTATTCGAGGGTGCAGGGGGTTGTAATGTTGCAGGATTCCTTATGATGCAACCTGGTCAACGGGAAATCTACCACAAGCCATTGTATCGCTTCTCACATCAAGGATCCAGAAAGAGGTGATGGGGGCGATCACTCCTCCCAAGAGCTGAATAATATGGAAAAAAAATTGCTGTGTCCCGTATTTTACAAAGCCCTTTTTAAAAAGAACTTGCACACAATATAAATCGCCTTCCACCCCATTTTTCTGGATCCGCGCCTGGCTTGTCATTGTTTGGCACAGTATGACCTTGATGGTCCACGCACGAATAAAAACCAAACTTTTTGGTCTAAAAAAAGTCTAGTTTTTATTGGGTACATAATTTGCCCCGTCGGATTGGATTGGAGTTTGATTTTTATTCGTGTTAGGACCAATCCGAAATAATTTGAAAATTCATTGAAATTGACAGAGCTGTTGTATTTGAATGCGCGTGCAGGCTGTGAGTCCAGAGGAGACTAAAGATGGATGTCAGTCGATCGCTGAATGCGTTCGTGGGTTCGCTCACCACATCCGGCATATGGGGCGCCTGTGGACACATCGGAGGATCTTGAAGCGCAGATTGTTGTCGCTGCCGCAGACATTAAAAGCATACCTAGTATCTTCGAGAGCATGCATCCGGGAATCGTTTTTACGTCGTTGTAGATTGTGCAATGACGTCAGTAGCCGCCACTTCCAACAACTCTTGTAATAATTAATCAAATAAGTCTTTTTGTAGTTATTATTGTACTGCTTGTCGTTCCAGCGTGACGTTGAAGCCTGCATGCGTTTCTCGCGATTTTCACCCTCTCAACGTGGTTTGCGGCACTATGTTCCATTGCAATTTTTGTTCCTCTTGATGTCTACTAACAACCCTCTGAGTTTGTCGATCCGTTAACAGAACACCCTGTATATTTATATTGTGTTATATTTGAAGAAAAAAGAAGATATTGAAGAAAGTTTCTCTCTTGATCCAGAAATCTTAGACTTGCTTTTGTGCAGCGGTTCCCATCGACAAAATTTAGAACTAAATTTTTTTTTTTTTGTGCGGAGAAAAATCCCCGATCGTGAGAATAACTTTATCGCAAACCACATTCAAATGTACCCATTCCTTCAATTTTTTAAATTTAAACTATTTACGAATTTATGTGGCACCATAATAAAAATTGTGGCAAATTTCTGCCATGCTTTGTAGAAATGTTTGCGTCCGTGCAGACCAATATCTTTTTATTATATACTCAAGTACCGAGAATAAATTTAAACCTTGGTCTAGAGTCTAGACTAAAACTTCAACTACACACAATAAAAAGTGTGCTTCGTTTATAATTATTGACATCATTAATCAAGTTCATAATTGCCATGTTTCTATCTCAAAATCACGAATGGTCATTGATTTTGACTTCAAAATGATTGAAACTAATTAATTTCTCAACGACGCTAACCACAGAATATTTATTATTTGTTTTCTTTTGCGATTATAGCTGTTATTCACGCGCTTTACAGCCGCAAAAGATTTTTTCCTCACAAAACAAAATCATACATCGATTTTTCTTGATTCGCATATTTCCAGGACAACAACGGATCGACCGTGACCTTCATTTCACTCCCTTTTTTCGAGATGTCATGCAGAGATATCGCGTGACATGAAGGCAGGATCCATACAGTAAAAGGCGGACGGTGCAAATCTTCGTCAGCATGTCCATCAAAATATCCAGGTCAGGTTCAAGATAGAACAAAACTCAAAAACTTTCGATGGAAACTGAATTTAAAATTCATATTTCTAAATTTATGACACTGTCGAGAATTGTCATAAGTGGGGGAAAATATAGATTTTGTTCCAAAATATTCCCAGAAAGTTTTTTTTTTGTAATTTTGCTGGTATTTATGTATGCTTAAATATGCCAACACATTTATATGGTATGTGCAATTTTATTACAGGCATATCTAGCAAATCAAAAAATTATGATCAGTTTTTGTTATGTTGGCATTACTTCTGGAGCAGCTGTTTCGGTTCATTGTCAGGTGATGGTGACGAAGTGTGCGGTGCTCGAGCTACTGTTTATTGTGAGCGAAGATAAGCGGTTTTCTCAAATCTCATTGTTCCGATTGATATAATCGCGAATTTTTGAAAATTAGTAGAATTCTTCTTGACTCTGGAGTGAGTATTGTTACAGGATTTTCTGCGCTGGAAGCAAAGAGAGCATCCTCGAAATGTCCCCTAGGCGAAAAATCTGATGAATTTAGTTCAAAACTCGGACTGAATGTGAGTGTACCGCTTGTAAAACGTCGGCTGATCACCATGGACTTGTTTGCTAATCTTCCAAGTGAAAAAAAATCGTTATTACTTAATTACAGAAGGGAAAGAGAGAGGAGGAGTTATGCTAATTTTCATATTGAGGAGAGAAACAATCCAAAGTACAATTAGGTTTTATATGACACATATATGAAGTATTTACAGGCTCTTATAGGTATTTATAAGGTAATTATTAAGATTATAGGTTCTTGAAGTTCAACACGAAGACGAAACTCCTCTGCTAATGATTTTGGTATACTTTACTTTATAAAAAAAATACAAGGACAAGTTTCGTTTCAAAAATATATTTCATAACCACAATGCCATCCTTTACGACATGCCGCATGCTACTCTTACCGATATTCTAGCAGGAGAGGTTTGTGGGTGGTAAAGTCAGAGTCATAACTTAATTTACTATCAAGGATTTATGGATTGAGTTCAATAGTTCGAGTCCGAGTCAAAAATTATCTGAATTCGATGAATTTTTTTTTAATCGTGCGAAAAAATAATGGTGGGGAAAATACTCACTGATTAACTTATTGAGTCCATACCAAAACATGACAAGTAGTTTTACAATCTAAGCTGCTTCCAGCAAAGTTTTGACTCATTCCACTTTGTTAAGGTGTCAAATGCATGACTGTTTTGATTAATTAGTAGGTGTTTGCTTTTTTGTTTGGTTGAGTCAAAAGAAACTTTTGAGTCAACGTAAACGTAAATTAATTTTTTTCTGGATTTAAAATGTTTTAGATACGCAATTTTTTGTTCACAGTAGATTGTAATAAGACTCGGTGTTTATGTTTATATGAAACATAAGCAAAACTGAGTTTCCCCTTGCAAGTGCGCGACAGGTACAGTCGCACCGAGCCCCGCGGTTTAGAGGGCTAAGTAGCCCCAAAAATATTTTCGCACCGGCGTCTGATAAGAGGGACCCTTGTTCCATAGGAAACCAGGGTTTTTCATTAAAAAATGTAAATACAAATTTTGCACACATTTATGGTTATCAAAAGGCTTTTGAGCGCTACTATGCATATTAAAGTTAGAAAAGATCAAAAAATGAATGTTTTATAATAGGAAGAAAAAAATCTTTTCAAGAAAATACAGAATGCTAAAAAACAGACAACGCTTGTGTCCACGCGTAACAATACTTCATCAGCAAATTCCACGTGTAGTAAGTAGACGTAAAAGAGAACATACATCAGGCAAGCAAGAGTCAGTTTCCAAAAAGTTCATTGGCTTCTCTTTGTCTCGCTAAAAATAAAGCCCCTAAACATCCACTACATAGAAATTTATATTCTGCCCGTTGACACGCGGAAATGGCAATTACATTGCCTCGTCGAAAGAAAAATGTGAAAACACCAGAGAACAAATATTTTCCTTTTCCTCCTCTTTCGTTCCACCATCAATTGTTGATCTTCGATGATCAATCTTCAACGAAAAAATTTTGCATCAAATATGTACAATATCCATGTTTCATTTTGGGGGAAAACTTGTAAAAAAACTGTTCGAGACGGTGATATGCGTGGCTGATAAGACTGCATTTTTAAGTAGGATGCATTTCAGTCGTGTCATAAATGCATATTTGAAAACAGAAATGTGTCCATTGTTGTTTGAATGATTTATCACTCTTAGAAAACTTTAATTTTCAAATGTCATATCAATATTGCTATCGAGCGTATGTTATTTTATCCCTTTCAGACCCTGGTGCCAAAAATATGTGGATTGCTTTTCCTCACTGCAGAATATTTTTCTTTTTACCTCAGACTGTTGATCCTTGACATGAAGGATTGCGTAAGTTTTGAGTTAGAATGCTAGTTTGGAGGCTTCCATTAGAGGTCAGCACTTAAAGTTCAACTTCGAGGAAGCTTTTGAGATGACTTCTAGGAGAAAGTTTGATTTATTACGTAAAATTTAGCAATGAAATTCTGAAAAAAACTGTATGTGAAGATGAATGCATATCATCTTGGCTGACGAAATTTGAACGCAGTGGAATTATTTCTTCACAAAAAAGCAAAACATTTGAAAAAATACTAATTTGCTGACATTTATGTTTTAATGCATTTTTTGAGTATGAAAATTCAAAAACATTTTGAAAATTCCAAAAAATGATGCTCGGGTCTGAAAGGGATAGCGCGAATCGTAAAATTGTAATATTGTTTCAAAAGAGGAAGTATTGTTTTTGTACTAAATTCATTTTATACTCGCATTTTTTCATTTAATTTATACTCGTATTTTCTTCATTGAATTCATAATTATACTTTCTTCATGGAATATGTGACCGCTGTTTAAAAAGGAACTAATTTAATTTCGATATGATTGAAAATAAATGTAAATTAAAAATCGCACAATTTTAAGTCAAAGCAAAAAAATTCGTGAAAAATCCGAAATAATTTTTCTCTATTTAAAAATTAAACTTTTTTTTTCAAATCTCATTAAGATTTGCATCTGTGATGAAACGTACAATGAGATGAAATAATATTATTTTCATAATAATTGCGTTACTTAAGTTTATAATTAAAACTTAATATATTATAACGTACCGATACCAATTTAACCTCTCTTCTCCAGATGAAAAAAATAATAATTTTTGAAAATAAGCCTAATTTGTTTATTTTTTTACGTATTTTATTTTATTTCATTTACCATCTATTTCACATTCCAGATATTGAGATCCGCTTTCAATTTCATCCTCAGACTTTTTCTCTTAAACATAACTCATTTTTTTCCCTCTGCTTTATCAACTCAATGTATGAATTAAATAAAGGGAAAAAATTCTGTCAAATAACATACCCAACATTTTGCTTTTTCGTTCAGAAAACTTAGACATTTGCATGCATATGTACTGCATTGGCATGGATATCCATTATTATATTATACATATGTTGATTCATGTTCTTATATCTCATAAGCGTCACAGTACCTTCAACCCCGTTACATGTTTGTTATTCACACCAAATGTGTATAACTGCCACTACTTATTATTATACACTAAATTCAATTACATTTTTCTCTTTCCTGTACCGTAAAAAATATATTAAACAAAGAGGAATTTAAAAGAAAAACAGCATATGATTTGTTGAATATTTCATTTCAATATGCACACAATCTCGTTTCTTAAGAAATTTATTAAATCATTATGGACAAAAAGAACATGTTTGTACACATTTGCCGAATATAATATGCAAAAAGCTGCGTAAGTAAATTGGTTGTTTGTCTAAAAATAACAAAAATGAAAAATGCAGTGGATTTCCTAGCAAAAGAGGAGCTGTACGTATGCGATCAAAAATAGTAATTTACAAAATGAAAAATGAAAAAAGCAAGGAAAAACCACTCGATCGGCGGAATTGGTTAAACGAGAGGGTCAGTGCACTTGTGGTTAGTGTACGAATTAGATGGTGTAGCAGTACAAAAACAGCCACTACTACTACTGTTACTCCCATTCATCTATTTTGAGGACACAACCCTTTACATTCTTTTTGTCTCTCTCTTATGATCATTATCTTCTCTTCTTTACGTCAAACGTTCGGGTATCAGGGTAATTGAAATCGCATAGGTGATTGGGAACCTGGGTGCATTTGGCACTTCAGGTTCAGGTATCAGGATACACGATGGTAAACCCTTTTTCATTATATTCTTCTTCATTGTCCTGAGAAGTTGGACCATATGTAAACTTATGCCTTTGATTGCAATACATCTAATACAAAACGATTTCAAATTTATAAAACAGTTGAATCAAATGACATTCAAATCACGAACTTGCATTTTTTACTACAATTAGTATTACGAAATTTCATCTGAAATTGAATTTTGGTCTGTAAATTTTCATATAATAAAAAAATTTATTCATTGTTATGTAAATTCACGAGTGTTTTGAATTATAAATTTTGATATGTTTGTGGTAACGTTTAAAGAACGGCCACCGCGCAGATGCGGTCCCCCCCCCCGTTTTACGCCAAATAGTAATTAAGTTTTAATTCGGCCCCTCTCTTACGGTCGAACTTTTTCGTTCCGTAGGCAGTTTTCGCAATACAAACCTAGGTGCGTGATTCACGCATCACAATTCAATTTTACTCTTCCAAATTTCGTTGGGAACTGAAAATACTACTCGATTAATCTTAAATTTTAGGTAGTTTTTTTAATAGAGTTATTTTTCACCAATGAAAAAATTACACTTTTTTTTCATTGGAAAAGTGAAAAAAATTATACTCTTCAAAATAATTTTTTTTTTCAGATAAAACTACCCGTCCGTGAAAGAGAATGTTGCACTGTATTCACGTAGTAATTATTCATCTCGTGATCTTTTTCTAACCATAGCACATGGATTTGAGGATAAAAAAAAAGAAGAGTTGCACCATTCGTACATTGAACTAAGTCAAAAACTTTTATTTTTTTGAAATAATTTTTTTTTTCATGTCTCATGTATGATACTTTCCAAGCAGGAAACTTGAATCCTACTATTTTATGACCAGGAGGTGATCACAAAATAAATACTCGGTGCATTTAAGAAGTTTTATCGAATGAATGAACATGTCTCTGCATTACTTGACAAAAAATTGTTTGAAATCATGGTAACCAAAGTTTCGAAAGTCATTGTTGGAGCCAAGCAACCATTATTAATGGCCAGTTTTTGATCATTTTCGATGTTCGAGGTTCCGACAAAGTTTTAATGCAGCTCATCGAGTCATCTATGCTGGATCAGGTTTAGTATAGTCATTCAAAGTTTATGTGCGATTTGTTGGAAATTTGTATTGGAGTCATATAGACACACAGGCAAACAAACGGAAAATAAATTTTATACGCAATAGATATGTGATGTTTTTTTTATAGTTGTCAAGAATGTAGAATCGTATCCCTCGGAAGAAGTGCTGCATGGGCGTATGCACGCACACACACACACACACACATCGCATTTTAAGATGATAAAAATTCTACTTTTATAGATTACTAATTTCTCATATTCTTCAAACGATTACACAGGTCTGCGATGAAAGAGCTTTCTTGAAAATATTTAGTGTGTTTTTTATAGCTTTTTGGATGGCAATTACTAAAAAAATAATTAAAAAATTCCATTATGTCTGGTTTTTGAGATAAAATGAAAATTAAATTTCACCAGTAATGCATAGGCAGCATACAAATCACATTCAAACTGTGCATTATTTAGTCAAGATAATTCAGTAGTTTTAGAGTGATTTTGGGGGCGCTAATTCCGAATCTGGCATCTGTTTTGTCAGATGAGCTCTACTTTTGAAAATGTTTCAAATTTCAATGAGATAACACATAAGCAGCATACAAATCACGTTGAAACTGTGCGTTATGAATAAATATAATAAATCATTGTGTGCCAAAGATATTTCATTGATTTTAGGGTGATTTGAGGACTTATCATTATAATGACAGAGCTAGGATATGAATGTCAGGTATGATAAATGAGGTGAAAAATAAACATAAAAGTTTCAAAATATTTGGATTTGAGTTATTTTCCCCAAAATATGAAATCGTTTTGTGAAAACACCTTACTTGATACAAAGAAAATGGGTTGCATTTTTTGAATCAACACAGAAAATAATAAAATAATCAGTTAATCAAAGCTAAAAAATTGTCTCAAAAAGTATTTTTTGTACACCTGTGTTTTTAGTCAGAAAATGCTTGCGAAATGCTCGAAACCAATTCTGGAAAATTGGATAATTACTAAATATTGAAAAATAAATACAAGTAAGGAGTCTAAAACACTATTGTATAATCTGTTTCAGACCCGATCATTCACTTTTTGGAATTTTCAAAATCTTTTACATTTTTGATACTCAAAAAATACATTAAAAACGTAAATGTCAGAAAATCAGTATTGTTTTCAAATTTTCAATTTTTTGTTAAGAAATTATTCACTCTGTTCAAACTTTTTCAGCCAAAATGATGCAGAGTATATTCATCTTCACATAGAGTTTTTTTTCAGAATTTTATTGCTAAATTTTATGTAACAAATCACACTTTTCCCGGAAGCGCTTTCTCCTAGAAGTCATGTTAAAATCCCCCCGAATGTTCAACTTAGTGCTGCCCCCGATGAAAGCCCCTAAAGTTCATATTCACCATATTTTTAACTCCAAACTTACACAATCCTTTAAATCAGGGCTTAACTCTCTGAGGTCGAAAGAAAAAATTCTACAGTGAGAAAAAGCAACCCACACTTTTGTAGCACCAGGGAATGAAAAGAATAATTTTATACAAATACAAATACAACGCCACAACAGGCAAATTGCCCAATGAGGTGGCTGACTTAAGAACATCATGGATCCCCGAGCCATTTTTTGGAGGCCCTACCTACTACTGCTACACCCCAAATGCACTCCCCCCCCCGGAACCCCCCAACGAATCTGTACATGCGGGAATGTGCGTGTACGTGTAGTGCAACCTGACGTAAAGTTTGTGTCTGTGTAATGTTTGTTATGTGTAGAGCTGCCATCTGCCACCAGTTTTTTTTCTAACTATGAGTGAAGTGTTATGATTGAATGATTTATCTTTGTAGGACTGTTGCTCTCTGTGGCGAGACTTTTTAACAGGGAGATCGGCTCGCATTTGCGCCTTGAAGTTGGGAACCACAGAAAACCAACTTCAGCCGACCACCACTGTGGAGTTCGAACCCGGATCCTCGCATCGCGAGTCCGTCACTATAACCACTCGACCACCACAGCGGCAACATCAATCCAACTACATATAGAGTTGGCTATATTGTTTCGGGTAAATAATTTTTTAGAATAACTTTTTTTTTCTTTCAATGAAAAAAAACATTAAATATGAATCTTCCACATGATTTTTGTATTTATAAGTTAAATTTATATTCATGTATGTAAACATTAGCTGCAAAGGGTCAAGAGTGCTTCATAGAAGCAAATATACTTAATGAAGATGTGCCCTTCATGAACGTTTTGTTTTTGTTTTATGTAATATGTGTTACACAGGGGGAGTATGAAACCTTGATAAATTAAAACTACTTTCGTAATTTTACTCAGTATTTACTGGGAAAATAAAAATTTATCTCCATCAACATTGTTATCATAAAAATTTCGTATTCTCAGTGAAATGCCAAATGTAACTCTACTTCCAAGGTCCTATCGTCACAGTCGTTAGTAAGCGTTATTTTACGCCTAGAGAATACCTATTTTAATACCTAGAGAATTCTCATTGTTAACTCAGATCGTGTTGGTTTTCCCACCGTGATAAATTTCCATATTTATGCTAGAGGAGATTCAAAACTACGCGCGCGAACATTTATCGCAATCACCGAGCACAGTTATGGAGGTTGTCGTATTTAAATACGAGCTCTCGGTAGAATTTCAAATCGAGTCGTGGGAAGTAACGTGTTCGAATTACCAAAATATTTTTCGTAACCATCACAAAAAAAAGGGTTTTCTTTTTTCTATTTTTTTCCTCCTTAACGACGAATGAATTTCGCCATTAGGATGAACAGTAGGAAAAAAAAAATACCGTATGAGCATTTTTTTCTCTTTCTACCGAAGTTAATTTCCATTCACTTTAAGCTAATAACAGTGGTCGAAAAAGAAAACTGTACAGATATTCTTATATGACCTTGAAATAAAACACTTGATATGTTTTACTGTGATGTGTATCCAGCACCAGAAACAGTCTTAATACTGTATTACAGTGAGACATCTGTTAGATCGTTAATCTTGCCAAGAATAGATAGAGGTTATACCTATAAAAATGGACTTCATACTCTGCGACGCAGAATCTGCCGTTTTTATAGAAAGAAAAGAATACCTACAAAATGCTCAAATACACACAGATGAAGAGGGTTACAATTGGCATACGCATTCACATCGCGTATGTATTTGATAGATATTTCAAAACCAAGAGTAGAAAAAAACCTGGTGCTTTTCTGTTAATAGAAAGAATTATTAATATTTTTGTCTGTTAAATTTTCTATAATTTAAAAGCGAGATAGTTTGCAATTACTGAAAAAATAATTAAAAAATTCCGTTATGTCTGGTTTTTGAAATAAAATGTGCGTTATATAGTCAACCATTTCCAAAGATAATTCAGTACTTTAGAGTGATTTAAAGTAGTTTTTATTTGTAGTTATTATATAGTAGTTATAGTATAGTTTTCATTTGTTTTTATTTGTAGTTTTAGAGTGCTCATTATTGTACGGTGCTTGAAGTGTTTAAGATGCTAAAGGGGATCGATGGGCCTTAAGTTATGTCAATGCTTTGACAAGGAAACTCCATCATCGATTAGTTAGGGATAAATCCAGGTTGTTGTGTCGGAAAAAGAGTTTTTTTTCCCCAACAGTGTGTTGTAAATACTTGGAGTAGCTTACCATCTCATGTCTTAAAATCCCCCATAACAAACATGTTTGAAAAAATTATATTCATGGTGGGAGGAAACGAAAAACTATCTATGCTAAGATCAATGACACCCGTATCTTTAGGTATCTGAGGCAAGGTATTTTCGTCAGTCACTTTTCAATATTTTTGAAAAAAATCTTCAGTTATACAATAAAAAAAGTTAAATAGATTGATTTCTCTTTTTTGCAGAAGCATTTCATTCAAAACGTGTAACTCGGTTTTATAGAAACATTGCAGAGACAGCAATAAATTCGCTTTTGAAAAAGTTTTTCGTGATATTCCTTTTTTCAAATTAATCCCGATGTTTATCAGAATCACATACATTTTTTAAATACTTCCTCTTTTCCTGAATGAAACTCTTGTAAACCGCTCTATTTCTGTCATTAAACCCCTGAATAGATGCTAAAGTTTTGCTCATTGTAGGGAAAAATTCAATTTTCCCAAAGATTTCAATACCGTGTATCATATTTTAACGTGCGTGTATAAGGAACCCCTGTTTGCTAAAAATTGGGTCCGAAAAGCAGGGAGGGTTTCTTATACACGGATAGTATTATAGGTATTAACAAATTACTCAATTCTTTGCAATTTACGATGAGAGTGAGTCTGATAATGAAATAGCGATATAGCCGATTGTGATGTATCAAATGAATCAGATGAAGGTGATGAGGAATACAATGATTTCTATGATGAATAAAAAGAAATATAGTTTTTTATATATCTTAACAATATCTTTGGTGAAAACTTTTCTCCCAAAATTTAAGCCAAAAAATTCTTATATACGTTAAATTACGGTAGATGCATAATGATGCAATCATCGACGGCTCAAAAAATATTTTTTTAAAGCATCGAGCATTTGATGCATCCAGAAAAATGTACAGCTTTAGAACTATTCGTGTACGTAACTCATGTATATTCTCGAGTTACGGATAAAAAATTCAGTAATTAAATAAATGTGTGTGGGTGTAATCCGTGGTGGCACAAAATAAGCAGATAAGAAATTGCCAAGAAAAGAGAAAAAATATCATAAAATGATGTAGTGTAGAGTATATTCTACACATGCAAATTTCTATCATCAAAAATGAGATATAGTATCAATGTTCGTTATGAGACCGCCCCACCTCATCCCACGACAAACGGACGTCATATTGGGAAATCGTTATATAACAAAATTGGTTTGAATTCTAATAATAAAATTGTAATGAGTACATGCTAACACCTATGTACTGAATTCTCCGATCTGTAAGGTCAGGGTCGAACACTACTTTGGGAAACACAAAAAACACTGATTTTCTTTATTTCTTTACAAAAAAACGAGGGGGGAGGGTGGGACGTAGACTGTCCACTTGTGAAAAGAAGGGGTAGGACTCGGGCGTTTTATTCCATTGAATGGTCTCTGTAAGTCGTTATATTCAAGGAAAAACAAGATGGGATAGATTCGGAAAAAATTCGAGAGTTATCGTGGCAGTCGTTATGATGAAACTGTCGCAATCATGCATAGTCGTTATAGGTTGCTATAATGGGAGATTTGTCGGGGTTGAGAGTATTAAAAAATGGAACGGGTCGTTGTTCACTAAATATTTTCAAGTTGTACAAAAAAAAAAAATGTTTTGCAATTCGCATATATGTAATCTTTAACCCTCTATGGCCTCGTATGGATTTGAATATGACTCCCCCCCCCCCCCAGACCCGAGCACTAATTTTTTGGAATTTTCAAAATGTTTTTGCATTTTTGATACTAAAAAAATGCATTAAAAACATATTATATGGCAGCAAATCTTTTTTCTATTTTTTTTCGAACTTTCAGTTTTTTTTGGAAAGAAATAATATTCACTTTGTTCAAATTTTTTCAGCCAAGACGATATGCATGGTATATTCATCTTCACATACAATTTTTTCCAGAATTTTATTGATAAATTTTATATAATAAATCACACTTTTAACGGTGGCATTTCTTCCTGGAAGCCATTTTAAAAAAAAAAAAACCCTAAATTTCAACTTTAAGTGCTGCCCTCTGAAAGTTCATATTCACCACATTCCTAACTCAAATCTTGAACAATCCTTCAAGTCAGGATGTAACTCCCTGAGGTTTAAAAAAAATTCTGCAGTGAGAAAAAGCAACGTACATATATGTGCAGAGAAATGTATGGCAAATGCACGGTCAAAAGAAACAAAACATTGCAGCAATTTCTTTTCTCAATTTTTTTTTGGTGTTTCAGAGAGTACATCTTTTAGTATGATTTCATTACAAAATACGGGCTACATAAGTACAATAATTTTTAAATTTAGAAAGAGAATCGATTCTTTCCTTATTAGTGTCTTTTTTGGGAACTGATTAAGTTTTTCGTGTGTCCAGAGGTTTATACAAATCGCATCAAATTGAGGGAATTGAAAATAAAACTCAAGATAAAAAACTATTCAATTTTGCTGATCACGATTTTATCAGTTATCAGTTCATAGAATAACAGTAAGATGAACCCGAAACTCTATATTACGTTCTTAATTAAAATTTTAGCTGATAAAAAAAAATCAAAACTAATTGATTAAATTGCCATCTTGATGTATTGCTTCAATTAGAGATATGCTAACAGCAGCAATTTACATTACATTTTGTAAAAAAAAATAATTTGATACCTTTTTATGGGACGAGGGATGAACCATAGAGTGTGAAGGAATTGGTTTTTTATACATTGATTTGTTCATTAATATATTCCAACCTCTGAGTAGAAACATTCAGATAAACGCAATGGCGTGTAATCCGCACTAAGAAATTCAGGAGTTTTTTTTACTTATTTCCATGGATTATGAACAAAAAACTTCGGCACTAGCTTTTTTCTTCTTCTTAACTTCCTTTTCTCCCTAGAACCATTTGACCTTGGGTGATATGAGTGACATTTTTAGAAACCAGACCCCCAGACCATCAAACAACGTAAGTCACCTTTACCGCAAACAATAAAAAGACTACCTGAATAGATTGAGCGTAACCAGCTCGCAATCAATTCATCGTATAAGAAACGGTCGAAAACGTTTGCAAATTCACCTGATACTTCTATTCATACATCATAAAAGAAAGAAAAACAACATAATTATCGAAAATCCATTAATGCGAAGCGAAGAACAAACTTCGCGAGGGAATAAGTCTTTTTATTCTACCTCAAGGACATGTTGAATGGTTCCGATCGATTTACGCCCTTTTGAATTGTCCATGTTCGTTATAAGTTATATACGTGGAAAGACTCATAGAATGACCGTACGAAAGACATTACCCCGGTCAAGACAAAAAACACAACAAATAAAACAAAATACCACGAATAAGGAAGAACGTGAAAAATTACTGCAGCCTTTCAAGTTCAGTGCACTAATGTACGCGTACAATGGTGATTTCCTCTTGTCCGACGGCTTGAAAATGAATACACGATAAGTCAGCACGTTTTTCTTATATGAATCACGTCCGTCCGTTCTTTAAGAATTCGTTGTCGGGGCGGATGAAATGATCTGCCCCTGGAACGTGACCAGATTCCCTAAATTTCCTAAAAAAATCAATTCCCGTTATTAAAACGCAGATCACGATACTCTTTAGCATGACTTGAAGGTGAAGGTTTATTCCCTATGAGAATAAATACTTGAAGGTGGCTGACGCCCTGTTTTTTACCGGATACGAAACCATTAATTATTGGCGATAAAAACACCCGGCCACATTTACCACCAACAATTCTTTGAATTGATTTTTTTTTTTGTCATTTTCAATTTCCGATTTCGTACGATATAAGTATAACCGTTTTTATAGTTTGACCTTGTCTAAGATCAAACGCGTATGAGTCGCATTCATCTAAATATAGAGAAATTGATGTTAGCAACAAGTTTAATGAATAGTCATTGGAGATTTTTCCCGTTCATCTTTCTGTATAATTAAACGCCAAATCAGAAAAAAAAATTTACAACCACATCAATCCTACGCGTCAAGAAAATCGAGGTGATCCTGTTGAACAATAAGGCCCGTCACTTACCGGAAATCACTTGAAACGATAAACAAATCGCGCAGATGTCTGTATTCGCAAGACTAGTCCCATTGCACAGAAAATATATCGTTCATTAGCAGTGATCTTCAGTCAGTGATTTCCAGCCAAAAGAAGGCGATAAAAATTTCCGATTTGAATGGGATCTTACTCCTCTTGCCGTATCTGCGCGGGCGCAGAAAACCTTTTTACTTTTTTGCACCACTCTTGCTCCGTTTTTCCCTCTTCTCTCTCCTTCCTTTCCCGCAGAACATAGAAGCTGAAATTTAATTATTGCCATTCATGGGGTGTGATGGTAAGTAGTATATATATAATTAATTAAATATAATTATTTATTTATTTAGAACAAGAACGTTTTCTTCGAGTTTATGCCATATGTCTCGTTAAATATGGGCTTGATAAGCTTTCTGGAATTTTTAGTTTTTCAATATTTCCTCAAGATTATTTAACGAGCACATTCATCTAGATATAGAGTGCAGTCGAGAACTGAATAGCGTATGACATGCAATACTTCCGAAAACGACAGCAATTGCCACAATTTACGCTTAGAAATCAGCATAATTCAGTTCACTACAATTGACTGCGATAATTTTATCGAAAATAAATAACTTTTAGATTTATCAAATACTATAGCAGTGAAGAAAATCGAGACTAAATGTTAGTAATTTTTAATTAAAAGTAAAACTCTTTGAACACGTTGATTCAGTTAGGTACATAAATGAAAATTTTTTGTCAGTTAATATTTCAGAAGTTTATTGTTCTTACTACCGCCGAGAGATGACAATGTAGAAAACTCTATTATATCTATCAGTTTTCTTTATGCACACAACAGATATCGCTACTTTAGCGAGATAAAGTTATGACTGACCAAAGTTGGTCCCGTTAGAAAGGATGTTTTTCAATGTCGGTTTTTGCCACTCACGTAGCTTACCGCATGGTGTCGTTTCTAGTGGACGAACGGCCTGGACCGCTATAGCAGTCTTGCGCATACACGCGACTTGTTTCCGCTACTAGTAGCTCCTAGTGGACGACCGGCCTAACAGTTAAACGATGTTACCTATAACGTCAATGGATCTCTAGGATCAACTCAATTTTACTTCTGGAAAGAAGAGAAGTGGATGTCTACCTGAAGCACTGAATAGAAAATGTTTTATTCAGTTAAGATCAATAGCCCATCACGTTTAATATGAACAATGGGTGCAATGACATCATTCTGGTACATTGATGACGTGCTAAGTCTGATGTCTGAAACTCTACTCTATATAAAAAAGAATATCAATTCTACAAGATAATGCACTCTCACTCAGCAAACATAAACAGGTGTTCGGGCTTATGTGTCCAGATAGTTCCTTGTCCAGCATTGTTCTCAAACTTCCCTCAAATCTAAACTCTATGGAACACGAATGGCCATCGAATGAATGGCTTTACTCTCCTGCAAACGAAGCACAAACTAAAACCTCTTCAGAATAACTTGGTCAGCAATGCCTGAACATAATAGTAAAATGCTCATCCAATCATTACCCTAGCAAAGTAGTGAATGCATAAAGATTTATGGTGGTCTCTTATTTATCGATCATCTTATTCATTTGGGCAATCTAAGCACATGTAATTATAAAATAAAAACCACTTGCTAAGAATGTAATGGTGATTCATAAAATAACTTCATTGTATATTCCTTTAAAGTTTTAAAATTTTTTATCTACGGATTTAATTTTTGTCCACAACAAACTTATAAACATAGTGGACTGTTTCATTTCAACCAGCTTTTCATAAAACAAAAGTTTATATATATATATATATATATAAATTTTTTTTACAAACCTCATTCCAAAAAATTTTCCTTTGATTTTCATGAATTTTTAAACTATTTATGAATATATATATATATATATATATAGAATGCGGTTTGTGAAAACAATTTTCTCGCAAAGGAGATTTTTTTGGGCGGAAAAAAATTAGTTCAAATTTTTTCCTCTATCGACGTGGTTGGACATGAAACTTTCTGCCCCCGAAACGTTTGTAAAACTTCAGGCGATGATTTCCGGCCGAGGTAAATAGCTGAAATAATTTCAACAATAGTGTAAATTTTGTCCACCGATGTCAACATCGCAATGAACACCCTATAAAAGCACCGGTCTCGGGAAAATTCAGAAAACAGCTTTTAATCGTATATACTACATTTTATGGGATTTGCATATTTCTAGTATTCTAGGTTCGTTCATCACCCTCTATCGACAAAAAAATTTAACAAAATTTTTTTTTCACCAAAATAATCCCCCTTCGTAAGGGAGAGAAACTTCTTCACAAACTGCATTCAATACCAATTCAACATTCTGCATTCATATACCAATCCCTTCAATTTTTATGAATTTTTAAACTATTTACAAATTTATGGGATATCTTGTATTTAATCAATCGAATATCGTTCTCCCAGGCAATGTTCAAACCCAAATTTATATATTTCAACAAAACGACATGTAACAAGTAATAAAATTATAAATTATAAAGTGTATAAGCATATCAATCATAACCAATACAAATGCCTATGCAGCTTATAGCGATATATACGGTGAAAAGAGCACTTTCGTGACATTCATACACAAACGCTAGCATGGAAGCCAAAAAAGATAAAAACATGATACTGTGAGGTTGAAAACGAAGAGGTTATCAAATGATAATCCAAAATAAAGAGGAAGAAGAACGCACAATAATGTCATTGCTTGACTTTTAATTGAACAATAGCCTAGATGTAGTGCAGTATACAATACAAATACAAAGACCAAAACAGACAGAATGCCCAACGAGGTGGATGAAAAAAAGATGCCCATAATAAATATGGATGTTGAATATCGTATATCTAAACTATATCAAAAATACAGCAATCCAATAAAAGCAATAAAAAACCAATAATTGTGATAAAATATATATATACTACCCATAAAAAATTAGGGTTGTCCTATTCCAAGTGAGGACAGCTTCTGGATTCATCCCAATATGTTTATCGTACTTCTTTTTAAACGTGTCAAACGTGTTAGAATTCACGACCACCAGGGGTAAGTTAAATTTATTAACAACATTATTAGAGAAAAATACCCTGCGCATGACAACCTAGAATTGTCCCTTACCAATCAATGCTGGTGTTTTCTTGTCGAAGCAGTTTATTGACGGTGTATTAATAACTCATGGTCCATTTTTTTTTTTCCATTCCGTTGAAAATTTCAAATACTTCGATCATATCCCTCGACACCTGCGTTCTCCCAATGCAAATATATTCAAGAATATATTTGCTCTTGTGCTCTTGTGCCAACAAGTGCACGCGTAGCTCTTCTCTACATCACCTCGACCAATGTCCCTCTGTAAGTATGGCCTAAATTATATGGTTATTTGATTATGTTATTAAATTAAGATGGTGTCAAACTACCTCCCAGTATACATATTTTATGTATTTGTTTGTTGACGGAATGCCTTTGGAATATTCAACGATTCCTCAAAACAAACCAAGTTTAGGAAGACATCAAACATATTTCCTATGAGGCTTTTTTGCAAGAACACTTATGTTGCAGTAAACACACTTTTATAGGGGCAGCGTAAAACAATATACAGTACAATAACCTCCTCGCCATTTCATTTTTAACGGTTTAAAATGGTTTTTAATAATTCTTTTTACAAATTAAGACCTGAGGTACACATGTATGGATATAGCTCCAGTGCTCGCCAATACGCATCAAAATTCAATTTCACTTCTCCAAGTTTCGTTGAGGAATAAAGATACTCCTTCAAGTTTTCGGTATTTAAGTTATTTTTCACTGATAAAAAAAAATTACCCACGTTTTAAAAATTACCCCTCAAAATTTTGGAGAGGAGTGAAATTAGTCTTCAAAATTATATTTTTTGATAGCACTAACTCAAATGGTCCTAGTAAAGATACCGAGCCAAATTAATTAGTTAATTGCGGCAATTTAAAAAAATTCTTAAAAGGCATTTTTACTTACAATAAATGCAAGTCAATAAAAAAAAGCTTTTATAAAATCATTTTTGGCTCAGTTGTGAAGAGGATAAAAGAAGGGACGACAAAACAGTCAATCTCCTTCAAAGTGGAAACTCGAACCAGAGAGGTCAACTCACTCTGGAATCTGTACGTGCGACTTCTTAGGCTGATATGTATTCGAAGCTTAAGTTCCGATTTGCAAGTCTTTATTCACTCAGGGGATCAGAATCTGTATCTAAATTTGAGACGTCAAAAGAAAGAAGCTAAAACAAGTATCTGTTATCTTAGCATCTATTCAAACCACTCTTTATCAAGTTCGTCGGATCGGGGTTCCCGTAGCCTGTCTCACCTTACCCATTAGGGTTGTATGTCGAGCGTAAAATCAATATTCTTTTTTAAAGCTAGGCCAGACAAGTTTGGTGGACTTCATCTATTACTCAAAAAGGATGAAGCTGAAGAGATAATGGCGGGTTTCGATCTGGATTATTGACTTAAATTTATCCACCATCTATTTTTTTAATTACAATATTATTTACTGAAATCAGGAAATACAATTACTTCGACATTTACACGAATCACAAAAAAGCTGCCCAAAGGTGTTAAGGTTGGATGAAAAAAAAATTGATTCTATCAGGTTTTTTTTTCAGGGTAAATAATTGCTATTTAACTAAGTAATAATCAATTTTCTGTAGTACACAACTACGATCATCTTTAATTTCAATTAAATACGGCATCCAGCCTAAATTTTTTTTCAAAACAAGGTAATTTTTACAGGAACTATATTATTCCAAAAATTGTTTGACGTTTTAAGTAACAATAAATTTATAGAAAAATTTTCAATAAATTTATAGAAAAATTTATTGTGACTTTATTAACAATGTACCGAAATCTTCCGTAATAAAGCCGTTACTTATATGAAAACGGAAGTTAATTTTTTGGCTCTTGCAGCTAATTTGAAACTAATTCCTACGAAATAAATTCTTTCTCACATTTTGACATTTGGAGGATTCTAATGAATTTTTATGAACTTTTTTTTTTCATGTTTTTATTTTTAATTTTTGGTAGAAGGTAATGAGGAGGGGAAAAAATTCAGAAAAAAAGTCAGCATTTCATTTTAGTTTTTAAAATTCTTTATTGGAAACTGTGAGTGGCGTATAAGAAGTTGCATGTGAAGAGCGACGAAAACTTTTTTCAGTCATTTCTCTTGACATGGTTTGTTTACACTTGGAATTATTACACAGATTTGTCAATATACGAGTATAATACGGAAATTTGTGTGGCATTTACACAGCAGATAAAAATAATTTATTTTTCTATATGTTCCTTGAAACAATTTCTGACACTCTTACATAAACGAACACGTTCTATTTAACCTTTAAATGCGTAGCTTCGCAAGAAAGGCCCCTTTCTTGTAAAGGGTCATTTAGACATTCATTAATGAGCTAGTTTGGCCATCAAAATTCAGAATTTCCTTTGCACGTAAGGTGAGGTCATATTCTTTCCATTCAGTGTTTTTAATCTGCCGGTAGATGTCCCAATTAACGACAACAAGTCTATATTTGTTGCGAAGCCTGTGTGGCCTGTGATTTCACTGATTTGTTGAAATGCTTTGTTTGCATTTCTTTTTTTCTTTTTTTTTCATCTTGAAGTTTGCAACCTGAATTTTTTTTTCTTACTATAGTGTGAATCACAAAAAAAGGTAGTTATATATACATGACCGTAATATTACTTCAATACATTTATTTTATGTGCAATTTTAAGGCTGTATACGGCTTCTTTAAGGCCCCGTATAAGCAGTGCAATTCAAGGTACATTTGTTTTATTGGTTTTTCAGACTTTCTATACGTATCATCAACTATGAAAAAAAGTATCAGCTCGAAAAAAAAATTGAGCACTAAGTGTTAAACTTGTGAAATATTAATTTTAGGTATAGAAAAAAATATATTTTCTGTCTTACTCGTAGCATGATCCAATGGTTCGATTCCTCTTCAAATCCTTCTTGTTTTTTTTACGGTAAAATTTCGGAAACCACTTCTTGTTGGGTGCCATCACTTCACCTACCACGCACAAAACCGAAACGTAACATCAGACCGCGAGTGTCGAGCAAGTATTTGCTCGTATCCTTCGGAAACTCGATCTGTATAAAACTGACCGTTTAAGTCCATCCTCGACCTCAAAAAAACTACAGCGCTGCATTTGTTCGTCGGAAAAGAAAAGACAAAAACAAAAGAAAGAGAAGAATTCCGAGTAGTATTAAAAAAAATCTTTATGCAACCTTGACACCTGCAGACAGCCTTTGGTGTTCAGAACATTCAGTCAGCAGCAGTTAAGTTCTAATCAGGCTGAGTGAAGCTTTTGCCCCGGCCAGTTGTTTCAGCCGATTCTCTGGGGAATTCCACTGCCCACGCGTGGACTATCATTAAGTATATCTCGCTTTATAAAAGCCGGGATATATTTCGTTATCATTGTCCGAGGAGAAATTGCCGTCGCCAGCGAAAAAAAAAATAGAATAATCCTTTCTTTTCTAAACCGTATACGTAATGATATGGGTGAAGGTGAAACTAGATAAAAAATAAAGGTATATTTCACAGCTATTATCATTTATGAACATTACGAATACAAGAGAATAGCATCGCACCTGCTACAAACACTTTTTAACAACATGAAAAAGGGGGCACTGACATAATTTTCGTGTACTTCGATCCAGAAATCGGTATCTCTGTCCTCATTATCAACTCCGATGTGTTCATTATTCCACAGTCATGGCACACGATTTTTCATTACATTACCTGTGCCGTATTAATGAGATAATTGCAGCCTACGCCACTTAATGTGATCACATCAGGGCTTAGAAATTCTGATAACAATAAACGAACGATAACTATATCCTTGAAAGTCCTATTTGCAAGTATGGTGGTCACACAGCCCGCTTAACCAAGCGGGACGTATCGTGAACGAGTATTGGTAATATGGGACTATGTTTTTATTTCCCGCATAATTGGTTGCAAAATGTTCAATCTGATTCCATTTCCCACCTCCCTAAAGCTTCTTTTTTTTTTACGATATTTCTTAAATGTACACAATACGTTTTATTGATCCCTTGAGAAAGTCTCTCGGAAAAAAATTTTGAAACTGGTGAACTGAAAGAAACTGATCAAGAACTGGAGGGAAGCGCTTTTTTTTTTGTCATACATTTGCCTCCACTATAGGAAGGCTATTGCAAAATCGGTTCCACGCGTACATGAATTAAAGCGAATACTACAGACCGATTAGAGAGGAGAAATATCCTCCGGAGAAAGAGAAGAAAAGTGAAATTCATTACATAAAATTTCGAAATAAAATTCTGGAAATGTCTGTATGTGAAGATGAATACACGCTGCATATCATCTTGGCTGGAATATTTTGAACGAAGTAAATTATTTCTTCAGGAAAATAAATTGAAAATTAAAAAAAAATCTCTCTGCTGAAAGACATTTATGTTTTTAATGCATTTTTTGAGTATTAAAAAGTGATTTGTGTGTGTGTGTGTGTGTGTGCGGCACCGGGAGCATTAAAATCACTAATGTATTAAGTCCAAATAATAGATTCTACCGTGTATTTCTGTAGAATTACTTTTTATTGAAATAGAATATCAATTACTATATTTTCTGCAGAAATTCGCTGTTTTTATTCATAGAATCTTACGTGAATGGAAGAAAATTAACTCGGAAATTTTATTTGCGCTTTTATTTTATTTAATTTTTTTTGGTCAGTCACTGACTTTGTGTACAATCTCTCAAAGTACACGTATCTTTTAATGAACATTTCATGTTTTTTTAAAAATGTTTTTTTTTTTTTTTCTGTTTATGAAAAGTAAGGCAGTGAGAAGTTTACTGGAATTAGAAATACGTTTTCTATTCGAAAATCAGTTTCACAAAGTGCAGGTTGTTCCATGAGATCGTAAATAGTTTAAACATTCATAAAAATGGAAGGAATTGGTATATTTGAATGAATAGGTAGGGATATGTAAATTTCGTATTTCGAAACAGATGCGATGAATGCGAAATTTGTGAATCTGAGCGAATAAATGCGAAAATTCGATTTTTTTAACATTCTCCCAAGAAATCTCGATAATTTCCAGTTTCTAAAGCAAAAATCGGTCATAATTTTGCTCAGTATATATGAGCCTTGCATCCTATCATGTGCTTAAATGCAAATATTCTCTAGCATAAACAAGATCACTTTGTTGCATGCGTTTGTTTTGCAAAATATGTACCTGGTGCAGGGTGATTTTTCCTTCGGTTTTTCGAGTTCTAGCTCATACGATTTCAGTTGACTTTCGCGTTTGAGTTCTGTGAGAAAATTGTGGAACTGGTGCACAGTATGGAACCATCAAACTATCCTTTAGCGCAACTTTTGTGGAGTAAGTTTACAGTCTTTGAATCTTTGGAGCGCAATTGAATTTAAAAAAATTTTAAATGTGAAGTTTTTTTTGACGTGAATAAGTCTTTTTTAAATCATCTGACAGTACTGGGAGCAATCGCAAAAAGTTGCGTGATGAAATTCCTTAAGCACTCGTACGCTGAGGAATTACCTATCATAAGTTAAAAGCAAAGCTAGTCATATGCACATTTAATGATATTACTCCGGTTTCCTCTTCCCGTTTGGACACCAGCTTCGCTGCCTTGTTTCGTGACAAATTGCTTTATGCTACATCTGGAGCAATTTACAACGAAAATAAGCGACATTAGTATCGTTTGTAAGCTATTCCGAGCTCTTACAATGTAAAAAATTTTAAAAATCAAATCTCTCTTCATAGCTTGAGCCCCGTGTGCTAACAAGGGCACGCGTAGCTCTTCTCTGCCCCCCTTCAACCATGTCTATGTCCCTCTGTAGGTATGGTTCTCCAAAACCTTACAGCATACTCCAGTCCAGGGTGAGCTAAGCCTCCGAAAAGCAGAAGAATGACTTTAGGAGAACACGGAAGAGACCCTTTTGAAAATGAAACCGAGCATTCTATTCGATTTTTTGACCTCCGCTAAACAATGTTCAGAAAACCCAAGCCGCTCGTAAGTGAGAATTCCGAAATCGGTTACCCTAGTTGCATCCGGGATAGTGACACCATTCAACTCGTAAGATAAACGTGGATTGTTCGAACCAAAATGAGAGACCGTGCACTTGTCAAAGCTAAACATCATGTTCCATTCATTTGGCCATGCTCCAATCCTGTTTAGGTCGGTCAGAAACAACACTCTATCCCTTTGATTTCCGACTATCCCCCCCCTCATCTTCATATCAACTGCTAATTTGCTAACAATCCCATCGATAAAACAATACATGGCAGAATATCACATTAATATTTTGGAATGATACAACCAATAGATTTTTAGAAATCCAGTATAAATTTCAAGAAAATGGCAAAAATATCACTCATCGTGAAACGCGTTGAAAGTTTTCATTCGCGGATTACTTGCATGTAAAAACGTAACACTAAAGCGGGAGCAATAAGATCTGTTTTGGAATCACAAGATAAAGGCTTTTAAAAAACGAAAAACAAATGGACTTCCAAATTGACGTTATCAACCGTTTAAAAATGTCAAATACTTTAAACGATTCTGCAATCATTTCTTTCAGTACCGTAAAATGGTACAACTTTGTGCCAAGGTTACAACATTGGGCCACACACTCTTTCTAAACGTCAACGCTTTCTAGCGATGAATGGTTGCGAAAGTAGATGTTCGGAAAAAATATTGGTAGGAAGGTACATGTATGTAGAGGTAATATTGGGAAAGAATAGCCTTTATCCCGCGTGTTTATCAGAAAATTATTGGTGATTTGCAAGTTTTTGTTGTTCATGGAAAATTGAAAAGTCTCCTTTGGTTAGACCATTCAGGGTTTTCTGAGAGATCTGGTAAGTGTGTATGTGTGGTGTGTTGTTTTTTTTTATATTTTATCTCTACTACAAATTGGTGTATTGGATGTTTCTAAATGTTTTTGTGTTTACCTGTAGTATCACTTTTTATCAATAATCAGAACTTTATGCCACCAATTTTTTCCCCAATTTTCATATTTTTATCTCTTTTTTCGCTAATCGGGTTGAAAGCCGAGATGAAGTTGAGAGTGTCCACTTATTTGATGATGTAGAGAAGAGTGTACAAGGTGATGCACAAAACAAAAGGATGAAAATATTTACCTTATTGTGAAACATTATGGAAAGTTTTATTCAGGACTGAAGGTTTTCAAGCCAAACGACGAAGGAGATGTACTAGTTTCCGCTATGGTGAAGAAAGGAAAGTATTGGACACTGCTGACACCCTGCTGACATCGACTGGTATCAGAAAAATCAAATTGTAAGCGAAATAAGTCCACCAGAACAGGCGGGCAATAGCATGTACATAGTTGACATGAAACCGTGAGTGCTCTTCATAAAGGGGTTTGAAGTTGTTAAAGGTAAATATATATAATATATATATCACACCTACCAAAACAATTCCTCAATAAAAGAATTTTAATTAAAATTGTTTCATTGTTCTCTATCATTTTTCATTCTTCAATTTATAAAAACATTTATAAAGTAAAATAGGGTAAATAATGTTTGGAGGGTTTTTATTAAAGCAGATACGTTGAAACGATAAAAGCAGTGACATGAATGTGTCAGATCGAGTTTATAATACATTTTAAAGGCAGAAAAAAGGATGGCTCAAAGTTGTGCCGCATGAAAAAAATTCTTCCCTCCCCTCCTATCAAACAGATTATTTTTCCAACACACCATTCAATGGGTGAGATATATAGGTATAATGTGTAAAACATTCAGACAAATAAGTGCATAATTGAAGGAGATACTCTTTAAAAACCTCAACAAATCCGCTTAAAGTTTTACGGTAATTCTGGAACAATTTCTTCGTCTATAAAGTCATTTCTTTCTTCAATTTTTAAAGTAATTTTTTTTCTTTAGTTCTGAAAATATTTTTGACTATATAAGAATTTTCATCCATTACGAATTTCTTTTTCTTCAAAAATTCTGAAATAGTTTCTTTCATAGAGAAGAATTTCCGTAGATATGAAAATGGACGTGACATTTTTTCGCTCCTGAAAATTATAAAACCAAGGCCCCGTGCCCCCCACACTCATTTTAATAGTAATGTACCAAATGCACAACGTTACTGATGAATACTGTAGAGCCAGACATGGCCCAGGCTCTATCCCATGGAGGATATAAGAACATCACCCCGAGGGGTTAGGCCACGCTGGAGAACTGATGAATACTGGAAAGCACCTCACAGTGCTGACAAGACCCCAGTTTTGTTTTTACACAATAACTTCACTACAGAGGAAGCACGCCAAATAAGGGTCCGGCCCCAGCAATGTCAGAATTGACGAAACAAATAATTCCAGAATGAAAGAAGCAATTTTGAAAGTGATGAAAAAAATTATTTTAGAATTTGATGAAATTCAGAAAAGATAAAAATTTTGAACATTTTGGAACCTCTAAAAATAATACGAAAACATCCCGACAGCGACGAAAATCAAGCATTTCAGCTGTCGACATCTCGATAAAGTTTTGTGCAATTGTTAAAAATGTAATTAATTATTTTAATTTTAGTTTTAATTTTAGTTTTAATTTTAAAATTTTGTTTTAATTAATCAAAAAAATAAATAAAAAACAAATCAAAAAAATTGTTTTAATTTAGTTCAATTAATTAATTAATTAATTGTTAATTTCAATTGGGTTTGTTTAACTATTAATTTGTTTAATTATCGATTTGTTTTTTATCAATTTTTTTAATTGTTAATTTTGTTTTCTTACGGTATAATAAAGGCAAAAATCTGAGTACTTGATATTTTTTTCGATCGAGGAAAATAATTGTATAATTTCCAGATTTTCCCATATTATTAAAATTTTGATGGCAAAACTATCGTAGATAAAGTTTTCTCCTTTTTTCTCAATCATATTTCATATTTTACTTCGACTCTATAGGATGAGCCATAGCATTTTTTTTATTCATTTCTCGCACCCTTCGTAAAACATCCCGCGTATGAAGACATTAGGCATTGCCTATTCGTACAATGTATGTAATGAATTTTATCTATATCTAGTCGAAATAATCGCCGTAAGAAAATAGTTTATCTCATAATAATGTGCTATAGCGATGATTAGAGAGAGAGAGAAATCATCAATTTTTTTTCTCTCTCTCTCCCTGTTTCTTTCATATATCGGTAGGTCCGAAAATGTGGCCGAATATCGAGTAAAGTAATAAATGTCGGTGTTTCTATGGAGACGCCCTAGTGCGAAAAGAAAAACACCCATCAGCAGATGGTTGAGTAAACAACGCTAAAAACCAAACTTTTACAACCAAATCGACGCCGACCGATCATCGACTATCAACTTTTTTCTTTTTTTTCCCCGACAGTGCGAGTAAACCTTCATTCATTTATGATAAAGGAAATATTAGGTCACTTGCTCACGACTGAATCTGTCTAGGTGACCGGAAAGAAGACTGACCAAACATACGTACACACGCATGCACACTACAAACCAAACATTCGTATCAACGCTTTCTCTTCTTTGACGTTTTACGTATATTTTGTATACTCCAACTTCTATTTATAGCTCGACTTGAGTGAGCAAACTTTTACTTCAATTGCTAAAATCATCATGACACTTAGTTGTGATCAGCAAAATGCTTACAGGCGGGGAGATTGGCATTTACTGTATGCACAGGACGTCCAGATAATGATTATACAATTTTGAAGGTGAATTTCGGGAAAATGGTGAGTGATAGAAATATATCTGTCTGCTACATTTTTAATGGAGAGACGATAGGTTTTGATCAGAAAATTTTGCAAATTAAGAAAAAATTTTGCCGATAGTTGCGCGGAGGTTGTGGGAAAAAATTAAATTGCTATAGTTTTTAGGAATATTTATTTGGGGCGAAGGTTGGCCTAATATACCGTAATTTTCTGTTAATAATTCGCAGAATTCTCTTCGCTACTGTGAGAAAAATTGTCATTTTATAGTCCGTAGTGATACCTTCAACATTATACTTACGTAACATGAAAATTCAAGCATTCACCATCTTGACTTAAAAATACGGGAAACAGATGGTGGTACCTGGTAGAACACGAAAGAAGCACAACTCTGACCACATAAATGCGTTTTAGGGGCATATACATCAGACCATACATTCCGGTATGTACCAATTCGTTAGAAATTCCGCAGAGAAATGTGTGCGAGGTGTATGTACGGTCAAATAGCAGTAATCCGAGTGCTGTATAACTACGAATGCGAGCCGATCATTGCATTAAAAAAGTCTTGCCACAGAGAGCAGCGGACCCTACACAGTTACAAATATTCATTCATCGGACTTCACGCATAATTTAAAATATAGGTGGCAGTACTAAGAATTCACACAGAACACTAGATGGCCACTCAGACTGTTAGGTACACATGCACACTTCTAGCACTACTCACTCGGTAGCATATTGCCTATGGCAACAGACTGGAGTTGTGCTCGGTTCGGAAGAAGAAAAAAAAGCGGTGTGTAATCCGCATGTGAAAATTTCATTCATCAATAATAAAATTTTAAAGAATGGATAGGGTTATTTTTTTATGTTTTTGTAGTAACAAATGTCAATTTTTTTTTCTACCTACATCTATACTCCATTTACAAATCGTTCAAAAATGATTGAAAATTGCTTAAAAATGCTGTTTGCAATTAAGTTAATTAATTTTGAAATTATTCATTTCTATTTCACCTTTTTATAAAAAAAAAACCACAATACACGTACAGGGTGTCCTGTAAGTACTAATGCTCATCAACCATCCATCGCGACGTAGGGGTATAGATTCAATTTAAAAATGCTAAAAAGGCGTTCAAAAATTTCCCTCTACCAGTTCTGAGAGTGAAAATACAGTATGTAACATAATAAAGAAATTAAATTTTTGTATGATCCCCTCCCCTGTCCTCTAACTTCCAATTAGAAAGTTGTTGCCCTGTCTCTCCTGAGGTCAACCAAAAAAGAATTCCAAGTTTCTAAGTGCAATATTCACTTAGATATTCGAATTCAAAATTTAGAAAAAGTTGAGAAAGGGCATCATAAATGATGGAAAGGAACGTTGTCCGTTTGTTTTCTGCTGCTTTTTCATAACTTTTCTCCGCCTTTTGAATTTTACAGATATTTCCCTTAGAAGCACGGATTTTTTTTCTGTTGGCCTCAGAAGATACAAGGCAACAGCTTTCTATTTGGAAGTTAGAGGACAAGGGGACCGTATAAAATTTTTTTTATTTTTTTACGCACTGTATTTTCATTTCTGAATGTTTTTTGAGCATTTTTCAAATCGGAATCATACTTCTACAACGGACGGTTGATGAGATAAAGGCAGCGTTATCACTTATAGGCCACCCGGTATAATATTAATGATATGTCAAGTGTACTTGATTTAACAAACTGTTGCAAATGTGGTGGCCTTTTGGCTTCCTGCAAGGACTGGTTTCCCTTGTGGCCATTTTGTTTTTGTACATCAATTTGCGTGTTATTAAATTGAAAAAGGTAAAAAAATAATGCCATGTGCAAGGGTTCACGAGAGAAATCTTGTTAATTAGAATATTTTTTCCATAAAAAGTTACAATATTATTACGCTGATATGAGATAGTTAGAAAACATCGTTTCTGACTGTAAGTACAATGGTTTTGACTTTCTACTGATTAGGGTTGGCAGGTTACAATGTTTCCATGAAAATATAATGTGAGAAATATTCTATAGAAAATAACTGTATAAAAATTGATCTGCATCTCTCTGAAGATAAACATTTTATTTCTGTATTATCATTATTAATCTACTACTACTACTTAATCGTACTTACACTTCGTACACATTCCTCTACGGAATTTCTAACGAATTGGCACATGCGTGGAATGTAAGTGTACGTATATGTTAAGTTTCAAAGTGCCTGTGTTTAATTTAACGTGAAGTTTGTTTCTGTTTAATGCGTGTTATGTGTAGTGCTGTTATCTGCCATCAATTTTTCTAACTATGAGTGAAGTGTAGTTGAATAATTGTACCGTTGTAGGCCTGTTGCTCTCTGTGGCGAGGCTTTATAACGGAGAGATCGGCTCGTGTTGATTTAATCATTATTAGTCCATCGAATTTTGTAATTAGTGACCATTAATTACTTCGATATCAATGATTGCAGTTGATTGTGTTATCGATATATCACAATAATGTTAATTCGATATTCATTGATTCCAGAAAATAGAAAAATCACATTTTTTTCTTTTTTGCTTTCAATATAACTTGTTGAATGTTTTAGGCTTATGTTGTGCTTTTGTCTTATTTCATGTTAGTCCTTAATATTGTTTTTTTATTATGTTATATTTCATAATTATATATATCATTCAAAAAAATATTGAAAGATTGATTGCGTGAATTATATCATACTGCTACTAAATGAATTGGTAGTTATAGTACATATATATTATTTGTAAAAGTGCAAATCGTTGATAATCATTTCATTAATTTCGTATCAAGAAATTTTTTTGTTTAATTTCGCCTATATAAAAATAGTATAAAAAAATCTATATAAAAAAATCTATAAAATGCCTATATAAAAATAGTTCAATGTATCAAACACGAATTTTTAAAATTTAATAAATAATTTCCATAGGAAATTTATAAATATGTGAAAAGTTTTCACTTTTCATTAAGAACTTCTATATTTATTCTGCGTACAATATATTTCTCTCTATACCTTTCTTGACAGAAAATAAAGCAAATTCAACAAAATCTTTAACAAAAATTTCATTTATAAGATATATATCCATCATTATCGGATATTAAACATTTTAGCATGTGAACTAAAATTTATTTGTAATAAAAATATAAGAACAAATACCGACTGAGGTGTAATACGAGAATAGTTTTAGGTACGAACTATTTTAAATTGTTTTGGTTAGAATATAGAATTTTAATCGTAAACTATTCAAAAGTTATCAGTCATAAATAGAATGGAAGTTTAAATAAAAATCAATAAGAAATCAGAATTAGAAATGCATAAAAAATTGAAACGAAATGCATGGAAATTGAAACGAAATGCATTGAAATTGAAACGAAATGCATTGAAATTTGAAACAAATTGATAAAAATCGAAGCAAAATGCAAAAGAACTTGATTGAAATGCATAAGCAACTGAAATAAAATGCCTAAAAAAAGTTAAAATAAAAATTCATAAAAAATAAAAACAGAAATTTTAAAAAATTGAAATAAAATCCATAAAAAAATTAGTACAAAATTCATAAAAAAAATCAAAACAGATATGTTTGAAGAATGAAATGTATTGCATTAAAAATTGAAACGAAATGCATACAAAAGTTTAAAATAAAATAATAAGTATAAAAAAAATTTCAAGTTTATTTGAATACTAGTAATTTTAAATAATTGTACAATTTTTGTTTTTGAAAATACTCACAAGCTATTGGAATTCGACATTATGGCAGCAAGAGACATCGACGGAAATACGTTGTTTTCTCTTCAGAAAATCTTTATGTATATTTGACGGATATTATTATTATACATAAAGATCCGGTGAATTTCGTACAATTGTTTAAAATAAGACCTTTAACCGGCATCCTAACTAAAAACACGAGTAGAGAGTGAGTATGGTGCTGCTACATGCGGAAAAAAGTTTCCGTTTTTGATCCGATAAAATACTCCGCTCACTTTTGTTTGGTGTGACGAGTAGCGACCTCTGGTGGATCGTGATCCGGTAAAAACCACCACTGTCAATCGTACATATACATACACACAGACACCTGTTCTATACCTTTTGTTCGTGATTATAGATTATAATTTCCAGATGCACAATACTATCACGCAACCGATGCAGTTTTATTCTTTTATATTTATCTACCCGCTGTATAATAATAACAGCGTCTTTTTTGTCATTTCAATTTTCGGTCCCATGTTTTCTATTGACCTGAATCGCTATTAATAAACTGACTCGGGTGATTGAAGGGGGGATCCCCCACCAGTTCATAATTACATGTAATGTTTGCGCGATAATGTATTTACAGTACCCGTATAAGGGGGAGATGCCCCATGCATGCAATGACGTGAATGAACCGAAATAAATTAGATCTGCAAAAATATTGTGCAATGTGTAATTTTTGCAGGATTTTTCTTTGAATACGGTTCAAGTCCTTCAAGTCCGATGTAACGAGTACGGCTTATAGCGAGAATCTCACTATAACGAATGATTTGCACGTGATTGTCAAACATTTAATTTAAAGATACAAAAAATATTCGGTTATAGCGAGTTGAAAATTGGGAAGCAGTCGGTATTACGTCGGGAGAATTCTCAAAAAAAAAAAAAATGCTAGTTTTTCCTTCTCTCTCTCTCTCTCTTCGGGAATTGAGCAAGATGACTAGAACCCGGATTATATGCACTAAAAAAGTAGCAAAATATGCACTTAAAAATATGCAAATATGCACTTAAAAATATGCAAATATGCACTTAAAAATATGCAAATATGCACTTAAAAATATGCAAATATGCACTTAAAAATATGCAAATATGCACTTAAAAATATGCAAATATGCACTTAAAAATATGCAAATATGCACTTAAAAATGCAATAATATGAACTAGAAATCTTGTAAAAGTCAAAAATTTCGAAATACGTACAAAAAATTGAGAAAATATGCATTGAAAAAAATCACCATGCAAAAAAAAAAAAAATGTGTTTTTTAAAAGGCATCTTTTCTATTTCTTATTTAGTGCACATGTATATTCATTTACAAAAAAATATCCCCTCATATGTATATATATAGGCCTATACCGCATATGCAAATAACTTCTACATATTTTTTATTCAGGCATTTTTTTAATTTTCAGTTTGTTGTAGCTGCTCACAATAACGAAAATAGCAGTAACAAAAGAATTTCGACACTATTTCTAAAAAAAAATTTTACACTTTGATATATCTCTAGAAATAGCCTTACAAGAAAAGGGTTAGTATTCCTAAAATACTTTATAAATATGTATTAATTCACTAAATTTTACCTGTGGGAAAAAAACTGATGTTATGAAAATATTATGAACAATATTTATTTGAAAAATTATAAAAAAATTTAGTGAGCTTAAATAAACCTTCAAAAATATGCACTTATACTGAAAATTCTTTGATTTTATTCATTTATATGCATTAATGCTAAAAAAGGCCAAATGCATATGCATATAATCCGGGCTCTAATGATGACTCTCTTACATTGGCGCATACCTCTCGTAAAATTTAAGTGCAAAAATTATCTCAGAGAATTTACTGCTGCACGACGAAAAATCAATCACATGACAAACAAAAGAATACAACTGCGTCACTTCTGCCATTTGACAGTATTGAACTATTCGATGCAGTTCCCCATGCGACTGTTGCTGCAGAGAAGATTATTTTAACCCTTTAAAAGCAGCACTGAAGAGTATCTCGCCTCTTTGAAAGCCTCTTATATTAGCATTGACAAGCCCAGATATTTTGTGAAGTTGATTTCTCAATGGAACACTTTACTCCTTATTTTGCACCTGATGAAAATCAAAAGAAAGCCTACTTCATTAAAAAAGAAAAGATGTGATATTTTTTGGAGGTGGTTCAGTGATTTCTGCTGTGACGCTTAAAGGGTTATTGAAATGCGTGCAACAACTGAAAAATAGCAATTTTTGAGTTGTGCCGCTGATACAGCCCATGAGTTATAGTGAATATAGTACATTATATGTTGAATATAGTAAATAGAATATATATACATTGCATGATGAAATATGGTAGAACAAGATTGAAAATTTCTATTTTTTTCCCCATCAAAATATCATCTGAAAATATAATTCTTAACTATATTATAGTATCCAGTGACAACTTAATGAATCAAATTGATGTAAAGAAAAAATTTCTGAATTCGGAAAGGGGATACTTTATTCATTTTTCCATTTTATATTACGAAAACAAAAATTATTTTCGTGATAAATGTTTTAGTGGAAATTTCATTTTTCCCAAGTTTTATAACAGCCCCAATGATCAACTCTGAGATTTTAAATAAGGCCTAAGCGGAGTTTGTTTCAACTTGAAACACGAGAAAATTTCTGTGCATTGATAAGACACGTAATAAATTAATCACTATTTTATGATCATGGAAGAAAATATATTAGATTCTTGAAACTTAAAACAATATAGGTATAAATTTTTAACAAGATGATATACGTATATATACGTAGAATCTTTCATGATGCAAATAAAAATACAAAGGCCACAACAGATGAAAAGCCCAACGAAGTGGCTGAAAATAGACTGGTGGTCGTAAAAAAATACGGATGTCAAATATAACTAAAATACATCAATTCAAAATGAGCAATTATCACGAGAAAACAAATACAAAATAAAATAAAACTAATACAAATAGGTAAATGATTATGATAAAATAAGATACACTGTCCATAAAACTTATGGTTGTGTTATCCAAGTATGAATAACTTTTAGATTTATCCCCCCATAGAACCAGAGTTCTCAACCTATGGAAGGCACGCGGCCCGGTTGATCCCTTTTCTCTGAGTGAAAGGCACAATAATACAC